>NC_141693.1:583474535-584821018 GCF_964263255.1 Lissotriton vulgaris | reverse complement strand
GTCTGGGACAGTCTCTCCTCCATTAGTGCCAGGAAATCTCCCTCCTTCTGTCAGATGGCAGGAAGGCTTCTAGTGCTAGGCAGACCCTCACCAAATACAGTAGGAATTGCACAGTTCAGTTAATGTCCCCTCTCCCCTAGGAGACTGGCTATTAGGCAGAAACCAGCCTTGTCGACGCAGCTTAGATTACTCTACAGAGCACTCACTTCCTTGATTAAAAAGAACTGGAGCAAAGTGAGGTGGTTTGTTTTCTACTTTTATACACATGTTACAGACAAGGCATATGAATCCATTGTACATGGCTTTAAAACCATCTTAGATTGATTTTCTTCCAAATGTCACTTTCTGGATGTTCTTCAGACCCAGCCTTTGTGAAAGGTGATGGCTTGCAACAGTTTGCAATGGGGCATACTCCTAGCAGGAATATCCAAAACCAAGGCATAATTAAGTGTGAGATCTCTGTCCCTGGCTGTCTAAAGCCTTTCTAAGAAAACAGTTAGGATTAGATACAAGATCCGGCCCTGCCTAGAAACATCATCATGTTGAACAACAGAAACTACAGTCCCACCTCTCATTACCTATAAGCTATCAAAGGCAGTGCTCAAGAAGAACTAATCAGCAGCTACTTGCTAACGGGGTCCTCATTGAATTTCTAAGCAAGCCCTGACTCCAACCGCCTTCACTTCATTATCTGGATTATTATCCTCTAGCCACAGAAATAAAGCCAATACAGTTCAATTGTCCTCATGCTTACGCAATGCTAAGCCATGGGCATCTAAACTGAATGCCACTGGTCCCACTACTCAAACTCATACTACACTAAGTCCTACTACCATAATACCATACATGTCACTATGTATGATTTCCTTAAATTACTTCTGTCTCCTGGTTATGTTGTGTCCATGTTTGTTACAATCTATGTTCTTCTTCCAATGTACTCTTTCTCCACACATGTTGTTTCTCATAGGCACAATTGTATTTTCTTTATTTTGTTATCTTTGCAAATTTCTAGAACTATTTTTAAGAAATTACTTTCTCCTCTTACAAGTACCTCTTTTTTCTTTCAGCACTTTTCCAGCATTTCACCCCTTTTGAAACTAATATCTGCAGATATACTGTAGTTGCTTCTGTTGCTTTTTCGTCTGAGATTCTGAAGGACTTCTATCTGTGTGTAGTTATGTATATCTTGTTCTGTAGAAAAAAAAACAAGTACATTTAAATTTTTACCCTGGCCAACGTACAAACTACTTTACTACTGACTTACACATAATACAAAAAAAGTTTTTATGATATGTTGCAGTTTTAAATCTACAGATGAACCTTGCTATATTGCTCCATGCACTGACTTCAACACAGCAAACCCAAAGCAAAGCACAAAACTTTATTGAATAATTACCTTTTAACATTTTGGCACCCTGTCCTACAAAACAGCTGCACCATATCGCACTTCTAACTTATACATGGTGAAAGCCCAGTTTATCACTTCTGTAGTAAATCTTAAAATGAAAATTAAGTCAAGCGTATTTACAAGCCCCATGTGCCAAAGCATCACTCTGTTTGGCACACCGTTGGCATAGTGTGATACTGCATATTTACAAGGCCAGGTAAAGCATCTCTGTGCGATTCTACGTGGCCTTGTAAATACAGGCCCTTTTCACGCATCACTTTGCGTAAAAGCACTGTGCCATGGATGTTGCTGTGGGTGTTCCCACACAACACCCATGCATTTTGTCACATTTCCAGATTTACAATGATTCGCACACCTGGGATGCATCAGAATTCTACTCCTCCCCAAGGGAGGTGTAGGTAGGCACAACAAAGAGAAATACTTTTATTTCTCCTCATTCTTTCTTCTTGTGATTGTTTTTGTACAGGAGGGTCTTTCAAATTGGTAGGGTTGTACATCTGTCCCATAAGAGCTATTTGCGTGTCTCTCTACCACTGTGTCACTGGTGTATTTAGTATCTCAGGTCTTTTGTACTTAAATTTAGCGGATTTAAATTTTGGGAAACGCTGCATATACAATCTGCATATTAATCTATATCCAACCATATAGCATACTCATTTTTCAGAGAACTTGCAAAGAGTGTGACAGGTTGCATATATATAATTTATAATATGGTTCTAAAAGACTACATATTCCTCAGTAAAACGTGTAAATATGGGTTGGTGGTTGAATACATCAATACCCCCCTGATGATTGAATGAGTGCACAGGGAGTGCCTAGATTATTCCCTGAGGATACAAGTAGTGCCTAGATGATTCCCTGAATTTGCCATAACTCTATGGGTCATTCCATATCTGTATACCTACTGCCTGCATGTTTGCAATAGTATACCACTAGTATCTTGTTGAGTACACGAGTAGAGCCTGAATGATTAGACAAGTGTGTGACTTATGCTTTAATAATTCAGTATAAGCATATATACTGGTAGGATAATTAAATGAGTGCAACTCTAGTGCCTGGATCATTGCATGATTGTTTAAGTCCATGCATAGCACCTAGCCTATTAGATGAGTACATTAATAGTGTTTCAGCAGTTGGATGCTGCCCATTTGTTTTTAGTTGAGTAAACAGGTAGTGCCTGGATGTTTAGATAAAAACATTGATAGTGCCTGGATAATGGCGTAAGGGCATCAGTAGTACCTGGCTAATTAGATGAGTGCATGACTAGTGTCTGAGTGACTGCATGAGTCCATTGTTAAAGCTTGAGAAATTGGATGAAAGTAAGTGTACTGCTGGGGTGATTGTATTAGTGCAAAACTATTGCCTCAGTAATTAAATGACTGTAAAAGTAGTTGATGGGTGATAGATTTACTACAATGGCACTCTCTAAGTAATAATATGAGTGCATGAGTAGTTCCTCAATGTTTCATCAGTGCACGCATGTGCCTCAGTATTTCATTGACTGCATGCACTGTAAGTGGGTGTTTATATGGCTGCCTAGGTTCTGTGCAAATGTTATAATGATTGCAAAGTTGTAGCCTTGTTAGCTGCATAAGTGAATAGTTTTTATTTTTTACCTAGGTGATTAGATGAATATATAGATATTGCCTGCATAGTTCAATCACTACATCATTTCTGCCTGCTTGTTTGCAAGAGTACATGTGTACATGTGAGTGTCTGGGTAATTGAATAAATCCAGGGATAGAGAACCACTGTTTGATGGCTGGCTGGCTAGTGACTGGTTGATTGCATGAGTGTCTGAATACTGCCTGACTAACCGTGAAAGTACCTTCATTGCTGTTAGATACATAACAGTTGTCTGTATCTCTGACTCATTACTTACCACCTTCTGTCAGTATCAAACTACCTGTTTTACTGTATATTTGCTTTTCCTCTGAGCTATGTGTGAGTGAAGTCTAGGTATCACACTTGATATATAATGATATGCATGGCTTTCTAGAAACATACATTGCTTTGCTACTGAGTGTGAAAATGCATCAATAGGTTTCCAAAACGGAATTTTTAAAAAAAAATGTAAAGCACAAAACCTTTTGTGAATGGCATACCTACATCAATTCTCAAATACTTGTTCTGCCTCTAAAACAAATATTCAGCATACCTCAAACAAAAGTTACACTCGAAATGAAGCTAGCACAAGAACTCTTGAGGCTCTCTGCTCCATTAATCCATCTCAATTTTAAGCAAACTTAACATGACACTCTTAATATACACGACATTCTGATCAGCCTTATGGAACATAGATCACCATATAAACATATATGCGATTTCTTGATAGATGTAGAACTTCAAGCCATCTTTCCAGAAATATATAGCTCTTTTAATATTTAAGTGAACTCAAAAATCCCACCGTATATAAAGCTATGTTCAAGCACAAAAACCACATCTCACCATTTAAGGATATGCAAAGCGGTCATTTAATTTAAAAACAAGCTTGAAAAACACTTCCCAATACATACCTAACAAATATTACTTTATTCTAATTCATATACAGGTGGAGAACATGTTCTCTTCTTTTATTTCTCACTACAGTATTCCTGTTTAATAATGTTACTAAAAGTACTGCAACTCCCAGAATGTAAATAACGGATGATCTATACTGTACATGATGTTTAGACATTTAAAACATTCTTAGTTTCTCATTGCAACTTTCCACAAGACTATACTGTTATTTTTCAATAAAACACAATGTACTAAAGAGGCACTAATCAATTTTTCTCTTACTTCCCAAAACATCCACCACTAACCTCCTAAACATATACCCTCTATTAGATACAGTTCATCTCATATATTTTTTCACATCAGTGTCATACTCTTTTTTATCAAACTCCCATATACATCTTCATTTCTAATGTAGGGTTTTAAAGGATTCAAAAGTTATGTACCTACCAGTTTATTCAGTTTGTAGATTATATTGTTGTTTTAGCTCTCTCTGGATACTTTGACAGTGTTAAGATTTCTATAAACTAAGCATAAAAATTTGGTACACCACTCTCATACAAAGCAACTCTAAAATGACAACCTTTTCAACTTTCCACTCTATTATCATGAGAAAGTCTGAAAATAAATCATGTCTTTATTTTTAGACTTCTGCATCTCAACTTGTGAATGATTAACATCTGTTAACCCATTCCCTCTCGTTCAAAACAAGGTTCCAATCTGCACGTTTTCCCGGTGATAGAGGAGAAACCACAAAAAAAACTTGAGTTCAAACCCATATCAAGGTTCATTTATCTGAAATTTAAATACCACACAACAGTTTATTACATAGTCCTGAGTTGGAAATTAAAACTTGCCATTACTTAAATTAACCTTTGACTGGGTTGAATGTGTGACATTGATCCTCATTCGGTCCATCACCTGTTGTTTTTGCAAACTCGCTATAAGTGTACTGGGGATGCCCAGACGTGGGTCCCAGGCACTCCACACCACTGGAGTCAAGCTAGCCGGGCTGATGAGAGGTGTTACCTCGAAACCGGTCCGGTCCTCGGATGCTTGATTCCGTTCTGGGAAGGACATGGCTTTTGTAGTTCGGACTGGACTGTTCCCATGGGGCACAGGGTCAGAGCTGATTTGCATATCGCCATTGTCTAACCCAGGGTGGTGTGGAGTGCAAAAAAACGATGGATTAGGACCCAGATCTTTTGACTGGGTTGAATGTGTGACATTGATCCTCATTCGGTCCATCACCTGTTGTTTTTGCAAACTCGCTATAAGTGCACTGGGGATGCCCAGACGTGGGTCCCAGGCACTCCACACCACTGGAGTCAAGCTAGCCGGGCTGATGAGAGGTGTTACCTCGAAACCGGTCCGGTCCTCGGATGCTTGATTCCGTTCTGGGAAGGACATGGCTTTTGTAGTTCGGACTGGACTGTTCCCATGGGGCACAGGGTCAGAGCTGATTTGCATATCGCCATTGTCTAACCCAGGGTGGTGTGGAGTGCAAAAAAACGATGGATTAGGACCCAGATCTTTTGACTGGGTTGAATGTGTGACATTGATCCTCATTCGGTCCATCACCTGTTGTTTTTGCATTACTTAAATTAAGTCATCACTCCTGAACTTTAAAAAAAAATGTTGCAGTGATATTCATGATGGCCCCGTTGGGAATACATTGGGACATGCTGGCAGCTGCGGCGTGGTCGCGAATATTGTGTGCAATTATAAAATCAATATTAGACACATAACTTGTGTCATCTACACCCCCATTTCTCAAACATGGGATCTGAGTACCTCTAATCTGAGACCATATGTTAGTTTTTTCATAAATGTTCTTCCCCAGGAAGTACTTCTAATAGATAAAATGGCAGCCACAACTTACTGTTCATATTCCGTCCAGCCAATCAGAGCATTCCCGTAGCTGAGTGAATTCGCAAGGATTTGTGGAACCACCATGAAATATCTGCAGCCAAAGATATCATTATAAATTTCGGGATGCATTTCACAAAAGCTATTGAACATATTGACACAAATAGGCAAAAAGCACTTCCTTGAACCAACATCTAACTCCCTGCCAAATTTGGTGTAAGTCCATTTAGCGGTTCAGGCTGTAGGTGTGGCTAAAGTATCCTACGGGTATTAATATTACAAACGCACCCTTAGTTTGCACCACAAATTCTTGGTCCCTACTGCACCACTGATGACATCTCAAATGGCATCATTCAGTGACTATGAGTGTTTCTTAAAAGTTATGTTAAATATATACGCCAAGGTGTATTGATGAATCAGTGAGTGTATGAGTGCCTATATGGCTGAATTAGTGGTTGTGTGACTGACTATATAGATGAGTGATTTGGTGTCTCAGCGAATATATGCGTGAGTGACTGGTTCTCTGAATGTTAGTATCAGTCTGTCAGTTGGTGTCTAACTGGCTGTATGGGTGTGTGAGTGGGCATGTGAGTGGCTGTACGGGTGATGGATTGGTTGTCTGAGTACCTGTATGAGTGTCTGTATGTCTGTGTGTCTGTGTGGGTGGATAAGGGTGTGCATGACTGCCTGTCTGGATGAGTTTATGGGTGAGTCAGTGGCAGATTGGGTTAGTGAGTGTATGTGTGTGAGGGGCTGTATTGGTGAGTGTGTGTATGTATGGCAGTGTAGGTAAGTGGATGTGTCAGTGTTATATGGGTGAGTAACTGGGTTTGTGAAAGACAGTATAGGTGAGTGATGGGTTATATGAGTGACTGTATGATTGTGCAAGGGATTCTGAGAGTTGCTGTATGGTTGAGTGTGTGTTTGTCTCTGTAACTGTATAGGTGAGTTTGTACATGTTAGATTCTGTATGAGTAAGTAAGTGGGTGTGCGTATATCTATGTGGGTGAGTAAGTGGCTTTATGAGTGAGTGAGTAGGTGTGTGAGTAGCTCTATGGGTGACTAACTCAGTGTGTGAGTGGCTGTATAGATATATGAGGGATATATCAGTGGCTGTATTAGTGAATGAATGGGTGTGTGAGTGGCTGTAGGGATGATTGAGTGGATGTGTCTGTGTGTAGATCTATGAATCAGTGAGTAAGTACTGGTATGGGTCTTGAATGGTTTTGTGAATGGTTGTGTGGAAGTGGGTGTAGGAAAGGTTCTATGGGGGTGTAAGTGGATGTGTTAACGGTTTTGTGGATGATGCCATCAGTGATGTCATGAGTGACGCCACTGGCCATGTATGAGTGATGCAATATGTGAGGTCATAAGCAGTGCATTGAGGGGGCATGAGTTATAGTAAGCTCACCTAACTATAACTGCTGAATTTCACTGGTTTTGTAAGAGTAAAATCTGAGCTTAACCATAATGTTTCAGTAACCTTGGGTTTTTTCAGAGAATTTCAAAAGGTTTTTTTGCAATTTATTTTCTAACTATAACGTCCCTGTAACCTTTGGTTCTTTCAGTCAATTTCTAAGTTTTTTTTAAAGTGAAGTAAGATGCCAATGCAATTCACAGTGTGGGGTTGAATGCAGGACCTGGCCTGGCACTGTGCTGCCCCACTCAAGCTTGCTTATCCTGCCCTCTTCCTTGACATCCATTGTCCATGACTCTGCTCTAAGTATGGGCAAAATTTGCGAATTTGCGGTACGCAAATTCGTGCGAATACATACTCGCGGTCCGCAAAATTCGTGAATCTGTGTGAATTTTTGGATTTTTTCTTTTTGCGTGTTCGCGTGTTTTTTTTTCAGCGCAGCTACCCATGAGGTCGTACATGGGCGGGGCCATCTTGTTTTTAGTGTTCGCGTTGCATATTTCCATTTCCAGGCGCTAGCTGCATGCTCACGTTGGGCATTTCCTACGTGCTGTGCGCAATTACGTGATCGTGTCCATTTTTGCATGCTCGCAGGGAAAATCTCCCTTGGACTTACCCACGTGGTCGCAATGGGCGTGGCCATCTAGTTTTTCATTCATTGCTATGGTTCTGGGCATGCTTTTTCTATCCTGCTTTAATCTTGGCAATCCTTTGTTTGTTTGAACTTTTTTTTGATGTTTTTTACTCATTATCTATCCCTCCCTTTTTCTACATCTATATTTTGTGTTTTTTTCAACTTTTTGTTACTTTAATAACTACTTTTTTTGTTTAGCTCTCTCTTTTCTTTTACTTACTTTTTTCCCCCTATTCTTTTCTTCTTTCAACCAGGACCATGGCAAAGGGAGCCGGCACGTCTAAGGGGAAGGGTCCCGCACCCCGTAGCCAGCTCCCTTGTGGTCGCTTAAGGGGGGAGGATGTAATTGCCCGGGAGATCTTTCGCGTGGTGGAGGTGGCCACAATGGTTTTCTTCATCCAGCGCCACCTCCCCAAGACCGTTGTGGCAGGCCCGGTGCCAGGTACGGGCCCCGGGAGTGTCGCCAGCTAGGGGGGAAGGTGTGCCGGGCCATGTATCGGGAATCTGGGGTCCGGTGCACATACAACTAGGCGACGCACCAGTGGTCCGACATCCTGGACCGGGAACACGACCTGCTCGACCTGCTTGGCGTGGAGATCCCTGGGCTTGGTGAGTAGTAGTAGATATTTAATCACTACTTTGTTTTCTCCTGCTCTGGGTAATGATATTGCAAGTATTTATTTTTCCGAAGAGCAAGAATGCTGCCGATTACATTGCAGGTAAATTATGTTTCAAAAGCTTCTTTGATTGCAGGTGCTCGCTTGCTCACTGGCGGTGCTACTATGCTTAATTGTTCTTTTAGACTTAGTGCAGAAGCAGACCTCGGCAGCAGTCCCAGTAGCAATCAGGCAGCCGCATTCTGTAGTATTTGAAGTTTGGTAAGCACACACTCATTGATCGCCACAAACATAGCATTTCCATAATCTAGGCGGCTTATAATAAGCCCCTGGTTTTCTTGCCTTTAGAGGAAGCCATTTAAAAATTTTGTGCAGTTGTTTAAGTATTCCGTAACAAGTACCAGATACTTGGTTGACATGTGCTTTCATCGAGAGAGCATTGTCAAGCATGATGCCCGGGTCGCACACCACTTCTTTAGGCTCCGGGCAGGGTCCAAATACGTGAGGCCACCAATCCTGGGACCAGATGGTTTTTGCCTTGCCAAATAGCAAGATTTCAGTTTTGCTATAATTGAGTTGGAGCTTATTATCACTCATCCAGCCGCTAATATGAACCATGCACTGTTTGAGCCTAACACAGGTGTAAAGAAACTGAGAACTGCAGGTGATAAACACCTGCGTATCATCTGCGTACGACACTGTGGAGAAGCCATAATATTGTATAATATTGGCCAGAGGGGTCAAATATAGGTTGAACAACAGGGGACTAAGAATCGACCCCTGTGGCACCCCCACAGTGAGAGGCATGTTCCTGGATACAAGGGTGTTCATTTTGAGATAAGTATAGCGGCTGGCGAGGTAGTCTTCAAACCAGGCTAAGGCGTTGCCCCTGACACTAAGCCTTTTGGCTGTTCTGCTGGTCACTTTCTCACGCTTCCAGTCCTCAGTGAACCAATGTGAGGCAATGCTCTTAACGTTGACTGAGGTTTCCGGGATAATTTAATCAAGAGTGTTTTTAATGGATACATCCAGTTGGGTTACCATTAGTTCAATATTCTCATAATTGTTATTGGGGGTACGAAGTAAGACAGCTCCCCCCAGGGGCTAGAGGACAGAGGAGGAGGAGGTAGCAGCGCCGGCGGAGCAGGAACAACAGGAAGGCCAGGATAGGTCTACCGAGGGCTCCTCTGCTGGCCCCAGTAAATTTTCCTGTTAATATTATTAATTATACTTCCCTATCTTTTACAGCACCTATTTATTCCAAACGTTCTTCATAATTCTATTTTTTCCTAAATCGTCTTTGATCTTCTTGTAGACTGTTTCTAAATACTTATCCTGCTTCTACTATGACTGTCTGTGCTACTACTAGATTATTATTAGTCTGTCTGTACAGCTAGGTAAGCCTGCACAGGTGGCAAAAGGTATTAAACAAAACTCCTATTCAGCAATAGCTCTAGGCACTGAGTGCAGTCCTCTGGGTTGTCCATAATGTCTATTGAAGTCTTCTAAATGTTTATGCATTGACAATTCCTAACAATAAAATGTCAATGGCCACCAGGAATGAGATACTGGTTTACTTTTTGATTGGATAGGAGGACATACTACTTCTGTTGCAGGGACTATTCTGCACATACAGAGCTATGGACAAGAAATAGGGCATTGGTGATAATAGGCGCAGTTAGACTTTCCACATACCTTGGTCATAACAGAAGTTGAACCCCCAATCTCTTTACGGACTAGCTAGTGTGTCAGAGTCCTTATTTAGCTGCCGATTGCAGAGATTATACCCAATGATTATACAACCCAGAACATAAGACTACGGAGTCAGAGTGCTGACCTCTCAGACTCACTGACTCATGCTTGCAAATTGCAAACCCTTTTGCTAAATCACTCATGACCAAAAGCCACAGAGTCTATGTAAGTTTTAAAGCTTTATTAAATGTAAAGCAACTAGCTCTGCGTGTACTCTGTAAAAATGTAAATTGTGCATTATATAAAAACATTTATGTAAATCAACTTATATAATATAAACGGTGAACGACTGAAAAGTGGCTGATTTCACATATTAATTGTGGGAGAGCCCTCATCTGTTTGAAACTTAAAGTCTTGGTGGGGATGAATCGTTGACGACTCCAACTAATCATGATCTTTCTCTTGTTGGTAGAAGGGAAGTTTCTGTCTGTTAGGAGAAAAATGGTGCCTGTTTAAAGCAAGCATTCATCAGTTGTGCCAAAAAGTGTAGCATCACATGTTATGGCTAGGCATAAATAAAAAACACCCTTCCCTGAAGAAAGGGATTTTTTTAGTTTAGACTAGAGAGTCACAAGTTATTAAATTTGGTTATGTAGTACTAGTAACATTTTTTTATTCCTAGACAAAATAGGGAGTGGTGTATATGGCATCTAAAAATATTAAATGTATTTTCTAGGCATAACACCATCAGCACAGCCATCCACCAGTGCCGGGGCCAACACGGAGGTGAGCACTGCAGGTGTGGATGCGGTGCCACAGCCATCAGGAACTGCTGTGGGAGATGCCACGGTAATGGCGGGCAGTGGTAAGCAATTATATTCCTACGACCTAGGACCCGAATGCCTCAACACACGACTGTCCTTCTACACACCCACCCGCCAACTACGATCATCCAATCAAGCCCTCGCCGCAATTCTGCGCATCCATAGATCCAGCATGGGAGGAAGATCCTTCTCCTATTTAGCGGCCAAAACCTGGAATTCTCTCCCCACTCACCTCCGCCTTACACAGAACCACCTCTCCTTCAGAAAGCAGCTAAAAACCTGGCTTTTCGATAAGTAATGCACTCACCCTCCCTCAAGCGCCTTGACACCCTCTGGGTGAGTAGTGCGCTATACAAATTCCTGAACTTGAACTTGAACTAGTAACCAATGGCCTCCTCTAAATTTGACTTCAACTCAGCTGTGAAAATGTTATCGAGAAGCCAAGCCAGATCAGAGATGAACTTGATGGATGGGATGAACGAAACGGGAAAGAAGGGTGTAAGGAAGTACGAGCGAGTTAAAGTTAATGACTGGAAAAGAATGATATGTGTTTTTGAATGCTGCCCAAGGTGAATAGGAATCTGATGCATGGCTGGTTGAAGGCTGAAGCAAGGATGGGTGGAAGGAGAAAGAAAAGAGGACTGCCTGGGTGGGTGAAACAGAAACTGTATGTGTATCCTTTGGTTCAAATTCAAATGCAAGTCAAGCACGGATGCATAGCTGGCGGTTTACAAAATAAAATAAAAAGGTTGTTTTTCGGTAAGAAAAAGTAAGGTCTGTCCAGTTGAGACATTATGAAGAGTGATTGACATTTACTTTGAATGGATGGATTCCAGGATGGTATCTTCCTCATAGATAGCATAGGTGTATGTAGACAGAGTAGACGGTCACTGGATGAAGAGTGTTACTTTGAAGAGCATGTAACACCGCACCTCCGTGCCAGAGTAGCAAAGCCGAGGAAAGAAGATGTAATTTTTCAGAATACTACCATGACTTGTAACAGTAGTTTGCAAGCACAGCATATATCCGGAGATTACGGGGACCACTCACTACCTCTGTTAAAAAATGTTTTACAACTCTGTCATTGACATTGATGTGTGGCCTATCGGTGTTCAGTCAATCAAAAACAAAGCGACTAAGCAAATATCCTGTGAAGGGATAGATGATCATATTATCTTCTTCATTTTCCTTTTGTAGTGGTCAGGGGCAGGCCAGGGTGAAACTTAAATTAATTGAGCAGTAGCCCTTGTAACAGAGTATGGCCAGTGCCACCCCTAATAGAAAAGTAAGGGCTTCACCACCAGCATGTACTGGACTGGTAACAGTAACGCAAGTCTGTGTCATCATGGCTTGCATCTGTTTTTCTCAGGTGCAAGTTGACTGCGCTTGCATTATGCCGGCTTCCACAAGTTTATGTACCAATTTCGCTAAACAAGAGAGAAGAAGAAGACTGGTGTACTGTCTGAGTCTAATGCAGTGAGTCCTTATAGTGGTACTAGAATTTCTGAAACTCCCACTAATTTTATAGCAGAGGCCGACAAAGTGGGAGGCTAGATAGATACATGCCACAAATGTTATGTACTGTTCTTGCAAGTTGCTAGTGCTACTGTGAAACAACTTTCTGCTGAATTATTTTGTGTTAATCTTAAAAAGCATTGGTTGCAGTATGTTTTTCTTTCTTCATATAGATACTCCTTCTAAACGAACTAGGAAGGAGTTGGCTAGATGGGCCCGGCAACGGAAGCTGGAGGCAATTTTTGCCAAATATCGGTGGCTGGTGGCCCAGGAGGAGGAGGACACGCAATGTCAGTCAATCACAACATCCACGACAGCTGCATCATCCTCCGATGCCCCTGGGTCATACGGTCAGTGCAAACCTCCAGCAGTACTGAGTCGCAGTCCGGCAGCCACCCGCCACCGCCGAGCAGCAAAAACAACAGCTGCCCCCCACAGTACCTGCAAGTGCAAGGGTCGTGTGCACCGCTTAACCCCGAGAGTGTCCCACCTTGAGCAGGAGGTGGCGAGGTAGAACACCCTGCTCAAGGACCTCCGGGGAGAGCTGCGTGATCACCTGGCCAAAGGACACCGCTGGCGGAAGTATAGAGACTGTCCCTTGCTCCTTTTTTAAAGACTTTTGGGGAGGTGGGAATTGGGCTTAGGGGTTTTTGGTCTTTTGGGGACTGATTTGATTCATGGACATTGGTTGGGGTTAGGGAGGGTGTTCAGTCGGGTCTTCTTGTGGGATAGTTTATTTTTGTTAGAGCTCCAATAATTATTTATTTCTCTACTTAAACATAGCATACGTGTTTTTTGTACTGTTTTGTGGGGGAGGCAGGGGGGGTTAACTGTACGTTTGTTTTCCTGAAACTTAACTGGCTGGTTGATTCAAATTGTCTAATTCCCCAAATTTGTACAAAAGTGCCACTGACAGAGTTAGTGAATTCAATTGTCCCACTACTTTACTAGTACTACCGCCAGTCTATCCTCTCCTCCTACTCCATTATTCTTCCTCCCCCAAAATGCTTATCTTACCTGTAATTCGTGTTTGAGAATAGGGCTAGGCACAGGGATGGGTGCAAGGGAAATGGCATTTAAGGTTGGGTATGAAATCCTGGACGGATGAAAAGTCATCGTTGTGGTGGTAGTAAAACAGTACAATAGATAGTACAGTAGACAAGAACAGTGCTATAAATTGTAGCCTAAGCAATGCTAAATTATTCAAAATATAAGTACTAGTTGCGTGGAGTATGGCTACTACAAGACATAGTACTGAAGGTGAAGGACACAGCAGCGTAAGCATTTGATTTGTCAAGTGTAGGAGGAGGATGTTGTGGATGATCAATCCACTTGATGGCGCACATGAAATTCTGATTTGATTTGCAAATACGTTAGTGGGTGGGTGTCAAGCAGAATAAGAATAAGAATATATCCTCAGATTCCTTCACCAGCCTTGAAATTGATTTTCTGTTGCCTTGACCTCATCCTCCCCAGCAAGTGTGTGGAATTTTGTGCTGTCATTTAGTCACACCTCAATGAAAACCACACAGCCCGGGGGAAGAGGGTTAGGGTTTGAAAGTTGGATGGGAATGGGGTTTTTGGGGAAAGTTTTGTGGAGAGAGGAAAAAAAACACAGCATGAACAAACAACAAATGAAGAAAAACAAAATCTTTTGATACGAAGATATCCATAAATCTTTTAAGGGACATAAAGGAAGTGCACTACAGCATGCATGAAGTTGTTTGCTAAATGGATGGTTAGGTTACTGAAAAGTAGTGCTTACTACAACTTACTAACTAGAAAGAAACAATTTGGCAGTACTGGGCTGCAGTAATTACTCAATTTCACTTGCCTATCTGCCCTCAGAGAGAATAAACACTTATTAGTACATTAAATTAGTTTTAAAAATAGCAAAGAAATTTATCAAATAGCTGGAGGGATGCATTTGAAGCAGAGAGTAAACAAATGCACAGAGTCACACTCAAAGAAGTTCACAACAATGACATTATGTAAAAGATTAGGAGAAGTGAAGAGGATACTGTAACTGTATGTTGTAGTTGTCCTGTTCAACTTGGGAAGTTGTATGCATCCAGCCATTCCTCTTTTTCGCGGTACTCCTCCATTCCATCTGACGCTCCGTCGATCAATCTTGGTGACCAGACAGACACACTGTCCACTGCCTGCCTGGCGGATGCAGAATTGCGGATCGCTAATGGTAAGCCTGAGTTAATCATTTTGCCCATCGCACAGGGTCAAAGCCGGCCTGTAATTGTTGATGGAAAAACAGGAAGTGATATTAAAAAACACCACAGAGAAAAAAATATAAGGTACGGTGTGTAGTGCAAAAATAACACTTTCAGTTTCAGAGGCGACAGTATTACATACAAGCACCATTTCTAAAGTGCGTACTCTGAGTCTCCTTTTCAAGGATAGTAATTAGACCACAGCGGGCCAGGGCCATCCAGACAGTCAAGGCAGGCACCACTGAGTGAAGCAACCTGATGTAGCATACCTCTTTGACACAGACAGACAAAGCATATCTAATTGTATGCAGCAAGCCACATAGCCGCAATTTTACATGAACTGCTGTCTGGACTCTGGCATAATAACACTACACTGGCTCGACCACTCCATACCACGACTAGACAGACATGTAGTTCTGCTGTAGTTGGTGTTGACTGGTTTACCTGTTTGCCAATCACGAAATGGCCATAGTTCTTCAGTAAACCGACGATGATGATCCATCCATCCCAGTGAGTGACTGTAAAGAAAAAGATACTATGTAACTTTGGTCATCACGACTCATCATCATCATGGTATACTGGCAAACTCAATGTTGTTAATGCAGTCACAGTCTACAGACACAGTGAGTCCAAGGACATTTTGCATATTTAAAAAATGCAAAGTAGTGGCCCCTGCAGGTGAAGTACAATTTGAATTAAACAAGGTAAAAAAACAGAGTAGACTTGAGTTACATTTAGTGTGTAAAAGATTAAATAATAACAGAAGACATATGATTCATTTCATGCCCAACAAACAAACAGCAATTGCTTTCATCAGAGCCAGACAGCCATTGTTGTCCACTGTATGCCATCTCATTATTCATTACCTGTTCCCCTTTTTGTCTGCATCTTGTTATTAAAGTGAAGGACCACAGGGCAGCCTCTCATGTCAATTTCAGAAGTAACTGTCAGCAATCAGCATATAGTCAGTAATTGCAGTCCCAATTCTTTTGAGGGGACTTGTCTACAAAGCGACAGTTTCTTCATTCTGCGTAATCCAGCCATCTGCCTTGAGGGAAATGGATATGGGTAGTCTGGAGGAGACGGATAGAATAGCATGACTGAGTTGTGAACTTGTGAACTTCAGGATTGCAGAGAGCGGCACCTTCAATAAGGAAATAAGATGAAGACAGTGCTGCTGATGGATTTGTTGTGATTAGAGTTTTGTTGTGGTAAAAGTTGCAAAACAAAGAAAGACACACAAGAGTAAAAGTGAATAAGGAGTCAGAACGAAAAAAAAGGTAGTCAGTTTCAGGCCTAGGTGTCAGGGAAGTAGAGCTCTTCTTCAAACTCTGTGAATTGGGAGTAGGACAGCTAACAGAGAAGAACTTACGTCACCTAAGTCGGTGTCCTCTTCTTCCTGCATGGATTCACGTATTTTGGAATCTGGTGGTATGAAGTGCTGATTCATCTTGATCATTGTTAACCTCCCCACATTTTTGGGCAAGAGGCGGGTCCTTTTTGAAGTTACAATGGCACCAGCAACACTGAAAACACATTCAGACAACACGCTTGCGAGTGGGCAAGACAAATAATTTAGAGCCAGCTTGATGATCAGTGGCCATTGACCCCTTTTCCCATAGCAATACAGCAATGGGTTGTGATCAATGTAGACCTCTGTTGAGTCATCCAGATTGGCCTGCACCATCCACTCAAGGTCATCCAGGGGTGCTGAACTTTGCGTACCATCTGAGGCCTTTGCATCAACACTGGAATGAGCTAACCCTTGATGAGTTATCCAATCCGCTTCTGACAATATTATAGCTTGGCCTGGTGCAGGTGAGGATGATGATACGGTTGCTGGTGTCGGTAACGGTTGTGAGGGAAAGTGACTGCCTTCGGCCACAGAAGTGGACCTTGACCCCGGATGGCCTGCTGATTCTGTAGTACTTATGCCGGTTCCTTCAATTTCCTGCCACTCTTTTTCGAACCACGTGGCTGACAGAGCTAGCCAATGTTTGTACTTTGAAAAATCTGCTTCATTAAAAGGAATGAATGCTTTGCTGGCCAGTGCCTTTTTGTACCGTGGATCCAGAATAGTGACACATATGTAATGTTGTTCTGTATGTATTTTTTAAGCCTTTCATTGTCAATTAGGCGGGTTAATAAGCTCTCTGCCAACTGATATGCGTCTTGCTTGTCAGTATGATCTTTGAACACACCGCCTTCAGTTGGTGCTCTAGCATGCGCAACAATGGAATAGCTTTGCCCAAAGTTCAGTCCTCCCTGCTGACTTCATGCGTGAAGTTCTCAAAATGATGAAGCATGTTTGTCAGGCTTTTAACTAGGTCTCATTCCTCCAACTCTAGCCTCATGTCTTTCATAGAAAAACCCTGTGCAAAGACATACTCATCGATTACCAAGCATTGCTCAGACAGATGCTGAAGCATGTAGAAGGTTGAGTTCCTACGTGCTACCACCTCCTGGCTGAATCCTCAGACTGGCACACTACGACCACATTGAATGATCCTCAGCTGCTTCCGGGCCTTAAAAGAATGGCTGAAATGTGTGCAGATTCTTCAGTAGGTGGTCAGTAACTTGCTGACTTTGTTTTCTTTTTTCAAGAAATCTTGAACAACAATGTTAATACTGTGCGCCAAACAATGCACTCTGAAATAGCCACCATCATTCATGGCCCTAACTATATGTTATGTCATGAAACACATCCTAACTATATTACTGCCATTATCTGTGGAAACATAACCAATCATGCGCTTTCTTGGATGCAGCCATTCAAAGACCTTACTGTTAAACTCCTCCAAAATGTTTACTGCAGTATGAGATTTCTCCATGGCAAACATGGCTACTGTTGCATGTTTCAGACTAGTTTGAAAAATTGTGGCAGTGTCCACACCTTCAGACATCTTGTCTCTAACCGCTGCAAAAGAGACCCAGCGTGCAGTGATGCACATGTGATCAAGGGCTTTGCAACTGGTCCACATGTCTGTTGTCAGGTGGATAGTGTGAACAGCACTCTTCTGCAAAGCTGCCCCAATCACCTCCAGCACATCTTGATGTATTGCTGGAACCACAACTCTGGCAAAATAGGACCAGCTAGGAACCTTCCATTTAGGGCAGACTGTTGCCACAAATTCTCGAAAACCCACCCCTTCCACAAAAAAAAAGAAGGGAGAAGATCCAGCGCTAACATTTTAGCCAGCATTGCATTATAAAGACGTGCCGTTGGGTGGTTGCGTTCTAATGGCACCTCCGACGAAAACATGCTTTTAATGGTGGTCTGAACTGTTTTCATACGTGATAGTGATGATCCAGACTTCTTCAACCCAGTCGCTTCTTCACCTCCCCCCTGCACGATCATCAGCCCCTCGTCATCATCAGATGCAATATCAATGGATACATTTGGATTTGTTGTACTTTTGGCTTCCCGGATCTTACTTAGGTGCGCCTCCCAATGGATAGTGTGGTGTTTTTTGGAGATGACCTCTCTGGGCTCCGGGACCTTAGTTGGTTCCAATCTTCACCCGACTAACTACAGTTTTACAAATCGAACAAACAACTAGGTTTTCCTCCTTTTTGCTAATACTAAAGAAGTCTCAAACTGGGGAGTTGAGATTTCTGGTGGTGGTGGTGGAGGTGCTACTTTCAATGCCAGATGAAGAGGAGGATGGGCATGGCCGAATTTGACTCTGTTGTGCACTTACAGTTACAGCACCACTACTTGAGGTAACAGAGGTCGAGCTGGATGGAGGTCCCTGCTGGCCCTTCTGAAGAGAAAATAAGGCAGCTGTAGGTCGTGTTGATGTAGTAGTTACCTGTGTTGGTGGTGGTACCAGTTCCTCGCCGCCCACATCCCGCTCAGCAGCAATTTGGGATAGGGTAAAAATGTCTGTCTGCTGCATGCCCGCTGGGGCTGGAGTGAGAACTGTGATGACTGGGCCATCATCGTCAGACTGTTCATCAGCAGCAGAATCCACCACTTCTTCCACTTCTTGTTCGTCGTCATCACCCATAAGTGAAAGCCTTGCGGGAACCTTCCTTTTATGCTTAGCTACCTTTGTCGGCTCATGGCATGCCTCCCACTCACACTGCATTGGTGGGCTCCAATCAAGATCTAGATCATCAGAAGTAATGGGGCTTGAAGAAGAACTTGTACTAGCCCTCCTTGACCTTTTTCTTGCTGGGGTTCTGGAAGACAATGGATCAGCAGGAGGAGTGGCTTGCTCGGATGATACCTCCGCTTGAATCTCGATTTCCTGATTTGCCACTACTTCTGGAGGAACACGCATTGTGGGCAGTTGTGCCTCTCCATGTGCCTCTCCATGCGACTCTCCATGCACCTCTCCATGTACCTCTACTTGCGCCTCTACTTGTGCCATTACTTGCGCCACTCCTTGCACCTCTCCTTGCGCCACTCCTTGCGCCTCTCCTTGCGCCTCTCCTTGCGCTTTTCATTGCGTCTCTCCTTGCACCTCTCCTTGCGCCTCTCTTTGTGCCTCTCTTTGTGCCTCTCCTTGTGCCTCTCCTTGTTGCACCTGCGGTTGTCATTGCGGCTGTGGTTGAACACTTGTCAGATGAGTTACACCCTGCGTTGATTGGATGCTACTTTCTTGCGATTAGTCAACGCCAACATCACTGGTAGATGGTGATTGAGCAATTAAAGTGGCTGCCTCTGCGGCACTCATGGCCTTGGGCCTAACTTGGCGTGGTGGCACTGAGACCAATGAAGCTGAGGTGCTGCTCCCAGCTTGGTCCCCGGCGGACACCGCTGCTGCAGGCGTAGTTTTTTTTCCCAAAAAAAGTGTCTGTATTCACACATCAGTCTCCTTGGTAAGTGGCGTCACTTGCTTCTTCTGCTCCTTCCTACTGGCAACTTTCTTGGTAGAGGAGCTACGGCCACCTTTCTTTGAGCCCATCTTCTTCAGATGTCAGAACAGCAGGCCGCAGTAGCACGAGTTGCAGAGTTGTCTGTGGCACACGTGACGTCATGTGACGTTGTGCTGCACACACCACAGCAGGACTTCTTCCTGGCACTGATGATGAACGATGAGGATGATTTGTGCTTCTCTTTGTGCACCTAAAAGCAAAAGAAGCCAGGGGAACATCAGTTAAATAAATGTTACATATGTCGTGCTTCAATTAATATTTGCAACTACGCATTATTATTATTTCTAATCAAAAATTGATGTTTACATTAATAGAAGAGAGACCACACAGAGAGAGTTGTTTCATGCACCACTGAGTACCCCTTGGTATAATGGATGAAAGGAGGTAGACTGGGTGCAGGCCTATGTCACAAAGCAGACTGCCTGGCTTCAAAATGGCCCTTGACCCCACCCACATGGCCAGGCCCTGCCTGAACCAGGCCTCAAAATGGCCCCTACCCACATGGCCAGGCCCCAACAACACTCCGAAAAAGCAAAAAAACACACAGAAATCACCCCAATCCAATGCCATCCAATGCCTAAATGATGTTTAACTTCAAGAGACCCCACATAAAGCCTTGGTCCATGTACCACTGAGTACCCCTGGGCAAAATTTATGAAGGCAAGGCAGACTGGGTTCAGGCCTATGGCACTAAGTACACTGCCTGGCTTCAAAATGGCCCCATGACCCCTACCCACATGACCATGCCCTGCCTGGACCAGGCCTCAAAATGGCCCCCACCCACATGGCCAGGCCCCAACAAAACCCCAAAAAAGCAGAAAACACGCAAAAGTCAACCCAATCCAATGCCATCTGTGCCCTAAATGATGTTTAAATTCAAGAGACCCCACAGAAAGCCTTGGTCCATACACCACTGAGTACCCCTGGGCATAATGGATGAAAGCGAGGCAGACTGGGCGCAGGCCTATGGCACTAAGCACACTGCCTGGCTTCATAATGGCCCAATGACCCCTACCCACATGACCAGGCCCTGCCTGGACCAGGCCTCAAAATGGCCCCCACCTACATGGCCAGGCCCAACAACACCCCAAAAAAGCAAAAAACACACAAAAGTCACCCCAATCCAATGCCATCCATGCCCTAAATGATGTTTAAATTCAAGCGACCCCACAGAAAGCCTTGGTCCATGCAACACTGAGTACCCCTGGGCATAATGGGTGAAAGCAAGGCAGACTGGGTGCAGGCCTATGGCACAAAGCTCACTGCCTGGCTTCAAAATGGCCCCTTGACCCCCACCCACATGGCAAGGCACGGCTTGGACTAGGCTTCAAAATGGCCCCCACCCACATGGTCAGGCCCCAACAACACCCCAAAAAAGTGAAAAACACACAAAAGTCACCCCAATCGAATGCCATCCATGTCCTAAATGATGTTTAAATTCAAGAGACCCCACAGAAAGCCTTGGTCCATGCACCACTGAGTACCCCTGGGCATAATGGATGAAAACAAGGCAGACTGGGTGCAGTCCTATGGCACAAAGCACACTGCCTGGCTTCAAAATGGCCCCTTGACCCCCACCCACAGGGCCAGGCCCTGCCTGGACCAGGCCTCAAAATGGCCTCCACCCACATGGCCAGGCCCAACAACACCCCAAAAAAGTGAAAATCACACAGAAATCACCCCAATCCAATGCCATCCTGAAGGACTGGGTTATTTAAGACCCAGCGGTGCCAGGGAACAACACCTGAAACCTTCGTGGGTAACCTGCGCCGGCGTACAAGTGACAGAGACACGGGACACTTCCTTTGGCGTCAAAGATTCGAGCTTTATTTACTGCAGGGAACACAGAAGTCACGGCAAGTACAACATGTGCTACTTGTGGAGACTGCTTCAAATTGGTTCTGTGGATCGCTCCTTTTATACACAATTTACCCATAGGGTTACATGGTACACAAAAGTTTATGACCCGGTTCCCACAATTATCCCCCAGAGGGGTCGTTTTGGTCACTTTGATACACACAAGGTCCGGAACATAAGTGCGGACACATTTGGCGGTTCCCAACTGTAAAAACCCATCTTCCCACCATTAGTACATTCCAATCAGCAGTAAAACAGATCGAAATAGGAACAAGGACAGGTGCAGAGGAAGATGGAGACAGTGGGGAATTGGAAAGGGTGTAAAAAGGAAGGTCTCGGGAAACACGGGCTACAGGCATCAAAGGGACGTGCCTAATGAGATGCACGGCTGAGACAATAGACCGGCACGGCAAGATGAGCCTCGAGCGGGGCCATCTGCCTTACAGTATCATCCCCCTCGTCATAAAGACAGTTTCAAAGGACATGTGGCTTCCGCAAGTATCTTGGGAATCCCAGGGTCGCGAAGCGGACAACGTCCGTTCGCTGGCTACTTGAGGGCAAGAGACAAAATGGATGCCGTATCTAAGATGGAACCCGTGGGTACAGATAGAAATACCCATGTAACAGACAAACGGTTTAGGTTAGCACAGCGAAACTGCGTACACCCACTAAACTCGTCATTTGCGGTTCATAGATACCAGACTCGACTATATTCGTGCAAGTCAAAAACATCACTGACAATTGTCACAGAACCTCAATCCATGCCCTAAATGATGTTTAATTTCAAGAGACCCCACAGAAAGCCTTGGTCCATGCACCACTGAGTACCCCAGGGCATAATGGATGAAAGCAAGGCAGAATGGGTGCAGGCCTGTGGCACAAAGCACACTGCCTGGCTTCAAAATGGCCCCTTGACCCCCACCCACATGGCAAGGCCCTGCCTGGACCAGCCTCCAAAATGGCCCCCACCCACATGGCCAGGCCCAACAACACCCCAAAAAAGCGAAAAACACACAACAATCACCCCAATTCAATGCCATCCATGTCCTAAATCAGTGTTCTTCAAACTGTGGGGCGCGCCTCCCAGGGGGGGTGCAACACCTTCCAAGGGGGGGCGCGCACTCTTCTCTAATTTTACCTTTGTTCCCTGACAAGTCTTCTTAGGGAACTCCGGAATGTTTGGAGGGAGGAGGGAGGGGAAATCGACGGGGCATGAAGTGCCCAGGCTTGTATTATGTTCACTGTCCCAGGAGGGGGTTAATTCATTCAGCTTCAGCTGTAGTGAGAAGGCAGGAAGTCTCCTCTGCTAAAACTGAAGGTACACGAACTGAAGACAGCCTTCACATTCAGTATTATTATAGAGGAGATTCCTAGCCTCGCACTACAGCTGAAATGCCTGTCTGTTCCTTTGCTTCCAGTTTAGGCATCTGAGACATCCTGCCTCCAACTGCAGCTGAAGCATTTTGGATCTATGAATTAACCCCCTCCAGGGAGGGTTAGCGCTTTCGAGAAAGGAGACAAAGTTTCTTTTCAAACTACACAGGCAGGCGCGCAAAATGCCACCCAGCCATGTGTTCTTTTACAGACTGTATGTTCCCTTTGATTATCACTAGTATACCAGATGCACAGCTAAAAAATACTGTATGTTATCTTCACATTAGTAATCAGCAAAAGATCACAATATCGTCTGTTAGTTTAAACATCATTTGTAAAATAATTGCATTACTCTCAATCCATGTAATGAATTTCATGTTGCTAGTTCTTTGATTTGAAAAGTACAAGAAAAACAATTTTGGTACATTATAAAAAATAATTTAGTAACTATTTTAGGATGGAGCTGGCAGCTTGCCGGCGCCATCCTAAAATAGTTACAGGACAAAAATGTGAGTTTTTTCGAGGTTGGGCAGGTGTGCGTTCTCCCCATATCTATCGTTGAAAATTAGCTATGATGCTTGATGGAGGCCTTTGCATTATTGACTTTCACGAGCTCAATCCCTGTGCAGCTCCTGTGACCACGAGCTTCTCTGATCCGTCCCTGTTCTTTTATGCACACAAGAGGCATGTGAACTCGCATATAAGGCTCGCCCATTTGGCCCTGCCCCTCACACTAGCGATGTGCACAGTTTTCCAGCCCTTTACCCACTATGAAGGACAGCTCACTCGAGGGACCCCTGTGCTCTTTGGTGTGATGGCAAAGTTAATCAGCCCCCCAGAAATGTGAGTTTTGTCTAGGCTGGGCAGGTGTGTGTTCTCCCAAATCTATCGTCGAAAATTAGCTATGATGCTTGATGGAGGCCTTTGCATTATTGACTTTCACAAGCTCAATCCCTGTGCAGTCCCTGTGACCACAAGCTTCTCTGATCCGTGCCTGTCCTTTTATACACACAAGAGGCATGTGAACTTGCATATAATCCTCGCCCGTTTGGCCCTGCCCCTCACACAAGCGATGTGCACCGTTTTCCCGCCGGGCCTTTACCCACACAATCCGCAAAATCCGCGAATCCGCAAATTCATGGATTTTGCGGATCGAGAATTCGCAAATTCGCGAATTGCGAATTTGCAAAATTCGCCCATGCTTAATGGTCACCTCGCTCACCCTGCAGTCACACCTCTTACCCTAATCGCAAACTGTCGCATGGCTCACTGTGCACACATGAGCACTCCTACCACCCACACAACACAGAGGGTTAATGTGCCTGCTCGATAGAATGTGTACCATGCAGATCACAGAACTGAGTGTGATTAAACAATGAGTAGCGCTATAACAAAATAAAGAGAGACGAGGTGAATCATTGGTGAGTGATAGTGAGGGAATTCATGGAGAAGGAGGAAATGTGGGAGGGGGCATGGCTGCAGTTTGTGCACCAGCGCAGGGGGAAGCACAGAGATGCGTCATATTCTTGTAAATATGTTGCATCCCTGTGCTTCGGAAGTGTTGCAGCGTGGCGCAGCCAAAGGGCTTGCTGTGCCACGCTGCAGCACTTCCTTGTAAATCTGCCCCTGAATGTGAACACTACCTGAGGATGGCAGTAGCAAAAATCCATTCACAGATTGACCATCTGTGGTGAAAAACAAGCACACCTGTCATTTTATTTATTTTATTTTATATTCTTCTATAGCGCCTGAATAGACCCCCGGAGGGGTATCTCCGCGCTTTGCCAGTAAGAATATCCTCAGATGATTATGGATAGATGAATGGTACATATTAACGGAGGGGAATCAGTTACTGGGGAATAGATGTGTTTTTAAGACCTTACGGAAGGTCAGATGATTGGTGAGTGATCTCATCTCGAGAGGTAGGGAATTCCAAAGCTTTGGTCCTAGATGGGCTAGAGCTCGACCTCCTTGTCTGGACTTTTTTATTCTAGGCACCTGCAGAAGCTGCTGGTTGCCTGAGCGCAGGGTTCGTCCAGGGGCATATGGCTGGAAGATTTTGGCTAGATATTTTGGGCCTTTGCCTATCACACTTTTGTGGATAGTGCATAGGGTCTTAAACTGCACTCGCTTCCTCACTGGTAACCAGTGGAGCCTAATCAGCAGCGGGAGGGAGGGAGTCCTGGGGGGAGCATTAAGGACTACCCTTGCTGCCGTGTTTTGGATCACCTGTAACTTTTTAAACTGCCCTTCATTTGCTCCTAATAGAAGGCCGTTACAGTAATCCACTCTGCTGATGACTAATGCCTGCACAAGTGTTTTCCTGTGGCAGTCTGGCAGATAGGGAAACACTCTTCTTAGCATTCCGATGGCTCGAAAACAGGTACTAGCCACCTGATTTACGTGGTCCTTGTAAGTGAGTGTCTGATCTAATAGCACTCCAAGGTTTTTCACCGTGTTTTTAGGGCTAGGGACAGGACCTAATTCCAGGGGCCACCAGTCAGGTGTCCAGTGTGTTGCTGCTTGTCCAAACAACATGACCTCCTTTTTCCCTATGTTGCATTGGAGACAGTTTGATGACATCCATGCAGATATTGCTCTCATTCCCTCTGCAAAAGATATTTTTATTGCAGGTGTCAGGCCTTTAAAGGGAAAGAGGAGTTGGGTGTCGTCGGCGTACGACACCGGCGTAAACCAAAATGATCTTGCTAGGTTGGCCAGGGGAGCCACATACACGTTGAAAAGTGTCGGGCTTAAGCAAGAACCCTGTGGCACTCCCTTATTGAGCTCCCTATGGATGGATTTGTGGGAGCCCAGCCTAACCTCTTGAGAACGGCCGGTCATATTTATGTTGGTAGTGTTATCAATCAATGTCATGTGTAAAACAAAGCATCCTAGTAAAAACAATTTGCGCACATTTTATCTAGGAAAATGGTGTTTTGAGCTATGTAATAATCTGTTATTTCAGCCCACCCACTCACAAACCTGCACTTTATTAAGCACTCTTATTATGTTGAACATTTTTTGCTGGATATGGCGCAGGATATGCGCGAGGCGGTCAATTATGTAGTGTACCAGATTGCAGAAATTTCTGTCAGGTGTTGGGGGGGGCCCAACAGCAAAAAAATTGAGCTGTGGGGCTCAACCTACAAAAGTTTGAAGACCTCGGCCCTAAATGATGTTTATATTCAAAAGACCCCACAGAAAGCCTTGGTTCATGCACCCCAAAATTTAAAAAAAATCCACATATAACAGTGAGCTATTCAATTCCATGACATAAATGATATTTAAGTCCAACAAAACTCACAGAAACAGTTGTATCATGCACCCATGACTAACCCAGGGCCTACTGGATACTGTATACAATATATATTTTTTTAAGTTTGAGGAAATAGAAATTTCTAGGTAAACCTATGTGTCCCCCACTTGCACCCCATCCATGCACACGTGTCCCATGTATGTCATGTAATTCCTTTTCCGTGCCTGCTAGAAAGACGCAAATACATTTGCGTCCAACGTTAACATGCCAGTTATACAGTTCTCCAAGAAAATCACGTTAATTAGGCTTCTAGGCCTATGATGCTAACGTCTTTACATGGTACACTTTTGAATCCCGCACACGTTTTTCCTCCACGTTTTCTGGCCCAGTCGAGCCAGACCCTTAATCGAGGCTCCAAGTTCTTTTCTGCCTCTGAAAGCTGCCGTTTAGGTATGCATCCCTGACCTCTGCCTTACTTGCTGCTCAGACGAGCGGTGCCCGGCTCGGCCTGGTCTGCTTGCCAAGACGATGTTTTACCTACAAGTTATCTGCTCAGCCTCCTCGAAAACACATTCCAGTCTAGTGAAATAGGTAAACATATTCCCGACTGCAGAGCAAAGGGCCCTGCCTTCCTGTCTCCATGCAAGCAATTTACTGCTCCCGTTACCATGGTAGGCCCATGGCCCCCGCACTCTACATGAAGATCCATATGCACGCACTAGCATACAGTGATGAACGGCCCCTGCCCGAGAGATCTTTTACTCCAGACACTACATCCTCAAAACATACGATATCAGATATGCTGTATGTGCAGGTAGTTCTGACATCCCAGACATTAGTCTCCTCTACTAGTGCTAAAGTCAAAGCCCCCAGCTCCCCCAGTCATGCTCAGTTGCGCGCGCATCTGTAATAACAAATTTCTGCTGATTCTGCAAATCTACCGTAAAACATCCTCCCACATGTGACGTTTCTTGTGACGATTCTCTGACATGTCCAGTGCACGCCCATGTGTACGCCTTCTTACACGCCTCCTGTTACGCATATGTGTTCTTATCTCTCTCTTTTCACCTATTACGCCTACTGTATTCACTTCAAGTATACTGTTTTACTATATATAATGTGTGATGTTAATAAAATGTTGAATGTCCCTTCCTGAACCTTAGTGGTGATGGAACCCGATGTCCCATGCTTTGAAGCATTCCATTAGAGCCCGTATGACTCAGATACCACGGACTCTGCCTCTCATTTGATTGAGCTATCCTTTATGTAATTTAATGTACTCAAAAATTGTACGGTAAAATATTTACCACATAATTTGGCGCCCGAATAGGAACCCCCCGTTCCCCACTCGCCGGCGATGTGCCACAGGCCTTGACCCCTACGGACCCCTGACGGAACCAGTGCACTCCTGGGGGTTTTCCTGCTATCTCCCTCAGGCCTACGGAGGAGACGGAGACTGCGACCCGGCATCCAGACGAGGCGGTGAGGAATGCGGAGGATCCCGACCAGAGCCCCTTTTCGAGAGAGCAAGGTCCGAGGTATCCGGAGGCCCACCTGTTCCGAGGCGCATGAGTAGTAGCAGCCAGATGTCGTAGCAGATCAGTCCAGTCCAGTCCAGTTTCCGAGGCCTTCAGTTATTGCTTCCCGGTGAGTACCGTTGTTGGGAACACATCTAGACGGGTTCATTAATTTGTGCCCGGTCAAGACTGGTCTGGGTACACAGACCTGGTCCAGACGTGTTCATTTCGGTGGACACGGTATGACGTGTCTCTTTATGGGACCGGTATTGCCTGTACTGTTTTAGCAGTGCATCTAGAAATAGTGATTCAGTATTCTAGTATTGTATCTCGAGATTTCCAGTATTCATGTGTCTTCTATGTACCAGGTAATATCCGTCTGAAATGTTTTAATGTGGTTTTAATGTCGTGGTATGAATGACTGTTTTGCTATTCATTACTGTGTTTACTGTGTTCACGTCTAAAGCAATCCGAAAATGCCACTGTTCTCGAAATTGCGTCAGTTAGGAACTAGGAAAGGGATACTCGAAGAAGCAGTTCCTGTCCCGCCTAGGGACACTCCTGGACATCTTATGTACCACAAACATGGCTTAGATGCCATACTATATCTAGATTTGTGGGTGGACTATACAAAAGACCTGGAAGAGAAGTATAGATGGCCTGTCTCAGGGACATGGGTTGCTGATTGCATCATGAGAGTAGAAGAAGCATTATGGAAAAAGAAAGCCAGGCAATCCCAGAAAGATGCCATAGAATTATGGCGTAAAGAAGCGCATAGAAGAACAGACAAAGAACTCAGGAAAGCAGAGAGAAGTAGAGAAGAATCCGAAAAAGCTAGAGAAAAAGAGTTACTAGAAGAAGGAGAACGAGTCAGAATAGAACAACAAGACAGACAAAGAAATGCCCTTATTACAGGCATGTATCCTGTTCTCGCCGAGGGCCTGCTCAAGGCGACCCCGGAAGTACCCCGTAACTTGCCACCACCATTGGTTCCGACTAAATTACATCATAAACAGACCGCAACAGATATTTTTCTTTCCTCTTATTTAGATGATGTAGCTCCAGAGTATACCAATGTACGTGTACCACCTGCACCTGCTAATAATGCTCCTACTAATAATGTTCCTCAACAGTCTGTTCAGGATGACACGACCCCTCCCACTGTCCCACTTGCTACTGTTCCTCCTGCCACTGGTCCTAGTAATCCTTTTGGCCACCTTGCGTTGCCACAAACATTGCCTGCTCCTATTACTACTTCACCTACCCGATCAGTTCCAACATTCCCACCGATGACACAGCCAGTTCATGCTTTTGCTTCCGCTTTAGGAGGCGCAACAGGAGGTCTCCCTGTCACCCCGCCTCAAGTAAAACGAACGACACTTAGAGACCTAGCATTACAACGTACACCCAGGGCAGCGACATACGCAGCCCTTAAAGAGTATGTTACAGTCTGCAGATATGAACCAGTACCAGGCGAAGACGGGATGGTACTATACTCACTACGTTTACGGCGAGTCGCAAACTATTTGGTTCTTCTGCCACATATGAAAACACATCTAGATAACATATATAATTTCATTAGAACAGGGGAGAGACCAGAATGCATTCAAGAAGCCATGGCACACAATAAGGTTGAGACACAAAGCATGATTTTACAGTTTTTGATAAATTGTTTGATAAGGGAACGAGATCGGCCAGGCCACAGCAAAGAAGAAATGGATGGCCTGATTAAGTGGAGTAACAATATAGCTGACGGTAAACATAATACACAAGGTTGTATAGAAGCCATGTACAGGAAAATCCGTAAAGAAATTGTACTGATACACGAAAGGGAAAACACAGCTAGGGAAGCTGAGAGAGATGACACCACAGAGAAAGAGGACGATTTATTGGATACAGGGGAAACACCAGGAACAATAGCGTATGTAGGTAGAGCAAGACCTTTTGACAGACCGATTCGCCCAGAAAGCAAGAAACGTTTTCTTTCTCCCATACCAGAGCAATGTTCTCTTGAACATTTATTTCAAGACACTGATAAAGTACTGAAACAACGAATAGGTTACAGTGAACTTAGTACTATGCGTGAACAAGAATTAGCCCGATCAGCAGTACAATGGGCTGGAAATAACTGTGTATATAAAGATGATTCAGTATCGCAAACGTTTTTGACTCTTTCCCCAGACGAACAGCGACTAGCTGGTATGTACATGATCCAGCATCTCATTACACTATATGAGGGTCAGCATTCTGATCCAGGTCCCCTATATAATATATTAGAAGAATTACTCCTAAAAAGATGGAGAGGCCTAGGTACCGATTTAATTAATACCATTCTAGAACAACGACACAAATACAGAACTTTTCTGACTCCACATTTTGTTCCTGTCCCACCTCCAGTAAGACAACCATTTTACATAGACAGACAGAATCTTTTACGAGAAGTTCACCCCGTCCAGGCCCCAGGGGGTGTGCTTCAACGAGTATTTGTATACACACCCTTAAGCAAAATGGAACTATTGGAAATGAAGAAAATAGTGCCTTGTCATGATAAAGATCCAGCAGGGTTTCACCGTGAATTAAAAGACATGTTACTCATGGGGGTTTATACATATTCCGATATTCTTAAAATGTTAAAAGTATTGTTGCCCGCCGGTATTTACGAAAAGCTTAAAGAAAAAGAATGGGAGGTGGGAGATAAAAAGATTAATTGGACTGAATTAGAAGATGAAGAAAATACACGAACCCCAGGTACGGGTCTTGGGGACAAAGCTAAAGCATTACCAGGATTATTAGTACAGGTCTTGCCGAGGTTATTGGCAATTAAAAAGGAAGACTGGGATGCAATCTCAGCCTGCAAACAGAAACAAGACGAAGACACTAGTGATTTTTATTCCAGATTTGAGAAATGTTTTATTATTAATAGCGGCTTGAAAACAAGTAGTGAATCATATCCACATCTTTTTGTGACCAAATTAGTCGAGAATTCCTTACCACAAGTTAAAAATAGAGTTCTGAAAGTCGAGAGCACATGGCAAGCAAATACCCCTTCTCAAATGCTACAAATGTTACAGTACCACCAGAACCGAATTAGAGAGGAACATGATCATGAACTGAGACGTATGAAAGACACGAAAATGAAAGTACTAGTTGCTCAGTCTGTTCCAGCAGACGGTCAGAAAAGGGTACAGCACTGCCAAGTCATTCTGCAGCTCCCGTTAAAGGGAATTGCAACTACTGTAAACAGCCAGGTCACTATATAAACGAATGTACTGTTCTGAAATATAATATTGCTACAGGCAGGACGAAAGAAAGACCGTGTCCTCCCAGACCAGAACATGTTCCACAGAATATTCCACAGAATACGCAACCTCCACAGCATGCACAGCAAACAGTAGCTGGGCCCCAACCCCAACCTATTGCTGCCACGCAACATGTTACACAGCAAATGTACCAGTATGCACAGTCAGATTACCCTGATTATCAACAGTACTCTTGAAACAGCCTAGAGAGGGAGGTTGGCTTGCCTCTTATCGAGGTTCCTGTAGATCAAGAGGGTCCCTATGTACATAGCCAGGTATTAGGGAAACACAGAAAATTTTTGATTGACACAGGGGCGAGCAGAACTACCATCAGTCATGACGAGGTTCCAGGGGCACCCCTCTCAGGCTCACAGAATGTTTCCCTGGGTTTTTCAGGAAAGCCTATTGTTAACGAAGTGTCAAAGCCAGTTTCCCTAGAAGTTGGTCCACTGTCCCGTACTACAGACTTGTTACTTACGAAAGCATGTCCTGAAAATCTGCTTGGTATTAAAACGCTGAAAGCACTAGGAGCAGTGATATGTTGTTCTCCGGAAGGAGTGAGATTATTTTTATGTGATTTCAAAGGTCATTATGTGTTGAGAGATTTTGATCCAAGATTGCAGAATGTACCACAGCATTTATGGGCGCAAGGTCCGACTGATGTAGGTTGTATGCACATTACACCTTATCGTGTTACACTCAAGCAAGGAGTTGTACTACCCAGAATCCGACAATACAAATTGCCCCCTGAGGCTGTAGCAGCCTTACTGAAAATTATTGACGAACTGATTGCCCAAGGAGTAGTTATTGAAACTGATTCCAACGTATGTAATTCTCCAATCATTCCAATTCTTAAACGAACTGACCCAAATGCACCACCAGTCTATCGATTGGTGATTGACCTTCGAGAACTGAATAAATGCATCATTCCTCAGTACCCAGTAGTGCCAGACATCTCTTCCTTATTGTCTGCAATTGATTCTGAAGCAGCGTTCTTTACTGTAATTGACCTCAAGAACGCTTTCTTTAGTGTTCCCATTCATCCGGAAAGTCAATATCTTTTCGGATTCTCTTTAAATGGCCGTAGCTTCAAATTTGCACGTGCACCTCAAGGGTTCACGGAAAGTCCTAGTATTTACAGTCAAGCCCTGAAACGACAACTAGACAGTATTCACATGCCTACTGACACTGCTCTGCTGCAATACGTTGATGACTTGTTAATAACAGCACGGACCGAACGTGACTGCGAGCGCGCGTCACTGACTGTCTTGTATTTCTTGGCCGAAAAGGGGCATAAAGTGTCCCCTTCGAAGCTACAATTCTGTGCCCAGCAAGCGGTATACCTTGGGCACTTGCTGTCCAAGTGGGGGAGACAGTTGACACCAGAACGCATCCAGTTAATTGCACATCTACCACAACCCAAGACACAAAAGGAGGTACGGGCCTTCATTGGCCTCACTTCTTACTGTAGACAATGGATCCCTCAGTACGCATATCTAGCTAAACCACTCATACAGTTGACAACACAGGAGGCAGCGACTTCGACTGTCCTCCCTTGGACTCAGGAACACACACAAGCTTTTGACGAGTTAAAGAAAGCTTTATGTCAAGCACCAGTTTTAGCGACACCATGTTACAGCAAACCTTTTACACTTTTTGTCACAGAACGCGATGGCACAGCATTATCTGTGCTCACACAAGATCAAGCAGGACACCATAAACCTTGTGCTTATTTTTCTAGTACATTGGATCCAGTGTCCCAGGCTCTGCCTGCGTGCCTCAAATCAGTTGCAGCAACAGCTCTAGCGATCAGACAAAGCGACTCAATAGTGTTAGGACACCCCCTGACAGTACAAGTTCCACACTCAGTGGAAGTTCTTCTGAACCGTACCCAGACACAGCACTTGACTATAGCAAGACTGACAGGATATGAATTGACATTGTTTCAACCACACATAGAGATCAGACGTTGCAATACATTAAACCCTGCCACATTGTTACCATCGAGCACAATTGACCCGACACCACATGACTGCGTAGAAGTCATCAATACTGTAACGAAACCCAGACAAGACTTGACAGACATTGCATTACCCGACCCAGACCTGACACTTTATGTGGATGGTTCATGCATGAGAACAAGCACAGGAGAGTTAGTGGCCGCCTATGCAGTGACCACTGAAACTGAAGTCATAGAAACACATCGTATTGACACATTGTCTGCTCAAGCAGCAGAACTCATTGCTCTGACCCAAGCCTGCATCCGAGCCAAGAACCTGAAAGTAAACATATATACAGATTCACAGTATGCATTCGGAGTTGTTCATGACTTCGGTATCCTCTGGCCAGAAAGAGGGTTTTTAACTTCTCATGGCGCCAAGATACAGCATGGTCCCCTCATTCAAGCTCTGTTAGAAGCCATACACTTACCTGCATCCATTGCTATCATGAAGTGCAAAGCACACACGAAAGTCACAGACACCATTTCCCAGGGTAACGACCTGGCAGATCGAACAGCTAAACTCACAGCTCAGACTCAAATAGACATTCCAACGGACATGACAAAGACTGAAGTAACATCACAGACACATTGTATGACAGTGAAGGATCCCACTCTAGATGTACTCGACATACAGACACATGCCACTCCAGACGAAATCAAGAAATGGACTGAACAAGGAGGGATCCAGACAGATCAGGGATGGATGACGAAGGGAAGAGCCACATGGTTCCTCCCCGACTCTATGGTTCAAATTATCATTAATACAGCACATAGCCCAGCACATTTAGGAGAAAAAGCCATGTTAGACAGCATTCAAAACCTCTGGTTCAACAAGCATTTACGTGCAGCAGCAAAACAGAAAGTGCATACCTGTATGATCTGTTGTCAGTTCAATCCAGGCAAAGGCATTCCCGTGGAACAAGGTGGATTCCATCCTCCTGACCATCCTTTTGAAGTCCTCCAGATGGATTATATCCAGATGGACCGATGTAGAGGTTTTAAATATGTCCTCGTAATTGTGTGTGCCCTTTCCAGATGGACCGAAGCATATCCAGTCCCAGATTACACTGCCGTGACCACTGCCAAGCAGTTGGTTCGTGAATTCTTCCCACGATACGGTTTGCCCCGTGTTGTGTACTCAGATAATGGACAGCCATTCTCGTCCGAGCTTATGAAACAGGTATCACTCCTGTTAGGTTACCAGTGGAAATTTCACTGTGTACGACACCCCGAAGCAGCAGGTCTCGTTGAGCGCCACAACCAAACTCTGAAAACACGATTAGCCAAGGTCTGTGCAGAAAAAGGTGTAGATTGGATAGTAGCCTTGCCAGTTGCCCTCTTCTATATGCGCATGGTTGCTCATTCTAGAACCGGACTATCTCCTTATGAGGTAGTCTTCGGCCGACCTCCCAATATGTGGGGAACGCCTATGCCTCGTAGAAATACCGATGTCGACAGTACTATGCTGACAGATTACCTAGCTTCCTTGATGTCTGCACTACTATCTTGTCGTTCACAGGTCGCGGCTGCCTTCCCGGACAACACCCAAGTAAAACCGCATGAAATCGTTCCTGGGAATTTTGTCTACGTACAAAATTTTGACCGCAAAAGCCCTCTGGAGCCGAGGTGGAAGCAGCCAAAGCTGGTGTTGATGACGACGAGGACCGCAGTGAAGTTAGAAGGTCGCAAGGGGTGGTTACACTCGAGCCACGTTAAACGGTGTTACGGACTGTGTCCAGGAACTGAAATCAAAGACTGCCCCCTTTCGGACAGTGACTCTAAATTCCCCCTGTTAGAGAAAACTCCCCAACAGGAATATTGAGCAAAGTTGAGGTCTAGTAAGTCAGACAGTGTTTAATTGTTTAAGTCCCCCTCGGGTGAAGCGGTTAGACAGGTTTCTGACATGAATAAGATAGACCCAAGTAGTCAGAGAGATAGGCGTATCAAGAAGAGAGAACAATATTGCAAAAACTTGCACAGCCGATGTATCATAACGTTAATTTTCATGTTTATTCTGAGCATTTCGATTATCTGTGTAAGCTTCATGTTACATGATTTCTTTCCTTCTTTTGGTTCACATGCACATAATTCCTCTAATGACTCTGTAGAGCACACTTTCAGTGACCTGCCCCCTCATGAATTATCCTATCGACTAGCAATGCGCAACAATACATTCATTCGTATGTTACACCACACTCACCAGACCAGCAATGCCACCAATTGCTGGGTATGTGGCCGACTCCTACCTTATCAGAAATACAAGGGAGCTCTGCCCCTCTTTCCCTACCCGTTTACACATAATGGTTCATGTGGAGCATGGTTTGCTTTAATGTCTTCCTTAGACAGTAAGTCCAAAGTTTCCCAAGGCAATTGGATTTGGGGGACCTAAATACAGTCATGAATAAAGAATGTTTCCCAGATGCAGACGGTCTTCCCCAAAGGAGAGGGACCGACCTAGAAAATGAAGTGTATGAATTAGGTAATTTTTCCCTCAATCTCATGATCCTGAACGTCCAGTCCGAGACTAATTCGAACTTGCCGTCTCTAACAGTTTTGCCAGTGAAGGGCGAACTATGTGTTAGAAAGAATGGTTCAGTACATCTAGGACACAGTGATTGTAATACTGTGGTCGAATTCAGTGACAAAGGAAAGTCTACGTTCAAAGCCTCTCGCCATTCTTATTCATTTGTGGTCACACCGCTTATGTACATCTGCCCCCTGATTGGGATGGGACGTGTTACATTGCGTTCCTATTACCACCTGTTTTCCTAGCCCCACCTGATTATCATCGAAATTCACACCTTGTGCATGTAAGACATAGAAGGGAGATCAAGTCCCCAATAGTCGATCAGACTGAGACAACATGGGAACAATATACAGATTTCAATAAAGGATTCTTTTTCTTTGTAGGTCCTGCCCAAAACAGTAAATTGATACGCAGATTGACTAGAACACTGGAAGCGGTAGTGAATGAAACTACTTCTGCTTTAGGTAACCTGACCGAAGAGCAATCTGCTATGAGAATTGTTGTTCTTCAAAATCGCCTTGTCCTTGACATCATCCTGGCCGATAGGGGCGGGGCTTGTAGAGTGATCGGATCCAGTTGTTGCGTGTTTATTCCTAATAACGCGCCGTCCGTGTATAAGGCCATAACACGGCTTCACGAAATTGCTCACCTGATACACCAGAATCCAGGCACCTGGACTTGGTCCGGTTGGCTCTGGAGTGTAATGGCTGCCTGGGGATGGAAATTGCTATCATTCCTAGGAATAATACTGCTTATCCTATTCAGTTGTTGTCTCTGTCTGCAATGTGGGCCAGCGATTTGCGGCTTGTGCGCCACAGCTTGTATTCCAGGTCCAAGTTCCCGTTCCCGAATGATAAAAGATGAACAAATGATGTTATATGAACAGATAGATGGCCTCATGAAAATAGATGTATCCTAATGGGTGTAGTAGGGGCCAAGGAGGGAATTAGGAAATAGAAATTTCTAGGTAAACTTATGTGTCCCCCACTTGCACCCCATCCATGCACACGTGTCCCATGTATGTCATGTAATTCCTTTTCCGTGCCTGCTAGAAAGACGCAAATACATTTGCGTCCAACGTTAACATGTCAGTTATACAGTTCTCCAAGAAAATCACGTTAATTAGGCTTCTAGGCCTATGATGCCAACATCTTTTCATGGTGCACTTTTGAATCCCGCACACGTTTTTCCTCCACGTTTTCTGGCCCAGTCGAGCCAGACCCTTAATCGAGGCTCCAAGTTCTTTTCTGCCTCTGAAAGCTGCTGTTTAGGTATGCATCCCTGACCTCTGCCTTACTTCCTGCTCAGACGAGCGGTGCCCGGCTCGGCCTGGTCTGCTTGCCAAGACGATGTTTTACCTACAAGTTATCTGCTCAGCCTCCTCAAAAACACATTCCAGTCTAGTGAAATAGGTAAACATATTCCCGGCTGCAGAGCAAAGGGCCCTGCCTTCCTGTCTCCATGCAAGCAATTTACTGCTCCCGTTACCATGGTAGGCCCATGGCCCCCGCACTCTACATGAAGATCCATATGCACGCACTAGCATTCAGTGATGAACGGCCCCTGCCCGAGAGATCTTTTACTCCAGACACTACATCCTCAAAACATATGATATCAGATATGCTGTATGTGCAGGTAGTTCTGACATCCCAGACATTAGTCTCCTCTACTAGTGCTAAAGTCAAAGCCCCCAGCTCCCCCAGTCATGCTCAGTTGCGCGCGCATCTGTGATAACAAATTTCTGCTGATTCTGTAAATCTACTGTAAAACATCCTCCCGTATGTGACGTTTCTTGTGACAATTCTCTGACATGTCCAATGCACGCCCATGTGTACGCCTTCTTACACGCCTCCTGTTACGCACATGTGTTCTTATCTCTCTCTTTTCACCTGTTACGCCTACTGTATTCACTTCAAGTATACTGTTTTACTATATATAATGTGTGATGTTAATAAAATGTTGAATGTCCCTTCCTGAACCTTAGTGGTGATGGAACCCGATGTCCCATGCTTCGAAGCATTCCATTAAAGCCCGTATGACTCAGATACCACGGACTCTGCCTCTCATTTGATTGAGCTATCCTTTATGTAATTTAATGTACTCAAAAATTGTACGGTAAAATATTTACCACAAGTTGTGAAAAAGTTTAAAAATTGTAGTTGCAGCAACTGCAATGCCCCAAACAACACAAACGTACTTGTGAAATCTCAAATCCAAAAGTAATCCAAACAAAAAGTTCTCAAATACAAATATCCAGCAGCAGCCACAAAAAGTAATCCTTCCAGCTCCAGATCCAAATGAAAAGTGACCAGGACATGGACAAAGCACTGGAAGATGCCTGCTGGACAGAAACAGGAAGTTGGAGACTCTGGGGCACTTCCTTCCTCCCACCCCCCCAAAAATTGACTCCTTGCACAAAAAAGTGCAGCCCAATGTCAATCTGCTGCCTGCGGTAGATTTCTTGTGCAGAATTGCAATTTTTGCAAGTTCGGGAAAGCGAGCTGTTCAAATCTCCCCCCGGAAGTCAGATGCGTGTTGCATCTTCGTGTTCTCAATTGTTTACTCCTGCGATGCATGATCGTGGGCTCTTATGACGTAGTCGTGTTCTCAAACTCTTGCAGTGCAAGATGGCGTGCCGCTATGACGTACTCATGGTCGAAAAGTCTTGCGCGATCATGCAGTCAGATCCAAAATGGCGCAGCGCACGCAAACCGGGAGGAAAAACAACTCAGCGAACTCAGAATCACGGTAAGTCAATGCCGCACGTGCAAGAGATTGTATTTTCGAAGCGCGACCAAGCAAAAAAATCCGCCAGCTTGCGAATTGCAAATTTATTGACAATTTTGCGCGATTCGCATACCGCAAAATTGCCAATAATTCGCAAATTCCGCGAGCGGAACGGATTTTCAGCCCACACTTACTCTGCTCCCTCATTACAGCTGTGTGTGGCCATTGTTATCCAACTGCCCTTCCTGCCTGCCCTAAACAGTTAGCTTGCTGCCCCATCTTCCTCCTCCCTAACCTCTGTTGTCAAAGTCCTTGCATTAGCCCCTCCCTCCTGCACTGCATTGTCCGATGTGCTGTCACTGTCGTCTGTTTAGCTCAATGCCCCTGCCCACTCCTCTTGACCTCTGTTCCCCAATCCTTGGAAGCTTAATTTTCCTCCTGCTTAGCGTCTGCGCTTATCTTGCTGTTCCTACTTACCTTCCCCCTGTCCTTTAATGTCTCTGTGCAAGCAACTTTACCCTCCTTTATGCCCACTGTATTCCATGGACCTGCAACCCCCCTACCTACTCTGACTGTTCAGTTGAGCTGCCACTGCCTCTCCCAGCTGCCTTGCATGGTCAGAAGTCTTCTGCCTGTCCCTGCCACCTCCACCCTGCCTGTCCAAGTTTCATGCCCGTATACCCTCCCATCTGTCCTCCATGGTCCAATTTGCTGCCACTCTATCTGCCCTGCATGCTCTGTTGTGCTGCAACTGCTCCTCTAGTCTGTCCTGTATGGCCCTATTCCCTCCCTATTGTTTCCATGGCCCATTTGCTGCACTGACATCCCGCCTTCCCTGTGTGATGTATTCTACTGCTGCAACCCCTGACGACAGTCCTGTAAGGTCAGTTTGGTGCTCCTGCCCATCTCCCTCCTGTCCTCTCTTATCTCAGTCCATGTCCCTGTCTCATTCCACCTGCCCTCTGTGATCAAATGTACCAAACTTGACAACATTTTGAACTTGGTGAGAGGGAGAGTTTGAAAAAGAAACCAGGGGAATTGATTTTCTCCTTTGACTTACATTGAAAAAAAGCAGATTTTAAGCAGGAGACAAAGAAATAAAGGCATATTGGGCTTAAAAACATCAGGAGTCTCCTGCCTGAATCGGGTGTATTGGCATGTATGGTTGTACTGACTTTGCGTCTTCCTTCTGCCCTCAATGGTCTTTAATATTGCCACAGCCTCTCTTGCCTGTACTGCATGGTTGGTTTGTTGCCCCTGCCCTCAATGGTCCATTCTGATGCCACTGCCTCTCCCACCTACACAGTGCGGTCAAATTGCTGACTGTACACCTTCCTCACCAGAGAGTCTGATTCCCATTGAAATTATGGTTAGTGCTTGAAACAACTGAAATGAGGACATATTTTCTGAGTTCTCAAATAGCAACACAGCGTGTTTAAATAATTTGCTAACTTTATGTTTTAAAAAAAATCCATTTGATCACTTGATTATATGTTACACTTAAGGGAGAGGATGTGGCGTTAGAGCTAGAGCTGCAGAATTTGCATCTGGCGAACCAGGTTTGAGTTTCAGCGTCAGCTCGACATCTTGAGTTTCAGCATCAGCTCGACATCCTATCATTCTGGGCAATTCACTTAATCTCCCCAAGTCTACAACTAAAATGAAGGTGCCCTTGTGTAATTTAACTGATGCTCATGTAAAGCACTCCTATACCTTTGGGTCATGTCTGCACTGCATAAAACTGCACAATTCTGTCATTGGGCTACACTTGTGCTACATTTAGGTGATATTTGTGCTATATCTGGACACTTTGTACACTGGTTGGGAGACTTATTTGTTATGAAGCTCCCTAATTTCATCATTTACTGCAGTATCCTCAGTAGAAAATGCTTTCAGTTTTCTACTTTGATTCCATCAAGATGGCATTCATATGTGCCACACATTTGGCAACAAATCAGAATGCTAATATTGTAGTTGCTCATTAGAACACTGTAGTAAAACTGCTGATTACCAGGGAATTAACTTGCAGTTTGCTGCTGGTGTTGAAAGTGCATGTTTCAGTCAGCATGTTTTGAAAGTGCATGTTTCATTCTGCATGTCAGAATGTTTTAATGAAATAGAGCAGGAAGATATTTGAGAATTCACTTAACACGTGTCCTACCTTTTCATTCTACAGTACTAACTATAATTTCTATGACATTCTGAACCCCCTAACTTTTTCCTTTTCTAAATTAAATTTTTAAGTATTACCTGTTTAATACAATCAACATGGCTTCAGGTGTGCCATAGTTTTCTCATACGCAACACAGCAAGCGCTCTAGTTATACTTCAGAAAACTCTGGGAGGCTGCAGTAGAACCCAAGGGAATGAACTGCCAGACTTAATTTGTATATGCTTGAGAAAGATTGAGTGAATTTACAGAAAATATGATCTCATTTTAGATTCTGGTATTGGCAGCCAATCAATTTTCAGTCAGGTTTTCAGTAGGCTGTTAGGCTCACAAATCTATATTTTTAAAATGTAGAAATCTATATTTTTAAAATGTAGATATCTCTGAAACTACTGAATGAATTTACACAAACTTAAAAAAGCACGCTATCTGGACCAACATCTAGCTTTCTGCCAAATTTGGTGTAATTCCATTCAGCGGTTTGCTGTAGTTGTGTTCAAAAACTTGAAAAATTCCCCTAGATATAAAATCTGGGAAACGCATTTTGGGACCCGGACTTTTTCTCGCCCTCCACTTGACTTTTCACCTCAGAACTTTCAACACAGCAGCTGAACCAAGAGGGGAATTTTTTTAAAAATTTCAGGAAGATTCGTCAAGCGGTGCCAAAGTAATGGGCAAAACAATAAAACGCTTTTCATATGAAAACTTTGGTTTGGGCTGTGTAGGGCAAGCGTGGTTGCTGGGACCCAGGTTTGACCCTTGTTTATTTTGCCCTTCTGTTTTTAGTTTGCACTTAGTGCCGGAATGTAGACACGCCCCTCTCATATGCAGGGCTATTTGTGGACGCCTACAGCACATCCGCGCAGCTCTATCGAGCAACAGTGAGAGATTTCACCTCCTTACCTGTTTTGTCATGCTTTGATTTCCTTGTAAAAGACACACAATTGATGGACGGAATGTAGAACAAATCAAAACATTCACCCTAGTCAAGAGATCTGAGTTAAATCCATCATTCTTTTGCTCACCATGCCACTCCAGTTTAGACCCAGCCATATGCAAATCAGTCTTGACCATGTGCCTCGTAGGAACAGTCCAGCCCTTACAGCCAAGCCAGATCCTCCCAGGACTGTAAACAAGCTTCCTAGGACCGGATTCAGGATTTCACCCCTCATCAGCCAGGATTGCTTGAATCCAGAGGCACAGTGAGCCCAGAACCCACATCTGGTAATACCCAGTGCACTTAAGGGAAGAAAACAAAAACACACAATTGATAGACGAAATTCAGAACAAATCAAAACATTAACCCCAGTCAAGAGATCTGGGTTAAATCCATCATTATTTTGCTCACCATGCCACCCAAACCTAGACCTGGCAAAATGCAAATCAGTATTGACCCTGTGCCTCATGGGAACAGTAACAGCCTGAACAGCCAAGCCAGGATCTCCCTGAACCGGAAAAAAGCATTCTAGGACCGGTTTAAGGGATTCACCCCTCATCAGCCGGGATAGCTATAATCCAGTGGGGTGAATGAAACTGGTCCCAGGATGCTTGTTTCCAGCCCAGGGAGGACCTGGCTTGGCAGTTTGGACTGGACTGTTCCTACAAGGAACAGGGTCAAGACTAATTTGCATATGGCTGGGTTCAAACTGGGGTGGTCTGGTGAGCAAAAGAATGATGGATTAAACCCAGATCCTTGTGACGGGGTGAACGTTTGAATTGTCCAGCATCCCGTCCATCAATTGTTTTTTTGGCTTATGTTGCCCCAAATGGGAAGGGTATGCCCAGATGTGTGTCCCGTGCTCACTGCACCACAGGATTCAAGCTAGCCTGGCTGATGAAGGGTGATGCCCTGAAACTGGTCCCAGGATGCTTGTTCCCGGTCCAGGGAGGATCTGGCTTGGCAGTTCGGGCTGAACTGTTCCCACAAGGAACAGTGTCAAGACTGATTTGCATATGGCTGGGTCCAAACTTGGGTTGTGAGGTGAGCAAAAGAAAAATGGATTAAACCCAGATCTTTGTGACTGGGGGTGAACATTTTCCAGCATTCTGTCCATCAATTGTTTCTTTTGCAGATCGCCAAGGAAGGCACCCTTGCGTCATAATGCAAGGATGTCTGCATTATGGGTTGGGTATTGTTTGAGTAGGAAGGGGTACTTCCACACGGAAATACTATCCTTGGAGGCTTTTTCCTCTGCTTCATCACTTAGGAAAGGAACTCGTTATTCCAACATACAACCATGTAAATGCAATGTGTTGCATCACTTTTTCTTAGAAAACCATGCAAATTGAAATTTGATTTGCTTTGTAAATATCAAAAATGATTTTACGTACGGCTAAATCAAAGTATGGTGCAACCCTGCTGCAAAATCTTTTCTAAATCTAGGCCTAAATATGTTTAAGCTACTGATCCAAATAATAAGTAAGTTAAAACCTCTTAGTGACCTCAGGATAACATGAAAAATTGGCAGAGACATGGGAGACCCAAATTAGGGATTCCTGATCCAGTATCAAGACAAGAATGTATATGATGATGAGAATGATGTCCATCCATCATTGTTGACGAAGACCTTCAACACTACATTGATTGGTTGACCAGGCTCTGTGCGTTGAAAGATGACTGAGTAGTCTGATTTGGGCGCCTAATGCCCTGTCACACGCTGGGCAGACATGTGCTGAATCTGTCTGTGATGTGCGGGCATCTATGGACTAGTGAAGCTCCCACTTTATTTCCGCCTCAGCAGTATACTTCACCTTAGAGATTTGACAGCCTTTGTGAATAAGGCTGCCCCATGCTGGATGGTTCAATACAAGGGTTTCCCAGGTAGTGGTGTTGAGCTCGAGGGACTACAGGGAAGCTTTCAGAGTTTACTTGAATCACTTATTTCTCCTCCATGGGATCACTTTCCCCTAGTGAGTTCTCAATGGAAGTGCTGTTTGGGTGTGCGTACATTCTGACTACATGCCCAGCCCATCTGGTCTGGACTTTCTTCAGCAGTGTATGAACTGATGGTAAACTGGCTCTGGAAAGGACTTCAGTATCTAGCACTTTGCCCAGCTATCTGATTCTGAGAAGAATGCATATATTTGGGTGGTGTCCCACCCTAACACCCCCAAATCTACACCGCTGCTCCTTTATGCTACTTCTTAATGGACATTTTTACCAAGGACACTTGTCTTGGCAAGAAGACTGTGAGTGTGACAATCCAAAAGCAAAAACAAGAATTGATGGACAGAATGCCGAACAATGTCATACATTCACCCCAGTACAGAGATCTGGGCCCAAATCCATTGTTCTTTTGCACTCCACACACCCCAGTTCAGACATGTCCATATGCAAATCGGCCTTGACCCTGTGCCTCATGGGAACAGTCCAGCCCGAACTACCAAGCCATGTCTTTCCTGAACCGGAATCAAGCATCCTAGTACCGGTTTCTTGTTATCAGCCAGCTTCAGCCAGGATAGCTTGACTTCAGTGGTGTGGAGAGCATGGGACTCACGTCTGAGCATACCCATCCCACTCGGTGGATTTAGGCCCAGATCTCTGTACTGGGGTGAACGTATGACATTGTTCTGCATTCTGTCCATCAAATGTTGTTTTTGCAGTGTGACAATCCATACATCCTCTGAATTACAGTGACACATATTCAATAATTCTGGTGAGCGGTGGTGTCAGGATTCTCCCAGCTGATAATGAAGCACTTCCCTACCCACCAAGAAAAAGGTGTATGGAACTTGATGCATACAAAGTCATTCTTTGCAAGTGCTTAATTTGAGCCGGTGGTGGCCACTTACGCTCTTTTGTAGGGACACCCACATATTAACCAAGACTGAGAGAGGAAAAAACCCACAACGAGGATAAAAAGGAGGAAGCAGAGAAACAACCGTTACAAACGGAGAAAGCAGGAACCTTCAAGAGTGAAATAAAGGGACAGTGAGTGAGTTCAAGCCTATGCAGCCTTGGTATATTGCATGAAGACATATAATTTCACCGGCCGCGGGCTTCTGAGCAGCGCTTTCTCACCGGCACTAATTCTTTTACAAATTAAGCACTGTTTCTTCTCTGTTCAGTTCTCCACACGAAGTGTTTATAAGGCACAGACGAGTGGATGAATAATAATGGCCGAGGAGGTTGCAGCAGGGAGGGAGGTTGTCAGAATTCATCCAGCTGAAGCTCCGTCACTGCCCTAGATTAGGGCGCAGGAGAAGAAAACAAAAACAGTCTTCTGAACATCGGGCACAATTAAAAGAGACTTCCAATTGGCTACATTTACGACTTATTATTTGAAGATCTTACTTGCTGCCTATCAATAAACGACTAACCACCCGCCCAGTATTCTATGCTTATTTATATATTATCGGTGTTCAGCACAAATATGGCAGGTGTCTACATATTTCTCAGATAAACCTGCCTTCATTTTGCTCTCCAGTGAAGTGGAACTGATTGCATTAGTAATTTGGGCACCCGTGTGCTCATTGGCAAACTGCAATGCAAATTAAGTGTCTTGTTATCCTTGTCAGTGGCAGTGCTTCTCTCCTGATTCGAGCTACTGCCCTCGTTCAATGGCTTAAAGTATAGTCTTTTTCCCACACCACACCATCGCTTAACAAATCCTCATTGGTTCTACGTCTTTGATGACATGCAACCTGCCCTTAGGAAGACTTTCAACAACATATTTATAGTGCGTTATGATTTGTAATACATAATATTTTAATGGCAAACACCCAAGGTATACTGTTTACATGATGGTTACTTTTGTGTTTTTTTTTAGAGAGTAAATGATTTTAATAATTAGAAATAGAAAGAGCAAAATAGTTTGAGGGTTATTACAATCGATATTTGGTACAATGCCACCAATTAGTTAATATATATATATATATATATATATATATATATATATATATATATATATATATATATATATATATATATATATATATATATATATATATATATATATATATATAGATATAGATATATATAGATATATATATATATATATTACACATTTCTTTACAAACGGTGTCATCAGTTTTTTATTTATAAACTTCTTCAATTTACTCAATTAGAACATTTATTTCAGAGACATACAGACAATATTGTTTTCAATCGTGCGTGATCGTTTAAAGTTGTGAGAGCGCTCAAGCGGTTCATGTATTTGCCGCAGTAATGTTTGCCTTACCTGCAGGTGACAAATTAGATTTCTATGTGATTAAATAAAACGTACATCTTCTAAACCTGCTGGCTGAGTACAACTGAACTGCCAAATGGGAAGAGCTTGTTTTACTATTGATTTACTTTTCATCGCGTGGACTCCTGCGTGCCAGAAAATGCCTCACACAGGGCAATCAATTAACTATCCCACTCAAAAAGTTGACACAAGCACAGTGCAGAATTTCACGTACCGTGAAACCAATGTTATGGTTTGCAGAGGAGGCGGAAAGGGTTTGGATTAGCACACAAAACCCTAAGATTACACAAAAAGACAGCAATGATACGCATAAAGTGCATTAATGTAACCCGATTAATTTTTATGTTAAATCGTTTTTATTTTGTATATATAGAGTAATGGAACATTCTAATAACGGATATAATATTATAGTACAGTATTAGAATTAAAGGTATTACAATGTGCAAAATATAAGACAATAAAAAGCATGCGGTAAAATATAAGATCAATTTTATGTAAAAAAGCGAGAGAAGAGAAGACGGGAACAATAAGGGGGAGATTAGAAGGAGGCCAGAAGAAAAAGCACTGTCGAAACCAGAAAAAAGAGAGAAGGGTAATTATTTAGGATAATGTGAGTGCAATTACAAATATGTAGTGAAGGACAACAATATAAATCCGATTTGATTTTATGTGTATGGATAGTGATGAAACAGTTGATATTCTATGTTCATCACAGTCGAACGGGGGAAAGACGCAAGACGCCCGACAAAGAGATGCCTGAGAGCCGGGGGCTCGGTGGAGAGGAGAGACTGCAGTGGTTCTCAAGCCCCGGGTGCACTGTGAGCCCCGTGAGTGGCAGGGGGTTGATGCACAGCTCAGGCCTGTGCGGTTCTGACACTCTGCACACTATGGGCCTCATTTATGAAAAGTGACGCACCGCTGCGTGAAAACAGCGATGCGTTACTTTTCACTGCGCCCTCCTTGCGACACCAAGGATGCGTCATATTTACAGTATGACGCATCATGGCGCAAGGAGTTACAGACACGTCAGCATTACCTGACATATCTGTATGGCGCAAAAGTGGCGCATTGCTGGAGTGTGTCACAAAAGTGACGCAACTCCAGCAATGTGTCCTTTCACATGGGGCAAGACCCGTGTGAAAGGGCCTGCGTCAGTCTTACACCTGCTGTGAGGCAGGCGTAAGAAATTGACACATTTGACTCCCAGATGTGGCGCAGTGAAATCTTATAGATTTCACTGTGTCACTTCTATGACCCTTTCTTGCGTCAGAACACCCCCCGGCTTCCATTATACCTGGCGTAGGTATAATGTAGCGCAGGGGTTTACAAAGAGACGCATTTACCTAGATGTGTCACTTTGTAAATTTGGTGCAACAAGGCACATTTTTCACGCTGCTGGTGCGTCACAAAAAGGGACGCACCGGCGGTGTAAAAGTGACACGCGGCCTCATAAATGAGGCCCCATGTTCCTCCCAAGCTGCCTGAACAGCTGAGTCCGAGCAGCTCGGCGTGGTTGTCCAGTGGCCCTGTGACACCCTGTCTGTGATCTTCGCCAGAGAAACGCAGCAACGGCAAACAAAAGGAGGCCGGTTCATGATGCTGCCTTGCTGAGCCTTTTCTTGTTGCTTTGTTGCCCTCCTGACGGTTGCAGGGTGACCTTGGATACTGCTGATCTTCGGGGTAGTCGCTGAGGGCTGCAAGTCCCACAATTCCCTGAGCCTGGACATATCTCAGGCTCATCTGGATGGCTATTTCTGGTGCATTTCTGAAGTCTGGGCCAAGGGCGGGCCACCCCTTTAATGCCGACCTCCTGTAAGTGGGTGAGTAACTATGGGGGAGAGGAAATACTCTGCTGGCTACTTCTCCCTCTAGTACAAATCTACATCGATTGACCTAATGCTACAAAGGGCAATTGAGTTGTGGCTACAGAAATTGATCTTGAAGAAAGGAGGTTATTATTGGGCGCAGTAGTGCCCTTAGGGGGGGCATTGCTACCACATTCTTGCTCCTCAAAATTGGCAGATGATAGTAATGTTGCACAAGGAACGTAGAGTATGATAATTGGGACCACTGCTATATTAATTAGTGCTTCAGTTTGCCTAACCCACAGATCTGCTGTTTGAACCTCAATACTCAGCTAAAAAGGGAGAAAGTTTGTATTAAACATCCAAACCAATTAATGCAGGCTGCTTCTTTATCTGACATCCCTGCTCCTGACCAGTCGTTAACTGCCAGCACCAGTCAAAGTAATCAAGGAATTGACCTACAACCAAACAGGGTGAGGCAACTGGTAACTGAGATAGCTGATAAGGTTAAGGATATTCTAAATGTCAAATTGACACGAATTTTGGCAAGCTTTGACATTATAGAGCAATCCCAAAAAGCTACGTGAAACTCTATTACAGGGACATGGAACCAGTGAAGATGATGCATCTTGCAACTATAAGTCTATCACAAGCCCTAAAAAGAGGTGTATTTGTAATACCCTCTCCTACCACCTCTTTACCATCTACTAAATTGGGCCAAGCAACTTCTAGTCAGCTAAGTGCTGAGCGCCCAGGGGGGGGCTCAATTACAGCAGAAGGGACGCGGCAATGAGCACCCTAGAATTATAGCACCCAATGCTCACCAGAGGTCAACGGTCATTGATTTACCGCCTGACTCCTGCTCATATGTACTAATATTGTCTGGAGTCCTGAACTGCAAGGAGGCCAGATAGAAACATCTGATGAACTAACAAACAAATGCTTGGATTGGCTTGCAAAAACAGGAATTTCCTCTCTCCTTAGCACACAACATTCTTTTTCCACAAAAGGCGTTGTGGATTGGGAAGAGTAGGCCGGATCGCCCAGGGATTTCATTTTTGTTATTTCACGGACCCTAACACTGTGTGGAAGTTGTTGATTCACGATGTACAGTGGAAAAAAGGGCATTTAAATACAATTTTCCTGCCCCTAGAAAACTTTTATAAACCTAGGCAAAATGCCTACAGAGACTGTTACCATCCTTCACCAAATTCATGGCAACCAAAGATTTAGTGGGTATTTTGCCATACCAGTCACTAATAACTATGAAGCATTGGAAATGGTTGATTGACAGAGAGCTAAAGAAAGCTCCCTGCCAGACTAAGTCCTGAGGGGACGATTAATGGATCTCATACAGAAGGGGATACTTCAGATGTGGGGGAGGAAAGCTTGATAACATGTACCTGGATAACGAGCACAGCCCTGGCTCAAAGGCAGGTTCAAAGGCAGTTGTATGGTACTCCCAGCAATTCTGAGACTCTGTTGTTAGAGGCCCGCGAAAGAGCACAAAGAATGACCTCCCTAACTTCGAATTTTATTTTCCAGCCCTTTCCATGGTCGGACAATCTTAAAAACAAAACGTATCCTTATGTATTTGATGGCTTGTCTCTGACGTCATGGAACCTGGAAGGGATTAACTCCAAACTCTCTGACCCCGACTGGTTCACCTTTATTGGGAAAAACGATGTATGTGTTTTTCGGGAGACATGGGCAGTGGATAAAATGCATATTATTGGTTATTCGACATTAAGGGGCCAATTTTGATGGCAGGCACACGGTCCTGGGACCGACCAACCTCTGGTGGGTGGTCTGACTGCCTCATTAGGATGCGACCGAACACTGTTCGGTTGCATTCTTGCATTTCCCTATGGGAGCATGCATGACAGCCGTAAACAGGCCGTAATACATGCTCCCAGAGGGCAATGGGAGATGCTGTTAATCCCTGCACCCCGGGGCAGGCACCTCAAGCTGCCTGCCATGGGGTTCAGGGATCAACAGGGGGGCAACCTAGGTGCCCCTCAGCCCCCAACAGGAGGCCGTGCACCCAAGGAAGCCCTGATGTGGGCCCCCAAACACGTTTTCAACATGGTTTCCATGTCAGACAGGCTGGCATGGAAACCCTGCCAGAAACCATGCATTGAGATAGCTAGATAGATAAACAAGCATTATCTGATTTATATTTAAGGAAATCATAAAAGCACATTAAAACAAAGCAAGCGAATGACATAGTCATCATCTCATTATTTCACAAAATCTATTAAAAAACTGAAATCACTTATTTACACCCCATTAAAAAAGCTGGACTATTTAACAGTTTAACCATCATAGTATTATCGATTTCCTACATTTTACAATACTTTTCAGGAACCTTTATTAAAATCCATATCATATAGTCATTTTCTAAAAACTATAATACTAAAAATGCAGGGTGACAGTGTCTAAAGCCAAACTGCATGAAGTGTTGTTTGCTCCGAGCTATCATCACAGGGCATAGTTGCATCACCCTGGTCCAATCACTCATGTTTGGGAAACTAATGATTCTGTGTAGTATCCCAAGTCTAAATCTTGTCAGCAGTGATCTATCGTAAGTGCCACAATCTAGAATACGGTAGGGTTGAATACTATAGATGGTTAAGATCAGTTGCTTATGCAACACTGTGGGCTTAGATATTTCCTCTGTTAGTTTAAGTGATTCAAGTAGGGACATACCTTTCGCTTTCAGCTCTTTCCTTTAGAGTCTACTTACTGTGCGTGTTTCATTATAAAACTCTGGATAACCTAAGTCATACTGTAAGTCCCGCACATTCTTTAACCATTTCATTCTTAACCGCATCGCTGCTGCGGTTATTTTTGCGCTGTGCGGCTGTTTTCGAATAACCGCGATACATGACGAGCTCAGCTCGTCATTCGCACACGTCACCCGTGGCTGATGTCGAGCTGAGCTCGTCATCAGCATCGAAGGGGTTAAAACACCATCTATGTTTAAAACATCATATAAAAATCCAGATTTAAATTAGTTTCTTCAGATAACCATATCCTGTATGAAATCATGATTGGTTCCATTTTGATTAAATCTGTGATTTATAGGACCTCCAGTTCCAAATGGCAAACATGCAATGAGGCGCTACTCGGGAGGGCCATGCATTGTAATTCCAAGGGTGGAAAGGCCCTCACTTTGGGATTACAAACTGGTTCCAACTGGCCGATGGGCTCCTTGAGCCCAACGGAAGCCAGCCAGAATGACTGGCAGGTTAGTGTTTCAGACCACCAGCATTATAATGCTGCGTTTGGAAAGTAAACCTAAGGGCCGATGATGATGAGGCACGGAAGGCTCCGAATATCGGTCTGAGTCTTTACGGGCTGCATCGTCATCAGCCCCATAGTGTTGAAGCCAACCCTCCAGAAAAAGCTGGGAGAGTGATTGGAGTTGAATGATTTTAGGAAGACATCAGATGGTCTGTACTCATAAGCAGCTTAAAATTGATCCCCCAGATATAATGGGGCTTCAACTTAGGATTCCTGCTGGTTCAAAGTTGAATGTAGTTACTGTGTATGCAAGATCGGTTTCTTCAGGTGTTGACTCATTAGTTTTGACTATGTTAGACAATCTTGTATATGCTTTTCAGCAACAGGTTCACATTGTGGTTACAGGGGATTTTAAAATGGTTCATTTGAGCCATATTCTTCAATTAAAGCCTTGATAGTGAAGGAAGTTGAGCTTTGGGGTATCTCCAATTTGTCTGGTAAAGTTCAACATCTTCTTTCTCACGCTAGCTTCCCTAGTAGTTGGGAGAAGCCTAAGGGCCTGTAATGGGGGGACTCCTTCTGACCCAGATAGGCAGCCTAAGTTTAAAAGGGTATCTAATAGCAGTGTTATCGATTGCATCCTGTTAATGTAAGAATCTGTCCACTACTTGATAACATGGGAATGGTCTCCCATCCAGATAGCGACCACAACCCACTGCTCTTATCTCTAGCTGGTAATTCTCTCAGCAGAGGTCTGCCTCCCTGCTATTTGTCTCAGGAGTCCTTCCTAAAAAAATAATTTTATGCTTAAATGTGTTTATTAGCATTTTTAAAATGTTGCAAATAATGAAGAGACATGAGTAGCGCATTGCATAAGAATGTGCACTCCGCATACAATCCGGTCTCCAGAAGAAGCATATTAACCATGCAGTGTACAGTACAAGCAAAACCATTGCCCACGTTGTTGCGGATATCCATAATGAGTGCTCAGCCTCTGCATCAAACCTAGAACAACCCCCCACTCCCGGGTCTGGTAAACTCTGTAACCCCCCCAAATGTTTTCGGTCCGCTCTGGCAGCATCCTGCATTAAATAGTAGGGGATACCTCTTGTTCTTTCCATAAATCGGATAGGTGCAACACTCTTAAGTACTTAGGCTGTGTTATTTCAATAAACTCAGATGAGAGCAGTGTTGAAAAGGACTCCAAACTTTTTGGAAGGTATACACCTGTTACAACGCATTCGTTACAACGCACTACCGTTACAACGCGACTTTTACAACGCATACCATTACAACGCATTGCGCTGGGGGGCGCTCTAGGATAGGGAATAAGTATAATTTACTATCCAACACCTTCCCTAGGGTCCACGGGGACTGGAGTTAGAATAGTAAATTATACTTACCACTATCCAGCACCTCAAAGCGCTATGCGTTGTAATGGTATGCGTTGTAATGGTCGCGTTGTAACGGTAGGTAGTTGTAATAGTATGCGGAGTAACATGGTACATCCTTTCTGGAAGGAGTCTGTGTTTTTTTGTAGAGTGGCTGAAATGCGTTCCATGCCCAAGATATACCAGAGCCTATGTAGCCACCCGACGTGTGTGGGGAGAGTGGAGGAGCCCCAATGTGACAGTATATTTGCAATTTTGCTCCCAATGCGAGCCCCATCTGTCAGTCTCTTATACTTTTAAGTGGGAACATGATTGGGTTGGGAAGGCCCAGGATGACATAGACCGGGAGCCTTGGGATCTGTATGTCAAGCAGCTTGTCTATTGCGTCCAGGATTTTAGGTCAGTAATTGGACAGCAACAGGCAGTCCCACAGTATATGCAGCAATGTACCCTCACCTTCACACCCTCGACAGCATGTAGGGCTCCTTTGTGGGATGCCTTTATTTAGGCGCACTAGTGTAAGGTACCAATTGGTAGCTTATTTCTTAGCGGTCTCTAGGCTGGCCACTTGCATGCCGTGTGTTTTGCCCCTTAATAAATCCCCTCCCAGTCCTTCTGTGTAAGTTCTGCCCCCAGCTCTTTCCCTCACCTCCGTTGACTCGGTGTTGCCTGTAGAGGTGGGCTATGTCTAATCATGTTGTATATATCTGTTATCAGTCCTTTATCTGAGGTTTTGGTAATTATCCATTTTTCATATTTGGTCATTCGACAAGACCCTTGTTCTCTGACTCCCCCTTGAAGTACCAAAAGCCGTAGTTGCAAATATCGCAATCTCTTGGTTTCCGGGGTCCCATAATTGAGCTCCAGTTGAGTAAAGGGGATTATGCCCGTTAGATCAAATAGATGGCCCATTGAGCAGCAAGGAGTGTCTCGCCAAGCTAGAAAGGCTTTATCAGACATCCCGTGTGAGAATTCAGTTTTTCCAAAGAGAGGGGTCAGGGGGGATGGGAAAGTGGTTAACTTCTTTGTTGTCACCACTCCATCCCAGACTGACATCACTGAATGAGTAATGGGGACCTCATCAAGCCCCCTGTGCGTTGGGCTTTCTTTAAAAGGGTACCTTCCAGAAAGGAGTCCCCACAAGTGCCTTATCCTGGAATAGCCATCTCTTTATGGATTCTGGCCATGCCCATTCCACTAAATACCTTAAGTATGCAGCTTTATAATGGTTAGGGAGGTCAGGGATTCCCAGCCCACCCTCTGCACGTATCCCGTAGCCTTACTCATACTGGGTCTTGCTCCTGCCCAGACGAACTGATTAATACCTCTTTGTAGTGAGACGATCACTCCAGGGGGGGTAGCGCCAGGAAGGTCTGGAACAAATAAAGTGCTTTAGGTACAGCGACATTATTACCACTGCGACCCTCCCCAATGCAAAAGGCGATGTTTACTTTAGGCGCCCAAATCTTTTTTCACTTGCTGAGTCAGCTTGGTATAATTTAACTGAGAAGTCTGACGCACCGAGGCCGCTAAAACAAGGCCCAAGTAGGGGATAGAATCCATCATCTGGATTCCGGAGAGCCAACCCTCATCAGAACCAGTAGTTGGGGGTGTTGGATTCAAGTTCAATATCAATGATTTCCCAACGTTTACCTTGTAACCCGACACCCGGCCAAATATGTATAGTTTGGATGTATGACGGTACAACGCGTGCTTTCACAACGCGTACTGTTACGACTCAGGTTTTACAACGCAAGTCGTTTCAACGACTTGCGTTGGGGGGCAATGGATAGTGAATAGTTTAATTTACTATTCCAACTCCAGTCCCCGTGGATAGTAGGGAAGGTGTTAGATAGTAAATTAAACAGTTATCTATCCTAGAGCGCCCTCCAGCGAAAGTCGTTGTAATGACTTTCGTTGTTAAACCTGCGTCGTAACGGTAATTCGTTGTAAAAGTTCCGTTGTAAAGGACGTTCCCCGTATATTTCTTCTAAGAAGGCATGGAAGGGAGTCCCTAGGTTCCGTTAATGCTGAGATGACGTCATCTGCATAGAGACTAATAGGATGCATTTCAACCCCATTCTGAATCCCCGTAATATTAGGATTATCCCTTAACCCTTGTGCCAAGGGCTCTATATAAAGAGCAGCCCTGCATAGTGCCCCTCTGAATGGTGAAAGGTCTTGAGGAAGTACCATTCACTCTTACAGATGCTGTGGGGCTATGGTAGCAGCAACTCACCCACTCCCTGTATCGCTTACCCAGGCCGATTTCGGACATTGTATTGCTAACAAATCTCCAATTCACCCGGTCTAACGCTTTTTCAGCGTCGACCGTCAGTAGGAGTGCATCCGTACAGTTTGGTGGACCTTGTCTATTAGGTGATGTATCCTTTTGGTGTTTTCCGCACACTGACCGGATTGGATAAATCCCGCCTGATCGGGCTCTATCAGATTAAGCACAAAAGGGCCTAGGCGGGTGGCAAGGATACTGGTGAAGAGTTTAAAATCAACGATAAGTAAAGATATGGGTCGATACAAGCTGCAATATTGTCTATCTTTACCGGACTTGGGCAGCACCACCAGTCAATTCCTAGCTTTAAGCCAAGTCCCAAATTTGAATTATTTCTAGATGTTCTTTCCCCGCCATTAGCAAAATACTTGTACCTGAGATTTTGATTGGTCTTCTTGCCACTAAGGACTTTTGTGATTGGTTGGGCAAGAGAGCAAGCTAAGTATGTGGCCTAGTGCCAGAAACAGAAAAGCAAGTATTTTGTTTACCTCACTGCTTATTATTATTATACTCAAAGGCTTTGGATACGCCCAATCTGTTGAAATTTAAAATGTAAACATTATTTGGAGGTAGATTTCAGGTTCTTGATAGTTCGAATGTCCTGTACGGAAGCTGGAAGGGGAGTGTGCAGAGTTGATCAAGGGGTGAGGGACGCCGTGGGACACCGAGATTCGTGCTGTGGCCAGAGGACGGGACATTGTGTACCTCCTGTCTTCAGTTTCTGACCCTGTCTGGCCGTTGTTCCCCTCAGCTGCCCCCGCCACTTGGAGACAGGAGCCATAGAACGAGTGGGAGTGGTCGGCTCTTAAGCTGCGGAGAGGCAACACCGCTGGGGCGGCAGGCCAGGACCACCGGAGGCAGGGGGAGAAAAAAGTGCTGGGTCCCCCATCGGCCTGTCGAGATACCGCTGAGCAGCAAGGAGCTGCATAGCCTCAGTGCTGGATCCCCGGAGGCATCCATGAGGCATTCCCCTTCCTTCTGTGAGGTACTGGAGACTTTTGCAGTGCGGCCTCAGCAAGGATCGAGGCGGCCCTGCCCTGCCGCTCCTGAAGGCTCCTGAAAAAAACACGAGACCTAGTGGATTAAAGTAGGTCACGGAAGTGCCACCAATGAGTCTCTGCTGTGCCTGGAGTACTATCAAAAAAGGCACTGAGACCCCCGCAGCGAGGGGAGAGCCAGGACACTGTCACAGGGCTGGGAGACTGCAGACTAAAGATCCCAGTATCCTTTGCGGCCCAAGTGCCACCAATGACTCCCTGCCTGCACTGAGAAATTTACCGTCACATTGCCCCGCCATTAAGCAGTGGCAGGTCTTGCAGCCCCAGAACCCACTAAACTACCCGCCGAGTGCGCACCAACATCTTCACGCCCAGAGGCACATGTATCTAAAGGCCAGCGGGCTCCAACAACGTAGCACCTGGCGTGGGAGCTCGTTCTCTATTTGCCACCACTGCCAAGTGTCAGCTTTTCTTGAACGTACTTTTTGGAGGCATCGTGGTCATAGGAGCCACAACCGCCGAGAGTCACTGTGGCTATTTCAGCGTTGACGGACGCTGGAGGGGAGGCAAACTACACCTCCCAGTGTCCCCTGCAGCGCATGCCGCTGACGGCTACTCAGAGCGCCAGGAGGAGCCTAAAAGGACGCTTGGGCTCCGTCGTAGCCAGGAGGAGGGAGGGCGGGGCCATCCCCTTTCCAACGCCTCATTTGTGCTCCCAAGTACTCCGTCAGTGACATTGGAATCTTATCTGGTGACTTTAGAAGTCCAGACATATCTTTACATTCCCATTGGGTAGTTTTTCTTTTTTAGGGGTACTCAGAGTTGAACTTGTTACATTATATTTTTTTCTTCTTTTTGTGGTATTATTGTTCTTAAGGCAAGTTTGTGATATAGTTTTAGTGCTTTAATTATGGGGAGGTGTAGGATACAGGTAAATCAGGACGGGGCTTTAGGCAATGCAAAAGCAACTGTAACTACCATGGATGCCTTCCTGTCTAGAGCTGCTACATTTATAGACAGGGAGATTGAAATGGTAAATAGACGCCTATCTGGATCACCTACTAGTGGCCTTTTACCTCTTTTGGATGGGGTTAATATTCAGCTAAATAATTGTCCTGATGAGGTTGGAGGTACCATACATACACAGGGGGAGGGTAGTGACATTCAAGAGGTGGCTGTGCATACTCCTATTTTGGAGTCTCAGCAGGACACCCCTGCTATGCCGTTGTCTCCTGTTGTTATTGTGGCAAATAGGCAGGAGACTGTCCCTGCACCTCTTAGCGGAAAGGATGGGGAAGGAAGGGCGACCTCTACTACATATACAGAGGTTACCAGCGACAATCCATCGCAACAAGTGGGCGGTGCAAGCTTATCAAATGGGAGTGCAAAAAGAAAAGGCAAAACAATGGGCAGCCAAGCCAAAAAGAGTAAATCCAATGCAATGTCAATACCAGCAGCAGAAACTAGGGTATCAACGACACCAGTTCCTTCTGCGATTGATCTCCTATTGATAGAAGTGTTTAAATCCGCACTATGCAGCATATTGGAAGATAAAGTTTGCCCAATTATGATTAAATTACATAACATTGAGCAAAGTATAGCAGATCAGTACAATATTATACATTCTGTTCGAAATAGTGCTGTGTCAGCCCCTTCTGCTTTAAATAAAGAACTCCCGAAGGTACATATAGACGGGATATCTGAAACCTCTTGCCCTCGAATTAAATTTGCACCTGTTGTTACAGATGTGAGTCTTAGCTGCCCAGGAGGGCTGAATGATAAGGCTCCAGATCATTTAATAACAGATGGAGCACAGGCAACAAAGCAACATGGTGCAGCTCTTAGTGTGGTGGGAAAGAACGGGGGCATGTTGCAGGGGTACACCAATGATGTACAGCAGAAATTACCTATAATTGATTTACCGCCGCAATCAATACCGTTGGTGGCTATCTTAGGGAATGTGCCGTCTCTTCTAATGGGCACAAAGGATGACTTTTTTCAGCTTATAAATAAGGTTACACATTGGCTTTCCTGTAATGTTGATGCTGGCCCTGCAATTGCCCACAATATTATTATGGTCCGTCGAGTTGCTTGGCTTGGAAGCTCTAGGAAAACAAGGGAGAGTGACTGTATTGTTGTGAATTTTAATACTCCGCTGTCCGTAGAGAGAATTTTCTGAGAGGTACATGCTAGTCCAGCAAAAAGGCACCAAGGTATTCAGATACTACCATTGGGATACTTTTATAAGGTGACGAACCCAAGACAGATTAACGGGTCATTTAACCCTTGGGTTGAAAGGCATAATTTACGGAGGGATTGTCATCCCTCAACCATTGTTCAGGGGCCAAATAGATTTGCAGCTCTGTCAGGGCTGAATGACTGCGATTGACTGAGTAACAGCTCAGAGCTCTTAGAATCAATGGCCCAGATACCTGCACCTGCTGATTCTATTTCTCCATATGCTGGTTATGTAGATAAAATACCATCAGAGATACCTACTGTTGAGTTATCAGAGGCCATAACTGGTGCAGGGTCAACAGCTCAGGAGCAGTGAGTAATACCAATTCCTGTGCTACTTTAGGATCTCCCTATGGTGGTTTCAGGGGACCGATCCAAGATAGAGGACTATAATGTCCTATCTTGGAATATTGCTGGGCTGGCAGAGAAGATTGTAGACCCACTATGGGTGCAGTTCATCAGGCATTTCTCTGTGATTTGTCTTCAGGAGACTTGGATGGTGAGCTGCAACCTATTTTTGGGAAGTTATAAAGCTTTTTTTGTCCTGGGAGTCCCAGCAACTAGTGGTGGAGGAGCGAGGGGTGGTTTGGTTATTTTTACATCCCTGTCCATGAAATGTAGGATTAAGTATATCTCCTCTGCCGATAGCAATTTCCAAGTGATTGTTTTAAGGCAAGGAAACTCTAGTTTATGTTTGATTAATTTCTACAATGCAGTATATAGACAGGGGGTTTGTAAGATAATCCACCTGAATAGTTTTGTCAAACAATATTGTGCCCCCTTTAGAAATAACCTTATGATAGCAGGCAATTTTATTGTTCACCCGTGTGGAGACCCTGAATCCATTAGTATGGGTGTTATGGGCTGTCCAAGGATCTGGGTCTTTACTTTGAGCATTCGCCACAGGGAGACACACTTACCGATCTGCTTGACGAATATGGCTTGTCTTCTGCCATGTGTTTTGTAGTACCATCTAGTAAACAGATGTTTCCGTCTTTTAAAGGTCGCAAGGGTGTATCTTTTATAGATCATATTCTGATAACTACAAGTATTCAGCCCCTTCTACTAGGTTTTATAATATTAGAGAGTGACTTCAGGGACCATAATCCTGTGTTTGTGTGCATTTGGGAAGCAATATATTGATAAGGCAGGACAGAGTGGTAGCACCAGGTACCTAGAAGCTTACTAATGGTGGGCACCACCTTAAATGGGCCTAAGTAACTCCATCCCTTTTTCACGAAAAGGTTTGTGAATCTTGTGCAGCAGAACTTATCTATTGTGAGGAACCTGATTCTACTGCCAAGGGTATTCTTAATGCTTTTAAAGGGATTGTCTCTAAGGTGGGGGCATTGTTATCAGTCCCGGCACAAAGAAGGTTGGGTGACGACCCAAAGTGGTTTGATCCATTATGCTCCAAAGCTGCTAGAGAATTAAAGGCCACTTTGAAAGCGAATCCCAGGAATCAATCCCAGATTCGTATTCACGGTTATAATTGCAAAAATATATTGGCTAATTGTAAGTTGGAACTGAAGGAGGCCACTTGGGGGGACCTCCTAGAACCTTTCACATTACGTAGCAGCTCTAGATTTTGGAGAATTGTTAATAGATCTCTCTTTGAAAGGGACCGAGCTGAGGATCTGGGTACTGATATAACAGAAGAGGAATGGGTGTCTCATTTCAGCTGTATTTTTAAAAGTGCCTCAATCTTACCTCAGTTGCAATCGAGAATTCAGGAAAAGGACGCTGTTGTATTCACCCGAAGAGAAGTGGAGGAAGGTATTGTTAGTCTCTCATGTAATAAGGCACCTGGCCCGGACAGCATTCCAACAGACCTTTTTAAATCTAATTCCTCTCTCTAAGCATCGATTTTGGTGGCAGTGTTCAATGCTGCATCGAAGGAAGGGTGTCCAGAGTCATGGGGTATCTCCACAATTGTACCTGTTTTTAAAAAGGGTGATCGTAACAGCACTATGAATTATATACTGATTTCCCTTATCGACTCCATGGTTAAGGTTGTCGGTGGAGTCGCTTTAAATACATTGATAGCCTGGACAGAAGAAAATAAGGTTCTTTCAGATATTCAGTATGGGTTCCGCCCAGGGAATTCTACTCTGGCGCAATGCCTTATCCTCTATCTGATCCTCGGAAAGGACACTGTTGCCCGCCAGGGGACAATCTACATGGCCTTCATGGATCTCTCCTCCGCTTTTGACTGTGCTAATCGGGGAAAGATGTGGCAGTCCATAAGGGCCATGGGGGTGGAGGTAAATTTGGTGGACTTCCTGATGGATTTGCATAGAGACACTAAGGCAAAGATTAGATTGGCCCAGGACCTGAGGGTTTCTAGGGACTTTAGCACAGAAAGGGGTGTACGGCAGGGGTGCATACTAGCCCTGTTTCTTTTAAACCTTTATATTAATGATCTAGATAAAATCTTGGTAGATACAGGGGCTGATTCCCCATTTGTGGGATGCAGGGGACTGCCCGTCTTGCTTTATGCAGACAATGCAGTTCTCCTGGCCCGCACCCCAAAAAACGTACAGATTTTGCTCGACACTTTCGTAGGTTTATGGCCAAACGTGATTTGGCCATAAACAATTCTAAATCCTACATTATGCAAGTTGGGCTGCGCCCCAAGAAGCATTACTCCTTTAAGGTAAATGGAGAAAAAGTACCAAGAACATTGACCTTCTCCTACCTGGGTGTTTTATTGGATGACTGCCTGGGATTGGGTCCTCTACTTAGGAAGAAAAGTGGGAAAGTGTCTAGGGCTAACGCTGCAAGCTTTAACTTTGCAACAAAAATGGGCAAGCGCCCGATAGCGGCGATGATAAAAATCTATCAATTAAAGAGTGTAGCAATTGCCAGTTATGGTAGCGAATTGTGGGGGTATCCAGGTCTGGAGGGTATTCAGGTGGTAGAAAATAACTTTTTAAAACAGCTGTTGGGGGTTCCTAAAAGGACCTTGAACTTAATAGTTCACGAAGAGACTCGTCTAACATTTATTGGTGATAGTCTGGCTATGCGCCCCCTGCTTTTTTGGCTCAATTGCTGGCTGAACGAGGATCTCAGCCTTACTCAGGAGTTAATTAAAGAAATGTTGAGCCTGGATCACATGATTGAAATATCATGGTTAAAATATCTAAAGGGCTGTTTTGGAGAGTTGGGACGTCCGGACCTTTTTTTAAGACCTGAATGTATCACTAGATCCGATGTGGCCTTTGTGAAGCACTCTTTTATTTTGCAAAAAAAACTAATAGGAGATGGGATGGAATTGTCTAAAAACAGCGTCCGCAAGTACGTGATGCTGAAATCCACTCCAGATATGGAGCCATACCTGTTGTTGCCTCTGTCGGTTCACAAGCGGTTTTTACTAACTAGGTTCCGACTGGATTATTTCCATCTTTTACTTACCGTACCGAAGGGGTGTCCCAAAGGACAAGAGTTAGCACCCTGTGGCTGCACCAGTTTGTCTCTACAGGATCTGCTGCACTTTGTGTTTTTCCGTAATTTTTATGATGGCCCTCGGAGGCTTTTCTTAAAATAATTTTTTTTAAAGTTACATTTTAGCCAGGTTTGCCTCGCTCTCTATTTTATGAATTATTAAAGCCAGAGTGTATCCCATTTGTGGTTGTTTTTAAAAAATCTTCCTTAAGGTACAGAAACTATGCGGATCCCTAAAAAGTGGCTTGCTGTATTTTATGAAGTGACTTTTTAAACCTTGACAATGTTATGTTCATATTTTTTTTTAATTTGTTGTATGTATTGGGATATTGTATAATATGTCTGGATATGTATACTTGTGTTTTCTTTATATTTTAGAGAATGAATTGCAAACTTTTTATGGTTTTCTAACATGTTAACCGAATAAAGTATTTTGATGGATGGAAACGTTATTTGCTTGCACATATAATTTTAAAAACAGATACTTCTGGCCCAATAATCTCTGCAGTAAGTCATTTTTTGTTGAACTTCCGGTTTAAACGCCTGAAGATTTGTCCTAAAAAGCACAGCGACTCTTATGCTTCTGTAATCCCTAAAAAGATTGTGACCTGGTCTTTTTATTATTTTTTTTTATTAGACTTTATTGCTGGATATTCTTTTTATAATAATCAGAATGAATTTATATGTAATTGTAATCCTGTGTTTTAATTCTTGGTCATTTTAATAAATGGCACTGTTTGGATATTCGAAAATGCAGCTTTGTAGAATTTTATCGTAGAATGTTTAAACTCAATGTTTTCATTTTATCTGGACTTTCTTTGCTAAATTTTATTCACTGATACTTAGTTATATTTCCACGCTGTTGTGTACTAAGGATAAATAAAAATGTGCTTTCTTTGATTATCTATTGATTGATTGCAATTCCAGTATGTTAATTCAGATAACTTGGAAGCATCTTTCCAACACTAGAATATTACTTTAAAAGCAAGGGCAACAAAAAGATCCAGCAATGTTGGTTTAGGGGAAAGGTGTATCAAATCAGGTAATGTAGACAACACACATCTGATACTCTCCCTCACCAAGGAACCCCTCACCGCCAAAACCAACCTCCACGAAGGAATGAAAGTCATCGCCGAATGGAAGAAGAACAGCGTCTGAAGCTGAACTCGGACAAGACGGAGGTCCTCATCCTCGGCTCAACCCCCTCAGGCTGGGATGACTCCTGGGGGCCGACTACCCTGGGAGGAGCAACAATGCCCACCGACCACACACGCACCCTGGAGTTTGTCCTCGATTCAACGCTCTCCTTGACCAAGCAAGTCAACACCGTCCCTTCCTCCTGCTTCAACACCCTCCTCATGCTCCGCAAGATCTACAGGAGGATCCCCACCATCACAAGAAAAGTCACCCATGCCCTCGTCAGCAGCAGGCTGGCCTATGGAAACGCCCTCTAAGCGGGAGCCCCGGCCAAACTGCTGAAATGACTGCAACGCATATAGAATGCCTCTGCCCGCCTGATCCTCGACATCCTTCGACACAGCCACATCACACCCCACCTGAGAGACCTGCACTGACTGCCCGTCAACAAAAGGATCACCTTCAAGCTCCTCACCCACACACACAAGGCACTCCACGACACCGGACCAGCATACCTCAACAGAGGACTCACCTTCTACACCCTGAACCGCCAGCTCCGCTGACCGTGCCCTCGCGACCATCCCTCGCATCCGAAGACCGACCCTCCGGCAGCAGATCATTCTCCGACCTAAAACACCCCCCCATCCTCCTATGGCAGACCAAAGACCTACTAACTTTCAGGAGGCTACTCATGGCCTGGCTGTTCGAGCAGAGGCAGTACCCGCCCCCAGCACCTTGAGACCCTCACAGGTGAGTAGTGCGCTCTACAAATTTCTGATTGATTGATTGCTTGATTGATTGAGAGATCCTACATAAAGATTCTGAAATGTTAATGGTAGAATAAAAAGAGATCAAAAAGATTGCCAAATATCTCAAAAATCTTACTAGTGAAGGATTGAAAGCGGTAATCAAGAAATTATGTGAACTGACAAAGTCAGTCGGTCAGTCAAGAATCTTTATTCGGTGAATGAAAAACACCATAAAGCACATAAATATACACAAGAACGTCTTAAAAACACATAAATATACACAAATTAAAACCTGATTACATGTTATAAAGATCCCGACTCATGATTATACAAATAGGTTAAAAAGGTTTTACATGGTCCATATTCAAGCCAACCCTCTTGTTTTCCTTAATCTTAATGAGACCTTTAAAAAATTCATTACGCTTAATAATGTGCGGGGGTCATTCGCTCTTTGCAAGAAGAGCAGTGCCGTTTTGGCATGTCTCAACTTGGCTTGTTTTAAAATGTTATGTTATGTTATGTTATAGCCGTACTTTTAGAGCGCACGGCTACCCCCAGCGTTGTCCCGGCGCTTTAGCAAAGAGGCCTGAGAAACCCAGAAACACAAAGGCAGAGATGCAGCAGTCACAGAAATCACATGGAGAAAAGCACGGTCTTCAGCTCCTTCCTGAAAGCCAGGATATTATTAGCTTTGCGGAGGGAGAGAGGGAGCTCATTCCAAAAATGAGCCGCCACATATTGGAAGGACCGGCATCCCATCCGGACTCGTTTCACAGCAGGTACCACCATTTTAGCCAGATCGGCAGACCGCAACATCCTCCGCAGAACATAGGGAGCGATGCGCTTCCCGATGTAGCTGGGGCCGATAGAATGAAGGGCTTTAAATGCCAGCGTAAGGATTTTGAACCTAATTCTGCTAGAGATAGGTAGCCAGTGCAGCCTATTAAGCAGCAATGAGGCACTGGCTCTCCTTGGCAAGCCGAATATGGCTCTTGCCACCGAATTTTGGACAATTTGCAGTCTTGACAAGAGGTACTTTGGCAGACCTGCAAAAAGCGCATTTGCATAGTCTAACCTAGACCCCACAAGCGCCTGGACTACGGTCTTACGGTATTGCAGGGAGAGCAATGGAAGGAATTTCCTGAGCATCTTGAGGATGCCAAAGCATTTCCCCGATAGCCCCAGAATGTGGGGTCAAAAAGAGAGATCGTCATCAAATACAACTCCAAGATTTTTCACTTGGGAAGATGACTTCTCAGGAGGGAACATGTCCTGGGGCCACCACGACTTCCAACCAGGATCTGGGGCACAGCCAAAAAAAAAAAGCAGCTCAGACTTATCCGAGTTGCATTTCAGGCTGTGCCGCTGAAACCACGTGAGAACTGCACACAGACAGTCTTTAATTCTGTCGCCATCAAACACCTCTCCCTTCCTGCATGTAAACAGGAGCTGAGTGTCATCAGCATATGAGATCACCCGGGTCCCCATAAGCCTCCGCTACCCTCGCCAGAGGGGCCATATAGATGTTAAAGATGGTGGGGCTCAGAATGGACCCTTGAGGCACCCCCGCCTCTAGCGATGGCATTTCCGCGGAGAACGGTGGAGCCCAGATCACCTGCCGACGGTCGGCTAGGAAGGATTGAAACCAGTCCATTACCGTCCCCCTCAGTCCTATCTCCCTGAGTCTTAAAAGGAGGCGTGCATGGGGGACGGTGTCGAAAGCCGCCGACAGATCTAGCATGACTAACATAGCCTTTCCCCCCCGATCAAGCGTCTCCCTGATGGCGTCAGTCACCTCCACGAGGGCTGTCTCCGTGCTATAATTAGCATGGAAGCCAGATTGAGTATCATGGAGCAAGTTGTTATTCTCGATAAAGGTGGTAAGAGTGTGTTGAACATGTTTCTCAACCACCTTCGCCAGAGCAGGGAGGAGGGAGATCGGTCTGTAGTTAGCCAGCTGCAAGGGATCTAACAGAGGTTTTTTGATCAGCGACAGAATGAGTGCATGTTTCCATTCTCGAGGTACCACCCCGGAGCTCAGTGACAAATTGAGCAAGGGATTCAGCAAGCTGTTTACTGCCGAAGCCACCTTGGCCAGACACTTAGCTGGACAAGCATCCAGAGGTGAACCGGATTGAAGCCTGGATAGTAGCTCAAGCGATGTTTCACAGGACAACTGGGGAAAAGCCGATAGTGTGGGCCCGGGCTCTACCTCTGAGGCAGGTGCTGACCTCCAGTTGGAGCCTGAGGCAGCGGCGTCCATGGAAAGATCCACGGGGGGAAAGGAGTCCTGAATTTTTATGATTTTTGTGACAAAGAAGTCAGCAAGCTGCCTAATCCAGTCTTCAGTGTGAGAGTGTGAGAGGGCACCTGCAGCCGGATCAACGAACTCTTTCACAATTCTGAACAATTCCCTGCTCGTATTGTCAGCTTGGTCTATTCTATGCTCGAGGTAGTCCTTTTTGGCTACGGCAATCTGTTTGTGATACAATTTCATGACATCAGGGTACTTGACCTTCTCCACAGGATCGTACATGCGGCGCCAGAGTCTTTCCGCCTTTTTACAGTCTTGGCGCATTGTACGTAGTGTGGAGGTAAACCAAGGAGCGGACTCATGGCAAGGGGCTATTCTAGCTGCCTTCGGTGGGGCTAACTCCTCAAATCTTGCTTTTAACCAGTTCTGAACCAGAGTTTCGTCAGCTTCTAGGTGCCCTGTCAGTTGACACGGATGTTGATATAGAGCATCAGAGAGCATGTCAACTGTCACTAAGTAAAATGCTCTAGACTGTCGAGTCATCTCCCTCTGTGTTCTTTGGCTAGTCCTGGACTCGTGTATTATAACAAAATTTATAAAAAAATGGTCTGACCAAAGAACAGGGAGAGGCGGGGACACCTCGATAGGCACCGTAGAAAAAATTAAGTCTAACGTGTGGCCTTTAACATGGGTGGGACTATCAATGAAAGGGCCGAGGCCCAGCAGTGCAGTGATGTCCCGCAATTTGGACGCTTCAGCGTCTATTATTGAGTCCATGTGCAAATTTAAATCGCCCAGCAGCATACAGTGCTCTGCTCGCATGCAGGGTATAGATAAATCCGACTGCAGGTCCTCAAAAAAAGAGCCAATGGGCCCCGGTGGTCTATAAATGAGAATCCCTGTACACGTCTGCGTGGCCGATAAACGAAGAGTGAAACCTAGGACTTCACATCCTGCGATATTATCCACAGGGAAAGAAGAACACCCCAAGGCCTTGTCTACTATCAGGGCCACCCCACCTCCTCTGCCCCCAACTCTGTCTTTCCTTAGGATGGTATAGTTAGAAGGCAGGGCACAGGCAATATCCGGTTCCGAACCCGCCCCCAACCACGTCTCAGTTAGAAATAGACATGATAGTTGAGAGTGTGCAAGGAGATCCCAGATATCCGAGGAATGGCAGGCCAGGGACCTGGTGTTCAGGAGGGCACTATGACAAGACAGAGAGGAGTCTGAAGGGGCAGGTGTTGGCATAGGCGAAGCACGCCAACCACATATGGGACAGCCTTTACCCAGACGGCGGCCTCCGGGGAAAAGAGCATTGCAACCCGACCGGAGGGGACGCAAAGCGAACAGGGCAGCAGCGCTGTAGGTGATCATCCTAGCGCGGCGGAGCAAAACGCCAACCACCAGATATACCCACCAAGACACTACGCCTAGGTATAGCATAAAAGGGGTCCAGAAGTACAAAGTGAAGGGTGTCCTGAGGAGACCTATTGTCGCAGCCGCAGGCACCCTTCTGCTCAACTGATAATGTAAAACCTGATGGGTCAGATAGCAAATTAGGTAAAAGATTAAGCCTTAAGCGGGACATTAGGAACCTCTCCTGAGCATTATACATAACACAGAGATATGGTTCCATGCCCTCCGTGGACTTCACAAGGTCATATGCAATTACTGAGCATTTTGTCCCTTCAGCTGCTTCTCTCCGGGTGGCTCTCCAATCCAGAAATGCTCTTTTAATTTTAAGTTTGTCTCTAGGGAAGATAACTGTGGGGTTTGTAAAAAGGTCCTTCTGGTCTAGATCTTCAAAGATACTTTTCACGTATTTCAGCCATGCTATTTCCAGACCTTTTTCCCTATCCAGACAGTCTCTTGGAATTTGTCTGCTTAACGCTGCCTCAGGGTTTGTCCAGATATATATCCATCCCTACACTGGTCTGAGCTTGACTAGGTCTTTAATATATGGCATCCCTAGTTCCCTGTGAGTGATTACAGCGGGGGTACTCCGAGGTATTTTCAACATCGATCGCAAATATTTGTTTTCCTCCCGCTGTAATTGATCAACATTACCAAAACCCAGTACTTCGGAGCCATATATAGCTTTGGAGCAGCTTATTGAACTGTACAGATTCATGATTTGTTCAGGGGACCAATGACCCAACCTACGCCTGTAACCTGCAATCGCCCCATTTGCGGCCATCAGTTTACTGCATCGATCTTCCACAAGAGAGTCAAATTTGAATGACCCGTCAAATAACAGTCCAAGATAGGAGAAAGACTGTACCTTTTCTAGAGTGTGGTTCACTATATTAAAGGAGAATTTTTTACATGGTTTTGTGACAGCCAACATTACATAGGACTTGCTCAAATTCACTGAAAGATCTAATGTATCCATGAATTTGGCGAATCCATCAATTAGGGTCTGTAGGCTCTTCGGGGTACGGGCAAATAGGACCGCGTCATCCGCGTACAAAAGCACCGGGATATGACGCGTTCTTACTCTCGGGCAATCTGTTTTCAAAGCCACCAGGGCCTGCTCTAAGTTGTTGATATAGAGCGAGACCAAAAAGCGGGCAAGAATACAGCCCTGCCTCATCCAACTGGTGCATGTAAAGGGTTCAGTGTTCCCCCCCTTTGTGTTATAACGGACCTTGGCTGTGGTGTCCCGGTGGAGTTCTCTAAGAATATTAATTAGGCCCGGATCAATTCCCCAGTTACCCATTAACGCCCAAAGTTTTCCCTGTTGACATGGTCAAAAAAGCCTGCCAAATCCATAAAACCCAGAGATATCGCTTCATTGCTGGCTTTTGTGTATTTGGCAACCAGCAATAAAGGTTGAGGCCCTGATCACTTGTGGACCTCCCTGTCCTGAAACTATACAGGGTGTCCAAAAGGGTCCCATGTTCTTCGGTCCACTCTATGAGGCGATTGAGAATAACCCGTCCCAGCACTTTGGCAGAGATGTCAATTAATGATAATGGCCGCGTTTATAACTCTGGTGAGAATTGGGGCCCATAGATCTATATTGCTCAGGTACAGGTCTGGGGGAGTGCCATCGGGTCCTGGAGCTTTATTTCTTGTCAAACCCTCACTACCTACAGTAATTTCATTCAGTGAGAATTCTACTCCTTGGACCTGTGGGCATACCTGTCCCCCCTCCAGTACAAGTTTCTGGCTGTGATTATACAGGCCCTCAAAATGTGTGATCCAATGTTCTGAGAGGATGTTTGCAGTAATCTCAGGGGCATTGGTATCTTTAAAGCATGGTTTATTAATGATTCTCCAAAATTCCGCCATGTCCCTCCTATATGTACCCTCCCTTAGATCTGCCCAGGCATCTGCTTGGAGTGATAATTTCCTCTTTTTTACTGCCTTCTTGTATGCCTGTCTGTACTGCGCCACTCTTTGCTTGTTCCTGGGGATATTTTTTAGACTAGTTTTTAACTCCCTCAGGGCGTGCGAGCATTCCCTGTCAAACCATCTAGGGTGAGTAGTATTATTCCTAGGGGAACTTGTCTTTAGAAGCCCCTTCAATCAGATTGGTTATTAACCCAAATGCCCTAATTACCTGTAGGCCCTCAACCACAGGGTCTAAGCACACACCAATGGGTTCTTTCCCGGAGACCATTAGTGATTTATAAAAGGCCTCACCATCAATTTTGGACCACCTCAACCGTCTTCCCTGGTCCGTTACCCTTACGGGGGTCCCTACTGTTAACCCTCTCTTGGGTTGATCCAGGCACATGAGTTCTAGAGCCAGAGGGTTGGGGTCGCTGAATGGACTCCACTCGATCCCCACTGAACTAATCCAGTTTTTAGATAACCTGGATGCTAATATATAGTAAATGTAAGACGAGCACCCTCTCCCTTTGAAGGTTGGGACCAAAGTTCCCTCCTTCTCCAGGCTAATCATGTCACTAGTATGTTCCAGGGCGTATGTTTTTAGTAATCTACTAAAGACCATTCCCTCTGCGGTGTGTTCAAAGTCGGGGCCATTCTCAACAGGACAAAGGGACCAGTCTGCATTCAGGGAAATTAACATTGGACATAGATGACAGTTAAAATCACCCATAACAAGAACAATGGGTTCAGGAGCACATTTCCTTTTATCTAGTTCCTGGGTAAGTCTATGATCTAATTCTTGTGGTGTCGGGTTGTTAACTCCAAGGGCTCCTTCATTATAAATATTAAACAGAATCAGCCTTGACCCACTGCCCATGAACCCCAGTGCCTGGAGGTTATTTAGATCCAGGATGGGCTCGTCCATGTTCCTTGCAGATTTAAGTCCACATATACGGACAATCCTCCCATTGCTCTTCCTGATCTCGTTCTCTGAGCAGGCACAAAAAAACATTTATACCCGGTCATGTGAAAAGGGCTGTTATCCACCACCCAAGTATCTTGTAAACTAATTATTTGGAACTTATTTATGTACTGCCGCCATTCAGTCTTGTCAAATGACTTGCTAGGCCGGCAATGTTCCAAGGTATTAGCTTCAACCCCCTTTCTGATGGTTGGTCGCAGACTAGCCCCTGAACAGTTACATTTCCAATGCCCCGCCCCTCATTTACCCCTCCGCGCATTATATTAACCCCTCAGCACTGTGGTGCAAGCAGGGGCGAGGCGTCCCTTGACTCCCCCTCACCGTTGGTAATTCCAACTACAGGCCCAAACTCGTGTTCCAACATACACACAAGTTTATCCCCGCTACCACCTCTTATCAAATGAGCCTCTTCTATAGGGAAAAGATTTGTTGGGACCACCACCGGCCACTCAAATCCTCGCAATCCATGCAGGTGCCTATTCCCAACTCCTCTTTTTACTGCCTTCTCCAATTTTGAGAGGAGTCTTAGCAGTCAATCATTTTCATCTAGGGACATCAGTGAGCTAAATCTATTGAACCAATTAGATAGTTCCCAATCTTTCGCCACTGGTCCACACGGGATGTAATGTCGGGCCTTATGCATGTTTAGAACTTCCCAGGATTTCCCCAAGCCTTGGTCAGGGTCGTAGGGGGCAATTTGTCTTGGGTAAAAGTAACCTAGTGGCAGTGATCTTACGATGCTTGCCTGGCTCACCATCCCACAGGTTAAGATGTGGTACACTGCACTTGCATCCCTAAAATTTACTACAATGCAATTCCCCATTATATCTTTTCTCCTAGTACCAATCCAACCCATGCTTCCGATGTGAATAATTTCCCCGTTTTTTTATTTACCTGGAAGGGGCCTATTCTGGCGTAGCCAATATAGGGTCTTGTTTTTCAGTTCGGTGTATGACTCACTCTGCTCTTTCTTCAGACCTGGCACCCCTACCAGTACTACTACATAGGGGCACACTTCAGGTGGTAGATTTATAGTTGGTAGTATTACATCGGTTGAGGTATTAGCCACTCGCCTAGTCTGATTTGCCCCTACTACTTTAGATTTGGATGGGTGGTTACTCGGTCGGTCAATTAATGGCCCGGGGGAACCCACCACTGTTTGTGGCACCCTTTCTCCAGAATCCGTGCCCCTGTCTAATTGCCGAGAAGTGCCTAATAGACTAGGGGGCTGTGTGACCATGGGTGGCGAACTCGGAATCATACTGGGTTGTATTACTGACTGTTGGTCTTGACGAGGGTCATTAATGATCAGGTTATTCATGGTGCCATTATCCGTGGATGAACCCAGCACCCTACCCCTATTCTTTAATTCATTTAGAATTTTATACAGTCTGCTAGCTAATGGCTTTATCTGGCTGGCAATAAAAGTGAGCTTGCAAGTCTAAGACAGATTGAGCCAACCAGCTCGGGGAAGATATAGACTGGGGGACGTGCTCAACCCTGGTTTCTAGTGGCAAATTCCTAGGTGAAAATGGGAGAGGGTCGCTTTTAGTTTTCTTGATTCTAACTTTCTTAAGGCAGGTTAATCGTTTCCTACTAGTTGGTACTTTTTTTTGTTTGCCATTGTGGGGTCCACCCTGTCTTCACCAGGACACCTCTGTGCGCAGGTGATGTCTTGATCCGGTGATTCAGCGACAGTGAGTGGGAAGATGACCATAACCTCATCCCCTGAGTCTAGGTGTCTAGTGGGAGCATCAAGTATTGGTGTAAGTGACAGGCGTCTTTCGGTGAGCTCTATTTCACTTGATACTGCCCCTATAGCTTTCCTCAACATACGGTCATTTGCGGTAGGCTGTGTGGAAAAAAGGGGGGGATACTTTTGTCATGTGATTCCACTTGGGGGATGGAGGGGGAGTTCACCTTCGCCTTATTTGAGTGAGTTTTTACTTTACTGGCCATACTGGCAAAAGGGTACAACCTGAAAGATATGTAATACAAACCAGACAGAATAACCCTTGGGTGAACTTAATTTTACAAGATCTTAGGCCCACTAAAATTAACGTTCCTCCCCCCTAACAGGGAGCAACTCAGCTTAGAAAATGAAACAGTCCCTCCAAACCACAACCAATCCCTCTTGAGCAACTTGCGTGTTATAGGGTCCAATGCCAGTATACAGTCAGTCTCTCCTCAGGTCTTCTTCCATTCTTCCCTCTTAGTCACCGTAAGTCCCCTTGCTTCAATGCCAATTGTCAGAGCCACAGGAGGGGGCCCAGCCTCGTCTGGCCCCGGACAGCCACAGACGGTCCTGCCCCTGTCCCGGGCTTCTCCCGGCGCTGCCCGTGCACGTCCCGCGGGACGGGAGGCGTTTCCTGGTCTCAATGTGCCTCCGGGCACGTCGGTGGCATCACTACTGCTGCGCCGGACCCGGGGCTGCTGGGAGTTGTGGTTTGCCTGCTGCTAGTGGGTCCGGCGTGATCACCCTGCAGCCGTTTCCCTCACTGTGCGAAGCCAAAGGTGGAAATGCCGTTGCCCTCACGGCAGGAGAAGGAGAAGCAGGTAAGTGGAACAGTTGCCCTCACGGCTTGGAAAAGATCACCTGCTGTAGCCCCCCCTGCATAGTGATTAAACAAATATTTTTGTTGCGAGCCTGTCATCTATTGCATACTGACAAAGTCACATACAGTCAAATCAAAGACGTGTTAAATCTTAAGTACAATCCGATGCCGAATATTGATTACTAAAGATATATTTTTAGTCAGCAATGACAAAAGCTGGTGAAACAATCGACACATTTGTTGAGAGTCTTGATACACTCATCAAACACTGTAAGTTCAATTAAGTCAATAAAGAAGAAGATGTACATCTCTGAGTTATCAACGGATGTCTGTCAGATGATGAATGCTGAGAGAACATCTAAGTTTGGAGCGAGTTCTCTTGGCTGACAGAGCTTAGGTAAGTGCTGATCGACAAGTTCCTGACATGAGACCAGAGGTGTCCAGAATGACTCAGTCATTAACATGCAACGTAAGCAGAAATACAAAGCTGAGGGACACAAATTGATGTCTCTAAACTGTGCTTTAGATTTGGTATTCCATTTGCACAAGAAGGTAAATATCCAACAAATGGACAAGCATGCAGAAACTGTGGGAAAGAGATTCATTTTATAATAGTTTTCATGGTGAAGGAAAAGCTAAGTGCGTCACAACCTGAAAACAAAATGGACTACCGAATATTCCAGAAGGGTCATTCTATGCATATCTTCAAAAAACAAGGTTGGTGGAGGGTCTAAGGGGGAAAATTATTTAAAGACCAAAGGACAGACAAACCCCTTATAAGGGGTTTATCTGTGCTTTGGTCTTTAAATAATTTTCCCCTTAGACCCTCCACCAACCTTGTTTTTGACGTTTTAGAGAAGCCACGGCTGCGGGTCTTCTTTCTTGAATATATATATTTTGAGCAGCTCTCACTTTAGAGTTGCATTTGCTCGCCTAGGCAATTTATTCTGAGGTTGTATGATGGCGGACTTCACCGGCTTGTCGTTTGACGATGAGACACTCAATTCCATTCTTTCAGAGAATCCTAGTATTCTGGATGCCTTACCGATGGGGGGACCAAGTCAGCAGGACGATTGGGGTACTTTTCTGACTTTCAAGAAAACCTATTCACATACATGCATCCACGGGCAGATTATGGCTGAATATCTCCATGGGAAGTGCGCGCCTACAGGACTCATAGTCACCAATGCTCCCCTGCTTTTTCTTATAGGTAAGACGTTTTTGAAAGACTGGTAGCTCATCGCATGGCGTTGTATCCGTGACTGGTTGATCTTGATTATTAGGCGATAGTACATCTAGGCGAAAACAACAGGAACAGTGGTACATGGTCACATTTAATACGATCAGGAGGGGCCTCAACTCAAGGGAAGAGTGGGAGGCTCTAATCTAATCAGATAAACTGGATAAAGATCCAACAAAAGCTCATGCTTGCTTTGAAAACTCGAACTGCAAATATACCACTGTGTCCTGGATACTAAGATAAAATATAACAAATACAGGGACAGTGTGACTTTAGGAATAGGGCTTCTGGGATGCCCCCCATAGGAACCGAATAACCTTATGACCCCAATCCCGACCCAACATAGGCAGCACATATCCACTAGACAACTCTTAAATGCCTCACTCATACAAGATATAAGAAGATAGGCACCGGTATGAACAGAGGTATTCCATCTAAAAAGCTGTAAAATCAAAGATCAAGTTAGAGGGCGCTCGAGACAAAAATAGCAATAAACAATTATGTGCCCCGAATATACACAGTTTGAAAATAAACGATATGCATTGCTATTAAGTGCCTAAGACATCTACCACATATATAGAACAAGCAATAGCATACCGCTATAACAAAAAACGCGTGACAACCCTTAAAAAATAATTCACATTAAGGTTTCTGTCATACGCATGAAGGATCAGGCATAATTAGTGTTAAATGCCCATATGATGAAGATAATACCGTATTTGATGAATACGATGTTGTATTTACACTGTCCCAAGATGGCGCCACGGCTACCAGTGACACACCGCCTCAATACCGACTGAATGAACAGCAAGCCAATTATGTTTTTTCAAAATAAAAAAATTGAGGAAGATTTCCAATATTGGGTCTTTGGGGGTCATCGATAAAATAACAAGTGAAATATCACAACTAATGACGCTTAAAGATCGGCAGGAAACAGAAAAGATCGAACTCGATGTAAACAAAGGTATATATGCACCGTTCCAAGATGGCGCCTATATTCCCCCACGATATGCCCCTTAGACATCCACTGATTAGCCAGGTGTAACCAATTAAACAGCCCAGCAATACATATAAGTAGAGGCATATTCATTCAACACTCTAGAGAGTGTGTGAACGAGGCAGAGACGCGGCTCCGTCGAGACGAAGGTAAGAGACAACGTAGACCACGGGGAACTTGCCAGAGCGAACGTTACCCGTTTGCATTTTTGATAAAACAGACTATGGGACATAGCGATCCAAGAGAGTGAGGTCCAGAGTTAAGGCGATAGACAACCAGCTCACAGTTCATCAGAGGCTAATAAGTTAGAAAGCGGGGAGGAACTCAGCTTATGACGGACGCAGTGTCTATATTGTCCAGCATCCCTTATACCATTTAAAATAGGGAGGTAACCTCATACCAATCACATGGGGGAGTGATGCATTATGCAGGATAGTACCTAACATAGCAAATGACACATATGTGTATAGAGTTAAAAGGTATCTGTGCTAAAGAAATATATGGGCTCTTATTCAATAAATTTAAAAGCCAAATATAAACATAGAAACATAGAGGGATAGAATATAGACAGCGAACAAACCCTGTCTTTAAGAGTACCTAATGAACAGTTTAATACCTCCACAGGGCAAGTACTAAAGGATATATTTTTGTACTTATTTCACTTGAATAGAACATATCCAGTTCTGGGGAAGAATCGAGTTACCCTATGCCCGTTCAAGGAAAGTTTCAAAATGCTATAAGGTAAGATACTCAATAGATATAAATCCACTACTAGGTTTTATTTAGAAAGAGGGGTAGAGTTAAAGCAAATATCATGTAAGCATGGGCGGATTTTGCGGATTCGCAATCCGCTAATTTGCGGATTTGCGAATTTGCGGATTGCAAAAATCCGCAAAATCCGCGAATTCTCGCGGATTTTGCGGATTTTTTTTGGGTGTTCGCACAGGTTTTCTGCAAGTTCGCGAGGGTTTTGTACAATTTCGCAAATTGCGAACTTACTTGTCAGGTCGCCAGTTTTGCGAACTTGTTGTTTCTACGTGCCCAGCCTGTTTGCAAGCCTTTCTTCATCACTGCCACCCTCTGTCACCACTGGCACTCTCTTTGTTCACCCATGCCACCCTCTGGCTCACCCATGTCACCCTCTGTGTCATCACAGCACCCTCTGGTTCACCAGTGTACATTATAGTAGTGTACAGTACACCTGCTAAGTGCTTTAAGTTTTGTAAAATTAAATTACAACACCTGCCCTGCCCCAACTGACATTAATGAAGGCTGGCACCTGCTTGTCTGCTCCCTTTCCTTTCCTTTTCCTGTTTGTTGCAATGTAAATTAAATTTAACTGACATTAATGAAGGCTGGCACCTGCTTGTCTGCTCCCTTTCCTTTCCTTTTCCTGTTTGTTGCAATATAATTTTTTTTTTTACAGGAACCAAACCGAATTCTGGAGGGCCCCTTCAGGAAGCACTACAGGGAATGGTTACAAATGATGAGGTTGAACTTTTGCACCTGCTCATAGCTTTTCCTTTTGCAAAACTCGTTTTTTGGTAATTTCGCCCTATTGGGAAACAGGAATTTAACATTGATCCAAGCTCACTGCCTGCCTTCAAAATGGCCGCTTGACCCCCATCCACATGGCCAGGAGGACCATGCCACAAAATGGCCCCACCCAACATAGCCAGCCCCCAACCCCTACTCCAAAAAGTCAAAAAAGACAACACAAATCACCACAATCTAAAGCCATCCATCAAGTTTCAGAAGGTTTATGCTGCCTGCTGGTGGTTTTCTGGTGCAGAATTGCACTTTTTGCAATTTCGCGAGTGCGAGATTGTTGCTTCACGACGCGAACGTGGCAAAACACCCGCAAAATCACCAAAACTACCGCAAAAGTTTGAAAACACACACAAAAATCACCACAAAGAAAATCAACTTATCAACTTACTTGTGAAATCAAATTTCAAATCCAAAAGTAATCCAAAAGGCCTCAAATCCAAATATCCAGCAGCATCCACAAAAAGTAATCCTTCCCAGTCAAGATCGAATCCAAAATGGCCAGGAAAAAGGAACAGGAAGTTGGAGACTGGGGCACTTCCTTCACCCCACCCCAATGGGAGGAGCTTGCTGGATAGGAACAGGAAGTTGGAGACTGGGCCACTTCCTTCCTTCACCTCTCCGCCATTTTTATTTTTTTTTGTAATTTCGCGACTGCGAGATTGTTGCTGCCCGCGCCGCGGGCCGCGAGCAGTGCGAACACAAGCAAAAAATGCGCAGTGCGCGGATTTGCGGATTTCGCGGGAAATCCGCGAATCTCGCGGATTGCGGATTTACCGAAAATCCGCAAAATCCGCGAGCGGAACGGATTTTACGCCCATGCTTAATTTCATGTGCTTTGTCCACATAGATGCACAATCAAAATTGTCTAATTGATCGAATAGACAAAAGAAAGACATCCCAATACAAGGAGCTCCTGTACAAGGAGAGAGGTAACCAGAAAATAAAACATTTGCTCACCAATGCAGGTATAAGCTGTAACTTTAAAATCATGCACCAATAACGCTGTCCGCTAACATTCTGATATTGTTCAACAGGTTGTGGTCACAAAAGTTTGCAGAATCATAGTGCAACGCTACGCAGACCCCATTCTGGATCGTCTTCCACAGAAAGTGGGGGTGAGAATGAACCTTATTTAGTACTACTAGGGTGAGATCATTGATTTAGACACCTTACCTTCACCAAAGTGGGCCACCACCCCATGCCTCAGTAGCTTCCACATTGAAATAGACTCGGAGGGAACATGATGGTATATGTGAACAAAAACACTGTGAAATTGAGCAATATAATGTACTAAATGCATATACAGCATGAACAACAATAAGTCACCCGATAAGTGGATTTGTGCATGATTGAATACTGTACTAGATATAATAAATAGTGACATCTTTGAGCAAGTATCTAGGAGTCAGGAAATAGGCATGTACATGCATGACTGAAATCTGAACTGCATAAGCCATAGAGGGAAATCAACAAGTATCCACTTAGGAGACGGATAATTATAATAGACTGAATGTAGAACGGTCAGTATCCTGTACGATAAATGACTCCGTACCTTTCTTCCTATATATCTACAGAAAAGGTGCAAATAACCGCTTTTGGAAACCCCAACAAAAGAAGTCCTGAAGAAGGTGCCACAGAATCAAATGTACTGCACCGAAACGCGTCGACGCATGTTTTCTGTTATAGAGAATCCAATCAGGGCCCGGTAAACACTGGATGGACATGCAATATTGTTACTAATGTTTACAGAAGCTAAAACTACATAGGCCTGTGGATCTATTGATATAGAGTGGCAGAGATATCCAGGAGCCATAGCAATACTAGGGGTTCTTTATGGTGTATTTTTTGTTCCATGTTTATTGTCTATGAACTGCTGAAATGATACACACATATCTCTATTGGTTTTGTGTACTTTTTAATTGTGTCTGAAAAGTATTGGGTTTAAGTGTTTATGATTTCTCAAGGAATTCTCTTTGATTTTAATTGTCTTGTATTTTAATTGCTCAGATATATGTTTTTTTTAAATAAAATTAGATTGTGAACGATTTTATTTCTTTGTGGAAATTATTATACATTCCCTAGAATACAGTGGACTACAGGTCCTTCCCCGTGGTTTTGTAAATGCATGCTTACACGGGTTTGTGAGGTTCATTAGTGCACTCCAGGGATTTCCCTTTGACTTGCTGATCTTGATTATCACCACAGCCAAAAGAGTGGCAGATGCCATCTTGATAGAAATACAAACCCTAGAGGGGAAGATCAAGACCACTTTAACCAATACTGTCTTTAAGAAAAATTCTGATGAAACTACCAAAGCGAACAAGGAGTACAAAGAGTCTATACTTTTTTCCAAAATTTAAACATTTGGTAAAGATCTGGCCAAAAATGTACCCATACACAAGTGACACCTATAACCCTCCAGATTACAACAAGAAGGGGACACGGCATGGGTCTAATTATTCCACATCTTCCTCAGACCCACACTCCAGTGACTCAGACTCACCGCGTAGTAGCACATCAACGGGGCAGGGAAGAGGTTGTTTCAATAGGCCCAATTGTAAGGGGGCCAGACAAGGAGGTAATTTTTACCAACAAGGCCCCAGGTGGCCTCCTGCTGCTTGGAGATATCATCAGCCACAATTCCAACAACCAATGCCCAATTTTCAGCCTCCACCACAATAGTTTAATGACCAGGCTGTTTCAGGACAGGGCCGTGGACGGAGCAGAGGCAGAAGGAGAGGCCAGCTCTAGGTTCATTGGGAAGACGAACCATCCTTTCCCTACACCCGAAGCAGGAAGGGCCATCTGCAGCAACAATAACAACAAGCAGGACCCAGCAGAGAGGGGAGAGTCTCATAGTGAATATTAGCTCTTGGACCCTCAGTGACCTTGAGGAACAAGTTCTTAATAGAGGACTTGGGTTTGTACCCACCAACATGGGTGATCCCTTTTAGTGTGTGCAGGTCTTCCTACGTAACTACTTATAAATATTTTACAATTGGCTAATATTGCAGTTTCCACTACAGTCCTAAAGCTACCCTGTGTGTGGGCTGGTCCAAGCACCGTGGCAAACTTCCTTTGAGAAGCAGCCACATCCTGTTCTAATAAAAACGATTCCATTGGTTGATACTGCAGTTTCCACTCTGGTCCTACAGCTATGGAGCATCCTCATTGGCCCATGTAACAAATATCAACTTCCTCCCTGTTCCAGGCAAGTAAAAACGATTCCATTGGCTGACAATGCAGTTTCCATTTCCGGTTTTAGTAAAAACGATTCCATTGGCTGATACTGCAGTTTCCACTCTGGTCCTACAGCTATGAAGCATCTTCATTGGCCCATGTAGCACTTATTAACTTCCTCCCTGTTCCAGTCAAGTAAAAACGATTCCATTGGCAATAATACAGTTTCCATTCTGGTCCTACAGCAATGGAGCCTCCCCATTGGCCCATGTAACACATATCAACTTCCTCCCTGTTCCAGGCAAGTAAAAAAGTTTCCATTGCCTGTCAATGCAGTTTCCATTTCCTGTTTTAGTAAAAATGATTACATTGGGTGATACTGCAGTTTCCACTCTGGTACTACAGCTATGGAGCATCCTCATTGACCCATGTAACACTCATTAACTTCCTTCCTGTTCCAGTCAAGTAAAAACAATTCTTTTGGCTGATAATACAGTTTCCACTCTGGTCCTACAGCTCCCCATTGGCCCATGTAACATATATTAACTTCCTCCCCGATCCAGTCGGTACCTCCCCCTCGGCTCGGGATCAGTCCAGGGGCACCGACGGACAGGTGAGGAAGCGACGCCAGCCAAGCTCATGCAGCTCTCTAAAGCGAAGCGGTTTCCTACTTCATACTGAGGAGAGCGCTCATTTTCCAGCTTTACACAGCGAAGCGTTTCTCTATTTTCATTCTTAGGAGAGCGCTCTGGAGATCAGCATATAGGCTGTTGGATTACAATTACAAAGCGGAGTTTGATGAGCTCCTTATGTATTATTGTTACTAAATGAACTAGGTTCGCTATCAGCCAGCCTTGAAGAGCTTTTTTCACTGCTCTTACATTGACATATTGTTAGAATCAGAGATTTGTTACTAACTGTGTCTCACTCTCACGGCAGCCCTTGCAGTTGCTGTCTGTCATGTACTCAGAAACGATGCCTAGGTTTTTAGCACTTTGTGCCAGTGAATCATTAGTATGGATGTGATCTAACCAGACACCCACTATTCCATTTCACGAATTAGAGCAGGGCCTCCAACCCTGAGCAGTGGCCAGGAAGAGGTGAGGCTTTCTCCCAAGCATTTTTGGGTGAGTAAAAATAAATAAAAAAACATATCTCTATCGTTTTGGAGAATGACCTATTGGCATAAAGAAACATATGGCGCAAAAATAATAGAAATGTGTGTCTGTGTTCTACCTATTTGTTCTCCCTTGTTCTGTATCTTCCTTTTTAAGAAAAAATCCTAAATACCTTATGAAACAGACATCCCCCGTCTGGAAAATCCAATGTACAGTAGGATGTTTTGTATCATTAATTTGTGTTAATTTTTGCTTTTCTCCCTAAGCTTAGGTCAACCTTAATTGCAGTAGTGTTCAAGAGGTCCTGACGAAAGCCAGGTACACTTTCCTACAATGGCTGAAAGATGTTGACCAAATACCATCCTTAATAGACAGTTATTGTGTCAAACTGTCTCACACTCATTTTAATCTTGACACCATGATTTTCCCTAATAAAGTTTTCCTTAAATCATGGTAGCCAATTTTACATCTCACTTTTTGATTCTTTTTTCACTCTTTTTTCTCACAGCAATTTAACATCCCACACCATTCCAAACTGATTTGATTTTTGCTATGATCCATCACTGGTGATTCCTTGGGTTTGGAGAAGCACATAATTCCAACAGGTGTGTGGCTCCTTAACCGGACCATCTTTGGTTCTATCCCAGATGATGAAGCTCTGCCATATGGGTGGGCTGATGGGATTCATTTCCTTTTTGTTGTACACACTTTATAGGTAGACACAGAGTCCGTCACATTTTTCTTTGCCCCCATTAGTTGTACAGACCATTGACAGCCCTTTTGTATTGTTATACTGTGTTTCATTCTATGCATACCCACAAGGCCAAGCAGCAACAGGCAAATGGACAAAAAGGGGCCGATTACGATGCTGGTCAGAAAATCTTCTGATCGAATCAGTTTTGAAATAGTTTCGGACTGAATTGGGTTCTGCAAGTCCGAGATACTGATCACGATGCTTCCGATCAGAGAAGTGTGGCTCAAGTGGTTGGAGCGGCAGACCCTGATGCAGAGGTCTAGCCCGGACCAAGGTTCAATTCCCCGCATCAACGGGTCTTGGGCTCAAATTTCCCCAGACCTGACAATTCTCGCCTCGGTGCCTATTCCAGTCATGGAGTCCCACTCTGTAACTCTGGGCAATAGCTTGCTTAATCTCCACAACGGCCCCTCGCAGCGGGATGCCTGGCTTTCACCTTGGGGATGCCCAGTAATGGGATATCTCGCAGGGGAATACCAGGACGGGTTCCCTAAGCAAGCGCTGGGACGCTTTCGGGCAGCCATGCGCTCTACAAATCAAATTTCATTTCATTTCATTCATTCATTCATTTCATTTCAACATCAGTCAGTTGGACTTGCATTGACTTCAATGGCAGCCTGTGTACCGAACGAGAACACAGGCTCATATGGAAAAAAGGGATGGTTGGGGAAAACCTTGTACCTTTTGACAGGCACCCCATGCTACCTGCCACTCTGCACATGGATATAAGGAGGGGTCCCATGGGTAACCCAATGGGACCTACCGGATGCCTACGGGTGAAGGGGGCTCTCCTACGGGCCCCCAAAGTCAGATTCCGACAGCCATTTTGTGTCAGACAAACCAATTTGGAACGGTTGTCAGCAGTGAACATTGTAATCGCTCGGTCAGAACAGTGTCCATAGAGCTGTAAGATTCGGCTACGAATGACTCAGGCTGTCTGAATGCCGATTGGAACCAAATCGGACAGTCAGGACAGTTTCCTTGCACCCTAATCGGTCAGTCGGAAATGTATCCGATTAGATCGGAAACATAGATTCCGACTCGGATTCTCCGAACCTGAATTCCGTTCAGCTGCTTTCTGACCGACATTGTAATCAGCCCCTAAATGAGGTTGATCGTCATCTAAATCACTATACAAGAGTTCATTAATTTTATTGTCAAGCACCAATGAGAAAGATGGAAGGGAATTGTTGAAGTTTACATCAGAAAAATATGCACACTTCAGACTGGCCACATGCAGGGAAGAATACAAGACAAAGAAAAGTTGACAAGTAAAAAATCACAAAAGTCACTTAAACATTGACTGAAAATGACACTATAAGTAAACGGTAGCTCCATCTAATTTATTATTGACAGTGGTGCATTGAAAAACGTCATGCCTGATGACAAATATAATGAACTGTCTCTATTGCCCCATCTCACATCATTGAAGACTAAAGTGTATACATGGAAAGCACTGATGCCATTAACGAGTCATGGTTCATTTGTAGCAACCATGAAACATAAAATAACTAGATTACAAGCACCCATTCATGTACTTAAAGATACTGCATTGAGTGCCTGTTTACTCACTTTCAATACTGCCGCTAACATGGGACTGATATCTGTGAACTACAACGAGAATACTAATTGCAAAATGGTAAATTAGTTCCTGTCATTGTTTTATGGATGGGGGAAACTTAAGACCACGAAAGTGTAACTGCATGATGAAGCTGGCTCTTTATATAGTGTACTAAAATGAAGTACACTCGGCAGACAGTCCAGTGGAACCCTTACTGGTACACAGAGGTTAAAATAGTTAATACTAGTATTCTTTTTGTGGTAGTGTGGGTGAGTAGTTAGGCTTATCAGTGGGTAGTGTTAAGCATTTGTTGTAGAGAGGAAATAAATAAGACAGAAACTCAAAAATAAGTCTGAGACCAATTTATAAAAATAATATCGATTTTTATTTATTTATTTATTAAGGCCAAGAAATTCAATCTAAAGTAAGTACTTTAAGAGTTACAATTAAGGAGAGTTCGGAAAATATATCACTTTTGTGCACAATTTCACACCATTGAAGTAAATGGGGAAAATCAGAAAAATGCATATAAAATCAGTCAATTATTTCACTAAGTTCACCATCTCGTTTTAAGTTGGACCAGGTCCAAAGTTCCAGCAGCATAAGATTAGGAGCGTCCTGGATTCAGCCGTAACAGGGTGCTAAAGGTTTTCATAGCTAGTGCACTACAACGATGGGGCCACCCGGTAAGACACTGCACAGGAGGACTTAGAGGTGAGTCTGGTGGGTCCACTGGAGGGAGTAGGTTACAGGATCACAGAATCGACTAAACAAAAAACTTTTTCTGCCACTTTTATCCAATATTCAACTGTCCCGAACCAGATGCTCAGTCCATCACCACCCCCTTTTGTATCGCTTTAGGCCGCCATGAGTGTGGAAGGGTATGCTCAGACGTGAGTCCCTTGCTCACTTTGCCACTGGATTCAAGTAAGCCGGGCTGAAGACAGCTGGAGTGCCAGAAACCGGTCCTCGGAAGCTTGTTTCCGGTCCAGGGAAGACATGGCTTGGCAGTTCGGGCTGGACTGTTCTCATGAGGCACAGGGTCAGACTGATTTGCATATAGCCATGTAGCCATGTCTGAAATGGGGTGGCAGAGTGGGCTAATGAACGGTGATGGATTAAACTCAGATCTTTTGACTGGGTGTGAGTGTTTGATTGATTCGGATGCTCCGTCCATCACCACCCCCTTTTGTACCACTTTTGGCTGCCATAAGTGCGGCAGGGTATGCTCAGACGTGAGTCCCTTGCTCACTTTGCCACTGGATTCAAGCAAGCTGGGCTGAAGACGGCTGGAATGCAAGAAACCGGTCCCAGGAAGCTTGTTTCCGGTCCAGGGAAGACATGGCTTGGCAATTCGGGCTGGACTGTTCCCATGAGGCAAAGGGTCAGACTGATTTGCATATAGCCATGTCTGAACTGGGGTGGCAAAGTGAGCTAAAGAACGGTGATGGATTATACCCAGATCTTTTGACTGGGTGTGAGTGTTTGATTGATTCAGATGCTCCGTCCATCACCACCCCCTTTTGTACCACTTTTGGCCGCCATAAGTGTGGTAGGGTATGCTCAGACGTGAGTCCCTTGCTCACTTTGCCACTGGATTCAAGCAAACCGGGCTGAAGACGGCTGGAATGCCAGAAACCGGTCCTCAGAAGCTTGTTTCCGGTCCAGGGAAGACATAGCTTGGCAGTTCGGACAGGACTGTTCCCATGAGGCACAGGGTCAGACTGATTTGCATATAGCCATGTCTGAACTGGGGTGGCAGAGTGGGCTAAAGAACGGTGATGGATTAAACCCAGATATTTTGACTGGGTGTGAGTGTTTGATTGATTCAGATGCTCTGTCCATCACCACCCCCTTTTGTACCGCTTTTGGCCGCCATAAGTGTGGCAGGGTGTGCTCAGACGTGAGTCCCTTGCTCACTTTGCCACTTGATTCAAGCAAGCCGGGCTGAAGACGGCTGGAATGCCAGAAACCGGTCCTCGGAAGCTTTCTTCCGGTCCAGGGAAGACATGGCTTGGCAGTTCAGCCTGGACTGTTCCCATGAGGCACAGGGTCACACTGATTTGCATATAGCCATGTCTGAACTGTGGTGGCAGAGTGGGCTAAAGAACGGAGATGGATTAAACCCAGATCATTTGACTGGGTGTGAGTGTTTGATTGATTCAGATGCTCCGTCCATCACCATCCCCTTTTGTACCGCCTTTGGCCGCCATAAGTGTGGCAGGGTATGCTCAGATGTGAGTCCCTTGCTCACTTTGCCACTGGATTCAAGCAAGCCGGGCTGAAGATGGCTGGAGTGCAAGAAACCGGTCCTCGGAAGCTTGTTTCCGGTCCAGGGAAGACATGGCTTGGCAGTTCAGGCTGGACTGTTCCCATGAGGCACAGGGTCAGACTGATTTGCATATAGCCATGTCTGAACTGGGGTGGCAGAGTGGGCTAAAGAACGGTGATGGATTATATCCAGATCTGTTGACTGGGTGTGAGTGTTTGATTGATTCAGATGCTCCGTCCATTACCACCCACTTTTGTACCGCTTTTGGCCGCCATAAGTGTGGCAGGATATGCTCAGACGTGAGTCCCTTGCTCACTTTGCCACTGGATTCAAGCAAGCCGGGCTGAAGACGGCTGGAATGCCAGAAACCGGTCCTCGGAAGCTTGTTTCCGGTCCAGGGAAGACATGGCTTGGCAGTTCGGGCTGGACTGTTCCCATGAGGCACAGGGTCAGATTGATTTGCATATAGCCATGTCTGAACTGGGGTGGCAGAGTGGGCTAAAGAATGGTGATGGAGTAAACCCAGATCTTCTGTCTGGGTGTTAGTGTTTGATTGATTCAGATGCTCCGTCCATCACCACCCCCTTTTGTACCGCTTGATATATCATCAGCCCTGAAGATGTCCATGAACGGGACGAAACGTGTTGGCGGTTTCAAAAGTAATTTAAAAAAAAAAGAATTGAATAAAGAATCGAAACTCAATGCAGCATCGACTCATCTTTGGATCAAGCCTTACTTTTTGATTGTTGTACTATTGTAACATTTATGCGCATAAGTGTGCTGGGCTATTCAATACATTTGGTTTGTGGAAGACGGTCTTGTACTGTTTTCCAACATTGGGGGTGTAGGTAATTGCGCCTCCGGCCCCTTTTGCACTTTTTCCCTGATGTTACTTTATGGGACTTCCTTAGACTTGTGCTGGCATCCTTGCTTTGATTCCCTCCTTCGCTGTTTACCTTGTGAGTCCTGTCCTGGTGTGGTAGAAGGATTTCCATTCATTCATGATGCTTGGTGCTGAGGGGAGTATTTTCTGTATTTTAAGGCAAACCGTTCATCACAGCCTTTAGGTTTCAGGTGCAACAGCACCTCGCTCCACAAAATATATTTCAGCATGTCACACTTGTTGTAATGCAAAACCAAAAAGGATGATGAACGGAGTGTTGAACATTGCAAGAACGCACCCCCAGTCAATTGATCTGGGTTTAATCCATCACCATTCTTTAGCTCACTCCGCCACCCCAGTTCAGACATGGCCATATGCAAATCAGGCTGACCCGGTGCCCCAGGATGCTTGTTTCTGGTCCAGGGAAGACATGGCAAGGCAGTTCGGGCTGCACTGTTCCCACGAGGCACAGGGTCAGACTGATTTGAATATAGCCATGTCTGAACTGGGGTGACAAAGCAAGAATATCACTCAATTAGATTTCAACAAAAATGGAAATAGCCACCTATGGTAGTGCCACTTTAAACATCAGGAATTGTCCCATAACATGTAGAGTGGTGTGATCCCCCAGTCTATGTTGTCAAAACTGCAGTAAATGAAAAAAAACTACTGTGTTACATAGTAGGAGCACATGGTCACATGCTAATGAAAACCTATAAACAAATGCATAACAAATAGAATATATCTTATTCTACATAAGTTTTCTTTGCATGGTATCTGGCTCCCAAAATAAAACTGCCCAAAAAGTCAAACAAAAACCACCTTCTTAACCACATGGCTGCTGGGCGTTTTCCCCCCCCTGTGCTGGAAAATGCCATTTTAGTGGCACCATGACGAGCTCAGCTCGTCATCAGCACACGACACCCGTGGGTGATGACGAGCTGAGCTCGTCATCAGCATCGAAAGGGTTAAAGTCACTTGTGAAACAAAATGAAAAATGTACCTGGCAGTGAGCTACACAGACTTCTATATGGAGGGCCTGATAATTGGCCATTAGGAAAAGACAACATAATCTCAATTTTTATATTAACAATGATTTGCTTTCATTCATTTTAGGCTCCATATGTAGCACAATCCTAATGAAAGTAGCAAGAAAGGCCAAAAAATAAACTAGACTGCTTATGTAAAGATTCAGAATTGCTGAATAAACAAGTAAAAGACACATTGATGGCCACATGATTATGTAAACCAATTAACAAATATCATAGATATAAAAAAAAGAAAGAGATCACATTAAACCTGATTACCAATTTGCAGTTATAGTTAGTATTCCAAAAAGTAGGAATTCCTTGGATATTAGCTCTCTAATAACTTTCCACCCGTTTGACTAATCACCACAAAACTTCCAAGACCTATAGCATTTGCTGCATTTTTAGATGACCTTGGTATACTACAAAGTTACTGTGGTATACTATAGATCACAATATATATATTGGACTCTGGTATATTTGTGTCACTCATGGTGTTGCATGAGCAATGCAATACTCAAGTAAGCTCAATGTATCAATATTTTTTCTCTTGATTGTGAGAATCGGGGCAAGATGGCTGCCGAGACGCCGTAGGGGATAGTCGCACCTATGCTCTGCTCCTGATGACAGTTTGATGGAAATGAAGTGCACACCCTGAGCGCAAAAATTGGACAAACAAATAAACCTGCGTATCATAGCAATGCCCTGGTGAACTAAAACTAGCTTTGGCTTGGTTGCTATTAAGGAGGACATCAGAGCGTATTGATGTCAGAGTGGAGAGAGAAGACGGTCAGTATATAGCGAGTCGACTGTTGACCTTCAGCGCCTGCTGATTGAGATGCTTGGAGTATTTACCGTCTGGCCAGCGCTGCTAAAGGATTTCCCTCAAATCGAGAATCGGGTTAAAGAAAAGATCTTGTTTGGACCCATTGCTGCTTTAATTACGAGATCTTATCAGACGGGGCGCACACACTGGAAGTACTTTTTAAGAATAATGGCCCCTAAACTACTTCGATCATCTAAGAAAACTTATGATCAGGTTGGTTCCGGGAATGAGGAAGAAGAAGCACCCATAGATGGCCCCGGAGCTTTAGCCTGTAACCTGAGAGCTAAATCGAGATCAAAAGCACAGCTGAGGCGGGAAGCTGCAAAAGAGGCTAAAACGCGGAAGCTACGGGAGAAAGATACAGAAAAAAAGAAAATTGCGGCACTAGTTTTAACAACCAAGAGAAATATTGAGCTACAGCCTGCTGCCGGCGAAATGACAGGAAGAGAGGTAGCGCTACGACAGACCACGATTGTCGAGACATTTTTTACCTGCAGTAGGTGCTGCAACGAGCACTCAACTGACATCGCAGCGGATCTTTACTGTCCCAACGTTGGCAACCCTGGCAACCCTGTGCAGGGAGAAGCAGAACGCTGCACGCATGGAGAGGGCTGGAGCCGCTGGAGCCGCCGGAGCCGCCGGAGCCGCCGAGAGTACAGGCAGTATGATGGAGCCTTCTAGCCAGAATGGGGTTACAGAGCCCGCGGGAGCAACCGCCTCTTCTACAGACATGGTAGGGGGCGGGGCTAAATGTTTAAAGGGCCAGGAGCCATTTGGTATTTCAATTGAAGATAAAGATAAAGAGGCAGACATTCCTTTAGAACCAGTCACTGGCATTGGCACTGAGATGAACGAGATGATTGCCCACTCTGGTGATAATGAGAGATCCAACGAGAATGGAGACGTTCTGTTAGAACAGCCATATAAAAAGGTATCAGATAAGGAGATAGCGTTTGACCCAGTACAACGAGAGGAAATCAGTGCTACCCTTGAAAATATGAATGTCAACATACTTACTGATCACAGAAATGATAAGAATGCACAAAATGTTTCTGAATCTATTTTGGCATCTCCCAGTGAGGAGATATTCTTTACTGGTAACGACGAGGCGAATGATGAAGAGGACGAGGAGGATGGAAGTGAATACAGTAGCTCTGCTCGAGAGTCTCTGTTAGATTCATATTCAGAATTAGGCACCTCAGCGGACTCTGTAGCGGGCTCAGGCACAGAAACCAATCTGTCTAAATCTGATAGTGCCTCAATCTCTTCTGGTAGCGATACAGAACCTATGGAGCAAGAGACAGCTCAAAAAATTATAAAAACAAAACCAAAAACTGTTGCCAAAGAGATGAATAAAACTGTGATGGACAATAACCCTAAGCATAAGGGTAAGGTTAAAAACAACCCCAGGCGTAAGGATCAAGTTAGAGCGCCCCGCAGAAGACATGTGAAAACAGTTGTAAAAAAGCTTGTCTGGGACAATACATTAGAGAGCGGTGCACCTTCCATTGGGGAGTTTGTGAGTACAGATATAGGCACCCACGAGGCTATCTCTCAGGGAGCCGAGGGAGGCGTCGAAGGAGGTACCTCAAACTTTGAAGTTTTATTCTCTACTTTAAAACAAATACAAGGCGAGGCTCGTGCTGAGAGCCAGAGATCAAGCAGGAGGGCCAGACACGCAAATAAAAAAATACAATCTTCTCTGCACAAAGTCAGCAAAATGTATGAAGAAATAGTAGGGAGAGTATCTGAGGTAGAGGCTAGAACGGGGAAACTGGAAGATGATTTCGTTAAAATGCAAGATGCTAGCAGAGATCAAGATAAGACAACGGCGGACATGCTTTGGAAACTAGAGGACTTTGAAAATAGACAAAGGCGGAACAATGTCAGATTAATTGGAATTCAGGAGGGAAAAGAGGGAGGGGATGTGCGGGGGTTTGTCATTGAATTGTTGAAAGGTGCACTACCAGAGCTGGCTTCATGGGATTGGGAACACGAGGTACAAAGAGCGCATCGATTCCCGCTGATACGGAAAGAGACACAGGGTAAGCCCCGCGCAATACTGCTATATGTTGGGAATTTCCTTTTGCGCGAAGAGATAATCAGTAAGGCAAAGCCTCAGTCTAAACGTACCTACAAAGATATTGAATTTTTCGCTCGCCCTGATTTTTTCCATACCACCATGGAAAGACGGTGGCGGATGAGGCAACTTATTACCCCTTTTCAAAACATAGGGTGTGAGGCTTATCTTATGTTTCCTGCACGGCAAAAAATTGGTCTAAATGGAAATTTTAGAGTTTTCTACTCTGAAATTATGGCGCAAGAATATCTCAGCTCTCTGCGCAAAAACAGAGGTCACCAAAAGACTCATCATAAGGTCCCTGAGGGTCAAGACTCACAAGCTGTAGCTATCAGAAATATACCCCGTAAAAAAAAAAAAAAGGGGGGGGGACAGTGTAGTAATGTTATGGAAAAAGCAAAATGTTAGTAGGAGCTAGATTTTTGAAGATCTGAGTTAAGATTGTATATTCTCATGTATTGCTTTTTGAGTTTTATAGATATGTTTAGAAGGGTTGATACATTGTTGCACAGACAGGTATTATAAGCTATAAATTGTTAGATAGGGATTAAGATTATTTTTTGGGTGGAGCTTTTTGAGTAACATGTATGATTTAGGAAAGTCAGGGGAGAGAGGGTGAGACATCCTGTTGGCAAATGTCGGCCAGACATAGGTCCTATGGACCTATTTGCCCATAGGGGGGGTGGGTCCCTGAGGGAAGGCATCCTGGGGTGGGGGAGGGAAAGTACAAGGGTAGGGCGCAATGGCACTGAAATACATTGGGATTATGAAGAGCACATTCTGAAACAGGTACACAAGCATGATGGTTGTAAGGCAGGGAATATGGAAACTAAAAATTGTGTAGTATGTACAATAGAAGCAGCAGTGAACAAACTTAATAATTTAAGAAATACAAGTGAGCAGGTAGCCAATTGTCCCGAAAAATCTAAATATGTCTCTTAGATTTGTAACGTGGAATGTATGCGGTCTAAATGATGTCCAAAAGAGACAAAAGAAAGGTATCCGACTGCGGCAGATGAATGTAGATTTCCTATTTCTGCAAGAGACACATATAATGAGTACTCAGGAGTATTGTCTCAACCAGCTGGGGTTTGATTTAATAGCAAGATCCAAACAAGGTGCAAAAAATAGAGGGGTAGCTATTTTGTCAAGGAGTAAAAATCTGATAACTGGGAAAAAACTAGAAGACAAATGGGGTAGGTGGGCCATGACGGAGATTCTAATAGAAGGTGTATGGACAACACTAGTGGCGGTATACGGTTCAACCCAGGATGACCCAGAAATAATACAGTTTTTAGATTCTGAGTTAGCTGCTTGGCACCCACAGGTTATTATAGGAGGAGACCTGAATATCAACGGGGCAGAGGGACTGGGAACAGGACAGATTAGGAGTTATAAAGGTCGGAAGAAAAGAGTACATAAGGCCCTTATGGATCTTTTGGAGAACAATAATCTGCAAGATGTTTGGGGTACAATAAGATCAGAACAAAAAGGATATACATATTACTCTGCACCACACCAAATTTGTGTCAGATTAGATTATTTTATGATATCTAATAATCTAATGACAAGCGTCAAGATTGATAGGCTCCCAAGAATTTTCAGCGATCATAATCCATTAGTATTGACGATGAAATTAGAAGGAGGAATAAGATTTAATGGGTTTGGACATTTGAAAGAAGGCTTCTCTTAGACGATGACTATATATTACATATATCAAAATGGATAAGTGAGTTCTTTGAAAATAATAGAGGGAGTGCTCCGGTGGGAGTTATATGGGATGCTTTTAAGGCGGGTGTTCGTGGTGAAACATGCAGTTATAGTGCTTACAAACGAAAAGTAGAAGGGCTCCGACAAAGGGAGATAGAGAGAGCTGTGTCAGAGGCAGAGGCAGAAGAACAACTTAATAACTGTGTTATTAGAGGGGAACCAACCGAACAATATATTGTAGATTTAATGAAAGTAAAAAGTGAAGCTGAAGGAGATCTGGCGAAAAAGGCGGCATTATATTACACAATCAGAAGGGAGAAGTGCTACGAATATAATGAAAAAGTTGGGCATGTTCTCGCTATGCGTACTAGACTTATAGCGGCAGATGGGACTGTTAGGGAAATTAGGGATGAAAATGGTAAACTGCATTCAGACTCGGAAGAAATTAGGGAAGTGTTCAGGAAATTCTATAGTGCCTCAATCTCTTCTGGTAGCGATACAGAACCTATGGAGCAAGAGACAGCTCAAAAAATTATAAAAACAAAACCAAAAACTGTTGCCAAAGAGATGAATAAAACTGTGATGGACAATAACCCTAAGCATAAGGGTAAGGTTAAAAACAACCCCAGGCGTAAGGACCAAGTTAGAGCGCCCCGCAGAAGACATGTGAAAACAGTTGTAAAAAAGTTTGTCTGGGACAATACATTAGAGAGCGGTGCACCTTCCATTGGGGAGTTTGTGAGTACAGATATAGGCACCCACGAGGCTATCTCTCAGGGAGCCGAGGGAGGCGTCGAAGGAGGTACCTCAAACTTTGAAGTTTTATTCTCTACTTTAAAACAAATACAAGGCGAGGCTCGTGCTGAGAGCCAGAGATCAAGCAGGAGGGCCAGACACGCAAATAAAAAAATACAATCTTCTCTGCACAAAGTCAGCAAAATGTATGAAGAAATAGTAGGGAGAGTATCTGAGGTAGAGGCTAGAACGGGGAAACTGGAAGATGATTTCGTTAAAATGCAAGATGCTAGCAGAGATCAAGATAAGACAACGGCGGACATGCTTTGGAAACTAGAGGACTTTGAAAATAGACAAAGGCGGAACAATGTCAGATTAATTGGAATTCAGGAGGGAAAAGAGGGAGGGGATGTGCGGGGGTTTGTCATTGAATTGTTGAAAGGTGCACTACCAGAGCTGGCTTCATGGGATTGGGAACATGAGGTACAAAGAGCGCATCGATTCCCGCTGATACGGAAAGAGACACAGGGTAAGCCCCGCGCAATACTGCTATATGTTGGGAATTTCCTTTTGCGCGAAGAGATAATCAGTAAGGCAAAGCCTCAGTCTAAACGTACCTACAAAGATATTGAATTTTTCGCTCGCCCTGATTTTTTCCATACCACCGTGGAAAGACGGTGGCGGATGAGGCAACTTATTACCCCTTTTCAAAACATAGGGTGTGAGGCTTATCTTATGTTTCCTGCACGGCAAAAAATTGGTCTAAATGGAAATTTTAGAGTTTTCTACTCTGAAATTATGGCGCAAGAATATCTCAGCTCTCTGCGCAAAAACAGAGGTCACCAAAAGACTCATCATAAGGTCCCTGAGGGTCAAGACTCACAAGCTGTAGCTATCAGAAATATACCCCGTAAAAAAAAATAAAAAAAAGGGGGGGGCAGTGTAGTAATGTTATGGAAAAAGCAAAATGTTAGTAGGAGCTAGATTTTTGAAGATCTGAGTTAAGATTGTATATTCTCATGTATTGCTTTTTGAGTTTTATAGATATGTTTAGAAGGGTTGATACATTGTTGCACAGACAGGTATTATAAGCTATAAATTGTTAGATAGGGATTAAGATTATTTTTTGGGTGGAGCACTTTGAGTAACATGTATGATTTAGGAAAGTCAGGGGAGAGAGGGTGAGACATCCTGTTGGCAAATGTCGGCCAGACATAGGTCCTATGGACCTATTTGCCCGTAGGGGGGGTGGGTCCCTGAGGGAGGGCATCCTGGGGTGGGGGAGGGAAAGTACAAGGGTAGGGCGCAATGGCACTGAAATACATTGGGATTATGAAGAGCACATTCTGAAACAGGTACACGAGCATGATGGTTGTAAGGCAGGGAATATGGAAACTAAAAATTGTGTAGTATGTACAATAGAAGCAGCAGTGAACAAACTTAATAATTTAAGAAATACAAGTGAGCAGGTAGCCAATTGTCCCGAAAAATCTAAATATGTCTCTTAGATTTGTAACGTGGAATGTATGCGGTCTAAATGATGTCCAAAAGAGACAAAAGAAAGGTATCCGACTGCGGCAGATGAATGTAGATTTCCTATTTCTGCAAGAGACACATATAATGAGTACTCAGGAGTATTGTCTCAACCAGCTGGGGTTTCATTTAATAACAAGATCCAAACAAGGTGCAAAAAATAGAGGGGTAGCTATTTTGTCAAGGAGTAAAAATCTGATAACTGGGAAAAAACTAGAAGACAAATGGGGTAGGTGGGCCATGACGGAGATTCTGATAGAAGGTGTATGGACAACACTAGTGGCGGTATACGGTTCAACCCAGGATGACCCAGAAATAATACAGTTTTTAGATTCTGAGTTAGCTGCTTGGCACCCACAGGTTATTATAGGAGGAGACCTGAATATCAACGGGGCAGAGGGACTGGGAACAGGACAGATTAGGAGTTATAAAGGTCGGAAGAAAAGAGTACATAAGGCCCTTATGGATCTTTTGGAGAACAATAATCTGCAAGATGTTTGGGGTACAATAAGATCAGAACAAAAAGGATATACATATTACTCTGCACCACACCAAATTTGTGTCAGATTAGATTATTGTATGATATCTAATAATCTAATGACAAGCGTCAAGATTGATAGGCTCCCAAGAATTTTCAGCGATCATAATCCATTAGTATTGACGATGAAATTAGAAGGAGGAATAAGATTTAATGGGTTTGGACATTTGAAAGAAGGCTTCTCTTAGACGATGACTATATATTACATATATCAAAATGGATAAGTGAGTTCTTTGAAAATAATAGAGGGAGTGCTCCGGTGGGAGTTATATGGGATGCTTTTAACGCGGGTGTTCGTGGTGAAACATGCAGTTATAGTGCTTACAAACGAAAAGTAGAAGGGCTCCGACAAAGGGAGATAGAGAGAGCTGTGTCAGAGGCAGAAGAACAACTTAATAACTGTGTTATTAGAGGGGAACCAACCGAACAATATATTGTAGATTTAATGAAAGTAAAAAGTGAAGCTGAAGAAGATCTGGCGAAAAAGGCGGCATTATATTACACAATCAGAAGGGAGAAATGCTACGAATATAATGAAAAAGTTGGGCATGTTCTCGCTATGCGTACTAGACTTATAGCGGCAGATGGGACTGTTAGGGAAATTAGGGATGAAAATGGTAAACTGCATTCAGACTCGGAAGAAATTAGGGAAGTGTTCAGGAAATTCTATCAGACATTATATGATGACCAACATCCTTGTAGTAACGAAGAGATTAGGGAATATCTCCAGAATATCCCGACTGAGAGGGTTTCTGATGAAGATGCAGAAGGATTAGAAAACCAGCTAGACACCATCGAGATTAAAGAAGCTATGTGTAATCTTCCTTCAGGAAAGGCAGCTGGTCCGGACCAGATACCTTTAGAGTTTTATAAAACTTTCTGGGGAATTCTGGGTCAAGATTTAAGTAAAACGATTCAAGCTGCTCAGCTGGGTGAGTCTATTCCAAAGTCTTGGGGGGGTGCGGACATCGTTTTAATTTTAAAAAAAGGAAAGCTGGCTACTGAGCCAGGGTCATATCGCCCTATTACACTAATGAATAACGACACTAAAATATATTCGAAAGCCCTGGCAACGAGATTTGCTGGAGTGATACGCGCCTTAGTCAGCAGTAATCAACACGGCTTTATTCCCGGAAGAGGAACAACCCATCACACCCGGAAAGTTATAACTCTGTTCGATGCCGCTGAGGTCACAGGAGATCCGATGGCAGTAATGTTGCTGGATGCTGAAAAAGCATTCGACCGGGTCTCCTGGGACTATTTGTGGCATACTTTAGTAAGAGCTGGATTTAAGGGTGGCTTTATTAAAGCTTTCCAGACCCTGTACAAGGAACCGGTTGCAGCCTTAAGAGTTAATGGGGCATCACGGGACAATTTATGATTAAAAGAGGTACACGGCAGGGATGCCCATGTTCCCCACTGTTATTTGCCATGTATATGGATCCACTGATTCGCAGGTTAGATTTATGTCCAGAGATAACTCCGTTACCTACATTACTGGGACCCTGTAAGGTACTTGCCTACGCTGATGACGTGGCAGTGATAACACCAAACCCCACGGAGGCAACTGAACTAGTAGAAGAAGAGGCTCGTAGATTTGGACAGGTATCGGGGTATGCTCTAAATGCTTCAAAGACTCAGATTATTAAAAACTCAGCGATCATTTGTGAAGATAATCGAGTGGTTCAGGCAGGGACCTATCTAGGAATAAATATCTCAGCTGACATAAATAATTTGGTGGAAAAAAATATTGTCCCAATATTAAATAAAACAAAGAAAGATTTGGATCGGTATCAGAATTTACACCTATTGTTAGTAGGTCGAGTCAACATCATCAAAATGATGGTGTTGCCAAAATTTCTGTATATTTTCAGGGCAGTACCACTCTTAGTCGACAACAAATGGTTTAAAATCTGTGAGCAAATGATTAATCATTTCATCTGGGCTAAAGGTAAGACACGCAGAGCATTGAGGTATATATCACTACCGCGGGAGAGAGGGGGTTGGTCTCTACCGGATCTAAAGTTGTACTATTGGGCCGCTGCATTTCAAAACATGTTGGGACTGGTTGGGAGGGCTGAGGTGGATGGTTGGGATAATATTGGTTCACTTGCTATTTATGGTTTGGTCTTGGGTAGAAATGCGGAAAATGTTTTTTTGAGATTTACGGAGGAAAGTTACTACAAAAGAACACGATTCAAGACAATAATGGCTGCCTATAACATATGGAAAGGAATATCCAAAAAGGTTGGTATTGGGAAATATAATGCTTATACCAGATTCAAAAATAACCCTTCTTTATCTAGTATGGTTTTTTCAGGAGCTGTATTCCAAGACTGGGAGAGGCGGGGGATAAGAAAGATTGGAGATATCTTGGGAAGCCATGGTATACTACAATTTGCAGAATTACAGAATAGATATACTTTGAATACAAAGCATTTTTTTAAATATCTCCAAATAAGAAGTTGTATATCAAATAAAAAAGGGGGATTATTGGGTTTTGACAGAACTGTATTGATGGATCTTATAGAAGACGGCTCCGGCTGTACTATAAAGAGATTTTATTTGGAAATGACAAAACTAAAGAAAGATGATTTGGAGAAATGGATAAATAAATGGTCTGCAGATTTGGATATAGCTAGAGATATCTTTACGGAGTCATTAGAAATGGGAGGAAAATTGTTGTGCTCATCATCTCTACAGGCTCAACATTACAAGATCTTATATCATTTGTACTACACACCCAGAAAAATTGCTCAATGGGGGGGTCTTTCGGGAACTACCTGTTTTAGGTGTGGTAGTGCAGAGGCGGATTTAATACATATTTTCTCACTCTGCCCACAATTATATGGAGTAAAACAGGATATTGGGAATTTTTTTCAGAACGCATTATCAACTACAATAGAGTTAAATCCAGCTGTTATGTTATTGGGGGTTAGCCCCGACGGACATTTAAACTGCGAAGACTTTTTATTTGTAGCAATGGCTATTTTCAGATTGCTAGTGGCCTCGGCATGGCTTGATCCTAATCCTCCCACATATCATCAATGGTTGGGCAAGGTATTATCAATACAAAAATTGGAAACTGCTATATATGCTAGGAAGGGAAAAAAGGGTAAGAAACTTGGTATGCAAATATGGGATTCCTTTATTCGGTGGAAGTTAGGAACCGATCATTGATCATGGGGAAAAAATGGAGAATGTAATGTACGGAATTTCCTGTCTATATTGTTAATCTTGGAATAATTATGTATGATTTTGTACTTTATATTTTTATATATCTGTTGTATATATGAATTTGGGATCTATCATTATGAACTCTATTGTGCCCTGCTCATGTTTTAAGGGAAAAAAGGGGGAAAAATTCTTCAATAAAAATACTTTAAAAAAAAAAAGCAATACTCAAGTAAGATTTACAAAGAAATGCAGGAACATCATGCATGGCCCTGCATTTATTGGTAAATCTGGAGAAACGCAAAGCTTTGCAATTCACTGTCGTACATTACTCTGCACACCATAATGTACATTGCTGCTAAATTTTAGAAGCATCCGTATTCCATGCCACTGTAGCCACTCCACTATACACTATTCCACTCTATGCCACTCCTGTCTATGCCTCTCCACTTTGCAAGACTCTGCTCTACGCCACTCCAATCTGCACTATTGCACTGTATACAACACTACTGCACGCCACTCCAGTCTATGTCACTTCTATGTGCGCAACTCTGCTGGACCCTACCGGCCCCATTCACAAAAGTAATCTGAGACAAAATCCTAACTTTACACCTTGTTAGGAATCCTATCCTTACTACTCCTAAATGCCTTTTGTGCATACTGAAAGTCGTAAAGTTAGGATTTTTCTCAGTTTAGGAGTAGTAAAGTTAGGAATCCTAACTTTGCTACTCCTAAATGCCTTTTGTGAATATCAAAAGTCATAAAGTTAGGCTTTTTCTCAGTTTAGGAGTAGTAAAGTTATGAACCCTGACTTTACTACTCCTAAATGCCTTTTGTGAATACTGAAAGTCGTAAAGTTAGGATTTTGCCTCAGATTACTTTTGTGAATCGGGCCCTACATTACTGCATGCCATGCCACTCTACCCCATTCTACTATATGCCACTCCACTCCAGCATTTTCCACTGTGTGCCATTCCACTCTACAACACTCAACTGAAAGCTAATCAATTGTACTCTACTCCACTCCACTCTATGCCACTCCAGTGTTGGCACTCCACTGTACACCACTTTATTTTACACTAGTCAGTTGGACCCCACTCCAATGTACGCCACTCCACATTATGCTACTACAATCTACCTCACACTGTTTTACACCACTCCAATATACACCACTTCTTTATAGGCCATTCCACTGTATTTGACTCCACTATACACTATTCCACTCTATTATACCCTACCCTACGCCACTACACTCTACCCTGTTACACTGTACACAATTCCACTCTACTCCAGTCCAAACTACTCTATTGTACTATGTGCAACTCCACTCTACGCTTTTTTAGTGTCACCACTCCACTGTATGCCACTCTGCAATACGCTAATCCAGTATATACTATTCCACTCTAAACCATTCCACTGTATGCCACTCCACTCTATGCTATTCCAATGTATGCCACTACACTATATACTAATACATTCTACCCCATTCCACTATATGCCATTCCAGTTTACACCGCTTCACTGTACACAACTGCACTGTACACTGTTCCACTATACACTATTACACTTCATGACACTGCCCTGTACGCTATTACAGTATTCCACTCCACTGTACATCACTCCAGTCTACGCTACTCCACTATATGCTATTCAACTTTATGTCACTGCACTGTATGCCATTCCACTCTAGGCCACTCCACTGCATGCTACTTCACTCTAGGCCACTCCACTGCACACCACTTCACTCTTCATTGTTCCAATCTATACCACACCACGCTTCTACACTCCACTATACAGTAATACCACTGTACGCTATTTCACTTTACAGTAATCCACTGCAATGTATGCCACTCCAATCTACGCCATTGTATGACACTATCCTCCAGTCTATGTAACTCAACTCTATACAAGGCTACCACACTTCATGGTACTCTGCACCATTCTATTAAAATCTATCTCCTAACACTCCATTGTTAAAATCCATACTCCACTCTATGCCCGCACAGTCCAAAGTACAACACTCTATTCCACTGTAAGGCACTTTTCTATATGACACACGACTTCACACTGCTGTACGGGACCCCACTCCAATTTATTGCACTTTTCCTACATATGCTATGCCAGTACACTCAATTCCAAGCCACTCTATTCTATGACACAACCAGCACACTTTATTGCACTATACTCTAAACTATGTTTCAACACTCAAGTCGACTCTGTTCCACTGTATAATATTTGACCTCACTATATGCTACTGCAATCCACTCTACGCAGCTACACTGTTTTACACACTAAAGTACTCTATACAACTTTACTCTACAACACTGTAGTACACTATATACCACTCTTCAACAATTAACTCTTGTCTAAATCCCTTTGCTGCACTGTACTACTCTGATATTTTACTGTCTGCCACTGTGCAGCACTGTACTCCACTCTATTCTACGATGCTCCAGTCTACTATAAGGCACTGTATGTAACTCTTTGTATGCCACTGCACCCCACTTTACTCCACCCTACTCTGACACAGTACTCCACTCTACTCCACTACATTGTACGCCACTCCACTTTATGTCGCTTAATGCCATTGTACTCTGTAACACTGTATGCCAATCCACTATACCACACTCTACATCACTGTACTGTACTGTACACCATACAGTTATAAAGGTTCTTCCTCAAATTGATAACTGAGAAGCCACGAAATTTTTAATAGAAGTTGTCAATTTAGTTCCATCAGGTCTACATCGTTGAAACATTAAAATGACATACTGTCCATAAGTTTGTATAAATAATGTGGACAGCATTGGACACTTACATTGGGAACAAGCCATATTATGATCAGCTGCTTTAACTAGATTATGAAAAGACACTGATTTGCAGTCTGGTAAAGTCAAATATATAAATCTTTCAGTGTCTATTCTAGTACTACTTGATAAACTACAATTGTCGCAGTCATGCTGCCATTGATAAGAAAGCCTAAAAATATGTTCTACATCTACACCTTCATCTTCCAATACACCAAACATATACATTAAAAATTCCTGACAATCCTGCTGAATATTTTGTGACATTTTTTTTTGACCTGAACATATGTCTAAAAGATTTCGAATTTCTGAAAACACTTTCTATTTTTGCTCTATCACTGCTACATTTCTGAAACACAGAATTCAATAAAATGCAGAATGTTCGATCCCGATTTTCAACAATCTGTTCTTGTAAAGTTTTAAGAAAAAAAACAACATTAACCACCACATTAGCATAGCAGTTGACACCAGAACTGTTTTCAAACTGAAATCCAACAACATCTTCAACAGAATCCTTTTTCTTTCTGCTTACAATTACAGCTTCATCTACTTTTTGTCTTTTTGCTACTACCTCACTGCAATTATTCTCATTTCTTCTTTTTCGGCCTACCACACATTTTTCAAACAGAGGATATTGGGGCAAATGTGGAGCATACTCTCTTCTTAACCTATTGTATTCTTTAACACAATCTAGATCTGCACAAATCTTTGTCTCATCACACTCAATCAAGTACAATCCTGATAAAGTTCTGACTCGTGATAATGCCACATATGCCATACCCTCTTTAAACACAGATCTTCCAATGTTCATCAAAGCACTATCTACACTTAAACCTTGAGATTTATGAATTGTCACCGCATATGCCAAACAAACAGGACACTGTTTTTGGCAAACATATAAGTCTTTTACAAGCAAAAATCTAACAGAACAACGACTGATTTGTTGTACTTGCTCAATGCCATCAAATTTAATTTTTAAAAATTCAATTCCATCTCTATTTCTGTAATTCACAAAATCAACAGCATGACCCATTGCTCCATTTACCAGACCTCTTTCAACATTTAAATTCCTTCTCAAAATGATACGACAATTTAAACACACATTCAGAGTCTTTTCAAAACCTGCTGTTTTAGATATACTCTTCTCTAATGAATCCAATTTTATTTTCAAATTTTCTGACAAAATAATTGTTGCACCCATATGCTCTATTTTATCTATTGCTTCCAGTTTCACAATCTCTTCATTTTCTAACTTTAACATTTTGTTGTTGAAGATGGAACATTTAGCATCAAACATATTCCAGATTTCTTCTCAGTAATTTTCCTAAAAATATTCTCTGGAAGAATGTTTTCATTTTGATACAAATTTGAAATTAATCGAGCATGTAAAGTTTCTTTCCCATGCTCACTTACTTTTCCGATTCTTACATCTTGTAGAATATTTTAATAATCTTCATCCTTTGCCTGTCGCATATTTTGAAGCAGTTCTGCATATTTGAAATGTAACCATATATTAACGTTTCCAATGCTTCCAAGGGACTTCATGGTATCTTCATGCGTGAGTATTTTAAACACTGGTTGTCCTTTTACTGGAGTCAACTGCAGTAGATCTCCAAAAACAATTATGTGTTTTCCTCCAAATAACACATCATACTCTGTTCTAAGAATTTCTTGCATTCTCAAATGTACAAAAGCAAGCATTAGATTTGAGACCATGCTTACTTCATCAATCATAAGAAGTTTCATTTTCTTCAGGACTCTGGAAACTTCAGAACATGCATCTCCAGATAGCTTATTGTAATGCAATTTATTATCATGCTCAACTGGCAGCATCAGTAAACGATGTAGAGTAATCCCTTTAATGTTATGTGCTGCCAATCCAGTTGGAGCGGTTACAACACAAGACAGTGGTGTTTCAGTCCTTTTCTGCAGATAAGTTCCAATGGCTTTAATCAGAAAACTTTTTCCTGTTCCCGCTTCTCCACTTACGTATAGTCGGACAGGCTTAAATGATGTACATGAGCACTCTTTTTTCTCATGTTTGAATCCATGTTCAATCTGTTCTGTGACTTCGTCATATATCTTTTTCTGGTCAACGTTTAGTTGATTTACCAAATCTTTTAAATTAACTATATCCTCTTGAGCTTGTTCCATAGCTCTTTCCACCTCATCCATGGCAGTTGCAGCTTCATTTTGGATAATTGGTCCTCCTAGTGGATCCTGACTTAATGAAGTAGAACTCTGACTGTCTTGAGAACTGTCTCTAGCAATCTCTTCAGGAATTGTGACTTCTTGCTCTATTTCTTCGTTCAACATTTGCAGATAATTTGGAAAAACAGGCCATTCTATGGTATCCCTGGTTGCATTAAAAGAGTCTTCATAACAGAGATAATCTCCAAGTAGTTCCTCTTCTGTACGCCATGGCTTAAAGAGTTGCAAAAGAGCTAAATTGTAAAATTCTCTTTTGTCTGGAGATTTGCAACTCAATTTTCAATGATTAATCAAATGGCCTTTTCTATGCTTCACTAGACATCCTTCATACCCAATGACAGCATATTTTCCATTATTGATATCTTCTGTGATGTTTCTCTTATAACTATAGTTTTGCAGAACTTCATACAAACAAGTGTTCTCAAGGTGAGTACTTCTATTTGGATAGTATGTATCCAACATGTTTGTACTATTTGGTTCTTTCTCCGCCAAATATTCAATTTCTTGTACAGATTTCAAAACTTGGTTACGTGTTGCAGCAAGACCTAGACTCACCCAAATGATTGTTCTTGATTTGGCATAGAGACTTGCTGATGATAACTGATCAGAACATTCATATGCTCCAATTTCTCGATGCGTCAACATCTTCAGACTGAAACTGTATAATTTTTTACTTATACTCTTTTCATGTGAAATGTCCTCCCACATTTCCTTCAGTTATGTCTTTTCTTTTTTTGTGATGTAAGACGTCACATATCGAGCCACAGCAATAGAGTTGTCAGCAACGAATTGAATATCCATGTTAGCATTCCACATGGACAAAATCACTGGGTTGCAGTCGTTAATGTACTTGGACTCTTCGTTTCTTTTTAAATTGTATGTATTTTTGGGTGATTTCCATGTCACAGTATGTCGCAGAGAAGACATCAAATAATTTACTCTTCCTTTAGAAATCACTGGTCGTGGAAACGCGAAACTACATTTTGTGTAGAACTTGTCCTTGTTTCTAAATTTTCGACGACAGTACTTTCCACAACGATGGGATTGATAACGTAAAACTTGTTGCCTTAAACTGTTTTCTTCAGTAGTTTTCAGAACAGCACATGTTGAATACTCTTCAATGAAACTCATCACTGTGTCATCCGAATCAGTTCCAAATTTGGGTGCATCTTTAATCCATAACAACATATGTGTTTGAGAAGCACCTCTCGCTTGATACTCCTTCCTCCAAAAGAAATCCAAAACCTCTCCGAGGGGAGGATTTTTTTTGTTGGTAATAAAATACATCATAGCTTCAAATCTATGATTAAAAGATCTGCAAACATTCACTGGATCCAAAGAACACAGTTCTCCAGGTGTTTTCAATTCTATATTTTGTATGTTTCCATTTGCCTCTCGTAGAAATTAAAGTAAATCATCCCATGCATACTCAGCACAGCTAAGAGTGAGGAACCATGTAGGGGTTCCTAAGTTTCTTAGCATACATTTCAATTCCCCATGATGACGGAACCAATACTCAATAGTTCCACGCTGACATGCCATGAGATTCATTAGCTGAGATTCCAAAATACTGTCTTGCAGATTGACTTTCTCCATAAAGTCCCTCGCCGAAACATTTTGCAGATGAGCTCCACTTTTCAGTATATGATTAACTGCATAGGAAAGCCCAGACAAATCACTTTCATACAGTAGATGAAACAAATACGGAATGCATTGACGAAACCTTGAATCTTCAGCATATAATCTTAAAGTCCGGTATTCAGCTGCAGGAATTTGAACTGGTCGATCATCATATCGTCCACCTCGACCTGTTGGAAATAACTGTGGAAAACAACGAGCTTCCAAGCTTTCTTCCCATACACTAATAGGACTTCCTTTTGCTGCTTTCATTTGAAACAAGTCAATTGCATTACCCATTACTTCTTTGGAATGCAAAGGATGAACAGTATAATGTTCATATATTTCTTCACTTCTAGACACATCAACTTTTTCAATTTGGCCAGCTGTGCAATCACTGTCTTCTTCTGTAGCTATTTCCTCTGCTCCAACACATACATGTTTGTAGTACTCATTGTTTTTGACCAAATACAACGTTGCCTTTTTGACTTTCCTAACATCCCCTAAATCTTGCCAGATTTTCTTACTCTTTGTCGGAACCCCATTGACTAGAATAACCAGAGGATCCTCTTCTACTCTTTCTACACCAATTGTATCAATATGTTTCTTGACATCTAGAGGCAAATAAACAACTCTTCCCTTTAATCCTCTTTGTCAATCTGTAGGAGGCAATTTCCCTATCTTAGGCTCCATGCGAACAATAGCCGGAAAAGGATGGACACATTGAATCAAAATAGATTCATAAGTATTTAAATCCATCAATTCAGAAGGAATATCTATCAACTGAAGATTATTATGAACAGCTCTAGCAGGCATTCTATTTTCATTTAATTTTTTAAAATAATAATTATAAATACGCTGATCAAAACTCAAATCAAAAGAATTCTCCACCAACAAATAAATTACAAAATCCTTCCATTCACTATTGTTTTCCATTTCACTTTTTGCATATAAATCAACTAACCTAGTCTGAATCTTATAATGAGTCCATCGACAACACACACAAGTTAAATTAGGCCTTTCACTTGATTTCACCTTAAACTTGGTAATTTCCTCATCAAACTTTTCTATACTTGTAATCTGTACATTGTCTTCCACATTACCATCTATTACTATATCCATTTCTACACTGTCCTCTTTGTCCCCAAAATAACAAAACTCAATTTCTTCACAAATACTCTTCACATCTACTTCAGATCCATGCAAAAGAGCACTGTTTAACTGTTTAAGCTTAAGTGCTGGACTTTTCGCATAATACAACCTTCTCACTAATTTCCTCACTTTATTATGATGCACTGCTAACATCCTAAAATTATGAAAAACACTCTGACATACTTTTCTAGAAAGACAAGCCAGTGAATGCCCATGCAAACCTGTGTTTTCTCTCACTCTGCAAGGATCTAACTCTTGCAAGATCTTCATTTTTTGTTTTACACTTTTCTTACTATATGTACGTAAGAAATTTCGCAGCAAATCGATTGAATCCTGTCGCACACTACAAATACTACTGCACTTCCATGTGTACACTGGACCCTTAGTACGTCTCCCTAAAACTTAATCAGCTAACACCTCTTATGCATCTCTAGAAAAAAGTTTCTCTTTTTCCATCAGACAACCGTCTTTCACCTCGTATGCTTGACCACTGATGTCAACTGCATGCACCAAATCATTCTCCTGGAAGTAACTTTCCTCATTAAAAAATGGCTCAGAACTTGAACTATGCATCCATTCTCCTGAAAATACTTCACAAAAATTAGTCCGATTAATTATTCTTTTCCATTTACTGTTCGATTTGAAAACATCAATTGCCTTGTTAAGTATCCTAATTCTATTGATTACTAAAATAAATAATTTTTTAACTTCAAAAGCCTGATCAACAATCTTCTCTACACTTTTCTCTTTCTTGTAAAAAGCAGCTCTCTGTTTACCTTTCTTTTCATTTTTTAGCAAATTTAAAACTACCCTATTGCGAAACATTCGTCTACGAATGTCCCTAAATGGATTTTGCCTTCTATTCCTATCCATACTGTTCTCTCCTGATCCAGTAGTAACATTGTTGGGGTGCCCCTCCTTCCTTTTCAAATTTGCTCTCTCCTTCTGGATCTTCACATTCCCATTAACATTTTTTTTCCTCTACATATGTTCCGAAAAAAAGACTTAGTTATCTTACCAGGAGCTTTTTTGTGTTTTTTGAAGTACTTGTTGTAGGGGAGTGCTTTAATTTCATTGCTGATTTTGTTTTTTTCCGTATAGTATCTTTTCTTCTCCTTTGCCTTGACGGCATATTTGCTTACTTTTGAAATGTTGATTTCAATCTGTGGTAAAGAAAGAAATAACACATTATAGACCACTATAAGCAAACAACAAAGCAATGACAATAAGCAAACAATATAAACACTAATTTACAACATATCTAAGTTGATACCACAGCAACTATATAACTAGGAGTAAGACAAAGAAAAACAGCTAGAGGGAGTAACACAAAGACACAGAGAGACTCAGACAAAGAAACAGGTAGAGGAAGTAAAACATAGAGAAGGACTAAGTCAGAGAGAGTGTATACTATGTTGTAAGACAGAAAAAGGATGTAATAGGGAGAGGGAGTAAGACAAAAAAAGGGAGTAAGTCAGAAAAAGGATGTAACAGGGTGTAAAACAAAGAGAGGATGTAACAGGATGTAAGACAGAGAGAGGGTGTTAGAAGGGAAAAGGTTGTAAAAGAGACTACAACAGAGAGAGCCTGTAAAGGGAGAGACAGAGAGGTAGTTTGAGAGAGGGTGTAAGAGGAAGTAAATCAGAGACAGGATGTTACAAGAAGTAGGTCAGACAGAGGGTGAAACAGGAAGAGAGAAAAAAGTCAGAGAGAGGGTGTAAAACAGATGAAAGGTGTAATAGGGAGTAACTCAAGGAGAGAATATTATAAAGAAAAAGGTTGATTAGATAGTATCTGCATGATTCAAAAAATATATTAGCACATTTCACAATCATGTCACCTGTGTTTCCTCAGACTAGTCATGTTTTTTGATAATGCTTGGTTAAAACATTTTGCTACATAGAGGAATTGTCTTTTGTGAAATAGTGAAGTTTCAGTAGTGAAATTGAATGCTTGTGCATAGGACCTGTGCTGTGTTTCTAAAATGTAATTTAAAAAACGATTTTGGGGTAATTGAATGGCTTTTATATTTGAACCTTTTACAATGATGTCACCTGCATTACCTCAGATTAGGATGCAGATTGAGTTTCCTTCTTGTTGGTTTGTGTCATGTTTTTTGCTAATGCTTGGTAAATAGGTTTTGCAGCATAGAGGAATTGCATTATGTAAAATTTTGAAGTTTCTCTAGTGACATGGAATGCTTGTACATTGGACCTGTGCTGTGTTTCTAAAATGTTATGTAAAAAACGAGTTTGGAGTAAATGGATGGCTTTTATATTTTTGAGAAGGAATTAATAGTGTTTGCCTCATTAAAAAAATATATTAGTACATTTCACAATGATGTCACCTGCATTAACTCAGATTAGGATGCAGATTGAGTTTCTTTCTTGTTGGTTTGTGTCATGTTTTTGGATAATGCTTGGTAAATAGGTTTTGCAGCATAGAGGAATTGCATGATGTAAAATTGAGAAGTTTCTCTAGTGACATGGAATGCTTGTACATAGGACCTGTGCTGTGTTTCTAAAAATGTTATGTAAAAAACGATTTTGGGGTAAATGGATGGCTTTTATATTTTTGAGAAGGAATTAATAGTGTTTGCCTCATTAAATAAATATATTTTAACCTTTTAGAATGATGTCACCTGTGTTACCTCAGATTAGGAAGCAGATTTAGCTTCTTTCTTGTTGGTTTGTGTCAAGTTGTTTGGAAATGCTTGATATCAACATATGCAAGAAAGAGGAATTGTCTTTTGTGAAATAGTGAGGTTTCAGTAGTGAAATTGTATGCTTGTACATAGGACCTGTGCTGTGTTTCTTAAATGTGATGCAAAAAAACGATTTTGGGGTAAATGAATAATTTTACATTTTTGAGAAGGAATAAATAGAGTAGATGAGGAGAAGCCTGTCTAGGGGTGTAGATGAGGTGAGGCCTGTCCAGGGGTGCAGATGAGGTGAAGCCTGTTTAGGGTTGTAGATGAGGTGAGGCTTGCACAGGGGTGCAGAGGAGGTGAGGCCTGTGTTCAAGAGTGTAGTGGGAGAGAAGCCTGTCCAGGGGTGCAAAGGAGGTGAAGTCTGTGTTTTAGTATGCAGTGGGAAAGAGGCTTTTTGAAGTCCTGTCTATTGTACTCTTCGACACAGGCCTCACCTCCTCTGTTCTCCTGGATAGGCATCACATCATCTGCACTCCTGTTCAGGCCTCACCTCATCTGCACCCTGTCACCATTAATTATACTCAATACATTGAGGTCTGTCAAGGGGGCAAAGAGGAGGTGAGGCTTGCCCAAGGGTCAGATGAGGTGAGTCTTGTCCATTGTACTATTGGAAACAGGGCTCAACTCCTTTGCACCCCTGTATAGGCCTCACCTTATCTGCTCAATCTGTTTACTAATCTGAGGAAACACAGGTGACATGATTGTGAAATGTGCTAATATATTTATTTAATAAGGCAAACACTATTAATTATTTCTCAAAAACATAAAAGCCATCCATTTACCCCCAAATCGTTTTTTAAATAACATTTTTCAAACACAGCACAGGTCCTATGTACAAGCATTCCATGTCACTAGAGAAACTTCAAAATGTTGGTTAACTTTATTGAAGAAACACCCTTCGACATAGGTAGCTAGCTATTGTGTACAATGGACGTTGAGTCCTTATACACAAATATCCTGCAAACTGCTGCATTACTGGTCATACGAGATATCCTTGACACAAGACCAAGACCACACCGCGTCCCAACATTCTTCATACTCCAACTGTTGGAAATTTGCCTAACCAAAAACTTTTTCTCATTTGACCAGCAATATTTCCAGCAAGTTAAAGGGACTTCCATGGGGGCTGTTTTTGCCCCCAACTTGGCAATTTTGTTCATGGACCAGATAGAGACACATTCTATTCTAACACCGTCCAACCCCTTCTCATTAGGTATCATCAGTTGGAAACGATACATTGATGATATTTTTCTAATTTGGAATAATGATGAAGGGAACCTGAACCAATTCATCCATTGGCTGAACAATAATTGTTGTGGACTCACGTTCACTAGCTCTATTGACACTGAATCCATTTCATTTTTGGACTTAAACATATACCACCTTGATGGCCATTTACACACTAGGCTTCATCGTAAGCCCACGGAAAGAAACACATTGTTGGCCTACAATAGCAACCACCCTAGAGCTTTGAGGGATTCCCTCCCCTATTTGCAGTTCCTGCGCATTAGACGGAATTGCTATGCTAAGGAGGAGTACTTTAAAGAAGCCAATATACTGTCAGAAAAACTGAAGTACCGGGGTTATCCTGACAGGCTAGTTAGAACAGCGGCAAAACGCGCTTGGTACTGTCCAAGGGAGGCACTTCTTTGCCCCAAAGTTAAAGAATCCAACACCAGACTTGCCTGTGTAACAACATTCTCCCCTGTGTCTAATAAACTAAAAAAGAGCATACTCAAGCACTGGCCTCCTCTGAGTGCTGGTAGTTTACATTTTGACCACCCACTTTTCGCGTTCCAAAAAAGCTACAACCTAAAAGATCATCTAGTCCGAGCCGCCCTTCCAAGCCCCCCAACCTTAAGTACAATCAATTCCTTCTGGACTCAAACACCACTATTAGGCCATGTGAAGTGTGGTTCATGTAACGTCTGTGAGTTCACCATGGAGGGTAAATCATTTGTATTTGATAATGTCACCATTCAATGCAAAAGCTTCACAAACTGCAACAGTAATGATGTTATTTACTGGATTCAATGCCCATGTAAATTGATATACGTCGGACAAACACGACAGACAGCCAAGACAAGAATCTGCCAACATCGCAGTCGGGTCCGCTGCAAGACGCCCAACGCCCCATTGGTGGACCACTTCATTGAGAAAGGACACACAGACAACGACATAAAGTGGACTGTTCTAAAGTCTGTAAAGCTACCACCACGTGGAGGTGATATAGGACTTCTATTGAATAGAGAAGAACTCAAAATGATCCTACTCCTGGACAGTATCCACAGGGGCTTGAATCGAACTGAGGACTGGACCTCACTACTGTGAAGCAAAATTGGCCTGATTTAAGGAACATTTTTTGTCCTTGCACTAAAACAATGCCTGATCAAAATTCTGTATAAATGCTTATGTCCCCTATGTTAATAAGGTGGCTTATAATGCTCTCCCTTACAGTTGAACATATTGAAATGAACTGCGCTTCTCAAATACTGCCACAGTCATGTCATTACCGTGCCTTCCAAAACCATGGAAGAATTTTTGTTTGTTTACATTTATAAAGACCAATCGCTATAAGTGTGAGCAATATACTTTTATTCCTTTGAATGTTTTTAATAAGTTAATATTGTATAACTAATCGAGTCACAATGCATGCACATGTTCACTGGTGCCTGAATCCCCGTCAATTCACTACTTTTATTATGCCATCCGGCTTCGTGTCTGCCCCTTTAGCAATGGCTGCCGAGGCATGCCATCGCCCAACACAATATGGCCGCCGCGCACACCTTATCCTCCCGGCAAGCCTGTCTTCACTTGTTCCACGGCTCGACTGTGCACCGGGACGGTTGACTGCAGTTCCACCGTGAACCTGAGGTAAGCGATTAGTACCTGCCTGGGACTCGCCTCCCCCTGTATGGTATCAAGGTCCGCTACCCTGTACCTAACTTAGATTGCATTCATTTCCTCGTAGGAGTCCAATTACTCGGCATCCCGGCCAAGACTCCCGCTTAGGTAAGCAGTCCTGTGTTTATGCCCCAGCAACTATAACGCGCATGCTAGACGCCCACTACGGCATTTCCAGGTAATATTCTAGTGCCCTGCGGTTGGCAGCACTAACCTTCCTTCCCCCCGGTTTTTTAGGCGAGATGACCTCCCCGACATCGGCTAATTAACCGGCTGTATCCCTGACCCACCATTGTCTTCTTGGTTTAAGCCCTAAAATTAGGTAAGCAGCTCCAGTTGCGTGTCACTCATGCTCAATTAATTATGTTGACTCGGCCCCCAGTGCCCCTTAACAGGCATTATTAACACCCACGCAATCCTTGGTTTTAGACGTATACTACAGACGTCAACCACTGCCCGCCAATTTCCTTCCTACCCTTATCTTCAGTCGGGACATTTTCCAGGTAAACAATGGGTCTTTTAACTGGCAATTTTGTCCCTGGTTACATGCGCCTGGGGTTCTAATATCCTTAAACCATTGGTTGCAGAGAACCCTCTTATTTCATCGTCCAATATCAACATCACCTTGATAACCACCCCTTGAGGTAATTGTACCCCTTGATTGCGTCTTACGTTATTATACACGCTTTGGCTCTCCCGGCACCGCCTGACATGCATTTGCTGCATGCTGGTTCACTTCCGCAGCACCACGTTAAATTCACAACGTGATATTTTGGAATAATCCTCACACACCAAGTGATAGTCCTCCACTGTCTCAACGGTCGGCATGCTACTACACACTACTGGCTTGCCACTGAAATGACCATGGCATGTAATGCTCACCACCGCGTGGAAAATGTGTGACACTGGTTGTGAGACACTGTCACTGGAACGATTTGAAGCACCTTAAACTGGCATGAGGTTACCTTGAAACTGTTGAGTATTACAGCTGGTTAAATATACTGTTACTTGTTCCCTTCCTCCCTGTTAATACAGGCTTTCTACATTCAGGCTAACCTTGGAAGTCCTGATGATGATCCAATAATACAATTGGATCGAAACGCCATCGACACAATATGTGGGTTAAACAATAAGTGTACTATTATGTGCCTAAATTGTATGTTTCCCACAATTGTACGCTAAATACTCTCTTTGCTCACGCCCTCTAATTGCCTGAAATACCACTGTAATTGTATGTTTTAAATGTATGTGTAGCATCGTGGATGCAGGACTGTGTCCCACTGCTTTATTTTTTGTTCATCTGATTAAGTACATTTTCAATACATTTAATTAAATTCTAAGTCCGGCTGGACTTTCTTCTTGTTATAGAGTTCATTGTGTCCTATAATTATTACCAAGTCATATTCCCTGTTGTCAAGGACCAATTGTTCATAGGTTAGTTTAACAAAGGTCAACATATTAGTGCACTTAGTGATGTCTATCTGACAAGTTTTTTCCTTTCTATGATACAATCCATTTGTTTGTGTTGATATTGTGCGTAATCTGCCTTCCAACAGGCTTACATATTCACAATGATTTTGCCTTCCAATAGGCTAACTTGTCCTCATACCACTTTATCACAGTATTCATTGTCCATCACAGATCTTTTTTATAAGTGCACGTATAATTCCTCTGATTGATTTAATCCATTCGGATGCGGAGTCCTCAGGTTGATGATAAATCTCGATTCCACTTGCCTCAATTTTCTCTCACGATCATCCCCGAGTTCTACCTTGGGGATTGTTTGTATGCCATAGAATTTCAGTTTTTGCCAGTCTCCCTGGCGGAATTGTTCCATATGTTTAGCTATGGCATTAGAGCGGTCCTTGTGGATTGTTGCCCGCATGTGTTGCAGAATTCGATTTTTTTATTCCACTGTTGTGCTGCCCACATATTGATTTGGGCACGGAACTCAACTACATAGACCGTGAATGGAGTTTTGCAGGTGATACACTGTCTGATCTGCCATTTCCTCTTGTTCGCTAAAGTTATCTCTTTTGTTGGCTTCGCTATTTGGCACATTTTGCATCCGTGACACTTCACGAACTCTTTAGTCTTTAGCCAATCATCTTGTCTTTTCTTTTGAAAATGACTATGAATCAAATGGTCCTTCAAGTTTCTTGCACGTCTATATGTTATAGTTGGATGATTTCCCACAAGTTTCTTCACTGTATTATCCAACTGTAACAGTTTCCAATTCCTTCTTAGGCTTTTTCCTATTTTTTCACTTTCTTGAGAGAAATCCATAATCAACCGGATTTTTCCCTTTTCTGTATCCTCTTCAGGGTTTTTTCTTTTTAGACATTCCTCTCGTGTCTTTTTCCTCGTTCTAGTTAAGCTCTTTCTTACAATTTTTGCTGGGTATTTTCTTTTTATGAATCTCTCCATGGTGTTTTTACTGTTTTTTTCCCACTGATCTTGTTCACTGCATATCCGACGGACTCTCAAAAATTCTCCGTACGGTATACTGTTCAGTAATGTTTTTTGGTGGAAGCTAGTGGCTTCAAGAGTGGCATTGGTAGAGGTTGATTTTCTGTGGAGAGTTGTGTGAATATGCTGATCCTTGATATAAATTTCAGTGTCCAGGAAAATGATTCTTTCTTTACTCATGCTATAAGTAAATTTCAAATTTGTGACACTGTTATTCATTATTTGAAAGTATTCCTGGAATTCTGCTTCTGTACCATCCCATATTATTAATAAATCGTCAATGAACCTCTTCCAGCTCACAATTTTATTGACTGATGTTTCATATGTCGAATCCCATGCTATTTCTTGCTCACACCATCCCATTGTGAGACATACGTAGGAGGGACTAAAAGAAAATCCCATTGCTGTCCCGTTCCGTTGTTTAAAAATTTCTCCTCCGAATGTGAAAATGTTCTCTTCCAAACATGTTGTGATCATTTCCAGTAGCATCTTGTTGTGGCTACTGAATTCTAGATTTCTCTCCTTTAAGAAAAAATGGCATGCTTTCGTTCCCATCTCATTGTCAATGTTGGTATATAACCCGATTACATCCATTGCAATCAGGTAATAAGATTCTTGCCAAGGTGTATCAAGTAAGGTTCGCAACAGATCACTCGTGTCCTGAATGTATGAATTCAAGTTTGCAACAAATGGTCGTAAAAAAGAATCTATATATTCCGCCATTGGTTCCAGTAATGACCCTTTGGCGGATATAATCGGTCTTCCCGGGGTTTTTTTCTGATCTTTATGTATCTTTGGCAAGAAGTACATAGTTGCCATTATAGGGTGTGTCACAGTAAGAAATTTCCTCTCAGTTTCATCAATGAGTCCTTTTGCTGTCCATACACTTAGTTTTTCATCGATTTTATTCTTTATTTCCATTACTGGATTTTGCTTGAGTTTTTCATAATGCTTGTTGTCTCTTAGTTGCCGATGAGCTTCTATCATGTATGCGCTTCAATCCATGATTATCACGTTTCCGCCCTTGTCAGCGACTTTTATTTCTATCCTGTCATCCTCTGATAGGTTTTTTAGTGCCATCCGTTCTTCCTTTGTTAGATTATCCTGGTCATAGTTCCATTTGAGTTTAAAGAGGTCTTGGATTACAGCTTCTTGAAATAAATCCACTTTATTTCCCGGATTCAACTGCGGGTAAAATTTTGATTTTGGTTTTTTTCCACTTAAACCAGCCCCACATTTAGTTACCGCTTGTGATAAAGACGATTCATCCGTTGGGTCTTGATCAATGTTCATTAGAGTGAAAAACCCTTCTGCATCCTTTAGTTGTAGGTTTTCATCATTTGTTTCCATTTGATTGGATGTTTTCTCCTTTAACGTTTTCTCCTTGAAGGCTTTTGCCAATTTGATTTTCCTGATGTATAGGTATAGATCAATCCTGACCTGGGCTAGATTCATGTGACTTTTCGGACAAAAGTTTATACCCCTTTTGAGTGAAGATGTTTCCGTGATTGTTAGCTGTCTGCTCGATAAGTTTATTACTTGTAACTCGTCAGGTGTTACTTCCGTCTCTGTCGAACGTTCCTCGTTTCCACCCCTGTTCTCTCTGTTCCACCACTTGCTCCTTTTTCCTCTTCTGTTATATTTCTTCCTGGCCATTGCCTTCCCCTTCCTCTTTCTCTCCGTGGTTGGAATTGAGGGGTTGGGCGATTCTGCTCCCAGTATCGTTGTTGCAACATGAGGCGTATGTCCCCTAAAAAAGGAATTCTTCTGTTTGCGTCAGTTTCATTGCCTGGTATTTGTTCATTGGATACCGTTGAAGATGCCGAGCTGGACATGCTTGACATACTTGCCCAAGCCATTTGTTCTTTCAGACCATCAAATTTTCTCGCAAAAGAGAAGATGCGGCCTTCCCCATAATAATTTGTGTCTCTAATGGATTTAGAATGTTTGCGATCCATCACAATTTCTTCGTGTTTATCTATTTCAGTCTCCAAATCTTCTTAGAATTTTGTCAGTTGCGAGGTAAGATTAAGTGTGGCCAGATCTTTCTCCACTTCCTGCAATTCCTCTTTTAATTTCTCCAATGCTATCTCAATATGTTTTATTAAGATTGCAATTAATCCCAGTGAGGAGTGCAATATGAACTCACCCCATTCTTCTAACAACTCATTAGATGCATCATGATTGTTTGGCATAAGTAAGATCCTAAGTCCTCTAGGAACCATCTTTGCCTCCAAGTATTTTTTTTAAGGTGATAATCTCCCATGATTTGTTAATTTTTTTCGACTCAGTTTCTCCCAAGTTTTTAATTTACTTCTAGCATCTGATTTGCCTGATGTTGACGCTGCACCCGTCTTTTCTTTTGGGTTGCTTTTGTCAAACAACTCATTCACTCGTGCTGTACGTTTTGCTTCACGTTTTTCTATGTTTGCGCTATTCGTTTTCACTTGCCCTTTTAATTTGGATCGTATTTCAGTATTTTCTCCTTGCTGTTTCCCTCCAAAACCGGCCGGTATTCCACAATTAACTATGCAGTGTTACAATGTCCCGCATTCTATCTTTGAGACTTTATTGCAGCTTTACAACTCCGTTAATTGGTTTCTCGATGCCACTCAGGATTTTGCAGCGCTCGTACATGTGCGTTGGCCTGCAGCTGAACCCGCGCCGCTTAATATTCCAACATCTTCCCCCACCAAGGGAAAACGGGTCGCACAACCCGAGTTGGGAACCAATGTGGAGGTGATTTATTTCGGGAAGCAGTGAACGCCGACTTTGCAAGAAACCAAATCCTACGTGAGGCAGTGAATGCTGACAACGGTGACAAGGAAATTGAACGCGGAACAAGGCACACGCTGAAGACTCTGGTAAGCGTGTGGGCTGAATGAACGCGTGTGGATGAGGAAGCAATCTGCTTAATCGGTTTGGCTTCGGGAAACCAATTAACGGAATATATATATATATATATATATATATATATATATATATATATATATATATATATATATATATATATATATATATATATATATATATATATATATATATATATATATATATATATATATATATATATATGTATATATATATATATAAATAATAATAATAATAATAAAATGGATTAAGTGTATACGGAAGAGCTGAGCACATGAAATTAATGTTCTAGGGTGGCGCCCACTGTGGGCGGTACCCGCCCCCAGGAACTGCCATATGTTCTTGACCCGGGGGTAGCGAACATACGAGATGTGCCCAGGTTCACAGACGATCGGCTGGGTGATGGAGCCGAGATTCGGGCTCCAGTCGCCTCTTTGAAATACTTCAATGGAGATATCATATAATGTAGCACAGGATAGCCGATACCTGGTGATGCAAAGTGCACCTCTTCTGTATGCTTTTGGGAGCGGGGTTCCTGGCTTGATCCACCACGCTGGCTCGGCACCCAGTGATTAAGGGCAAATCGGAAGGGGCCCTTTGTATAACGCTGCTGAGTGTGTGTGAAAATGCTTTCATACCCAAAGGCCGAGTCCACGCCAGATAAAGCTGTGTACTCCTATCCATTGGAGGTTATGTTACAACACAAAAAAAAGAAGTGATTGGAAAGTTTCATGCCTGATAGCCTGGGTGCCGGGTCACACCACTTAATTTTCTGGTTAGGGAGAAATGATAGGCGGAAGGGCACCTACCAAAGAATTTTAGCATGTCCTGGTAATTTTTCGTCAATTCCTGCGGCCAACCTGCTACCTAACTCTGAAGCTGGGACCACTCTCATGTGGTGGCCGTGCATTACTGAAGTCCAGCCTGCATAACCTAACACAAAAAATGACACACGCTTCTGCCTACAGGAGTCTACGTGTGATAGTAAGTGTTGGTTGTTGCCAGCACTCGTCACTCTATTCACATTCAGCATGATATCCATGTATTAGGAATTTCAAGCACATTTTTATCACCCACGCTTTTTGTTAATGTTCATTGAGCACTTCTTGTATGTAATGGTAGATATCATTGTGACATTGGCTCCTATCCTGTGGGGCATAATAGGATCTCGCAAATGATTAGTGGCTGGTTGCAGCGGCCACACACCTTTTATACTTTTTGGAAGCTTGGTATGCATGCAGGGGTTCTGCATGCCATGAATCTTGCACCCTGAACTTGTCGATTCACCCAAGAGGGGGTATCATTAAAATCGAGTATCTATTGATAGTGGTTATTGTAACGCAGTAGTAATTAGTGGTTGCATTTTGATTATTTCACAGTGGTCCCTGACAAATGGGTGATTCATCCTGAAATGCATAGGGCATCACACAATTAAGTGGACCTCAAATCAAGAAGATAGTACCACATTTTATGAGTGTGTAACATGTATAATGTTACCAGACTATAGAATGCAATTAAACTGGAATTGTTTATCATAAACTGAAATTTGTTTTTTTTCTGAAGCAATGAAAATGCTCATGTATACACACTTTTGACTATGCTCTTCTTTTGTGTTCACATTGTTTAATATTGTGTCATTTATGGTCAGAAATTGCTATAATGTGTTAAAGCATTTCGTCAGTTGTGCACACATGTACTTAAAGTTCTGTATGTCCTTATAGTGAAATACTCTGAAATTCATTTTCACCACTGTAACGCCTATTTTCTAAGTATGGGCGAAATTTGCGAATTCGCAATCCGTGAATTCGTGCGAAAGCGAACTCGCAATTCTCAAAATTCGGGAATTCGTGCAAATTTGTGAATTTGCTGTTTTTGCCAGTTCGCAAGGGTTTTTTACACGTTCGGGAACACAAACTTAATTTTGTGGTCGCAACGGTCGCGACCATGTTGTTTCTACGTGTCTGGCCTGTTTGCGACCCTGTGGTTCATTGCAGCCACCCTCCAATTCATCACTGCCACCCTCTGGTTCACCAATGCCATCCTCTGGTTTGCCACTGCCACCCTCTGAATCATCACTGCCACCCTCTGGTTCACCACTGCCACCCTCTGGTTCATTACTGCTATCCTTTGGTTCATCACCTTGTGTTTCACCACTGCCACCCTCTGGTTTGCCACTGCCACCCTCTGGTTCATGACTGCCACCCTCTGGTTTTCCACTGCCACCCTCTGGATCATCACTGCCACCCTATGGTTCACCAGTGCCACCCTCTGGTTCATCACTGCCACCCTCTGGTTGATCACTGCCACCCTCTGATTTAAGGCTGCCACCCTCTGGTTGATCACTGCCACCCTCTGGTTCATCACTGCCAACCTCTGGTTTGCCACTGCCACCCTCTTGATCATCACTGCCACCCTCTGGTTCACCAGTGACACCCTTTGGTTCATCACAGCCACCCTCTGGTTGATCACTGCCTCTCTCTGGTTGATCACTGCCACCCTCTGGTTCAAGGCTGCCGCCCTCTGGTTCATCACTGCTATCCTCTGGTTCATCACCTTGTGGTTCACAACTGCTACCCTCTGGTTCATCACTGCCACCCTCTGGATTGCCACTGCGACCTTCTCGATCATCACTGCCACCCTCTGGTTCACCAGTGCCACCCTCTGGTTCATCACTGCCACCCTCTTGTTGATGACTGCCACCCTCTGATTCAAGGCTGCCACCCTCTGGTTGATCACTGCCATCATCTGTTTCATCCCTGCCACCCTCTGGCTCATCACTGCCACCCTTTGGTTCTGCACTGCCACCCTCTGGTTCACCAGTGTCACCCTCTGGTTCATCACTGCCACCCTCTGGTTCATCACAGCACCCTCTGGTTCACGACTGCCACCCCCTGGTTGATCACTGCCACTCTCTGGTTCATCCCTGCCACCCTCTGGTTTGCCACTGCCACCCTCTGGTTCATCACTGCCACCCTCTGGTTTGCCACTGCCACTCTCTGGATCATCACTTCCACCCTCTGGTTCACCAGTGCCACCCTCTGGTTGATCACTGCCACCCTCTGGTTGATCACTGCCACCCTCTGGTTCAAGGCTGCCACCCTCTGGTTCATCACTGCTATCTTCTGGTACATCACTTTGTGGTTCACCACTGCCCCCCTCTGGTTCATCACTGCCACCCTCTGGTTCATTACCTCCACCCTCTGGTTCGCCACTGCCACCCTCTGGATCATCACTGCCACCCTCTGGTTCGTCACTGCCACCCTCTGGTTTGCCACTGCCACCCTCTGGATCATCATTGCGACCCTCTGGTTCACCAGTGCCACCCTCTGGTTTATCACTGCCACCCTCTGGTTCATCACTGCCACCCTCTGGTTTGCCACTGCCACCCTCTCGATCATCACTGCCACCCTCTGGTTCACCAGTGCCACCCTCTGGTTGATCACTGCCACCCTCTGGTTGTTCACTGCCACCCTCTGATTCAAGGCTGCCACCCTCTGGTTGATCACTGCCACCCTCTGGTTCACCAGTGCCACCCTCTGGATTATCACTGCCACCCTCTGGTTCATCACTGCCACCCTCTGGTTTGCCACTGCCACTCTCTGGATTATCACTGCCACCCTCTGGTTCATCACTGCCACCCTCTGGTTTACCACTGCCACCCTCTGGATTATACCTGTCCCCCTCTGGTTTATCACAGCACCCTCTAGTTCACCATTACCACCCACTTGTTCACCACTATAGATTAACGGGGGAAAGCAAAGCACATCTTCCCAGCCTCAACTGAGATGATTTCATTTGGGGCTGGTCACTGAATTTGGGCATCAAGTCTGGCAACTGCTTCCTTAGCGTTAAGTGCTTCCTGTTGCAGTTTAATTTTTTTTACAGGAGCATTGTGCCATACTTGTAACTATTCTCTGACCCTGGTTTGAGGGTCAGAGCAGGGTCAGAGAATAGTTGCAAGTAGGCAACTGAACTCTGGAGGGGCCCCTCAGGAAACACTACAGGGAATGGTTACAAATTAGCTTTAACTTTTGCACCTGCTAAGTGCTTTCAGTTTTCCAAAATTTGTTTTTCTGCCATTTCGCGAGATTCCCGGGGCGCGATTTCGTGCGAAATCGATCTTGCAATCCGCAAATTTGTGCGAATTTGCGGATTTCTTTTTTTTGCGTGTTCGCGCTGTTTTTTGCTTATTCGCGGATCGCTTGCAGAGCACCGACCCCTAGGTTGCCCATGCGGTCATGTATGGGCGCGGCTATCTTGTTTGTGTGATGTGTTTCCGTTTCCGGGTGCTAGTTGCATGCTCGCGTCGTATGCGGTGCGCGAATACGTGTTCGTAGGCGTTTTTGCGTGCTCGCTGGGGAAATATCACACAAACTTCCCCACGCGGTCCTCTATGGGCACGGCCATTTTATTTTTCATTCACTGCTATGGTTTTGGGCATGCTACCTTTCTATCCATCTTACATCTTTGTAATCCTATGTTTTTCTGACCTTTTTTTTCTATGCTTATTATCTCTCTCTTCAATTTCCTACATCTATGTTTTGTGTTTTTTTAACTTTTTGTTACTTTATTACCTACTTTGTTTCTTTCGCTCTCTCTCTTATTTTTTTATCACACCTATTCTTCTTTCCTTCTTCTTGTGCCCAGGACCATGGCTAAGGGAGGCGACAAGGGCAAGGGGAAGGGCCCAGCACCCCGTACCCGGCTCCCTTGCGGGCGTTTGAGGGGGGAGGAAGTCCAGGCCAGGGAGATCTTCTCCGCGGTGGAGGTGGCCGCCTTGATCGTATTTGTCCAAGTCCACCTCCCTAAGACTGTGGCAGCAGGTGGGCGGATTCCTTCTGGTTATGGCCTCCGGGAGCGGCGCGAGCTGTGGGAGGTGTGCCTGTGCATGTATAAGGAGTCTGGGGTCCGGCGCACCCACCAGCTAGTGATGCACCGGTGGAGTGATATCCTGGACTGGGAGCATGACATGCTCGACCTGCTCGGATTGGAGATCCCTGGCCTTGGTAAATAGCTATTTAATAACTACTTTTTTCCCTTCTGCTCTGTTATATTGCTAATCTATTTGTTTCCTGAAGAGTACGAATGCTGCTGATTCGATTACATTGCAGGTAAATTAATGTTTAAATAGCTTCTGTCATTGCAGGTGCTCGCCTGGTTATTGGCGTTGCTATAATGCTTACTTGTTTGCAACTTTTTAGTCATTTGAGAGCATTACTGCATAATGCTAGAGACAGTAGACTCAAGTCTAGTCCTTCTTTGTACTCCTACTGCTGCCACTTTGAAGAGATAGTGGTGGATTAATAAGTTGAGTATATTATTTATTACTTGTTATAGGACATTTGTAAGTGGTTTGCAATCATGATGACGGACTGTGTCTGTCACGCAAGGTCTCGTGCTGCTGACTGATGGCAGTCGTACTAGATCATTTTTGTTGTTGGTGTAGTTAGTGAATTACATAAGTGTCCTATTAGACGGTCTACGAATCCTGCAATACTGTACTACTATCCTCCTAGTTGACCAGATCAGATGCAATTGTTGTTAATTTGTTTCCCCGACATAATTTTAGATTGTGTTCAAAGAAATCAAATATTTCCAAAAATCCATGTTGTGTTTCTTTATTTCTTGTTCACCAGTAACTCCCTGGGGCAAGGCGCTGGCGGCAGCTGAGACTCCGGTGGCATAAGGTGGACAGGAGCAGTCCCTTGCAGGCTCTTCTGCTGGCCCCAGTAAGTTGTTCTATTGTTATATTAATACTTATACTTCCCTAACTTTTGCAGCTCCTATTCATTACAAACTGGTTCCTAATAATTCTATGTTTTACAAAATAGTCATTGATCTTCTTCTAATGTAGACTACTTTCTACATTCTTATCCTGCCTCTACCATTACTCTCTGTGCTACAACTATTTACAATTATGATTCGGTCTGTGTAGGTAGCTAAGCTTGCCCATTCGGCAAACGGTGTGAAACAAAACTCTGATACAGCAATAGCTCCAGGCACTGAGTGCAGTCCTCTGGGTTGCCCTTGCTGTCTATTCCAGTCTTCTTAATGTAAGTGCTTAGACAATTTCCAACAACAAAATGTCATTGTTTACACCAAGTAAAAGGTAGCAGTTGCCTTTTTGATTTGAGAGGAGCACATCCCATACCGCTAGTGTTTCAGGGACTATTCTGCACACAAAGAAGTATGGACAAGATAAATAGGACATTGTTGATGATAGGTGCAGTTCGACTTTCGACATACCTCAGTCCGAACAGAAGTTGAACCCCCAGTCCCCTGACCGACTATCTAGAATGTCTGACCAATGATTTTACGACCCAGAAGAACAGAAGAAGACTACCTCCGAGTCCCGACCTATCTGAGTCACTGAAACATGACTGCCAAGTGCAGTAGTTCAAACCTTTCCGCTCACTCACTCGTAAACAAAAACCACACAGTGTTTGTTAGTTTTAAAGTTTCATTTTCAATTAAGAAATGAAAACATTATTTCTTTATTTTTAATAGCGTAGTATTCTGATGGATGAAGATGACTCAAACTTAATAATAGTTAACAGACACATTAAATTATTAGAATAACTGTGCGGGTGCCCCCACCTTCTTTAAAGTACTTAAAGTACTGCTGGTGATGACTTAGTAGTAGTTGGTGACTCGTCTGGCAGAAGGGCAATGGAATCTTCTTTCTGTAATGAGAAAAATTGTGCACGGTAAGCAAGCATTCATCAGTTGTCATAAGAAGAAGTGTAGCATTTAATGGAATAAGCATATAAAAGGTTAACACCCTCCCCAAAACCGTTACTTTTTTTCAATCCCAGTAATAAAAAATGTGTTATGTAACATTTTCTTCCATTACAAGACAAAATAGGGGGTTGTGTATGGCATCTGAAAATATGACATGTTTTTCCTAGACGTCACAACATTTGATGCAGCACAGATGACCACCAGTGCCGGGGCCAGCAGTGCGGAGGGGTCCACTCTGGATGCGGCGGCGCCAACAGGAGGAGCTGGGGGGAAGACTCAGCAGCGGCGAACGGTGGTAAGTTATTATACTCCTTACTTATTGAAATTTTTTTGAGTAGGCTCGCAAAGGAGTGTATGATGTACTGTACAGTAGTACACAGTACACTAGTATAAGTACACTGTACTGTCAAGAACATTTACTAATTTAGAACTTCTTTTTGGGCTATCACTGAGAAGACAGTCAACCTTGACTTTTAATAGCATTAGCGGCGGTACTTCTCTGGTAACCAATGGCCCCCTCTATTTCACTTCAACTCAGCTGGCAAATTTTTATTGTGAAGCCAAGTCATATCAGATGAAGTTTAGGGATGTGAAGAACGAAAAGTTAAAGAAGGGTGAAACGAAGGACGAGTGAGTCTTAATATTTATGACTGTAAAGAATGGTTTTGTTCAAAGCAATTCCACATAAGAAGACGGCGGTTTCCAAAATATAATGAAAAGGGTGTTAGTTGGTTTTTGACAAAAAGAAATGTTGGTACATTTGAGACATTAAGAAGAATCATAGACGTACTTTGGAAGCCTGGATGTTATCTTCTTTATCCTTCGATAGCAGAGGTGTATGATGTAGTAGAGCAGACGCTGAGTGGATGAAGTATGGCCAGTGGCAGTGCCACCCCTATAGAAAAGTAAGACATTCAGATCCCCACTTGCATGTACTGCTTAAAGTAATGCGAGTCTGCATCATCATGGCCTGTGTCTGTATTTCTTGGGTGAAAGCTGAGTGAATGCCATTATGACGGCTACCACAAGTTCACGTACCAGTAATTTCTTTTGCAACACAAGAGAAAAAAAGGCATTTTTTTAGTACTCTCTGACTATGTATGTAGTAGTGAGTCCACCCATAGTGCTGCTAGTGGAATTCCTGAAACTCCCAGTAATGTCACAGGCTTACAAAGACGGCGGAAATATACATGCCAAAATGTTATACTGTTACAACAGGTATCTGTGCACATGTTCCCTTTTACAGAGTAAATGCTGTAGGTAATCAAACAACACAACCAATAGACAAAAAATGTGGAAGTAGTTTTGATAGAAGTTTTTCTTCAATTCAGATTTTATCCACCACGCCAAGCTAACACATGTTTCGTTAGGGCTAGTAGCCCACGACTTCATCAGGGCTCCCGCGGGCAGCGGTTCCAAAGCTATTGCCACAATGGCTATGTGCTCTCAGCCGCTTCTAATTCCGATTCGGCTACCGGGTACTGTGGAGGTTCTCGCTGATTCGTCTCAGCCGTCCGTGTGATGGTTAATACCAAAGATGCGACACACCATAGGAGTATCCGTGTGAGCGGCAGGTTAAGCAGTACTGCTTTCCAGCGTCTCCGTGTGTAAATGCGGAAGTCATTTACACGCGGAGGCGCTGGAAAGCTGAGACGGCTGAGATGAATCAGCGAGAACCTTCACAGTACCCGGAACCCGGACTTTTGGACTTTTTGACATTGGTTGGGTTAGGGAGGGGGGGTGGGTTCGGGTAATTTATTTTGTTGTTGTGCTGAAAACAACACGAAGATATATTTCTTAATAATTATTTTTCTTACAAAAAACACAGTATACGCGTTCATATATTATTTTGTGTGGGGGTTGGCGGTGGTTACTGGACGTTTGTTTTCTTCAAACTTACCAGCATGAATGAAACATCTAGTCCTGAAATCTACCAAAATGCAAGTAACCGAGCTAGTAAATTTACTAGCCCTACTACTGTACTTTACTAGTAGTACTGTTAGTCTCTGCTCTCCTCCCAACTTAGTCCTCCTAGCCCATTATTCTACTACCTCTCCAATATGCTTATCTTACCAGTGATTTGTTTTTGAGAATCGGGGTAGCCCTAGGGCTGGCTGCATTGCAAATGGTGATTAAGGTTGGTTGTTGACTTGAATCCTCAACGGATGCAATATCATTGTTGTGCTGGTAGCAGTAGTGGTACACACTGGCAGTATCACCATATGAAAAAAAGAGGACATTAAACATTAAGTGGCCTGAGCGTAGCATTAGAAACAGTACAATAAATAGTACGGTACAGAACAGTGCCCTAAATTGTAGCCTAAGCAGTGCCAACGTAAGGTAAGCATTAAGCATTTGATTGTTCACGTTGTGTAGGAGGAGGATGTTCTTATCAATCCACGATGGCGCACATGAACTCAATGAAATACCACACAGCTCGGGGAAAGAGGGTTAAGGTTTGAAAATTGGACGGGAATGGGGTTTTTTGGGAAAGTTTGGTAGAGAGGAAAAAAACACAGCATGGACAGTCAAACGACAAATGAAGAGAAACAAATCTTTGGATTAGAAGATATTGATAAATCTTTAAAAGGACATAAAGGAAGTGCACTACTGCATACCAGAAGTTTTTTACTAAATGGATGGTTAGGTTACTGAAAAGTAGTACTACTGTCATATGGTTATTACGTTTCTATATATTGTGTTAAGTTAGCATGTGCTTATTAAATGTTTAAACGCCATATTTTCTTTCTGCTTCGGTTTTGCACACGACACCTAGTTGTTATTACAGCTTTTAACCTAGACGAAAGATGTGATTTATTTGAGAATAATATGTTATTGCACTGGTATCAGTCGTGCCTGGAACACTTGGTACAACTGTCTGCACACTGAGAACTGCACACTCTCCGAATAACCTAACACAAGGTTGCTGCAGGCCTGATCCTCGCACCACGTTAGTCATAACACAAATAATGTTTGTGCCAACATTTGGCTTTACGTGAGTTCAAGATACAGTTACAGAGAATGAGACACGCACTTGATGCTGGACATGCTGAGCGCTGGTAGCTGTTGATGTGATCTCCTCCTACTGAGAATTCGAGGTATGGGTCCGCCCAGCTAAGAGCCCAGATGAGACCTTCTTATATATAATATAATATGCTAATTAGGGTGCGCGAAATATAGGTGATACAGAATTCTATAGATTTTGCATCATAATATGTTATCACCATTTGCTTACTATGGATTAGTGACTATGCTGCTGACTCTGATTTTTATAATATGTATGTTGATATTATACAAGATACTGCGTTTGAGAATGCTGCATTGAAAAATAAACATTTCAAACTTGCACGTGTTTTCATTGCCTCCCAGTTTCGGTTTGGAATGATAATATAACGAAAGAGTGTTCATGTGTTCCACGATACCTGAGGTATTCTAAGTTCATGTTCTGGATTGTCTAAGACATTGGGATGTATATACTACCGATGCGACACTGTAGCTAGCTAGGTAAGGGGATTTCTGAAACATAGGTGAGTTGTGGGTCACCCTGGCTCACCCAGGTTCTAGATCTCTATGCACAGTTCTGTGAGAGAACGGAAACCCTGCGACATGGCGCCCATACGTTGGTTGGCCTGATAACATGACACTCGAGTAGTATATCATTCAAACCTTAACGCCTACATTCCCGTTTCCGGAAAGCGGCAGTGTCGGAAAAACCTACCTATTTTTGAAATAGGTCCTTTTCAAGCTTGAATCTATCTAAAACGGTTTCTTTGAATTACTACCCAGTTGTGCTACAAATTGTAATTTGTTTTTTCTCATTCCTGTGCTAACATGGCTCAAGCCGTGGACATCCCGCAGCATAGTCGCATTGCGGTGCGTGACCATTTGCGGATGTATGATGTTCCTGTGGAAGGCTTGGCTGTGATTCTGGTGGTGAGTGCGGAACATGCTTACCCGTACGAATTGTTTTATTCGTGGGTGACATTTCCGCCAGTGGACGCTAATTCTGGTGTGTTCCACACATACACTGCTTCAGATGTACCGGCTGCGTACGCTCCGTACAGAGCACTGGAGGTTCCTATTGACGCTTGGCAGCATGGAGTTTGGTTTGGTGGCGCCCTACCGCACGCTTTAACCGCTCCGAGGTTAGGTCCTTTGTCCATTCCGGGCACTACTTGGCCTGCTTTGGCTGGATTTACTCCTCACCCTCAACGTGCCACTTGTAACGTGGCTGATCTGCGGCGGCTTCATGAAGTCGCGGTGGGAGTGATTAGAGCGCTTGTTCATTACATTGGCCGTAATGTTCAGGACGCGGCCCCTAGAGGCGCACAGCTTCGAGCAGAACATGCTGGTCTGAAAATCAACCCGGTCATGGTTAATTCCGTGATGGGTAAGAAGCCCCAGGAAAAGGACGATTTTCCGTTCTGGCTTGCTGAGAAATTCGGCCAGCTGGAAGCTGTGTTTCCCAATACGAGTCCGGGTGATAAACACCGGATTCTTACACTGAGTTTGCCGAAAGATCTGGCTCCTGACCTTGCTGACTGTGAGACCTGGGGAAAAACTTTTGCAGCGGTCTATTCGAGGTGCTATGGCTCCCCGTCTGTGACCAATCTAGGTGGGGTCCTTAAACGTGTTCAGGACGAACACGGACCGGAGGCGGCTGTTGAATTGGGCATGCGCCTGTGTGGCTCCTTTGATGTGGTTTGCGGTCTGATCCTTGCGAATGTCAAGGGGGATGCAGTGAACTTTCAAGTTGCTAACGCATTAGCGTTGGTTCCCGAGGCCGACCGACCCCGACAGTTGGCAAAGATTATTGTGACTGCTTACAAAATGGTGGGCCGCAATGCAAAGGGGGTTAAATCTTTTCCTGACAAGGAGAAGAAACAGCCCCAGGGTCAGACATCGGAAACTAGTGGTCAACAAAAGTCCAAAAAACAAAATTGGCCTAAAAAGCAGAATCAGGGTAAGCAACAACAACAACAAACACAGGTTTCTGCTCCTGCGTCTCCATTGCCTGCGCAGTCGGATCGTGTTTATGATTTGCGCGACCGCGCGATGATTAAATCGCCTGAGAGGTTTCAGGCTTCTGACCAACGCTCTCCTCGTTCCTTTCAGGACTCAGCGGCTCGGTCAACCGGTGGTGGAGGGGGCGGCAAGGGCCGGGGTGGCCAGCAAGGACGTGGTCAGCTCCGCCCGCGTGCCAGTGGAGATCAGCAGGAAGGCTCTACGCCCAAGAGATCAAAGTTTACCACGAAGAAAGTCGCTGCCCTGACCGCGCATCGTTATGCCGAAGATAGTGAGAACGCGGCTTCGGAATCTGACGTGGGCTCTGACCTTGCTAGACAGCGCAGCAGAGATTACCATAGTGAGAGAGGCCCTCCGTCCACTGTTGAAGGTGACAGCGACTGACACTTATGTTGTGATTGAAACAGCAGATACGCATGTTGCTCCCCCTGAACGACTTTTTGAAATTGTCCTGTTAATTGAAGGTGACATGCAGCGAACTGTAAAAGGGGTATTTTGGGAAAATCTCTCGTCTACGTATGACATTTTGCTTTCGGAGGCTGACTGGCCCCCACCTTTTGTTCTCGAAGCTCCGCGAGGGGAGGAGGTAATCCTACCCAGCTTCGCGCACACTGTGCCGAGGGTGGAGGCGCTGCATTTTACAGAAGAGTGGGCTCTGGCGCTTGCGCCGGCTGTGTACCGCAATCAATGTGGCTGGGATAAATTGTCACCAAGCCATGAGATTCCTTTACGGTCACAGCCTCAACCTCAATATCCCATACGGCGTGAAGCGAAAGCTTCAGTCGCAGCTATCCTTGAACAATTGGAATATCAAGGTGTAATTTAAACGTGTGTGTCACCGATGAATAACCCCCTTTTTACTGTGAACAAGCCGGACGGCTCATATCGTTTGGTTTTGGATTATAGGCATTTGAACTCGCATTGCCGTAACTGTGCAGTACAGAATACGCACGGCTCTGCGTTAGTGAATAGTCTTGAGCGTAAACGGTTCAAAACCACGCTTGACATTTCCAATGGTTTTTATGCACATAGATTAGACGGTCTAAGTTCCCAATGGACCAGTTTTACATGCGCCGGTGTGCAAAAAATGTTTAAACGACTCCCAATGGGCTACAAGAACAGTCCTGGAGTTTTTTCCGCACGCATAGTCTCTCTTTTGGAGAGCTTCGACCCAGTTGCTTGTTCGTATGTGGATGACATTTATCTCACAGACGACGATCTTTGGGAGCATCTGTGTCGAGTAAATAGCATAATTTGTAACTTTGCTGACATGGGTTACACGTTTAACTTTGCAAAGTCGCACATTGCAGAGTACACAGTGTTGTTTCTAGGTTATGAGCTTAACCATGAAGGGAAGGGTTTAGCACCCCATTTCCTGGAGAAATGCGCACATTTGTGCTCTCCGACAACACTGAAAAAATTACAATCTCTTCTGGGCTTTCTGAATTTCGGGAGGACATACATTCCGGAATATGCCCAGCGTATCAGGCCTTTGTATGCTTTGATACAACCATCTTTTTCCAAATCATGCTGGCTGCCTGAGCATTCGGCCATTCTGCAGTCTTTGCAGGCTGATTTGCTCGCTTCTGAATACTTACAGACTCGTGATAACCAGACCAACCTGGTGATAAGAATTATCCCTGGGGCGGTGGGTTTCACGTACCTGACTTTTAATGAAGGAGATACAGTACCTATTGCTTACAAGTCACACTTGTACACTTCGGCTGAATTGCGTTTTTCCACTGTGGAGAAAGTTTTAACGGCTGTGCAGATGGCAATTCTTAAAGAACGTGCCCTGTCACAAGGAAAGCGCATGTTGGTTGTTACCCCGTGTCCTGCCTTAGAGGCGGTTACGAAAGCCAGTGTACCTAATTCCAAAGCTTTACACCCTCGGTGGATTCAATGGGCTGCGTCCTTGACGTCCCAGGATGTCACGTTTATTTTTGACGCCACTTTACGGTCCCAGGAGTATTTACAGTATGAATTGGTTCATCCTGCTCCATTAGCAATGCGGCCGTTGGAGGATTTCCATTGCATCATTTACACTGATGGTTCGGCGCAGGTTGCGCATGGCTCTAAACATGCCTACGTTTCCGCTTGCGCCATTGTGGTCGGTGCCATGGTGAACGATGAGTTCGAGTCCAGTGTCGTGCACACGCAGACGCTTGGAGACTGCACCGCACAATTGGCAGAACTCCGTGCTCTGATGCTTGCATTAGAGTACGCAGATCCTAGTGTGACGACTTTAATCGTAAGTGATTCTTACTACTGTGTCCAGTCTTACAATGAAAACTTGTTCTTTTGGATTCAGAATGATTTTCGTGACTCCAAAGGTAGCACAATAAAACATAAAACGATCTGGGTCCGAGTGGCGGAACTTAAAGAGAAGCTGCCACTCGTGTTTGTAATTCATACTCTCGGTCATCAGCGCGTGGGGGTCCACGCTCTTGGCAACTCGCTTGCTGATGAAGCAGCGAAGTCAGCGGTATCAAAATACTTAGTTGCAGCAGTCACGAGGTCCAAAAGCAAAATAGATGATGACATCTTGGCAGCTATAGCTGCAACGGAGAAGGGAGGTAAATATCCTGTGGGATTCCCTTCTAAATACACATACCACTTAAGTCCCGATAAGGTTCCTTATGTGAAAATCCCTGAAGTTGGCGAGCGTTTGGTTCCCAACTCGGATCGCAGAGCTGCTTTGATTACAGCGGCACATGAAGGTGTGGCGTCTGCGCATGCGGGCGTCTTGGCAACTGTAACTCAGCTACAACAGAGATTCTGGTGGCGGGGACTGTACAAACAGACGCGTGAATATGTTCTTCAATGTGACATTTGCCAGCAGATTAAACCTTCGACTGCTGCGCGTCCGCCTCAAACACAGTTGTACATCTCGAATAAACCGCTTGGATGTGTTTATTTGGATCACTGCGGTCCATTTTCTTCTGATACTGCGTATAAGTACATCTTAGTAGCAGTTGATTCATGCACACGCTTTGTGTGGGTATGGCCGCATCGGAGCGCTGATTCACGTACTGTCATTAAGGATTTGCGAGTCTTTGTGGGAATTTTTGCCTGTGGTACCTTCCATTCGGATCAGGGTCCGGCGTTTGCCTCTAAGGCGTATAAGGATGCTATGGTTTCGATGGGGGTCCAAGTCAAATTTTCGAGTCCCTACAGACCTGAGGGTAATAGTGTAGTAGAACGAATGAACCGCGACTTAAAGCAATCTTTGACAGCTCGAGTTATAGGCACTGGCAGTAACTGGTTAGCCCACCTCATAGGCGTGCAGCGTGCGCTTAATAATCTCCCTAGAAGGTCTCTGGGTGGGCGGACCCCATACGAAATGCTCTTTGGTATCAAGATGTATGTACCTGACCTTGATGGGCCGGACTACAAGGCCAGGCCGGGGCCTTTGACGTAGATGAACATTGCAATGTTTTACAGAATCTACAAAAGACCAGAGACAGTCTTGCAAAGGAACATTTGCCCTCCACATCGGATGATGGGTTGCTGATCCTGGTAGTTGGCTGGCTACCCCAAGTTGGAGAACTGGTTCAAGAGAAGATCGATAACAAGAAAGAGTTTGGTCCCTCATATCGAGCACCAGTTCGAGTCCTTGGAGTGAAGGGCACAAGAACAGTCATTTTACCACCACTTCCAGGTCGTAAGGAAAACAGATTTATTTCTATTGACAATGTCAAGACACACAGGGTGGCCGATTCTTCATAGCATGACACCGGCTGTATCCTGTCCTTCCATGGTGAGGCACTCTGTGCTGGCTATTACATCTGGTGCAGAACAGGAGGTGTCCCTCGAGATGCCTGCCATATCCAGTCCTTTATTAAATACTATTCCTGATACTAACATTGATGAGCTAAACTACACTTATCCTGCTGATTTATCGATGCCTGATTTACAGACCCGTTTGGCAGGCCAGTCCAGATTCTCTTTTGACTCTGTTTCGGAAACTTCAAAGAAACCCACAAACATTGCAAGATATGCCACGTTGTTTAAAAAACATTTTTTAATTCCGCCTTGGACATACATTTGGTTAATCCTATTTTCATTCTATCTTTTTATGTCAATTGGTTTTGTGTTTTATTTTTTCCGCCTGATTGATGGTCACTACGTTAAAGAAAGAACAGGAATTCGGTACCTTAATGGAACATTGGCCCCTCTTTCCTCTTCACATTCTGCGCACAGACTGAAACGAAACTTAAATACAGTTAACATTACTGCTTGGCCTGTCCTTGATGGGATTGTGTGGGATGCGGTTAGATTTCAGATACATGGGCCTACTGAAGTGATTAATGTTCCAAATGTGCTTAGAGTAAACATGGGAGATGTGATTAAACAAAATATACGTTCTGATGATTGGGATATTCAGGCCGTAGAAGCATTATTCTCGGATTTGAAGTATTATGCTGCCTTCGATGCTGAGGATCTGTATACAGATTCTATTAATTATGGTGATTTGTTTTGTTTTCAACACTATGGTAATCATTTTTTACATAGGACAAATTCCAGGAGGGTTGCTGTAAATTATACACAATGGGAACATTGCCCTGCTCCATTCAGTGGCAGTTCCAATACATTTCTGAAAAAACATACCTATTTTACAGACTTTGATCAGTCTAATCCCGAGTCATTTTATTTTAAAATGACACAAAAGCCCATTTCCAAAGTTAGACTTACCGATACAAAATTGCTGTATTCGAAGTCCTTTTTAGACAGGTTGGCTGTAGATGGCTACGAGTTCTGGAAAGGAACAATTGACCTTAAATCGGTTTGGGGTACCAAAGATTGGCAGGTACAAGGCACTGAGGCTTTGCACCGTGCATGTCTCATCCCGAATCACATGTTGTTTTTAAATTCGACCATTTTGCAGACAACATGCTTTGGATTGGCTACTTCTAAAAAATTAAATACACCGACCATCCCAGATTTAAATGAATATACAGGTTGGGGTAATTTCACTGGTTCCTCCATTCAAGAGTTGCAAACTCTTTTACACAATTCGTCCTTTAACATTTCCAGTTTGGATTCCAAGGGTTGGCTGGTATGGCAAAAGAGTGCTGATTCTTGCCAGCGCCGTTTTATGGGTTTGGCTGAGGGGTTCACAAAACTCAGGCCCGATCCACGTTTTGAAGAAGACTATACTGTCACGACTTATTCTGTGGGGAAGCTGTGTCAAAATTGGTTACAACATTCAACTTTAGCTGCAGTTAAACTACATCTGTCTCAATTGCATGATAATGTGGATTTGAACGATTTTATAAAAGGCCCGGCTAAAGGTAGATCTAAACGATGGCTGTATGCGATTTACAATGAAATTTGGAAAGTTACCCAGGTTGAGGCTGCTAAACGCCTGAGAGCTATTGATCAAGCTAATTTAGAAAAAGTGCTTGCAGTAGTTGATAACAGCATTAACACGCTTTCTTCCCGAATTTACATGTTAAATAATATTGTGTCTTCTGTTGTTGACATTGTACATGATGAAGTATCCGTGTTGTATCATGGTCAAAATCAATTGCGTTCTGTAATGCAATTCGCATGGACACTACAGACTCTTAAGTCTGGTCGAGTGCCATGGACTTTTATGAACGTCTCATCATTATTTGCCCCGTATAATCTGACTGAAAAACAGCGCATGTTGTCAATGAGAGATGCAACATTTTCTATGTTACATATTGAAAAATTAGAATCCCTGCCATTTTCGGTGGCTGAAGTGACTGCAGCAACATGGCTTATTCATGGTGTTATAACATTACCTTTTGCTTTGTATAAATTTACAAATTGTATGAAATATATAGCCATTGGGCGATATGAACCATTAGGCAGCGCTTTCCTCCATGAGACATGGTCTTTACCATACACTTACAGATGCCTTAAGGAGGGGAATGAAGTGAATCTGAATGGTGAAGAATGTACACAGTCGCCTGACCGCTCACTTATTTGCAGACACATCCAGTTGCATGGTTCTTGTAATCAGGACAAACCAAATTTGGCCTGTGTTTTGAAAGGGACACCAGTTCCTGCAATAGTTCCCACGTTCACGTTGTTGTCCAACGGTAGTTATTTACTTTTGAATAACGAGTTTTGTTGTGGGTTAGAGGCCGGTATCGCATATGTGGTTACCGTGTCTGAAAGGGTCGTTTGCTGCAAGAATGTGTTGTATCCACCCACGCATGGGAATTCAGAAGTTTTAATTTGGCCAAGAATACCAACCTTGAAAGCTGAGTTCAATGGTTTAGGCCGTATAAGAGCCCTTTTGTCTCAAAAACAGGTGCCCCTGAGTTCTGCCCATGAAACTTATGTCCTTCACATAGCAAACACACGCACAGAAGTACAAGCACTTTTAAGTACTGATTTGCCGTTTCATTTTTGCGAGCTGGTTCATCAAATCTTCAATGCCTCCTCCACAACGAGCCTGGCTCATTTTTTTAAAATGGTTAGCAGTGGTCTCGTGACTACATTTGAAAAAGTATTTGGTATTATCCCTGCGTTCTTTCATTTTATATTCGCTAGCCTGTTTGGCGGATTTCCTGTTTTGCTGGCTTTGGCTGCAGGCGTTCTGGTGATATTTTATTTCATAAAACATGGATGCCCATCCTGCGCAAGGAAACGCACAGCCCCTACTGATGCAGTTTCGCAACCGGATGCTTGATTATTATGGATCCCTGCCGCTTGCGACCTTAAGCACGGCTTTTGGATTATCCTTCAGATTTTCCTATTTCACCTGTGTCCAGCCTTTGTTTCATTGCCTGAGCTGTGATTTCGACTGGGCCATTGATTTGTGTCTCTGTTTACCGACTTCTCCTGACGTCAACTTTGATCAGCTGATGTCCCCCGTAGTGGCTCATGAGTTGGTCTGTTCTGGCGAAAGGGTTATGGCTGTGGCAGCGATGCATGGACTAATGGGTCAGTGGGACATATTCGCGGCGGCGCATGACTTTCTGGCACAGAGCGTTCTCGAGAACCCACTGAGTTGTCCTCTGATGTTGCTAGAGGATTCGGTGCTGGAGGAGCACGTATGTTCTTTCCCATTGCTTAATTGGATGGCTGAACTGTTTTCAGATGATGGCAGTGATTTCATGTTGGAAGCTGTTGCTACCTATTTTGCATATTCATTCAACGGGGAATGACTCTGAATACTTCCATCATTATGGCACGTGACTTTTTAGTAATTCTGAATGGTGCCAGTTTCAATACGAACATTCGATTTTTTCATATGTTCTAGGCCTATTATAAAAAGTTAGGCCTCAAGTTCGACTTTTTATATTTTGTGTGGCCACTTTAGGCATTCATACATATAATCTTGTGTTTTTGATTTTTACATACATTTACATACATTTAGCTTGGCTCAATATCATTGAACTCTGCTTTCATGTCTTGCCTCTCATAGAGTATTGGCTTATATTTTTGTCTTTTGACCGTCCTCGGATCATTGGGGGGTGTCATATGGTTATTACGTTTCTATATATTGTGTTAAGTTAGCATGTGCTTATTAAATGTTTAAACGCCATATTTTCTTTCTGCTTCGGTTTTGCACACGACACCTAGTTGTTATTACAGCTTTTAACCTAGACGAAAGATGTGATTTATTTGAGAATAATATGTTATTGCACTGGTATCAGTCGTGCCTGGAACACTTGGTACAACTGTCTGCACACTGAGAACTGCACACTCTCCGAATAACCTAACACAAGGTTGCTGCAGGCCTGATCCTCGCACCACGTTAGTCATAACACAAATAATGTTTGTGCCAATATTTGGCTTTACGTGAGTTCAAGATACAGTTACAGAGAATGAGACACACACTTGATGCTGGACATGCTGAGAGCTGGTAGCTGTTGATGTGATCTCCTCCTACTGAGAATTCGAGGTATGGGTCCGCCCAGCTAAGAGCCCAGATGAGACCTTCTTATATATAATATAATATGCTAATTAGGGTGCGCGAAATAAAGGTGATACAGAATTCTATAGATTTTGCATCATAATATGTTATCACCATTTGCTTACTATGGATTAGTGACTATGCTGCTGACTCTGATTTTTATAATATGTATGTTGATATTATACAAGATACTGCGTTTGAGAATGCTGCATTGAAAAATAAACATTTCAAACTTGCACGTGTTTTCATTGCCTCCCAGTTTCGGTTTGGAATGATAATATAACGAAAGAGTGTTCATGTGTTCCACGATACCTGAGGTATTCTAAGTTCATGTTCTGGATTGTCTAAGACATTGGGAAGTATATACTACCGATGCGACACTGTAGCTAGCTAGGTAAGGGGATTTCTGAAACATAGGTGAGTTGTGGGTCACCCTGGCTCACCCAGGTTCTAGATCTCTATGCACAGTTCTGTGAGAGAACGGAAACCCTGCGACACTACTACTTACTGCAACCTACTAGTAACTACGAAGAAACAAGTTGACAGTACAGGGCTGCAGTCATTATGCAATTTCACTAGCCTCTTTGCCCTCAGAGAGAATAAACACTTAGAACATTAAACTAGTGTTAAACATAGCAAAGACACATCAAATAGCTGGAGGGATGAATTTGAAGCAGAGATCAAACAAACGCACAGAGTCACTCTCGTAGAAGTAAGTTCAAGTTCACAAGAATATCATTTCAAAGAGAATTGTGGATACTGTTACTGTTTTTTGTAGTTGTCCTGTTGAATTTGTGAAGTTGATGCATCCAGCCATTCCTCTTATTCGCGGTACTCCTTCATTCCATCGGATGCTCCGTCGATCAATCTTGGTGACCAGACACACTGTCCACTGCCTGCCTGATGCGGATTTGCGGATCACTAATTGTAAGCCTGAGTAGTACATCGATGGCACAGGGTAAAAGCCTGCCTGTAATTTATGATGGAAAAACACAACAGTAAGTGTTAAAGACACCTCGTAGAAAAAAAAATATAAGGCACGCTGTGTAGTGCAAAAATTATACTTTCACTTTCAGGGATGTCATTCCCCAAAATCTAGAACACCCCTCATTACCCTCCCAAAAACGTGCAGAAAACTGCTGCTACCCCGCAGAGGCCTTATTTCAAATCGTGCCAAAACGCACTCAGAAAGTATGCCCAAAACCCCGCTTTCCCACCATGGATTTTCTTTAAACCACTTGCAATCAAAATTAGACATTCCAACAAATATTCCAAGACCCCACCCAGTCGTAAAAATCTAGAACCCCCGCCCAAACACATGCAATACAATACTACTAACCCTAACGAGCCCCAAGTTAAGAATAGTGGCAAACGTTGTCTTTAACTAGGCCAAATCCCCCCTTTCCCAACACAGATTTTCTCCAAACCACTTGCAACCAAAATTACACATTCCCACAAGTGTTCTAAGACCTCATAACCCAGTTGCAAAAATCTAGAACACCCCCAAACACTGCTGCTAACCCTAACGAGTCTAAGTTACAAAAAGTGCCAAAACGCTTTTCAGCATGGATTTTCTCCAAACCACTTTTATCCGTTATTAGACCTTCCCAGCAATGCCCCAAGACCCGTCAACCCACCTGCAAAAAGCAGAACACCCTCAAACAGGCAAAAAGCAAAGATGGAAAATCTCATACTTAGAATATTTTCGGTCTTCTTTCAATTCTGTCCAAAGCGCGCTATGCAGCTAGGTCATAACTCCACTTTTCCACCATGGATTTCCTGAAAAACAAATGCAATCAAAATTAGACTGTACCAGCAGTGCTCCAAGACCCCAAACTCCACCTCCAAACACCAGGAACCCCCCCAAACATCCCCCAAAGACAAGCAAGTGAGCAAAAAACGCAAAAACTTTTTCACCTCCGATTTTCTCCAAAACACTTTTATCCGGTATTAGATCTTCCCAGCAATGCCCCAGATCCGTCAACCCAGGCAAAAACAAGTAGCAAAAATACAAAAATGGGCACTTAGAATTATTTTGCCCTCATTCCAAAATCACTCTATGTGAGCTCTGCAGCTAAGCCCTAACTCCCCTTTGCCACCATGGATTTGCGTCAATCCTCATACCCAGCAGTTCTCCAAGACCCCAAAACCCACCCACAAAAACCAGGAACCCCGCCAAACAGCACCCCGAAAACGCTACAGTGAGCAAAATTCCTGAAAATGTAAAAAACTTTTTCGCCTCCGGTTCTCTCCAAAACACTTTTATCCGGTATTAGACCTTCCCAGCAATGCCCCCAGACCTGTCAACCCAGGTGAAAACAAGTAGAATACCCCCAAACAGCCAAAAAGCAAAAACGGAAAAATGGTCACAGACAAATTTCTGCAAATTTCAATTTCAAATAATCTTTATTTCGATCATAAAAGATCATAAAAGATGTGCAAACGATTTTCATCATTAAAAACATTATAAAAATATATTATACATTTTAAGAAAATCCCCCGACTCATGATTACAATCAGATTACTAGGAAATGCATTTTGATTTATAAAAAGTTCCTGAGAATTATTGCACGTAAACGCCACATTGCCGTCAGGAATTTCGCCATTGCGAACACGGTTGGTGCCGATAAGTCTGTCTTTAGGACTCTGTAGGCCGGGGCATAGGTGCGGAAGCCCAAATTCCTCAAATAAGGGACCAACCAATATCTCCTCATTCTGCTATAAGCTCTGCAGAACAGGACCACGTGGGAATCGCTTTCCAGTTTATACTTGCATGCTGGGCACTCCCCAGTGTCCAAGTTACCATCCCAGGATTTAGTAATGGACCTCAAAGGGAGAGAACCGTATCTCCATTGCATGAAGATCTTCCGAACAGACACAGGCGTCATAGTGTCTAGTACATATTCTGGACTTTAAGAGTCTTTTGTTTTGATGAATTTGTCCGTTAGGGATCCATCCCGTATAGAATTGATGGTTTTCTGGAGCATAGCGCTATAAAACAGGTTTGAAAGTTCCTTTCTGGAGAGCCTTACAGCCGCTGCTTCCGGGTTGGATCATAACTCTGGGACTCCGAGGAACGTACACATGTCCCTAATGTACTTTATCCACGGGATTTTGGTGGCATAGGTTGATCTCAGTAATTCCTGCAGTTCATTTCTATAATGTACTAATTCTTGACTACTCCACAGGCGCCTCCAGTAGGTCTATGGTTTAAGACCCAATTCCTCTGTGATTGGTCGCAATGCCAGGTCCATTCTTAGGGGGAGTAAAGGAGTGCTCGGGGGAAGTGCGGCCAGTTGTCTTATGAAATTGTTTTCTGCAACCTGTACAGTATGCAATGGTATATGTCCCCATAGCTCGCCTCCATAAATGATGCCCCCCCCGGGCTTGGGCTTTATAGATGTGGATGGCGGGTGCCAGTGGACGGAGAGGTGATTTTTTGGCGATTCTTGTGATGGCACCTGCCCTCTGGGCTAGTTTTGTGGTTGCTTTTGTTTTGTGTGGCCAACAAGGGGTGGTGAGGGACAGAGCCTCTGAATTAAGCAGAAAGCTCTCACCCAGTCAAGAGATCAGGGCTAGATCCAACACCGTTTTTTAGCTCACTGCACCATCCCAGTTTCAGAACCTGGCTGTATGCAAATTAGTCTGTTCCTGTCCCAGTGCATGATGGGAACAGGGCAAACCAAACTACAAAAGCCAATTCTTACACTGGGAAGGAAATAAGCTCCCGGGGACCGGTTTCTGGCATTACAGCCGTCTTCGGCCCGGTTTGCTTGAATCCTGATGGTGCAATGAGCAAGGGTCTCACATCTGAGAATACCCTTCCACGCTTAGGGTGGACAAAAATATTTACAACAAGGGGTGGTGAGGGACAGAGTCTCTGAATTAAGCAGAAAGCTCTCACCCAGTCAAGAGATCAGGGCTAGATCCAACACCGTTTTTTAGCTCACTGCACCATCCCAGTTTCAGAACCTGGCTGTATGCAAATTAGTCTGTTCCTGTCCCAGTGCATGATGGGAACAGGGCAAACCAAACTACAAAAGCCAATTCTTACACTGGGAAGGAAACAAGCTCCCGGGGACCGGTTTCTGGCATTACAGCCGTCTTCGGCCCGGTTTGCTTGAATCCTGATGGTGCAATGAGCAAGGGTCTCACATCTGAGAATACCCTTCCACGCTTAGGGTGGACAAAAATATTTACAACAAGGGGTGGTGAGGGACAGAGTCTCTGAATTAAGCAGAAAGCTCTCACCCAGTCAAAAGATCAGGGCTAGATCCAACACCGTTTTTTAGCTCACTGCACCATCCCCGTTTCAGAACCTGGCTGTATGCAAATTAGTCTGTTCCTGTCCCAGTGCATGATGGGAACAGGGCAAACCAAACTACAAAAGCCAATTCTTACACTGGGAAGGAAACAAGCTCCCGGGGACCGGTTTCTGGCATTACAGCCGTCTTCGGCCCGGTTTGCTTGAATCCTGATGGTGCAATGAGCAAGGGTCTCACATCTGAGAATACCCTTCCACGCTTAGGGTGGACAAAAATATTTACAACAAGGGGTGGTGAGGGACAGAGTCTCTGAATTAAGCAGAAAGCTCTCACCCAGTCAAGAGATCAGGGCTAGATCCAACACCGTTTTTTAGCTCACTGCACCATCCCAGTTTCAGAACCTGGCTGTATGCAAATTAGTCTGTTCCTGTCCCAGTGCATGATGGGAACAGGGCAAACCAAACTACAAAAGCCAATTCTTACACTGGGAAGGAAACAAGCTCCCGGGGACCGGTTTCTGGCATTACAGCCGTCTTCGGCCCGGTTTGCTTGAATCCTGATGGTGCAATGAGCAAGGGTCTCACATCTGAGAATACCCTTCCACGCTTAGGGTGGACAAAAATATTTACAACAAGGGGTGGTGAGGGACAGAGTCTCTGAATTAAGCAGAAAGCTCTCACCCAGTCAAGAGATCAGGGCTAGATCCAACACCGTTTTTTAGCTCACTGCACCATCCCAGTTTCAGAACCTGGCTGTATGCAAATTAGTCTGTTCCTGTCCCAGTGCATGATGGGAACAGGGCAAACCAAACTACAAAAGCCAATTCTTACACTGAGAAGGAAACAAGCTCCCGGGGACCGGTTTCTGGCATTACAGCCGTCTTCGGCCCAGTTTGCTTGAATCCTGATGGTGCAATGAGCAAGGGTCTCACATCTGAGAATACCCTTCCACGCTTAGGGTGGACAAAAATATTTACAACAAGGGGTGGTGAGGGACAGAGTCTCTGAATTAAGCAGAAAGCTCTCACCCAGTCAAGAGATCAGGGCTAGATCCAACACCGTTTTTTAGCTCACTGCACCATCAGGATTCAAGCAAGCCGGGCCGAAGAAGGCTGAAATGCCAGAAACCGGTCCCCGGTAGCTTGTCTCCTTTCTGGTGAAGAATTGGCTTGGTAGTTTAGTCTGCCCTGTTCCCATGATGCACTGGGCCAGGGACAGACTGATTTGCATATAGCCAGGTTCTGAGCTGGGATGGGGCAGTGAGATAAATAACGGTGATGGATCAAGCCCTGATCTTTGGACTGGGTAAGAGTGGTCTGTTTAACTCAGACACTCTGTTCATCACCACCCCCTTTTTGTAAATCGTTTTTGGCCACTATAGGTGTGGCAGGGTATACTCAGACATGAGTCCCTTTCTCACTGCTCCATCAGGATTCAAGCAAGCCGGGCCGAAGAAGGCTGAAATGCCAGAAACCGGTCCCCGGTAGCTTGTCTCCTTTCTGGTGAAGAATTGGCTTGGTAGTTTAGTCTGCCCTGTTCCCATGACGCACTGGGCCAGGGACAGACTGATTTGCATATAGCCAGGTTCTGAGCTGGGATGGGGCAGTGAGATAAATAACGGTGATGGATCAAGCCCTGATCTTTTGACTGGGTAAGAGTGGTCTGTTTAACTCAGACACTCTGTTCATCACCACCCCCTTTTTGTAAATCGTTTTTGGCCACTATAGGTGTGGCAGGGTATACTCAGACATGAGTCCCTTTCTCACTGCTCCATCAGGATTCAAGCAAGCCGGGCCGAAGAAGGCTGAAATGCCAGAAACCGGTCCCCGGTAGCTTGTCTCCTTTCTGGTGAAGAATTGGCTTGGTAGTTTACTCTGCCCTGTTCCCATGATGCACTGGGCCAGGGACAGACTGATTTGCATATAGCCAGGTTCTGAGCTGGGATGGGGCAGTGAGATAAATAACGGTGATGGATCAAGCCCTGATCTTTGGACTGGGTAAGAGTGGTCTGTTTAACTCAGACACTCTGTTCATCACCACCCCCTTTTTGTAAATCGTTTTTGGCCACTATAGGTGTGGCAGGGTATACTCAGACATGAGTCCCTTTCTCACTGCTCCATCAGGATTCAAGCAAGCCGGGCCGAAGAAGGCTGAAATGCCAGAAACCGGTCCCCGGTAGCTTGTCTCCTTTCTGGTGAAGAATTGGCTTGGTAGTTTAGTCTGCCCTGTTCCCATGATGCACTGGGCCAGGGACAGACTGATTTGCATATAGCCAGGTTCTGAGCTGGGATGGGGCAGTGAGATAAATAACGGTGATGGATCAAGCCCTGATCTTTGGACTGGGTAAGAGTGGTCTGTTTAACTCAGACACTCTGTTCATCACCACCCCCTTTTTGTAAATCGTTTTTGGCCACTATAGGTGTGGCAGGGTATACTCAGACATGAGTCCCTTTCTCACTGCTCCATCAGGATTCAAGCAAGCCGGGCCGAAGAAGGCTGAAATGCCAGAAACTGGTCCCCGGTAGCTTGTCTCCTTTCTGGTGAAGAATTGGCTTGGTAGTTTAGTCTGCCCTGTTCCCATGATGCACTGGGCCAGGGACAGACTGATTTGCATATAGCCAGGTTCTGAGCTGGGATGGGGCAGTGAGATAAATAACGGTGATGGATCAAGCCCTGATCTTTGGACTGGGTAAGAGTGGTCTGTTTAACTCAGACACTCTGTTCATCACCACCCCTTTTTGTAAATCGTTTTTGGCCACTATAGGTGTGGCAGGGTATACTCAGACATGAGTCCCTTTCTCACTGCTCCATCAGGATTCAAGCAAGCCGGGCTGAAGAAGGCTGAAATGCCAGAAACCGGTCCCCGGTAGCTTGTCTCCTTTCTGGTGAAGAATTGGCTTGGTAGTTTAGTCTGCCCTGTTCCCATGATGCACTGGGCCAGGGACAGACTGATTTGCATATAGCCAGGTTCTGAGCTGGGATGGGGCAGTGAGATAAATAACGGTGATGGATCAAGCCCTGATCTTTGGACTGGGTAAGAGTGGTCTGTTTAACTCAGACACTCTGTTCATCAACACCCCCTTTTTGTAAATCGTTTTTGGCCACTATAGGTGTTGCAGGGTATACTCAGACATGAGTCCCTTTCTCACTGCTCCATCAGGATTCAAGCAAGCCGGGCCGAAGAAGGCTGAAATGCCAGAAACTGGTCACCGGTAGCTTGTCTCCTTTCTGGTGAAGAATTGGCTTGGTAGTTTAGTCTGCCCTGTTCCCATGATGCACTGGGCCAGGGACAGACTGATTTGCATATAGCCAGGTTCTGAGCTGGGATGGGGCAGTGAGATAAATAACGGTGATGGATCAAGCCCTGATCTTTGGACTGGGTAAGAGTGGTCTGTTTAACTCAGACACTCTGTTCATCACCACCCCCTTTTTGTAAATCGTTTTTGGCCACTATAGGTGTGGCAGGGTATACTCAGACATGAGTCCCTTTCTCACTGCTCCATCAGGATTCAAGCAAGCCGGGCCGAAGAAGGCTGAAATGCCAGAAACCGGTCCCCGGTAGCTTGTCTCCTTTCTGGTGAAGAATTGGCTTGGTAGTTTAGTCTGCCCTGTTCCCATGATGCACTGGGCCAGGGACAGACTGATTTGCATATAGCCAGGTTCTGAGCTGGGATGGGGCAGTGAGATAAATAACGGTGATGGATCAAGCCCTGATCTTTGGACTGGGTAAGAGTGGTCTGTTTAACTCAGACACTCTGTTCATCACCACCCCCTTTTTGTAAATCGTTTTTGGCCACTATAGGTGTGGCAGGGTATACTCAGACATGAGTCCCTTTCTCACTGCTCCATCAAGATTCAAGCAAGCCGGGCTGAAGAAGGCTGAAATGCCAGAAACCGGTCCCCGGTAGCTTGTCTCCTTTCTGGTGAAGAATTGGCTTGGTAGTTTAGTCTGCCCTGTTCCCATGATGCACTGGGCCAGGGACAGACTGATTTGCATATAGCCAGGTTCTGAGCTGGGATGGGGCACTGAGATAAATAACGGTGATGGATCAAGCCCTGATCTTTGGACTGGGTAAGAGTGGTCTGTTTAACTCAGACACTCTGTTCATCACCACCCCCTTTTTGTAAATCGTTTTTGGCCACTATAGGTGTGGGAGGGTATACTCAGACATGAGTCCCTTTCTCACTGCTCCATCAGGATTCAAGCAAGCCGGGCCGAAGAAGGCTGAAATGCCAGAAACCGGTCCCCGGTAGCTTGTCTCCTTTCTGGTGAAGAATTGGCTTGGTAGTTTAGTCTGCCCTGTTCCCATGATGCACTGGGCCAGGGACAGACTGATTTGCATATAGCCAGGTTCTGAGCTGGGATGGGGCAGTGAGATAAATAACGGTGATGGATCAAGCCCTGATCTTTGGACTGGGTAAGAGTGGTCTGTTTAACTCAGACACTCTGTTCATCAACACCCCCTTTTTGTAAATCGTTTTTGGCCACTATAGGTGTGGCAGGGTATACTCAGACATGAGTCCCTTTCTCACTGCTCCATCAGGATTCAAGCAAGCCGGGCCGAAGAAGGCTGAAATGCCAGAAACAGGTCCCCGGTAGCTTGTCTCCTTTCTGGTGAAGAATTGGCTTGGTAGTTTAGTCTGCCCTGTTCCCATGATGCACTGGGCCAGGGACAGACTGATTTGTATATAGCCAGGTTCTGAGCTGGGATGGGGCAGTGAGATAAATAACGGTGATGGATCAAGCCCTGATCTTTGGACTGGGTAAGAGTGGTCTGTTTAACTCAGACACTCTGTTCATCACCACCCCCTTTTTGTAAATCGTTTTTGGCCACTATAGGTGTGGCAGGGTATACTCAGACATGAGTCCCTTTCTCACTGCTCCATCAGGATTCAAGCAAGCCGGGCCGAAGAAGGCTGAAATGCCAGAAACCGGTCCCCGGTAGCTTGTCTCCTTTCTGGTGAAGAATTGGCTTGGTAGTTTAGTCTGCCCTGTTCCCATGATGCACTGGGCCAGGGACAGACTGATTTGCATATAGCCAGGTTCTGAGCTGGGATGGGGCAGTGAGATAAATAACGGTGATGGATCAAGCCCTGATCTTTGGACTGGGTAAGAGTGGTCTGTTTAACTCAGACACTCTGTTCATCACCACCCCCTTTTTGTAAATCGTTTTTGGCCACTATAGGTGTGGCAGGGTATACTCAGACATGAGTCCCTTTCTCACTGCTCCATCAGGATTCAAGCAAGCCGGGCCGAAGAAGGCTGAAATGCCAGAAACCGGTCCCCGGTAGCTTGTCTCCTTTCTGGTGAAGAATTGGCTTGGTAGTTTAGTCTGCCCTGTTCCCATGATGCACTGGGCCAGGGACAGACTGATTTGCATATAGCCAGGTTCTGAGCTGGGATGGGGCAGTGAGATAAATAACGGTGATGGATCAAGCCCTGATCTTTGGACTGGGTAAGAGTGGTCTGTTTAACTCAGACACTCTGTTCATCACCACCCCCTTTTTGTAAATCATTTGTTTTGTGTGGCAGCCAAGTCAGGTTGTGGTTGAGGGTTATGCCGAGATATTCTATTACGTGTACTCTTTCTAGGGTTGTGGATCCTAGGCGGGGATTTGGGCAGCTTTTGGGTCTGGGATTGAGGATCATAAATTTGGTCTTAGAAGGGTTTATTTCTAAGCCCCTTTCATTGCAAAACCCCAGAAACCCATTCAGAACCCTCTGCAGCCCCATTGGTGTTTTGGACAGCAGCAGGGTGTCGTCCGCGAACATAATCGCTGGCACCCTGCTGCTGTTCAATTGTGGCGCATCGATGTTAGGGATCCTATTCAGATGCTCTATCACCCCGTTCACGAATAAGAAAAACAGGGTCGGCGCCAAAACGCAGCCCTGCCTTACCCCTCTGCGAACGGGGAATTTGTCTGTCAATCTGCCGCCCTTTCCATATCTCACACGGGCATAGTTGTTGGTATGCAGCCTGACTAATACATGGAGAATATCTCCTGGGATACCTAATTCGGCCAGCACCGCCCACAATTTAGCCCTAGGAACTAAATCGAAGGCGGCGCAAAGGTCCACAAAAACCGCATACAATGTCCCACCTTCTGAAAGTACCGTCTTCGAATATATGATATTCAGTCTTAATATTTGGTCGACTGTTGAGACTCCTTTTCTAAAACCCGCCTGGAGAGGGCTTAAAATGTCAGTCTCCTCCATCCAGCATAACAACCTATTAAGAAAAAATCTACCAAACAGCTTTTGGGATACATCAATGAGGCTGATTGGGCGATAGTTGGCTGGGAGCAGAGGCGACCCCTTTTTAAATATCGGGACCACCTCCGCTCACAGCCAAGTATCCGGTATTTTCATTCCCCCCAGTACTGCATTGAATAAAACCATGAGGTAGGGTGCCCAAATTCCAGGTTCGTGTTTAAATAGGTCGCCCGGCACCCCATCCAGGCCTGGTGCCTTTCCAGCGGTAAGCCCTTCAATCGCCTTCCTAATGTCATTTATGGTAAAGGGATCAGAGGTCTGTCTGACAGGGGCGATTGGCATTTCTGTTTCTGTGTCCTCATTCTCTATGGAGTATAACTGCTGGAAATGTTTTTGCCAGACATTTGCAGCAATATTGGGTTCGATTGCAGTGGGTAAATCCCTGCAACCGTGATTAATTATTCTCCAGAATTTACGGGAGTCTCTTGTTGCTAAAGACTCCGATAGATTCTCCCAGTGCTGTACATCCCACTCTATCTTAGTGTTAGCTATGAGTGTTTTGTAGGCCTTCCTTCTGGCGGTGATCTCTTCCCTCGGGCTTCCTACTTTTATACTGGATAGTAGATCGTGTTTTGCATCTCAGCAAGCTCTATTAAACCAAGTGCATTTATTCAGCCCCTGGGATCTAGGTGCTCTGGTACTGAAGAGGTCGGCTTCAAGCTTCCTAATTAAATGTTCGTGAACCTGTGCTAGGTCCTCACTAGTTTCCCTTGTAGAACCTAAGTTCCATAAATCAAAGGCCTCTTCCAGGGTTGGAATGATTCCAGCATATAGGGTGGCTATCTTGTCTTCACTGGAGGCAAGGTTTTCCCATTTAATCCTCTTCCTATTATTGTACAGGAGGTATCCCTCTCCATGCTTTTGCTCACTTGATGGACTCTCTTCCAGACAGGGGGTGGCAAAGTCTAGTTCTAAAGCATTATGGTCACTATCCTGTCTAGGCAATACTCTGAAGTCCAGGACCCTTTTCCACGCATGCAACTGAACCAGGAAGTAATCTAGTGTGGATTCTCTACCCGCCCTATTGAACGTGCATTTGCTCGGAATATCGGACCTAGTGCGGCCGTTACAGGCTCTCAAGCCGTAGGTGAGATTGAGTGTGTTTATTTGAACAGCCAGCGGTGTCCATGCTCTAGGAGGGGGGGCTTCTGTTGGAGGAACCTGCCAACTTGAATCCTCCTCTAGGGAGGGTCCATCAAGTAGACCAGGTAACGGTTCAAAGTGGGAATTAAAGTCCCCCCCTACTAGATATGGTACACCCTCTGGAATGGCTTCTAGGAGCCGGGACAATGCCTCGATGGTTTTGGAGGTGGCAGCTATTGGAACTGGCCTGGAGTAGATGTTTATTACAAGTAATTTGTGAAGTACCGGCCATTCAAGTAGAACTGCCAGTATGTCCTCCGAGTCCACAGTGTATCGTGAAGCTGAGCAACCTAAGTCAGAAGCCACCCAGATCGCCAGACCTCCAGACGGTCGACCTCTCCCACCCCAGCTAGCTTGTATCGAGAATGTCTGGAAACCCCTGTACATAGTCTCTTCCCTTGCCCAAGTCTCTTGGAAGAGACAGATACTTTTTGAGTTTATTAGTTCGCCCCACGAGCCGAATCTATTTTGTTGGCCAAGCCTGCCAAGTTCCAAGAAAGCAGTTTTAGTGATTGGGAGTCATGGAGCCCAGCCCGCATCGTGGTTTGGTTAGTCATTTGTGTTATGTGTACTGGTCGGGCTAGCCTCTGTGTCTGCTCTTGGCCCATGAGTGGGCCCTCCAGGTTAGTTCCCCTTTCTTCTCTCTGTTGGCCTAACCCCGAGTTACTGGCGGGAGAGTTCTCCTCCCCATTGATGGAATTGGGGGTTTTGTGGGTGCCTTCATCATGGCCTGATATTTGCCTATGTGCCCTTTCTTCAGGGGTCAATTGTCAATCTACCATTTCGAGACAGTCGTATCGATTATAAAGTGGTAGAGGCGGTGGCTGATATTGTCTAGGGGGCCAAGGTACTTCTCTTCCAAATCCTCCATTGCCCACTCCTCTTCTGTTTGCAGTCTCCCACCCTTGGGGATCATCATAAATTGGCGGATAGTCAAGGGGTGTTCGCATTTGATTATAGGGGATTTTATTCCCTCCCTGGTTACCCCCCAATTTCCCTGTGGGTTCTGTAGGTACCCTTGTCTCTGGTTGTTAGTTGTGTGGGTATTTGCTGGATAGAAGAAAGAAAGAGGGAGTGGATGGATGTTATTTCCCTCATCCTCTAGGAAAGAGCCACAAATGTAGGAGACTGTTCCTGGTTCTTTAAAGCTCACCAGTATACAGTCACCACTGATTGTTTTGGGTTTCTTTCCTACCCACGCGACTCTTCTTACCATGCGAATTTTGCTTGACATGCCTCTAGGAAGTGGTCTATGTGTAGATAACCAGTTTATTACTTTGTTTTTTAAAGAGACCCCTGTCTCGTATGTGTCCGATTTTAGTTCGGGCACCCCAGCTAGAATAGCAGTATATGGAGCTACCTCGGGTGGAAGATTAACAGTAACTGTTTTTTGCGCTATGTTGTTGGAGTCCTGAGAATTTTGTTTATTAGTTAGTGAAGATTTAGGTGGGCTTTTATGTTGTAAGTGAGAATGCGTAATATCAGTAACTGGATGTGTTTGTTGTGCACTAGATTATTGATTGTCATGGGTTCCTGCTGGAGTCGCTGGGATAACTGGATTGGCTTTCGAGTTTAATCGTTGGTTGTTGAGTGGTTTGGAATTTTTGGTGCCAGTTGTTGTTATTACGGCATCAATACCTTTGGCAGGTCTCAAAGGGTTAGGATTGTTTTTGGGTTTCGGGTCAATATTAGGGGCTGAAGGGCAAGAAACTCCTGGTTTACAAGAGTCCATGAACTGTGATGCAGTTTTCTCTATTTTAATTAATCTTGCTTCCATTTTTATCAAACGGGCTTCTAAGGGATTTAGAATTGACTTGAGGAGGTTTCCTATGTCTGCTAGTGTTATGTCCCCTTCAGCTGACTCAGTACTGTGTTCTGGTAAGGGGACTGGCAGATCAGTAGAAATATTACTGGCTGGTTCTGGGGGAGGACCATCTGATGTCTCCGACGGCGGTCTATCCTGTATAGAATTGGCAGTACTGGGAGCATTGTGTGTTAGCCCTGTCTTTGATTGTTTGGCCTTCCTTTCCTTGGAGCTCTGTTTCCCTGTTTTTCTTTTTTGAATTGCACCCTCCCTTAGACTCTGATCTGTATTTTGTGGCCCTGTAGGATTTGGGATATTTGTTATAAGAGGAGGTTCTTCCCTCAGTAGGATAGGGATTTGAGTAGCCAATTCAGTATCCTCTCCCCTATTTGGTGTGTTTGGAGGTTGCGTGATTTGTGTCAACGGCAACGAGAGGAGACTCATATCTTCAGGGTCACTTATGGTTCCCTCTGAGAGATCTATGCTGGTATGCGGGTGAGCCCCTCCGCAGGCTCCAAGTTGAGAATTGTCAAGATTCCGCCTATCCTCTGGGGTTTTTGCCATCGCTATGATACCCATCGACGACCATCCGGACCCACTCTATTTCTTGCGAAATACGTCTTTCTTAGAGGGTGATGTCCTCAATCAACAAAGATCCCGCTTTGAGGAAATAATTATCTATTTTACCTTGAATAGGAGCAGTTGTTGTAGGACCAGCAGCCGCCACATTAGCTTTACTCCTTGTTTCCATTTTGCTCTTAGTAAGCGGTGTGACTTAAGGATTGGGGAGAGGCTGAGTAAGCAAATGAGGTGGACAGTCGTGATGTAAAGGGGGTGGCCCGTTCCGTTCTCCAACGTTCTCGAACGGCCTCAAACGGCCCGCTCTTTGCCCGGTCTTCGCCCCGTGCTGCGTCCCGTGCTGCAGGAGATTAGAGCTTAGATGTAGGGGACGTAATGGGCGGTGGGCGGGACAGCAGGGAGAGCGGACCGGAAGCTGGCAGTCGGTCACGCAGGGACTCCTGGCTGATGGAGTCCCTACAACGCTCGCAGCCCTGCTGGATGCCTCAGCCCGGTTCCGCCTTTCCTCTCCTCCCTTCCGGCGTGAAGCCCCTCTAGCACCGAGGCGAAGCGGGTGCGGCGAGGTTCAGGTCCGGTGGCAGAAACAACAAGGAAGTTCACCTCCTGGCAAGCGTTCCTAGCAGGTAGGGTCTCGGTGCAATAGTGGTACTCAAATTTCCCACATCACTCTGTGCTCGCTCTGCAGCTAGGCCCCAACTCCCCTTTGCCACCATGGATTTTCTCCAAACCACTTGCAATCAAAAGTATCCATACCCAGCGTTGCTCCAAGACCCCCCACTGCCCCCCAACACCAGGAACCCCCCCAAGCAGGCCCCCAAAAATGCTAAAGTGAGCACATTTCCTGAAAATGGGAAAACTTTTTCACCTCCGATTTGGTCCAAAACACTTGATTCCGATATTAGACCTTCCGAGCTATGCCCCCAGACCCCTGCAGCCACCCGTCCAAAAGCAGAAAACCCCCAAACAGGCAAAAAGCAAAAATGGGCCTACCTTCAATTCAGTCCAAATACGCTGTGCAGCTAGGTCATAACTCCACTTTTCCACCATGGATTTCCTGAAAAACAAATGCAATCAACATTAGACAGTGCCAGCAGTGCTCCCAGACCCCAAAACCCACCCACAAAAACCTAGAAGCCCCCCAAACAGCACCCCAAAGACAGGCAAGTGAGCAAAAACGCAAAATCTTTTTCACCTCTGATTTGGTCGAAAAAAAACTTGATTCCGATATTAGACCTTCCGAGCTATGCCCCCAGACCCCTGTAGCCTCCCGCCCAAAAGCAGAACACAACCCAATTAGGCAAAAAGTAAAAATGGGCCTACCTTCAATTCAGTCCAAATACGCTCCTCAGCTAGGCCCTAACACCCCTTTTTCACCATGGATTGCATGAAAAATAAATGCAATCAACATTAGACTGTGCCAGCAGTGCTCCCAGACCCCAAAACCCACCCACAGAAACCTAGAAGCCCCCCAAACAGCCCCCCAAAAACATGTAATACTGGTATATTCAAAACATGGCAAATTGCGCTGTTTACAAAACATTGCTGTTTTCAGCACTTCCACTACTTCGATCCTCTTGAAACTCACATGGACAGTCACTTGTTCCAGCGATTCACAAGAATATCAGCAAGGCGGGACAAAATCGAACCACTGCGCTCTTTGAAGAAGAAGAAGAAGAAGGAAGGTCTCCGACTAGTTTTCACTTACTTTTCACCCAAACACACGCGCCCGCAAAACACCCAAAAAGGCTACAATTCTGCCAATTCTGGACCAAAGAACACCAAACCCCCCTAAAACATTGCCAACATCATTATGAACGAGACAATGTTATAAATGGGATCCCTGGCCGGCCAGGGCTTGCGCCAAAGTCAGTCCGAGACCACCACTTCCACGTCAGGGGCAGGGCAAGGGAGTTACGCGCCAAGATAACCCCTGCTCACCCCCTTGGTAACGTAGCACAAGCAGTAATGCTAAACTCTGATGCAATGTGAGTTAAGTGTTTGCGCATGCACCCCCAGCAACAACACCCAAGGCCCACCACAAAGGAAACTCCACACAAGGTTATGTATAAAAATAGCCTTTGTATTACACCAAAACACATTAGATAAAAACACACACTTCACAGTGTGCCAACAGGCACTGGCAGAATTTACAGGGGATATGTACAAGACAAGGCCACCTGTACCACTGTCAGGAATCAGCACTTTCATAACTAGAAATGCTGTTAGAATTAGCACTTAGAACATAGAGTATAAATCATCATCATCATTGTCATCTTTATTTCGACATAAGTGTCATAAAAGAGTTCACATTTGACCAGAAATGTACAATGTAAAACGTAAGCCTAAAAATTTAAAACAATTAAAACATAATATGTTATCATCGACAATTCGGTCATTAGTATAACAGCATAGTCATTATACATGTTCTGGAGGAATAATCCCATAAAATCCCTAACAGCTAATACTATATAAAAAGGGAGACATTTCAGAAAATCAACACAGTTATCAATATTTACTAGTTCCCCTAGTATTCTCAACATTCCTCCTTATGTTCCACATCGCTGCCAGAAATTTAGATACTGCGAAAACAATAAGGGGAGATAGATCAGTTTTAAATATTCTAAAAGCTTGGTGGCAGCGGCTAATCCCCAAGTTTCTACAAATAGGGACGATCCACTTCTTTCGGGGTAGGTGGTAGGCGGGACAAAAAAACAAAATGTGTAATTCATTATCGAGGTCTGATGTACAAGCAGGGCAGTTTTTCAGTGTAGGTGCACACCATTTACTCTTGAATGCTCTAATCAGTAGGGAGCCGTGTCTCCATTTAAGGAATAATTTCCTTAACAGGACTGGACTAACATTGTCTAATACACTTTCAAATTTTAAAAAAGTCCTTTGTCATTAAAAACAAGCCAGACAGTGATCCCACCGTGGTATTCAATACAAAGGTACTAAGAGTCTTCTGATGATATAGATTAAGAATGTACTTGCGCGGGAAAGAAGAACAAGCGCATTCTGGCTCAGACCACATTAAAGAAAGACCTAGTGTGTCAAGTTCCTTTTTAACATATTTAAGCCATCTGATATTCCACGCATTAGGGAGGCTAAGCACCTTTAGCAACTCCTGTCTGTAGTGCTTAATTTCGGGAGTTGCCCATAGCCTCCTCCAAAAGATCAAAGGTTTAAGGGCTAATTCCTCATTTATTGGACGAAGACCCAGATCCATCCTAAGTGGCAGAAATGGTGTTGTAGGAGGAAGTGATACCAGTTGTCTTAGAAAATTGTTCTCTGCGACAGAAATCGCTGATACACAATTATAGCCTCACAATTCACCCCTGTATGTGACCGCACCTCGGGCCTGCAATTTATACATTTCCAGGGGTGGGCCGATTGGTTTAACCATGGATTTGTTGTATAACTTTAAAATACCACCCGCTTTTTGGGCTAACTTCACTTGACATTTTCTTTGGTGTGGAACCCAAGTCATATTTTCGTTCAGGGTTAGACCCAAATATACGAATGTCTTGACTCTTTCGAGTCGGACTCCGTCTATCACTGGACTCAGGCGTGTTGTTGAGGGGGGGTTAAAGATCATATATTTCATTTTTAGGGTGTTGATTTCCAGCCCCCTATCCTTGCAAAAGGACACAAAACCATCAAGGACTCGTTGGATGCCCATAGGGGTCTTAGAAAGTAACAAGGTATCATCCGCAAACATAATCGCAGAGATCCTAAAACCAGCAAGCTTTGGGGTGTCGGTATTGGGAACCGCATTCAGATGCGTGATTACCCCGTTGACGTAGAGGCAAAACAGAGTAGGCGCCAAGACGCAACCCTGTCTTACGCCTCGGCCAACGGGGAATCTTGCTGATAATAGGCCTTCCTTAACGCATCTGACCTGCGCATAGTTTCCAGAATGAAGGCGTACTAATATGCCCAGGAGCGGCGGAGGAATACCCATTTCCGATAGAGCACACCACAATTTCCGACGTGGAACCAAGTTGAAGGCGGCTCGCAAGTCGACAAAGACTGTAAATAGGGAGCCCCCCTCGATTTCCACAGTTTTCCAAAAGAGCATATTTAATCTAAAAATCTGGTCTGTAGTGGATACCTTCTTCCTGAATCCGGCTTCATAGGGACTCAAGATGTCAGAATCCTCCATCCAATCCAAAAGACGGTCTAATATTAGCCTCGAAAAGAGTTTCAGGGACACATCAATAAGGCTAATTGGCCTGTAGTTGGCTGGGAGCAGGGGTGAGCCCTTCTTGAAGATGGGTACTATCTCTGCTTCCAGCCAAGTTCTAGGTACCGCCATGCCACCCAGGACTGCATTAACAATAAGCTTTAGATAGGGCGCCCATACCCGTGGCTCATGTTTAAAAAGGTCACCAGGCACGCCATCGAGCCCGGGTCTTTACCTTTGGGGAGTCTGGCAATAACTGCCCTGACTTCACCCTCTGTAAAGTCAAAGGTGGACGTATCGGCCAAACAGCCTAGTGGTGCTCCTAGTGGAGCTGAGTCCTCAATGGAATCCTCGCCTAAATACAAGGTATGAAAATGCACTTCCCAAACCTCTGGAGCGATATTAGGTAGAATGCCTGGGGCGTTGTCAACCGAGCACGTGGTCACAATCTGCCAAAACTTCCTAGCATCTCGGAGTTGCCAGTGCGGAAGTTAACTTTTCCCAATTCTCGTTCCCCACTCCAACTTTGCATGGTGAATTAGTTGCCTATAAGCTGATCTTCTTTCTTTTATGAGTTCCCTATTATTGTTATGTTTCAGGGCCTCAAGGAGCTGCGATTTCGCAATTTTACAAGCTCTGTTATAACAAGTGGGCTTATTAACAGTATTTCTCGCTTTGGAACCTGGAGGATTTAAGACCAGCGCTAGATTTTTAACTAGATCCTGATTAAGTTTACCCAACCTAGAGTTTACTTCAAGAGTAGGCTGCTGGAAGTTCAGTGTATTAGCCATTTCCAGTGCTGGAATTACCATGGTATATAACTCCACCACTAGTTTTGGGTGTGTAACGAGTTTGTCCCATCTAAGTCTCCTTCTGTTACTAGAGAGGACCACCCTGTTGTATAATCCGGGCTCCGTGGGAAAAGATTTGGGCATGTTGGAGTATTGGAAGTCCAGGATCAGTGCGTTATGGTCACTTTCTCCTCTGGGTACCACCTTAAAGTCCAGAATCTTGTGCCATACACGTGTTTCTACAAAAAATGTAGTCCAGTCGTGATTCCTGGCCTGGTTTGTTGAAAGTACACGTAGAGGGGATATCTGATTTTACACATCCATTACAAGCCCTGATTGAATATCTCAAGGTCAGGGTCATAATTTGTACTGGTAAAGGAGCCCATGACCTGACAGGGGGGCTGTCTACCGGAGGGATTTTCCAGTGTTTATCTTCCTTTAGGGAATGTACCATCCAGTAGGTCCGTCAGTGGCTTAAAATGGGAGTTAAGATCTCCGCCTTTAACATAGGTAACGACCATCCGGACCCACTCTATTTCTTGCGAAATACGTCTTTCTAAGAGGGTGATGTCCTCAATCAACAAAGATCCCGCTTTGAGGAAATAGTTATCTATTTTACCTTGAATAGGAGCAGTTGTTGTAGGACCAGCAGCCGCCACATTAGCTTTACTCCTTGTTTCCATTTTGCTCTTAGTAAGCGGTGTGTCTTAAGGATTGGGGAGAGGCTGAGTAAGCAAATGAGGTGGACAGTCGTGATGTAAAGGGGGTGGCCCGTTCCGTTCTCCAACGTTCATGAACGGCCTCAAACGGCCCGCTCTTTGCCCGGTCTTCGCCCCGTGCTGCGTCCCGCGCTGCGGGAGATTAGAGCTTAGATGTAGGGGGCGTAATGGGCAGTGGGCAGGACAGCAGGGAGAGCGGACCGGAAGCTGGCAGTCGGTCACGCAGGGACTCCTGGTTGATGGAGTCCCTGCAACGCTCGCAGCCCTGCTGGATGCCTCAGCCCGGTTCCAACTTTCCTCTCCTCCCTTCCGGCGTGAAGCCCCTCTAGCACCGAGGCGATGCGGCACCCGCGATGCGGCACCCACAAAGCGGGTGCGGCGAGGTTCAGGTCCGGTGGCAGAAACAACAAGGAAGTTCACCTCCTGGCAAGCATTCCTAGCAGGTAGGGTCTCGGTGCAATAGTGGTCCTCAAATTTCCCACATCACTCTGTGCTCGCTCTGCAGCTAGGCCCCAACTCCCCTTTGCCACCATGGATTTTCTCCAAACCACTTGCAATCAAAAGTATCCATACCCAGCGTTGCTCCAAGACCCCCCAACCCCCCCAACACCAGGAACCCCCCCAAGCAGGCCCCCAAAAAAGCTAAAGTGAGCAAATATCCTGAAAATGGAAAAACTTTTTCACCTCCGATTTGGTCCAAAACACTTGATTCCGATATTAGACCTTCCGAGCTATGCCCCCAGACCCCTGCAGCCACCCGTCCAAAAGCAGAACACCCCCAAACAGGCAAAAAGCAAAAATGGGCCTACCTTCAATTCAGTCCAAATACGCTGTGCAGCTAGGTCATAACTCCACTTTTCCACCATGGATTTCCGGAAAAACAAATGCAATCAACATTAGACTGTGCCAGCAGTGCTCCCAGACCCCAAAACCCACCCACAAAAACCTAGAAGCCCCCCAAACAGCACCCCAAAGACAGGCAAGTGAGCAAAAACGCAAAAACTTTTTCACCTCTGATTTGGTCGAAAAAAAACTTGATTCCGATATTAGACCTTCCGAGCTATGCCCCCAGACCCCTGTAGCCTCCCGCCCAAAAGCAGAACACAACCCAATTAGGCAAAAAGTAAAAATGGGCCTACCTTCAATTCAGTCCAAATACGCTCTGCAGCTAGGCCCTAACTCCCCTTTTTCACCATGGATTGCTTGAAAAACAAATGCAATCAACATTAGAATGTGCCAGCAGTGATCCCAGACCCCAAAGCCCACCCACAGAAACCTAGAAGCCCCCCAAACAGCCCCCCAAAAACATGCAATACTGGTATATTCAAAACATGGCAAATTGCGCTGTTTACAAAACATTGCTGTTTTCAGCACTTCCACTACTTCGATCCTCTTGAAACTCACATGGACAGTCACTTGTTCCAGCGATTCACAAGAATATCAGCAAGGCAGGACAAAATCGAACCACTGCGCTCTTTGAAGAAGAAGAAGAAGAAGAAGAAGGAAGGTCTCCGACTAGTTTTCACTTACTTTTCACCCAAACACACGCGCCCGCAAAACACCCAAAAAGCCTAGAATTCTGCCAATTCTGGACTAAAAAACACCAAACCCCCCTAAAACATTGCCAACATCATTATGAACGAGACAATGTTATAAATGGGATCCCTGGCCGGCCAGGGCTTGCGCCAAAGTCAGTCCGAGACCACCACTTCCACGTCAGGGGCAGGGCAAGGGAGTTACGCGCCAAGATAACCCCTGCTCACCCCCTTGGTAACGTAGCACAAGCAGTAAGGCTAAACTCGGAGGCAATGTGATTTAAGTGTTTGCGCATGCACCCCAGCAACAACACCCAAGGCCCACCACAAAGGAAACTCCACACAAGGTTATGTATAAAAATAGCCTTTGTATTACACCAAAACACATTAGATAAAAACACACACTTCACAGTGTGCCAACAGGCACTGGCAGAATTTACAGGGGATATGTACAAGACAAGGCCACCTGTACCACTGTCAGGAATCAGCACTTTTATAACTAGAAATACTGTTAGAATTAGCACTTAGAACATAGAGTATAAATCATCATCATCATTGTCATCTTTATTTTGACATAAGTGTCATAAAAGAGTTCACATTTGACCAGAAATGTACAATGTAAAACGTAAGCATAAAAATTTAAAACAATTAAAACATAATATGTTATCATCGACAATTCGGTCATTAGTATAAAAGCATAGTCATTATACATGTTCTGGAGGAATAATCCCATAAAATCCCTAACAGCTAATACTATATAAAAAGGGAGACATTTCAGAAAATCAACACAGTTATCAATATTTACTAGTTCCCCTAGTATTCTCAACATTCCTCCTTATGTTCCACATCGCTGCCAGAAATTTAGATACTGCGAAAACAATAAGGGGAGAGAGATTAGTTTTAAATATTCTAAAAACTTGGTGGCAGCGGCTAATCCCCAAGTTTCTACAAATAGGGACGATCCACTTCTTTCGGGGTAGGTGGTAGGCGGGACAAAAAAACAAAATGTGTAATTCATTTTCGAGGTCTGATGTACAAGCAGGGCAGTTTTTCAGTGTAGGTGCACACCATTTACTCTTGAATGCTCTAATCAGTAGGGAGCTGTGTCTCCATTTAAGGAATAATTTCCTTAACAGGACTGGACTAACATTGTCTAATACACTTTCAAATTTTAAAAAAGTCCTTTGTCATTAAAAAAAAGCCAGAAAGTGATCCCACCGTGGTATTCAATACAAAGGTACTAAGAGTCTTCTGATGATATAGATTAAGAATGTACTTGCGCGGGAAAGAAGAACAAGCGCATTCTGGCTCAGACCACATTAAAGAAAGACCTAGTGTGTCAAGTTCCTTTTTAACATATTTAAGCCATCTGATATTCCGCGCATTAGGGAGGCTAAGCACCTTTAGCAACTCCTGTCTGTAGTGCTTAATTTCGGGAGTTGCCCATAGCCTCCTCCAAAAGATCAAAGGTTTAAGGGCTAATTCCTCATTTATTGGACGAAGACCCAGATCCATCCTATGTGGCAGAAATGGTGTTGTAGGAGGAAGTGATACCAGTTGTCTTAGAAAATTGTTCTCTGCGACAGAAATCGCGGATACACAGTTATAGCCTCAAAATTCACCCCTGTATGTGACCGCACCTCGGGCATGCAATTTATACATTTCCAGGGGTGGGCCGATTGGTTTAACCATGGATTTGTTGTATAACTTTAAAATACCACCCGCTTTTTGGGCTAACTTCGCTTGACATTTTCTTTGGTGTGGAACCCAAGTCATATTTTCGTTCAGGGTTAGACCCAAATATACGAATGTCTTGACTCTTTCGAGTCGGACTCCGTCTATCACTGGACTCAGGCGTGTTGTTGAGGGGGGGTTAAAGATTATATATTTCGTTTTTAGGGTGTTGATTTCCAGCCCCCTATCCTTGCAAAAGGACACAAAACCATCAAGGACTCGTTGGATGCCCATAGGGGTCTTAGAAAGTAACAAGGTATCATCCGCAAACATAATCGCAGAGATCCTAAAACCAGCAAGCTTTGGGGCGTCGGTATTGGGAACCGCATTCAGATGCGTGATTACCCCGTTGACGTAGAGGCAAAACAGAGTAGGTGCCAAGACGCAACCCTGTCTTACGCCTCAACCAACGGGGAATCTTGCTGATAATAAGCCTTCCTTAACGCATCTGACCTGCGCATAGTTTCCAGAATGAAGGCGTACTAATATGCCCAGGAGCGGCGGAGGAATACCCATTTCCGATAGAACACACCACAATTTCCGACGTGGAACCAAGTTGAAGGCAGCTCGCAAGTCGACAAAGACTGTAAATAGGGAGCCCCCCTCGATTTCCACAGTTTTCCAAAAGAGCATATTTAATCTAAAAATCTGGTCTGTAGTGGATACCTTCTTCCTGAATCCGGCTTCATAGGGACTCAAGATGTCAGAATCCTCCATCCAATCCAAAAGACGGTCTAATATTAGCCTCAAAAAGAGTTTCTGGGACACATCAATAAGGCTAATTGGCCTGTAGTTGGCTGGGAGCAGGGGTGAGCCCTTCTTGAAGATGGGTACTATCTCTGCTTCCAGCCAAGTTCTAGGTACCGCCATGCCACCCAGGACTGCATTAAAAATAAGCTTTAGATAGGGCGCCCATACCCGTGGCTCATGTTTAAAAAGGTCACCAGGCACGCCATCGAGCCCGGGTCTTTACCTTTGGGGAGTCTGGCAATAACTGCCCTGACTTCACCCTCTGTAAAGTCAAAGGTGGACGTATCGGCCAAACAGCCTAGTGGTGCTCCTAGTGGAGCTGAGTCCTCCATGGAATCCTCGCCTAAATACAAGGTATGAAAATGCACTTCTCAAACCTCTGGAGCGATATTAGGTAGAATGCCTGGGGCGTCGTCAACCGAGCACGTGGTCACAATCTGCCAAAACTTCCTAGCATCTCGGAGTTGCCAGTGCGGAAGTAAACTTTTCCCAATTCTCGTTCCCCACTCCAACTTTGCATGGTGAATTAGTTGCCTATAAGCTGATCTTCTTTCTTTTATGAGTTCCCTATTATTGTTATGTTTCAGGGCCTCAAGGAGCTGCGATTTCCTATTTTTACAAGCTCTGTTATAACAAGTGGGCTTATTAACAGTATTTCTCGCTTTGGAACCTGGAGGATTTAAGACCAGCGCTAGATTTTTAACTAGATCCTGATTAAGTTTACCCAACCTAGAGTTTACTTCGAGAGTAGGCTGCTGGAAGTTCAGTGTATTAGCCATTTCCAGTGCTGGAATTACCATGGTATATAACTCCACCACTAGTTTTGGGTGTGTAAGGAGTTTGTCCCATCTAAGTCTCCTTCTGTTACTAGAGAGGACCACCCTGTTGTATAATCCGGGCTCCGTGGGAAAAGATTTGGGCATGTTGGAGTATTGGAAGTCCAGGATCAGTGCGTTATGGTCACTTTCTCCTCTCGGTACCACCTTAAAGTCCAGAATCTTGTGCCATACACGTGTTTCTACAAAAAATGTAGTCCAGTCGTTATTCCTGGCCTGGTTTGTTGAAAGTACACCTAGAGGGGATATCTGATTTTACACGTCCATTACAAGCCCTGATTGAATATCTCAAGGTCAGGGTCATAATTTGTACTGGTAAAGGAGCCCATGACCTGACAGGAGGGCTGTCTACCGGAGGGATTTTCCAGTGTTTATCTTCCTCAGGGAATGTACCATCCAGTAGGTCCGTCAGTGGCTTAAAATGGGAGTTAAGATCTCCGCCTTTAACATAGGTAACGACCATCCGGACCCACTCTATTTCTTGCGAAATACGTCTTTCTAAGAGGGTGATGTCCTCAATCAACAAAGATCCCGCTTTGAGGAAATAGTTATCTATTTTACCTTGAATAGGAGCAGTTGTTGTAGGACCAGCAGCCGCCACATTAGCTTTACTCCTTGCTTCCATTTTGCTCTTAGTAAGCGGTGTGACTTAAGGATTGGGGAGAGGCTGAGTAAGCAAATGAGGTGGACAGTCGTGATGTAAAGGGGGTGGCCCGTTCGGTTCTCCAACGTTCTCGAACGGCCTCAAACGGCCCGCTCTTTGCCCGGTCTTCGCCCCGTGCTGCGTCCCGCGCTGCGGGAGATTAGAGCTTAGATGTAGGGGGCGTAATGGGCAGTGGGCAGGACAGCAGGGAGAGCGGACCGGAAGCTGGCAGTCGGTCACGCAGGGACTCCTGGTTGATGGAGTCCCTGCAACGCTCGCAGCCCTGCTGGATGCCTCAGCCCGGTTCCAACTTTCCTCTCCTCCCTTCCGGCGTGAAGCCCCTCTAGCACCGAGGCGATGCGGCACCCGCGATGCGGCACCCACGAAGCGGGTGCGGCGAGGTTCAGGTCCGGTGGCAGAAACAACAAGGAAGTTCACCTCCTGGCAAGCGTTCCTAGCAGGTAGGGTCTCGGTGCAATAGTGGTCCTCAAATTTCCCACATCACTCTGTGCTCGCTCTGCAGCTAGGCCCCAACTCCCCTTTGCCACCATGGATTTTCTCCAAACCACTTGCAATCAAAAGTATCCATACCCAGCGTTGCTCCAAGACCCCCCACCCCCCCCCCAACACCAGGAACCCCCCCAAGCAGGCCCCCAAAAATGCTAAAGTGAGCAAATTTCCTGAAAATGGAAAAACTTTTTCACCTCCGATTTGGTCCAAAACACTTGATTCCGATATTAGACCTTCCGAGCTATGCCCCCAGACCCCTGCAGCCACCCGTCCAAAAGCAGAAAACCCCCAAACAGGCAAAAAGCAAAAATGGGCCTACCTTCAATTCAGTCCAAATACGCTGTGCAGCTAGGTCATAACTCCACTTTTCCACCATGGATTTCCTGAAAAACAAATGCAATCAACATTAGACTGTGCCAGCAGTGCTCCCAGACCCCAAACCCCACCCACAAAAACCTAGAAGCCCCCAAACAGCACCACAAAGACAGGCAAGTGAGCAAAAACGCAAAAACTTTTTCACCTCTGATTTGGTCGAAAAAAAAACTTGATTCCGATATTAGACCTTCCGAGCTATGCCCCCAGACCCCTGTAGCCTCCCGCCCAAAAGCAGAACACAACCCAATTAGGCAAAAAGTAAAAATGGGCCTACCTTCAATTCAGTCCAAATACGCTCTGCAGCTAGGCCCTAACTCCCCTTTTTCACCATGGATTGCTTGAAAAACAAATGCAATCAACATTAGACTGTGCCAGCAGTGCTCCCAGACCCCAAAACCCACCCACAGAAACCTAGAAGCCCCCCAAACAGCCCCCCAAAAACATGCAATACTGGTATATTCAAAACATGGCAAATTGCGCTGTTTACAAAACATTTCTGTTTTCAGCACTTCCACTACTTCGATCCTCTTGAAACTCACATGGACAGTCACTTGTTCCAGCGATTCACAAGAATATCAGCAAGGCAGGACAAAATCGAACCACTGCGCTCTTTGAAGAAGAAGAAGAAGAAGGAAGGTCTCCGACTAGTTTTCACTTACTTTTCACCCAAACACACGCGCCCGCAAAACACCCAAAAAGGCAAGAATTCTGCCAATTCTGGACCAAAGAACACCAAACCCCCCTAAAACATTGCCAACATCATTATGAACGAGACAATGTTATAAATGGGATCCCTGGCCGGCCAGGGCTTGCGCCAAAGTCAGTCCGAGACCACCACTTCCACGTCAGGGGCAGGGCAAGGGAGTTACGCGCCAAGATAACCCCTGCTCACCCCCTTGGTAACGTAGCACAAGCAGTAAGGCTAAACTCGGAGGCAATGTGATTTAAGTGTTTGCGCATGCACCCCAGCAACAACACCCAAGGCCCACCACAAAGGAAACTCCACACAAGGTTATGTATAAAAATAGCCTTTGTATTACACCAAAACACATTAGATAAAAACACACACTTCACAGTGTGCCAACAGGCACTGGCAGAATTTACAGGGGATATGTACAAGACAAGGCCACCTGTACCACTGTCAGGAATCAGCACTTTTATAACTAGAAATACTGTTAGAATTAGCACTTAGAACATAGAGTATAAATCATCATCATCATTGTCATCTTTATTTCGACATAAGTGTCATAAAAGAGTTCACATTTGACCAGAAATGTACAATGTAAAACGTAAGCATAAAAATTTAAAACAATTAAAACATAATATGTTATCATCGACAATTCGGTCATTAGTATAAAAGCATAGTCATTATACATGTTCTGGAGGAATAATCCCATAAAATCCCTAACAGCTAATACTATATAAAAAGGGAGACATTTCAGAAAATCAACACAGTTATCAATATTTACTAGTTCCCCTAGTATTCTCAACATTCCTCCTTATGTTCCACATCGCTGCCAGAAATTTAGATACTGCGAAAACAATAAGGGGAGAGAGATTAGTTTTAAATATTCTAAAAACTTGGTGGCAGCGGCTAATCCCCAAGTTTCTACAAATAGGGACGATCCACTTCTTTCGGGGTAGGTGGTAGGCGGGACAAAAAAACAAAATGTGTAATTCATTTTCGAGGTCTGATGTACAAGCAGGGCAGTTTTTCAGTGTAGGTGCACACCATTTACTCTTGAATGCTCTAATCAGTAGGGAGCTGTGTCTCCATTTAAGGAATAATTTCCTTAACAGGACTGGACTAACATTGTCTAATACACTTTCAAATTTTAAAAAAGTCCTTTGTCATTAAAAAAAAGCCAGAAAGTGATCCCACCGTGGTATTCAATACAAAGGTACTAAGAGTCTTCTGATGATATAGATTAAGAATGTACTTGCGCGGGAAAGAAGAACAAGCGCATTCTGGCTCAGACCACATTAAAGAAAGACCTAGTGTGTCAAGTTCCTTTTTAACATATTTAAGCCATCTGATATTCCGCGCATTAGGGAGGCTAAGCACCTTTAGCAACTCCTGTCTGTAGTGCTTAATTTCGGGAGTTGCCCATAGCCTCCTCCAAAAGATCAAAGGTTTAAGGGCTAATTCCTCATTTATTGGACGAAGACCCAGATCCATCCTATGTGGCAGAAATGGTGTTGTAGGAGGAAGTGATACCAGTTGTCTTAGAAAATTGTTCTCTGCGACAGAAATCGCGGATACACAGTTATAGCCTCAAAATTCACCCCTGTATGTGACCGCACCTCGGGCATGCAATTTATACATTTCCAGGGGTGGGCCGATTGGTTTAACCATGGATTTGTTGTATAACTTTAAAATACCACCCGCTTTTTGGGCTAACTTCGCTTGACATTTTCTTTGGTGTGGAACCCAAGTCATATTTTCGTTCAGGGTTAGACCCAAATATACGAATGTCTTGACTCTTTCGAGTCGGACTCCGTCTATCACTGGACTCAGGCGTGTTGTTGAGGGGGGGTTAAAGATTATATATTTCGTTTTTAGGGTGTTGATTTCCAGCCCCCTATCCTTGCAAAAGGACACAAAACCATCAAGGACTCGTTGGATGCCCATAAGGGTCTTAGAAAGTAACAAGGTATCATCCGCAAACATAATCGCAGAGATCCTAAAACCAGCAAGCTTTGGGGCGTCGGTATTGGGAACCGCATTCAGATGCGTGATTACCCCGTTGACGTAGAGGCAAAACAGAGTAGGTGCCAAGACGCAACCCTGTCTTACGCCTCAACCAACGGGGAATCTTGCTGATAATAAGCCTTCCTTAACGCATCTGACCTGCGCATAGTTTCCAGAATGAAGGCGTACTAATATGCCCAGGAGCGGCGGAGGAATACCCATTTCCGATAGAACACACCACAATTTCCGACGTGGAACCAAGTTGAAGGCAGCTCGCAAGTCGACAAAGACTGTAAATAGGGAGCCCCCCTCGATTTCCACAGTTTTCCAAAAGAGCATATTTAATCTAAAAATCTGGTCTGTAGTGGATACCTTCTTCCTGAATCCGGCTTCATAGGGACTCAAGATGTCAGAATCCTCCATCCAATCCAAAAGACGGTCTAATATTAGCCTCAAAAAGAGTTTCTGGGACACATCAATAAGGCTAATTGGCCTGTAGTTGGCTGGGAGCAGGGGTGAGCCCTTCTTGAAGATGGGTACTATCTCTGCTTCCAGCCAAGTTCTAGGTACCGCCATGCCACCCAGGACTGCATTAAAAATAAGCTTTAGATAGGGCGCCCATACCCGTGGCTCATGTTTAAAAAGGTCACCAGGCACGCCATCGAGCCCGGGTCTTTACCTTTGGGGAGTCTGGCAATAACTGCCCTGACTTCACCCTCTGTAAAGTCAAAGGTGGACGTATCGGCCAAACAGCCTAGTGGTGCTCCTAGTGGAGCTGAGTCCTCCATGGAATCCTCGCCTAAATACAAGGTATGAAAATGCACTTCTCAAACCTCTGGAGCGATATTAGGTAGAATGCCTGGGGCGTCGTCAACCGAGCACGTGGTCACAATCTGCCAAAACTTCCTAGCATCTCGGAGTTGCCAGTGCGGAAGTAAACTTTTCCCAATTCTCGTTCCCCACTCCAACTTTGCATGGTGAATTAGTTGCCTATAAGCTGATCTTCTTTCTTTTATGAGTTCCCTATTATTGTTATGTTTCAGGGCCTCAAGGAGCTGCGATTTCCTATTTTTACAAGCTCTGTTATAACAAGTGGGCTTATTAACAGTATTTCTCGCTTTGGAACCTGGAGGATTTAAGACCAGCGCTAGATTTTTAACTAGATCCTGATTAAGTTTACCCAACCTAGAGTTTACTTCGAGAGTAGGCTGCTGGAAGTTCAGTGTATTAGCCATTTCCAGTGCTGGAATTACCATGGTATATAACTCCACCACTAGTTTTGGGTGTGTAAGGAGTTTGTCCCATCTAAGTCTCCTTCTGTTACTAGAGAGGACCACCCTGTTGTATAATCCGGGCTCCGTGGGAAAAGATTTGGGCATGTTGGAGTATTGGAAGTCCAGGATCAGTGCGTTATGGTCACTTTCTCCTCTCGGTACCACCTTAAAGTCCAGAATCTTGTGCCATACACGTGTTTCTACAAAAAATGTAGTCCAGTCGTTATTCCTGGCCTGGTTTGTTGAAAGTACACCTAGAGGGGATATCTGATTTTACACGTCCATTACAAGCCCTGATTGAATATCTCAAGGTCAGGGTCATAATTTGTACTGGTAAAGGAGCCCATGACCTGACAGGAGGGCTGTCTACCGGAGGGATTTTCCAGTGTTTATCTTCCTCAGGGAATGTACCATCCAGTAGGTCCGTCAGTGGCTTAAAATGGGAGTTAAGATCTCCGCCTTTAACATAGGTAACGACCATCCGGACCCACTCTATTTCTTGCGAAATACGTCTTTCTAAGAGGGTGATGTCCTCAATCAACAAAGATCCCGCTTTGAGGAAATAGTTATCTATTTTACCTTGAATAGGAGCAGTTGTTGTAGGACCAGCAGCCGCCACATTAGCTTTACTCCTTGCTTCCATTTTGCTCTTAGTAAGCGGTGTGACTTAAGGATTGGGGAGAGGCTGAGTAAGCAAATGAGGTGGACAGTCGTGATGTAAAGGGGGTGGCCCGTTCGGTTCTCCAACGTTCTCGAACGGCCTCAAACGGCCCGCTCTTTGCCCGGTCTTCGCCCCGTGCTGCGTCCCGCGCTGCGGGAGATTAGAGCTTAGATGTAGGGGGCGTAATGGGCAGTGGGCAGGACAGCAGGGAGAGCGGACCAGAAGCTGGCAGTCGGTCACGCAGGGACTCCTGGTTGATGGAGTCCCTGCAACGCTCGCAGCCCTGCTGGATGCCTCAGCCCGGTTCCAACTTTCCTCTCCTCCCTTCCGGCGTGAAGCCCCTCTAGCACCGAGGCGATGCGGCACCCGCGATGCGGCACCCACGAAGCGGGTGCGGCGAGGTTCAGGTCCGGTGGCAGAAACAACAAGGAAGTTCACCTCCTGGCAAGCGTTCCTAGCAGGTAGGGTCTCGGTGCAATAGTGGTCCTCAAATTTCCCACATCACTCTGTGCTCGCTCTGCAGCTAGGCCCCAACTCCCCTTTGCCACCATGGATTTTCTCCAAACCACTTGCAATCAAAAGTATCCATACCCAGCGTTGCTCCAAGACCCCCCACCCCCCCCCAACACCAGGAACCCCCCCAAGCAGGCCCCCAAAAATGCTGAAGTGAGCAAATTTCCTGAAAATGGAAAAACTTTTTCACCTCCGATTTGGTCCAAAACACTTGATTCCGATATTAGACCTTCCGAGCTATGCCCCCAGACCCCTGCAGCCACCCGTCCAAAAGCAGAAAACCCCCAAACAGGCAAAAAGCAAAAATGGGCCTACCTTCAATTCAGTCCAAATACGCTGTGCAGCTAGGTCATAACTCCACTTTTCCACCATGGATTTCCTGAAAAACAAATGCAATCAACATTAGACTGTGCCAGCAGTGCTCCCAGACCCCAAACCCCACCCACAAAAACCTAGAAGCCCCCAAACAGCACCACAAAGACAGGCAAGTGAGCAAAAACGCAAAAACTTTTTCACCTCTGATTTGGTCGAAAAAAAAACTTGATTCCGATATTAGACCTTCCGAGCTATGCCCCCAGACCCCTGTAGCCTCCCGCCCAAAAGCAGAACACAACCCAATTAGGCAAAAAGTAAAAATGGGCCTACCTTCAATTCAGTCCAAATACGCTCTGCAGCTAGGCCCTAACTCCCCTTTTTCACCATGGATTGCTTGAAAAACAAATGCAATCAACATTAGACTGTGCCAGCAGTGCTCCCAGACCCCAAAACCCACCCACAGAAACCTAGAAGCCCCCCAAACAGCCCCCCAAAAACATGCAATACTGGTATATTCAAAACATGGCAAATTGCGCTGTTTACAAAACATTTCTGTTTTCAGCACTTCCACTACTTCGATCCTCTTGAAACTCACATGGACAGTCACTTGTTCCAGCGATTCACAAGAATATCAGCAAGGCAGGACAAAATCGAACCACTGCGCTCTTTGAAGAAGAAGAAGAAGAAGGAAGGTCTCCGACTAGTTTTCACTTACTTTTCACCCAAACACACGCGCCCGCAAAACACCCAAAAAGGCAAGAATTCTGCCAATTATGGACCAAAGAACACCAAACCCCCCTAAAACATTGCCAACATCATTATGAACGAGACAATGTTATAAATGGGATCCCTGGCCGGCCAGGGCTTGCGCCAAAGTCAGTCCGAGACCACCACTTCCACGTCAGGGGCAGGGCAAGGGAGTTACGCGCCAAGATAACCCCTGCTCACCCCCTTGGTAAAGTAGCACAAGCAGTAAGGCTAAACTCTAAGGCAATGTGAGTTAAGTGTTTGCGTATGCACCCCCAGCAACAACACCCAAGGCCCACCACAAAGGAAACTCCACACAAAGTTATGTATAAAAATAGCCTTTGTATTACACCAAAACACATTAGATAAAAACACACACTTCACAGTGTGCCAACAGGCACTGGCAGAATTTACAGGGGATATGTACAAGACAAGGCCACCTGTACCACTGTCAGGAATCAGCACTTTCATAACTAGAAATACTGTTAGAATTAGCACTTAGAACATAGAGTATAAATCATCATCATCATTGTCATCTTTATTTCGACATAAGTGTCATAAAGGAGTTCACATTTGACCAGAAATGTACAATGTAAAATGTAAGCATAAAAATTTAAAACAATTAAAACATAATATGTTATCATCGACAATTCGGTCATTAGTATAAAAGCATAGTCATTATACATGTTCTGGAGGAATAATCCCATAAAATCCTTAACAGCTAATACTATATAAAAAGGGAACACATTTCAGAAAATCAACACAGTTATCAATATTCACTAGTTCCCCTAGTATTCTCAACATTCCTCCTTATGTTCCACATCGCTGCCAGAAATTTAGATACTGCGAAAACAATAAGGTGAGAGAGATCAGTTTTAAATATTCTAAAAGCTTGGTGGCAGCGGCTAATCCCCAAGTTTCTACAAATAGGGACGATCCACTTCTTTCGGGGTAGGTGGTAGGCAGGACAAAAAAAACAAAATGTGTAATTCATTTTCGAGGTCTGATGTACAAGCAGGGCAGTTTTTCAGTGTAGGTGCACACCATTTACTCTTGAATGCTCTAATCAGTAGGGAGCTGTGTCTCCATTTAAGGAATAATTTCCTTAACAGGACTGGACTAACATTGTCTAATACACTTTCAAATTTTAAAAAAGTCCTTTGTCATTAAAAAAAAGCCAGAAAGTGATCCCACCGTGGTATTCAATACAAAGGTACTAAGAGTCTTCTGATGATATAGATTAAGAATGTACTTGCGCGGGAAAGAAGAACAGCACCGAGGCGATGCGGCACCCGCGATGCGGCACCCACGAAGCGGGTGCGGCGAGGTTCAGGTCCGGTGGCAGAAACAACAAGGAAGTTCACCTCCTGGCAAGCGTTCCTAGCAGGTAGGGTCTCGGTGCAATAGTGGTCCTCAAATTTCCCACATCACTCTGTGCTCGCTCTGCAGCTAGGCCCCAACTCCCCTTTGCCACCATGGATTTTCTCCAAACCACTTGCAATCAAAAGTATCCATACCCAGCGTTGCTCCAAGACCCCCCAACCCCCCCAACACCAGGAACCCCCCCAAGCAGGCCCCCAAAAATGCTAAAGTGAGCAAATTTCCTGAAAATGGAAAAACTTTTTCACCTCCGATTTGGTCCAAAACACTTGATTCCGATATTAGACCTTCCGAGCTATGTCCCCAGACCCCTGCAGCCACCCGTCCAAAAGCAGAACACCCCCAAACAGGCAAAAAGCAAAAATGGGCCTACCTTCAATTCAGTCCAAATACGCTGTGCAGCTAGGTCATAACTCCACTTTTCCACCATGGATTTCCTGAAAAACAAATGCAATCAACATTAGACTGTGCCAGCAGTGCTCCCAGACCCCAAAACCCACCCACAAAAACCTAGAAGCCCCCCAAACAGCACCCCAAAGACAGGCAAGTGAGCAAAAACACAAAAACTTTTTCACCTCTGATTTGGTCGAAAAAAAACTTGATTCCGATATTAGACCTTCCGAGCTATGCCCCCAGACCCCTGTAGCCTCCCGCCCAAAAGCAGAACACAACCCAATTAGGCAAAAAGTAAAAATGGGCCTACCTTCAATTCAGTCCAAATACGCTCTGCAGCTAGGCCCTAACTCCCCTTTTTCACCATGGATTGCTTGAAAAACAAATGCAATCAACATTAGACTGTGCCAGCAGTGCTTCCAGACCCCAAAACCCACCCACAGAAACCTAGAAGCCCCCCAAACAGCCCCCCAAAAACATGCAATACTGGTATATTCAAAACATGGCAAATTGCGCTGTTTACAAAACATTGCTGTTTTCAGCACTTCCACTACTTCGATCCTCTTGAAACTCACATGGACAGTCACTTGTTCCAGCGATTCACAAGAATATCAGCAAGGCAGGACAAAATCGAACCACTGCGCTCTTTGAAGAAGAAGAAGAAGAAGAAGAAGGAAGGTCTCCGACTAGTTTTCACTTACTTTTCACCCAAACACACGCGCCCGCAAAACACCCAAAAAGGCTAGAATTCTGCCAATTCTGGACTAAAAAACACCAAACCCCCCTAAAACATTGCCAACATCATTATGAACGAGACAATGTTATAAATGGGATCCCTGGCCGGCCAGGGCTTGCGCCAAAGTCAGTCCGAGACCACCACTTCCACGTCAGGGGCAGGGCAAGGGAGTTACGCGCCAAGATAACCCCTGCTCACCCCCTTGGTAACGTAGCACAAGCAGTAAGGCTAAACTCGGAGGCAATGTGATTTAAGTGTTTGCGCATGCACCCCCAGCAACAACACCCAAGGCCCACCACAAAGGAAACTCCACACAAGGTTATGTATAAAAATAGCCTTTGTATTACACCAAAACACATTAGATAAAAACACACACTTCACAGTGTGCCAACAGGCACTGGCAGAATTTACAGGGGATATGTACAAGACAAGGCCACCTGTACCACTGTCAGGAATCAGCACTTTTATAACTAGAAATACTGTTAGAATTAGCACTTAGAACATAGAGTATAAATCATCATCATCATTGTCATCTTTATTTCGACATAAGTGTCATAAAAGAGTTCACATTTCACCAGAAATGTACAATGTAAAACGTAAGCATAAAAATTTTAAACAATTAAAACATAATATGTTATCATCGACAATTCGGTCATTAGTATAAAAGCATAGTCATTATACATGTTCTGGAGGAATAATCCCATAAAATCCCTAACAGCTAATACTATATAAAAAGGGAGACATTTCAGAAAATCAACACAGTTATCAATATTTACTAGTTCCCCTAGTATTCTCAACATTCCTCCTTATGTTCCACATCGCTGCCAGAAATTTAGATACTGCGAAAACAATAAGGGGAGAGAGATTAGTTTTAAATATTCTAAAAGCTTGGTGGCAGCGGCTAATCCCCAAGTTTCTACAAATAGGGACGATCCACTTCTTTCGGGGTAGGTGGTAGGCGGGACAAAAAAACAAAATGTGTAATTCATTTTCGAGGTCTGATGTACAAGCAGGGCAGTTTTTCAGTGTAGGTGCACACCATTTACTCTTGAATGCTCTAATCAGTAGGGAGCTGTGTCTCCATTTAAGGAATAATTTCCTTAACAGGACTGGACTAACATTGTCTAATACACTTTCAAATTTTAACACCTTGGCTGCTAGGCATATTTTTCCCGTGTGCTGGAAAGCTTTGATCACCATTGTTCATGACGAGCTCAGCTCGTCATCAGCACAGCTCAACCGTGCATCATGACGAGCTGAGCTCGTCATCAGCATCGAAAGGGTTAAAAAAGTCCTTTGTCATTAAAAACAAGCCATAAAGTGATCCCACCGTGGTATTCAATACAAAGGTACTAAGAGTCTTCTGATGATATAGATTAAGAATGTACTTGCGCTGGAAAGAAGAACAAGCGCATTCTGGCTCAGACCACATTAAAGAAAGACCTAATGTGTCAAGTTCCTTTTTAACATATTTAAGCCATCTGATATTCCGCGCATTAGGGAGGCTAAGCACCTTTAGCAACTCCTGTCTGTAGTGCTTAATTTCGGGAGTTGCCCATAGCCTCCTCCAAAAGATCAAAGGTTTAAGGGCTAATTCCTCATTTATTGGACGAAGACCCACATCCATCCTAAGTGGCAGAAATGGTGTTGTAGGAGGAAGTGATACCAGTTGTCTTAGAAAATTGTTCTCTGCAACAGAAATCGCGGATACACAATTATAGCCTCACATTTCACCCCCGTATGTGACCGCACCTCGGGCCTGCAATTTATACATTTCCAGGGGTGGGCCGATTGGTTTAACCATGGATTTGTTGTATAAGTTTAAAATACCACCGGCTTTTTGGGCTAACTTCACTTGACATTTTCTTTGGTGTGGAACCCAAGTCATATTTTCGTTCAGGGTTAGACCCAAATATACGAATGTCTTGACTCTTTCGAGTCAGACTCCGTCTATCACTGGACTCAGGCGTGTTGTTGAGGGGGGGGGGTTAAAGATCATATATTTCGTTTTTAGGGTGTTGATTTCCAGCCCCCTATCCTTGCAAAAGGACACAAAACCATCAAGGACTCGTTGGATGCCCATAGGGGTCTTAGAAAGTAACAAGGTATCATCCGCAAACATAATCGCAGAGATCCTAAAACCAGCAAGCTTTGGGGCGTCGGTATTGGGAACCGCATTCAGATACGTGATTACCCCATTGACGTAGAGGCAAAACAGAGTAGGCACCAAGACGCAACCCTGTCTTACGCCTCGGCCAATGGGGAATCTTGCTGATAATAAGCCTTCCCTAACGCATCTGACCTGCGCATAGTTTCCAGAATGAAGGCGTACTAATATGCTCAGGAGCGGCGGAGGAATACCCATTTCCGATAGAACACACCACAATTTCCGACGTAGAACCAAGTCGAAGGCGGCTCGCAAGTCGACAAAGACTGCAAATAGGGAGCCCCCCTCGATTTCCACAGTTTTCCAAAAGAGCATATTTAATCTAAAAATCTGGTCTGTAGTGGATACCTTCTTCCTGAATCCGGCTTCATAGGGACTCAAGATGTCAGAATCCTTAATCCAATCTAAAAGACGGTCTAATATTAGCCTCGAAAAGAGTTTCTGGGACACATCAATAAGGCTAATTGGCCTGTAGTTGGCTGGGAGCAGGGGTGAGCCCTTCTTGAAGATGGGTACTATCTCTGCTTCCAGCCAAGTTCTAGGTACCGCCATGCCACCCAGGACTGCAATAAAAATAAGCTTTAGATAGAGCGCCCATACCCGTGGCTCATGTTTAAAAAGGTCACCAGGCACGCCATCGAGCCCGGGTCTTTACCTTTGGGGAGTCTGGCAATAACTGCCCTGACTTCACCCTCTGTAAAGTCAAAGGTGGACGTATCGGCCAAACAGCCTAGTGGTGCTCCTAGTGGAGCTGAGTCCTCCATGGAATCCTCGCCTGAATAAAAGGTATGAAAATGCACTTCCCAAACCTCTGGAGCAATATTAGGTAGAATGCCTGGGGCTTCGTCAACCGAGCACGTGGTCACAATCTGCCAAAACTTCCTAGCATCTCGGAGTTGCCAGTGCGGAAGTTAATTTTCCCAATTCTCGTTCCCCCACTCCAACTTTGCATGGTGAATTAGTTGCCTATAAGCTGATCTTCTTTCTTTTATGAGTTCCCTATTATTGTTATGTTTTCGGGCCTCAAGGAGCTGCGATTTCGCAATTTTACAAGCTCTGTTATACCAAGTGGGCTTATTAACAGTATTTCTCGCTTTGGAACCTGGAGGATTTAAGACCAGCGCTAGATTTTTAACTAGATCCTGATTAAGTTTACCCAACCTAGAGTTTACTTCGAGAGTAGGCTGCTGGAAGTTCAGTGTATTAGCCATTTCCAGTGCTAGAATTACCATGGTATATAACTCCACCACTAGTTTTGGGTGTGTAACGAGTTTGTCCCATCTAAGTCTCCTTCTGTTACTAGAGAGAACCACCCTGTTGTATTATCCGGGCTCCGTGGGAAAGGATTTGTGCATGTTGGAGTATTGGAAGTTCAGGATCAGTGCGTTATGGTCACTTTCTCCTCTGGGTACCACCTTAAAGTCCAGAATCGTGTGCCATACACGTGCTTCTCCAAAAAATGTAGTCCAGTCGTGATTCCTGGCCTGGTTTGTTGAAAGTACACCTAGAGGGGATATCTGATTTTACACGTCCATTACAAGCCCTGATTGAATATCTCAAGGTCAGGGTCATATTTGTACTGGTAAAGGAGCCCATGACCTGACAGGGGGGCTGTCTACCGGAGGGATTTTCCAGTGTTTATCTTCCTCAGGGAATGTACCATCCAGTAGGTCCGTCAGTGGCTTGAAATGGGAGTTAAGATCTCCGCCTTTAACATAGGTAACTCCCGTTGGGAGCTCATTAAGGAAGATGGACAGATCTTCTATAGCTCTCGACTCCGAAGTGATACTCACAGGTCTGGAGTAGATTTTAACCACAGCAAGTTTTGAGCCATTTAACCATTCTAGGATGACACATTGCACATCCTCCGATTCTGTGTGCAAGACCCTAGCGCTACAACCCAGGTGGATGGCTACCCAGATTGTGAGCCCCCAGAAGATCTTCCTCTCCACCCCATTTTGCAGGGACTGAAAAGGAAGCAAAGCCCACTATAAATGTTCTTCCCTTGCCCAAGTTTCCAGGAAGAGGCATATGTCGGTCTTATCTATAAAGAAGCCCCAGTCAGAGCACTCCGGTTTGTTGTTTAAACTAGCCACATTCCAGGAAAGAATTTTTAATCCAGTGCTTACTGGTTGCGAGCATTCGTTTAGTGGGAAGGGATCCTCAGCAGGTGGGGGGATAGGCAGATCATTCAATACCTCTCGGGTTTCACCAGGAGTTTTACCAGTGCAACCTGTTAAAGCATTGGGCGGGAACTCTGGGAGGGTGATCTTTTTTCTGGCTGGTGGGGGGATAGGCAGATCATTCAATGCCTCTCGGGTTTCGCCAGGAGTTTTACCAGTGCAACTTGTTAAAGCATTGGGCGGGAACTCTGGGTGAGTGATCTTTTTTCTGGCTCATTCCAGATCGCTACACCAAGATGGGAGAGCCTCCAGTGGTGCCCTTGGTCCGGTTTCATGTAGTGGTCAATCCACCTGATCCAGGCAACTATATCTGTCATATGGGTATAATCTTGGGTGACAGTGTGATCATAGAAATTGTTCCTATAATCCCTATAGGGATTCCCATGCCCAACCCTTGTCCATCCCTCTTCAAAGTCTGGCTCATTCTGAAAGTTTTGTAGGTGGATAAAAGAAGGCCAGTGGGAGTGCCTGGATTACAGTACTGGCCGTACCACCCAACCAATTACAAATGTGAGACACAGTTCCAGTGTTCCTAAAATTTTCCAAAATGCAGCCCCCCTTAATTTTTTTGGCAGTGTATCCCACCCAAGGAACTCTCCTAACCATTATAATTTCGCTTGTAATGTGGGGAGGAAGGGGTCCGTGCGTATTCAGCCGATTTACAGGCTTGTTTTTCAAAGAAGAAAAGGTTTCTACAGTCGAAGCTTTAAGCTCGGGCACACCTGCTAACACAGCTACAAAAGGAGCTGCTTCGGGGGGTAAGTTAACTACCTTGCGGGTCTTTGTCCTATTTCCCTCAGCAGCAGTAGACTGATGAGTCGGCCGCACCACTAAACTCGCACCATTGTTGATAGCCACTGCACCATTCTCAGAGCTCTGTACTGGGAGGGAAGGATTTGTCAAAGCAGGGGTCATCACTGTAGTAGGCAAATTAGGTGGAACAATAGCTCCACCCCTAGTTCCTGGGTTCTTCTGTGTAGTGCCCGTTGCTTTGAACTGCTCTTCCAAGCCCCCATAAATCACTTTAGCACACAACCAGTAACTACTGGTAACCGGTAAGAACCACCTACGCAACCCTAACCATCCTTAGGAGAATATTACGCAGGGAACCAGGACCTCACAGGGAACACCTGTACTAGGAGAAAACAACCAACTAAATATGACCGTACATTTAGGGGTATAGGCCTGGGAACAAAAACACATGATGCATAAACATACATTCAGGGGTGTAAGAACAAGGCACATGATGCATAAAACACATTCAGAGGTGCAGCACAGGAGAACACATGATGCATAAACAACACATTCAGAGGTGTAAGAACAAGACACATGTTGCATCAACAGATTCAGATGTGCAGCACAGGAGAATTCGCAGAAATTACCTTAGCACAGAACTTACATCAAAGTCCAGGTTACGCCACTGCACCAAAACATAAAGGTAGCAGCTGGCCACTACCTGCTGGGCAGCTGAGAACAGGGACACAACAGGGCCTAAACGCTGAGGGAAATGGATAGGGGGAGTCTGGAGGAGGAGTATAAAGGAGCTTGATTGAGTTGTGAACTTTTGAACCTCAGCAATGCAGACTGACGCACCTTCAAATCAATAAGGAATATAAGATGAAGACAGTGCTGCTGATGGACTTGTGATTAGGTGATTATAGTTTTGTTGTGGTAAAAGTTGCAAAACAAAGAAAGACACACAGGAATAAAAGTGAATAAGGACAAAAAAAGGAAGTCATTTTCAGGGCTCCTTGTCAGGGAAGTAGAGCTCGTCCTCTAACTCTATGATTTGAGACGGGAGTAGGTCAGGTAACAGAGAATAACTTCCATCACCTAAGTCGGTGTCCTCTTCTTACAGCGTGCATTCACGTACTTTGTAATCTGGTGGTATCAAGTGCTGATTCATCTTGATCAGTGTTAACCTCTCCACATTTTTGGCCGAGAGCCGGGACCTTTTTGAAGTTACTATGGCACCAGCAGAACTGAAAACACATTCAGAAGACACGCTTGCGAGTGGGCAAGACAAATAATTTAGAGCCAGGTTGGCGATCTGTGGCCGTAGAGCCATTTTCCTGTACCAATACAGCAATGGGTTCGTATGAACAAAGACCTGTGTTGGCTCATCCAGATAGGCCTGCACCATCAACTCAAGGTTCTCCACGGTTGCTCCTCTTTGCGTACCATCTGTGCCCTTCTCAGCACTGGAACGAACAAACCCTTGATGAGTTAGCCAATCCGCTTCCGACATGCTGCTTCCGAACTGCCACAGACGGGCTGGTCTGTGGCATTTCCCTTCGTGAGCACATCTCACCACATCGGGGAAGACTTCACTGGTTATCAATTCAAAAAAGGGCAGAATTCAAAGCCCTAATTCTGGCCCACCGTTCAGTTAAGGGAAAGGGCTCTGCATACCTATCCTCCTGCCTCCGTCCCTACAGCAATGCCAGACTCCTCCGATCCAGTTCAAAAAATCTTCTTATCACCCCCAGATTAAAAAAAGTACGCTCTGGGGGTAAAACGTTCCAAGTATGTGCTGCCTCCCACTGGAACAAGCTCCTATCTTCATCCGGATGATTCAGGAAGAGCTACCATTCCGAAAAGCCCTGAAAACATTCCTATTCTGCTATTTCCATCTGAGTCAGATCCAGTTTACACACACACAGGAGCGCCGGGACACCCCGGTAGGTTAGCTGCACGCTATAAAAAATACACTAAATAAATAAATATTATGGCTGGGCCTGGTGCAGGTGAGGATGATGATAGGGTTGCTGCTGGTGTCGTTTATGGCTGTGAGGGAAAGTGTCTCCCTTCGGCTACAGATTCAGAAGTGGAACTTGATGCTGGATCGCCTGCTCATTCAGTTGGACTTCTGACGGCTCCTTGAATTCTCTGCCGATCTTTTTCGAACCGTCTGGCTGACACAGCTATCCAATGTTTGTAGTTTGAAACATCTGCCTCATCAAAAGGAATGAATGCTTTGCTGGTCACTGCCTTTTTGTACCGTGGATCCAGAATAGTGGCACAAATGTAATGTTGTTCTGTATGTATCTTTTGAAGCCTTTCATTGGCAACTAGGCGGCTTAATAAGTTCTCCGCCAACAGATATGCAGCTTGCTTTCCACCATCATCTCTCAACGTTGAAGACACCGCCTTCAGTTGGTGCTCTAGCATGCGCAACAATGGGATAGCTTTGCTCAAACAACAGTCCTCCCTGCTGACTTCACACGTGAAGACCTCAAAAGGACGAAGCATGTCTGTCAGGCTTTTAACTAGCTGCCATTCCTCTAACTCTAGCCTCAGGTCAATAGAACCTACTGTAAAGATATAGTCATTGATTACCATGCACTGCTCATACAGACGCTCAAGCATGTAAAAGGTTGAGTTCCAACGTGTTGCCAATTCCTGGATGAGTCCTTTGACTGGCATTTTACGTGCATGTTGAAAGCTCCTCAGCTGCTTCTGGGCCTTAAAAGAATGGCTGAAATGTGTGCAGATTCTTCGGCACATAGACAGTAACTTCTTGACTTGGGGTTCAGTTTTCAAGAAATCTTGAACAACCAGGTGTATACAGTGCGCCAAACACGGCACTCTGAAATGGTCACTGTCCAGCATGGCCCTAACTATATTACTGCCATTATCCGTGGAAACATAACCAACTATGCGATTTCTTGGTTGCAGCCATTCAGAGACCTTACCGTTAAACTCATCCAAAATGTTTTTTGCAGTATGACTTTTCTCCATGGCAAACATGGCTAATGTTGCATGTTTCCGAGAAGCTTGAAAAACTGTGTCCAGGTCAGCAACTGCACTTGACTTGTCTCTAACCCCTGCAAAAGACCCTGCAAAAGAGACCCAGTGTGCAATGATGCACATGTAATCAAGGGCTCGGCAACTGGTCCACATGTCTGTTGTCAAGTGGATAGTGTGAACAGCACTCTTCTGGGAAGATGCCCCAATCACCTCCAGCACATCTTGATGTAGTGCTGGAACCGCAACTCTGGCAAAATAGGACCGGCTAGGAACCTTCCATTTAGGGCAGACTGTTGTCCCTAATTCTAGAAACCCCACCCCTTCCATGAAAGAAAAAGGTAGAAGGTCCAGCACTAGCATTTTAGCCAGCTTCGCGTTATACAGACGTACCGTTGGGTGGTTGAGTTCAAATGGCGCCTCCGACCAAAGCATGCTTCTAATGGTGGGCTGGATCATTTTACGTGATTATGATGATGATGATGACCTCTTCAAACCAGTTAGGCCCATTTATGTAGTTTTTCGCATTGGTGTCTCTCCAGCACTCTTAGTGTGCCTCATAGATGTTGCAGGGGTAGAAGGTGTGGGCGATACCACTGCAGTGCTGCTGCCAGGGGTACTGGGTGTACCAGAAAAAATGTATGTCGCTTCTTCACTTCCCCCCTGCACAAGCAGATTCTCGTCATCATCAGATTCAATATCAAGGAATACATTTGGATTTGTTTTTCTTTTGGCTTCGTCGATCTTCCCACTGGATAGGGTGGTGTAACTTGAGATGACCTCACTGGCCTCCGGTACCATAGTTGGTACCAAGCTTACCCTGACTAACTGATGTTTTACAAATCGAACAATGACCACGTTTTCCGCCTTTCCGCTAACAGTAAAGAAGTCCCAAACTGCGGACTGGTGATGTCTGCTGGTGGTGGAGGTGCTACTTTGACTTTCAATGCCAGATGAAGGGGAGGATGGGCGTGGCTGAATTTGTTTCTGTTGTTCACTTACAGCACCACTACTTGAGGTCGAGCTGGATGGAGGTCCATGCCAGCCCTTCTGACTAAAAAAAGATGGAAGCTGTAGGTCATGTTGGTGTTGTAGGTAACGCTGGTGGTACCAGTGCCACGCCGCCCATATCCCGCTGAGCAGCCATCTGGGCTAGGGTTAACATTTCTGTCTGCTGCATGGCTGCTGGGGCTGGATTGACGACTGTGATGACTGGGTCATCGTCAGACTGTTCATCACCAGCAGAACATACCACTTCTTGTTCGTTGTCATCACCCATAAGGCTTAGCTACCTTTGTCGGCTCATCATGGGGTGACTCACTCTCAGACTGCATTGGAGGGTTCCAATCAACATCAGCATCATAAGAGGGAAGGGGGCTTGAAGAAGAACTTCTAGTATCCCTCCTTGACCTTTTTCTTGCTGGGGATCTGGAAGACATTGGATAATCATCATCAGGAGGAGTGGCTTCGTCGGATACCTCCTCTTGAATAGCAATTTCCTGATGTGCCCCTACTTCGGGAGGAACAAGTGTTGTAGGCAGTTGTGCCACTTCATGAACCTCTAGTCGCACCTCTCCATGCACCTGTCCATGTGCCTCTCCTTGCGGCTCTCCTTGCGGCTGTACTTGGGCCTCTCCTTGCCCATGTACTTGCGCTTGTACTACTTGCACCTGTGTTTGTGGCTGTGGTTGTTAAACACTCGTCAGCTGAGTTACACCCGGCGTTGATTTGATGGTACTTTCTTGTGATGAGCCAAGATCACTGGTTGATGGTGATTCAACAACCAAAGTGGCTGGCGCAGCAGCACTCATGGTGGTCTTGGACCTAACTTGGCGTGGTGGCACTGAGCCCATTGAAGCAGAGGTGCTGCTTCCAGCTTGGTCCCCGGCGGACACCGCTGCTGCTGCAGGCGTAGTTTTTTTTCCCAAAAAAGGTGTCAGTGGGCACACCAGTCTCCTTGGTAGGTGGTGTCACTTGCTTCTTCTGCTCCTTCTTACTGGCAGTGGCACTGGTGACTTTTTTCGTTGAGGGGCTACGGCAAACTTTCTTTGGGGCCATCTTCTTGAGATGTCAGAACAGCAGGCCGCAGTTGCACGAGTTGCAGAGTTGTCTTGTCTGTGGCCACACGTGACGTTGTGCTGCACACACCGCTGCAGAACTTCCTCCTGGCACTGGTGGTTCGCTTGTGCACCTAAAAGCAATGAAAGCCAGAGGAACATCAGTTATACAACCCAAAAAGTCGAAACACTTGGGCATAATGGTTGAAAGCAAGGCAAAGTGGGTGCAGGCCTGAGCACACTGCCTGCCTTCAAAATGGCCCCTTGACCCCACCACATGGCCAGGCCCTGCCTGTACCAGGCCTCAAAATGGCCCCCACCCACAAGGCCAGGCCCCAACACCACCCCCAAAAATCGAAAAACACTCAAAAATCACCACAACCCCATGCCATCCAGGCCCTCAATGATGTTTAAATTCAAGACACCCCAGAGAAAGACTAGGCCCATGCACCACTGAGTAGCCCTTAGGCATAATGGTTGAAAGCAAGGCAAAGTGGTTGCAGGCCTGAGCACACTGCCTGCCTTCAAAATGGCCCCTTGACCCCCACTACACGGCCAGGCCCTGCCTGTACCAGGCCTCAAAATGGCCCCCACCCACATGATCAGGCCCCAACAACACCCCCAATAATAGAAAAACACATAAAAATCACCACAATCCATTGCCATCCATGCCCTCAATGATGTTTAAATTCAAGACACCGCAGAGAAAGACTAGGCCCATGCACCACTGAGTACCCCTGGTCCTACTGGCTAGTGAGGCTTTACAGGCACCCCAAAATTAAAACAAAAAACAACATATAACAGTGAGCTAAAATTCCATGACATAAATCGAATTAAGTTTAAAACAAATATCAGAAACAATTGTATCATGCACCCATGACTAACCCTGGGCCTACTGGATACTGTGGCTAGCTACCCACCACAATATATATTTTCTTAAAGTAGTGAAAAAAGTTTTAGAACTGGAGTTGCCTCAACTGCAATGCCCCAAACAAACAACACCAACTTACTTGTAAAATCTCAAGTCCAAAAGTGCTCCAAACTCCAAAGTCCAAAAAGTCCTCAAATACAAATATCCACCATCAGCCAGAAAAAGTAATCCTTCCCGCTCAACAGCCAAATGAAAAGTGATCAGAACATGGAAAAAGCACTGGGAGGAGCCTGCTGGACAGGTACAGGAAGTTGGAGACTCTGGGGCACTTCCTTCCTCCCACCCCCCCAAAAAAATGGACTCCTACACCAAAAAGTGCAGCCAAATGTCAATCTGAGGAGTTATTCTGATCAAAATCATCATTTTCACAAGGTTTATGCTTCCTGCGGTGGATTTCTTGTGCAGCATTACAATTTTTGCAATTTCAGGAACGCGATCTGTTCAAACCTCCCACCGGAAGTCAGCTGCGTGCCGTCGCAGGTCTTTATGACATACGCGCATTGTCAAACTCTTGCGGTGCAAGATGGCAAGCCGCGATGACGTAATTGCATTAAAAAAACTCTCGTGCGATCACGCAGCAAGATCGAAAATGGCGCAGCAAACGCAAAACCGGGAGAAAAACAACATGGCAAGGCCGCGCGCGCGACATTGTATTTTTCAAGCGCGACCAAGCAAAATAATTCGCAGCTTGCGAATTTGCGGATTATTGGGTAAATTCACACAATTCGCGAATCGCAAAATCATCAATAATCCGCAAATTCGCCCGCAAAACGGATTTTACGCCCACGCTTACTATTTTCCTGTAGGTTAAAATAGGAACTGCCTTATAACATTTGCCACTCATAGGACCACGGAAACTAGGCCAGCCAGTATTATAATGACCCCCCCTAAAATTTCCACATCCCCAAAAGAGAAAAAAGACATACAAATATAAAACATGTACACAAAAGAAACACAATGGCAAACTTTTCAAATATATATGTAAGACAAATTAGAAATTACAGATATATATTTCTAAAATTTCTCTACACTTCTGAACCACAGTTTATGCCAAAGCCCACCATAATTAACAAAAACATTCAAAAACACATATATATCAGGATCCTATTTTAAATATAAATAAAAATACCACTTAAATACCTTACATAGATGATACATTAATCAATTATTTTCAGTTCACAAAATTTGCATTTAAAATACTAACCATCCAATCCAATCCTCCAACAGCAAAATCTATATGTATTAAATAGTTTAAAAATATTATTAAAAATGTAGGTAAATATATGTAAACACATAAAAAAATGTAGAAAAAAATACGTATTTATCATATAGATATTCAATACATTAAATAGTACATAATGTTACAAAACCTTTATCTAACCAATCCCTACTAACCCAATATTGTAAATTGAACAATATGCTATTATGATAGTTTTTTAAGAAACTCTTAATCATACATTTCATTAAAAACAAATAACATAAAAACAAAAATATAATAGCTTAAAATGTTTCCCTTTTTTATGGAAAAATAATATTTTGAAATGCAATGTTATAGTAACAAAGTAAAAAAATGATATGCTTACATCTGAAAGATTTGTCCAAATTACCTTTGCAGGCACAATATTTTGACCACAACGTTATGTTCAAACAATATTGTTGAGTCCAAAATTTAGATGGAATACCCACATTTACTCATATTAATATATATATATATACATACATAGAAGTCAAAATAAAGGGGTCATTTAAATAAAAGAGGTGAGATAGGGATTAGAGCACATTTGGTGAAGAAAAATGCATAAAGAGCCTACTTCAGGCTAAGAGTGTGAAAGACTAATTATATGTTGGACAACGATAAGGAGAAGTTAAACATGTGCATGCATCTCAGACCACGAGGTCTATTTGTGATCTACTTAATGTGCACTGTATGGGGTGTATCCCGGTCACGTCATCATATTGGATTTGCATGGCATTCCTGGCAGAGATTTAGGACGATCGTACTAGGGAAATCTCTATTTTTTCTCTATACACTTTCAAGGAGAGGGGAGTGAAATTGTGCATGATTCAAAACAGTTCATATTGATGCTGAACATCTAGGGTACATGTCACAAAAGTAAATGTACATGTGTAGATTTATGCGTGTGCAGATCTGATTCCTAAACCTAGGTCTAACTCTTCATGTTTTTGCAAGCCACCATTTCCTAGAGGAGAGTTATACATAGGTGCAGGCGTACATGTCTCCACCCCCATACAAAGAAAGGATGAAGCCTCCAACAATAGATATTAACCTGGAGCTAACAAAACACAAGCGTACAGCTCATTAACTCTTCTAGCTATTTTTTTGTAAATTATCATTTATAATTTAAATTTATAAATGTATTGTATGTATATTAATCTTTAAACAATATCATAAAAATAAAGTTACTCACCTCATTAGCACAGTTATGTGTGTTTAATTTGTAGAAAACGTGGCTAAGGTTTGTGTGCAATTAAATTATTTAACATTAATTCATATGGGATGTTATTTCCAAACCCTAACTCCATTGATTGGTATGGGAATGTATCACAATATCAATGACTGACCATATGTGATCCTTGACATAATCAAAGGCTTAGATGAAGAATATTCAAGCTTGAGCACAGGTTATGATGAAATTTCCGGCGGCATTAAAAGTAGTTTGGAGAAATAAAACGCACAACTTCACCTCCACACACGAAGTTGATAGTTTTCTAATTAGTATGAAAGAAGCCCAATACTGGACTACGGCCCTTCTTTTCTCTCGCTCAATAGCGTTAGCTCCCTGATTAACCAATGAGTAGTAAAACGGTATGGGAAAAAAAACATTTTTAAATTAAGAATTATAGTCTTGTAAGTACACTGGGGTGGTTAATCACACAGGGGTAGTTAATCTAAATAAGAACTAGGAAAAAATAGAAAAGAAAAAAAAAAGAGAAGGGAGCAAGGAACTCATGTTGGTGGGAAGGGGCAAAGGCACATTATTTAGTTCATACACCTAAGGAGGCAGAATCCGGGTTCGGGGTAGGAACTCTCAGTGGCGATATGATCGCCAAAGTCCAAGAGGGGGGGTTCCTCAAGAGGGGTGGTGGGGGCGGGGTTTATAAAGACCAACGCATTCCTTATAGAACCATAAAATTGGAGATAATTAAGCAAATTATTTTTAAATGAAAGTGCTAGGCCTAGTGCTGAGCATCCTATGAAGCATTTATCCCTACATAAGGACCAGCATTTCTAATAAAATTGAAATAATGAGTTGGAATGTCAATGGCTTGAGGGAGGGAAGGAAGGTGAATAGAATTTGTGAGTTTTTGAATAAATCAGGGGCCCACGTCTTATTGTTGGAAGAAACTCACCTTGAGCCGCTAGAATGTAGGGCTGCTTTTAAAAATCAAAGGCGGATTCAAGACCTGCTTTATTCCAGACAAAGTGAAAGCACCAAGGGAGTGGCAGTATTCATTCAGGCGAACTGTGGGATCAGAGTAGAAAAGCACGACACAGATTGCTCAGGTAGATGGCTGACTGTATTTCTGGTTCTGGATAGTATGAGATTTGCCTGTGCAGCATATTATGGACCTAATCAAGACTCTTCAGAAGCTCTCTTGAATTTGAAAACTAGCCTCTTCATTATGAATGTACTTGTTATCCTTGGAGGCGATTTTAATTTGGTTTTTGATCCAAGTCTGGACTTGGGCTGTTTTCTCTCCTCCACATAAATCGAAAAGAGAATTGAAAAACATTATGAAAGACTTTAACTTATTAGATGCATGGAGGATTAAAGATGGCAAAAAGAGGGATTACTCATTCTATAGACACAGACATAGACATCATTCACACATTGACTTCTTTCTCATAGACAAAGGTTTATTCCCTGCAATTGATACTATCTCTTACATTCCAGCTATATTATCTGACCACTCAATAGTTGAGTTAGTAATTAAGTTCCATCAGGAAACGCGAAGTAGAAGGTGGACTCTGGATAGGTCTAGATGTAAAAGATGGCATTTTGAAGCAGATAGCAGAATATTTCAGGTTCAATAGCGCCACGGCATCTGATCAAATAGTGTGGGAGGCCTTTACGTTTTACTTGAGGGGATCCTTTACTACCATCATGATTGGCAGGAATAAGGCTAGGAGAAAGGCGGAAGGGGATTCCTTATCTTCGATGAAACAAAAGGAACATCAGTTGCAGAAGGCCTCATTAGATCAGCAGGATAATTTGGTTGCCATTCAGAAAGAGCTGGAGGGGCTTAAAGCTAAATATCAGGCTAGCCTAGACAAGATTGTCAAGGATATGTGGGATACGATTAAGTTGGAAAAAATTTCTTATGGAGAAAAGTGTGGACGCCTCTTAGCATGGAAGGCCAGGATTGATAGGGTGAGAAACCAAATTAGTGGGTTAAAAATGTTTAGCACAGGCACTGTATCGTATAATAATGACCAGATATATGAAGAGGCCTTAACTTATATGCAAAAGTTATATACTGGAAATAGTGACCCTCTGCCTCAAAATGCAGGGAATTGGTTGGAGCAACTTGACCTGCCACAGTTAACAGGGTAGATAGTTCCTGCCTGAGTTCCTCTATTAAGGAGGCAGAGGTCTATAATCAGCTGAAAAAAATGGCCAAGGGAAAGACAGCAGGCCCAGATGGACTCCCCATAGAAATCTACCAAATAAGTTCAGATATCATCGTTCCTGTCCTTACAACCTTATTTAATAAAATACGCTTGGCAGGAGAACCTATTCCTCAAACTTGGCCGGAGGCTACAGTCACGTTGGTTTTGAAGCCCAATAAAGATCCCCTGGCCATCGAGCCTACAGGCCGATCTCGCTCCTAAACACAGACTATAAAACCTTTGCAGGGGTTTTGGCGGCGAGATTGGCCAAAGTGATTAAATCTGTGGTGCACGAGGACCAGAGGGGCTTCATGAAGGGAAGGCATCTCAATGAATTGACCTTTCAAGCCATTGCTGCAATAGATTATGCCACTGACAAGAAACTCCCTTTAACAATTGTAGCAATAAATGCCGCTAAGGCATTTGACCAAGTTAGTTGGTCATACCTCTGGGAAGCATTGGCTGGGTTTGGATTTCCCAAAAATGTTATATCTTCGATACAAGCTCTGTACCTAAACCCAAAAGCCATATCTCTGGTCAACGGTACTCTTACAGATTGGGTGCAACTATCGCGGGGTACAAGGCAGGGGTGTCCCCTTTCCTCTTTGTTGTTCAATTTATATATTGAACCTCTAGCCTCCCAGTTGAGATCTGACATACTGATTAAGCCTTTTCTCTTAGAGGAATTAGTTTTAAAATTTGCATTATATGCGGATGATCTTTTAATGTTTACCACCAATCCTGAAGTGGCAATTTCTCGACTTCTCCATCAGGCTGAGGCCTTTGGAGCAAATTCAGGGTATAAAATAAACAAGGAAAAACTGAAATTATGCAGTGGAACCAGGCAGTAGTATCCCATGCAATTAAGCCTCAGATGAGATATCTTGGAATACTCTTGACACAAAATATCTGAGATATCTAGGATAAATCTTATTAAAGTTTATAAGGAGGTCTGTGGGATTTTACAGCGCTGGTCTGGTCTTCCTCTAGATATTTTTGGGAGAGCAAATTTAATAAAATGGTCATTTTGCCCAAAGTGATCTTTTTATTCAACTCTATACCCCTAAGGTTTAGTCCTAAGGACATAGCAAAAATACAGGGGAAACTTGGATCCTTTATTTGGAATTCAAAATCTCCTCGAATCTCCTGGAAAAAGCTGAGGAGTAAACTGAAAGTAGGAGGGTTGGCACTGCCTGATATATTAATCTATTGCCACTCATTTCATTTTAAAAATGTCAGGATAATGGCAGATAAAGCGAATACGTCTTCAATGGGCCGCTTATTTCAGGCGCTCTTGCAGGGCATTCCCCAAGGGCATGAGTATTTTTTATAAAAATTTGGGGATCCCAGATTCTATAAAAAAGTAAGGTTGAAGATTTTAGGTACAGCCCTGAAGAATTGGGTATTCTTCAGGAACAAACTAGGAATTCCGTATTATGTGCCTCAGGCCCCAATATGGGATTCCCCAGGGACACCTGAATGCCTTAAAAACCAATTATCAAATCCCCGTAAAACAGGGGGCATTACTCACTGGCGGGATCTCCAAAATAATTTACAGCTTTTGGACTGGGATACCATTTCTAACCTGATGGGAGAAACCCTTACCAGATTAAAATACTACCAGCTGTCTGGCTGGTGAGCTACCATACCATGGGTCTCTGATGTATTTGAACCCAAATTGGATATGGTAAATAGAAAGGGAAGGTGGAAAAAAGAGATATCTGTTTGGTATGAGGCTATGCTGGAGGCAGAGGGGATTAAGGAACAAGAACTCCATAAATTATGGGGGGGGGGGTAGCGAGCTTAGACTACAATAATTTAGAGAATTTGTGGAGGAATTCATTTATGACACTCTATGCAGTAGTTAAGGCTGCACCCCTTAAAAGGAATCATCTATTCACTCTGTATAGAGCATACTTCTCTCAAAAAAAATTGGCTAAGATCACAAATCTAGAGTATCTTTGCCCAAGGTGTAAAGCCCCTTCTGCTGACGCCCTAAACATGTTTGTGGAATGTCCTAGGCTTATAAACTTTTGGTCACAAATAGAAGGGTTTGTAGCGGACGTATTGGATATACAATTTTCAATTACTCCTAGGACAATTTTGTTTGGGCTAGCCGTAGAGTATCAGCTTAATGATATGGTGACCACATTTATTTTTTATGTTATGGTCTTAGCAAGGCGGGAAATATGTAAGGCTTGGAAGGATATTAATGCCCCTACTTTTGCAGAATGTTTACAATACATCATCTACATTTCTGAATCAGATATGGCCTGTGATAGCCTTAGCCAGCATAAAATCTGGGCAGTCCTGGTGGCATGGCGGAATAGATGAGTCAAATCCGAGAGTATTCCAATGATTTCACCTGGGCACTGTTGGTGCTTAGCCTCCAGTCAAACCAAGGGCCATTGATGTATGAAGGATTGGAGTGGAGCAAGCAAACAGTTGAAACTGGAGGCGTTTCCCCTATCTCTCTCTCTCCTCTGTTTCAAATGGTTGAGGGCGGAACATCGTAACATTGGAGTGAAGAGGGGGGTCTCCCCATCTGGAATGCCCATCATTGGTATATGAGGAATAAACAAAAAAATTAAAAAAAAGAAAGAAAAAAAAGGAGGAAAAAGGAGAAAAAAAAGAAAAAAAAAGAATATTCAAGCTTGTTTTTATAATTTTAGGGCTGCAGTGAGTGTATCTTGTAAAATTCAGGGCTGGATTTGGGACCAAAAGCCGCCCTGAATATTTTTTTATAAACTTGTCCAACTCCCTTCCTCTCCCCCAAAATGTCTCTCTCTTTTCATACATCCTCTCACTCTCTCTACTACTCTCCTTCTCTCTTTCACTCTCCTCTTAAAGTTTTTCTGAACTTCCTACCTCGTCATCCCTTTCACACTCTCCCCCTCTTTCTCTGTCTCAAAGCAATCTGTGCCTGCTGCGAATACCCTCGGGGAACGGAGAATAGTGATAGAGGCACCAGCACGCAGCTCTGTGTTTTCAAAACTGGCCTCTAATGGCTCCAGCTCATTGGAAAACGCTTGAATAAATAAAAGACGGGGGCAGCCTTGATTTCAATGGTTTTATTCCTTTGTGGGTATGTGTTTTTATTACTACGTCCAACCTAACTCCTCTTTACATTTCAATTGACCCCAGACATTTTTGAGTAATTACTGTGAATGTTCCATCACTACATCAGTCCCTCTTAGACTTACTACAAAGCATTATATTCATGTTTGCAGAGTTCTCCACCACAATGGTGGATATTCCCACACAGAAAATAAAGAGGAATCATAGGGAGGGGTCTCCAGCCAGCGGTTTATAAGTAGTGCTACAGTAATATTACATTTACCTACCAGACAATGCAGTTTGTGAATTGGGTCCCTTGTTTACAGGTATGTGTCTATAAATTGATATACATATGTACAGTCTCTTTACCTCCATGGCTCTTGCTTGCAGGATCATGTCTTCAGATTCATTTAATCAATGACTGACGAACTTCGGCCTAGTAAATCTAATTTTATTCAAGTGTACAAGAAGGATCCCACTTTAAGGGTTAATCTCTCCTGTTGAGCGGCAAATGGGTAAGGGATCGCCTGGTCATCTATTAGTGATTTATGACTTTCAAGCATCTCTGTGAGCTTTTGTTTTTATTTCTACCCTCATACCAAGAACAAATTGTCAGGATATGAAGTAAGTATCAACTCCGGTGTTCCTGCCTTTCCAGAACCCTACATTTCTCACTTGTTTCTCTTATTTGCTTCTATAATATTAGCTACTCCAGTCATGAATGACCATCTCTATTCCTGTCTTTTCAAACTAGGTAGGTTAGGAACTTCTTTTCAGTCAAAAGTTCCTTTTCCTGGAATGCTGGATATGGTTTCTATGTTTGTTTACCAGCCGGGCAGGACTGGCCGTAGCGGGCACTGGGCATCTTTCCGGGTAGAAGAAAGGGTGGGGGCCGGTTTTGCAGTGGTGGGACCGTTTTTCTTTATTGGGGGCCAGTTTTGCACTGGTGTTTCAATATCAGGCCCCAGTAACAAAAACAACAGTGCTTCACACTTGCACCACCCGTGCCTCCCCCAACCCCCACCAGGGGGCAGGTCTGACAAAATTGCCAGGGCTGCTTTGGATTTCCAGTTTGGCCTTGTTTCCCAGAACTCATTTTGATAGCGACCATATGTTTTTCTTTTTTTATTAAGTAAGGCCTTTGAACCTGAAAAGGCATAGTTTATTTAGTGCTGACTATACCTTTTCAACAAGTATCCTCAGAAGTTATTTTATCTGATGGAATAAATGTTTTGTTGTATGCCTGGGGGAGCAGGGGCCATTTGTGCCTGGTTTGTGCACCACCAGGGCACTTGATATTACAGAAGGGGTCGCAGAAGCTTGTACATCCCTTTCTTTAATACTGACAGCAGCACTATTGTGAGAGAGCATTTCCAAATTTGGATGGGGTCTAGTCCCCATGCAAGTGAGGAAATCACTTTGCCATACTATTAAGGCAGCCCTCTGAAGGAGGAAAGACGGTCCCATGGACCTCCCAGACATTCTCCTGCAGGCAGGTTTAATCACTCATTGCAAGCGCCTGAAGGGGATGTCTTTAAATTCTTTCAAGCACAGTAAGAGTGATACCTGCACCGTGAAACACAGAGAATATCTTACTGAATGCACTACTTCCAGGGCAGGCATGAGTTTGCGTCTTCCCTGGGGGTCGTACATTCATAATTCGACCCAATATCGCAACTATAGAACAAACAAGGTCCGGGGAGAGGGCTATCTGATTTTCATTTTCCTGGTATGCTTCTTTATGCTATGTATTTACCCCTTCAATACTGATGACAAGCTCAGCACGTCATCAGCCAGGGGGCGTGTGCGGATGACGAGCTGAGCTCGTCATCTTACGCGGCTTTTAGAAAAAAGCAGCGTAGGGGAAAAATAACCGCCGCAGCTATGCGGTTAAGGGCAGCTCTTTCGGTCTGAATTTCGATGTAGTAGGCACAACATGCTTTCAGGATTGAGCAGGAAAAGCATTGAGGTACCTGAATGCATTTTTCTATGCCTTTCTCTGTCTTTGTCTTAGGATGTTCGTGTCTTCTAAGGCCATTTATTACATTTGATAGACAATGCTTGATTGCATTTTTGCTTTTGATACAAATATAATATTGCAGTAAAGGACTGTGAGGATCTGGTTGGACTTCTTGCTGTTGTATTTACCTTTTCTGCAGGTTTTTTATAGTAAGGTTTCCAATTGCTAAAGTTGAAAAACGGATACCTAAACATTTGAAAAAGGTTCATTTTCAAGGTGATCCTTCCCCTGATAAAAATGTGAAAGTTTAGATTACTTGGATTCATTGAGTCACTCCAATAATTGTTGAATCTGAGTGATTGATTGGAAATTTGTTTTGCACTACTCCATTGAATTTGTTAATAGCTTCTCTAAGCTTTACACGTTTTATCACCAAACCAGAATCATCAGCAAATAGTAACATTACTACTTTGTCCTGTACAATTTTTTGCAGTTTTGCTGTGACATCTTCAGCGTAAACTGGTTGGACATTACCATCTCAGGCGAATAGAAATGGGGCCAGAAGGCATCCCTGCTTCGCTTCTCTCCGGGCTGAGATTTTTCTAGATAGTGCTCCATATCGTATTTCTACTTTGGTGTCATTATTTAGTTTTCAGATAACTGCTGTGGTGATTGCGGTCATAGATGTGCCCATGAGCCTGGCATTTAAAACAATTTCTTTAAGAATGAAACCACCTCATCAGGGTAAGACTCTCTGCAGAACATAGCTGGCTTGATGAGGGGGCCCCCCCGAAAGATTGGGGCCCTGGGCCAGAGCCGACTTTGCCCATGCCTTAAAGCTTCTCTGCTTATTTCACTATTGACAATACTGAGTCGAAGCTTCCTTGGAAATGACTTCTTCCACCAGAAAACTATGGTGTTTAGGTGTATTTTGGTGTAAATTTAGTTTTCACAGTCAATACGACTAATCGAACACTTGAATTGTGGATCTTTGATATTTTTGTAGATTGGCACAGTCATGCACTTTAGCCAGGACCGGTTGGTTTAGCGTTTCTTCTTTGTGCTCCTCTCTTTGTTCTCTACTATCATTTCATGACTTTTACTTTTCTTGCTTATATGTTTGTTCTGAGCAGATTATTGTATGAAGATCGGGCCGAGGTTTGCTCCGGAATGTTTGGAGCTGTTCTGGCTGCTGATATACCCGTTGTAATTAATCTCCACAATGACCAACCTAGAGTATCGGCTAGTAGCTACTTCCTTTAGCTTGAGCCGTTTGGTATAAAGGGACTCTGGGGCATATTATCAACCCTGGGCGATAAAATTATCGCCGGTTTATCGGCAGGAAACTGCTGATAAAGTGGCGATAATGGGCTTGATAATATGCTCTATGGAATTCCAATCTAAGCTCATGTTAAATGTGAAGGACATCTAACATGAACTTTGATTGGAATTCCATACAGCATATTATCAAGCCCATTATCGCCACTTTATCATCAGTTTCCTGCTGATAAAGCGGCGATAATTTTATCACCCAGGCCTGATAATATGCCCCTCTGTATTTTTCGTTATGCTGCCAAAAGGAATTCACTCAATTGAATGGCACCACGTCCACATACAAATGAGGAAACACTTGTTGTAACCCTTTTGCTGCGGGGGCTATTCCGCCACAGTGCTAAGGGGCCGGGGGGGGCTGCACGGTGCTCCGACGCTGGTGATGGAACCGCTCCGTCACGCCCCTTGGGTGAGCTGTGCTTCTTATGGAACAGTTCCATCATTGCCCCGCCCGCTCAATAGAACGCGCTGCGCAGGCGCGAAATCAGCGCTGCACAGGCGCGGCGAGCCGGCCGTGATGGAACCGTTCCATCACAAGCACAGCACACCCGAGGGGCGCGATGTAGCAGTTCGGTCACCAGCGTGGGAGGGGTTAAATGAGCACTTTGGCATCAACGAAGGCAAGTAAGCTACACCCTGCAAGTGCTATGCATCAACGGTTAGACCAACGCATTGTAGTGCTTGCCCCCGCATTACTACTGTTAACCCCTTCCAGGCTCATGACGAGCTGGGCTCGTCATGGTGTAGCCTCCTCAAACACTGATGACGAGCCCAGCTCGTCATGAACAATGGGTTTTACAAAATATCAGCATGGGTGCAGAATTCCACTAGCACGCATGTGGTTAAATACATTAGTGATGCAATACGAGCTCCTCTCTGCCTCTGTTTACTATCATGTAAGGCGCTGACCATAGCGTTGTAAACTTATTCCCTGCACTAGTTGTCTCTCTGCTGCTGCTAAAGCCTGGAGCGGAGAAGAGATGAGGTTGTAAGAGATACAAGAGGATATGGAAAATAGTGTACTTCATATTCTGAGTAATTTGAACAATGTGCGATCAGGGAACTTAGGTTAAGAGCCCGTCTTCTCTGGCTCAACAGTTTGTGTGATCTTAGTCAAATCACGTTACTGTTTCTCATTTCCCTTGATCATTATGTTTAAGAGCACCTTATGGCTGAGGGCTGGGCTGGGCTGGTCAAGAAGAATTTAAAGTATGGTAAGGTAGCGAGGATGTGGGGGGCGGTCGCGTGTCCGAAGATCAGTGAGTGGAAAAAGGACATGGACTGGTGCATGCTCCAGGAAAAGACTGTGTACATAGCAAGGGGATGCCCCAAGAAGTGGGAGGCAGTGTGGTCTAGTTGGAACGAATACAGGGGCAATATTTGTGAGCCCCCTCAACCCAGGCAAACAGACGAGGAGGCAATAATGTAAGTTGTTTTACACAAGCTGAAGTAGTTACTCTGAGAATTGATGGTAAATGTAGACTCTGTGTTTTTAACGGTGCACTGTACTAACTATTGTTCAAATGTGATGACCACCAATGGTTCTTAAGTCGTTAATAAAAAGATTTTTAAAAAAAGTATGGTAAGGTAAGGGTAAGGAAAGCGGTGTCACTCGGTGCAGGTTGGATCTGTGTCGAGACGAGTGAAGCAATTGGCCAGATGCCGAGAATGTTGGCCCCCAAAAGTACTAAAAGCAAGAATCATACAAGAGGTAATACTGTGCCAAAGCACATTACTTGCATGTGCCCTACTTTGAACAGCACTAGCGATCTGCCTCAACATTCAGAGCCAAAATGAAAAAGCATTGGTTCCTGATTAATGGGGCGCTCATTACGTTCCACTAATTAGTGTGAGTGACAATATTAACGGCAGGGGCATAGCTTGGTCAGTAAAATGGGGGGGGTCAGATTTTCCAATAATCAAGCTGGCATATAAAGTTTAAATACATAATACGGCTAGCAGGGCGCATGAGAGGGGCCTTAGAGGCAGTGTAATGGGAGAGGAATGGCGATTGGTAGGAGTTCTAAGAGAGAAAACAGAATATTTTCTTTAATAACCAATACTTTTGAAGACTCTGTGTGTGCATTTTGTCCGTGTGTATGTCAAAATTCCTTCTGAAATCCGATTGAAATCTCACAATACCAGACTAAAAGCAGCTGTACCCAACTTTTTATCAGAGAATACATTTATTAGGGGGCATGTAACTAAACTGACTAAAGGTGGCGTTCTAATTCCAAAGCATTCTTGTCCTAAAATAATGTTATTACTGGGTCAAACAAATGATGGTCTTCTGCTATTTAAGTAGTCAAAATGAGAGTCACTATGGTCAAAATGAAAAATGTATTTCACGTAATGTCAAAATTGATGGGGAAGGCAGAATAGATAAGAGAAAGGGACAAATAAAAGGGTGATTGAAAGTAGTGAAAGAGGGTGGTGAAAGAGGTAGGAGAAAAAGGGAGGAATAGAGATTGATAGTGGCATAGACAATGAAGGTGACACGTTAGGGAAAGAAAGAGAGAGGAACAAACAGATGAAAGAGGTGTGGAAAGACAGCACAGTTTAACCTAATTTAAAACCTCATTTACGGAGATAAGGCGTACACCCTGCTACACAACACGGGTTAAGCATAAGCATTAGAAGTTGTAGGTGTTTTACCGCAAATTCGTTCACCAAGAAGTTTCTCACTGCTTGGATGCACATGCCTTCTAATGGAAAACCAGTCTGGGAATTAGGAATACGCATTTTAAATATACTGTTTTAAATTAAGTCAATTACATATGCTTCTTACAGAATGGTATAATAATGAAAGAAAATATGTTTAGGATCAATTATTTAAATAGGTTACTTCTGAATTATATATAAAACAGAAATGGATAACCTAGTTAAATATATCATTAAAAGGAAGAAAAAGAATGCGATTTTACATTATGTGATAAAACACATGCCTGACAAAAAATCATTAAAGGCCCTTGGCAAGGTGATCATGAATGTATACACTGACAAATGAACAACGAAGATCGTCATTTTAAAGGGAGGCATAAATGGCAGTATATGACGTTCGGTGGAATTTAACGTTTTTTTTATTATGTGGTATTGCTGGAAGAATTTATATCAGCTAACGTGGTAATAACATAAAAGAGCATAAGAAGTGGTTGGTGTACTGTTCATTAGTTCGTTGACTTTCAACCATTAAGTAATTATCTTGTTCCACATATTACAGGTATAATCAATATAGTATTCAGTTCTAAAATTGACAGCATCATAGGCTGATGAACAACACCTATGCAAAGCAAACATTTTTGTCTGTATATTGTTTCTTAAAGATTAGAAAAAAATCAAATATGTACATAGCCTGCCAAAAGATGTTGCTATTTTATCTGTTTTTCCTATTTAACACAATATAGCCTGACCTATCGTTAAAACACATTAGGCCTTAGGCCGTATTTATCAAATTATGACGCAACACACTACAGCAAAGCAAGTCACCTTGCTGCACTGCACTTCGTGACATGGAAAGGACAGGAATGTCCCATATTTATAACTATATGGCACATTCCTGCCTTTTCTCAGCTCTGGCACACACTGTGTGGCCTTGCACTGATGCAGGTACTCCTGCACTATGGTACAAGGGTGCCTGCTTCGTAAGGAGGATTGTTTTCGTGCACAAAACGGCTCCTTCCTGCACAAAAACAATCTCCTGTGGCACTTTCTTCTTCTATGTGTGCTGCAAAATGAAGCACACACAGAAAGAGGAAAAAGTGAGAAGAAATGAAGCTATTTCTCCTCGTTATGCCCCCCTGGGATGGCGCGGGCATTTTGGCACATTCCGAAGTCTACCAGTGATGGTAAATCTGGGAGTACATCAAAATCCATGGGGTGTAAGTTATACCACCACACCATGTGGTGTGGTGCAAAAGTGACACAACCAATGTTCCCTCTAATAATTTTTGTCTTTGTACAGGAGCAAAATGTTTGTGAGTGCACTTTATTCAGCTGTGGGCGGAATAAAGATTGTAACATAAATACCGTATTTTCCGGCGTATAAGACGACTTTTCAACCCCTTAAAATGTTCTGGAAGTCGGGGGTCGTCTTATACGCCGGGTACCAAAATTGACGGTATGTTTTACATAGCGCGGACTTCACCCAAAGGTGTCAGACCGCTTCTCCTATAAGACAAGCTAGTAACCACTTATGCTATCAAAAATTGCTGTGGCCTAGGGCACACTCAAGGGTACGAACTGAGACTGTGGTGACATTTCACAAATCATTAGCAAGCAACAATTCAATGGCTACATGAAACAACTACAAAATAAACTGCTAACGTGCTGCTGTGTCCATAGCATGTCCTGGGCAATCACCCTCCCCTCCACAACAGACTTATCAAGTGGTAAGTGTAGTACGCCTGGCAAACCTTCTAATCCACCGACAAACACTGCGCAAGTTTTAAAAGCAAACAAATGGCGCCGTGAGCCCTACCTAGACTGCAGCTGCACATCCCCAGGCAGACGAGGCGCTCCTCCACGTGTGCTGATCTCTCTCTCCTTCCGTAATTCTTACGCTCATCGGAAGGAGAGGAGCGTCAGTAGCACATGATCTCCTCAGTCCATGGAGATAAAAAAGGGGACTGTAGGATGTTAGGAAGTGGGGGTAGTCATATACGGCGAGTATAGCACGAAACCTACATTTTGTCAAGAAAAGTAGGGGGTCGTCTTATACGCCGGGTCGTCTTATACGCCGGAAAATACGGTATGTGCTTTGAGATGTACGGCCCTCAGTAGTTACAACAGAAAGGGATAGGGACTGGGTTTCCCATCAATAAAATATAAAGTGACACAGCATGGTAACGTTTTAAAGCAGACATATTTTGATGTCACTTTTTGTTATTAGCATCCTTTACTTCAAATTTCAATGGGAAATAGAATTGGTTAAAACTTAGATACAATTTTAAAGAGTGTGTTCCCCTTGGAATAAGGACATTGTAATTAGGGCATCTGTGACAAAGCATACAATCTAAAGTACACAGGAATAAACCTTTGGTCAAGCCTAATGAGATTTCAGAAGAACTTTACCAGGACTTTCTGAGGTCTCGCATGTGAGGTTTTAGGGAAAATAGGAGGTACATTTCGAAGTATATTTGCTCAGTAACTGTCGTGAAAAATTAAAGGCATTTAAATACTGTGGGACTTCACATTGGTTTTGGTAATTATGATCATTAAAAATATGTTCCGGTCCTCAAACAAAAGTACTGGTGGGCCCCACCTACAACCATCAGCACAAATAAGCACACCTTACAGTGGAGCAAAACGTATGAACAAAAGATGGATTTTCCACTGGATCTGAATAGATGTAGAAGGTACAATTGTATAGAGATGGGGGCATGACTGGCTCATACTCTCAACTGTCTTTGCTACAAGGACTGCACAATGAGGTCTAGAAGAGACTGCTAGCAGCAAAACAAATGGCCACAGTAGGGTTAGACCGCTGGCAGATGTAAAAGGTGACTTGAGAATCACTGTGCTCAGGGTGGGAGCCCTGTCTTCATCTCAATTCACAGGGACAGAAGTGAGCAAGTCTCAACACAGACCTGGAAGTTATTTTTAGTACCGCATGTATCATGACGTACTATAAAAATAACATAAGGAACTATACCTACCAATAGCCCCAATATCGTTCTACCAAAATAATCAGTCAGTTGGCAGTGAAGAATAATAAATCGTTTATTAACACAAAATACTATATAGGTGAGCTTCTCCGTCGTCACCCAGCCGGTGCGCAGAGAAGACTGCCGGTTCATTGTCAATACAAGCCATATATACCTTTATCATGATGCAAGAGATCACCGTACATTGAAAGATACTAATTGGCACTGAAGCTAGAAGGAAAGACCATATATATTGCACACAAGGCTGATTTGAAAGTCTGCTTCTACTATTATTGGGAAGGGTCAGGAGGGGTGACTCACTTTTGTCTCGGTGCCTGGGAGCACAGGCACAGCGCCTTCAGGAATACGCTTATCACCTCTGAAGCCAGATGCAACCATGGGTCTCAAGACGAGAAAGAATAGTGTGCATTCAGCTGCTTCTTATGATTTAACTAGCAGGGGCCTACTGACTACTTTTAGGACAGCACGTGACCGCTGCCGAATCTAATGTGTATACAAACAAATGGCGTCTGTCTGGTTTTCGGTTCGTGTTTAAGGAATACAGAAAAACAACGGGTAAAGGAATTCCCTATCAACTTAAAGCTACAGTGAATAATGGAAATTACACATACAGATAGATACATCATGCTAACAAAAGATTACTTTGATTACAGGAAAATCGATTCTATCCCTCAGAACCACCCTTTTAGCATGATGTAGATAACTAAAGAGATCAGTCCTCAAAAATACTCCCATCAATTTGCATCATATCTCGTATTTCTTGCTGAACCATTTGGGCTTTTACTACAGCAGAGGAAGACTTCGTCACTGAGGAAGTAATTTTTGCTGCACAATGAGAGCAACAGGGAGGCGTGGATTACTAGGAACATTTTCGGGCTAGAGGTGAGGATGGCGCAGTGCTATTGACTGACTTCACTCGCACGCCCCCGCACTACCCCTTAAAACCAGATGCCTTTTTCTGCGTGCAGTAGGTGCGCCGCTGGCGCGCCGAAGGCGCACAAAAGGCAAGCCCGTCTGCACCTGTTCGTGACCGGTCGGGGCCAGGGGCCACAACCCCTGCCCGTGCACCCCCCATTATCAGGAGATACAGCCCGAAGTCGCTGCATCAACTGAGAGAGTTACCCCTGCCACATGCCTCTCTTCCTGGGACCCAGCAGCCCAACATACCATCTGCCCTCAATGTGGCTTTCGATTTCACCCCTCCTCCCCACCCAAAGCTGCGCAACATAGCATGTACCTCTTAAACTGTAGGTCCCTTCCTAAACACTACCTAGAAATGTCTATGCTGCTAGAAGAGCTTAACCCCAACATCTTATTACTGAATGAGACATGGCTGCATGCTCAGTCAGAGCCCAACCTCGTCCAAGCCCTTCCCCAAGGCTACCAAATACTTTGGGGTGATCGCAAAGGGGGAAGGGGAGGAGGCTTAGCAGTCATTTATAAAAATGGTTGCAGATGTCGTAGCTCTTCCATCTCAATCCCAGACTGCGAAAGTCCCCCTTCACTATAGAGTTCTCCCCCACCACCACCTTCTCGGGGATGCTCTTTTACCGCCCGCCTGGTCCACCAGGGCAGTTTTCCAGTACCCTCCCATCGATCATAGCGAACCTGGCCTTCAGCCCATCCAACTTCACCCTTCTAGGAGACCTCAATATTCATTTTGATGACCCCTCTGACATTGCCCGATAAGTGATCACCAGCCTTTCGGTAAGTGGGAGGGGTTTAGAAATGGGGCCCACTACCGGGATTCCAGATAATCCAACTGAGACATTATTTTGCCCGGACAGAGCAGCCCCTGGGACCAGTGAACGGGCAATCAAACTATTAATTGCACCCATATTTACTAGAACATTTTCGGCAGTCCCCATTAATTTCCCTCGGACATAAGGCCCTCGCTGATCAACGGGTACTGACACCTACTCCCTACTCTGCCCGTGGCTGTCCTATGCATAAGTATACCCATCTGCTCCATCAGTCTGGTAATCTTCATTATAGTACTGCTTCCCTCTCGGATTATCCAAACAATTCCCTCTGGACTCACCTCTCAGCAACTCCTCTCTTCTCATATCACTCCCATCACCTCCACCTCAACTCCGTCCTCTTCCTCTTACTGCTCCGTTTTGAGCTAATAACAAAAGACACTGAGCTCTCCAATGCCCTTCCTGTTTACAGTAAGCACATTGGTTCACTCCTAAAGTAACAGCCAGACCTCTGCCTCATCCTGCTCCCGCCCCCCTCGAGACAAATCCTCTTCCTCCTCCATCCCTGCCTCGTCCTCTAATTACTTGCTATAATAATACCTGTGTTTTTAGGTCCTTTGTTTTCTTGTCAGATTTGTCCTTACTCTCATGTTCTCTATGTTCATAATATTGAGCCATACTTAGGATAACAGAAAGAGTAGAGGTAGTCCAGGTACTCTCCGCCGCTTGTAGTCGTGCAGAGATTTCAGGTAACAAGTTGGTAACAAAGCGATTAACAAACAATCTTTTGCCACCTTCTACTGACAAACCTTGTCCACTGCAATCAATGAACACCCCCTCATATCGAGTAAAGAAGTCAGAAACACTCTCATCCTTCTTTTGTTTGCAGGCAGTTAACTAATCCCAATCTACCTTCCGGGGTGAAATTAAAGAATGCATATACGTTATGATCCGACCCTATAATGCCAAGATTTCTGGTCTTGGTGATCACCGGGTTTTCGATCACTCTCCCAGTCCTTAAACTGTTCTCAAGTTCCTCCCAACTCGGTGGCATGGTTGTGATCATGTACCTATCGCCACACAACAACGGGGACCAGTAAACCGAAAAACAATTCTATTTCAGCTAATGTTATTACGGCCGATGAAGCAACCTCAGTGAGTTCTTTGTAATAAGCAGTGGGATTCTTCCGAGGGTCAGGTAAATTTCAGAGAATGGACCTCAATCCTTTTCCAAGGAGTATATACCCACTGCTCCTGAAATTGTGACTCTACACGAAGTCTGGTCACTTGATCATTGGCATCACGTAGCTCCGGGAGCTCAGGATTATAACTAGGATGGACTTCCCACATAGGGTGCTGAGAGTCCCAGTTTGGGCATTTCGAGAATAACCGTTCTTGATATTTCGTTATAGTCTCCACATTTCTGTACACATCTTCTAATCCTAACTCAAACGTATGCGCCCGATCCACAATATCATATAGAACCTGAGGGACTCTCCCATCTGCGAAACATTGCTCCCATAGGGAGATTTAATGATTGGCCATGGCTTCCAGATCATATTGCTGCATAACCGGCTCGTAGTTCCCAAGGGTCCTCCATATCTCTATAAGGGTATAAATGGGATTCCGTACCCACTGAGATGCTTGATTTAATACCAACTGCTTCTCCTCGTACCCCACCGTAGAACGGGTATACAACCGCCGTGTACCGAGTGTGCCGGGGACATGGGAGGGGGTTGAATCAGTCATAGCAGGGATCGAGCTGGCAGACAATGACGGGCAAGCCACGGCCGGCGAAGTCAGCACTACTGGGGACATAATGGGGGGTTGACAAAATGCCAGTCAATAAAGTGGCCGTAGCCGGCGTTGAGGAAGTAGGAGCATGAGCTAGTCCCATAGGAGCAGGGGCCGTAGATGCAACAGGCACCGTACCTTGCGGAGCTGTTGGCGCTGGGCAGTAGCAAGAGGTACTGCAGGGTATACTCACTGTGGAGCATAAGGGGGCGGTGGACGCGTATTCAATAAGTCCTCTATTTCATCTTCCTGCTCGGTTCGAGCTATATAGCTCTTATCTACCTGCAACCTAAACTGTCTATCCGTACAATCAATACTTTTCTGAGTCTGTTCTTTGTCATATGCTATAGCCTTCTGGGTTTTAGTCTGACCTCCCTTATGCGTCGACGTTTCGCCACTTTTTGCCATCATTTTAAACAATCGAACATCGCTTGCCGACTTCTATTAGCGAACAATCGATCCTGTAAATACTGTATCTTTTTCTGAACTAATGACCCTGTTAAAGGCCATTGCAATTCCACGTTATCCTTAGTACATTTTTGGCATAAATTATTAAACAAAATAGGTGAAGTATCATGTTTAACATACATATCGAAACTCAGACTGCCCTCTGGCGGGGCAGGCTGGCTTTCATCCAATCGTCCACTCCTACGGCGGCAACAACACCCAAAACACAACTTAATAAAACACGACATCCTTATTCACTAGCAATACACTCACTTACAAGAAAACATTCTTTCAAACATGGCCATGTTCATACATTTTCAATCTTTCTTCAAAATATTACACACAAAACGGACAAACAAAAACATACAATATTCAAAATGACATGTCTTTTCCACAACCAAAGCCAAGGAACGGAGCCCGTCGACTTACGTTCGTGGAGAACTCGTTGGTACGAAACACCAGACCAACAGATACCAAAATCAGGCAGTCCGAAGACTACCAAGAGGTCATCAGACAGAAATTAACCACAGACCGGCTTACAGACCATCCTGCGATCTTCCTGGTTCACCTTCAGGACTATTTTGACTGAGCCCGCTGCCTTAGTGCCGCTTCAGATGTGTCCAAAAGACTACACAGGTGCAACAGCGGGCCTTTGCGAGAACAGTCCAGCTGGGTGCGCACCCCACGTGACACACCAAGGCGTCCGATCGAAACCTCTATTATTCACCAAAAAAGTCAGTGGAGCATCTGCCCGTGCAGCCACAACGCCGCCCCATCAGACCTCCAAAGTTCTCCGTGGTACACTGACCACCAAATCCAGTACAGTTAACTGTTTCCAAAACACCGTTCAACAGCGTAATCCAAGAACACCAAAGTCCATACACTCACATGGTGCACACAGGTACAATTGCGTGTTCACCACTGCCCACTCCTGACGACCAACATGGTCAGGTCCTCAGTTACGCTCGTAGGACTTCGGCGATGGGTCACTAGCTACTGGGGCTCTCTGATCGTGAGAGTGTAGTTCAGCCAGAATCGTTAATCAGTCCACCCCCTCGACCAGAGCTCCCCTTTCTTTGTCCTTCTTGCCCCGTCTACGGGAGGAAGACCCCAAACACAGAGTCCTACCAGAGTCGCCAACTGACGTACTATAAAAATAACATAAGGAGCAATACCTACCAATAGCCCCAATATCGTTCTACCAAAATAATCAGTCAGTTGGCAGTGAAGAAAATCAATCTTTTATTACCACAAAATCCTCTATAGATGAGCCCCTCTGTCGTCACCCCGCCGGTGTGCAGAGAAGACTGCTGGTTCATAGTCAATACATGGCATATATACCTTTATCATAATGCATGAGATCACCGTACATGGAAAGATACTAATTGGCACTGAAGCTAGAAGGAAAGACCATATATGGCACACAAGTCTAGTTTGAAAGTCTGCTTCTACTATTATTGGGGAAGGTCAGGAGGGTTGACTCCCTTTCGTCCCGGTGCCTGGGAGCACAGGCATGGCGCCTTCAGGAATGCTCTTATCACCTCTGAAGCCAGATGCGACCTTGGGTCTCAAGACGAGAAAGAATAGTGTGCATTCAGCTGCTTCTTATAACTCAACTAGAAGGGGACTACTGACTACTTGGAGGATAGCACGTGACCGCTGCCAAATCTAATGTGTGTACAAACAAAATGGCGTCTGTCTGGTTTTCGGTTCGTGTTTAAGGAATACAGAAAAACAATGGGTAAAGGAATTCCCTATCAACTTAACTTGGTAGATAAAAGCAGTAGCGAATAATGGAGATTACACATACAGATAGATACATCATGCTAACAAAAGATTACTGTGATTACAGGAAAATCGATTCTATCCCTCAATCATATAGCATATCTGTTCATGGTAGTATATTCTCTCCCTCCAGCACTCCACATAAATATTTGGCAGAGTAGGCACAGTGCCCAGCATTTGAAATGGTAATGAAGGTCCAAACATCCGGTGAAAGAACCACCACCATCTCTTCAGTGTGTAGCTGACCGTGATTTCGCATACAGTCATATTCTCTCTCTCTAGAAATCCAAACTATTTACACTGCAAATTTATTATAGTAAATTAAAGGCCACTAGAAGCATGGATAAGGCTCCACAGTGTACGGCTGTTGCCAAGTTAAAATAAACTCCATTTTGAACCAGCAGTGCTGAAGAGCGCTTGTATACTTTTCATAGTAGTAATAATTCACAGCAGTCCATCCTTTTGATAGGACAGGGCCAACACGTCCTTGAACGAGCATCTTTAGGAGGAACTATTTTTCAGAAATTTCAAAGAAAAAATATGGTGCTATAAATATTGACCAATATTTGAAAGGATTTTAAAATGCACTCTGTAGAGTTATTTAAAGACTTTCTACTAAGTAAATGGTTAATAATGAAATTCCATCAGTTCATTGTAAAGTCTGTGAGGTCCTGTTAGGTGGCCCAGTTTTTATTTTCTTTAAACCACACATATAGACTGTACTCCCTTTTCGTCTCTACGTGTCTTAATTCAGCAGATTGTCTCCTTTACCTCTCTCAATTTCCATTTTGTCTGCCTAAGTATTTCCCTCCTTCCTTTCTCTTTCTCCCATTCTTTATTCCTTGTGCTTTGTATTCTTCAGCTTATGTTCCTCTACCTTTTCTGTACCCTACTGTTAACTTTGGCGTCCTATTTCATTTTTATCTTCCATTCAAATTACCTTACACAGTTTACCTTTATTTACCTTTCGCATATAAGCATTCTTGAAAAACATGTGGGAAAGTGCAAACAACATGCATCTCGTCTATGTTTGTGAAACATGCATTTATTTATTTTCTGCTGTCTCAGTCCCTATGGGCATTAAAATATCAGGGCTGTAGACACATATAGCACATTTAAACACATGTAATTTGGACAAAACTGCAGACAGAAGCACAGTGCGTCCCTAATAACATCTATTTATCAACACATGACAAACACTAATACACATACATCCTTTTTTAATACTATAGTTTATAAAGCACCTCATAGCCTAAAGATAGAAGGTATTGTACAGATGGTTGAAGATAAAATAACAAGTAGTAGAAAAACATGAATAACATAACAATAAGTGAAATACTAAAAACCATAGCTAATAGCCATGATGCACCAAAATTAACTCTTCTACCTCCACTCATACTTTCTTTTTATGACTGATTTGTGTTATCTTTAGTCATACATTCTCCTCTTCGCCACACTGTGTGATAGTAGGCAAGTCTGTTAACCTCACTGGGTCTCGGATACCATATCATCAAAAGTACCAGTTCTTGGATGTAGACTATCACATACATGAGGAGCTATATGTGACATGCAGTGGAGAAGTGTGGCTCAATGATTAGAGCGGCAGACCCTGATGCAGAGGTCTAGCCTGGGACCAGGGTTCAATTCCCCGCCTCGGTGGGTCTTGGGCTCAAAAATTCCACGGACCTGATAATTCTCACCTCAGTGCCTATTCCAATCATGGAGTCCCACTCTGCAACTCTAGGCAATAGCTTGCTTAATCTCCACAACGGCCCCCACAACGCTAAGGATGTCTGGCCTCCACCTTGGGGGTGCCCAGGAGTGAATGCCTCACAGGGAAAGCCAGGATGGGTTCCACAGCGGTATTCATACAAGCGCCTTGAGACCCTTGCGGGTGAGTAGTGCGCTATACAAGTATCAATTTACACATGTATTAAGTTTACTTTTCATGCAGAAGTGAGCTGAGTCTGACCCAAGTAGCAGGTTCTAGAAACTTCTCACAGTACAATATGTGTCTGTGCCTGTGTGACAATAGTCAGGATTGAGATGTCCTCCTGGTCATTGCAGAGATACATTGGCTGAATAGTATATGTTCTTTGTGCTGGGAAACATGGATTTGCAGCAGGTCTGGATTGATGTAGCAGCAAAGAATCAGCAGAAGCAGCAGTACTTAGCACAAACAACAACCATTTTATGTTGGACATTGCACTTATATATCAATCTCTCTTTCTGACTATGTACCCCACTCAAAACAACCAACTGAAAAAGTCTCATTCCTTATCAGCGACATTCTTCAGTTTATTTTGAAAATCATAAATAAACTTTACTTAAACCATAAAAATGAGTAATCAATAGTTCTGTCCAGAGGGGATGAGTCATCTGTTACAAGAGAGGATTACACGCTGTAAATCCAGCTCTGCACAGCATGAAGACTGACATTGAGTGGCCGCGCAGATGCCCACCTTAGAGGGAACTGTGGATGCAACCCTTTGATAAATATGGACCATAGTCTAAATCTAGAATAGACAGGGAGTGCATGCATAATAAATACATGCAATGTAAATAAGATTTCTTTCCCATATGATAATTCAAGTATTTATAGTATGAGTCCATGTAAGTAGTTCATGCACCCTCACCATCTGTTGCTATACTCCTTTTCCCATAAGCAATTATACACTAGTAATCTATCTAAACCTTTCACTATTGTGAAAAATAGATGTATTGTTTATGTTTCCATAAAACCATGTACAATATTAATTCACACAGATAACATTACTGCAATAAAATAAAAAAATCAGTATATATTAAACCTAGTACATCAGACTAGAACCTCTAAAACAGGCTGTGAATTTAACTTTCAAAACTTAGAAGACAGACTCAAATATTTTACTGTATGGTCCACATATGTTGGTGTAATTCCTGTAATCAATTCAATTCAATTCGTCTTTATTTCGGCACAAATTGAGCCATAAAAGATACATGAATCAACAGTACATAGTAAAAAAACGGTGCACATTATAAAATACAATACGAGAAAGGGTGGCAGAATCATATCATGCAAAGATATTCAAGCATGGTTTTAAAAATGTACAAAAGGGATAATAAAATAAGGGTGTCATAAATACTTCAATAGACCAATTTTATAGTTTCCAACCATTCTTTTTACGTGTAAAGTTTATAAAAAGCAGAAATCTACTGATGCTAAAAACAATCATTCTCCTAGTATCAGATTTAATACCTTCGCTGCTAAGGCAATTCCCCTCCTGTGCTGGAGATTGTTCTATTTCATTGTTTTATGACGAGCTGGGCTCGTCATCAGCACACGACCACTGTGCACCATGACGAGCCCAGCTCGTCATCAGCATCGAAAGGGTTAAAAATTCTAAGCGCCTCCTTGCAAGTTCTTACACAAAAAAGGTTACATATAGGCTTAATCCATCGTCTCCTTGCTAACGCATATGCGGAACAGAAGAAGAGAATATGCTGATCGTCTTCCTTAGAATTGTCCTGGCACATAGTGCAAAGATCGCTTAACCTTATAACCTTTTGCTCTACGTTACTCTCCCCGGCCCATCTGCTCATGGTTGAGTTGTGCATAGGAATGCCATACCTGAATTTCATGAACAAGCTTTTAGCTAAGGGTGGTTCTATCTCCATAAGGAAAGTCTCAAAACAGGGACTATCCTTTAAGACCAATACATTTTTAGTTAATGTTCCACCTTTGTGCTCATTTGCCATGGTATGTGCAATATAGCCCCAAAAAACAGCTTTAAGTACTTTCTTAGCGTTTTGGGGTACGTTTTCCGGTGCCTCCCAAAACTGTGGCAAACCAATTTTCATAAACCAGAGACACACATGCTAAAGCCAGGGATTTGCGTTTAGCACATCCAGATTCATTATTTTAGTTAGGCCATTCCTATAATCTATAACTTCTGGTCCAGAGCCCCACCCAGAAAGTTAGGGGCCGTAGGATGGTAAAATGATCTGTGCATTTCACATTCAAATTCATCATCAATGGAACTAAATGGGGTGCCCTTCGGCATCTTCACAAGGTTTCTCAAGAATTTGTTTTCATTAATTGTAAATGCATTCTTGGACATTGGCCCCCAGATTTCTGCCCCGTACAAAGCCGCAGACTGGGCCTTGAATTTGACTATTTCCAACGCTGGTGTTACAGCTTTACTGGTTATTTCGCTGTGCTTTTTTATAATTGGGATTGTGTTCTGTGTAAACATCAGTTTGCTCTTCTCTACTTGTGTCTTCCATGTAAATTTATAATCAATGGAGACCCCCAAATAAATAAAACTCTGTACTGAATCTAATTTTTGGCCATTGAGTACCAAGTTTGCTAATTGGGATTTATGGGGATTTAGGGCCATGTATTTAGTTTTTTTTAACATTTATCTCCAATCCCTTTTATTGACAGTACTGTTTGAATGAGTCTAGAAGTGCGTGGAGACCCCTGGGAGTTTGAGAGATCAATATGGTGTCATCCACGAATAGCAACGCTGGGACCTTCTCACCATTCAATTTGGGGGAGTCATTAGTACAGCCTAACAAGTGTGCGGCGATATCAATCACATACAGTGAGAATAGTGTTGGGGCCAACACGCAGCCCTGTCGGACCCCACGCTCAATTGGTATATTTTGTGTAATTTCGCCGTTTGGCCCCCATCGTACCTTCGCATAGTTCTTAGCATGCAGCTTTATTATCTGGTCAAGCAGGGAAGATTGTAACCCTTGCATATACAAAGATTCCCAAAGGAGATCTCGTGGGACCAGGTTGAACGCTGCTCTAAGATCTACAAATGCGACATAACGGTGACCTTTCCTTATGTGCACATATTTCCAATAGAGGCAGCAAAATCTAAGGACCTGGTCCCCAGTACTGACACGATTTCTAAATCCTGCTTGGAACTTGGTAAGTATAGAATTAGCCTCCATCCATATATTTACTCTGATTAAAATATGTCTAGAGTAAATTTTCTGGAGTATGTCCATTAAACTAATTGGACGGTAATTGGATGGATCAGACCGATCACCCTTTTAAAAAATGAAAACAATCTCTGCACCCCTCCTGCTGCCCCAGATGCCAGTATGTTACATAAATAATTAGTATAAGGTGCCCAAACGCTTAGCTCGTGTTTATACAAGTCACCAGGAACTTTGTCAAGGCCTGGTGCTTTGCCATTTTTGACAGTATTAATAACTATTTCTGTTTCCTCCAGGCTAAATTCAAGTTTAGGTTCAGAGGAAATGAGCCACGGGGCGTCCTCCCTGACAGCATTAGCAAAGTGTTTTTTCTTTAAATAACTCTATGAAATGGGTTACCCAGGTAAGTTTATCTAGATATACATCTTTTGCAACTTTTCCGACAAGGTTCCCATTTGCCAACCAATTTCCAAAAGGCAACATTGTCCTTTGTCTTAGCAGCTACCAACAGATCAGCCCAACTAGCTTCTTCCCAGGTTCTACTTTCAGCCATCTGGATTTGCCTACATGTTTTGCCATGCCATGGCCTACTGTGGGATAAGTTGATTGGCTTTTGGTGAGCTTTTTTGGGCATTTTAGAGACTAGGGTTTTTAATAGTGCAAAAAATTAATTATGTGTATCCATGAATTTAACAAAGTTGATTGCCTCCAAGGAACAGTTAGATAGGTGGAAAACATGTTGGAAAAAAGTAGGTAGATTTCTGCCAGGGTTTCACCATGCGTCAATATGTGGGACCACCTTAGAGCCCGCCTATTGTTACTTACTAAAGTTTCCTCACACCTTACAGTTTGACTATCCATGGAGCTACCAATCCCAACCCCATTAAACAAACTTAAGTCAATTAATAGGTCCAATGGATAATGATCACTCTCGCACCTGTCCCTGACCTCTAAATCAACCACATATTGCCATATGTCCAAGGAAACAATTATAAAATCAAGATTACTTTTTGATTTATTTCTTACGAAAGTGGGTCTTTTTGCTACATCTGCCGGAAGGCGGCCATTACATCCCCTTAGGCCGTGTTCCGCAGTCAGCTTTGTTATTTGGATAGCCAAGACTGAGCAATATACAGGGTCTACAGGGTCAAGCGAAGGGATATTATTCACTCTATCCTCCTCTTCGAATACATCCTCTAATCCTAGGATTGGCTCGTAGCTACAATTCAAGTCCCTGGCTATTATTACCAGTTGTTTATCTACCATTCTATTAAGAAAAGAATCCAACTTCCCCAGAGTAGATGACTCTTTAGATAGTGCAGAGGGTCGGTTATAGACATTAATTAAATATAACACCTTCCCATCGTGTGTACTAACTTTGAGTGCCAGATTATCCATAGAATTGGCATCCATTGCTTCAATATTTATTTTCAGGGTAACACTTACCCAATGATAAGGTCCCCTGAAGGTCTGCCTCTTACGGAGGGTATTGCATTAATTCCACAAGTCTTATATCCTACTCTGTGGGGAGTATTTAGTGACCAAGTTTCTTGGAGAAAGCAAAACGCGCTTGTCTCTATGTAGTTAGACCACTCTGGGTCACTCAAGTTTTTCTCAAGACCAGCTATATTCCAAGAAATTATTTTCATGTTTTGTGTTGGACTATTACAGTTACTGTTATTGAATTGACTCTTGTTTTTTAAGTCATCCCTCCCAGGCATAGGTTCTGTACATATGTTACCAGGCGGGCCCATCTCAACTGGAAAGTTTATACACACGCCTACACTATTGACACATGGCACTGTTGCTGTGCCTAAATCTAAACCCTCCATGGGCATTCGCTTCTCCTGGTCATGGGTGTCAGTAAACACAGTATCTCTCTGTACGCAGTCAGCCCACGGCCTGTCCCCACCAGAATTAACGTATGGAGAACAATACTCTCCCACAAGGCAATGGCGATTAATTTTGCCATGATCATAGTTTCCCGCTTTAGCTCCTTTAGCTTTAATATCATTTTTAGTCTTCGAATTTTGCAAACATGGGCCCCCATAACTACCAGTTATTTTCCCCTTGATCTGCTGTAGTCAATCTACTGATTCCAAAAACAACTAAACCTGTTAGCCGTTGGGGCCCCTCCTCTGCTATCAATATGCCCATGGCCCCTGTGTTCCATCCCACCTCTTGTACGGTGGGTAACCCTGGTCCAGTTCCCTCCACAGTCAAATTGCTCCTCCGGTATGTAAAAATATAAAAGAGGTCTAGTTGCTATAGTACTCCCATTGTTTTGCGGACCCCATGAGCAGATATGATTCACTGTTTGTGGATCCTCAAAATTCACAACCACACAGTCCCCATGCGAAGTTTTCCTATTGTACCCCAAACAAGGTACCCTACATACCATTAGAATTTTACTCATTAGGTTTGATGGTAAAGGGCGGTTGGTGTTGAGCCAGTGGGTTACCTTATTTTTCAATGCCCAAAAAGGTTCCGTAGTTGTTTTACCCAATTCCGGATCCCCTGTCAGCTCCACTACATAGAGGCAGACTTCTGGTGGTAAATTAATAGTACGTCCACCCCTAGGTACCCTCTCTACCGAGTCCTTGGTAGAATTTGGAGTGGGAGTATTGGGTCCGACATTTTTTTGTCTATCGTGGTCAGTGACTATTAAAGATTTTTCCATTGGTTTATTCCCAGGGACCATCAGGGGATTGTAATTTGTTTTTTTTACCGGTTGCAAACACTTATTCAGTACAGAGGGGAAAGATGGCATCCGTGTAGAACGGCTGTGCGCGATGGAGGTGGCGGAGATGAGAAAGTTATCCTGGCCGTAACCCACATGCCGAATTCGTTGGGTGCCGTGTAATGGATTTGGTAATCGGCAGCATCGAAAGCATGTTGTTTGGGAGCCTGCACTCAAGAGTTTAAGATTTACCTCGCTATAGAACTGCTGAAATCAGCGAGCGGCGGCAGCGGTGAGCGGCGAGATCAGCAATCGGCTAATGTTCCTGCCGACTACCTGTCACGGGACTATCGGGCGTTTGATCCGGGAACTAACGCTGGCTTTGAGAACGGTGAGAGGAGGGATATATGCGGAGCGGTGGTGCTCGGAGCTGCGAAGCAGACAGGTGACCCTGGTACCGGCGAAAAGGGAGACCTGTCTGAAAGGTCACAGCGCATCGGCACGAAGTCCGTGGAGCCTCCGAGGGAGATAGAGGTCTCCATCGTCTAGTTGATACCGAGACTGGGGGGGGAGAAAGTGCCGAAGCCAGGGAGGAGGAGCCATGGCACCGAAATTGAATACTGTCTCAAAAGCTGCAGCTAATAGAAGGGCAGCCACTGAAGCTGCTGCTGAGACACAGGAGGAAGAGGGACAGCCAACTAAGCAGGCGACCCCGGTAAGGAGGCATCATCAGGGGGGCAAAGTAAAGCAGGCTACTACCCCCATAATTGACCTATTAGCCAAAATGGGTAAAGAGAAAGATCTTAAGACTGGCTCTCCTGATGTGGAAAAGGGGCAGGTTAAGGCAGTTGATGCAATTATAACGGTTGTAACTATAGAGGGAGGGGGGGTCATACCTCCCTCTCTGCATGAAGGAAGCTTGGAACCTCTTAATAGCGCGGCAGGGACCTGTGGGACAGATCAAGCAGGTTTAAAAAAGAACTCACTAGAGGTCCAGAGAAAGGCTGTTGAAGATACAGAGAATGTAACTATGTGTTCAAAGGAAGCAGTGGGTGCAAAATCTACAGCAAGCCAGGAGGACAATACAGATAATTAAGTGAATGAAAAACCAGCCGATAAGGATAAGGAAAAGCCTCCTAGTGAATGTTTCTTTTCGGTCTCGGAGGGTGGCGAATGGTCAGAGGATGATAGCTCAATACTGGAGGGAAGCAATCTGGATTCGGGAAGTGAGTCTGAACACGGTATTGACCCCTATGTATCCACAGCTAGACCACCTGCGGGGATCAGAACTCAGGAGTCCAGTTGGGATCATTCGTCATATTCTCCTTTACTTGGGAGCCCTCATGGGGAAGCCGCCCAGATGTCCCTCTTAGAAGTGATTCATAAAGAGATCCTCGCTCATAGGGAAGAGACCAGACAGGATAGCCGCAAGGCACAGGCAGCTGTAAGAAAGATGCAAGGCGCTGTAAGGAAATTGTCAAAAGTGTGCGTCAATCTAGGTGATAGAATCTCAAACATAGAAGAAAGAGTGGTCTCAACGGAGGCGGATTCGGTTGCTGCCATTGCTAAGGTGGATGCTCAAAGCGCCCAGATTACAGACATGCAATGGAAGCTAGATGATTTGGAGAATCGGCAAAGGAGGAATAACCTTTGAGTTCTTGGAATACAGGAGAGGGCTGAAGTTTCTGATATTAGAGCATTCCTCATAAGGCTTTTCGAGCAAGCTTTTGTTGATTTACCAGGCTGGAACTGGGCAGAGGAGATAAAGCGGGTACATCGCACTCCGTTTAAACCAAAAAAACAACCAAAAGAAGCGGATAAGCCAAGAGCGATATTGATATTCTTCGGCAACTTCCTATTGAGACAAGCAATTTCAGAAAAGCGAGACCCGACGCAAGAAAAACTGTTGGGGAGATATCATTCTTCGTTAGGCCAGGTTTTTGCCATATAACTGTTGAGAGGCGTTGGAGACTGAGACAGCTGATTTTACCTTTCCAAGCTAAAAAGATGCAGGCCTTCTTGATTAATCCGGTGCAATTGAAAATAATTAATGCTGGAAGAACTTTGTATTTCACGTCGGAGGTGAAAGCTAAAAAGTATCTGGATTCTCAAAGGCCCTAAGTAGGAGCAAACAGCGTTAAGCTTTAAGGCCTGATGGCTTGATAAGTCTTTAAAAAAATAAAAAAAAGGTGATCATTAGGGTTTTCTAACTGGCTGCAATGGTTTTTGTATTAGCATTATCAGAAGTATGATATGCTGTAGCTTAAGGTATCCAGCATTTGAAGGTATTATGTATTGGCATGTTATTGTCCAGGGCATTGAGTATCTTGAATGATTGTGAGAAATTGTCATCTCCATCACTTTCAATCGACTCTCCATCACATGCACATGCTAGGTCTGAGCGCCTTAATTGAGTGGGTGTGTGGGTGGTGCTGGGGGTGGGAGGGGGAGGAGTGGGGGATGGGTGGGAGAATTGTGGGAAGGGAGAGGGAAGGCGGGGAGAAGGAAAAAAATCAAATTTGAGATGTCTCTGTATGTAAAGGTTATTGGCTTCAGTCAAAGGTTAACAACAATGTCAAATGACAAATTAAGATCCTGTCTTATTTACTATTCGGGAAAGAACACACCAGACTATGTCACACATTAAAATCTGTTCTTTAAATGTTGCTGGGTTGAACGATGGGAGAAAGCGTCAGAGAGTCGGTCAATTTGTAAGATTTAATAATTTTGACTATTTGTGTGTACAAGAGACGCATTTGCCGTGGGCTAACAAAAATCTATTAAATATAAGGGGCTACGAGATATTGGCCTGTTCATCACAAACCTCAATGGTCAGGGGGTGGCCATCCTAGCCAAACAAAATCTAGGTGGGGCAAAGAGAGTGAAGGCAGATAGCTCAGGGAGATGGGCAATAGCGGAACCGACTCTGGGTTATACACTCTGTACAGTATATGGCTCAGATTTTGATGATCCGGAAGTTTTCGATATGCTAGAGGAAGAGCTGGTGGACTGGGCTACTCCGATCATAATGTGTGGGGATATGAATGTATCGGTTGATTGGAACAGGATAGGGAGTTATGCAGGATCTAAGCCAAAAGTGTTCAGAGCGCTCACTTCACTTATGAGATCACATGGGATAGAGGATGTATTGAATGCAAAATTTCCTAATGACCCGGGCTTTACCTATTATCCCTTCCCACATAGGAAATATTCTAAATTGGATTATTTCTTCCTATCCTCAGATAAATTATGTAAAGTCAAAATAATGAAAATGCCTAAATATGTCTCTGACCATAACCCATTGATTTTAACCTGTGTGGTTGATAATGTGAAACGGCAGCAAACGAACTGGTCATTTGAAAGGAAGCTTCTTGCTGATGACAGATTTGTGAGACACATAAAGCAATGGACAAAGGAATTCTATGATATGAATAGATATAGTGCATCCCGCAATATAGTCTGGGACACGTTCAAGGCATCTTTTAGGGGTGAGACTATAAATTGCTCAGCCAGATTAAGGAAAGAAGATAGGCATACAATTGAAACTCTGATTGTGGAATTAGGCATAGTAGAAACGCAACATACTTTAGAGATAGGGCAGGGGAAGGATGGTAAGGCAAGTTTAAATAGAATGAACACTATTAAAGCGGATCTCCAGGGGATGGTGACACAGAAGGAGACTAGGGAATACCAAGCCTCAAGGACTAATCGATATGAGACAGGGGAGCAGGCAGGAAGGGTGTTAGCACTCCGGATCAGGCAGGAGAGGTCTAAAAATTTGATATCTAGCATACAGGAGTATGGGATAGAACATACAAAACCGGAAGAAATCCTGAAAGTATTCCATACATTTTACCAAAAATTATATGATGAAGAAGATAGGGGGGCAATGCAGAGTCCAACTTTAGAAGATGAAGGTCCCAAAGTTGATGAAAGGAGTAGGGAAATATTGGAACAAGATCTGACTCTGATGGAGGTAAGGATAGCATTGCAGGAATTAGCTCCGGTAAAGCCGCGGACCCGACGGGATTCCCCTCGAAGTTTATAAATGTCTTGAGGAGGAAATTGCTCCAATTCTCCTGGACCTATTTAATGGTATATTATGCTCAGGGTTAATCCCGGAAACTTGGAAAGAGACTAACATTGTTATATTTCACAAAAAGGGCAAGCCTAAGAATAATCCCAGTTCATATTGTCCGATTTCCCTTATCAATTCAGACACCAAACTGTACTCTAAGATCTGGGCTAAGCGGCTGGGAGGGATCATTGGTCGGCTGGTCTCCCCGTGGCAGCATGGGTTTGTCCCAGGTCGAGATACTACAGACCATATTAGACGTGCTATAGCCCTGTTCGATGCCCATGCTGTCAGGGGGGAGGACATGGCCATGATCCTTCTGGATGCTGAGAAAGCATTCGACCGGGTGACCTGGGAATGCTTATGGGGAATCTTGGCCGAAAGAGGGTTTGGAAATAAGAGTCTGAGGGCAATTAAGGCTATGTATAGCGATCCAACCGCGAGGGTTATGGTTAAGCATGGGTGAATTTCGCGAATTCGCGATCCGTGAATTTGCGGATTTGCGAATTCCCGATCCGCAAAATTCACGAATTTGTGCGAATTTGCGGATTTTTGTTTTTTTGCGTGTTCGCGGGGTTTTTTGCGTGTTCGCGGGTTTTTTGCGTGTTCGCGGGGCTTTTTGCATCTTCGCGAGCCGCTTGCATAGCGAAGTTACCCATGCAATCGTTTATGGGAGAGGGAGAGAGACATAGATAGATAGATAGATAGATAGATAGATAGATAGATAGATAGATAGATAGATAGATAGATAGATAGATAGATAGATAGATAGACAGAGAAAGAGAGGGAAAGAGAGAGGGAGAGAGAGAACGAGAGAAAGAAAGAGAGGCCGGATCTCTGAAGGGCCAGAATCCTGAGTTGCCCCTACAGAACATACAGCTTTTTATTTTTAGCAAAATGCATATGAAAATTGTGCTGTAAAGGTCTCTTTTAGTTTAACCCCTCCTGACAACTCAAAATGGGTGTATTTGCCATCCTCTTCCTTCTTCCTGTTTTTTATATCTGTAAGTGCTTCCTGATTAGGTTTAATTCCTTGGACAGGTGCCTCGTTGCCTACTTGTAACTATTCTCTGAGCCTGCTTCAAGGGTCAGAGCAGGGTCAGAGAAGAGTAGGCAACGAGGCGCCAGGAAGCAATTAGCAGCAGGTGTCCAAGTTGAAGTTAATTTGTTTGTAACCCTTTTGTAAAAGGTTACAAAGAAATTAAGTTCAACTTTTGCACCTGCTGCTGTAACCCTTGCTTGGCTGAAAATTCGTCCCCGCTGATTTGCGGATTTTACCGCGATTTCGCGAGATTCGCGGATTGCGAAATCGCGGAAAATCCGCAAATTTGCCAGTGAAACGGATTTTACGCCCACCCTTAGTTATGGTCATGGGTCAAAAATCGGGTAAAATAATAATCAGAAGAGGAACCCGGCAAGGGTGTCCTTGCTCCCAGATTTTATTCTCGTTATACATAGATCCCTTGATTCAGAAAATTACGAAGTCGGATCAGATTGTTCCGGTGATACTTAATGGCCATACCACCAAACTCCTGGCATATGCTGACGATTTGGCAATTACAACAACCGCCCCGCAACAAGCAATGGCTGAGATATGTCGGCTGGCTAAGGATTTTGGGATACGATCAGGGTATCGCCTCAATGAGGAAAAAACTCAGATTATCTGCACGAGCAATATAATTAAATCAGACCAAAGATATTTAGACTCAGCAGTTTATCTGGGGATAAGGGTGAATGCCAATGTTAATAAGATCATACCAGAGAATTATCTCCCACTGATAGAGTCGATCGAAAAAGAGCTCAAGAGGATAGACGTGCTACATCTCTCATTGATTGGTAGGGTAAATGTCCTGAAAATGACTATGTTCCCGAAGCTGCTCTACCTATTCCGTGCCATACCGCTGCTCTTGAAAGAGGGGACAATTAGGAAGATCAAAAGGACATTCATTTGTTTTATTTGGCAGTATGGGAAGGTTAGAAGATCGATAGCACAAATGTCTCTACCATTAGAGAGAGGTGGACTTGCAATGCCCAATATTAGACTATATCATTGGTCATGTTTGCTAGTACAGATGAACTTATTGTTTCAATATGATTTAGAACCAGTAGAATCTCCGATGGATGCTCATGCTCTCCCCACTATCTTTGAGCTTCTAGTAGGTAGAAAGGCAGGGGGACTATTGATGTGCGAGATTGAAAGAAGATACTATAAAAGAGCCAGATATAAGATTTTGATGGGGGCATGGGAAACTTGGTTGATTATAAGGAAGATTCTAAAAATCCCAAAAATTCACGCGAATATCAACATATGGAAGTCGAACATCTGTGCCCATCTAGGCCAAAATATAAATAGCCGTTTATGGAGGGAGATGGGAGTTAAGTGTCTGGGCGATGTTATATTAGGAGATGAGATTGTTGACTTTAATATACTCCAACAAAAATTCGGACTCCCCTCCAACCAATGGATGTTATATATACAAATGGCCCAAACAATTAAATCATTTAGGCCTAGGATATCTCCCATGTCGAGTCACTCATTATTGAATACTTGAAAAAAGGAGGCAGCAAAATAAAAATGTGTTACAATAATCTTCTGCAGGAGCTAGATGATGATTTGGGAAAGACAGAATCAGCTTTGGCTCAAAAACTAGATGACCCAGATGTGGATTTGGATTGAGCGTTAGAATTAAATAAAAAGATCCTTCGCTCTTCAAATCTAAGGGCTCAACATTACAAAACACTATTTAATTTGTACTTCACGCCTTCAAAATTGTTTGCCTGGGGAGTAAGGGATAGTGATAGATGTCCTAGGTGTAATCTGGGCCCAGCAGATTTACTACATATGTTTTATAATTGGCCGAATCCAAAACCAATCATCAAGGAGATACAAATATTTATGGAGGGGCTGCTAGAACAAAAAATTGTTCTATCCCATACGTGATCTTAGTGGGCATGGATGGAAAACTGAAAGCAAAAGATAAGGCGGAGGCCTTAGTATTTATATCTGCAGCCATACTACGTCTTTTAATCTCAGCAGGCTGGAAAGATACCTCCGCACCCACTTTCCAACAATGGCTCTCAAGGTTTTTAGGAATGCATAATATCGAAGAATGCCTATGTGATTTCAAGGGAGGGAAAAAGCGGGAATTGGGCAAGAATATATGGGTACCAGTCAGAAAATGGAGAGATTATTGTCATTGAAAAGGGGAAACTGCAAATGGACGGTGTGGTTAGAATGGTCGGACTCTTATGCATATCTCTGCATTTTAAATGCATGCTACAATCACACCTGCTCACCCTTTTTTAGCAAAATCGTCGTATTTTATTGTTGTTTTCTACTGCCTTTTTATAATTCATGATGTCTTTGTTTATTCGGATTATTTATGGATTATGTAATGAATTGATATATGGAATGACATTTTTGTCCCTTAAATACCTGAAACATCTCAATAAAAAAAATAAAAAAATAAAAAAAGCAAACACTTATTCAGTACCTGGACATGGGGTATACTAGCCAATGAAACTTCTGAAAGCGCCTTTCCCACCCCGAAACCTGTCAAAGTTCTTATTTCCTTCTCCAAATCATGAAGCTGATTTTCGATACATTGTAACCTAGTTTCCAAGGGAGTAAGGAAAATCTTAAGTAGCTTCCTCAAGATGTTTACTAAGGGACCCGCCACTTCGTCCATTACGCCCCAATCGTTTGCTACAGTATCATCTGTGGCTCTTAGGGCAGGAGTTTCCATCGATTTATCTATCTGCATTACATCCTGCCAGTAGTAAGAATGTGACCTCTTTGCTACAAATATCACTATTACAGCCAGCTTTAGCTACCTTGGCTTTTCTAGGACATGGAGCATTATTATTAGCTTGTTTGCATTTTGGGATCGCTCCTTCCCGTCTCTCCCGCCATTGTCTAATGTTTGATCCATCTTGCATATCTACTATTGTAGTTTCTGAAATAGCTACTGAGGTGGTCAAAGTGAGGGGGTCTGTAGGAACCCATTTTTGGGAATCTGGTGGAGCACTAGGGATATCATGCACTACCACTTGTGTCTGTATAAGATTAGGTCTATTTGTATGTTTGGGAGTGCGTGCAGATGCAGTATGACCCATTGATGATCTTTTTGCTAAGGCTAGGTCCTGGGACACCCTGCGTTCCATTATATTAATACCCTGGTCTATAACAGAGTTGGCCCATATAATAAAATTGTCCAGGATACCTATTAGCTGTGACCCTCCGAATGCAGTTTTGCTCCTACTCTCACATGTAGACATTTTCTTGGAGCTCAAACAATATCACTAAAATTACTGTAATGTAGCAGTTTCACAATAGCCTACTAAAATACATACATACAGTTACCAATTGACAGATGAAAAAGGGGGGCCCGGTCCGGTCCTATTCGGTCTTTAACAGGCTTAAATGGGCCCGCCTTTGGCCCGGCGCTCGCCTGCGCGCGTACCGCGTACGCGTGCCTGAGCGTTACTAAATAAGGAGGTGGGGTGGGAAGAGGACCCAGATGCGGCCAGTGACTCGCTGCAGAGCAACCTGGTCCTCGCAGTCCCACGATCAGGTCCGTTGGTAAGCCCCAAGTCGGCGTTAAAACCTCGCTCCAAAATAGCAGGCAAACAGGAGTTGTGGCAGAAAAGTGTCTCTAGGTTCGAGCGGCACCCGCGGAGTGGGGCAGGGAGGTGCTATTAACTGCAGGGAGGCGGGGCAGGAAGAGGACCCAGGTGCGGCCAGTGACTCACCGCGGGGCAACCTGGTCCTCGCAGTCCGGCGGTCAGGTCCGTTGGTAAGCCCCAAGTGGGCGTTAGAACCTCGCTCTAAAATAGCAGGCAAACAGGAATTGTGGCAGAAAAGTGTCTCTAGCCTCGAGCGGCTCCCACAGAGCGGGGGCCGCGAGGTGCTATTAAGTGCAGGGAGGCGGGGCGGGAAGAGGACCCAGATGCGGCCAGTGACTCGCCGCAGAGCAACCTGGTCCTCGCAGTCGCACGATCAGGTCTGTTGGTAAGCCCCAAGTCGGCATTAGAACCTCGCTCCAAAATAGCAGGCAAACAGGAGTTGTGGCAGAAAAGTGTCTCTAGCCTCGAGCGGCACCATGGCGTGGTTTCCCCAGTCTTTTTCTTTCCTCTCCCTCTTGTATTTTTGATGCTATTCTCAAATTAATTTTTGCTGGTTTATGATTTCTGGGCACTTTACCGTTGCTGAACAGTGCTAAGGTGCTAAGGTGCAAGTGCTCCCTGTGCAAATTGTCATCATAATTGGTTACCCATTATTAGCATATTTGATTTACTGGTAAGTCCCTAGTGAAGTGCACTGTGTGTGTCAAAGGTCTGTAATTTAATGCTAGTGATGGGCCTTCAACACTGGTTGAGCCACCCACATGAGTAGCCCTGCAAACATGTATCAGGCCTGCTACTGCAGTTTAATACTGCATGTCAACCTGGTAAGTGCACCAACTTGCCAGGCCCAAACCTTCACTTTTCTTACATATAGGGCACCCTTTAGATAGGCCGAAGGTAGCCCCATGGGCAGGCTGTAGCGTGTGTGAAAGGTAGGACATGTGCTATTTTGTTTTACATGTCCTGGTAGGGAAATATTTTCAATTTAGTTTTTCCTTATCATAAGTATTATCTTTCCAATAGGCTATCATTGGCACTGCCTTGTAGCATCCTACAAGTGCAACTTTCAATTGGGAAAAGATGGCGATTCGGGGTTTGGGCTCCCTGAGCCCCGGATTTAAAAATACATCTTTTAGTGAAAGTGGTTTTTAAATTGTGGGTTTAAAAATACCAATTTTAGAAAGTGGGCATTTTTTTTGCTTTGCCATCCTGTGCCTCTGGCTGCTGATGGAATCAATGTCTGGTTTAGACTGACAGCTAGATTGTGTGTGCATTCATTCTGGACAGTCACACAAAGGGAGTTGAAGTGTGTCCTGCATATCCTGATGGCCCATCCCCAGGCTGTTTGGCCTTCCTCAGCTAGAGTGGTGGGAGAAGTTTTCACTAACACCTGTAAAGAGCTGTGCCAGGACTCTCACAATATTATCTCTGACCCCTGTAGTATATCTGGGGCCATTACAGGGCAAGGCAGAATGTGTGCACTACAAAGTCCATACCTTGAAGTATGCCTACATCAAAGGCCAAAAGGGGCATAAGTTTTGGACCCAAAGCCCCAGACTTTTGAACACTTCTGAGCTGAGGATTCTGACAAAAAGAAGAGCTGAAGAGCTGGCAGGAGGAGTACTGCCTCCTTTCTCTCTGTTGCTGTGCTGAGTTGTCCTGCAGTTGCTGCTTCTGTCTGTGGGCAGTGAAAGAACTGGACTTTGCTTTTGAATCCTGCTTTTCCAAGGTTCTCCTTGGGCTTGTGTGTGCTTGCCTCCTGTTGGAAATCTCAGGGTCATCAAAGATGTCACCTGCAGCCTCCCTGAACTCTACTGCTGGGAGTTCTGATCTGATAAGTGGTGCCAATTCTAGTTCTGGGCCCTTGGAGGTGGTTCCTTCCACAATAGACTTTTAATTTGCTGCATCACCCTTCCAGTGCCTGTTTTGTTTGATGCAGCACCACCATATATGAGAAATTTAAATGCATGCCATGGTGCAGCCGAATAAATTGATGCAGCGCCTATTCGCGGCTGAATAAACCACCGCAGCCCAAGTCCAGAACACTGAGTCTCTGACTTCAGAGCCCCCAGCTCCAACTCAGGCCCAGCTGTGTGGCTGAATAAATCAATGCATCACCCATTTTAGGCTGGAATAATCAATGTAGCACTGGTTTCTCGTCTGCCGCATTGACTCCAGTGTGCCCTGATTTCCATGAATCACACCTGTGTGTCTAGTTTTCCACCTCATCACCGGCAGACTAGAACCGTCTTTGGATTTTGATGCAGCACTTCTTCTTACAGTCCGTAACCGAGTAAACACTTCTCCTGTGTGCAGCAGAACTGACACATCACCTTCCCAGAGAATGAAGAAAAACAGCATTGCTGTGTTTTCCAAAGCTTCCCTCCTCTGTGGCTGTTTTTTCTTATGGACTTTGACTCATCAAAGGTACTTTGTGCTAAAATCATCGCATCCATAAAGTTCTATGGACATAATTGCTTAAACCTTTAAAAAGTGATATTTTGAGTCCTGTATGTTGGATTTTTCACATTTTGGTCCTGTTTTATTTCAAGAAAGATTGGTTACTTTTATAAACTGGTTTGGTGGTCCATTTTGTAGTGTTTTCACTGTGTTACTGTGTAAGTTATGTACACATTCATCACGCAATGCCTCTGAGATCTGCCTGACTGCTTTTGCCAAGCTACCAAGGGGTGAGCAGGCGTTATCTTGGGTGTGTAACTCCCTTACCCTGACAAGAAGGAAGAGTCTCTACTTAAACAGGGTGCATACCACAGCCAAATAGAGATGCCATTTCTAACAATCGATATTAGGTATTTTTTGGGCCTCAATCAGCAATGAGCAGAAGATTAGTATGTGTTTGATGGACTCATAGGCTGATTTACACATCCTGCACATACTGCAATTTTGACCCCTTTAAATGGATGCTGTTGAAGATCTCGAGAGAGTAAGTTGCTGTCCAGTCCTGTTGCCTGTATCCACTCCCGGAAGCCGCCCCGGCTTCAGCCTGCCAGTGACAGCAGTAAATACAGAACCAGCCCCTGGGCGTGTCCCGACTCTGGGCGATGTGTGTAGGAGCTAGGCTCTTGGAGGACTTTAAAGACCATTGCGCTTAGTGGCAAGAGTCGCAAGTGTTGGTCTTCTCCCGCCAGCCGGCCTTCATAATCAAGGTAGGGCTCCAGCAGTGCCGGACGCGCTTGAACTAGAAAATTTCACCACTACTTTGATACTTTGTTGCCAGGTGCCCGGAGGAATTCAAAGACCATTGCGCTTAATGGCAGGAGCAGTGAGTGTTGATTTTCTCCCACCAACCAGCCTTCATAATTAGGGTCGGGCTTCCGCAGCACGGGACGCATGCGGGCGTGTCTGGGCCGCGCCCGGGATAAGCCTGGGCCAAGGGCCGGCCTGTCTGCACCTGTCCGAGACCAGACTGGGCCAACTTACAGAAAACATTGCTTCTGAGACATTCTACAGTTTTGTGGTGAAGTACTATCCTTAATTTGTTCTCTCCCCTGTTATTGTCATTATACCTTCACTATGAGTAAGAGTAAACTAGGTGCAGGACAGGGTGTTGCTGGGACACTCAATGCTTTTTTACTGAGGGCGGAATCAGCACTTATACATGAGATGAAACTCATGGAACATAGATTATCTCTAGAGCCCTTGCCCCCACAGATTAGATCTGTTCATGCCCCTGTAGCGGCACTCACGCTAAGTAGTCATGAAATGTCCTCTCCCTAAATTAGTTTGATGCAACACATAGAGTCAGAGACAGAAATAGCCTCTCCTTTGTTGTCAGACCTAGAATCCAGATCTGACAGGCCTACCATAATCACTAGAGGGAGGAAAGCCATAGTAAGTCATGATATTAACATCGAACCACCACCCAAAAAAGGAAGGGTCGAGGACCTCAAAAGGAGACAAAAATTGGTCTAAAACCAACTGGGAAGAAGCCTAGACCCACTATCAATGATAGAGATCCGGTCCAGAGACCCTCCACATCCGTTTCACATTTTGTAATAGAGAGGACACCTGACTGTGTTCAAGAGGAGGGTTACTGGGGCAGATTAGAAACTTTGATGTCATTATTATTGGACCCAATATTGCAAAAAAAAACTATAGTGGAATCTAGGCTATCTAAGATAGAGAAGCCTGTGACTAGTAAATCCCAAGTTCAATTGGCCACTTGTCAAAGCATAGGATCCTATATGACACATAACAGAGGGGTGGACAAAAGGGCTGATCAGGTTGGAAGTACCTTTATTAGCAGGCAGGCTCATAATTCAACTACTAATCCAATCACTTTAACACTATCCCTAGTATAGTCAACCCCCCTCTTGAGACTTGGCACCTACCCCCTAAAGTAGGACTTCAAGGTCACTCACAATGTAGAGTTGACCTTAATAGGCTGGGCATTGTAAAGAACACCACATATGAGGAAGAAGGGAGAGGCATAAGTATTCAAGACCATCAGTAATCCGTTCGGGAAAACTGTACCAACCCATTACGAAATTCACACCTGCCGCCAGAAGCAATCGCCTTATACGGTTGTTCTGGCAACTGTTCCATCTTTATCACATAATGGGCCTGAATATTGTTCTACCCTAAGGAATAAGTTGTTTCGAAGTGCTCGGACTGGTATAAATAATTCCCTTTTTTCAGTATTTAAAATTGCCTGGAGAATAGGATGGGTGGAAAATTCAGTAAAATTTCTAGGGGGAGATTGTGTAGTGTTAACTTTTAGCTCACCCATCACGTTTGTTGTGGCGCCTCCCTGCTCGGACATACACCCCGCCCTCGGCCTCCCAGCTGTCCCTCCCCCGCCCCCTCCCCCTCCACCTTCCATTTAAGACTGATGTCCCAACGCGCAGCGTCCACGCGCTACGGACACGCCGAAGGTGTGCCAAAGGTAAGCCCGTCTACGCCCGTCCGCGCCTGGAGCGCGCCTAGCGCCAGACCCCCTGTCCCTCACGCTGCCCAGCCCCCCCGCGTCACCTACGATGCCGCCACCCTCCTAGCCCTCAACCCCGGCCGCTCCACCAACTGCGTCCAAGCCGCTCCTGGACACACCCATGGACCTTTCTCCTGCTACTCCTGCAAATTCAGCGGCACCGTCAACATCTCCGCCACGACCACACCACAGATCCCCGACCCCAGCCACCTACAGTGCATCCTTCTCAACACCCGATCAGTCCACAGACATGCCATCGACCTATGGAATCTACTAGACACCATCTCTCCAGACGTCGCCTTCCTAACAGAAACATGGATGAACGCTTCCTCCGCACCAGACATCACCATTGCCATCCCTGAAGACTATAAGATCACTCGCAAAGACCGTACCAGCCACACAGGAGGAGGAATCGCTATCGTCCATAAGAAATCAATCCGCATCTCAACCAGCTCTGACGCCAACCTCGCCAACTCCGAACACCTCCACTTCCAAATACACATCGACCCCAAGACCACACTCAGAGGCACCCTACTCTACAGACCACCAGGACCCCGAGCTAAATTCAGTGAAGACATCACGGACTTCATCACCCCACACGCGCTCCCCTCCAAAGACTACATCCTTCTGGGAGACCTCAACTTTCACCTTGAAAAGAGCAACGACCGCAACACCACCACCCTCTTGGACAACCTCGCCAACCTCGGACTTAAACAACTGGTCACTTCCCCCACCCACATCGCAGGTCACACACTCGACCCAATCTTCACCTCCAGCAACCATGTCTCCTTCAGCCACACCACGGACCTCCTCTGGACTGACCACAGCTGCGTTCACTTCACCTACAACAAACCAAAACCCAACATACTCCTCCAACCTACCCTGCAAAGAAACTGGAACAAAATCACCACGGACCAAATCTCTGCATCGCTCCTTCGAAACCCCCCAGCCCTATCTTCTGACACCAACGAAGCCGCCGCCAACCTCACCCTATGGTTATCCAACACCGCCGACACCTTAGCACCACTCAAAAAACGTCAAAGCAAACCTGGCAGCAAGAAGGCCTCATGGTTCAACGATGATCTCAAGAAGTCCAAGAAACTCTGCCGTTCCCTTGAAAAGGCTTGGAAAAAAGACCCAACCACCAGCACCAAGGACGCCTTCAAAAGCGCCACCCGCATTCACCACCAACTGATCCGAAAAGCCAAGAAAACAGCATTCAAAGATCGACTTGACAACAACGCCCACAACAGCAAGGAACTTTTCAACATCGTCAAGGAATTTTCCAATCCCTCGGCCAACTCCAACGACATCACCCCATCTCAAGCCCTCTGCGACTCCCTAGCCTCATTTTTCCACAACAAGATTGCAGACATCCACAACAGCTTTGACAACCAACCCGGAAACCAACCCACCCTACCATTTGCTGATCATCCTCCCCCCGTGAACACCCTTAACAACTGGAACCCAATCTCCACTGAGGACACCATCCGGCTGATGAATTCCATCCACTCAGGATCCCCCACAGACCCATGTCCTCACCACATATTCAACAAAGCAGACTCCGTTATAGCACCACACCTCCGAGACGTCATCAACTGCTCCCTCAACTCCGCCACCTTCCCGGAAGACTGGAAACACGCTGAACTCACCGCCCTCCTGAAAAAACCAACAGCAGACCCCACCGAACTCAAAAATTACCGCCCCATCTCGCTTCTTCCATTCCCGGCCAAAGTCATCGAAAAGGCTGTCAACAACCAGCTCGCCGCATTCCTCGAAGCCAACAAATCCCTCGACTCCTCACAATCTGGCTTCCGAGCTAAACACAGCACTGAGACCGCCCTCATCGCAGCAACAGACGACATTCGAACTCTACTGGACAATGGAGACACAGTCGCCCTCATCCTCCTTGACCTCTCTGCAGCTTTCGACACAGTCTGCCACAGCACCCTTTTACAACGCCTCAATAACATCGGAATCCAAGGAAAAGCACTTGAACGGATCACCTCGTTCCTCACCGGAAGAACCCAGAGAGTCTGCCTTCCTCCATTCAAGTCCGAGGCCTCTGAAGTCATCTGCGGCGTACCACAAGGATCCTCACTCAGTCCCACCCTCTTCAACGTATACATGAGCCCCCTTGCGGCCATCGCACGCCAACACAACCTCAACATCATCTCTTACTCGGACGACACTCAACTGATCCTCTCCCTCACCAATGACCCCAGCACCGCCAAAGCTAACCTACACGAAGGAATGAAAGAAGTTGCCGAATGGATGAAACAAAGCCGTCTGAAACTGAACTCGGACAAAACAGAAGTCCTCATCTTAGGTACATCCCCCTCTGCTTGGGACGACTCCTGGTGGCCAGAAGCCCTCGGAAAAGCACCCATCCCGACAGACCACGCACGAAACCTAGGCGTCATCCTGGATTCTTCACTCTCAATGAACAGACAAGTCAGCGCCGTATCCTCTTCTTGCTTCAACATTCTTCGCATGCTCAGGAAAACATTTCGCTGGATCCCCTCCGAAACAAGGAAAACAGTCACCCACGCTCTGGTCACGAGCCGACTGGACTACGGAAACACCCTCTACGCAGGTACTACCGCAAAACTCCAGAAGAAGCTCCAACGAATCCAAAACGCCTCAGCCAGGCTCATACTAGACATCCCACGCAACGAACACATCTCCGGTCACCTTAAAGACCTCCACTGGCTACCCGTCAATAAGAGGATCACTTTCCGTCTGCTTACCCACGCACACAAATCACTCTACGACATCGGACCAGATTGCCTCAACTCACGACTGTCCTTCTACACCCCCTCCCGCCAACTACGCTCTTCCAGCCAAGCCCTCGCCACTGTACCTCGCATCAACAAGACCACCATGGGAGGCAAATCCTTTTCATACCTGGCTGCCAAAACATGGAACTCACTCCCCGCGTACCTTCGCCTTACCCAGAACCACCTAGCATTCAGAAAGCAACTTAAAACATGGATATTTGACAAGTAACCCTCCTCCCCTTCCTAAGCGCCTTGAAACCCTCTGGGTATGTAGTGCGCTATACAAATTCCATGACTTGACTTGACTTGACTATCACTAGGCTTTTTTTTACCAACCCCCAGCCCTCATTGGTATTCACCCATGGAGGTGAATAATAAAGGGAGCAGGCAGCCTATATATATATGGTTCCAGTGAGAAACCGATTTGACATCTTGAACCTACCCAACTCATAATTCTGGCCTGCATGATGGAAGGGGCGAGCATGTTAGTCCACAAATTAGTATCTCTGGCCTGGCCTCTTGTGCTTCCAGGGGGGAGAGGGTAGTAGGTTCAGGCATAACTAATTTGAACTTGGATGCCTCAACCGAACCCCTACAACATCTAGGCATAGAACATGCAAGTTAAAATATAGATGGGGTGCCTCCAAGGAAAGTAGCCATAATTAATGCTGCACTTATTAGTAATACAACGAACATTCTGTAATATTGTTTGGTGAAATATTTCTGGTATAGGCTCCAAGTTCAACAATCCTATGTGGTAGGATTTTATATTAAAATGTAAGATATTATGCTTTCAGGAAACATGGTCTAAGGAAGTGTATCACATGAATGGGTATAGGACGTATCACACGCCAGCAGTAGATGGGATGAACGGAAGGGCTAATGGTCGGCTATGTATATACATTACATGTAGTTTGAAATAAAAAAAGAAAACGATGCTTGTTAATGAAATGTATTATCAAATGATTGTCATTCATGTAGATGGGAAACATTGTATTGCTTTAGCTAAAGTTTATAATAATATTCCCCCAGATAAAGCTGTGGCTATTGTAAGAAAAATGACTAGGGATTTGAAGTTTGTTTGCAACAATAAGGCCAAAGATACAATGTTAATCCTGGTGGGGGATTTTAACTGTGCACTATGCCCCAATGCCGGTGATAACTCATGTGATCTCCTAAATGATGAAGGGGCAAGTAATTTCCATTTTCGGCACTCTGTGATGGGAGAGTTGTTGAATGAATTAATCTACAGCTTTGATCTGGATTTTGTGAATGAACTATGCCCATTGCCGGCCCCTATGCCCTGGGCTTTTAATGGCAGGAGCCTATACTCTACAATAGATTTCATCTTAATGTCAAATAGTTATTCACATAGTTTTCACTTGTTTGCTGTTGGTGACAACTCTCTGAGTGATCATTTCCCCCTGTGTTTTTCTGCTTTACTAACATTAAGTGAATCTACCAACCTGGACAAAGATGACCAGCTGCTAAAAAATATAGCTGTTGGGATAGCAAATGGGTACTCTTTGCACTGGTCAATGGTAGATCCAGAAGCGATAACTAGGGCAGTGGTTGATAAATGTAACTCTGCTTTTGAGATATGTCTAAGTGAAACAGCCGCCCCAGACACTATTTATCTTCTTTTCAGCTGATAACGAACACAGTAAGATAATCTCTGCTAACTCAGAACTGCAGTAAGGGCCAATCACGTGGATGGTTTGATTCTGGGTGTACTTTAGCTTATTCAAAACTAAAGAAATGTTTTACTTGAGACTCCCAGAATCTGGACAGAATGAGGCAGGCCACAATGGACTATAAGCAAGCCATTAGAAATAGGAAAATTACTTTGAAGAATGAGGCCTGGGAGGCCCTGTATAAGGCCTCGGTACAGAAAGACAGCTCAGCATTCTGAAAGGCAGATAAAGCGCCTTTTTTGACCAATGAAGGAGGACCGTTTATTGAAATTGCCATTAATGAAGAATAATGGATCAAACATTTTTCCAAGTTATGTAATGGCAAGGTTAATTCTGATGTGATGGGTAGCAATGCTGAAGGGGAACCTACTTGGTCTCCATCGCCCCATTACTCAGATCTGCAGTTCACCTTGGAAGAAGTAAACTGGGCATTCTCTGCAAGTCAGGGTGGTAAGGCTCCCGGTCCAGACGGGGTACTTGTAGATCTATATGAGTCAAATACTTTGCTGTGGGGGCCAATAATCGTCTAGGTAATTAACGCTAGTTGTTGTACCCCTCTTTTATCTGCCTGGATGGAATCTATTATAGCTCCAAATTTTAAAAAGGGGATCAACAGGATCCTTGATGTTATAGACCTATTTCATTATTGGATGCCATGATAGAAATAGTAGGACATATATTATTCGAACATCTCTGGGATTGGGCAGAGGTAATGCGGTAATGTCTGATTCACACAATATGGTTTTCGTGCAGGTTTGGGGACGGTAGAGCACAGTTCAAATCGATCAATTTCTGGGGGAAAATACAACCGGGCGAAACAGGGAAAGTTGTTTTTAGCGTTTGTGGACCTCACCGCAGCCTTTGACTGTGTTATTCACAGCAAACTCTGGTCAACATTAGAAGTTATGGGGGTTGATGTTCAGATTATTTATTTTCTTAATCTTTTTTATATCGATGCATAAGCTTGTGTACGCTGTGCCTAAACGGTGAACACTCAGCCACATTTCCAATTAGGAGGTGGGTCAGGCAAGTATGGTGTCCTGGCCCCTTTTGTTTTCAATCTTTACCTCAAAGGTCTGGGTGAGGCACTCCTGAAAGATAATCAAGATTTCCCTCAAGTAGCTGGACGCCCAAAACCAGCTCTATTTTACACAGATGATGCGGTATTGATGTGCCGTACACAAGTAGGCCTTCAGAAGATTTTAGATACTTTCTCTAGCTTCATGAAAGATCTTAGATTAAGAGTGAATACCTCAAAGACTTTCATCATGCGCTGTGGTAATGGTATTAAAAGGTCTAAAGAAATGTTTGTGACAGGACAGATAATTAGGGCCACAAAGGGATTTTTGTATCTCACAATTCTCTTTGACCAAAACGATACTTGGGTATAAGCAGTTTCAGATCTATAAATGCCCTCACCAACTTCACCAAAAAATTAGGTAGGAGACCACCAATAGATCTGATTAAAATCTACAAAAAAAATAAAAAAATTCCAAAAAATTCAATGGCACCTTGTGAGAGAAAGTAAAAACAAAAAACATGAAAGAACAAAATAATGAGGAAATACCTCAAGGAGGTTTGGATACTTCTTCAACACGTGGAATGTGTACAGGTCGGGATTGAGCAGACATATCTAAATAATTCGTAATAGGTAACCAGAACAAGTCTCGTTTAATAGCTAGGGTAATAGGATGAACATAGGCTCTATCGTGGTTATAGCAAACATCATACGACCAGGCCCGAAATGAAATATTTGAGGAGTCTTTCCAAGACTTAGTGATCTGTTGATAAGCCACTGCAATAAGTAAGTCAATAATAAGCATGGGCGAATTTTGCGAATCTGGCGTTCGCGAATTTACATATTTGCGAACTCGCAATCCGCAAAATCTGTGAATTCTCGCGAATTTGCAGATTTTTTTCTTTTGTGTTCGCAAGGGTTTCTGCCAGTTCGCGAGGGTTTTGTACCAGTTCGCAATTGCGAACTTACTTGTCGGCTCGCAACGGTCGCGACTATGTTGTTTCTACGTCTGGTTCATCATCACAGGTTCCCAGCACCCTCTGTTTCACCACTGCCACCCTCTGTTTCACCCATGCCACCCTCTGGTACATCAATGCCACCCTCTGGTTCATCACTGTAGATTATGGGGGGGGAAAGCAAGCACACCTGCCCTGCTTCAACTGAAATGAAATGAAAAAAATATTTGGTAAAGCGCACTGCGGCCAAGCGGCTTCCTGGCACTGGGGACCTGATCAAAGCTCACAGAGGAAACCCAGGGAGACTAGGAGGGGAATGCCTGAGAGAAAAGGAAGGTTTTGAGGGCTTTGCGGAAGTGAGTGTAGATGGGGATGGAACGAATGGAGAGTGGAAGACTGTTCCAGAACTGGGGGGCCAGGACTGAGAACCGGGTACCCCCCCGTTCTGGATTTACGGAAGCGGGGGATATGCAGAAGAGAGAGGGAAGAGGAATGAAGAGTGCGGCTGGGGGCATGAGAGGAGATGAGAGAAGTGATGAACAGGGGAGCAGAGCGGGAATGAGCCCGAAAGGCTAAACAGGACAGTTTAAAGAAAGATCTGAAACGGACAGGAAGCCAATGAAGGGACTTGAGAGCAGGGGTGATATGAGAGGATTTAGGGAGGGAGAGGATGAGGCGGGCAGCTTGGTTTTGAATGGCCAGGAGTCGGCGGGTTTCGTAGGCGGGTATGCCCACGTACAGGCCATTCCCATAGTCAAGGCGGGAGGTGACAAGGGCCATGACTATGGTTTTAAGTGCGTCGGTGGAAAAAAACGCGAAATTTTCCGGATAAGACGGAGGGACAGAAAACAAGAAGACACGACGGAACTGATCTGACTATGCATGGATAAATCATGGCTGACTTTGATACCAAGGGTACGGACAGAGGAGGCGGGCAAAGGGGTGGGACCAAAAGAAAGGGACCAGTGTGCAGGAGACCAAGGGTTCGAGGGACCACCAGTGAGGACAAGTTCCGTCTTGTCTGGATTTAGCTTCAAGTGGTTAGCGCTCATCCACTCAGAAATAAAAACTAAGGTGGAACAGAACTTAGGGAGAGAATCAGGGCTAGAAGAAAGGTCAAAAACGAGCTGGAGGTCATCTGCGTAATTATACACAGAGACCCCCAGCTCAAGAAGGGAGGTGATGAGGGGATGGATGTAAAGATTGAAAAGAAGGGGGAAAGAGAGGAACCTTGGGGAACGCCACAAGTAACCGGGCGGGGAGGGGCAGAAAAGCCGGAGAGGTGAACCACCTGGGACCTGTCCGGAAGGAAGGATGCGAGCCAAGAAATGGCTGCGCCCCGAATGCCCGCTGCGCTGACACGGTCGAGAAGGATGGAGTGGTCAACCGTGTCAAACGCAGCGGACAGATCGAGAAGGACCAGGGCTTGGGGGAGGTTAGAGTCGGCCTTCCCCTTGAGTTCGTCCAAGACTGCAAGGACCATCGCCTCCGTGGAGTGGCCCGGGGGGAAGCCCGCCTGATGGGATGCCAAGAGGCCGTTCTCCTCGATGTAAGTGGAGAGGCAGGAGGTAACATGGGCTTCAAGGATCTTGCCAAGATAGGGAAGAAGGGAAATGGGTCAAAAATTAGAAGGGAGACTGACATGAATTAATTTGGGGTTGATTTATTAATGAGTCACTGTTTTAAAATTCCAGTCCGGCACCTGCTTCCTTATCTGTAATTTGCTTTCTGTTGCAGTGCAAATTTTTTTTCCAGGACCTTTGTGGTCTACTTGTAGCTATTCTATGAGCCTGCTGTGAGGGTCAGAGCAGGGTCATATAATTGTTGCAACTAGCAACTGAACTCTGGAGGGGCCCCAGTCAGGAAGCACTACAGGGAATGGTTACTAATGATGAGTTTGAACTTTTGCACCTGCTGAGTGCTTTCAGTTTTGCAAAACTCGGTTTTTTGCAGAACAGCAACTGTAATGCCCCAAACAAACATAGGCAACTGAACTCTGGAGGGGCCCCTCAGGAAGTACTACAGGGAATGGTTACTAATGATGAGTGAACTTTTGCACCTGCTGAGTGCTTTCAGTTTTGCAAAACTCGTTTTTCTGCAGAACAGCAACTGTAATGCCCCAAACAAACTTACTTGTGAAAGTTGATTTCTAATCCAAAAGTGATCCAAAGAAAGTCAAAAGGCCTCAAATCCAAAAAAGTGCAGGCAAATGTCAACCTGAGGAGTTATTCTGATAAAAATCATCATTTTCAGAAGGTCTATGCTGCTTGCTAGTGGATTTCTTGTGCAGAATTGCAAATTTTGTAATTTCGCGAGTGCGAGATTGTTGCTGCCCGCCGCACCTACATGTTCGCAATTGCGAACTCTCGCGATGCGTCGCCAAACTCCCTCTGGATCCCGCAGCAAGATCCAAAATGGCGCAGCACTCGCAAAATATTGAGAAAAACAACTTGGCAAACACTGGATGACGGTAAGTGAACGCCGCACGCCGCAATATTGTATTACCAAGAAAAAAAATCTGCGGCGTGCGAATTTGCGGATTGCGAATTTCCCAAAAATCCGCGAGCGGAACGGATTTTCCGCCCATGCTTAGTTAATAATAGAAATGTTGCTATTTGAGGTGGACCAAATGTCAGACAGACTGCCCAGAAAAATGTGAGTGAGAGAAAAGGGAAATTGAGTAGAACATTTGTTGTTAATTTGTTGGCAGACTTTGGACCAAAAAAAGGAAATCAATGGACAAGTGAAAAGCAAATGTTTAAGATGTGCTACTTGGGCGGAGCAAGACCAACAAGTGGAGGGAATTGAGGGATTTAGTAAATGTAATTTGGCAGGAGTGATTAAGAGTCTGTTGTAAACAAAAAATAAGGTTTGGGTAGTATTAGCTGCTCTAGAGGATATCCTTATTTTAGACCATATCTGGTGCCAAGTGTCAGTAGAAAAAGAAACTTCAAGGTCTGTCTCCCAGTCTTTTCCTGTTTCAGACTTATCTCTAGTATCAGAAACGTCCCATAGTTTCTTGTAAATTTGAGATGCCGAAGAAGAAGTTATAGGGGAAGAAAGAGTGAAAGGAGAAGATGTATTTTCAGAAGAAGAAGTACGAGAGTTATACAAATTTTGAGGAGCTGCACTCCGTAATTTATATTTAGAATAGAAGGATGATGGGAGAGAGAAAGAAGATTGAAGACTAGAAAAAGGAATACAAACAAAATCATTAAAAAGCTGATGAGTCCAAATAAGACCTAGATCCTTCCATTCTTCCCAGAAAACAATTCTATTTGTAACTTTAATAAGGGAGTTATACCAGATGGATGATTGCAAAAAGTGTGATCGATCATCTAGACTGCCTAAAATCAAAAGAAGAAAAGTCTTCCTCGAGTTATTAAGGATCGGAAGAGACATTTATTGCGGTATATGAGATAAAGAAATAAATTCTTCAAAAGAAAAGGGGTGGAAAAAAGAGAATTCAAGGTCCACCCACAGTGGGATAGACCAGGAGTCAGATGAACGCTCCGATAACAAGGAGACAGAGTGAGCAAGAAAAAATGAAGTATGATAGGAATGAAAATCTGGAAAATCGACTCCGCCTAGATGTTTAGGACACTTAAGTCTGGAAAAGGATATCCTGGCCTTTTTATTTTGCCATAAAAAGCTAGATTAAATGGAATAAATATTTTTAAAACAGGATTTAGGAAGATTCACAGGGAGATTAGAAAGAAAGAATAAAATTGCAGGAACTAACACAATTTTAATAGAATCTAAACGACCCCACCAGGACAAGAATAAAGGATTCCATCTAGCAGTAGAATCATTAAGGGTTAATTGTAAATTTTTTAAATTAAGTGTTATAGTATCTTTAATCAAGGGAGTGAACCATAAGCCTAAGTATTTAATTTTAGTAGGTCTCCAATGAAAAGAGGAAGATGCAAATCAGCGTGGAAACAACATTTATTAAGAGGGAGGATTTCGCATTTATCTACATTAAGTTTATATCCTGATACCTGAGCAAAATTCGCGACTTCTGAAAGGAAGGCAGGAATAAAGGATTGGGGTTTAGAAATAAACAAAAGAATATCATCCGCCTAAGCCGAGAGTTTGATTTGAATAGGACCATATGGGAAACCAGAGATGTTAGTATTCAGTCAGATTTTAGATAGAAAAGGTTCTAAAGCATGAATAAAAAGAAGAGGGGAAAGAGGACAACCTTGACGTACACCTCAAAAAAGAGGAAAAGAAGAAGAGACAAGACCATTTGAAAAAATAATGGATCTAGGAAAGGAGTATAGTAATGAGATATAAGAACGAAACTTTGGGCCAAAACCAAACCAAAGGAGAGTTGAAAAAATGAAATCCCAATTAACCCTATCAAAAGGTTTTTCATTGTCTAATGCCACTGCAGCTAAAGATCGATTGAAGGTGTGGGATTTACTAAGGACATTAAAAAAGAGCCAAGTATTATCAGAAAGATGGCGACCCTTAATAAAGCCACATTTCTCCTTACCAATCAATAGGGGGAAAATGTTATCCAGACAAAGGGCAAGTATTTTTGCAAAAAAATTATAATCTAAATTGATCAAGGAAATAGGTCTGTAATTCTTGCAGAGAGTATGATCTTTATTCTCTTTCGGCAATAAACAAATCAAAGCTTCTTGAAAGGAGCCCTCAGATTTTCCGGAAGTTATAAAAAATGAAAACAACTGATGAAGTTTGACTAAAAAAGTATAAAAATGGGAATAAAACTCTATTGTAAAACCGTCAGGTCCAGGGCCTTTGCCTTTTTTAAAAACATGAATGGCATCCAAAATGTCTTTAGGAAGAATATCCTTTTCTAAAGAAGAAAAATCTACATCAGGTAATGAGGGTGAGGGAATGGAGGTTAAATAATGATCAATGTCAGATGACGAGGGGGATGATTCAGGAGTATATAATTTTTGGCAGAAATTGGTAAATTCAGACAAAATGTCCTCGTCTTTATGAACAACATGGTTAGTAGAAGTCACAATACATTTAATTTTCGGACGTTCTTTTTTAACTTTCAGGTATTTGGCAAGGATATTACCAGCCTCATTCTGTGCAGAATAAAATTTGGCACTGGATTTAAGTAAAAATACATTTGCAGAGTCAGTGGATAGCTTATTGAATGATAATTTTGCCTTAATGAGGTCATTCAAAATGGATTGATTCATGGATGAAAAGTAAGAGTGCTCCAACTGTTTAATTTGTGTAGTAAGAGTTGATATAGATTTGGCAGCTAAGCGCCGTTTTTTGGTAACAAAGGAAATAATGAGAGGCAGCTTTAAAAGTATCCCATACCAATTGAGGGGAAACCTGAGGGGAGTTATTTTCTATAAAAAATAAAGAACCAAAATTAAGGAATGCTGGAGTAAAGTTCTTGTCTAAAAGGAGAGAGTTATTAAATCTCCATCCCCTGGAAGCTTTAGTGGGAAGAAGTAAATCGAGAAGTAAGGAAACTTGGGCATGATCAGAAATTAAAATAGAACCTATGTCAGAATGAAGAATATGCTGGGATAAGGCTTTAGAAATAAACAGGTAATCTATCCGGGACAGGGAAGAATGAACTGGAGAGAAATATGTGTATTCTTGAAGGGAGGGGTGACAAAGCCTCCAAGAGTCAACAAGGGATCTCTGGAATATAGTAGAAGTAAATTGAGTGTGAATGGGTGAGGGTGAAAAACAGGCAGATGATTTTCTGTCTAAAAAAGGGTCCATTATCATATTGCAATCACCACCTAAAATAAAATAATCATCATTATATTGCATCAATGAAGAAAGAATTTGAGGCCAAAACAATTTATCTTGAACAGTGGGGGCATACACATTGAAAATAATCAAGGGAATCTTATTTACCAATAAAGATACAACAACCCATCTGCCATCTGAGTCATTATCTTGATGTATAAGTTGAATGTTCATACGTTTATGACAGAGAATCGCAACACCATTACGTTTCCCCGAGCCCGGAGAAGCAAAAACGTGACCAACCCAATTACGACGTAATTTGGAGATTTCAGCTTCTTTGACATGAATTTCTTGTAATAACACTGTATCTCCTTTTAAATGAGCTAGATGTGAATAAACTTGTTGTCGTTTAATAGAGGAGCCCAAACCCTTAACATTCCAAGAGATTACATTTACTGACATCTAAAACAGTAAAAAAAATTAACAACTATAATAATTTAAAATTCAAATGAGAACCAAACAAAGGTGCAAGTGGAACATTATAAATGAAACAATTGGAATAAATGAAGAAGAAGAAGGAAAAATATGGAAAAATACTATACCAAGAAGTAAAAAAGAGTTGGAAGAAAATAAAGCAGGAGTTGAGAAGAAAGAATATGTGCGAAGAAAAGAAAGAAGATGCTAAAAAGAAAGTAAAACTAGATAGAGAGATAATGGAATACAAGAATAACGATAAGAAATTGTAAGCACAAAACTAACTAGAAAAAGAAAAAATAATAGGGTACAACAGAGAGAAAGGGGAGAACAGAATACGTTGAGGTAGAAACATGTAAATAAGATAAAAGAGAAGGAAAGAAAAAAGGAAAAAAGAAGAAAAATAAGAGAAAGAGGGGAAATAGAAACATGGAGAGGATAGCACACAGTAGAAAATAACAAAATAAGAGCAATATTCAGTGAAGAGTTAATGCAACAAAAGACATACCACAAGAAAACCGAGAGAACAGGGGTGGTGGAGCCACATCAGGGAAACGGAACGCTGAACAGGAGACTCCAGAACGGGATCGCGAGGAGAAGAACAACTCCCAGGAGAGACATATGAGGTGCAAGGTGATGAGGGACCACAAAACTGCAACCTAAGAATGAAATGAGGGACAAATAAAGGATTGGGTAATAAAACACACCAAAGACACATAAAACAATGAGTAGCAAAAAAGTCAATAAAGACGGTACAAAATTGCCACACAATACGAACGAAGGGAGAGGGTCAAAAATGAAACACAACTGAATCCTCAAAGAAGAAACAGGAAGCCATTACGGCCGAGGAACTTCCATGGATTCCCCATTGCAACTGTCCAAAAAATTGTTGAAGTAATGCAGGATCTTCGTAAGTGGTCGTCTTCTTATTATAAGTCACTCTGAAAAGGCAAGGATGGAACAGGCCATATCTAGCATTCAAACTGCGTAGAGCAGGTCTCATCTCCAAAATTCTTTTCCGATGATCTACAGTTACTTTGGTGTAGTCTTGAGCAAAAAAGAGGTTAGAACCGTTCCAAGTTATTTTTCCACGCTGTTTAGCTCCATGAAGAACTTTGAGTAGATCCGTGTACTCCAGAAAATACAGGATAACACCTCTAGGTTTTGAAGAAGTTGAAGCTGAATGAGAAATCGGGCCAAGACAATGGGCACGTTGAATATTCCTAGGTGGACCATCAGGGAGTCCTAGAAGAGTTGGTAAGAAAGTCTGAAAAAAGGATATCGGATTTGACCCTTCAAGACCTTCAACAAAACCGTAAATGCGGAGATTATTGCGTCTATTACGGTTTTCTAATTGCTCAATCTGTTGCTTAAGATTAGATATCTCTTTGGACATGAGTGGGATTTGATTAGTAAGTCCTTGAACTAAGTCTGCACAACTTTGCAAATCTCCCATTCTCTGCTCAGTGAGCGACCATGAAGATTCCAAGTTTTGTAGGCGAGCATTAGTCTCTTCCATGTGTGGCTTAAGAGCACAAATTTCATCACGAATGAGCTCCATAGAAATTGAGGAAGACGAGTTAGTGGGAGAAGGCGGATTAACTTTGACTCGTTTGACAGAAGCAGTTGTCGACGTCAAGGGTACTTTAACATTTTTCTTTGAACTTGAGCGGGAACCAGAAGAAGATGTAGAGCCTTTAGACACATTACAGTCATTGTTTATATCATCCACGGGTTCCTGTAGAACATTGAAGGGATCAAAGTCCTCTAAACCAGCTTGTTTAGATTGAAGTGACCCACCATGGTTGTTTCGAGAAGTTGCCATGGAAACCCGTACAAATATCAGCCCTTCAAGAAAATTGTGAGTAGGTTCGAAGATTATGAGGCAATAACTTAGAAATGAAAAGTCTGTGAACATAGAGCAAAATAAAGAAATAAATGTGAGAGACGTAGTGAAAGAGGTCAGAGGTACCAAATAATGAAGGGAAATGCTGTCATTACAAGAGGCGTGTTTTCCTGAGAGAAATACTAATTGCACGTATTATGAGCGATAGTCAGCGAGAGCGCTGAAAAACAAAATGGCGGCCGCGATGTTATGCTGAGGGGGAGCAACACATTGAAGAAAATAAAGTCGCTGGGCTCACCTTGAGCCAAGTTTTTCGCTGCATTAGAAGTAGCCCTGGTTCGGACGTCCGAACAGGAGAAAATTTGGGCCCGGACCAAAGAAATACATCCTGGAGCCGATCTAAGCCCTCACGTCACGGCGGAGCTCCCAAGAACCGCTGCCATTTCCGAAGACTCCGAAACCACCATGATCAATTTATAATGTTCAAAAATTGTAATATTATCTATAGATAATATTTTTTATTTTAATTGTTTGGTATCGTAATCTATGAAATAATTGTTGTGTTATTCTATGTGCTTTTATAATTGTTCGATATGGCAATCGGATAAAGTTTTCCTTGACTTGACTTGACCCATTGATTTAAATGAGGCATCAAAGTCCATAAAGAGGAGTTAGAAGGGCCTACAATTCAGACAAATGCTCTCTGAGGCTGCATGTTAAAAACAAGATAAGATTGTTGTGCCGGAGTAAAGTCGCTAAAGAGGAGTTAAAAGAGACTAAAATGCAGGAAAATATTCTTCTCCCAGACAGCATGTTAAAATCAAAATATGATTGTCATGAGGAAGTAAAGATGTCAATGACATACTTATTATGCTTGTTTTGTGCTGCATCTTCACTATCCCTAAGCTACCACTAACCTTTGAGCTGTTCTGGATTAGTTCACTAACACCACCATTGTGGGGAGATTATAGTGTACCAAAAGCTTGATGATAGAACTTTCCAACAGGTTTGCCTCACCAAGGGAAGTTATTAAGTCTCTGCTAATAATTACAAGGAGTTAATTCCTGCCAATTTACAATCTATAAACAAATCAATTTGGTTGTTATCAGCCATAATACATGGGGGAGTAAGGTCTAGTTATATTCTTACTTGGCATTGGGGAGTCAATTGCCTTTAGGCGACTTTAATACTATTCAGAAAAATGTAGTCTAGGTTTCGGATTATTTTACAATTCCAAATTGAGGAGCCAAATAAAAGAACAGGGATTATCTTTGCTATTGAGATGTCTGAATATGGACCGATCAACTATTTTATTGGTCCAATTGTGATTCTGCTTCTCAGTTTCTCAACATGGCTTTTCCAATTAAGGTTTTTAAGTACTGTGACTCCCAGATAGAATAGATCTAAGAATATACCTATCTTAGTGATACTCTCATCCAGGTAAAATTTGCTCTCTGTCGCCTGAATGGCAACATCTTAGTTTTATTGATGGTAATACAAAGGTTATTTTCCATAATATATGACTGCATTCTATCCAACTACTATTCTAGGCCTATCTGAGTGGTTGCCAACATGACCAAACCATCGGAGTAAGCTAGAAAGGGAACTTTACCCCCCCCCCTGTAGCTTTGGAGTATCATATAAAAATAATTCAGTGCGATCCAATATGTACAGACTAAAGAACAGCAGGGCCAAAATACACTGCTTCAAACCATTATGAATGAAAATGTTAAGGAATATTCCGCTGCCTTCAGACTCTTTACCTCTAGCCCAGTTGTTATTGTGCAGTTTTATAACAAGCTGTAGAAGACCAAGGGTGATACCCCACTCGTATAACTTCAGCCAAAGTTGGGTTAGATTCACCCTGTCAAATGATGTCAAGAAATCGAGGAAAAACGCATAGAGATTATTTAGCAATTTGGACTAAAGCCTGTCTGATGGAAAGTGAATCTATTCGAATATGCAACTAGTGCTTGCTGATGGGATAACAGATGTTTTGCGAATAGTTTCCCACCTGCAGCCAATCGCATTATAAGATGGTAAATGCTCGGGGAATCTTTCAGGCCTCTCTTATAATTGACAGGCAAAACCGACCCTTTCCATAAGGGAATTAACAGATCTGACTGTATAACTGTGTTAAACACTGGAGTTAAAATAAGATATCTGGATTAAGTTCCATTAAGGCAAACAGGATACCATTTGGACCAGGTGCATGCAAGGTTTTACAGGTATTAATTAGTTTCATAACTTCTCCATGACTAGTCCTGAGTTTAGACATGTCCTCCGTGCCCGTCTTAAACGCCTGATCGTTTTATGAAGTTCTATATAATGACCTTAAGTGTCCTACCCTTCGTTCATATAGGGTGTGATAATCATATTCACAGTTATGGGTTTTACTTCCCTTGCCAGCAATGGAAGAAAAGTCCCCAGTGTTTCAGTGAGTATTGCATAATGTAATTCCATCCAATTATGTTCTTGTTCTCTTTATTGAGACTGATTTAACTTCTTAAACTAGATTTCAACCTATTATATAGCAGGTAACTTACTCATACTCCCTTCTGGCTTTAGCAGCTGCCTTAATCTCTTTCTGTGCATTGACATTTTTAGTTTTATTTTGATCTCTATTGTGGGGAATTAGTTTAGCTAAAAAGTCAAAAATTTGAGCAAGACGAGCTGTAAACATATCAGTGTCTCCTAATTCCTTCCAGTTGAGTGTTTAGGACTGACAGTAAGCCAACAAGAAATGGTTGAAGACAGATGTTATGCACTAGCGGACTGAATCCATAATTCCAGATTATTCTTTTTCCTCCCCTCACCATGAGTTCCTAATATACACATGTTTATGTGTTCTAAATTCTTCTGCATCAACACTTAGGGAAATATGTTGCGGACTGTGATCGCTCTCCGGTCTGGGTACTATTTTAAAGCACTGTATGTTATCAAAATCATTAACATATAAGAATGTATATTCAATACGTGATGTTTTGCCTATTGTTTTAAAAGTTGGTTTGGTAGGTTGATCATTAAAATATCTACCATTTAGATGGCAAATCCACAGGTCCCTGAATGAGCACCTAACCAATACCTCCAAACTGGTGAACTTCCAGTCTTTGAAACCGGAACTGGGACAGAAACTTGTTGCTCCATGTAGTCCTACTATGGTACTTTTTGCACTTCTTAGAATAAGTTGTAATTAAAGTCACCTGTCCACAAGACCTTACTAATCTATCATTCATAATGATTTAAACTGTGGAGAAGCACATGTATTATATTTTTATTGTAGAATTTAGGGATCTAATGTGACAAACAAAAGAATATCAACAGTGTTGTACCTCCTACATAGATTTATCAGCACATCAAATTAAAAAGCTCCCAGATGACTAAAGTATGTATGCTCTCAATATAAAATAGTGTGTAGTGGAGCCTGGTTGTCAGTTCTCCCAACAAACAGTTCTTCATAGAAGTGGAAAGCCACAGTTGGTTCGGTTAACAAAAGAAAAAAACAAGAAAAGGTTTTCTATCAGACCTGCAGCTATTGGTCTCAAACATCCACATAGTTCTGTAGCAAAGAGCTTGCTTCAAACTGACTATGCAACATACACCAGGCGTGCAGCAGAGAGAGTGAAAAACTGAAATTTCTATTCCTTATTGACGGCCAACTCTCCTATAATGGACATTAAGGTGGATTTTGCCTTGCTAGTTTCCAACATTCAGAAAAAAGCCTCATACTTCACCAACAGTGGGAAACTGATCAATCTGAATCTAAATTAGCATGAGCCTATTAGAAAGCAGCTGTTTGCCACCAACTACCAGAACAAAATATTTTCAGATATTGATCCTTTAGTGACTCTTGGTGCAGAAGCTTAGTGGCCTGAGCGGAACTCTGCAAAGTGACTGAAAAACTCATCAGAGTTCCGCAAGCGATGGAGTGTGTTAGGTTGTGCCGTATGCACAGATTTTTAGCTCTGGGACATTGTTTCAGTGCGAATTGCACCATGCGCAGTGCAAGAGGGCTCTACTTCTTTCTGCTGCTCGAGTAGATGTTCTTCTCAAGCAGCAGCGTCCTCAACGTGAACGGGTGGTTTCTCAACGCATGCAGTCGTGGCGATCCGTGACCGCAAGTGTTGGGAAATACCGATGGGTGGTGGTCTAACATTGGATTTTTTTCCTCACTCACGCTCACCAACTTAACGTTTTTCAGAACTCTGCGTGGTCCATGAAGTGCAGAAAACTCTGCAAACACTGCGAAGGGAGCGGAGTTCTCCACCCAGGTCTAGTTCATAGTTGGTTCACAAATCCATACAGAGCACGAGCAGGACATCAAGCAACTTGTTTCTCAATGTAGCATATACAGCTACCTTAAAGAAAAGTGTTTTCATTTTGCAGTACAGCCTATTGACGTTTCATGTTTGCCTATTTTCTCCAAGAAAATTTAGCATAGGATTTAGTTTTAAAAACTGGAAAAAAACGAGGTTTATTTTTTGAAAACATATTATATCAATTCTTTTCCACCAACAAACCGTAGTTAGATTGGACATCTGCTAACCGTCAATTGTGTTTTGTGGCTATATTGTACACTGAATAAACCATAGAGATGAATGCACTGGCAGCACACTTAATACTTCCAGCGTATGTTCCATTACAACCAAAGCTGCTGACTGTGGAATTGGGTAATTAAGCATTGGCTCAACATTCCTTGATTCTAGGAAAATCAAGTAATCACCCATGCCTAATAGAAAATACAATGATTGTGACCTTTTAGAATCTCTATATAAAACTGCCTCCAAAAATGTATTCCGCCAATAAGACATGGCATTTGACACTTATTAATGTTCATTCTGTATGCAATTTATAGATAAAACTAGGAGCTTATCGAGGGCCAGTACCTAGGCTCTGCAGGTGATAATTCAACAAATGGGGAGGTACTGTTCCTATCACGAAGGAAAAGGACAGGACGAAGGACAAAACAGGAAGTGATAATCCTAAGGATTATTTCTTTGTACCCTCACATATCCCTAGGGATGTCATGCTTCATCATTGGGCAGGCTCCTCATACAGTGTGCATGGCAATGCCCTACGGGCCCCAAGAATGGTCCTTTTAGCTGAGATCTTTATTTGTTTTGCTGTATGATGAGTGGTATAAGTGTGAGAGTGTTTTAAAAGTGTAGGGTGAAGTGATGGTGTGTATACAAGTGAGGGAAAGTAAAACTGAGATTGGATTTTAATGTGTTGGCTCTTTTGACAAGATTCAAAAACCTAATACAAAGGAGCCGGGCTATAATGTAGGGGTGTAATATACCCAAATAGCCTCAAATCTGTGGGTGTGGTCAGGTCGACATGTTTCATGCCCAAAGTCCCAAAAAGGATTCACAGCACTTTTACTGGGCTAAAGAAAAAGAGGGTTACAAATCCACCTCAAACCTAAATCATAATGTGCAGTAAAGATATTCCCCAGGAAGAAAATGCCTCGTGTAATAGATACAAATGATTGTCCAACCTAGAAAGTAAATTAGAAAAGAGAACATAGACTAAACCAAAATATTGTATTTCTAGTTCAGTGCATAATCAAACTCGCTCTTCTAGTACGCAGTATCAAAGTGTCTCCAATGGTAGACATGGGCCTGCTGTGGCTTGGTGCTTAATCAGTCAACACTAGTGTGAATGAAGTGAAGAGTATAACAATACACACAAAAAACATGGCAGGAGGGTGGTCATACATGGTACATACAACACAAAATGAAGACTGTGTTGGTGTCACACAGTGGACCACAAGTGAAAGATTGTCTTTTAGGTGTGAGCGAAGGGCTTTACCCTTTGCATCAATACAATAAAATGTGCCCCAGAGGTCAGAGACAGAGGTTAGCGTACAGCTGCTAACTCTCAAATAATTATATCAAAGAACAAAAGAAAGCTGAGCAACTCGTTCTCAGCTTCATAGACCACTCTTTCAGTCTCGGACTGTATCTCCAAGATTTTTTATTATTGATTTATTCGAAGGAATTTTTAGTTTTTCTTTTTACTTTTAAACATCCGACATTGATGTGTTACAAAGTCAATTGATCATACTTTTTGTACGGTAATAAAGAGGAAAGAAATCAGATAGTTAAAAAGAGATCCATGAATGTGTACATAGGGGTGTTTAGAAAAGTGCGTGGAAACAAACCCTAAATAAACAACCTACACAAGTAGGTTAAAGGGCTCATTCATCCACATCATACAGCGTCATTTATACCACATATATTCAATGTGCAAAACACAAAAGAGTGAAAAAGAAAAGTAAGGTCAAAGTGTGTGAGAGTAAAACGGGGAGATAAAATCCCTGAATCAAATCTTTTCACAATCCAGGGTTCAAAGGAAGATAATAAGATATGTCTCTTACAATCGCCCTAAAGGTTTAGGCCATCTTATATTTACAACCACTGTTGGCCTAAGAAAGCAGGGGAATCAAATTCCTCTTTATGAAAACACAAATTCACAAAGTCAAATACAATAAGGTCAATACAAATAGATTGAAAAGACACAAAATCACAGAATCAAATATACAAGGGTCAATACAAAAAGGTTGACGCGTTTTGAATCCCTTAAATCCTGGGATTCTCTTCAGGACCAAGACAGATATTTATCTGGAAAACATAAAAATCGACGAAACATTCAGTCAGTCACATTGGCCAAATGACTCTCAACTTCGCACTCGTATCAGCACCCTTTCAAGCAGTACCTGTTGGGCTTTCTTGGATTCTTATCTGTGATGGAGCTGCGGGCAGAAAAGGATGTATTTCTATCAGAATATGGGGGCATGAATGTATGTTCTACAGTAGGCATTAACATAGACTCTTACTCACTTTTATGGGACAAGATGGGTGTGTTATAGATCCTATTGGTCAATCTATTTTCCAATTCCAATTCCTTGCCAAAAATCGCTTTACTTTTTGGTTTGTTTATCGTTTGTGCTCTCTGTTGAAAAAGTAAGGGGGAGGTTTTATTTGCAGGTTAGTGACTAAGTCTGTGGTTTTCACAATTATCCAAACCAGTCAACGTGGTCATATTTGTAAAGGCTGCTTGATAACGGGTTTCGAATTGACGCTTAGCCTCATGGGATTTGTAGTCCTTTACGATAATTGTGTTTGTGTTAGTCCGTGTTTTACACAATTCTAATTCAGGCTGATCAAACACCCTTTATTTTTCTTAAGCTTTTTGTTGAGAACGAGAATCAGTGAGAGCTAACCATATCTTCGATTATTAAAACGTGATGCGAAATCTGGGTGGAGTTAGGAAATAGAGGATATATCACACCTAATCTGTCTAAAGTACTAAGGGATGCACTGTTCAATCTAAAAAACAATGAAAACATCATAATAAAACAAGCCGATAAAGGCGGTTCCATTATTGTTTGGGGAACCAATGAATATATAGCAGAGGCCAATCGCCAACTGATGGACCAAGAATGCTACCGTAAAATAGACCACGATCCAACTCTAAAACTTCAAAAAGATTTATTCAATATATTGAATAAAGAATTTGCGGAGGGCTTTCTTGGAAAAAACGAATTTGAATACCTGCAGAATAAACATCCACGAACGCCAATGTTCTATGTACTGCCCAAAGTACATAAAGATGAAAGATCACCACCAGGGAGACCGATCATCTCTGGTTGTGAATCACTCTTCGAATCAATTTCAAAATTCATAGATTTTTTTCTAAAGCCATTTATGTCACAAGTAAGATCATACCTACAAGTTACAACAGACTTCATAAATAAACTTTAAAGATTGCCATTCACTGAAAACCAAGATTTGTTAGTCAGTATGGACATTGTCTCCTTATACACACAAATCCCTCAGGATCAAGCCTTAGAGGTATTGGAACTATATCTTGATCTGAGAGAACGGCCGATGAAGATACCAACCGAATTCATCCTAGAGTTAGCCAGAATTGCACTTTCCATGAACTATTTCAAGTTCAAAGATGATTTTTTTTCCAAACTAAGGGAGTCGCAATGGGCTGCCCTTTTGCTCCTGAACTAGCCGTACTATTTATGAGTAAGTATGAGGAAACCTTTGTGTACAATAACAACCCGTACAAACATTTGATAGGTGGCTGGGTCCGCTTCATCGATGATATTTTCTTCACTTGGACAGGGAACGAAGAGGAACTCGTAAGCTTTCATGGTTGGCTAAATAGCCGGACAAGAGATATACAATTCAGCGTGCAGTTTTCAAAGATTAGGTTAACTTTTTTAGACGTGAAAGTTTATTGTTCCAATGGAGAGTGGTGACAACTTTATATAGAAAAAAATCAGACAGGAACAAAGCGCTCCATTTCTCAAGCAATCACCCAAGAAGTCTAAAACAGAACTTACCGATTGGCCTATTCCTTCGAATAAGAAGAAATTGCACGTTTAAAGATGAGTACATGGAACACGCAAACTTGCTCAAAGAAAGATTACTTCAACGAGGATACCACTCTAAACTCCTGAAACAAGCTAAAAAAAGAGCGTGGTGGACACCACGAGAAGAGCTGCTAAAGAAGAAAGAGCGAGAAAAACAAACTCGGATTGTCTGTGTATCGACATACTGTCCCTCTTCTAATTTTTTTTTAAAAACTATCCACCGAAACTGGCATCTAATAAAAGAACTGGATCCACAATTCAACAGAGAACCTCTTTTTGCTTTTAAAAAAGACAAAAGCATTGCCAATCAAATAGTACGGGCAGCAGTACCGAAAACGCACAATCCTACATTGAGAGACTATGTGGTACTACCACCGATCAGAGGACACCACAAATGTGGAACATGCATAAGTTGTCCAACAATAATTGAAGGTACATTGTTCCAACTTGAGGGCATTTCTTGGAAACATGACTTTTTCACGAATTGTAAAACTCGAAATGTCATTTATGGAGTCTTATGCCCATGTGACAAATTGTACATTGGTAAAACAAACCAAGAAGTACGCCAACGAATTTCACAACATAAATCTAGACTTAAGAAGAAAATACTTACAGCCCCTTTAGTCCAATATTGGCTGGAAAATGCACATGGCGACAGTGATCTGAGGTGGACAGTCATTTCTAAAGTTGAATCAGATTCAAGAGGTGGTGACCTAGAAGCCAAATTACGACAGAGGGAAGCCATGCTAATACTTAAATTCAACACAGCGACAAACGGGCTAAATGAAATGTCAGAACTTTATAATTTATAACACCGATGATATTTGCAATTTGGGACTAAACACAGGTGCTCACATTGATGTGACAATAATGTACACATACTCACAAAATGAAACAATAATAATATCTGTGTTTCCTAACTCCACCCAGATTTCGTATCACGTTTTAATAATCGAAGATATGGTTAGCTCTCACTAATTCTCATTCTCAACGAAAAGATTAAGAAAAATAAAGGGTGTTTTATCAGCCTGAATTAAAATTGTATAAAACACGGACTAACACAAACACAAGTATTGTAAAGGACTACAAATCCCATGAGGCTAAGCGACAATTCGAAACCCGTTATTAAGCGCCATTAGTATGACGTCCATCACCGGCGCCTGAGAGACATGCCGAACGGATAGTTGGACACCAAACATTTTGCGGTAAGCTCGCTCGCCATAAGCGTTTGACATGTTACAAACACATAGTTGCCAATGCAAGCTTTTGGAAAAGGTTTTATATTAGAATGTGTAATGAGCTTGAGAGTAGCGATCTCCACTGTGTTATGAGACATTGAATACTCAATCGCGTAAACCGCAATTTTACAACTTGGTGGGAGAATCCGACTCCTGCTTACCTCCATGGCTGTAATAAATAATTTCTGAGGTTTTTGCCATAAACACGCCAACTTAAAACAGAAACTGACGCCGGCTGAGATAAACAGAGAAAATATGAAGAATTGCACGTCACTTAGCGTCCACAACGTGTATCGTTCTATGATTGTTCGTCGACGTATATTGAAACAGACTTAGGACGTTGAGCAGCCTTTACAAATATGACCACGTTAACTGGTTTGGATAATTGTGAAAACCACAGACTTAGTCACTAACCTGCAAATAAAACCTCCCCCTTTCTTTTTCAACAGAGAGCACAAACGATAAACAAACCAAAAAGTAAAGCGATTTTTTGCAAGGAATTGGAATCGGATAATGGATTGACCAATAGGAGCTATAACACACCTGTCTTGTCCCATAAAAGTGAGTAAGAGTCTATGTTAATGCCTAATGTAGAACATACATTCATGCCCCCATATTCTGATAGAAATGCATCCTTTTCTGCCCGCAGCTCCATCACAGATAAGAATCCAAGAAAGCCCAACAGGTACTGCTTGAGAGGGTGCTGATACCAGTGCGAAGTTGAGAGTCATTTGGCCAATGTGACTGACTGAATGTTTTGTCGATTTTTATGTTTTCCAGATAAATATCTGTCTTGGTCCTGAAAGAATCCCAAGATTTAAGGGATTCGAAACGCGTCGACCTTTTTGTATTGACCCTTGTATATTTGATTCTGTGATTTTGTATCTTTTCGATCTATTTGTATTGACCTTATTGTATTTGACTTTGTGAATTTGTGTTTTCATAAAGAGGAATTTGATTCCCCAGTTTTCTTAGGCCAACAGTGGTTGTAAATATAAGATGGCCTAAACCTTTAGGGCGATTGTAAGAGAAATATCTTATTATCTTCCTTTGAACCCTGGATTGTGAAAAGATTTGATTCAGGGATTTTATCTCCCCGTTTTACTCTCACACACTTTGACCTTACTTTTCTTTTTCACTCTTTTGTGTTCTGCACATTGAATATATGTGGTATAAATGTCGCTGTATGATGTGGATGAATGAGCCCTTTAACCTACTTGTGTAGGTTGTTTATTTTGGATTTGTTTGAACGCACTTTTCTAAACACCCCTATGTACATATTCACGGATCTCTTTTTAACTATCTGATTTCTTTCCTCTTTATTACCATACAAAAAGTATGATCAATTGACTTTGTAACACATCAATGTCGGATGTTTAAAAGTAAAAAGAAAAACAAAAAATTCCTTCGAATAAATCAATAATAAAACATCTTTGGAGATACAGTCCGAGACTGAAAGAGTGGTCTATGAAGCTGAGAACGAGTTGCTCAGCTTTCTTTTGTTCTTTGATATAATAATTGAGCAGTATTGGCGATTGTTTTGTTGTCTATGAATGTGGCGTAGCCTTACTGCGCTTAAGCCAAACCCTTCTTTGTTCAAAACTCTCAGACAAGGCAATGGCAGTCAATGATTAAAGTGAAGCTAATACGGTTCGAAATATAAACGATATTGAACATGAACAATGAGCATATATGTTGTGGGCAAAAGATTATCTGTATACATTAATATTGGGAACAGATAACAGAGGGGCCTTAACAAAAAAACTCTCATTATGTGCCAATGTCGGTGGAGACGGAGACTGAGTGTTGCTGTGTCATAAATTCTTCATGTAAGCTTGGAAGCCCTAAAACAGGGTGTATTCGAGCTGCAGTGAGAGAGGCCCACTTCCAGGTGTAGTTATCTTTCTATGGTGGCGGCTTTATTGGGGTGTGCAGTCATCACAGATTAGTCATATAAACAGGTCACTCCTCAACTAACAGTCTTATGGTGGAAGATGAGCATGGCATCTCTTTAATCAGATAAAGGGAGGTTTTCGCTGGTTGTTGATGGCAGTGCAATACAGGTATATATGTGGCCGTATAGTGGGTGATGAGGAGGGCATATCTGCGGTGAAATCAAGTAAATCACTGTTCTTCGTCTGTAGTAACATACAAGTATGTATGTGGCTGTATCTCAACAGAGAACATCTTTTAAAGGGCCTGTGGTAATATGTGGGCAGTATTTCAGCATCACTTCTTATCAGTTGATAATGATGGAAGGCTGATGGAAAGAATAACGTGTTTTCCAGATAGGCAGATTAAGAAATTGTATGGTCTCATGACTGGCGAGAAAGACACTTTTGAAACAATGGTTACAAAGAAAGAAATATTTAGAATATAGTACTGACTTGCATTTATCTTGGCTGGCACGTAGAAAGGCATTTGGAATTGACATAAAAAATGACTACTGCAAAAGCAGCTGTAAAGACATGTGGCACCCTTTCTTTGGGACTTCAACCCTGAAAGCCATGAAAGGCATACTCATCGGCAGAGACACATATTCGAAAGCCAAAAGAGTGAGGCCCCAGATTTGCTAAGATTTAGCATCAAGGTTGATTAACTTATTGATGCGGTACCTAAAGTAAAATCTATTTTGGCATTTACTAAGCCACACAAAGTCCAATTTGTGTGACTTTATGTGGCGTTGCAAATATACAGGTAACACAAGACAATGGATAGTGCCGACATGTGTAAACTTGCATCGGGCAGGCGCTACAGAGTATGGGCATTCCCGTGAATCCACCGATGTATTCTGATCCTAAAATATATTTATTAAACTCAGTAAACATGGGTTTGTGCCAGAATGGTGTTCTTACTAAAGGCTGGTGCAATGAGAAGAAATGTATTTCTCCTTTTTAGGGCTCGCCTGCTGATGCGCTTCTGCGCATCGCTGGCGAAGCTCTATTACGGCTTATCCAGTGTTGATCCACCACTGGCGATTCCACTGGCGATTTCTTCAAGTGCATGTGCTTTTTAGGTCATTGCGCAAGCGCAAGCCCTAAAAAGTGCGTGCACAATGCCACCAGCCCCCTGCCTGCCTGCCTCGCATTACCAGATCAAAGGCAGCCCAGCCCCCCTCCCACAAGCTTCTCAGAGTGTGCTCTGCCTCAGGCCTGCATTTCTCCTCCCCTCGGGCAAACAGATAGCCGCAATAACACCCTCCCTGCTCAGCTTTTTTTTTCTCAATTTCTCCCCGTCTACACTTCCCATTAGGAGCCCTTCCTCCCCCCAGATAATCTATCTCCATAAGAGATAAGCAGCTCTTCCACCATCTCAAACCCGTATTAGTGCTCCTCACTATGCATGTTTTTACTTAGAAAATCAGCACAATGCAGCAGTGTGACATCAAGCCAGGTTCATCGACATCACTGCAAAAGTAAAGTTTTTATTCCCCATTTCCTCTTCAAGAAAGTGACTGCGCATCAGCCTCTACGGATCAGAAAGCGGAGCCCCTCCACTGACCGGGCTGCGAATCAAATGGCCATGTTTCACAAATTATGGTTTTCGTGGTCTTATTCTGGAGTAGCCCTGTTGGCAAGAGAGGAAAGAGCAAGGCTCTGACAGTCAGTCCTCCTCTGCTTCATAGTATGCCACGCCACTATAGTAAGTTGAACAAGGGATATTATTTGACAGAAAGAGGCAACCTGCATCTATTCACGGAAATACATTGAGCAGTCTACATTTTTATTTTTTAAAGCTACATACAATGCACCATAACTATTCTAGGTCTACAAATGGAAATACATAACAAGCAATATTTTTATTTCTTTTTTAAGAGGTGCATACTTAAAAAAATGATTACAAAAATTAAACATCAACTAGTAATTAAAAAACCTAGCAATTAAGATATGCCACGTCAAATAATAACTTTTGTCGCCAATTAATTATCAGTGTCTGGAATGGATATGGTCACACCCTCACTCACCCTCAACCCCTCACCCTCACTCACCCTCAACCCCTCACCCACACCCTCACTCACCCTCAACACCTCACTCTCAACCCCTCCCTCACGCTCACCCACCCTCACCCTCACTCACCCTCAACACCTCACCCTCACTCACCCTCAACCCCTCACCCTCACTCACCCTCACTCCCTCACCCTCACCCTCACTCACCCTCAACTCCTCACCCTCAACACCTCACTCACCCCCACGCTCACCCTCACGCTCACCCACCCTCACCCTCAACACCTCACCCTCACTCACCCTCAACCCCTCACCCTCACTCACCCTCAACCCCTCACCCTCAACCCCTCACTCACCCTCACTCTCACTCATCCTCTATCACCCTCAACCCCTCACCCTCAACCTCTCACCCTCACTCACCCTCAACCCCTCACCCTCACTCACCCTCAACCCCTCACCCTCACTCACCCTCAACCCCTCACCCTCACTCACCCTCAACCCCTCACCCTCACTCACCCTCAACACCTCACCCTCACCCTCACTCACCCTCAACACCTCACCCTCACTCACCCTCAACCCCTCACCCTCACCCACCCTCACTCACCCTCAACCCCTCACCCTCAACCCCTCACCCACACCCTCACTCACCCTCAACACCTCACCCTCAACCCCTCCCTCATGCTCACCCACCCTCACCCTCACTCACCCTCAACACCTCACCCTCACTCACCCTCAACCCCTCACCCTCACTCACCCTCAACCCCTCACCCTCACCCTCACTCACCCTCAACCCCTCACCCTCACTCACCCTCAACTCCTCACCCTCAATACCTCACTCACCCTCACGCTCACCCTCACCCACCCTCACCCTCAACACCTCACCCTCACTCACCCTCAACCCCTCACCCTCACTCACCCTCAACCCCTCACCCTCAACCCCTCACTCACCCTCACTCTCACTCATCCTCTATCACCCTCAACCCCTCACCCTCACTCACCCTCAACCTCTCACCCTCACTCACCCTCAACCCCTCACCCTCACTCACCCTCAACCCCTCACCCTCACTCACCCTCAGCCCCTCACCCTCAACCCCTCACCCTCACCCTCACTCACCCTCAACCCCTCACCCTCACTCACCCTCACTCACCCTCACCCACCCTCAACACCTCACCCTCACCCTCACTCACCCTCAACCCCTCACCCTCACTCACCCTCAACACCTCACCCTCAACACCTCACTCACCCCCACGCTCACCCTCACGCTCACCCACCCTCACCCTCAACACCTCACCCTCACTCACCCTCAACCCCTCACCCTCACTCACCCTCAACCCCTCACCCTCAACCCCTCACTCACCCTCACTCATCCTCTATCACCCTCAACCCCTCACCCTCAACCTCTCACCCTCACTCACCCTCAACCCCTCACCCTCACTCACCCTCAACCCCTCACCCTCACTCACCCTCAGCCCCTCAGCCCCTCACCCTCAACCTCTCACCCTCAACCCCTCACCCTCACTCACCCTCACCCTCACCCTCACCCTCACTCACCCTCAACCCCTCACCCTCACTCACCCACCCTCACTCACCCTCAACACCTCACCCTCACCCTCACTCACCCTCAACACCTCACCCTCACTCACCCTCAACCCCTCCCCAACCCTCACTCACCCTCAACCCCTCACCCTCAACCCCTCACCCACACCCTCACTCACCCTCAACACCTCACCCTCAACCCCTCCCTCACGCTCACCCACCCTCACCCTCACTTACCCTAAACACCTCACCCTCACTCACCCTCAACCCCTCACCCTCACTCACCCTCAACCCCTCACCCTCACCCTCACTCACCCTCAACCCCTCACCCTCACTCACCCTCAACTCCTCACCCTCAACACCTCACTCACCCTCACGCTCACCCTCACGCTCACCCACCCTCACCCTCAACACCTCACCCTCACTCACCCTCAACCCCTCACCCTCACTCACCCTCAACCCCTCACCCTCAACCCCTCACTCACCCTCACTCTCACTCATCCTCTATCACCCTCAACCCCTCACCCTCACTCACCCTCAAACCCTCACTCACCCTCAACCCCTCACCCTCACTCACCCTCAACCCCTCACCCTCACTCACCCTCAGCCCCTCACCCTCAACCCCTCACCCTCACTCACCCTCAACCCCTCACCCTCACTCACCCTCACCCACCCTCACTCACCCTCAACAGCTCACCCTCACCCTCACTCACCCTCAACACCTCACCCTCACTCACCCTCAACCTCACCCACCCTCACCCACCCTCACTCACCCTCAACCCCTCACCCCCTCACCCTCACTCACCCTCACTCACCCTCAACCCCTCACCCTCACTCACCCACCCTCACTCACCCTCAACACCTCACCCTCACTCACTCACTCACCCTCAACACCTCACCTCCACTCACCCTCAAACTCAGCATACATACATACATACATACCCTCACTCACCCTCACTCACCCTCAACCCCTCACCCTCACTCACCCTCAACACCTCACCCTCAACACCTCACCCTCACCCGCACTCACCCTCACCCGCACTCACCCTCACCCGCACTCAACCTCACTCACCCTCACCCTCACTCACCCTCACTCACCCTCAACCACTCACCCTCACCCACCCTCCCTCACTCACCCTCAACCCCTCACCCTCACTCACCCTCAACCCCTCACCCTCACTCACCCTCAACCCCTCACCCTCACTCACCCTCACCCTCACTCACCCTCACCCACCCTCAACCCCTCACCCTCAATCTCTCACCCTCAATCCCTCACCCTCAGTCACCCTCACCCTCACCCTCACTCACCCTCAACCCCCACTCACCCTCACTCACCCTCAACCCCTCACCCACACCATCACTCACCCTCACTCACCCTCACTCTCACTCGCCCTCACTCACCCTCACCCTCACTCACCCTCCACACCTCACCCTCACTCACCCTCACCCACCCTCAACCCCTCACCCCAACTCACCCTCACCCTCACTCACCCTCAACCCCTCACCCTCACTCACCCTCAACCCCTCACCCTCACTCACCCTCAACCCCTCATCCTCATCCTCACCCACCCTCACTCACACTCACCCTCACTCACCCTCACTCACCCTCACCCTCACTTACCCTCACCCTCACTCACCCTCAACCTCACTCACCCTCAACCTCACTCACCCTCACCCACCCTCAACCCCTCATCCTCACTCACCCTCACCCTCACTCACTCACCCTCAACCCCTCACCCTCACTCACCCTCAACCCCTCACCCTCACTCACCCTCAACCCCTCATCCTCACCCTCACTCACCCTCACTCACATTCACCCTCACTCACACTCACCCTCACTCACCCTCACTCACATTCACCCTCACCCTCACTCACCCTCACTCACCCTCACCCTCACTCACCCTCAACCCCTCATCCTCACTCACCCTCATCCTCACTCACCCTCAACACCTCACCCTCACTCACCCTCAACACCTCACCCTCACCCACCCTCAACCCCTCACCCTCAATCCCTCACCCTCACTCACCCTCAACCCCTCACCCTCAATCCCTCACCCTCACTCACCCTCAACCCCTCACCCTCAACCCCTCACCCTCAACCCCTCACCCTCACTCACCCTCACTCACCCTCACTCACTCACCCTCACTCACTCACCCTCACTCACTCACCCTCACCCTCACTCACCCTCACTCACCCTCAACCCCTCAGCCTCACTCACCCTCACTCACCCTCAACCCCTCAGCCTCAGCCTCACCCTCACCCTCACTCACCCTCAACACCTCACCCTCACTCACCCTCACCCTCACTCTCAACCCCTCACCCTCACTCACCCTCACCCTCACTCACCCTCAACACCTCACCCTCAACACCTCACCCTCAACCCCTCACCCTCAACCCCTCACTCACCCTCACTCTCACTCACCCTCACTCAACCTCAACCCCTCAGCCTCACCCTCACCCACCCTCAACACCTCACCTCACCCTCACTCACTCTCAACCCCTCACCCACCCTCACCCTCAACACCTCACCCTCACTCACCCTCACCCTCTCACCCTCAACACCTCACCCTCACTCACCCTCAACCCCTCACCCTCACCCTCACTCACCCTCACTCACCCTCAACCCCTCAGCCTCACCCTCAACACCTCACCCTCACTCACCCTCACCCTCACTCTCAACCCCTCACCCTCACTCACCCTCACCCTCACTCACCCTCAACCCCTCACCCTCACCCCCTCACCCTCACTCACCCTCAACCCCTCACCCTCAACCCCTCACTCACCCTCACTCAACCTCAACCCCTCAGCCTCACCCTCACCCTCACCCACCCTCAACACCTCACCTCACCCTCACTCACCCTCACTCACTCTCAACCCCTCACCCACCCTCACCCTCAACACCTCACCCTCACTCACCCTCAACCCCTCACCCTCCCTCACCCTCAACACCTCACCCTCCCTCACCCTCAACCCCTCACCCTCGACCCCTCACCCTCACTCAGCCTCACTCACCCTCAACACCTCACCCTCAACACCTCACCCTCACTCACCCTCAACACCTCACCCTCAACCCCTCACCCTCACCCTCACTCACCCTCACAACACATATTGTGTTACAATAGGTGTCACATTTGCAAAAGATAAAACTATTGGCATTGTAAATAACAAAGCTATTAATTCGCTATTTTCAAAACAAGCACATAAATAAAAAATGTGTCCTTTACAATACCAATAGCTCAAACTTTCCTAATGCAAGACCTATTGCATTGCTGTGCTTCTCTCCCCTGCTGCACTCTCTAGAGATGTGGCCTATCGACAAGAGCTGCCATCTAAGTCACATAAATACAAAATATGTTGCATTCCAAATGCTATAGGTGTCACATTCGCAAAAGTTATAACTATTGGCATTGTAAATAACAAAGCCATCAATTTAGCAATTTTAAAAACAAACAAATAAATAACATATGTCATTTACAATACCAATAACTCCAACTTTTCTAATGCGAGACCTATTGCATTTCCAATGCTTGTTAAATCTTTTTTGCATGTGTGCTGCATGCTGCAGCAAAAGTACAATGAGGAATAAAACTTCAAGAATAGTTTTCTGTGCAGGGAGTATCTCATACTGCAAAAAAAAAACTACTCTATCCACAAAGCAGGCACCTTTGCGTCATGTAGAAAGGATGCCAACTATGGCACTAGGAAGCCAGACGTTCGTCAGTGCAATGAGAGAGCAGAACTCCACCATATTTGATTGGATATGTTATATTTCTGACCTCTTCCTTTGGCACAATGCAGTGCGGCAGCATCCCTTGATGTGTTGTGTCATAGATTAGTAAATCTGAGCCTGAGATTTTGATCAAAGCCTGATATTTTAAGCAGAACTATCCACCAGGACAGCAGACAAATATTGCCTACTGATTGCCAGACAAGTGAAAATGATGTTTGTGGATGATTTTCTTAAGGTGTGGGTGACAGGGCATTAGCCTCGGTTCACCTCCTCGGCGCCAGCCTACTAGGTAAATTCTGCGCTCCTACTTGCCACTGCAAATCATTAAACTTGCCGAAATCAGAGGCGTTTTTAAAAAGAGTCATGTTCATTAAATACTGCACTATCTAGGCTTGTGTTTTTAAATTTTCTAACATTGCTTTTATACTTACCGAATCGCACTGTTTTTGCCGCGCCCATAGCCTCATTCCTTCCAAACAATCCAGCGTACGGCCCCTGCGGTACCCGGAAGTTAGACGGGACCGCATTGCACTGGGGTTGACGCTCTAGTTGTTTTGCGTGTCTCTATATCTTCCAAGCTGGAGTGTCCGCGCAGCGTGCGGATAACAAGGCATTAGCCTTGGTTCACCTCCTTTGCGCTAGCCTACTAGGTAAATTCTGCACGCCTACTTGCCACTGTAAATCATTAAACTTGCCGAAATCAGGGGCGTTTTTAAAAAGAGTCATGTTCATTAAATACTGCACTATCTAGGCTTGTGTTTTTAACTTGTCTAACATTGCTTTTATACTTACCGAATCGCACTGTTTTTGCCGCGCCCATAGCCTCATTCCTGCCAAACAATCCAGCGCTCGGCCCCTGCGGTACCCGGAAGTTAGACGGGACCGCATTGCACTGGGGTTAATGCTCTAGTTGTTTTGCGTGTCTTTATATCTTCCATGCTGGAGTGTACGCGCAGCATGTGGGTTACAGGGCATTAGCCTCGGTTCACCTCCTCTGCACCAGCCTACTAGGTAAATTCTGTGCTCCTACTTGCCACTGTAAATAATTAACTTGCCGAAATCAGAGGCGTTTTTAAAAAGAGTCATGTTCATTGCATGCTGCACTATCTAGGCTTGTGTTTTTAAATTGTCTAGCATTGCTTTTATACTTACCGAATCACACTGTTTTTGCCCCGCCCATAGCCTTATTCCTTTCAAGCAATCCAGCGCTCGGCTCCTGCGGTACCCGGAAGTTAGACGGGACCGCATTGCACTGGGGTTGACGCTCTAGTTGTTTTGCGTGTCTCTATATCTTCCAAACTGGAGCTTCCGCGCAGCGTTTGGGTGACTGGGCATTAGCCTCGGTTCACCTCCTCTGCGCCAGCCTACTAGGTAAATTCTGCGCTCCTACTTACCACTGTAAATCATTATCTTCCCAAAATCGGAGGCGTTTTTAAAAAGAGTCATTTCATAAAATACTGCACTATCTAGGCTTGTGTTTTTAAATTGTCTAACATTGCTATTATACTTGCCAAATCGCACTGTTATTGCCAAGCTCATAGCCTCATTCCTTCCAAACAATCCTGCACTCGGCCCCTGCGGTACCCGGAAGTTAGACGGGACCGCATTGCACTGGGTTGACGCTTTAGTTGTTTTAACTTGTCTCTATATCTTCGACACTGGAGAGTCTGCGCAGAAGGCGCACCAAAGGTAAGTCCCAGGCACTCCACACCACTGGAGTCAAGCTAGCCGGGCTGATGAGAGGTGTTACCTCGAAACCGGACATGGCTTTTGTAGTTCGGACTGGACTGTTCCCATGGGGCACAGGGTCAGAGCTGATTTGCATATCGCCATTGTCTAACCCAGGGTGGTGTGGAGTGCAATAAAACGATGGATTTGGGCCCAGATCTTTGGACTGGGGTGAATGTGTGACATTGATCCACATTCGGTCCATCACCTGTTTTGTTTGCAAATTCCGCCATAAGTGCGCTGGGGATGCTCAGACGTGGGTTCCAGGCACTCCACACCACTGGAGTCAAGCTAGCCGGGCTGATGAGAGGTGTTACCTCGAGACCGGTCCGGTCCTCGGATGCTTGATTCCGTTCTGGGAATGACATGGCTTTTGTAGTTCGGACTGGACTGTTCCCATGGGGCACAGGGTCAGAGCTGATTTGCATATCGCCATTGTCTAACCCAGGGTGGTGTGGAGTGCAAAAAAACGATGGATTTGGGCCCAGATCTTTGGACTGGGGTGAATGTGTGACATTGATCCACATTCGGTCCATCACCTGTTTTGTTTGCAAATTCCGCCATAAGTGCGCTGGGGATGCTCAGACGTGGGTCCCAGGCACTCCACACCACTGGAGTCAAGCTAGCCGGGCTGATGAGAGGTGTTACCTCGAAACCGGTCCGGTCCTCGGATGCTTGATTCCGTTCTGGGAAGGACATGGCTTTTGTAGTTCGGACTGGACTGTTCCCATGGGGCACAGGGTCAGAGCTGATTTGCATATCGCCATTGTCTAACCCAGGGTGGTGTGGAGTGCAAAAAAACAATGGATTTGGGCCCAGATCTTTGGACTGGGGTGAATGTGTGACATTGATCCACATTCGGTCCATCACCTGTTTTGTTTGCAAATTCCGCCATAAGTGCGCTGGGGATGCTCAGACGTGGGTCCCAGGCACTCCACACCACTGGAGTCAAGCTAGCCGGGCTGATGAGAGGTGTTACCTCGAAACCGGTCCGGTCCTCGGATGCTTGATTCCATTCTGGGAAGGACATGGCTTTTGTAGTTCGGACTGGACTGTTCCCATAAGGCACAGGGTCAGAGCTGATTTGCATATCGCCATTGTCTAACCCAGGGTGGTGTGGAGTGCAAAAAAACGATGGATTTGGGCCCATATCTTTGGACTGGGGTGAATGTGTGACATTGATCCACATTCGGTCCATCACCTGTTTTGTTTTCAAATTCCGCCATAAGTGCGCTGGGGATGCTCAGATGTGGGTCCCAGGCACTCCACACCACTGGAGTCAAGCTAGCCGGGTTGATGAGAGGTGTTACCTCGAAACCGGTCCGGTCCTCGGATGCTTGATTCCGTTCTGGGAAGGACATGGCTTTTGTAGTTCGGACTGGACTGTTCCCATGGGGCACAGGGTCAGAGCTGATTTGCATATCGCCATTGTCTAACCCAGGGTGGTGTGGAGTGCAAAAAAACGATGGATTTGGGCCCAGATCTTTGGACTGGGGTGAATGTGTGACATTGATCCACATTCGGTCCATCACCTGTTTTGTGTTCAATCTTAATCATTAATCAAATCGTAACTGAATCGACCCATTTGGCAGGGCAGATGTTAGACAGGAATTTTACAAGCAACCCTGACATTACGTTTTCCAGTCTGATTGCCCTGCCATGGGCAAATCACAAGGCCATATATTTCAACTTTAAAGTGAAACAGCCACACCTTGGCGTACAGGCCAAACTATCTAAGGTGTTAACTCGACGGTTGGGTAATCTGAAAGATGTTGTTTTCGAGGCAGCACTTGATTCCTCCACCATTTACCTCAGAAACTAACAACAGTGAGGCTGCTCTGCAGTTTAATAACTGGCTGCTATCAGCCGCCGATCAGGTCACCCCAGAAAAACTAATGACGGTTAAAAGAGCTAAGATATCATCACTGTTGTATACCCCAAAGCTTAAACGCCTAAATATCCACTGCAGAAGTGCCTAGCGTCTCTAGAGACAGGATTATGACAGCCAAAAGAAATCTTTATACAACTTTGCCATCTCCCAATATAAGGAGGCAATTATTGCTGCAAGAAAGCAGTTCTTTACAATAAAAATTAAGGAGGCAGGACATTCTACTAAGAAACTTTTTAAATCTGTCAAAATATTAACCAAACTTCAGCAAGAAAATAGTTTTAAGCCCGATCAATCTTTCTGTAACAGATTAGCTGATCACTTTCAAAAGAAGGTGCAAGGTATCTGTAATGATGTAGACTGACCTGTTTTCAGCCCTTAAAGAACAAAGTACAGCATACATTTCTACTTTCTATAAAATCAGGTGCACCCACCGATCCCTGTCCACCCTCAATCATGCATCAGGCTGCTCACAAGGTCTGTGAAAATCTTACCCCAGTTTTGAATCAAGTTATAACATCAGGCTGCTATCCAATCACCCCTTTCCTAAAGAAATCCAGCCTGGACCCTAGCGATCCTAAAATCTATCGACCTATTGCTGGACTACCAATTGTGGCTAAAGTTTTAGAGACACACCTGAACTTGGCGTTGACCGAATATTTAGACACCAACAAGCTGCTGGACGTCTCGCAACACGGCTTTCGGTCACACCATTCCACCGAATCTGCCTAAATCCTCGCTACTGAAAAGATCTGCAAGGTTGTTGATGAGGGAGGGAGAGTGGTCCTCGTGCTCCTTGATATCTCAGCCGTGTTTGACACCGTAAATCATGCCATCCTGTTGCAGCGACTAGGGGACATAGGGATAGGGGGGACCGCCCTGGATTTCCTGTCCTCCTTTCTGGAAGCAATAGAGCAAAGGTTGTTTTGGGATGATCTGAAGTCAGACAGTTTCTATCTCCCTTGTGGTGTCCCATAGGGGTCCGTCCTCTCCTGACTCTTTTCAATCTCTTTGTCACCCCCCTGGCCAATCTCGTTATGAGGCATGGCTTTCTCTGCTCTCGTACGCCGATGATACTCAATTTGTCATATCCATCTCCAATCAGCCAGAGACCACAGCAGCCAGGTTCCACACTTGCCTCACCGAGATTATAGCCTGGATGAGCCAGAACCATCTGAAAATAAATACTGACAAGACAGAGGTGATGGAGTTCGGGCCGGGGCAGCCCTTGTGGAATCGGTCCTGGTGGCCTAAGGAGGCTGGAGACTGCCCCTCCCCAGTAGACAAGGTTAGAAATCTGGGGATTATTTTTGATGGTAAACAAAATTTTGAACCCCGGATAAACATCCTCATCTCATCAAGCTTTTTTCTTCTAAAAACATTGAGAAACATTTTCCTCTATATTCCACAAGAACTACAAAAGACAGTGATGGTCGCTCTTTTTTATCCAAATTGGATTATTGTAATGCCTTGTTTCTGGGAATTAATAAACGTCAGCATCAAAAACTTCAGTCCTTGCAAAATGTTGCAGCAAGGCTCTAACTGGGCATCCCCAGAGGTCAGTCAACCTCGGCCGGCATTAAACTACTCCATTGTGCACAAGACAATCCATAATGGTGGTGGGGCTGTGGACATTCAAAAGCTCTTTACACCATATATTCCCACTCGTGACCTCAGATCGGCCAGCATAGGCCTTATTAAAACCACAAAAGTAAGGCGGGCGAGATGGGGAGGCAGAGCAATCACGCACTGTGCCACAAAACTCTGGAATAAACTACCACTTGCTTTGAAGCTTCAACCCAACCTTCAGCTTTTTAGGAGGGGCCTCAGAACATGGCTGTTTACAACCACACTGGCCTGAACCACAACAGCACCCCCACCACCCACACGTCACAGCGCCAAGACGCCTCAGCATTCGAGCGCTTTATAAGCATATAAACATAAACATAAACATAAACATAAGGTTAATGACCAATAAATGATATAAGGAAGATAATGTCAATCATTTGTTTTGGCAAGGTAACAAATATCTTTTAGTGTATTTTACAACACTTGCTTTAAAGTAAAAGCCATAGCATTTCAACATTCTGGTAATGAGGTGGTGATGGGAGGCATGGATACAGTAGCCACAATGCAAAGGAGAGGTGAATGTAGGTGCAGAGGGTTTAAGGGTAAAGACAGAAACTAAAAGCACCACCCACTGAGCAACATGTTCATCTATTAACTTTCTCATTACCCTGCATGGCAGGGTCATGGTTTAGGTCTATTTTTCATGTTACTGGCAGCAGGATATCTGATTTGGGTATACAATGAGGTCTAGAATTCTAAATATGTTTGGAAATGGGACAATGGTCGGAGAGAAACTCTGGAATTACCAGTTGGTACTGTTCATATGAGGAGCAATAGTCAGCACTTATTTTCTGTTTGGGTATGCTTGTTTTCTGTGAGTAGTACCTAGTGTCTACTGAAAGACAGTCTGGGCAATTTCTGACTCTCCCACCCCTTCCAATGGACCAAACACCGGCCTACCTATTAATAGGCTACTACTGGGCCTCCATAGGAGAAACAATTGAGGGAGAGAAGAGTCTGGTTGGCTTTGATTGCCTTCTTTGTTGGTGAATAAGCATCTTGACTTCGGGTAGTGGATTTCCATAAAAGAATGCTCTAAATTACATCCACTGTAGGACCCCTCTATTTTAACTATTACATTTCTATCTTTCCTGAATCACATCAGCTTCTCCATTGAAGGACAGTACAACATAGCTTGCATATTATTCAATAAATAAAACAGATAGTAGGCAATGCCTAGTCTGCTTACCACAAGAACTTTCTCACACTGTGATAGCCTTTAGTGGTGTCTATATTTTGTCTCTACCCAAATGTGTGATGATTCAATACATAGCTCCAACATGGGGTTGTGTTGTAGTTATCTAGCCCTCATTTTAGTTTCCACCTTGAATTGTGTGAAGAGAACAACTATCACCAGTTCATTTACTAGAGGGAGGCTCACCATATTAAACGTTTCGAGTGGAATACCAGTGTGCCAACATTTAGGTGTCCCAGAACTGCCCACCATTAGCGGTGTGATTGCCTTATCATATGATGTTTTATCAAATGTCAAGTGAGTTGTATAGTATTCTAGTTCGCCACAATATGAAATGTGCCTTCCATGCATGTGTGTACAGTGTTCTATTTCAGGACCTCAGTGGTAGGTGGTGATGTTTGAGACAGGTATGATTTCAATACAAGCTCTTACAATATGACCACTGATTGTCTTGCAAGCCTTTCTACAGAAGGCTCAAGAGTTCCCATTCTAGCCGGCAAGTCATGGGTCATCATATTCAAAGACAGGGTTTTTCGCTATCTCATCCTCACCTCAGAGGCTGTGCATACTACATCATACTGGTCCTCGCTTATGCTCCTGTGCATGTACACCATGCTGTGTGTGACTTGAGTGGTCTCACAGGATTCAATCAGTACTAGTTCCTGTGGAAGCCACCAGTCTCTGTCTGTTTCTGTTCATCTCATGGTGGTGCGCTGGTCCATAGATCCTGACCAACAGTTGATGCAACACGATTTTAGTGTCTTTGGGTTTTGGAATGGTGGTAGTGACATCCTCTTCGCTGGAGCTTAAGGGATCATTAGTAATATACTTTTGGCCTACATTGCTAGCAAGTCAGGACAGGGGGCATTATTGTCAATTACTTGATATGTGGCAAGGGAGAGACAAGGACATCTGCCAGCTCTGAGCCTGTTAGCCTCACTGTCACTCCACTCCCATCTTTCTACCCTATATGACCACGCAAAGGTTTGGTGATTAATTATCACTCCAGATCCTTATCAAGTTGGGGCTATTCAGAATGCTCACAGAGGTGAAATTAGCAATATTCACAATTGGTTGGTGTTATCCCACCTCATTGTAGAAATCCATTACAAATGTAGTCTTTGAGATTTGGTGATTTTATGGTTTGGAGATTTCCTGATCGAGACAGACAAAAAATAAAAGAGTTTAATAAAATATTTAGGCAATTCATCAACACAATTGTCAAATATAATTCATAAAAAACATATTACACATTAACCTCCATGTGTAAATCACATAAAAAATTGTGTCAGACAATTGAAGGCAAGATGGTGGCTGTGTGACTGCTGCGGGTGCTGCTCCCTCTCCCTCATAGGTACAAAATGGTTTAAAGAGAACTACATAATGAAACAAGATACCAGAATCGGCGCAGTGTATGTGCATACTATGAGACACTTCTGTGATAAAAATCTCCAATTCACATACCTGCTGGCTCACATCATTTACAAGTTCCTCAGTGTTCGCGTGAGTGGGTGTTGCTGCGCGCATCGGTACAGGATGCCTCCCAAGCAATCTAACCTTCCCAAAGATCCGATTGAGGCCTGTGAAAGGTGTGCAACTGGGGGATCACGTGGACCGCTTCCTTCTCAGAAAACGCTGGCTGGCCGCAAAGGTGAAGCCGTTACTTCCCCTACGAGTCACGAGAATGCGGAAGAGACAAGCACCAAGCATCAAACTCATGAGCAGTGTCAAGCGGAAGCAGCAGTGAAGCCAAAGGAGCCGACGGTCCCTGGGAAGATTTCCGGACACAGACCAGCCGGCTCCAAAAAACCAACTGACAGAGAAGGGGCAAATCCCAAGATGCAGAGAGAACAAGTCTGCGCTGGTGACCATGCTCTGCTAAAAAGCATGAGTATAGAGTCTGAGACATATTTTGAACACAATGAAAATGAGATAAATGCTCAGAGTTTGCTGAAGGATGGTTGTGCTGCCAGGAGGGTGGGGCAGATAAGATTTACCTACAACAATTGACCTCAGGGAGGCAAGAAGGGAAGCTTGATATGGGGATCCCATAGGGTCAATGGATCTTAGCAGTAATTTGATAGGCCTTAAAGCAGCTGGTTCTCCTGAAGGGGATACGTTTTATTCCCCCACTGATGATTCAGAAATCTCTAACAGCAGCAAAATGTGTGACACAGACCAGGATCATTCTGAGGAGGATACGGGCTGCTCTACAGTGTAACCTGCTACTCAGAAGCGCACATCCACTCTGAAAAAGTGGAAGAGCACTGGGGGAAGACTCTTGAAGTATAGGGCTCTGAATCAGACTATAGTAGATCTGGCCAGATGAAGTGGGATAATTCAGCTATCCATCTCGGGTCAGAGGCTAAAGAGTTGGGAGAAGACGCAATTCAGTTTGAAGCAGCCAAGCTATTCCCAGAACCTAATACTACAGCTGAATTCTGCCCTCAATGGGATTGATCTACTCTACCAGATACAGATCGGAGCGCAGAACATAAACGTGCTCATCTGGCAACAAAGAAATTACAGGGAGCTATAAGGAAAGTGAATAAGGAGTGCACTGAGATCGCAGAACGTACTACGGTGCTTAAAGAAGGATAGTCATACTTGAGGCCGGAACTGAGACTATCGGACAACAAGCAACCACTAATGAGGATAGAATAACAGATGTCATGTGGAAGATGGAGGATTTTGAGAACCCCCAGTGGCGGAATAACCTAAGGCTACTAGGCATAGCAGAAAATGCAGAAGGAAAAGACATTCAAGGGTTCTTCTTACGACTGCTAAAGGGGGCCTTTCCAGAACTGCCACACTGAGACTCGGAGGTGCAGAGAATGCACGATTTCCACTTATGATGAAGAAAAAAGAGGACAGAGGGATCGAAATGAGAAACCCAGGGCCATTCTGATTTTCTTCGGCAACTTCCTTTTGAGGCAGGCAGTCTTTGATAAGGAAGGATCGGAAGCTAGATGCTCAGTTGAGGGGCATACTTTTTTGCTAGCCATTTTTTCTGCCATACACCAATGGCGAGAAGGTGGCGGTTAAGCAATTAATTACTCTATTCCAGAAATTAGGATGTGAAGTGTACTTAATGAGCCCTGCTTGCCTGAAGATTATCCATTAGGGGCTGCTCAGGGTGTTCTCCTCAGTGGAAACATCCTTTTCCACACAACCATTATAATGCGTAATGGTTACATCTTGCTTTTAACAACGCAAGTCATTACGTCAACTTGCACTGGAGGGCGCTCTAGACTAAGGAATGGTGTGACTTACCATACCAACACCTTCCCTACTGTATGTAGACTGGAGTTGGAATAGTAACTTACACTATTCCTAAGTCCAGCGCCCTCCAACGCAAGTCTATGTAACAACTTGCATTGTCAAAAGCATGATATAAAATACTGCGTTGCGTTGGTATGCATGGTATGATCATACATTCCTCCTCAGAAATCCAGGCTCAAGTGTACCTGGAGGAAATATTCGGTGGAGGGAAATAGAGAATAGGACCCGAAGAATATATATTTTTCCTGGACCTAGGGCTAAATGGAAGCAGCTATGTCTATACTGATTCCCGTAGCTTGGACTTTCATTTAGTTTTCTAACTTTTCTTTGGAGTGAGGGGCGGCAGAGCATGACAGCAGGATGCACGAGGCATCACATGGGTCTTTGGACCTAATTTGCTCGGCACTGGGGTGTGGGAGCGGGAGTGGGGTTGGGGGTGGGAAGGGTGGGTTGGATCTAGAGATTCTTTCTTTTTTAAAGGTGAAGGTAATATTGAACACAGGGAATAGGTACAATGGGTACAATGGAAACGAACACTTGGGTGAATGGGTTGGGTAAGGATTGCCTCTGTTAATATTTGCGGTTTAAACAACCCCCAGAAAAAATGTGAATTAATGAGGATATCCACTATTTAAAGGTAGATATTGTGTGCCTCCAGGAGACACACATAGAGGCAAGTTGGCGGGAGGTCGTGGAGTTGGCCGGCTATCAATTAGTTGCCTCACTTCACAAGGGACACGAACACAGGGGGTGGCCATTATGGTTCTTAAATTGAGAGCCAAGTTCCCACTATCAAGATTGGACAAAATGGGGAGATGGGTCATTACCCAATGTTTTATGAATGAGTGCTTGTTCACTTTGTGCTCTGTGTATGGTTCAATATTGGATGATCCGGCTTTGTTTGAGTGGCTGAACACCGAGTTAGATGGTTGGCCATTACCCCTAATAGCCTGTGGAGATTTTAATATAAATATAAAAATCTCAAGGGGGTCTACTTGGGGGAAGATCATACCAAGGCCGCAAACCAAAGGTGTTTAAGTCTTTAGCATACTTATGTGCGCTCCACAGATTATTGGATAAATGGGCTACACAAAAATCTGAAGACCCTGGCTACACCCTTTTTCTACCCCACATAAGTTCATGATAGATTATTGTTTTGTATCCCCAGTGATTGCACAGATTGGTCAGATTTACAAATATCCCCGTGTTTTGTCTGAGTTTTGTTTTGACAGGGCATTGCTCTTTGATAAAGGATATATCCAACATATGAAGATCTGGATTCCTAGGTTTTTCATGGAAAACAACGGGAGTGCCCAACTTGATATAGTGTGGGATGCCCTTAAGCTAGGATTCGGGGGGAGACATCTAGATATGGTTGGGCAGTGCAGAGGGAGGATAAGAAATTAGTACAAGATCTATATGAGGTATTAGCAGAAACTGAAAGACAAATGATTGTAACAATTGTTGCAGGGGGACCTTGATAAAGCACAAGCAAGAGTCGCAGTGGGGAAATCAGCGATGACTGATCTCTCAGACAGAAAATCAGCTGGGAAATATATGGTCTGGCACAGTAAAGTATACAAAAATAATGAAGGGGTGGGGCAGTTACTATCTTGAGGCACAAGGGAGAGGATGGTTCAGGGGATATCTCTGAAATAAGGGATCCTATTGTAGGCCTAATCTCTGAACCAAAAGTGGTGCGCTTTTCATTTCAGAGGTTTTACCAACAACTATACATGGAGGATACCTGCTATGAAAACAAAGAATTAGCGGAATATCTCATGGGTATGCCTTTGGGAGGATGTATGTCGTTACAACGCGATGTTTTACATCGCAGTACTTTACGACGCATGTTTTACAAAGCAAGTCGTTACCACGACTTGCGTTGTTGGGGGCTGGATAGTGAATAGTTTAATTTACTATTCCAACTCTAGTCCCCGTGGATAGTAGGGAAGGAGTTGGATAGTAAATTAAACTATTTACTATCCTGGAGCGCCCCCAGCGCAATTCGTTGTTACAACTTGCGTTGTAAAAGTTGCGTCGTAAGGGAACTGCGGTGTAACATCCGCATTGTAAAGGATGTTCCCCCCTTTGGAAGGACTAACATTGGAGGAGAAAGAGCTTCTTGAGGCTCCGATCTCAGAAGATGAAGTAAGGGGGCAATTAACTCACTTCCCTCAGGGAAAGCAATTGGAACTGATTCAATTCCGGGAGAATTTTATATTTTGTTTTTTACCCCTGGTTAAATGAGGATATGACTATGAGGGAGATATTTTTGAGTGACTAATTGGGGGGTGGGGGATGCCACGGATTCTTGGAGGCCAACATAGTGGTATTCCCAATGAAAGATCAACCCATCAATGAGCTAGGGCCCTATCGTCCTATTACGCTGATCCATAGCGATATTAAGATATACGCTAAAACTCTAGCTAACCGTTTGGCAAGGGTGATTAGGAGGTTGGTTTCTCCTGCCCAGCATGGCTATGTTCCCGGCCCTAGCACTACCAACCATATTCAGCCGACGATTGCATTATTTGATGCCTCACAGAATGCTGGAGACCCTATAGCGTTAATTCTACTAGATGCAGAGACAGCCTTTGATAGTGACTCCTGGCCTTTTTTATGGGCTATATTAGATAGGAATGGCTTAGGCAAAGGCTTTATTAAGGCCATCCAGTTGAACTACCGAAATCCAGTTGCTAGGGTTGTTGCAATGGGAGGTATGTCTGACCTGATCACGATCTATCAAGGAACACGACAGGGTTCTCCTTGCTCTCCCTTATTGTTTTCCCTGTACATTGACCCTTTAATTAGGAAGATCGAGATGAATAAAGGGATCGCAGCTATGCATAACAAAGGGGGGAGAAGAAGATTCTAGCATATGCTGATGATTTGGCAATTACCACCCCCAACCCCGCGGATGCCTTCAGAGAAATTGAAAGGGAAGCTATCAGCTTTGGACGAATCTCAGGATATGTACTCAATCAAAATAAAACCCAAATCATGACTATTGGGTATCTCTAAAGGTGAGATATATTGGGGTAGATATAACAGTGGATGATGAGAAGATTGTAGATACAAACCGAGGTCCATTACTTTGCAAGTTTAATGTTGACTTTGCTCGAATGAACAACTTAAAGCTTACATTGATGGGGAGAAGCAACGTGATCAAAATGATATTTCTTCCTAGAATTTTGTATTTTTTTTAGGGCCATTTCTTTAGCGGTAGAAAGCTTTTGGTTCAAATCCCTAAATCAGATAACTTCTCCTTTTGTGTAGGCCAATAAACGTCCCCGGAGGGCTTTAACATTTTTGACTCTCCCAAGTGATCTAGGTGGGTGGGCCATTCCTAATTTTCCATTGTATTATTGAGAATTGATGTTACAACAGATTCCAGGGCTTTTGACAAGGGATACGGTTGGCTCAGAGGGGGAGGCCTTGACTTCTATTTATGAATTAGTACTGGGTATGGAAGCTAGAGGATGTCTTCTGCACCAGATTGAATTTGGCTATTTTAAAAGGGTCAGATTCAAAATCTTGATGGGTGCATTTAAGGTATGGACAGCTGTCCAGAAAAAATATGGATTGGGTCGGGTGACACGCTATACCCCTCTGTGTGATAATGATTTACTCCCAGACATTTTTACAGATGGATACATGAAACATTGGGACCAGATGGGGTTGAGGAAGATTGGGGGCCTGGTAGACGAAGGAGGGATTGTATCCTTTGATACAATTAAGGATAGGTCTGGGGTTGGCAACACCCAATTCTTTAAGTATCTACTAGTAAGGGATTTTCTGGTCAAAGAGGCAGGGGAAGGTCTGGTTTTTCTTGGGTGGCACTGCTGAAAGCTCCACCTTCAATAGCTTTTCTATGTAAATTATTAAACAAAGAAATGTTGGATGATGTCAGGAAACATACAGCTTGCTGGTCAGAGCTTTTGGAAGCTGGGACTGGAGAATGTAAGGATTATCTAAATTTAGTTCAAACATAATTTATTGCTGCCAATTTACAGATACAGTATTCTATATCCTGGTTTAATCTCTATATCACCCTGGCTAAGATAGTAAAGTGGGGGGATCTGCAGGTACACATTGTTCTCGATGTGGCTGCTTCACGGCAGATCTTACTCAAATGTTCGCAAATTGCCCCAAGCTCGATATTTTGAAAGGAGATGTTGGTAAATTGCTTGAAGCACGGCTGGGTTTTTGGGTAGCTCTATCTCCCTGCCTGATGGTCTTAGCAGTGAGCGATTTGAAAGTCTCATGGTGGATTCAGACATTTTTGATTATTACCATGACTGTCCTAAGGCTATGCTTTACCACATCTTGAATGGATCCCGAACCTCCATCTGGGCAACAATGGTAGGGATACCTTTACTGACTGACCAGCGTTTTTGGGAAGCCTCGTGTTGCTGCTGCCTCCTAGCAACTTGCTGCTGCCTTCCAGCGACTTGCCGGACCCGCTGCGCGGGTCCCGCTGCGTGGCGCGACTCCCTCGGAGTGAGAGGTGAGGGGGAGTCTGCCTCTGAAGTCGCCATCGAGCCTCAGACACCGGCAGGGCTGCGAGCTGCCTAGCAGGGACTCCAGTGACCAGGAGTCCCTGCGTGCATCACCTGTGGCGCTCTCCCTGCCGGCACCGCCCCCTGCCCTCCCCTATTTACACAGGGTGGGGCACCCGCTGCGCAGGAGTGCGCGGGAGCGACCGGGGCGAAGACCGGGCAAAGAGCAGGCCGTTTAAGGCCGTTCAAGGACGGCAGAGGACGGCCCTGGCCCTGAACCCCTGCATCTTCGCCTTCAATCCACCGGCAAGGTAGGCGGCATTGCGAATTCTATCCTTTCTTCAAGCACATAGTGGCCGCCTACTAGATTTAATACTTACTGTTTTTGAGGACAACTTTGCTGTATCTGGCCCCGCTCCACAGATGTCAACCATGCGCAATAGAACCAGAAGCTGCACTAAAAAAGCTATGGCCGTTGCACAAGTGACTGGACCTATAGATCATTTTATCTCACGGGTAAATGAAACTATCGATAAAAGTATCATTTTGCTGGAAAAAAGAGTTTCCTTGGATCTTATAAACGCTAAGCGCTCGTCCTTGGGCTCTCTCGCAACTGCAAATTCTCCCTCCCAGCAAGTCTTGAACAATTGTTCCCTACCCCTACCCCTAACCACTGCCGGCACGTTTACAGTCCCGAACGCTGTCGACTTATCAGTGACTCAATCTGACTCCGATCCGTCCTATGTTGATCTTGAGGCTACTCCAGATCTAGAAGCCTGTCAGCCATCCGACAAGCCAGAACTAAGTGCAGATAGGCAACTTGACATAGGAACAGCTCCTGTATTTATCTACTCAGGGAGAAGGGACTCTATTCCTACAAAGGTTGCGCCTAAGACCAAGCCTAAGGAAAAACCCAAAGCTAAAGCCAGGAATCACAACCTGATATCGCCTACCCCGCACTCTGCATCAGGCATACCCTGCTGGGTTGAAAATATGGTAATAGATTTAAAACTGGACCTTGAAGCCACAATAGCAGCGCAAATCAAGCCTTTAATTTCCAAACTTGATAGACTTACGTCGCTAATAAACTCGAAATGGGCTAATAAGACGAGTGGGACTGGGCCCACTCAGCCGCAAGGGATTAAAGAAGCACTCCCCAAGTCTACACCTTGCACCAAGCTCCCTAAAGACTCATCCAACAAGGCTAAAACATCATTAGCTACTAAGGATCCAGCTACACTACACCTGTCCCAAACAGGGAACAACTTTGCTCTACCCCTACCCTTATCTACCCCAAAGGTGGTGGGCTCTACTCCGGCATTGCAATCATCTGCTGGTCGAAATAAAACTGTCAACTCACAAGCCAAAGATCTAAATGGGAAGTCCATCAACCCAAAAGTACCTCCCTCCACAAACAAGCCCGAAGGTCCTAAGTCAAAACAGGCACGCTTTAAGACAATCAGCCTGCCACCGGAAGTTTCTCCTTTCGTGGTTGTGCTGACAGCTGTCCCACCACTGAAGGAGGGAGTAAAAGAAACTTTTGTAGAGCTAAGAAACAAATGTGCTCAGTGGCTCCAGTTACATAAACCTCTACCTAGCCATATGAGTGGCGAAATTCTTACTGTGCGTAGAGGGGATTGGGTGGGCAGGAACAAGAAAACTATAGCAGGCGATGTAATTACAGTTAACTTCAGGGATATAGGGGCAGCAACTTACATATGTAATACACCTAACAGTGGACCTGCTACCCAAATTAATCCACTCCCCTTGTCCTACTTTCTTCCCATGCCCCCAAGACCAAATTCTCATCGGCCTTCTTTTCCAAATAACAGAGGGTTTGCGTATCCCCCGCAACATACTACCAAACAATGGCAGCAACCTCTACATTTCCCGTCACTATTTCCACAGCATACCAGTCTTCAGTGGCAACAACCTTTCCAACATCCACCACCCCTTTATCATCCTGCTCAGCAGTGGCAGCAACCCCTTCAGCCCTCACAACCTGTTAACCATCAGTGGCAACAGCCGTGGCAAGATTTGCCCCCTCCTTTCGATCCCTTGTATTCACAGTTTGCTCATCCAAATAGATTTTGTGTGCTAGATGAGGTAGATTGACTCAACCTCATGGAAGCTCCAGATCCAAACTTTGTTACCAATAATGATATGGAGGATGTTCCCTTAGCCATCCCTATCCCTATCTGTCCCGAATCTCCAACAGTGGCACCTGCTATACCACTTTCCCATGTCCCAACTAGGGACAGTGCAGATCTATCTAACCCCAAAACTACTGCCATCATCGGAGGTAATTTAACACATGGTAAGATAAAAATTCTTAGCTGGAACCTTGCGGGGATTACTAGGAAATTAGGTCTGCCGGAGTGGAACGTCCTGATTGACGCTCACAAGATCTGTGTATTCCAGGAGACCTGGAGCACTGAGCCACTGTATCGAGTTGGGTTTGTCACAATTTTTGCACCAGCTGAAAAACCTAAGAAAGGGAAGGGGCGTCCATCAGGGGGGCTTATCATCTGGGTAAGCATCTCGCTTAATTGCCGAATAACCACAAAGCGGACAGGTAACCCAGATATCCTTGGTATCTCTCTATCTGGCCATCGTGGGGGACTATCAGTAGATCTCTACGATGTCTATGCTAGAGGTTCCAAAAACGGGTGTATTTCACCCATAATATCTGAGCTTGAGGCCCAACTAGGGGATCATAGAGAACCTGACCACATCATAATAGCAGGAGATTTTAACTGCACATATGAGCCACTCCCCCTAGAAGGAATACCTGATCTAGGAGAAGAGGACAGTAGGTGGGGTATTCCCATGCTTTCTATTCCTCCCATTAAGCGCTGGACTCGCAGTGCAATACAGCTTAATGCACTGACTTTGGAGTTCGGACTAAGAGCAGCTAATGGCCGCACACCTTCCGATCAGATGGGTGCCCCAACGTTCAACAGAGTTGGTCACTCCTCGAGGATTGACTATATTCTGTTGGACCGGGGGCTTTGGAGCTCGGTCATTGACATGGTTGTTATCCCTACCATAGAGAGTGACCATAACTCACTTTCTTTAACCCTAATGAATCCTTGGTCCCCCGGAGCGCCGCTAGAACCACCAAACAGTCCACAGGAGGTTACTGTCTCCTCTTGTGGAAGACGCCTTAAGTGGAATAAAATCTCGAGTAATGTTGATAAACTCTCCACTATTGAAGAAGTGCTTAAAGGCTCACAAGAAGAAATCAGCTCCATAGACCTACTTATGGCAGCAGATAGGGTAACACCTATCTATGAAGCAGCCGTAAAAACAATAGGGGACGTTTTTTGGGTTAAAGGGACTGTAGGGAAAACCATGCCTCAAACCAAAACCAAAGGTAGACATGACTGGTACTCTGCATCATGTAGGAAAGCCAAAACACGCCTAATTGAGGCAGTCAAAGGAAAGTCCCAACTATCAATACAAACGGCTAGGAGGGAACACAAAAGAGTTTTGGGGCTAGCGAAAAGGGAGTGGGAAGACGCCTATTGGTCAACCCTCAAAGAAGCCAGCTCGAAAAAAGACTCAAAATGGCTTTGGGATACCATAAGAGCTCGCAATAGACCAGACAGCGATCTGTTAACCTGCAATATCCCAAGCCAGGCGTGGGTGGATCACTTTTCCAAACTTTATACCTGTCATGATGTTTTGGACGAGGGAGGGGTGGCTATACCTTCGTTCACCCCAAATCACGTAATCTGCCCCACTGACTTTGATTTTACGATCAAGGAAGTGGAATACGCAATAAGCACTATTATTCCACAAAAAGCGGCTGGTCCCGATGGCATTCCTGGCGACCTGTTAAAGTCTGATAGTGCTAAATGGGGTAAATTGATTCATTCCCTCCTTGTTGCCATTTGTAAAGGTGCCCCTATTCCCTCATCGTGGAAAGGGGCCGAGGTGGTCCCTATCTACAAGAAAGGTTCGAGGGACGATCCATCTAATTACAGGCCGATCAGCTTGTTAGACATTAGCCAAAAAGTTGTCGGCAAAGTCCTGTTAGTTAGAATTCTAAATTGGGTAGAAGAAAACAAAATTCTTTCTGACTTCCAGGCAGGCTTCAGAGTGGGTACTGGCACGATTGAGCAAGCTTTTAGGCTCATGATGGTATACTGGAGGTGGTGGTTATAGGCAAGGGCAGTCTTTATCTCGCGTTTATCGATTTAAAGACTGCCTTTGACCTTGTACCTAGGGAATCACTATGGAAAGTACTTGCTGACATGTGGCTGCCCCATTACTTGCTGTCCCTACTAGTTAGGTTGCACCAGGATAGCTTTGCCCAAGTCAGGTGGGGCCCTGGAGGGGAGAAAACGGGTAGTATTCCGGTTGAGAGAGGTGTCCGCCAGGGATGTGTTCTGGCTCCCACCCTTTTCTCTCTTTACATCAATGGGGTGGTTAAGCATCTCCTTAAACATCCTTCTGACGAGCCATCCCTGGCTGGCGAACGCATACCGACCCTCCTCTTCGCGGATGATACGCTTTTAATTTCCAAATCCCCATTGGGACTCCAGAGACTTTTGGACAATTTTCAATCCTTTTGCACCAAACGAGGTCTGGTAATAAACACAAATAAAACGAAGTACCTTGTGCTGAATCCACCGAAGCAACATGTGCGTTCTCCCACCCTAAATGCTGAGCTCCTGGAAAGGATAAAGGTCTTTGACTATCTTGGGATACGCCTATCGGACAAAATGGACTGGACGCCACACCTAGATAAAATGCTGTTGAGCCACAAAAGGATTACAGGAGCCCTTTTGAAAGAGCAACGATCCAGTTCAACAAGGCCTATAGGCACAGTCCTCGAGATTTATTCAGCTAAAGGTGTTAGCTCTGCCCTTTACGGGGCCGAACTTTGGGGCTCTTCCACCACTGATGCTCTGCAGAGATCTGAAAACAAATTCTGTAGAGCAATTATGTCCCTCCCACAAGGCACCCCTACACTTCCTTTAATGTTGGACTTAGGCTGCACCCAGATTGGCGACATTGCAAAATTTCGTCCATTATTACTATGGGCTCGCATCTGGCGGGTGGAAGAACTAAGCGGATATGCCAGAGGCCTTGAAGAAATCATGTCATCGCCAAGTTGGCATAAAATCAAATGGCTAAAAGACATGAAGAGCTTACTAACTAAGTTGGGACAAATTGAATCATGGTTGAATAGAACTTCACCCCCGAAGCAAGCCCTCAAAAAGCTTTACTGGGACTGGATTTGTACACAAAGAAATTCTAGCACCACCTTGGGCAGGCTTACAGAGGATTTTCTGAGGTTTAAAGATTGCCCTAGACGGGAACTGTACCTTGATGCAATTGGAAAACCCTTCGATAGGGCCTTGTACTTCAGGTTCAGAGTGGGAACCCTTCCACTTAATTCTTTTACCACAAGATGGAAATCCCGTATGGAAATGCCTGAGCTATGCCCAGTTTGTCTTGCCAAACCGGAATCATTGGCACATTTTATGTTCGAGTGCAGCGAGTACGCAACTCCAAGGAGGGTCTGGCTCAAAAACCTATGCCGTCAGTTGGGGACTAGGAGTCATGATGTGGCAATCAGGATACTTATATCTGATAGTAGCGTACCCTATGCTTGTGCCCTAGCCAAATTTCTATCATGGGCTTGGGCTATTCGAGCCAAAAAGCTAAAACAAACTGTTTAATTCTACTTTTACAAAATCTCTTAATTGAATGTACTGCCATTTTTGCTTGATCTGTAAAAATTCAATCAATTAATTGACTAGTTTAAGATTGTACAAGCATCTTTACTGAAATCATTGTCTTTTTTAAATGTTTTGTACACAGACAAAAATCTTTTTAATCTATTACTGTTTTTTACCTGTAACTTCTGATCTACTGAGCTGCTTTTATGATAATTATTTTTATCGAAATAAAGCTTTTTGACTTTGACTTTGACAATGGTAGGGCAGACGTTTAGTGATATACTGTTCTGAAATGGCAGTTTATGAACGTATGGGGATGCAATGCTCAAAATAGTGTTATGGAAATTTGGGAACCAATCAGCCAGTGGATCAAAAGGATTGCAGAATAGGAATTTACTGAACTCGGGTTGGGGGTGCTTTTCTTCGGGACTAGGAGAGAGGGGAGGACTAGAGAATATACTGGGCTATTAATAAGGGATCGAAATTGTAAAGCTGAACACTTGATTTTGCATTCATATGTACATAAATGCATCTATGGTTTCTTGATCTGTCTTATCCTTTTTTTGTCTCTTCCTTAACAGTACCTATCTCCCTTTTTCTTTATCCTTTTAATTAGTTTGTATTTCTCTTGTTCTTTTCACCTGGGGTAAGGGGAAAAGGAAGGGGGTGAGAAGGAGAGTAGGAGGAAGAAACAAACAATTCTGTTATAAATTCTAGCAAATGGATCCAGTCCGGGGAGTGGGGTAGTGGGAGCAGGGAGGATGGGGAGAGATAATCTTTCTATAACCATGAAATGTATTGGAAAAGAAAAACAATTCTGGTGAAATAAAGAATAATAAAAAGAAGAAAAATTGTGTCAAAGATTGACATGAAGTAAATATATACCTTACTTAACATACTTACACAACATTAGTTAAACATACCACTTTCAAGAATGTGAATTTTTATTAGTTGAAGTGTATGGTAGTTCTCCTCTGATAATATTAGCACTAGTCCTTACTAGGTCGTTAGGTTTCAATAATTAAAAAATTAGCTAAACCCTTGGGAGCCATAGCGCACAGCAAGCAAGCTTAAATTAAGAGAAATGTACAAAGCTTTTATCAGTATCAAAGTAATTAAATGGTAGAAAACACAACATAATCCAAATCTCACACAGATTTATAAAAATAGTGTGCATTGTAATGAGCAAATAGACACCTAAATGACATCAATCCTATGTAGAGAACCAGAGATATGATTTTACTAATTTTTCGATGATTCTTCTGCAAAAAGCACAAAGCGCTAACCACGGGTATCTGGTCGCACTAGACCAGGCCAAAGTCAAACGATAAGGCCAACTACGATGGAACCCAGTTGGATACAGGGACTAGTTTTGGTCTGGTTAAAAGTTTGCCTTCTGCTTCCGGTCTAGGGAAAAATGTACCTTCTGACTTAGTGTGCTGGCGGATGAAGGTGCGAGGTGGATTCCAAGAAGGGCTTTTCAATGCCTGCCACCTGCAGTGCAAGGTCTCGGTAGGAGCCATGGCATTGGTGGGGAGTTTGAGGATCTGGGTGCTGAAGGTGGGAAAACCCTGTGGGTGTGAGCTCTGGAGATCAGGTCCACTAAAGTGACGTCAATTGTAGGGTGCTGCTCAGCGTTGGTCTTGATGAAGTCCTCCACCTTTGGACTTAGAACTTTTTTTGGAAGACAGGATCCTTTCAGCGGGGAAAACCTGCAAGTTAGGTCTGATATTGGCACCTGCTGTTCGGCAGTGGTCTGGTGGTAGCCTCTAGTTATTTTGTCAAAAGTCCTTGAAAAAGTTTTTAAGTCTCAGCTTTTAGGGTTCGGGAGAAAATGTTCACTTTAAAATGTATCCAAGGGACCCAGGAGCATAAGGGCATCACTTAGGAGTCAGGACTCACTTCAGAGGAAGCCACCAGCAGTGTCCAAGGCGGGTTCAGTTGGAACTGGTTAGCTTGACTATTCAGAAAGGTGTGATTATTGTGGCTTTTGTGTCCCTGTAGCTTAACTGTAGTCTAGAAAACCAGCCCTTGGAGTCCAATCTTCTTGTGCTGGGTTCAAGTGAGAGCAGGTCCAGCCCTTGAGTTTCTCTCCAAAGGTTACAGTAGTCACTTGTTTCAGCAGGTGCAGTCCATCTGTCTTTCTCAGGTCCAGCAGTTTTCAGAAAAATATATCCAGGGATATCACTTTTATGCTGGGTACTAACTTGTGGGTGGGAGAAATTCATTGTAAAGTTAGGTAAAAGTCCCCTGGAGCAGCCCTACCCACTTTGAAATAATGTATCGGGGGTATAGCCCTAAACAATCCCACAGTGCCCTGCAATGCAGAATCCAACATGGCAGAGTCATTATTCTCTTGGTCAAAGCACTGGGCCCACCCCTGAGGTGTGTCTAGAGAAATGAGGAGTGCCTCTGCAAAGCCAATTCCATGAAAGGATTTCTCTCCATAGAGTTTGGTGCCACTCTGGCACTTGACCAAAGGTAGGGTTAGGCCTAGGTGTAAGATAAATTGACCTGTGATAGGGGTGGCCCCTTTAAAATGTGTACAGTTGGTAGCCACATTCCCCAGGCCACCGGTCATCCTCTCAGGAGGAGGTCACACCTCTTCCAAGCCAAGTCCCTCTGTTACCTCTCCTGAGAAAAATTCACACCTTACCTTACCATACCTATGAAAGGGCTACTATAGGCTTTTAGGCAGGAAAATACCACATTTTTAAAAGTGGCATTTTCAAAATAGTTCACTGCCAGGACAATATAAAACTTTCGACGACATGTCCAACTTTTTAAATACCATGTACGCTGCCCTATGGGCATTTAGAGCCTACCTTAGAGGTGTGATGTATTGAAGAGGAAGGTTTAAGCCCAGCAAATGAATTATTTTGCCAAGTCAAATTGGCCATTTTAAAACTGCACACCCAGGCTGCAGGGTCAGACCTGAAGACATGCTTTGCTTGGTCACTTGATTAGTGATACAATAGGTGCTGCAGTCCACTAGAGACTTTTACATTTAAGGCCCCAGGTACTGAGATTACCATAAACTAGGAATGTATAGTTAGGATAAATGTGCCAATCAAGGAAACAGCAACTGACAGGTACTGTGATACATTTGCATTGTAATGGGGCTGAACTCTACAGCTCTCAATCATGGTCCATTATGAGCACCTATTCACAATCTGAGCTCCCACTGACACCTAGAGGGTCACCCGGGTCACTCGTGACCACCTCTTTGCCTTCCAAACAATTGAAGAGTCGGTCAGACAGTAGAGAATATAAACCCAAGTTATTTATTAGTGTTGCCCTGCTGCATAACCCAGTATGACCAGCCTCATAAGATAGCTGCAGAGGCACTGACTCCCCCCAACATGACATAACATATTATACATTCCCAAATCTCTAATAAAATGCCCAGGCTAGAAAATTCCAGTCCAGGCATTAGCAAACAAAGGAGGCACATAAGGAAGATTGTGTAACAAAGAAGGGTACCCTTAAATTATTTTCCTAAATTAGGGAGTGTAATATTATGTGAATAAAGCCTTTAGGAAATAGATAACTGAGTGGACATACATATACATGCAGAAAAACCAAACATAAGAAGAAAATTATTAGAAAAAAATATTTTTTTATTATTTTATATTGTACAAGTTTCAACTACTTAAACATAAAGAGAAAACATATGCAATGTATAAATCATGATATGGGAACATCTATTAGTTAATAGATTGCCTATACATCATACAACTAATGTTGATGCAAAGGATTTAGAAGACTAATCAAATCATTTTTTTGATACATCAATTTATTTATTTAGAGGGTTTCCATAGCGTTAGCCAGACCCAAGGGTATCAGAGAGCTTTACAACATGATGTAGAGAAGACAAATACAGGATAATGGCATGGTAGAAAAATGCAGACGTGTGGAGAAAGACAATACAGTTCTGCTGAATGTCAGAGGTGCGTGGTTGAGGTAGAGAGGTCTCGGAATCCGGGAAGTAGGATTGAGGTAAAGAGGTCGGGAGGTAGTCTCAAAGACTAGGGAACGCAAGTCTTGTGCTGGCGTTTTCTCATAGCGGTGCTGACCCAGGGGGTGATTGTTCATGCGATGTCTGATGGTTGTCTGGAGGGAGAGCGATGTCAGGTCACTCCCTGATGGGGGCGTGTGAGTCACGTGATTGGGTTTGGGAAGGCGCGGTTGAGGTAAAGGGCTTTTAGGAGGCTTTTGAATTTTGGAAAGGAGGGGTGGTTCTGATGTCGATTGGGATGGAGTCCCAGATTTTTGGAGCGTTGCCAGCAAAAGAGTGGGCTGCAGTCTTTTGTTTAAGCGTTTTCGGAGGGATGAGGAGGAAGGCATTTGAACTCCTGAGGCTTCTTGATTGACCGGCTTTCTTAAGTTTGGAGGCTAGGTTTTCCAGTTTCCCTGTGTGCAGGGCTATGTGTGTGAGGCAGGCAGTTCTGAAGCTGGCTCGCATTTCCACAGGGAGCCCTTTTAGATCTCTGAGAGCAGGATAATTATGGTCAAAAGTTTTGATTCTGGTGACCATTCTGGCTGCTGCATTGAAGGTGGTTTTGAGAGGCGCTAGGTGTGCGCGAGCTGTACAGGTGAGGACTGCGTTCCCATAGTCCAGTCTAGACAGCACCAGAGATTGGGTGGCTTGTTTGAGGTTGAGCGGAGGGATGTGGGGTTTGATTTTGTTGAGGAGCTTCAGATTGAGGAAGGTGCTCTTGGCGGAGTTCTTGATGTGATTGGTCATAGATAGTTTGGGGTCAAGGGTGATTCCCAATGATTTGACCGAGGTTGTCAGGGTGAGATTTCCGTTGAGGGCATCAATTGCTTTCACCCATTCAGTGATTTGCAGATTTTGTCCCTTGTTGGAGATGAGGAGGATCTCGGTTTTTCCCTGATTGAGTTTCAGGTGGTTCTTTGATAGCCATTCTTGGACTTCTCTGAGAGTGTTGTTGAGCCTTAGGATGTTGTTAAAAGAGGAGGTTTTGAGGTAGATTTGAGTATCTTCTGCATATAGATGAAAAGGGATGTTTGCATTTTTCAGAATGGAGGTGAGGGGTTCCATGTATATGTTGAACAGTTGAGGGGAGAGAATGGATCCTTGAGGGACACCTCTGTTCACGGGTAGGAGGTCAGAAGCAAAGGATTTGATTTTTACCCTTTGCGAGCGATTTTGGAAGAAGGAGGAGAACCATTAAAGGACCACTTCATCTGCACCGACCCTCTCTCTGAGAGCTTTGATGAGAAGACTATGGTCTACAGTGTCAAAGGCTGCTGACAAGTCTATGAGGATGAGTAGACAGCAGTGGTCTGAGTCGAGGGAGTAGAGGATGTCATCCGTGATGTGGAGGATTGCAGTTTCAGTGCTGTAGCCTTTTCTAAAGCCTGATTGGTGATGGTCTAACAAATTAATGTTGCCAATATGTTTGTTCAGTTGAGAGCGCATTTTTCTTGGATTTTGGCTAGTAAGGGGAGGTTGGAGACAGGTCTGAAGTTATTCAGGTCAGTAGAGTCTAAGCCAGGTTTCTTCTGAAGAGGAGTGACTTGGCCGACTTTAAGGCAATCTTGTATGGTGCCCGTTTTTAGTGAGCTGTTTATGATTTGGCACCAGAGTGGAGCCAGGGTGAGTTGTAGCTCTTTGGCCATTTGAGAGGGAATGGGTTCGAGGTTGTGTGAAGAGGGCTTGGAGGTGGCGATAAGGTTAAGGATCTCGGCTTCTGTGATGGGGTCGAAGGAAGACCAGGTAGTTGCTGGTTGCATTCTCGCGGTCGTTTTGATTGTAGTGGGGCAGTCTATGTCGGGGGGATGGAGGTTACTGTCCAGTGAAAGTTCGATCTTATAGATTTTTTCGTTAAAGAAGTTGGCGAAGTTGTCACATAAGGCTTTAGAGGGCTGGGCGTTGTCACTGGCTTGGATGTTTGTTTTTTGATGATGTCAAAGAGTTCTCTTGGTCTGTTTTTGGCCTTGTCCAGCGCAGTGCAGAAAAAGTTGGATTTTTCATTGTTGATATGTCGTTTGTATTTTTGTCTTGCTGTTCTGAGTTCTTCGTAATGGCTGGAGGAGGGATTATTTCTCCAGAGACGTTCAGTGGCTCTGAGTTGTCTTCTTTCCTCATTAATGTCCTTGTTGAACCAGGATACGGAGGGGGTGTTTCTGTTTTTTTTTCAGTTTCAAGGGGGCTAGTTCGTCTAGGGTGGAGGACAAGGTAGGAGTGTAGTGGGATTTGAGTTCTTCAGTGGAGAGGCCGTCTGGGGAGATGGGCAAGAGGAAGGATATTTTCTGTTCTAATTCCTCTGTGTTGATCTGCGGTATGTTTCTCGACCATGTGCGGGGATCAGAGATGGAGGGGATGGTCATGATCTGTTGAGGGAGGTGGAACAGGATAAGGTGATGATCTGACCAGTCGACCGGAAGGATGTGATTTATAGATATTGCGTCGTGTTGGGCGATGATGGCATCCAGGATTGCTCCTTTGTTGTGGGTTTCTTTTGAGCAGTGCTGGGTGAGGTTGTTGGTACGGAGCAGCTCATTTAGATTTTGTACTGGAACACTGTTCTTATCCTTCCAGTGGAGGTTAAGGTTGCCGAGAATGATGTTGTTGGTATCACGGAGGGAGCAGTGAGCGATTAGGTCTGATAGGTGTTCTGTGAACGTGACGGTGTTGCCTTGAGGGTGGTATAAGTGGGGTCAGTTGTGTGCACAGCCTTGTCCGCTGCACGTTTGTCCGGCCAAGACGAAAGATGGGACCTCGGGAAACAGGCCGGTGTCGAATTCCATTCTATAAATGATCTACCAAGCCGGTTAGGGGAATGTAAGGGGGATCCTCCACAAGTGGGTGATCTAAAAATAAGCTGTCTGCTATATGCGGACGATGCAATATTAATGGATCTAACCCCAATTGGACTTCAGAGGCGATTAACGGAATTGGTCAGGTATACTAAGGATTATTTTTTAAAGATAAACATTTCGAAGAGCAAAGTGATGATTTTTAGTCATAGTGGCTGTAAGGTTAGACCAAACTTAAAATGGTTTTTAGGAGATGAAAGAATGGAAATAGTAAAATTTTATCAGTACTTAGGAATTTTTTTTACAAATAGGTGCTCTGCTAAGAGACATTTGGACCATTGCAAAAGTAAAGCCATCTCGCAAGCATCTGGTATTAATCGCCTTTACTTGCAATGTGGAAAAGACATTTTTCTCACACTATTGCAGTATATAAAATAAAGATTCCTCCGACTCTAAACTATGCAATTGAAACAATAGATGAAGGTGAGTGGGCAATGTTTGAGAATGTGGAAGGAAAAATCTGGCGCCAAATATGTAATCTAAATTATTCCGCGCCCATTGCAGCTCTTAGACTTGAATTTGGCCTTCTTTCTACATATGTGCTTTCGATGGCAGCGTGTTTGCGGTGGTGTAAGGCTCTGCTGAATGGGCAGGAGAATCTATTAAGGGCTGCATTGTATAAGGAAATTTTTGTTAATCTGCTAAAGAAAAGTGTAATTTTTAGAAATTATTTAAAATCTTTAAGTATTTTTGATCTTGATTTTGAAGAAGTACTCCGTTTAGATAAATCAGCTCTAAAGCTTATTATTAAAAAATCTATATATATGATCTCAAGTAGAAGAGATCAGCAAACATGTAATGCGAATGGAAGGCTAGATTGCATTATGGGGAGCTTTATTGTCAAAAAACCTCAGCCATATGTACTTTGGAACCTGCATCATGGAGAACGCCGAGTGCTCTTATTACTGAGATTGAACATGCTTACTTTGAGAATTGTGACAGGTGCTTGGGAGGGTATCCCAAAAAATGAAAGACGCTGTAATCTATGCAATGGCGGTGTACAAGACCTTAATCATGTCCTGATAGTGTGTCCAGCACTCCATCTAATTCGCCGTAAATATTTAAGGCATGGTTTCTTACAACATAACATTGCAACGGCAGAACCCGGCCCGCAATTTTCTTATGTTTCCCCCATCCGAACTGATGTGTTTTAAAATTTTCTGCTTTTTTAAAGAATTTTTAAATGTTTATTAAAAGAAAAATGAATGGGTATGGGTGAATTGTAGATATTTTAAAAAAATATTGTGTGTAATAATTTTTTGTATCAGTATTTTATTGAAGCACTATTGGCACTTTGATAGAGTGTTAAAAATAATAATACCATTCAACCCCTACTGCTTCAGATCATATTTGTAGGAATGTTAATTAACTATGTATGTTGCATTACAAAGTACTAGTAAAGCATTTGCACTTTAATTAATGCACTAGCACTTTAGTTAGTACTGTTGAAAATAATTGCTGCTATTTTCGATTTTCTTCTTGACAGGATCATCTCCTAACAAAAAAAAATAAAAATAAACTTTTTTAACACCCTTTGTCTTTCGAAATGTTTGTCTTTGCTGATAACCGATGATTTTTAGACTAAAAGCCGATTGATATGATACTTTTGCCCTGCAATGTGACGTATTAGATTACTTACCCTCGCAGTTGAAATTTAGTGAAAATGAGGTATTAATTTTTGTATTTTAACAACTGATGTTTTTAGTAAACCAGATTTAAGAGTTTAACTATATTGTATCGATAGGTGTAATTATGAAATTGTTTTTTATCTCTTTGATTTGTATGAAAAAGCTGTTTTTATTCTGTATTTTATGTGGAATTCCACGGAATTCCAAATCATAATAAAAATAAATTGAAATAGATTTTTCATTGTTGATATGTTGTTTGTATTTTTGTCTTGCTGTTCTGAGTTCTTCGTAATGGCTGGAGGAGGGATTGTTTCTCCAGAGACGTTCAGTGGCTCTGAGTTGTCTTCTTTCCTCATTAATGCCCTTGTTGAACCAGGATCTGGAGGGGGTGTTTCTGTTTTTTTTCAGTTTCAAGGGGGCTAGTTCGTCTAGGGTGGAGGACAAGGTAGCATTATAGTGGGATTTGAGTTCTTCAGTGGAGAGGCCTTCCGGGGAGATGGGCAGGAGGGAGGATATTTTCTGTTCTAATTCCTCTGTGTTGATCTGCGGTATGTTTCTCGACCATGTGCGTGGATCAGAGATGGGGGGGAGGGTCATCATCTGTTGAGGGAGGTGGAATAGGATAATGTGATGATCTGACCAGTCGACCGGAAGGATGTGATCTATAGATATTGCGTAGTGTTGGGCGATGATGGCATCCAGGATTGCTCCTTTGTTGTGGGTTTCTTTTGAGCAGTGCTGGGTGAGGTTGCTGGTACGGAGCAGCTCATTTAGATTTTGTACTGGAACACTGTTCTTATCCTTCCAGTGGAGGTTAAGGTCGCCGAGAATGATGTTGTTGGTATCACAGAGGGAGCAGTGAGCGATTGGGTCTGATAGGTGTTCGGTGAACGTGACGGTATTGCCTGGAGGGTGGTATAAGAGGGGTCAGTTGTGTGCACAGCCTTGTCCGCTGCACATTTGTCTGGCCAAGACGAAAGATGGGACCTCTGGAAACGGGCCGGTGTCGAATTCCACAAGATGGAGGAGCAATTGGTGGGCCGGAGGCCCTGGACTTCAATATCCAGGTACCTGAGCGGGAAAAAGGAACGCGCACAGGAAGTGACACGTCGTTGAGCTTCCGGTCAGCTACGAAAGCCGAAGCCGGAAGAAAGAAGCTCGCAGATTATTCTGGCATTGTGGCAAGACACTGGCAAACGGATTTTGCGGCAACTGCCTTCCCGGTGGGGTAAGGGTGTCAGTGACATCACCAAGAGTCAAATCTTTTCGTGATTCATTAATTTGCGCTAGCGGATGCTAGCTTGTTCTGGGTGTCGGTGACACAGCCAAGAGTCAATATTTATGGTACTTTATTTTGCGCTACCTCTGATAGCTTGTTCGGGTTGTCTGTGAGACTGCCAGGAGTCAATCTTCGTTAACGACTATAAAGAAAGATCAAGTGCTAGCATACATTCCAAATTTTGTTTTTGTGTGATAAGACACTTCTCAAATTACGGGACATTTCTACTGGTTTTGAAGGCAGGTAGTATAGATATTATTTATTCTACTACGTGGTCCTGCTCAGGGGCTGATTGCGGTGGGTAACACGCGTCAAATGCTGTTTTTTGATGATGGCAAAAATGTATTATGTGAAATAAGAGTGTGTGTTGTGCCTATCTCCTAGCAGGGGACATAGAGAGGTAGATGCCACTGGCCAGCCTTCCTCTCTTGTGAGACCTGCAAACATATACAGCAGGGTGGGTACTGTATGTCGATGTACCTGTGTAACGAGGGGTATTGGTTGTGTTTCCAGGGTGCACTGTTTATGTTTCCCTGTCCATTTGTATTCCAGTGCTTTGCCTGCCATCACATGTCTCCGCCATTTGGACTACATAAATACAGGGTAGCAAAGAGAAGGTCTAGATGTCTGCACAATCGTCCTTCTTCCTATAGTTACCAGGACTGAGTTCTTTTTCTTTACAGGTAGACTTAAGGTGGCAACGAACTATCGATATACCTTAACCATTGGTCACCGTAGTGCGTTATGTCTAAAGAACCTTCTTTTATTCACAGGTCTCCCTCCCCGCTGTTCCCATCCTTTTCTTCCCCCGATTGAACCCCTTAATTTCCGTGCCATACGGCAATTTGGAAGTGAGGTTGTCAATAGGTGGACCCCATTGAGCAACGAACCGATCCTGAGAGGCCTCCGAGGGACCACAACAGTGGCAGTGCACTAGATTGTTGTTTGAGGTTTTGATGTTGGTGGTTAGGCATTCAAAGGAGTTGTAACTTGTGTTATCGGTTTCGGTCACTAATAGGTTATTGCTGTGGATATTTGCCACGCCTCTGCCTTTTTAGGTTTAAATATTTTTATTATTGGAAGACAGTGCAATGTAGTACAATAAGCAGTGTGGGTACACCAGGTACGAGTAGTAATTCTCAGCGGAGGCATGATATTCAATGCAATACTGGCAATAACAACAATGTCCAACCATGTCGGGATGAAAATGCACTAAACCAAGGAAATATTAGAACTAGAAAAATCCAGGAAAAACTTCCCTTGCCCTTAGCCCAACCCCCCTTCCAAACCCCCCTCCTTCCCCCCTCCCCCCACCCCGTCCAGAGCTTCCATCAGTCTCCCGTTGGCTCAACCGTTCAACTTCTGAGAGTTTCATGCCTCGAGTACCTAGGGGTCCGTAGTTATGGGTGCCGTCAGGCGCAATATTCTGAGATATCTAGGACAAGTTATCTCTGTGAATTCAGTCAGCAGTAGGGCTCTAAAAGGCTGCCAGAGTTTCTCAAATTGGTCCCCCTTCCCTGCTGCGGCGAGTGACAGCTTCTCCATACCCAACACATGCCACATCCGGTGGAGCCAGCCTGTGGTGGTAGGTGGTGGTGGTATGCCAGTGTGTAAGGATGTTCTGCAGACCAGACCCAAGGGCTATGGCCATTTGACGGCCCCTACGCGAAGTGTAGTAGGAAGTTAGTGCATTGGGAAGGCCCAGCAGAATATCAGCAGGAAAGCGGGGTATTTCTGTCTGGAAGTGTGCATCTACTTCATCTAAGATGTGTGTCCAGTATAATTGGATGAGTGGGCAATCCCACAAAATGTGTACCAAATTTCCGGTGTGCCCACAACCCCTCCAGCAGAGCTTATCTTTTGAAGGATCCATTTTGGATAGCCTCTCAGGGGTGTAGTACCAGTATAGAGATATTTTTGTGAGTGTCTTGGTGAGACCCATGTGGTACGCTGAGTGCCTAGCCCTATACGCAATGTTCCCCCATTCTTTATGACTCAGGGATCTACCCAGTTCTTTTTCCCATCGTACCCTGCCCGGATTGTAGATGTGCGTGGTTGGCGTCTGAATCAGTTTATAAAGGTCCGAGATGAGCTTGGAGTTGGAAGTGCGTGAGAAGAGCCAACGCTCATACAGAGTGAATTTCCTATCGGCCAATGCTTGGACTTGCGGTTGCAACACCCAGTGACGCACCTGCAAATATCTCATACGCTCTGTTTCGGGAGGGTTATATTCTTGCTTAAAGAGCTGGAAAGGAAGCATCCCTTCCGAGCTGTATGTATGATACAGGAAGCGGCAACCTGCCGGCCTACAGTGTGAAAAAGACCCCTTTAGCCACTCTGGGGGTGAAGTCAGGGTTGTCCACCAGGGGTGTGAGTGGAGAGGGGAATGTAGTCAAGCCGTGAAGTATGTCAGTCGCATCCCAGACTTCTAGGGGAACCCGGGTTATTGAGGACGCATAGAGGTTGGCCGGCCTATAAACTCGAGGTAGAAACGGTATCTCCTGCAACGGGCGCCCCGCTACCGCCTGATCCTGAAAGAGCCCGTGTTTGTCGGACTCCCACTTGCTCCAGTCCACCAAATAGCGCAATTGGGCTGCTTGGTAGTATTTATACAAGTCAGGACCGCCCAAACCTCCCTCCTCAGGAGCCAAGGAGCGAGTGTTCTCTTCAACCGGGGTTTCCGGCCCTGGCAAATAAATTTGTCTAGGTCCGACTGGGTTTGTTGTATCCAGCCCGGTGGCGGCCGAAGTGGTAGGGCACAAAAGAGATATAAGATGTGCGGCAGGACGGTCATCTTAACTGCCGCAATGCAACCCAGCCAGGATAGGGGAAGATGTCTCCACCGATCTATCTCTCCTCGGATGCGAGTGCGCAGAGTAGTGTAGTTGGCCATGACCATTCTGGTCAGGGTCGGGGCGAGCTGAATTCCCAAGTATGGAACTGTATCTGTAGCCCATTGAACGGGTAGAAGGGTCTGCAGATAAGCTTGTGTCGAGGCTGTAAGGGACAGGTCTAATGCTATAGATTTGTCCGTGTTCATCTTGAATCAGCAACGCACGCCGGCAGCGCCGTCCGCGGATGATCCAAGTTAAGTAGGACATCATGGTATGAAGATCGCTGGATCCGATAAGCAAGGGGTTCCATGTAGAGGACGAAGAGGAGTGGTGACAATGGGCACCCCTGTCTCGTCCCACTCTCGATGGAGAACGCGGTCGATGTATAGCCATTGACTCTCACTACTGCGGAGGGCGCGCTGTAGCAGTTGAAGATTAGGGCTCGAAATTTCTCCCCTATCCGAACTTGGCTAGTACCATTTCCAGGTAGGGCCTGTGAACACAGTCAAACACCTTCTCAGCGTCGACCGCCAATATCATGTATTCCCCAGGTATTCGGAAAGCTTTTTCAATCAGGTGGGCTACTCTCTTTGTGTTGTCAACTGTCTGCCGGTCAGGGACAAAGCCCGCTTGATTGGGGTCTACTAAGCCTGGCAGATGGGCGGCCAGATGCGTGGCGAGGATGCTAGTGTATAGCTTGAGGTCAACATTAAGGAGGGAAATTGGTCTATATGCCCCACATTTAGTTCTGTCCTTCCCTGGCTTTGGAATGACCGAGATGGAGGCACGCAGGAGATCCGGTGGGATGGGTCCTGGGTCCGCGAACAAATTAAATAGGTGAGTGAGTAATGGCGCTAGGGTGGCACAGAAGGTCTTGTAAAAGGGGAAGGAATAGCCGTTTGGCCCAGATGCCTTCCCCACCTTGAGACGCGCTATTGCAGCGACCATCTCCTCGAGGCGGATGTCTCTCTCTAGCCATTCTGACTGTTCCGGTGCCAGAGATGGGAGTGTGACCGAATCCAGATACCTAGTTGTGGCAGCGACATTCGGAGGCATGCCCTCATAAAGGTTAGCATAAAAGTCTTGGAACGTCTCTGCTATTTGCGCATCCTCTAATACAATAGACCCGTCAGTGCGCGTGATTTCCTTCACTTTCTGTTGTTGCTGGGCTATTCTGAGCCGATTGGCCAGTAACCGCCCACACCGGTCCCCACCATTGTAATAGGCGTGTTTCAGCCTCAGTGCCGCATATTCTGCCTGGTCAGTATCGAGAGCCTCAAGGTGACCCCGCGCCACCTTGAGCTGTTTCCAGACTCTCGGGGTCCCCGTCCGCTGGTGCATGCGTTCGAGTTCCTGCACCTTTAGAGTAAGTTCCTCTCTTTTTTCTTTTCGCATTCGGTTGTTGGCCGAGGAAATTGCAATAAATACTCCCAGAAGGACAGCTTTCAATTCGGCCCACTGGGTTGCTAGCGTGGTGTCTGAGTTTGCTTTGTGCTGTAGGAAGTCTTGTATGGATTCCTGAACCTGTTTCACCACATCCCGTCTATGCAAGAGCATGTCTCGGAGTCACCACACTATAGGAGAAGGTAGAGACTGCGGGGTGGTAACAGTCATGGAGACCGGGGCATGATCCGACAAGGATATGACTCCCATATCAGCCGACGAGGTGAGTGAACTTTCCGCACTCGTCACTAGAAGGTGATCTATGCGTGTGTACGATTTCTGTGCCGCAGAGTAGTGGGAGTATTCTCTTACCCCAGGATGCCGCTGCCGCCATAGATCGTGTAAATCAAGGTCCCGTAGCCTGTCAGTTCAAGCGGCCGAGAGGCTTCTAGCGTGGAAGGTGCGTGGGGAAGGCCGGTCACTCCAGGCGAGTCATCCTCTGCAATGTCGATGCCTAGTAAGGTGCACGTGTCACGGAGAGAGAGCATCTGATGCAGGGCTTCCTGCTATTTGAAGATAATCCGAAATGGATGACCCCAAGAGTATGGTATTCCTTTATCTTGGAGAAAGGACGTGACTGTACGGAAGGATTTCCGCTTCTGGAGCGTGATGGCTGAGAGGTCCTGAGATAAGGCCACCGAGTGACCCCGGAAGCTAAGAGGTTGCTTCTGACGCGCCTCTCTCAGAATACGCTCTTTCAAAGGGAAATCCAGAAGAAAGGGCAGAATGTCCGGTATAGGGGCAGGGGCCGGACTCCCCAGACCCACTCTGTGTGCATGGTCAATGCGGACCTCGAAGTCGGCTGGTTCCCCGAGAGTCTCCCCGAAGGGTTCCTGTAGGTAGCATGACACGCTGCTACCCTCGGCTTTTAAAGAAACACCCCGCACGCGGATGTTGTTCCTCCGGGAATGGTTTTCAAGGTCCTCTACGTGCGCCTGAAGGTCCACCTGTTGTTCTCGAAGCTGGAGTACCTCCTGCCGCAAACATTCGACCTCTTCGCTGCGTGCTTGGTCTGCGTTCTCCATAACTGCCACTCTCTCACATATGCCATCCACATCCCTGCGCAATTCTCGTTGCTCCCCTGCTAGGTCTTGCTTCAAGGCCGTGAAATCATCACGCAGGGTATTGAAAAAGGATTCCAGGAACGCCTTTGTGATAGGGGCACTCCCGTCATCCTGCGCTGTAGTGTTGGCCGGAGTAGTGGGCGAAGGAGGCGTGCAGGTCTTGTCCCCCTTCACAGCGCTCTTAGCCAGCATATATGGTATCGTGCGGCCTGCTCTGCGTCCCGCGTTGGCCATAACCCCCGGTCTCCGAGGGGTGCAGGGTGGGGTGGGGGGTCCCTCCTCCAGCCACGCAAGAAAAATGGACGTTCTCTAGGGTCCCAGGCAGAGAAGCAGGGAGCAAGTGGGCGCCGAGGATCCCCCGCCCTGGTGCAGCACCTACGAGGGTCTGTCCGGGCACTGACCAGATGGTGTCGGGCAACGGGATATAAGCAGAGGGGTTTCCACTCACCACTCACCTCGATGGCCTGTAAATCGGTGGGGTTGTCCTCGGGTGGCAAGAGTGGGCAGGGCAGCTGTAATGGGCACCGTCAGGGGGTTCGCCGCTCCCAGCTCCGGTCGCGCTTGACTGCTTCTTCCCCTCGTGGTGTAGGCCTCCACAGGTGTCAGGACCACTCCTCTGCCTTTTTGGTCTTTTCTATCTTTGTTGATGATAAAGAAGCCCGGGGGAACAAGCATATCCAGGACCGGAGCAGAGGAGTCATTGAGCCAGGTCTCGGTGATGAAAGCTATGTCGACGTCGTGATTGAGAATGGATTCTGCCAGCTCTGTAACGTGTTTCGCGGCAGACCTGCAGTTTATGAGCATTCAGTTAGTGCGTGAGACTCTTTATTTGGTTCCGTGGGGATGGTGATGAGGGAGGCTGGAGGTCTGCGGGGGTTTTGGACAGAGTGTTCCCTTCTGATCCCAGTGATTACCTGGATTGCAAATTGCTGGTTGTTGGTTGGAGGGGTGAAGTAAGTGGAGGCCAGCTCGAGCGCTTCCTCTGGGGACGTGGCCTCCATAGCCCTCTTCGGTTTCGGGGCCTGGGAAGAGGAGGGGTGAGCCTACTGGTTGGGGGGCAGGAGGTTGGGAGGCCTAAGGTGGGAGTGGGGGGAGGTAATTGGGCTGGGATGGAGGTGTGAGGCGGGTTGTGGCAGGTCGAGAGGTTGGATGGATAAGATCGTGACCCTGTATTAAGGTGGTGAGTTGGCTTTCAATGCGTGTGAGGCGGCAGTTCGACTCTTTTTGAAGGGGGTGGGCTGCAACTGGGTGTGAACTCCTCGGCGGGGGGAGCGCTGTCAGAGTTGTGTTGACTGTTATTGTAAGTTAATGTGGCGGTTTGGTTTATGGGGAGTGACATAGGATGAGAGTGGTCATGGTAAGGTAGTCTATTTCTCCTGCTAGGAGAAGGGTGACGGGGAAAGGGAGACTCGGGATGTGTAATGCGGTCATTCGGAACTGAATGGGGGATCCGCGGAGGGGGATGTTCTAGGGGTATGGTAGAACAGGTGGGGGGGCGTGTCATTGAGGGATGAGGGATTGCAGAGCGGCAGGGGTGCTCGGCGGTGGTTGAGGTAACGGGAGGCGGAATAGAGCGAGTGTCCAATGTGGGAGATTGGCTTCCCCGGTGGGTGGGGGGGTAGAGTGTGGGTGCTGTTGGTAAGTAGAGAGGGGAAGAGGAGGTCAAAAACCTCAAGGTTGGCATTGTTGGCTTGGATCAGGACTGTACCGTTAGAGTAGATGGTCACTTAGGTGATCCTGTGGAGCGGCAGGGGGGGTGGGTGTAGAATGAGAGTTTGCAGCTATGAGTCATCTTGGTCGTTTTGGTGATGTGGTATCTTTTACTCAGGGAGGAAATCCAAGAGGCGGGCCAAATTGTGTGGAATATGAGGTCCATTTTTATTTGGCCTATGGTGGATCAGTGGTATATGTCCACAAAGAGGGATTCAAGGAATTGCCTGATGAGTTTATGTTTATTTATTTTTTTAGATTTTGGAGAGAGGTTGGGAGGGAGGGTGATTGCGAAGGAGTTATGGCCGTGTTGTTTTATGCAGGGGGAAGGGAGATGAGTGATGGTGGGTGTCATGTTGGAAGGCATTCTAACTGGGTGATAGTGAGGTTAGTGTAGATAGTGTCTTTACTGGTGTCTTTAGTGGCTATTCTGTGGCTATGGGGAAGGGGCCGCTAGACGCTGTGGAACGGGGCTGTTAGCAGAGGCTTCGGACAGGACTGTTGGCGGAGGACGCTCTGTCTATCGGTGTGAATGGGTCTGGTGGGTCGGGGGGATGGGGGGTAGGGTAAGTTAAGTCGGTTAAGTTTTTTGGAGTGTGGTGGGCAGTGGCCACCTAGGGAGGGGCGGAGAGTGGCGTTGACGAGGGCTTGAGATGTGGCCTGGTTCACCTGCGTGGCTTTAGGGTGCCTCAAAGGTGGAATTGCGGTCAGAGGTACCGAGAGAAGAGGACCTGGATGGGCCACCATAATAGAGTCAAGCAGGAGGGGACAATAGATTAGGGACTTAGGTTCAGGAGCCTATAGCTAGGAGAGAGTACAAGGTTCAGGAGCAGACAACTAGGCGGGAGAGCAAGGGCAGGAGGCAGGAGGCAGTCTCTAGGGCTTGAGGCGCTTCGTGGCTCGCCTGTTCTTCCTTCCGGGGGCCCTCAAAGAGGACAAAGTCAGGAGTTCCTAATTAGGCAGTCCTGGTTGGGCCGCCATTTTGCAGTCAGGCAGGAAGGAGAGGGCAAATATGAGCTCTGTGTCTATAAGTGATAGCTTGGCCGGGAGGCAGGGACTGGAGACAGTCTCTGGGTATCGCGGTCCAAAGCTTTTCGCCTTCGGTAGCTGCAATATGCCCCTGGGGAGGTAGAAGTTGAGGGATTTTGTGAGAGCCGTCCTTGCTGGGCCACCATTTCTAGGGCAGGTAGGGTGAAGGGATTGGGTTATTGGCTGCGGTTCGGTGCTGGACGTGCTGGGAGAGTGAACGGTGGCAGGGGGTGGTCTCTCAGGCTTGTGGTGGGCGTGCCTCACCCGCGCCTGGGTCCCGGCATCCCCTGTGTGAATTTTGGTCTGTGATTACCGGACAAGCTGTCCTGTGAGGGCCGCCATTTTGAGATCAGGCGGTGTTCCGGGTCCGGGATTGCATCGCTTGGAGAGTGTGAGGAATAACTAGGCGAGCGTGCAGAGGCTGGGGAAATCTCTGGGGCTCGGAGTCAAGCGTGACTCGCCTTTGCTTGGTTCCCGATGCCGGTGGCGAGGTGGCCGACCGGGAGTTACTCGGGTGCCATCCTTGTTCGGCCGCCATTTTTATTAGAGGCAAGGAGGGAGGAGGCGTTGTGGGATCCGTTTGGTGCGGGGGCAGCTAGGTGGGCGCTTGTTGGCAGAAAACAAGTCAGCGGGACTTGCGGCCGGCGTGACTCACCTGCGCCTCGGTCGTGGGGCCCTCCGGTTGCTTGCGGCTGGGGACTTCGTGGCGGCTTGTCCTGACTGGTCCGCCATTTTGGAGCCAGGTGCCGCATACAGGATATTGTTTGATATAGGACTAAGATATTCGTGCCAACAATAGATGGCCTATAATGACAAAATTAAACGTAAGATAATGAATATAAAACAGACATGGCTAACAATAGTAATTTCTACGCACGTCTCGACCTGACGCCTTCATCAAGTAGCCATGATGATCAAACAGCAAAATCTTAATCTGTAAATACAGCAAGTCCCTAGGATCTGTCAAGTGGAGACTTGCTGGAATGGTCCAAAATGTGATGTCCTGGGGCTGTCTATTTAATATTGTCGGCCCAGGCTGGGCTGCGATGACACCAAAACCTGGCTGTGAGGGTATACTGGGCATTGCAATCTAGTTTATAGGAACCCTGTCCATAGGCCTCTGTTGGAAAATCTGTGAAGGGTGACCGCTGTCGCCGGGTGCTCCCGGTGTATGGCTGGGGTCGGGCACCAAGGTCACGGGACGAGGGATATCCGTCTGCCTCATGTTAAAAGATGATGAGGACTCAAATTGTCCTTAGGATGAAGAAAGTTTTATTCCGATTCGCCCTTGAGCAAAAATGAGCGTTGTTAACCCTATGAAAAGGTACATGTTATCTTCACTCCAAGGCCACTTCACCCATGCCCGCCATTAGAGAGAAGATGGCAACGAGCCTAGCTAACAGCAAAGGTTTGCAACAATAGAGAGTACATTCATTTGCACAGCTGAACTCAGCCTTGGAGAAACACGAGCAAAGCTGCATGGAGACAGTTTTCTGCTTAGGCAAGCAGTACGAGGCAGGAGCTTAGCTTCGATCATGAAACTGAATAGTGGTTACTTATAAAATGGCGCCATGAATGCTAACTTAACACAGAACACACAACTTAACACAGAGAGCATAACTTAACACAAGCAATGGGACGATAACATTTCCGATTCTAACAGACGATTCTTTTAGCATTTATTGCTAAATTTTATTATTTCCATCAGGTAAGGGGCCTTACAATTCGAAAACGAAGGGGAAAATGCTGAAGCATAGACAACATTTGGCAGTTCATTTAGTTATCAATGTGAGCAAAAACTCTGTGCGATATGCAATAACACATTTGCAGGAATAGAAATACATCACTAATATTAAAAAAATGCCCTGGTCTATGCACATCATATCCAGGAAGTCCCCATCATCAATGCCTTGTTCTTAGAGTCATAGTCATGTTCCGAATGCTTAGGGCGAGATATCAGCATGTGTACCCAGCAGTCACAGCAAGCAGGAAGGAAGTGTATGCACAGACAACATGACAGGATGGTACCAGCTATGGCGATCAGGAAAATGATAATCTTCCAACTCCAAGAGGCAAATAGAACCCAAAACCACCCTATGAGAGACCACGTGTCATTTTCCTGGTGTACTTCAGAGGCAAGCTTATGAAGCTTCTGTATAGCGACATATACATGTGGAACGTGGTCGGGTATGTATACAGAGCAACTACTTCCGATGATGCTGCAGGCCCTACCCCTATTAGCAAGGATGACGTCTAACACCATCCGGTTTTAAAGGGCAACAAGTCTCGTAGCCTGGAGCTCAGCTGTAATATTATCCAGAATACAGGCTGTTGCATTTATCACTCCTTCAACCACCCAAGTGAGTCTACAAATATTCAGGCTGGTGGACATAGGACGCCAAAAGAGGAAAATTCTTTTCATGGCATCGGTAAACTTCTGCAGAGTAGTGTCTGTCTGATCTACATCTTCAGTGATAATGACCCTCCAAACTCGGGTCAGATATGTGTTCCTTCGTTGCAATCGATGGTCCTTATGGTAATGGGATGAGGCAATGTACACAGGGGCAACATGTCAGAGATATTACACTTACCCGACAATCCCTCTGGAAGTCATAGACACTAGGAGGTAGTACTAGGGGTGGACTATCTGTCATTCTCAGCTTATATGTAGTGTTGCATCTGCTCTCCCCTACCTCTATCCTCCCACTCCCCTGGACACAAAAAGTGGCTCTGATGTTAACTACTGACAGCGACATTGGCTTATCCTAAGTGACATTACAAGTCTGAAAGGACTGAAAATATTCTGACGTGTTAAACCCCAAGAAATCATCCCTTTCCATACAAGACCATGTTCTATTCCTGAACCCTTTGTATGCGCGCATGCAGGAGATTAGGAACATCCTACCGAACGACTCGTGACCCGGAGAAGCACCTTGAGGTGCTCTATGCTGTGAGCGTACATTTTGTATCATGGTGTCTAAGGTATTGAGGGAGGGAGGTGAACGTACAATACTAAGCAGAGTAAACCACCCCTTGCAACTACTAATAAAAGACAATGGCATGGACAATAAATTCTCCCTTTTATGAGACACCGAGGGAAGTAATCCACAAACCCAGCAGTTGGTCGTGTTAGCTGCATTATGTGTCTGGTGCAACATTTGTATGAAAGCATTATCCTTATAAGACTTTCGGTGTTGCTCTTTATGAGTAGCCAGCGTTACAAACATATGTTCAGGGGGAGCAGGCGTTGTACCAGTTAAGGAATGCACAGGAAATTTTTCTTCAAGACACCACATTATTCCAAGCATTGCTATGAGAGAAATCAGGACAATTAGCATAAACACGTATTTACTCTTTCTTGACCACCCGGCCCACCACATCCTATTCTCCTCCAAACGTGCTGCTCCAAAAGGCTGTTCCTCCTCAACAATTGGGTGACCAAAAGGATACATGGAGATTGGGGGAAATATGCAATGCAATGTAATTGGTGACAAGGAAATAGGAGGATGGTCTAAGGACTTTTCCAGCGTACTTCAGAGCCTCGCTCAGAGACTCCTATTGTTCATCTACGGTGGTGCTACTGAGCACAGTGGTGGGGCAGCGTGATCGTAGCCCGTTGAAAAAAATCCAATGCCATCCAGGACAGAGCACCTTCCCACTTCATGGAGGACACTTGCAGTTTATTTTGTTCAGTACTCCAGACAATGCACCAATCTCCCTTTCCCAAAGCTATCGTTGGTACCACGGACCGGGTACATACACTATATTCTTCATCCATGCAGTCCATCCCTACTCATCAGACTTTTCCTTTGGTGCACTGTCCATCCACCAGGGGCACAAATTGTACGTAGCTAATCCAGGCACAGAGTAGCCAGTTACCAGGGGTTCAAATTCAGAGGGACAAAGAGACTGGGACTCAAGCACTTGTGTGTTAGGTGGAGGAGGATCTTGAGTGGCCCTCACTTCTAGGAGGACCACTTCATTCAACACAGCATTGTCCTCCTCATCCGTCTGCACCCACGTCAGGTAGGCATCCGAAAAGGGGATGAAGCGTGGCACTTTCTCAGTTTCGTGGTCACCGATGCCATCAATCACCCACTGGTCAAAGGGGGGAGGCAACGTTACCCGGTGACATTGGTTCGCATGAATTCAATTCTTCCGACCGGTCACATTCACTGCACTCCTGGTAGCAAGAAGGACCTGCAGGGGCCCCTTCCTCTGGGGCTCCAGGCTCTCCAGGCTCTGAAAGTGCCATACCAAGACAAAATCCCCAGGTCGCATGGTGTGCACGGACCCCTATGTGGTAGTAAGGCTTCTCAAATCTGTTGATGAATATTCAGCAAATTATTAGTTATTTCATAGAGGGAGTCCACTAACAAAGGATACTCAATATCAGAGAAACATTTCTGTCGTAGGAAACCCAAATATTTGCTCGGTGACCTAGCACTGCCTCATATGGGGACAATCCTGTCCTAGCATGAGCCGTAGCCCTAGTTGACAGAAGAAGGGCTAATGGTAGAGCATCTGGCCACTTCAAACCTGTGCTTTCCTGAATTTTTGCTAGTTTCAGTTTGAGAGCACTGTTGTACTTCTCAACCAAACCTGCTGACTGGGGGTGTTGTGCAGCATGAAATTTCTGTCTAATGTGTAGCCCATCACACACCAACTGGATGACTTTTGAATTAAAGTGACTGCAGTTGTCACTCCAAATCAAACGAGACAAACCAAAGTGGGGAAAGAACTCCTTGACGCCGACACCAAGGCTTTGTTCTCCTTTGTGGGAAAAGCCTCAACCCACTTACTGAAAGCACAGACAACCAACAACACAAACTTCAAATTGTTACCCTGCTCCATCTCAATGTAATCAATCTGAAGGACCTCAAAAGGGGAAGAGGGGGAGCAAAATTGCCAGGGGGTGTGGCAGTGCCCTTCCTAGTATTGTATATCATGCATACCATCCAATATTTGACAAAATGAGCGGCTGTTTTCGGGATGTGTTCATTCTGCCGCAATGGGTCTAATAGTTTTCATATGCCCTCGGAACTGATGTGTGCTGGCCCGTGCACCATAGTGACTACAAGGAGGGCATAGGCATCCGGTAAAATCCACCTTTGCTTTCCTTATTTATCTGTCCTGCAACCATCTTTTATCTTAACGTGCCATGCTTTCCTGCCATGGTGTTAGCTCCTCAATTGGAGCCTTGCTCTGTATTTCTTTCACACTATCCAGTGTGTTCTCAAATGTATTAACTTCAGGTACCCATCTAGCAGGACCTTGTAGAAACATTCTTTTCATTTTTGTCAGAGCTGTCTCCTTAGCTGTTAGATCTGCAAATGCATTTCCCTTTCCCACATCATCAGTAAGTGCCTTTTGGGTACCACACTTCACTATTGCTAACTTCTTGGGAAGTGTCAGAGCTGAAAAAAGCCTGTGTATCAATAGACCATTCTGGATCTTTAAACCATGTGAAGTCAAGAATCCTCTCTCCCCCAGAGCAGCCCAAAGTTGTGGGCAACTCCAAAGGTGCACTGACTGACAGTATAAATATTGACAGTTAGTCCCTCACTTAGCTGGAAGTAGGGCAACTAACTCTGCAGGTTGATAGGGAACTCGTGGTGTCTCAACCACTATGTGCAAGGTAGTTTTGGCATATGTAATGTATTGATGTCTTGTAAAGCACCTGAATCACCCCACATGGGCTATCTCCGCGCTGTAGACCGCTGGGGAACCCGTCCTGGCTTTCCCTGTGAGATGGTCCCTACTGGGTATCTCCAAGGTGAAACCAGGCATCCCCGGCGTATGTGGGGGGCCGTTGTGGCGATGAGGCAAGCTAATGCCCAGAGTTGCCGAGTGTGATCCCTGGTTAGAGTAGGCACCGAGGCGAGAAATATCGAGCCCGCTGACCCTGGTCCATGACCCTGCCATGTCGGGAATTGAACCCTGGTCCTGGCCCGTCCTCTAACCAGTGAGACACACCACTCCACATATGTCTCCATTGTTGTGCCATCGGGTAATTTGAAACAAGAGCCATCGACATATAGCTCCTCTTTGGGTTCAGATAGGGGAACATCAGTCAGGTCTACCTATCCCTTCGTCTCGTCTTCGGTACGAAAAATGCAATCATGCACGTCTATCTCCTCACTTTCAGAAGGGAGGGTTAGTAACATGGCTGGGTTCAGAGTGGCACATCTATTGATTCTGACATGTGGTGCGAATAGGGGCAGCTCATTGCCAGTCAGGTGGGCACTGGTAAGGTACTGTGTCTTTGTTCTGTTCAAAAGTGTGTCCACGGCATGCGGTACCATGACTGTGAGATCAGTATCAAGGATGAACCCTGCCTATTGCCGAATAGAGACGGCAATGACTGCTCTTCGACAGCTCAGGAGGGCTCTTGCGACGTTATCAAGAAGCGTGGAAAAATAAGCACACGGCCTCTGCTTACCTCCAAAGGCTTGTATTAAGAGAGAGAGCTTGCAGCCAGCCTTGTAGACACTCATGCAGCTAGGGCAAGGGTTCATGCACATCTTTCATGGTTAGTTGCAACAGCAGCTTTGTTAGTAGGGAATAGTTAGGATTCCAGTGACAACAATACAAAGTATGGCCTATGAAAGCTCGCACATCCCGTTGAGTCTAAGGGATGCGCATTTTGAAAATAGCACTAATGTGTTCAGGTGTTAGTCTCCTTCCCTCCTACGACACTAGGTGACCTAGATAGCCCACCTCCTGTTGACAATATTGAAACTTTGAAATGGACACTTTATGTCCGTGATGCACCAAATGTGATAATAATCTGACTGTTGCATCTTTGCAACCCTCTTCAGTGTCCGAAGCAATCAAGAGATCATCCATATACTGTAGTAACACATTACCTGGGGAAGTGTGAGAGAATCCAATTGGCCTTTCATAGCTTGACTATATATACTAGGACTTTCAGTGTAGCCCTGAGGAGCGCGACAGAATCAAAAACTTCTGCTTGCCAGGGCAAATCCAAACAGGTACCTGCTATTAGGATGAATGGGAGTGCTAAAGAAAGCGTTTTTTCAAATCAATTACTGAGAAGAATTTGGTTGCTGCTTGACCAGGGCTCACACCCCAGTCAACCAACAACCCAACTAAGGATAGGTAGAATAGGGCTATTACACACATTCGCAGTCTTCTCTTGACCCTGGACTTAATCAAGTCCTGTATAATCGGTAAGAGAGCTTGCTCGCCTGCTTGCAGGATTTTGTACTGGGGAAGGTGAGGCAGGACAGCATTGTCCTTTACCTTAATAGAGACTGGGGGTATCTGTAAGAAACCTACATCATTATCACCAATGGCCCACAAAGTAGTTGGCACATCTTTAAACTCAACGGGAAAGGGCTCATCTTTGGACAAACACTGCTTGGAACTCACTACATTGGGTCCTAGTGTCATATAGACACCATCCGGGGATCAAGAAATGGTTGCGTGCAAATTTTCCCCACAACTGGATGTCAATAGAAAAGGCGAGTCTAGAGTAAAAGGAACAATAGTCAAGGCAAGGGGCTTGGAAATGGTGCTCACAACCGGTACACCTGAAAAACCTACTGGGACATTATTTTGGCTGGACAGGGCTTCCCCTGGGATCAGTGAACAAGAAACAGAGCTATTCATTGTGCCTGTATCCACCAAAAAATGTCTTAACTAAACCCTGTAATTCAGCAGTAACATAAGGACCGCACTGATCCACAGGTATCTGAACAGGTCTCTCTTCATGTCCCTGGCTGTCCTACCCAAGGGTCAACCCAGTCACGTCATCCAAATCATAGTCATCATGATAGCACTGTCGTCCCTGAGGGTCATCAAAATAGTTCCGACCAGTGCAACCCTGCTGGTACTCATTGTCCTGGCCTCCCTCATGACCACCTGCTCCAGGACCCCGTCCACAAGAACACCGTCCTCTAGGGGCTGCAACCTTCTGCAACAGCATCAGGCAGTTACTATGCCAGTGTCCCTCCTCATTACAATATGCACACTAGTTCGGCCCAAAGGCACTGCATTTTTGCTAGTGCAGGGCAGCTGTCGGGCTGAACCAATGCCTAGTCCTCTCCTGAAGTCACTCGAGATACCTGCCACATTAACACCTTCGACTTCAACTCCTTATTTTCCTTCTCCACCTTTTCCCTCTCTTTGTTCTCCTGATGCTCATAATACTGGGCCACACTTAACACAGATGTGGAGAAAGTTGTCCAAATGCTCTCCGAAGCCTGTAACCGAGTTCGATCTTGTGGAGCAGGTTATTGAAAAATCTGTTAACGAACAGTCGGAGACCTCCTTTCATCAGCAAATCCTGTCCACTGAAATCCAAAAATGCCCCTTTAAACCTAGTAAAGATATCTGATACACTATCATCCTTCTTCTGGGACAGGTTAACAGCATGTTTTCACATGCTGTTAACTTGTCCCAATCTACTCTTCTAGGTGGAATAATAGAGTGCATGTAGGTAATAATTTGACCTGGCAAAGCTGGTATCTCAGCCTTAGGCTTTTCCCCAGGCTTACTCTCTTTGTCCCATGCCCTGATCTCATCCCAAGTGCCACCCGACTCCACGACATAGCATAGTCCTGCATAGGCACCTGTCGCCAAATATCTACGGGCACCAATAAACCAAAAAACATTTCAATGTCTGCTAACTTCATCACTGCCAACGTCGAAGCCTCTGGTAATTCTTTATAATATGCAGTGGGATTTTTTTCTAGGGTCAGGTAACTCAGTATTAAGAGACAAAACCTCACTCCTTTTCCAAGGTTAATATAAAACCATTGTTCCTGATAACGGGCTTCTACTCGATGCCTGACAATGACATCATGCTGATTATGCAGCTTCGGTATCTCAGGGTGAAAAATAGGTGGTACTTCCCTCATCAGAAACTGGGACACAGTCTTCAGGCTCTTCTGATGCAACCTACCACGATAACCAATCATTGTTGCAACATTACTAAAAATGTCATTAGGGGCCACGTCGGCAGCATACACTTGATCCTGGATATCATAAATTATCTGAGGAGCGACACCATTGAAGCACTTTTCCCACAACCCTATCAATGTAGCTGACATATGCTTGAGGGCATTCTGCTCTACGAATAGTTCATACTCCTTCAACACACTCCACCCATCCTCCACACTATAAATCGGATTCCGAGCCCAATGCGCAGCCTGATCAGCTACCATCTTTTTCTCTGAATCTTCCACATCAGATCGAATCAATCCTTGCCCCATTCGCCCTAGAGCCGTCTCCCAGTATCCCACGCACTGATGTCCCAGCACTCAGCAAAGTTGGGAAGGATATATTTGAGGAAGACGCAATGGATAAAGGAGCAGGCACTAATGTTCCTAATGGCTGCGTTGAGGGTGAGAGAGATTGAGAAATATTGTAAGCGGAAACAACAGGGGTAGCAGGGAGACTTGTGGTCATCGTAGTTGCGGCCTGTGAGGCTAGGGAGCTGTAGCCGAGACAGCCAGATCAAGAGCGGAAGAAAAAGAAATGGAAGCAGTTGGGACAGAAGACCCGGTCGACGGGACAGTGGGGTATATCCTCTGCGGGGCATAGGGAGGTGGAGGTTGATCATCAAAGAGCTCCTCCATGAATTTATCGCCTTCCTCTTGGGTGACATATCACTTGTGACATTGCAACCTGATACTTCTGTCAGCACACTCTATACCTTTTTATACCTTCTCTCTATCATACGTCACTTCTTTCTGAGTCACTGTCTACATCTTTCCTCTTCAGGCCTCCTTCTCTGCTTTCATTTGCCTTTGCCTAGCTTCCTTCTGCCATACCTGAAGATAATAGAACATTGACTGCCTACTTTATTTTGCAAATAATTTATCCTGCAGGAAATTCAATTTTTGTTCATTAAAGGTACCTGTTAGCGGCCACTGCAACTCGCATTGTCCCTCGTATATTTGTGCCATAGTTTACTAAACATATTAGGGCCATGGCGGTGTTTAACATACATATTGAAGTTCAGGGTGCCTTCCGGAGGTGCAGACTGACTTTCATCTCCTAGAGCCTCCGCGGAACAACAACAGCACCCCAAAAAACACAACTTTCTCAAGCAAGGCATCCTAATCAAGAACAAGTGCACTATTTGTGCCAGACAAATAGCACCAAATTTCTTTAAAAAAGGTCGGTCCTCAAACCGTAGTGAATGAGGAAAACCAAAAGTCAGTCCTCAGACTGCACAAAAGAGACAAGTCAAAATCGGTACCACAAAGCCAAAACCCAACTAAATCCCACACATTTTCAAAAGTAAACCAAATCCATTATCTTGCCTGGCAGAGTGTCCATAGACGCTCTGTATTCAAATGGTCCGCAGACCTATCAGGTCCAAATAAAATGGTCCTAAGACCATATCAAAGATTTTTCAATGCAGCCCGTACTCACAGACCACCAAGACAAACTCCCCTGGTGCACACAGGTCAAACAAACTTATTCTCCACTAATGACTCTTCGGACCAAACAATCAGATACAAGGGTTTCGCCTTTCAGGACCTCAGTCGGGATGACTGCTGGGCGAGGCACTATTCGATCGGATGGGTGGGGCAGCTGTGAGTGCCAGGCTCTATTGTGCAGCGATCCCCCACCCGACTCAACGCTAGCCCGTCCTCCTCACGCATCCGCAGGCGAGGATGGGTCAGCCCAATGGAGTCCCTGTTTGGGTGACAACTGAAGGAAACAACCCAAATAGGGTCACCTGGGTCACTCGTGACTACCTTTTGGCCTTCTAAACAAATGAAGAGTCGGTCAGACAGTAGAGAATATAAACCCAAGTTATTTATTAGTATTGCGCTGCAGCAGAGCCCAGTCTCACCAGCCTCATGAGATAGCTGCCAAGGGGCTGACTCCCCCCAACATGACATAAGATATTGTACATTTCCTAATCTCTAAGAACACACCCAGGCTGGAAAATATCAGTCCAGGCACTAGCAAACAAAGAAGGCACAGAAGGATGAGCTACATCCCTGAAACCGGATATATATGTTATCTTCAATCCAAGGCCACTTCACCCATGCCCGCCATTAGGGAGAAGGTGGGAACAAGCCTATCTAACAGAAATGGTATGCAGCAATAGGGAGTACATTCATTTTCACACCTGAACACGGCCTCGGAGAAACACGAACAACGCTGCATGGAGACAGTTTTCTGCTGAGGCAAGCAATACGAGGCAGGAGCTTAGCTTTGATCATGTAACCAAATGGCGATTACTAATAAAATGGTGCCATAAATGCTAACTTTACACAGAATAAAACACAAGCAATAGGATGATAACATTTTCAATTCTAACAAACTGCACACCCAGGCAGCAGGGTCGGGCCTGAAGACCTGCTTTGCATGGTCACTTGAGTGGTGGCACAATAGGTGCTGCAGTCCACTAGTGACATTTATATTTCAGACCCCAGGTACTGAGAGTACCATAATATAGAAATGTATAGTTAGGATATATGTGCCAATCAAGGATACAGCAACTGATAGGTACTGTGATAAATTTTCATTGTATTGGGACTGAACTCTACAGCTCTCAATCATGGTCCATTATGGGCACCTATGCACAATCTGAGCTCACACTGACAACTAGAGGTGACTCTTTTCAGACAACACCCTATACATGAGTAATATGTTGCATGAAAAAACCACAGAAATACAAAATAATGGAAAAAGAAAATAATCTTAGGGAATTCAAGAGTAAGTACCACGCGAAATGTAAACAGGAAGGACATCGCTGTGTCCAGTCTAACTGAGTAATTTCTGTTTTTTGATGACTGTCAATGGTGGTGGAGGACAAAGGTGAGCTGTGACATTTACAAATGGGGAATTGGCCCCACCTACCCTTCCTCAATAATCAACCCTTCCCACCTGTTATGGGACATCTCGAAAGTTAGCATGAGTGAGTGGTGCAAAATGTCCTCTTTTTCATGGGCATGGAGGGTAAATTGACTCAAGTTTTGTTTGAGTTGAAAAGGCAAATTATAAATCACACTGAAGAATCCCAGGGATTCTATGGATACATAATAATCATTAAGAGCAGGGTTTTTTAACTGGCTCTCGGAATAAGAGCCCTGTACTGGAATCTCTTAACAAGTTACAGATACCGTTGTCTACCGATAAATACACATATCAGTGAGTAATGTCCAAAAGACAGCATTTGAGATGCAGAGGACTTCTCTCTTACCTCAATTACTAGTAAATGTTGTTGTTGTATCTTTCCAAAATTCACACCAGGGGATTACTGAATGATAATATTATATATAGATCCAATGGTATTTACAAATTTAAAATTGTGACAACACTACCTCTTTCAGAAGCCATTTACTACTACCGCTGACTACAGTGAAAGTCAAAAGCATCAGGGGTGTATTTAACCACGTACCAAGTCCGCACTCTAAACCACTACGAGTTTCGCTTTATCTGCCTGTGTATTGCAGGTGTAATTGACTATGAATTGATATAAAATTGACTTTCCTCCAATATGCTCCATTGTGAGTTCTCATATTATCCAAAAGATGTATTCCTTGATTCTTTAGTTATTCTCTATTTGGTAATATGTGTCCCACATCGTTTTTGTCCTGATGAGATCTCCCAAATGGTCACAGAGGTCCAAATTCTACAGAAAGTAAAACATAATACCATGTCTAAGTCTAGAATTGGGATAGATGGTACAGGCAGTGCCTCTGCCTCTCCAGAAGTTCTCTGTCTCTGTCTCTCTGTGTTTTGTATATACGCCAATGCAATTATGGCCACAAGTATTTCTCTTTGATGTGATCACTGGGGACACTGGGTATTTCCTTTGTGTTGTTTACCTATCTTTTAGTAAAGCAATGTGCTATGATTTTAAGCAAATACCTAGGACTCCTCCCATAAACAGAGGCTATTTTATTGAATTTCTGTTTGAAGACTATAATCATTGGTTTATTATTAACCAAATATAGGTATATTTAATGGTGGGCCCTGATGAATCATTGTTCATTATGCTCACACTATAGCATGTTCTCTGTGGCACAATGGGCTGCATTTGTGCTTTATAAGGTCTACTAAAGAGTTTAAACGGCTCATACTGAGGTGCCGGGTTTTTAGAGACCCGGTGGTGCCAGGGGATCACACCCGAAGACCTCTACGTTCTCCCTGTTCTGGACTTACAGAAACACAGAGTCTTCTAGGTGAAGTCAATGATCGAGTTTTATTGGCTGCAACCAAGTAACATGCGTCCTAGAAGTACGACAACACGGGCCGTAAGTTCTCAGGAGACTGTTCGTTTTTACAGAACCAGCCTTCTCCTTATATACATAAATATTAGCTGTAGGCAAGATTTCATAAGTTTACGATATGGCAATACAAATATTTTCACAATAATGCAAAGAGCGAAGTCATGCTGGTCAGCACATATTTCAGATGTCCAGTTAGTGATGGGTTACTCCGCCAGATCCAGAACTCCCATCAGATATCGATGAAATGCCAATAAGGTCGAGCACCCTCCCATCATAAACGGGTCATAAACAAGAATCATGGACAGGTGTGTGTGTATGGAAAACATAGTCTGTATGTGGTGAATGGTTTATGACATGTTGTGCCTTGATGATATCTTGCTCGGCCACTGGGCGAGGAGCTGCCCGAGCAGGCTTGGCTGGAGGCAGTGGAGGCAGCTTCGGCCAGGTCATGGGGAAGTCAGCTACAGAGGACGTGTCCTTTAGATCGGCTTTAATCAATTGACTTATATGAGGGCAAGCCCTAAGATGGACGCCGTTTACAAAATGGAGTTCGAGGGTTCGGGACGGAAACCAAGATTTAGGGGTGTTAGCATCACTCAATCGTGACGCAAATACACAGGGATAATGTCCTGATCATTACCGGTTCGTAGATACCAAATTCGTCATGGTACGACGATATTTTATGACGCGAGTGTTGGACCTCGATATCTGTAAAACAGCGGGGTCCAAATCTGCAGTACCACAGACCCTCCTTTTGCCCTCTTATTAGGCAATAACTCACACTAATCTGAGTCCAAGTCTGTATTGATGAATTCACGGAGATGCTGCTGTAGCATCATTCTGTTGCTCAATTCGTCCCTTGACACAGGCTTCCTTACACATGAAGTGGCTCAGAGGCCACATATTGCAGGAGCGCACTGCACAAACAGGCAGAACGTAAACAGACCGGCTAAGATCATCCCAATGAAGATCAGGGTTTTCCATCCCCAGGTAGAGATCAATTCCCAGAACCACCCTAGCAGAGACCAATCCCCTTTTTCTGTGTGAAGGGAATCAGATATTTTGTGTAATTTGGAGATGGCCTGGTACACTGTCGGAGCATTATCGGGGATGAAAATGCAGCAACTAGATTGGATCACTCTACATACACCACCACGGTCTGCAAGTATGACATCTAGGGCAACCCTGTTCTGAAGGGTCATAAGTCGATCCAACTGAAGCTCAGCTGTTAAGTTGCTAAGGGCACCGGCCGTTTCAGTCACGGCAGATTCAACTATTCTTGTCAGTTGTCTAATGTTCCTGCTGTTCACCATGGGCCCCCAAAATGGCAGAAAGCCCTTTGCGAAGTCTCCAAACTCCTGACCCGCGGTGTCGTCTTGACTCACGACACCCCTAACTATCCTTGTCCGATGGTAATCTGCCCCGGCCGTGTAGGTGGGTGGCAGCAGAAACGAAATAAAACATGTGCCTGAGAAGTCAGGGGGCAACCATGTGTAGGCTTTGTCATGGCAGACGAAATAGGTGCCTTTAGCCGCCAAGAATGGAGGGGAAGTTCGGGAGGAAAACACATACGTCTCCGTACATATGCTCTTCCCCAACTGTGCTTTGGGATCCCTGCCAATACCTTGCAGACATAAGTGACCTCGGTGGGGTACTATCCAGACTGGGGAGGATTTCGTTGATTTCCGGATTTCACTTAAGAAAATCCCATACTTGGTGATGTTCCACCTGCTGTATGGGGTAAACTCATCCTTGGGAGTTGCTCTAACCATGTCAATATCTCCACTCATATTTCGGATCCCTGCCACTAGTGCCTTATTGTTTGAGTTCTCCCCTCGAATGTAGGGTTCAAGGGAATACAGGAACATAGTCTGGAAAGCCCACAGGGAACCAAAATAACTAAATGGCAGAACAAAATAAGGGATGCCCTTATCTGCAGTGTGTGGCATGAGTCCGCATATCCAACAGTTCGATGTGTTCATAATAGACTGGTGCTGGTGTAGGAGCTGGACAAAGGAGTTATTTGTGAATTCCAGTCTTCTGGCAGACTCGTGTTCAGGTAGGGGGTGAAAGGAGTGTGTAAGGTCAGTGGGAGAAGGTGCGGGTTGTGTGTTGTGTATGAATGGAACTCGAAAGATGAACAGAGCAAAACCAGTCAAAAACATTATTATACTACACAACATTAAGGTGCTCAACACTAGAGTTCGTCTTCTTGCCATTATAGTACATATTTTCTTTTCAAAGGTCATGTGTCTAGCAGGTCTCTCAACCCCTGGAAACTCCATCCTCTGGTTGCTGCCCGCGGTGGGTGGTTGCTTCTGCCAAGATGTGCGCTCTGTCCAGTCCGGGGTGACTCCCTCAGACTGACCAGAACCGTTGACCTAGGCGTCCCCGGCTGCACTCCTCAGACTTCAACCGCGGCCTTAGCAGCAGAACCGGATGGCGGTTCGAAAATCAAAAATGAGCTAGTTCCCTGGGAGAGAGAGCTGTGGAATCAAAAATAGTTCATGGGAAAAGGGAAGATCGCACTAGTTCGAGTATGTCAGTTCTTAGGTCTTGACCTTAGATTATATCGTTCTTTTCCAGGCACGGTGTGATCTTCAAACAGTGTTTCTGGTTCCGTAATGTCCAACTGCATCGACGGGGGCACAGATCCTTGTAGAATACAATCACTCTCCTTGTCAGTACCAGTTCCTTTTAATCGTGCATCGCTGAAGGGGACAAAACGTGGTACAGCTTCGGTCTCAGAGTCAGCGATTCCGTCTTGGACCCACCGGTCATATGGAAGAGGCAGAGGGACCTGTTTACAGTGGGTCCCGTGGATCCAGTTCTTCTTTCCTTCCACCCGAACGGCTGATCTTGTGGAAAGAAGGACGAGGTACGGTCCGGTCCACCTGGGCTGTTCGTTGTTTGTGCGCTGAAAATTCCGCACCAAAATCCAGGTGCCGGGTTCAATGGAATGACCTGGATCATCAGAGGCTGGCGGAGAGGAACCGTGAACCTGTTGGTGTAAAACACCCAATTTAGTTGTCAATTCGTGTAAATAGTCAAGCAGTACAGGATGCTCTATCTCATTGAGCTTTTTGGGCCTTGGCACGCCCCAAATGTTAGCTGGGCGGCCAAATACTATTTCATGGGGGCTAAGTCCTAATCTAGAATGGACAATCATTCTGGTAGACAGGAGTGCTAAAGGCAGGGCGTCAGGCCATTTAAGACCTGTGCTGGCTTGGATCTTGGCTAATTTCAGTTTTAATGTGCCGTTGTAGCACTCTACTAATCCTGCTGATTGGGGGTGATTTGCAGCGTGGAACTTCTGGTGGATGCCTAGACACTCACACACTCTCCTCATCACTCGTCCCACAAATTCACTTCCGTTATCACTCCAGACAATCCTAGGCATGCCAAATCTAGGGAAGAATTCCTTGACAAGGACTTTAGCAGTTGACAAGGCAGTGTTGTTCTTAAGGGGGTATGCTTCTACCCACCTGGAGAAAGCGCAAACAATGACAAGGACATATTTCAGGTTGTTGCACATCTCCATGTGAATGAAATTGAGTTGCAAGACCTCGAACGGATATGTTGGAGGGGCGAAATGACCAGCTGGGGTTGGTGTTCCCTTACCGGGATTGTGTTTCAAACACACCATACAGTTTCTGACCAGATTCTCTGCACATTTTGGGATACCACTATTCTGCCATACTGGGGCCAACAGCTTACATATTCCTTTTACGCTAATGTGTGCCATTCCATGGGCCATCGTTACCACTGCGAGCACATAAGCGTCGGGTAACAACCATCGCTGATGTTCTGACAGTTCGACCCAACAACCATTCGCGTCTAACCTACCCTTGCTTTCTCTCCATTCATTCACTTCTCTCTCGGTAGCATCAGCTTGTATAGTCTATACACTTTCAATGGTGTCTTCGCACATACCCACATCAGGGGTCCATCTAGCAGGGCCTACTACATACATCCGACTCATTGTGTTCCTTGCAGTCTCTTTCGCGACCTCATCGGAAAATGCATTCCCTCGACCAACATCATCTCGGATCTTTCTATGCGCGCTACATTTCACAATTGCAACCTGTAGGGGCAAGGTCAGTGACTCGAGAAGGTCGTGTACTAGCTGGCCATGCTGTATCTTTGTACCATGCGACGTCAGGAACCCGCGTTCACGCCACAATCTTCCAAAACTGTGGGCGACGCCAAAGGCGTACTGACTATCAGTGTACACATTTACTCGTTTTCCTTTCGCCAACACACATGCTCTTGTGAGTGCGACTAACTCCGCTGCTTGTGCAGAATTCTGGGGGATGCGAGCTGTCTCTACAATCGTGTGTAATGTTGTCACGGCATATGCTGCAGTCGTATCACCATTCGGCAACTTGAAACATGAACCATCAACCCATAAGTTATCATTACATTCGGGAAGGGGAGTGTCTTTCAAATCTACTCTCCCTTTGGTCTCTTCCTCTGTCCTAAAGCAGCAATCATGTTTGTCGACCTCATCTGTTTCTGCTGGAATGGGTAATAATGTAGCAGGGTTGAGTGTATCACACCTTTTTATGTGAATGTGGCTTGCTAACAGGGTCAATTCGTAGCTGGATAGTCGAGCACTAGTTAGGTGCTGTGTTTTTGTCCTCTTCAGTAGGATATCTACTGCATGCGGGACCATTACAGTCAGAGTATTTTTCATGACTAACCCAGCCGACTGTCGAATACAGACAGCCGCTGCTGCAGTGGCCCTCAAGCAACTCGGTAATGCCTTAGCTACGGGATCTAGAGTCGCGGAGAAGTATGCACATGGGCGTTGTTTGCCCCCAAAGTGCTGTGTCAAGACCGATAATGCGCACCCTTCCTTCTCATGGACGTATAGTGTAAACGGCTTGCTGTAGTCGGGGTTGCCCAATACAGGAGCCGAACATAATGCCTCACGCAATTCATGGAAACTCGCCTGACAATCTTCAGACCAAGGCAAAGGATTGGGTGTGTCCTTACGCATTAATGCCAGCAAGGGTTTGGCCAATAGTGAGAAGTTCGGTATCCATTGTCTACAATACGATGTAATGCCCAAGAAAGCACGCACTTCTCTTTGTGTCCTTGGGATACTCAATTCTGCAATTGCCTGTATTCTTTCTGGGGTCAGTCTCCTTCCCTCCTTCGATAAGATGTGATCTAAGTAGGTTACTTCTTGTCGGCAAAATTGTAATTTGGAAAGCGAGACTTTGTGCTTTATGTCACATAAATGACGCAACAAGGACAACGTGGCTAGCTTGCAAATCTCTTCAGTATCTGTAGCGATCAGTAAATCGTCTACCTACTGAATCAGAGTCGCGCCATTAGGTAGAGTAATCGTATCAAGTTGCGTTTTCAGAGCTTGACTAAATATTGATGGACTCTCGCAGTAGCCCTGGGGAGCGCCTCTGAAGCGGAAACTTCGACCTCCTAAATTGAAGCCGAAAATGTCTCGGCTCTCTTCGGCGATCGGGATGCTGAAGAAGGCATTCTTCAGGTCGATCACTGAAAACCAATTGGCTGAGGCTGGAACCATTGTCAATAACGCAGTGATATCGGGGACGACTGGAAACTGCGGTACAACGATCTTATTCACTTCCCTTAGATCGATCACAAATCGGTACACAGGGGGCTGTGAAGGATCGGTACGCTTTAAGACAGGCAAAACAGGACTGTTACAAATGTTGCCTGTAGTTTCTTCAATGACATCTTTCGCAATTAGATCGTGGACTATTTCTAGCAAAGCCTTTCCACATTCTTTTGACATTCTATATTGGGGAATGCGTGGCAACCTGACATTACTTTTCAATGTTATGACATACGGTGCTATCTCCAAACGACCTACATCATTAGAACCATTCGCCCAAAGTACATCTGGAAGAGATGACAATTTAGTAGGAATGCTTTCTTTTGACAAATACATCGGGGAAATCACTTTCTTACCAAGGGTGAGTTGTACTCCCGAAGGAGAACAGTATAAAGTTGCATACAATCTCTTCAGTAAATTCAAACCTAACAAATTTTCGCCACAACCTGTGGTAAGAATGAGGGGTGCTTCTAATTCGCATGGGCCAAAAGAAAGGGGCAGGGGACTGGAGATTGGGTTCCTAACGGGGGCACAAGAAAAACCTACTGAGACATTCATTTCGCCGGACAAAGGTGCGACAGGAGGTTTTGAGTGCATAATCGAACTTTTTGTAGCACCAGTATCCAGCAGAAATGGCTCCGATACTCCGGATGTGATCACCTCGACGTAAGGTCCATTCTGATCTACTGGAACTGAAACAACTCCCTCTCTTTGTCCATGGCTGTCCTAGCAACTATTACCCTCATTCTCGTTCTCTGCGTAATAGTCATCTGCATAGTACTGAGCTGACCTGGAGGACGAATTATTCTGTTGGTCAAAGCAATTCATAGAATTCTGAGGCGGGAAGGAATTGGTGTTCTGGGGGAAGTTTCCACGGCCCCTACCTCTAGGAGCCTGTTGAACACCTCTACCTCTTGCGCCGGAGGCGCCGTTTAAACGTCGTGCAAGAGCTTGGCAATTACTTTTGAAATGACCCTCTTCTTTGCAATATGCACATTGATTCAGGCCATATGGAGAACGCTGGTGGGAAAACTTGTTCCCTTGCGCGTTTCTCGAATACTGCTGCGGTTGCTGATAATTGGGCTGACTAGGAGTGCGAGGCGGATACGCTTGCTGGAGAAGAACTTTAGTCTTTAGTTCTTTAGTCTTTTTCTCAGACTTATCTAGCTCGTCTTTGCGTCTATTTTCATAGTACTGGGCTGTGGCTAAAATCTGTGCTGACGTGGAGACAGCCCAAGCACTCTCTGAATCTTTCAATTTATTGCATAGTTCAGGAAGCAGATTATGTACAAATTTGTCTACGAACAATCTTTGGCCACCCTCTGTAGCCATGTCCTGACCACTATGATCGGTTAAGGTCTCCTCGAACCTTGTGAAAAAGTCAGACACATTCTCATCTTTCTTCTGTTTGCATGCGGATAGCTTGTCCCAATTTACGCGTAATTCAGGCATCAACGTTTTCTTGTACGCGATAATTCTACCGGGAAGGTCTGCTATTAAAGGCTCGGGTTTAGAGCCACCAATTTGTCTGGCATCAGTAGCAGCAATATTAGCCCATGAGTCACCTAGTTCTTGATCATGATCCGCATGACGGATTTTACTCCATAAAGGATGCGGGACAACATTCCCAAACAACATGTCTATATCTGCTAAATTCATTATGCATGAGCTGGCAGTCTGTGACAACTCCTTGTAATATCCTGCTGGGTTTTTACGGGGATCAGGTAGTGTCTGTTTGAGTGCTAACACTTCGGATCTTTTCCAGGGGACATGTACCCATACACGCTGGAAATGCGGTGGAACAGGCGGTTGCGCATTCGCATCGCCTTCCCTCCATACTGGGGGAACCTCTCTCATGGGGTACTGTCGTGCCTTTTTCCTATCTGACACATCATCTTCGTACAACGATCTCGAAACGTTTCCCTTACTCCTGTAAGATAACAATACCTCTATGGCTTTTTCGACATCGTAACCTACAATCATTCCCTTATAAAACCTAGCACGCATTCGAAATAACTCATTCATCTTGCGTGTGGGATCGTTTGTCTCCAAATCGTCACGAAGATATACACACATCTCCTCAAAGACGTATCTTTGAGTGGGCGCATCCCATTGACTGAAAACTTCCATAACAGACTGAACATCATATTTAGCAGTGTCAGTAACCCATTTGCGTGCTAACTCATTTAGTACTCCTCTTTCCTCGTAATCGGGTAGTTGACTACGCAACTGTCAACGTTCTGGTTTAGGGGTCGTTTTAGGCGACCCAAAGAAGGGCGAGAACAGACCAGTGACAGTACTTGTCACTCTCTGTCTGACAGAAGGAGAAGCTTGCGGCGAAGCAGATGCGCCAGAAAAGACAGGCTGATGTAAAGAGGAAGTCGAGGCAACAGCAGAGGAAGTCGAGGCAGTAGCAGACGTGGTATCATAGTGAATAGTTGGAGCAGTAGGCAAAGTCATGTAAGTAGAAGGAGTATGTAGCAAAGGCGGCGGCCCTTGAGAAGGCTGCGCCGGAGAAGTAGGAACCAGCTGAAGAGGAGCTGGTGCTTGTGCAAGAGCTGCTTTTCGTGCGCTAGGGCGTGGTATAACAATACGTCTCGGGGGTCCAACAACACTCGATGTTTACGGGGGTGGTGAGTTCAATAAATGAGACATTAATGGATCTTTATCAGTTGTTCCCTTTGAGTCTTGTCCCCCATGTGGTAACACCGGGTAGCATTTATCTATTGCTAGTTTCTTGCTTCTGAGCATTTGTTCACTTTCTTGTTCTTCCTCATTATCCCTGTATGCGATGGCAGCTTGTACCATCGACATACCTCTTTTATTTTTCTTTGCTAATTTTATTTCTTTCTGTTTGGCTTCTTTGCGCCATAAGCGAAAAGAGTCAAACATCGCCGGCCGGCCTTTCTTCTTGAACAATTTGACCTCGAGGTTGCCTAATATTTCTGAGTCAAAACTACCATATTGGGGCCATTTTAAAACACCATCCTTGCGGGTGTATTTTATCCAAATTTCATTATACGTGATAGGAGCTACTCCATGCTTTATATATAACTCATATGTTGGGGTCCCAATCGGAGGAACCGGACACGAATCCTCTAGTCGGGAGTCTTTACTACAACCAAGACAAAACAAGTTTCCAAGTCTGCTGAGACCAGGCATCTTTGCTCACTAGTCTAGCTTCAAACTTCAAGGGATTATTTAATTACGATATTGTCGTGAATACACGAACCCCTCGGTTTTGGTGCTTGCAAGTACCAATACAAAAACCCTATCGCTGGGATACCAAACTAAGAACCAAGAACCAATACAAATCGTATCTCTAGGATACCAAGGCTAAGAACCAAACTAAGGACTAGACTAAGAACAGGGAGACGCTCCACTTATACTTAACTGAATATTGAAGATTGGTGACGTCACTAGAAGACTCGTCTATCGTTTCGCTCTACCAAGGATCACTGGGTCCAAAACAGGGCGATAGTCAGGGCAGCAGTGCTTCGTAGCCGTCGGGACGCAGGGAACCTCGCAGCAAAGACCTTCGGAACCACGTCGACGTGCAGGGGTCGCTGAAGTGGCTGGCCGTCCTCCGGAATTTTCACACGAAGCTCCTCACGAACATCTGGCTTGGACCGTCACCGCTTGATATCGCCTCGAGTTGGGCGCCAACTGAGGTGCCGGGTTTTTAGAGACCCGGTGGTGCCAGGGGATCACACCCGAAGACCTCTAGGTTCTCCCTGTTCTGGACTTACAGAAACACAGAGTCTTCTAGGTGAAGTCAATGATCGAGTTTTATTGGCTGCAACCAAGTAACATGCGTCCTAGAAGTACGACAACACGGGCCGTAAGTTCTCAGGAGACTGTTCGTTTTTACAGAACCAGCCTTCTCCTTATATACATAAATAATAGCTGTAGGCAAGAATTCTTAAGTTTACGATATGGCAATACAAATATTTTCACAATAATACAAAGAGCGAAGTCATGCTGGTCAGCACATATTTCAGATGTCCAGTTAGTGATGGATTACTCCGCCAGATCCAGAACTCCCATCAGATATCGATGAAATGCCAATAAGGTCGAGCACCCTCCCATCATAAACGGGTCATAAACAAGAATCATGGACAGGTGTGTGTGTGTATGGAAAACATAGTCTGTATGTGGTGAATGGTTTATGACATGTTGTGCCTTGATGATATCTTGCTCGGCCACTGGGCGAGGAGCTGCCCGAGCAGGCTTGGCTGGAGGCAGTGGAGGCAGCTTCGGCCAGGTCATGGGGAAGTCAGCTACAGAGGACGTGTCCTTTAGATTGGCTTTAATCAATTGACTTATATGAGGGCAAGCCCTAAGATGGACGCCGTTTACAAAATGGAGTTCGAGGGTTCGGGACGGAAACCAAGATTTAGGGGTGTTAGCATCACTCAATCGTGACGCAAATACACAGGGATAATGTCCTGATCATTACCGGTTCGTAGATACCAAATTCGTCATGGTACGACGATATTTTATGACGCGAGTGTTGGACCTCGATATCTGTAAAACAGCGGGGTCCAAATCTGCAGTACCACAATATCCAGGGCAGGATTTGAGAAAAGAAGACACTCTTGTCTTAGACAAGTAAAACTATTTATCTTCATTAATTAAAGTGACCCGGTGCTCTTGAAAATTGTGGAATTATTAAAAGGGAATTATATTGGTTCTGTTCTTATAATTTGCAGAATAACATGCGGAGATTAAAAACAGTTTGGATTGTGCTCAGTTCAGAAGTGAATCTTAGAAGCTGCTAAATGGCCAATTGCCAAAACCACTGCCTTTCAGGCATCTTCGCTATGTGGCACCCACACTGCTGTTTTGAGCACCACACACAACAGCTCCCAGGTCCTCAGACAGTAGGTGTGCAGTTTTGATGGAAGAAGATGAGCTCTCTTCGTTATACCCTTTCTTATGTAATCATCTAAAAAACAGACCAGATGCCATCATTCACTTTGCCTAAATCCCTAAACGTTGATTGTATGCCTAAGTATCTGATCTACATGTGAATAGTACTCCCAATAAAACTAATGTCTGAAAGTGGCTGACCCAGTCCTCCATTTTAAGGAGTAGGTTATTTGGGCAGCTCCAACATGTTACTGACACTTCACCTGTTTATCAGGTACCACGCTTCTCCCCAAAGTATTAAGGACGCTCCAGCTAAAGGTTGTGGGTGGATTAGATACTGCATTACTTTACATCAGGAAATGGATAACAGGTAAAACAGGTAATGTTTGTCACGTTCTTCTTTTTGCTCCCTATTCACTCGCAGGTTACAGTCTCAATGTCTCCTTATTAAGGGTTGCACAAGGCCTACAGACAGGATATCACGTGGTTAAAGAATCTGGAATCTTGAAATATAATTTGTTTAATATGTACCTTTTCACTAAGTGCAAACCTGAGTATACCTTTTTGCACCTAGAAAAAGCATGCAAATACTACTGCCATTATCAATGGCTGTAAAGAATTTGTGTCCACCCCATTCAAATTTGCCTGCTCCAGATAGGCTACCTGAATTTCTTTAAATAATCCATAGCCAGTCAAGTCAGTGATGTACAACTCTTTCTCTCTATGAGATCACTCCAAGTAAGGTTGGGTATCACTTTGATTGTAAGGTTAAAATGCTGACAACTTTTAGCGTTTTGTCCTGACATGAACTTATTTAGCATTATACCACATTTTATTGAGTTATTAGTATATTCGTTTTTCATAACTTCTGATTCATAATACTAATGTTAAATGTGTTAAACAATTAACCATTAGGGTGTATATACTAGAAGAATGGGCATTGAAGTGGTCAGTCAGTAATAAACTAAAAGCAATCTGCAGGAAAAGCTCCATACAGGGCACCAGCTACATGAAATTAATAGACCGCCCAGCCACTGTGGCCAAGTAGCCATCTCCTCAGAATAGTTTGTAGAGTGTTGTAGTTGTTTTATATTCTGCCCGGCATCCCTTGCCAAGCAGTGTCCCATTTAGTTGGAGACAGGGGTCCAGACACATGTTTCCACATAAAGTGTCATCTGGTCATTCGAAACGTCCAACTAAAGCACAGGTGGCCTTGCAAAACAACTCTAATCATGGTGCAATGCCATTCAGTAGACATCTTCAAGCGAGAGAGACAAGCAATAGTTCCTACATTATTATGGTGGCCATTCTAAAATTACCCAGCAGTGGTTATAGGGAGAGCCAAGAGTGCCATATAAGCAAAATAATTCTTTGGATTTGCCATATCAGCTACAGCTACTCAGTTATAAGATCATATGTATGCGGGGCCAAAAGAATTAGAATTAGAATATTCTCTTGCAAATGAGGAAAACTACATTAGGTGAGGTTTAGCTGAGTGTGGAGCACAAACTACAGGCAACTACTGCAACCTCTGTTAACTGAAGAAAGCCCCCACCTTGTCCTATGTACAACATGATGGGGAATAATACATTAGCTGCAATCCCCAAGAAAATAACCTTGGGCCCGATTTTATTGTTGGTGGATGGAGAAATCTCTGCTGGCCTGGCATAGGATTGTACGTCCACTAGCCAGAGACTTCTGCACGCGAAAAGTTTGTAAATTACCTACAAAGTCAAAGTCAAAGTCAAAGCAAGCTTTATTCGATTTCATGTAAAATCATAAAAGCACATTTTATAGAAAAACAATTATCAGCCTATACAATCGAAAAAAAGCCAGTGTACAGATAGTTAATTTTCTATTCAATGTTTAGGTCACTTTGAGTTAAAAAATTTCAAAACAACGATAATTCTAAAAAGGCAATATTAGATAAAAACAATTTATATTAGTTAAAAAGCCTCACATTGTGTTCCGAGATTTGATCACTGATTTTAAAAATCCGGTTACTGCAAGGATAACATGGTCTTCTTCTAGTTTTTGCAGCTTTGTATAAGCTGCAAGACAGGTCCGTATCAAGAATAGGTAATAAAAAGGCCCTTGATAAAATTTACAAAACAAAAGATAATGTATATTTGATTGATACGAACAATCATCGCAGGGGCAAACGAGGTTGTTCATTGACCAGTTATTGGTTAAAGGAAATGTAATTAGACGAAAAAAGGTACCTAGCCTGAAGCGGGTAAGCAGCATGCAGGCATACGGGCTTTCTACAACAACAAGATACTTTTGGAGCCCCTCGTGAGCAGTGATTTGCTGGTATCTAATACTAGTCATTTTCCTTTTTTCAAGTTCCCACCTGACACCAACTAAGTAGTCAGAGGCCATCTTTTTCAAAGAGCCTCTCGATACCATCTCCAAGCTGGCAGGCCTCTCAAAAAATTCTGGATGTCCTATCTCATTAAACATACCTCTGACATAGGTGATCCATGTAATGTTAGTGGCCCCATCCAGAGATAGGCAGTCGTTAATTAAGTCTCTATTTAGGGCGGTCTCGTTGGTAACCCAGACCTTGTTCCAGAGTAATATGGGGGAGATCCTAATGGTATCTAAAAGGTAGGAAAGACCTGCTTCTATGTGTGTCGTTTACTTGGAAGACGTTTGTGGGAGTTCCAGTAGATAACAGATAAACTGGTTTTCACAGGTTTGTAGGACCTGTGCTTTTTCAATCCCCCAAACGCCTGCTCCGTATGATGCTACAGGCACATATTTAGCTTTATAAATATTGATCAGCTCTTTTACTGGTTTCCCCCCTAATTTGGATGCAAAATTTCTTAAGGCTCCCGTGGAACGCGTGAGGGCTAATTGCCTGGCGTTCACTGCTGTATGCCAAGTCCCCCTCCTGTCGAAGTTCACACCTAGATAGGAGAACCTATCCATGGATTCAATTTTTCGGCCTTCAAGGTAAATCAGGCATGGCACCCTCTTTGTCCCCTTCCCACAGGACATTGTGTAAGTTTTTGCAAGATTAATTTTTAGGCCTCTAACCCTCATAAAGCTAGTGAATTTCTCCACGGTCTTCTGGAGTCCTAATCTTGTACGCAACATTAATGCCGCGTTGTCCGGGAAGCAATATCGATGGGGGGGTCCCGCCAATAGTTGCATAATCATGTTGCAAATCCCTAAGATGGTGTCCTACTGAGTTTATATATAGGGTGAATAACAGGGGTGCCAAAATGCACCCCTGTCTTACCCCCCTCTTCATACGGAATTTGTCCGAGCATTCCCCCCTACGACCGTACCGTACCCTTGCCCCAGCTCCTCTGTAGAGTTCCTTATTAAAGAGAATAAGGTGGCTATCGACGCCCATGTCACTCAACGTTCTCCACATAAACTCATGATCAACACAATCAAAAGCTGAACTTAAATCAATAAAAGTGATAAAAAGATTCCCATTCTTTGCCTGAGTGTATTTTGCGTTCAGCAAGGCTAGGTTTAGACATTGCTCAACAGTCCCTTTACCTGGCCTGAAACCATACTGCACGTTTGATATAATATGGTTTTCCTCCCCCCATGTTTGAATCCTATTCAGGATGATGCGTCCTGCCACTTTCATCAAGCCGTCTAACAGAGAAATTGGGCGGCAGCATGCGGGATCGTGCCGATCACCTTTTTTGAAGATTGGCACCACGATGGCATCCGTCCAGGAGGGTATAAAACCACTTTGATTGGCTTTATTTAAAACATTGGTTATCAAGGGTACCCAGAGGTCCATCTCTGCCTTATAGGTGTCAATCGGGACCCCATCTTTCCCCGGGGCCTTTCCTGATGAACTAATCTTTATCACTTTAGTGACCTCCTGACAACTAAAGGTTATAGGTAATGGAAAGGGACAAGGGTGGTTTCTAGACGGAGGGCTGGCAGTCCTTGTTTTATCGGACTGCTCTTCTTCATGTGGGGTAACTTTATCATACAATTGTGAGAAATAAGTCACCCAGGTGTCCCCGGGTATGGCAATGTCTATCCTATCACCCTCTTTGTTTTGAAAGTAAGGGGCATTAATCACTTCCCCGAAGGCTATGTTATCTCTTTTTTGGGATGCTTCTTTTAAGGCCCCCCATGCCTCTTTCTTCAGAGTGGCTTTTCTCTCCTTAGTTGTATCCTTAAAGGACTTTCTGGCTTGCCTAATTAATCCAGGGTTTCTTGGTTTAGCCTGTAATGCTTTTTTAAGGATTGAAAGTGACTTAGTACACTTACTATCAAACCACCCTTGGTCGTTACTAGGCTTAGCCCAAAATTCTCTAGTCAATGGAGTCTTTATAGTTTCTTGTATGTGTGAGAAAGAGGCCATTACCTTTTCTGGTTCCTCATCTAGTGCCAGACAGGTAAAAATATCCTCCGAACAGACCGTAACTAATTTTTTCAGGAAACACAGCAGCTCCACCTTATTCCATTTAATGGTATAACCGTTTTTTGACGCCAGTCTGATCTCTGTTGGATATAGGGTGGCAGTCCCTATACTGGAGGTATGCTTTTTATTTTTTAAAGCAAAGGATAGAGGATAGTGGTCACTGATCGGGGAGGGACCAGTTTCCCACGATACGACCAGCCCCGCATGGGCAGCGGTAATTAATGTGCAGTCAATTGTGGAGCTGCTCCCCCTTCCATTGTAGGTCGGCAGGAATGGTATGCTCGGGGTACATGACTCATTTATAAAAGACACATTAAAATGAAGAAGAATGGTATAAAGAGCGTTGCCAAGTTTCGTATGGTTAAAATGGGTGGGGCAGTCTTCACCATATTCTGCTAAGCCGCACATGCCTGTCGAGCTGTGGGGACAATTGTGCAGTTAAAATCTCCCACCCATATCATGACCTTATCTCCTACTATCTGTTCGCTTTGAGTGATTAAGCTCGAAAAGAGTTTACTAACCACTGCCTCTGTCATCGTAGGGGGTATATTGTTATAAAAGTTCACTATGATCACGTTTTTTAAATGTCCCCACCTAAGCAGAAGTATCTGGTAAAAATCCGTGGACAAAAACTTAAATACTTTCACGCCCTCAGTTGTGGACATGTATGAACATGAGCCCCCCCTGTTACGTCCCTGAACACTGGCCACTGCTGGGGTATGGAAAGTCTGGAAGCCTAATATTTGTCTTTCCTCAATAGACCATGTTTCCTGAAGACAAAAAATACTGTGTTCAGTAACAAGGTCTAGCCACTGTTTTTGTGTCACGTTACTTGATAGACCAGCAATATTCCAGAAAAGGAGGGTGGTTATATTATCCATCTGTTTTATGCCTTTGCTCTCTAGGGGCGAGTCTACTCTGGCTCCAGTGTTCACCACAGGGGTCATTTCAGGCCGGGGTACCCTAACAGTGTCAGTAATCATCGGTATATCAGATGTTGTCGTCAGCCTAGTTTCTTGACTACTTGTAAAGGCTTCCCTCACAGGGACAACATTTATCCTCTTTAGGACATCTTCCCTCTCCCAAGACACATTCCTCGATGTCTGATTTGGGGGCATAAAATGCCGATCAATGGGTACTGTTGGATTCACCGCCTCGGTTGATTTCGGGAGTCAGTCTAGTTCGTCCAAACCAGGGAAAACATACCGATTGGACAGAGGGATTGACCACTGAGGAGTGTACGGGCCTTGTCGTATTCTGGGTCCCCTATGGCTGAAGGGCCTGTCTACGTGCCCATTCACAAGATAATTTGGTCTTTGATGATTTATATGCATAGGATGGGGAATGGGGAGTGTAGGTAGAATATTTGGGTTTGGAGGGAAAGATAGCAAAACCATGTTGATGTAACAACGGCTCAGGGTAGAAATAGGTCAAGGCCCGGGCTGCCATACCACTACCTTCATGCTCTTGGTACCAGTCTACAATGTGTGTTACCACCCTGCAGTCTCTGAAATTAATTACAATTATATCCCCGTTGATGTCTTTAGGTCTTGGGCCCACCCATGCAAGTCTTTGCACATGAACTATTACCCCATCTATATTACCGGGGAGTGGTCTGTTATGTCTGAGCCAATGAATTACTTTATTTTTTAGCTCAGTATAACCTTCCATGTTCCCCTCTTTAAGTTCTGGCACTCCGGTAAGAACTATGACATTTGGGGCAGCCTCAGGGGGCAAGTCAATATGGCTTCCTATCCTTTTTAAATCCCTGTCTGGAGGGAAAGACTTGTCCGATTCGGAATCTCTAAGTGGTATTTGTTGAGGTTGGGATGGTTTACAATTTTGACCTCTATCCCTCATCTCCTTTGATGTTACAGCTGCTTTATCAGCCATCTTTTTTGGTCGAGATAATATGTCACCATTGTCCTTAATCCCAGAGACAGTAGACTCAGCCAGCTTCGTCTTTTTAGGGGTTTTAGGGCAAGATGGAGTATCCCCATTGATGGAAATTGTGACAGATTTCTCCCCTCCGTTTACGGTATTCTGCCTATTGGCTGTCAATCCTTTTAACAGTCTAGTGTTTGACTTTGTTTCTTTCACTAGAGTGTTAACCTGATCATTCAGGTTTTTTACCCTTTCAAAAAGTGGGAGAAGTAGTAATCTCACAAGATGTTCTATATTCTGGATCGTCCATAGTTGTTGTTGTTGCCCCGAGTTCCCAGTTAGTTTTTGGGAGCAGTTTTTATTGCCCTGGAATATTGGTTCAGGGGAGGTAGGTCTTTCTGACATTCAGGAGTAATATTATCTGGGATGTTTTTATCAAGGGGCGATCTTATGGCTATTCTGGGTGCCTTGGTTCTCCTACCCCGATGAGAAAGACCCCTCCTCTTCCTCTTCTGTGAGACTCCTTTCCCTGTTTGTGGGGCTTTGCTCTTTTTACTCACAGGGGTAGGGTTGGGCAATTTTTACAGAGAAGATTTTTCCAGTGAAAAATCTATTGAAGGGTCAAGATCAACAATGGTATGTTCCGACCTCATGCTTGACATTTGGGGTGGAGATTGCGATCTATCCTGAAGTAAGAAAGGGATACTATTGTCTGCCATAGAATTATCCCCTATGGTCTGAGTACTGTTTACAATGGGGGGAGTGGGCGATATTATTGGGCCTAATGAAGAACGCTTGTTATATTGGTGGTACTTCAAAGACAGACGCCTCTCTGCAATGGAGATTTTGTGTTCCAGATTTCAAACAGCCTTAGTAAGATAAGCGTCCAAGGTCCCTCTCACCCCCTTCCCCTCATGCAGTTTCTTCACCTTGCCCAATTTGGTAGACATTTTGTAATAGTTCTGGTGTGTATTTCACAAAATAGGAGGCCCTAATTTGGGTATTGAACCCAATAGAAGCTATTTCTTAATCAATAACCCCCTTACTTTGTTAGTAGTCCTGAAAGTCCTGGCTGGTAAATCCAAGAGGGGTGGCCCAGCCCAGCCTTCTCCGCCCTTGGCCCGGGCTTCGCCCGGCGCCGTCCCGCGTGCGTCCCACGACGCGGAGGGAGCGCCGTTGATTTATGCGCCTCCCGGGCGCGGAAATGGGTGGAGGTGGGCAAAGTCCTCTGGGGGCTGTAGTCCCCCCACAGAGAGGCCGGAAGATCTTCCGGTGCGGCAGCGGGAGGGACCAGCAAACACCAGTGGTCTTGAGGGAGCACGAATGCTGAAAGTGCAGGTCCTGGAAAGTTTATGCCCCGCAATGAAAATATAGGTTTCCCGCTCCCCCGAGGGAGTGCCGTTGATTTATGCGCATCCTGGGCACGGAAATGGGTGGAGGTAGGCGGGCTCAAGAAGCAAAGTCCTCTGGGGGCTGTAGTCTCCCCGCATGGCGGCTGCAAGATCTTCTGGTGCGGCAGCGGGGGGGATCAGCGAACACCAGCGGTCTTGAGGGAGTTCGAATGCTGAGAGAGCAGGTCCTGGAAAGTTCGTGCCCCACAATGAAAATATCGGTTTCCAACAAGCTTATGGTCATGTATAAAGCATTGGCAGGAACTACCATCACCGCAGTTGCTGTCAATACAATTTCCTGTTTGGTGTTGGGTTCTGTCAGCATGACAGAGTCCTGCTTCAAACAGTTTACATTTAAAAAAAAAATGAAACCCAAAAGGGGATTTACTTTTTGAAAATAAAAAATAAAATGCTCTACTCTCAATGAGAGTTCACTCCAATTGTAAGGGAAGCATTAAGCAGTTTTCACTGCCCCTTACGCCCAAGATTTTCCTAGTGGAGACCAGTAGTGAAAACTCACCTGTAATTCTGCTGATCAAAATTAGGTGAGTGGAATGACAGGTCAGCCCTCAGCATCCCTTTCTCCCCAGGGCCATCAGAGGGTATTAAACATGGTGCAGACAGAGTCATTTCCAAAGTGAATAATCCTAAAGTCCGCCCACATATAAATTTGGAGGGCAGTTCACATTCATGGCTGTAAGGATATGTTCACTGGTTACAATAGATAATTCTTAGCAACAAGAGTTAAATCGAGCCCCTTGTCAAGAAAAGAAGACTAGTGGGTAGGACCAAGTAACCTCATCCGGCAGACTGCAGCCACTTAGGAATGCTGAGTCAATGGGGGAGATTAATGGAAGAAATGCTTTCAATTAATTAATTAGCAAAAGCAGATAACTCCTGGAAGGCTACTCGATATGGGAGAGGGGATCAAACTTCAAATTGAGGTTCGCTTCATGGACTATAGTGTCCTTGTCATGAAGCAACGTGATTCAGCATGGAGAGACTTCATTTAAAAGGACGAAGTTTGCATCTTTCAGGATACTAGGGTGGTCACTGATTTTTTTAATGCAGGTTTTCAATAACTAACTATAAGGTGGATGTCATAGCTCAGTCTTGAACTTATCTTTACCCCTGCTGATAAGTTATTAATATTGAAAGTATATAATGCTATGTATAGTGACGGCACTAGAATTTGCTCCCTATTACACTGAGGCAGTGTCCGGACCATCTTCAGTTTAGAAAGTCCCAAAAAACATTTTTGTTCTAGACGCTTCTCATAGAGCCAGTACTCCAACGTCTGTCCAAGAGCGCAGAGTTTACTCCTTCGGTGGTGATTCAGGCGCTATTTAAACTTGATAATCATAATAGTAGAGTCTCAAGCATAACAGAATCCCCATTTTGGTGCTCCCGCTAGATGAAAATCTCATAGTAAAGAAGAAAACTTACGAAAACTAGTAGTGGTTGCAGGCAACTTTAAAATCACATTAGACCTCTTTGGGAAATTCACAGACTTCATGGAAGAAGAATATTAGACTTCTATTTTCATCACCAGTGATCAGACACCCTCCTAGAGCTGACTGACTGTTGGCTGTAAAACATTTGCCACATGGGCAGCGGTTTCTAACAGCAACTTGAAGTCATAGATTCTTGGAGAGTCTATTTTCAACTCAAAAAATGTATAACAGTTGAATCAAATATATTTTTTTAGAGAGCACCATTTGGCATTATAAAGAAGATATAAAAGTGATAAAATATGCTGGCAATGATCAGGAGTCCACGAACCTGCCTTTTGATATTACTCTTCATTAAGCTGGAATGGGTAATTGAGAAAGGGTGTCGTGACATAGCAACATAGAAATAGTGAGCCTGTTGGAGTCATCTCCAACAGGCTCACAATCTCCAGGGAAATGCACAACCACAAATTTAGAACATTATTTATTATTTTTATGCATCATTTTTTGATTTGAGCCTGACCACAGAATCTTACGTGATTTTGCCTAATCAGATAACTGAAACTATTTTTTGTTACAAAATCTTTCACCCTTCGGAAGGAGTCATGGGACATTCAGTCATGGCATGGCACAGTCTGAACGGCCAAGAAAAAGAGACATTGAACACAACATAATGATGGTGTGACTTAAGTTGTTATGTTACACTGAAGTGTATATGAACACATCTTAAAAGAAAAGAAATCAGACTGGCTTCAGCAACCGTAGTCAAATGTAATGGAAGTAGCTAAACAGAAAGACTCACATTATTTTTGGTATCTAGTAGCACATGGTAAGAAAAGTCAGTCATTGCCGTTTCAGAATCACCGACAATGAAGACAGCTGGTTCACACATTTTTAGGTGTTATAGGCTTGCAACATATACTTATGCCGCAAAGTAGAAATCATTGCCCATATCCAGCTCATTGGTTCAATTTACCCTTGATGAAGCCCATTCAGCGATTTAGGGCCAAAAGTGTGGGGGTATCCGCGGATCAGATAACATGTTTTGGACCTTCAAATCTGAACCATCAACATGGACTTGCTCTTTTGCTACGTTGTGTAATGCAATTATGCTTGAACCCGCCACCCACTGGAACCTTCTAATTCCCTAATAAAAAAAAGGTAGTTACAGTGATCCTACATATTATAGGCCTATTTATCTTATTGCCAGTTGTCAGAAGATGTTCTGCAGGATGCTTTTGTGTCAAGTAGAATTGGATAATCAATAACATTGTCTTCTGAGACTGCTAGGTTAACTTTTGGAACAAAAACTAGTATGACGGATTAAGCTTTTAGGCTACACCTTTCAATTATATATAGATTTTTTAGATGGGTATGAATAGCAGGGCCACTTTTCCTGCAGGGGTTCTGAATAGCTTCAAACAGACAATGGGAGGGAAGCTCACGTTTTCTGAGTTGTTGCTTTGAGCCTCAATGTGAAAAACACTTGCGTTATTCTCTTTTTACCTAGCTACAATTGAATATGATGTATGGTCCCCTAAATCACCCGACCCTCCTTTCAACTGATATCCAAATGTAAACAAATATCTGGCCTCCTTCAACATATTCAGCAACCACTGTATCTCTTCCTCCCTTCAAGAACCCTCCCAGAGCAGTGGTGTCTGCTTTCCATCAGAGCAAAGAGCCAGCTCTGTACTAAGAGGCGCTCCGAGAGGATTGTCAGAGCAGTCTTCAATTCCCTTTTGATCTACCAGTGGGAAACAACTTTCCTTTTTCTCAGTTACTACCTGAACGCACTTTAAAGCTAGATTTAAAATTTGGTAATCACGATAGTGAGTCTGAGTGAAAGACAGACTAAACAAGTATATAAGGTTTAAAATTAATCTTTATAATTAGCCTTTGTGGATGTAAAGTTTGACAACATACTACTAAACAGCCTTTAGTGAGACGAGTATGTCAGTAGGTTTTATTGATATCTTGTTCCGTGGGTGCAACTTTGCCAAAGTAAGATGGGGAACTCACAGAGGAGTACCAATGTTTCTCCTGTTAGTCAAGAGTTCAGCAAGGATGTGTTCTTGCTCTTGACTTTTTCGCTTTATATATGAACCAAATCATGGTCTAGAAGATTGCATAAATGATGCTAGTTGGAGTAGATGTCTGTTGTTGACTAGGTATTGGATGTGAGATGATCATAAATATTGTAAGCACATTTCTAAATGTAACACCTTTTTAAAATAATGCTCAGGGGCAACTCTGCTTTGCAAAAACTCTGGGCTCATATTTAGAAGTTTACAGAGCCAACATTTAAATTGCAGCAGAATATGGCTCGTCAGCAATATGAGGAATACGAGGGGTGAGGGATTACAACCAAAGAGACTGGAGATTTTGGAGAATAAAAAATGGTGGCTGAGGTAATATCATTGCAACACCTTAGTAATATGATGTCCTGTCACTTTGGCTCTTGCTTCCGGTTCAGTGCTCATACACTTGAATCAGAAGACACCTAATAAATTTGCTCTTTTACTGGTAACTGTGAGCTTTGCTTGGTTTTCCACTAGTAATTTAGCTTGTCAAAAGACATTTGCATCCTACACATGTTTTTTTCCCTTTGTCAGTCCCTTGACCCTTCTGGTTTAGTAAGAAAGGTTTTCTTATACCTTCACTGAGACCTGCAGAGATGTTGGAGCAACTTTGTTCACTCTCTCCCTTTCTCTCACTCTCTCTTACTTATTCTCCCTTTGCTCCCCAATGTATTTTAGCCATGAATCAGCAACACCTATGACACTGAAGGAAAGATTGGTTCACGCTGGATTCACAACACATTGGACCTTGATGTTCTGAGAATTAGGGTTATGCCAACATCAGTGTATTGACCTCTTCTGTAAATAGGTTTCTCAAAGCCATTTTAAGTGTAACCAATATTATACAAATATGCCTCCTTACCATGAACTAGGATGTTTGTCATTAAATTGGTGTTGCCATTGTTAGATTGACTTCCTTATGGGCAACTCCAGAATTATAATCCAATAGCCAATTAGGAGCATAGGACGACCTATTGAAATCCTCTAAACTACTTTCATAGTGTAGAGGACACCAGTGGGTCGACTTCGAGACATGAAAAGAAAATGCTTCTGCTGAAAACATCAGAAGCATTTGGTTGTCGGAAATCAAACTCAGGATGAGAGGGAAGAGCTTCTCTCATGCCTTTAGTGTGACTTCTTTTGTTTTTGCTCTAACACCAGCTTGACCTAAGTAGACGGGGGACCCCCAATTGATTAACACATAGGTGGATGGGGAAGATATAGAATAACAAGTCAGGGAAGAAACCTGACTATGAACATTCAATTATATGCCTAACTGCAAGGTCATTTAATAAACAAAACAACACCCCCCAGGACAGACCAAGAACATTTCATTACAAATATATAAAGATTTTATTAGGTCGCATAGATCATCTTCAATACATGAATATCAACCACATATTGGATTGTTAAAATCAAATACCAAGATATTCAATACAGTCCGACACATAAAACATCAACTATCAAACCATCATACATACCAAAATTGCATACAAACCATATCACATAGATACTTCATTTCAAAAGTACATAACAGCCTCAGGCTGATCACGATGTAATAAATGAAGACAAATTATTGGGGAGATGGAGAGGAGATCAGTCGCAATATCCCCAGTGAAAAACCGCCAACGCACGTTTCGGTGTGGGGCCGGGTCTACACCTTCATCAGGACGGAAATGTACAAGTCAGGTGGGACACAAAATCGGTTCAAGAAAAAGATATGTCACATTTCAGCAGGGGATAAACCCCCAGGGATCACCTGGCTAGAGACACTTCAAAAACTGCTTCAGTGCTATTCGAAGTATATAGGCCACAGGAGGTGTAAAATCACATTTAATATAGATGTATCCTGCAATATGATGCCTGACGAATAGGTCTTCATAGCAGGGGGGGCGTGGCTTGGACGCCGGGGCGTAATGGCGGATCCAGCTTGAGCTCCGCGTTCGGCGGGATTCTTACTTGTTCTGGAGCTGCTTCTGTGCCGTTTTTCATTACCGGAGTGCTGGGCATCCTCTTCTGAGTATGCGGTGAGTCCCCGGACCGCATTTGGACCACACCTATGTCTCGAGTCCTACGACACGGACTTTGGCGATTTCTCCCTCAGTTGAGACACGGGCGGCCGCCACTTTAGGTCGCTGCGCCCGCGTCTCCTCATAAAGCCCCGGGAACTTTTTATTCAATGCTGCCCATTTCAAGACTTTTAAATATCGACAACATATTCATGGGCATTTATGGGCAGGTTGTTCCTGAGTGGCAGTAATCAGCTGAGGCGCGGGCGGCCGCCATTTTAGGTCACCGTGCCTGCGTCTCCTAATCTTCAGATAATTTTTACTCACTACTGCCTTTTAAGGACTGTCAATTATCGGCAATATCCTTATGGAGTTTTATGAACAAGCTGTTCTTTACTGGCATTAGTCTTTGGACCTATTTTTTGTTTCCAATGTGGGGAAGGCTTATATGGCTGCAATTGCCATGCTGGTCTTGTGCAACGATTTGGGTATGCCCTGACTTTACCTTCTCTGCTTCTAGCCTACCCCTGGTATTTATGGCATTAATTATCTTATTGGAAGTGTGGGCGGCCGCCTCTTTTGCTCACTGAGCTCATGTTTCCTTATTCCTTTATTTGATATGCGACTACCAGTATACTAGTGCTGTAATACCTCTACTTCAAATATATATTTTATGCCACATTGTCTGTACTGCTCTACTATCAACTGAAGATAACTTTGGTGCTTTCTCTGAAGAGCTGTATTGATGCATTTTTTAACGTCTCTTCACTTGAGTACTTACTTCCCTCTCTATTCTTATTGGACGTTTGAGTTCCTTACAAAGTTTTTCCTTTCTTTGGTGTCTCCGTTCTTCTTTGTTACCATGGCCAATGACTCTCACTCTGCCAGGTCCACTGTAACGGGCACGAAACCAAAGAGACACAAAAATGACCCCCCATCTCCAATTCATTCCTCTCAGAACCCAGTTCTGGACTCTATTTTGAATGAAGTTCGGGTTCTCCAACCGTTTATGTCTGCAGCAAACAAAAAACTAAAACAAATAGAGGAAGAATGGATCGTCATGGAAGGCAAAGTTATTTCCACAAAGATTCCACTACTAGAGCAGGAAATTCATAAACTGAAATTACACACAGAGGACCTTGAAAATAGAAATCCTAGAAACAACCTACACCTTTATGGCCTTCGGGAAAATGTTGAGGGGTCTAATATGGTACTGTTTCTTCAGAAATTCCTGCCTGAGCTTCTAGGTCTTCTGTCTTCCTCTACTCTCCTCAATATACAAAGAGCACATTGTTTGGGACGCCTTACCACCAATCCTACGGGACCTCATGGCATCAGCATGCTCTTTTTGGAGTTTACTGAACTAATGACTACCTTGAAGGCTGCTAAACTCAAACGCTGTCTCATTTGTTCTGGTCATAATATCTACATCTCGCAAGACATCTCCAATGCAACTAACGCTCGTCGTAAGGAATTCCTCGCCCTGCGTCCTCAGATGAGACATATTAATATTCAATACTGAATTCTCCATCCATGTCTTTGCAAAGTCACACAATGGACATTCACGCTCCTTTGATGATCCTGAAAAACTCAAACTTTTTCTTTGTAACTTCTCTTCCAATGGAATAGATACGAACACTTGATTTTTCTTTTGTGTTTTTCTTCTTTAGCTCTTCAGGAATGCCTCTTTAACCTCATTTGTTTTGTTTTACTTTCATCTCTTTGACATTAATTGTTTTTCCTTTCTCATTTCTCTCTCTGTGTTTCTCTTCAATTTGATGTGCTCTTTTTATTATCTCTATTATTCTCATTTTTGTGATCCGCTTTGCCTTGGGTCATCATGCTCCCTTCTCAATGTTTTCTCTTCTTCTCACAGATCTGGTTGTTTTTCCTTGATCTGTTTTTTACTTCCCTTTTCTCTTTTCTCTTTGTTATCATTTCTGTTTCTTATTTCTTTTCTTCCCCTCTTTCTCTTTTCCTGTCTTCTTGTCACTCTATCTTGAGTTATTCTCTCTATTTAACTAGTTGTCTGTGTATTTCGACTCTGTGTGTTTTTTATTGCAATGTTTCCATTGTATGACTCTCACGTGTGGTGTTTTATTTATATTGTTACTTTTTCCTGTAGCTGTACTCCTGATGTTTATCAACTCCACCTGTATATTACCCTCCTAACCCTTCATTATGTGTAAGTTTGTCACGTGGAACGTTCGTGGTCTTGGACACCTCATCAAAAGACAAAAGGTACTTTCCCATTTATCTAAGCTTGATTCTCAGGTTTCTTTTCTTCAAGAAACTCATTGTACTAATGTGAAATTGCTTAAGTTAAAGAGGCAATGGGTGGGACAGGTTGTGTATTCTCCAGCATCTGGTAGGAAAGGGGGTTTTGCCATCTTATTTCATAAGTCACTGTCTGTACAAATTGTATCTACACAGAATGATGATGCTGGACGATGGATAATAGCAAATGTTGTTATACACAATAAGACTCTAGTCTTGTTGAATATATATTGCCCCGTTAAACCAGATCCTACATTTTGGAATAATATTAAAATTTTAATCTCTTCCATTGATTGTCCTAATAATATTATTGCAGGTGATTTTAACCAGGTGATTTTAACCAATGGATAAACCCTTTCTCTGATAGACTATCTCTCGTCCATTCTATGATGTTTGGAAGACATGTAACCCCGACTCACTCGAATATACTTTTTTTTCCAATGTGCATCATACTCACTCCAGGATTGACTATTTTATGGTTAGTAAATCTCTGCTCCCATCTATTCAATCCTCAGAAATTGGATCCATTTTTATCTCTGACCATGCCCCCGTCCATGCTGTACTTGATTTTTCACTTTCTTTCCCTCACTTTTGTCGCTGGAAACGTATTGGTTTTTTATTATCTGATACTGTTTATATTAAAGAAGGCACTACTTTTATTAAAGACTTTTTTAATTTTAATAATCCACTGGACACATCTATCTCCAATATTTGGGATGCCTTCAAAGCTTTTTTTCGTTCCTTCACTATTTCATTTGTTGCGAATAAAAAGAAGGTCATGCGGGAAAAATACTCTGACCAATTACTTAATCTTAAATTATTAGAACATGCTTATTTCTCTTCGAAATCATCTTCTGCTCTACATGATTTCATTAAGGCTAAATCTGAACTTAACAAATTAGCAACGTTTGATGCCTGTAATATTCTTCTCAAAATTAAATCCAAATATCATGGCGGTCAATATAAAGCAGGTAAAATGCTGGCCAATTATTTGAAAATTAAATCTGAGCGTAAAAATATTGGACCCATCTTTAATGAGTCTACTAAAACAATGGTGTCGTCAGATGAAGATATTGCTGAGGTTTTTCATAAATATTATAGTTCTCTTTATTCTGATGACACATTCCCTTCTAATCAAAATTTAGATACTTTCTTCTCCGGGCTCCCCTCTCCCCCATCACTTCCAATAACTTTATTGCATTGGAAAAGGAGGTCACATCTCAGGAGATTATTAATGCTATTAAATTGTTAAAAAATCCAAAGCCCCTGGTCCAGATGGTTTATCTGTTGAATTTTATGATACATTTACATCCATTTTTGTTCCTCATCTTTTAGCCCTTTTTAATTCCTTTATTGCAGATGCCAAAGCCTCTGGCTCTTTTATGGATGCTTTAATAATTATCATCCCAAAACCAGATAAAGATCATTCTTATTGTAAAAATGTCCATCCCATATCTTTAATAAATTATGATTGTAAAATATTTGCCAAGATTCTTGCATTAAGACTTGAAACAATTATCCCTTTATTGATTAAAACCAACCAAGTTGGATTTTTGAAGGATAGACTAGCGTCGGATAACGCACGAATGTTTGCAAATATTATTTCCTCTGCTAAAAATTACAAATTTCCCCTTGCAGCATTGTCATTGGATGCCGATCGCATTAATTGGCAATTTATGTTTAAAACCCTCCAATGGTTCATTTTTGGTCCTACATTTATTTCCTATATTAAAATATTATAATATTTTCCTTGAGACAGTATTTTTGTTAATAATCATTTCTCTAAATGTTTTTCTTTATCCAGAGGGACTAGACAGGGTTGCCCACTTTCACCTTTATTATTTGTTCTGTGTCTTGAACCCTTCTTAGAGCATATACGCATTAATTCACATATTTCTGGCTTTATTCATAACTCCATTGAAACCAAAATATCTGCCTATGCGGGATGATATTTTACTTTACATGTCAAATCCTACTGACTCCCTCCCGCATTTTCTGAAAGAGGTCCAATTATATTCTAGCATTTCCGGTTATAAATTAAACCTCTCAAAGACAGAAGTTCTGCCTTTAAATTCCATATGCTACCAGTTTATGTTTAATGATACTAACTTTACTTGGTGCCCTACAAAAATCAAATACCTCAGTATTTGGTTTTCCTCTTCATTACCAACTACATTTAAATGCACGTTTAACTCTCTACTCACTAAAATTCAATCACCTCTCCTCACTTGGTCCCCCCTCCATCTTTCCTGGTGGGGTAGATTGGATACTATTAAAATGATGATTGTACCCCATGTTCTATATACATTATCCATGCTACCCTTTAGAATTCCCATTTCCTTTTTTTCTCAAATTAACTCCACTTGCATAACATTTTTGTGGAACAAAAAACACCCGCGTATTGCTCTTACTAGACTCATTTGCACTAAATCTGAAGGCGGTGTTCGTTTCCCTAATTTTAGAGTATAACATTCAGCCTTTTTAATCAAACAAGTTTTTGCTTTATCCCAGGATTTTACTGACATCCCTATCCCCAGAACTTTTTATGTCCAACATCACTTTCCTGTCAAAATACCCTATTTTAAAATATTCCCAGAGCTTATTATATAATACAGTTTCTTCTGGTTTCACTCCTTTTCAGTGCTTTTTATCCTCCACCATTTGGTATAACAAATATATTAAGTATAAAGGTAAATCATTTCACTACAAGTTTTCGAAAGAGAAGGGAATTATTTGTGTCTACCAATTGATTTATCTAAACTCTGTTATTCCTTTTTCTACCCTACAAGTACAATATCTTTTACCTGACTCATGTATTCAAGAATATGTTATAATCTCCAACACTTTACAATAACAATTAAGCACTTTTGACCTCCCAGCTGTTGAAGCTTCTCTTACACCGTCCTTTCCTTTATATCTGTTATTTCCTACGCACAGACCCAAAGCTGCTCTTGTATATAAGTTATTGTTATCAAATGTTTCTGAGAGACATAAATCACCTATTGAAATTGCATGGGAAACAGATTTGTCAGTCTCCTTTCCCATTCCTATATGGGACAAATTGTGGTCTAAGTTGTTTAAGGTTTCTGCTACTGCTCGTATTACTCAATCTTTAAATTGTATTTATAATAGAGCTGTTATTACTCCTGTTTGTATTTCTAAGTTTTCTCCCTCTTCTTCTCCTCCATGCTGGTCTTTTTCTAATGATACTGGTACGTTGAAGCATCAACTTTATGACTGCTCTAATGAATTTAAGTTTTGGAAATGTGTTTGGTTTATATGCATGAAAAATTTTAAGTATGATCTTACATTAACATTCCAAAATGTTTTCCTGGGTTCTTCTTCACCTGATATTGATGAATCATCTTCTGTTTCCTTGTTATTTGATCTTTTTATTGCATTAGCTTTTAAAGTTATCTTATCCTCTTGGAAAGATAGTTCTAAATTATCTTCATTAACTTGGTGGAATTTTATTTGTGATGAGCATAGAATCGCTAATGTTTCCTCCATCTCTATCTCTCACAAGTCTAAATCTGGTCTTCTTTGGCTTCCCTTTTCATCATATCTCTCTACTCATACTCCTTTACACTAACCCTTTCTTTTCTCTCTGTCTACACCTTCTGTCTCTCCTTCTCCTTTCTTCTCTCTCTCCCCGCTCTTTCTTCTTCTTTTCTGTTTCTTATTTCCCCAATGTTATTCTTTTATTAAATGTTCATAATAATTACTTATGCTTTATGATACTCTATGTATAGTATGACTTCTCATTTGATTGTCCCTATTTTCTCTTTTATTCCTTGTTTTTGAAAATCAGGGGGCAAGGGACTGGGAAAGCTTCCCCAGAGTCTACTAGGCCCAAATGGCAAAGTCGAGTATCTTGAGGTAAAGACGATGTGGTGAGGATAAATCCTCCAGCCGCCGTTCGTATTTCAATCGAGGAATCCCGCTGCTCCAGCGCAGAACCTGGAGCCACGGGAATCCTTGATTGAAATACAAGCGCTGGCTGGAGTATTTATCCTTGCCACATCGTCTTTACCTCAAGATACTCGACTTTGCCTTTTGGGCCTAGCTAGCAGACTCCGGGGAAGCTTTCCCAGCCTCTCGCCCCCTGCTATCAAGACCTAATCGTCGGGCATCATATTGCAGGATACATCTATCCTAAGTGATATACTTCAAATAGCACTGAAGCAGTTTTTGAGGCGCCTACAGCCAGGTGATCGCTGTGGGTTTATCCCCTGCTAAAATGTGACATATATTTTTCTTGAACTGATTTTGTGTCCCACTTGATTTGTACATTTCTGCCCTGATGAAGGTGTAGCCCCGGCATGGGCCCCACACCGAAACACGCGTTGGTGCACTGGGGATATTGCGACTGATCTCCTCTCTATCTCCCCAAAGATTTGTCTTCATTTATTACATTGTGTGTATGTGATATGGTTTGTATGCAATTTCAGTATGTATAATGGTTTGATAGTTGAGGTTTTATGTGTGGGACTGTATTGAATATCTTGGTATTTGATTTTAACAATCCACTCTGTGGTTGATATTCATGTATTGAAGATGATCTATGCGACCTAATAAAATCTTTATATATTTGTAATGAAATATTCTTGGTCTGTCCTGGGGAGCATTGTTTTGTTTATTAAATGACCTTGCAGTTAGGCATATAATTGAATGCTCATAGGTTGCAGATAAATAGACCCTTACCCCCTAACATCTGTGGGGAAATTCTTACAGTAAGGAGGGGGGAGTGGATTGGGAGAGGAATAAAAACAATAGCAGGGGATATAATAACAGTTAACTTTAGAGACATTGCAGCAGTAAAATATATATGTAATGCACCCCCTAGCAGATCTCACACACAAATCCACCCCTTACATCTGTCATACTTTTATCCATATACACCACAAAGACCAGTGCAGAGAAATAGAATTCCCATGAATAGGGTCCCACAGATGGAACCTCAGTATAGACCAGTCCAACGGCAAAACCCATATCAAACCAATTCAGCCTATGACCCCTTCTTAGCCCAACACGTGCACTGGAATAGGTTCAGTGCTCTTGAAGAGGTCGACTGACTTGAACTAGAGAAACCTATTACGTTAGACACCCTTACAAGATTAGAGGAGGAAGGTCCGATTGTAACAGGAATCGGAATTCCAAGCTCCATAAGGCACAGCGATTGTAGAGAAGCTAGTAAAAAGAATGTAAAAACCAAAAAAGGGGGAAATAAAACAACAGAACAACTAGATCAAAAGGTAACCCCAGAGCAAAATAAGGACAGTGATAACATCCCAGAATCCTGTAACAATATAACAACTTTAGAAATAGTACAGGAAGAGCATCTAGCAAGGGATCCTACAGAACAGCTGAGGGGGGCAATCACGGTAATCTTCGGATTATATCCTGGAACATTGCTGGACTATCAGCTAAATTTGAATCCCAGGAATGGCAGAATTATATTAAAAATGTTCAAATTATATGCCTCCAAGAAACATGGGCGGTCGACCCAAACCTGTATAGTCTAGAGGGGTATAAATGTTTTTCGGTGCCAGCTACTAAGTCACTATCGGGTAGAGTAATCGGGGGACTGATAATGTATGTAGGGAACTTGGACTAATTATAATTGGAAATCACAGAATATACAAGCTGTGGGGTTTCTTTTCAAAAAATGTAACATTCTTTTAATAAACTGGTATAATGCCGTAGGCACGATGGGAAAGGGGTCCGTTGTTAAGGAACTGGACTCCTGCTTAGAAAAGTTGGTTTCCTCAAATAAGACACCAAACCCCCCCAGTATAATACTTCTGGGGGATTTTAATTGCCATCTCTGTGGCAATTTAAAACCATTCAACAGAGATTGGTCAAGATGCACTGTAGCAAAAGGGCCACATTTTGCTCATGTAACTGAGGGCTGGGACTTAGAGAAATTAACAAAAATGCACAATCTAGATCACACTATAGACCTTGCAGAGTTAGGTGAAAATGGAGACCTCAACCCAACATTCAGAGGTAGAGGTTGCCAGTCATATATTGACTTCATTCTAGTCTCACCCCTCATAAGGAGAAACATTAATAACATGGCCATAGAGGCAAGCATCTTTAGTGACCACAATCCCTTGACCCTTGTACTAAAAGGGTTTGATTTTAAAAAATCCACAAGGAGAACAGATGTTATGGAAAAGGCAGTGGATGAGGGAAGGAGGATTAAGTGGGCAAAAATCGATGGAGATAGATTTTATAGAAACTTAATTACTGAGGGACTAAACGCCATAAACATATGTCTCAACCCTCAAGTGGAAGGAGCACCAGTGGTTAGCGCATTTGAAGAAATTGCGCGCCACGTGGATAGTCTATTAAAGACTTCTAAAGATAGTAAAGTTCCTTCCACACCACGTTGGTTTGACTCTATTTGCACTAAGGCGCACAAACAACTTAAACTTAGTCTCCACTCCAAACCTAGGGATAAGCTTAAATTTGCACAACACAGAATTGAATATAAAAAAGCACTGAATAGCCGGAAAAAGAGTTTACAGTTTCAAGCTTGGGAGGATCTGAGGGAGGCAGCAGAAAGGCGAGATACCTCGGGATTCTGGAAGGTTATTAATACCCCATGCATCCAGGACCCAGGAGCACCTAAAATAATTAACACGATCTTACCCGAACAATGGCAGACCCACTTCCGGAGCCTCTATAATTATGCAGGACACTCACTTCAGGGTGAAGGACCAAGGTTAATTCCAAATACAAGACTGGACTTTCGCCTGGAAGAAGTGGAATTGGCAATAGTGGGACTCTGCAAGAATAAAGCACCCGGCCCTGATGGGATACCCCCCGACCTCTACCTGAGCAACACAGACCTATGGGCCCCACTGCTCACGAGGGTCTTGAACGAGGCAGTGGTGGCAGGACTGCCTCGCTCTTGGTCAACAGCAACCATAGTCCCGATCTATAAAAAAGGGAATCGCGATGACCCTCAATGTTACCGCCCCATATCCCTTATAGACGTGACAGCTAAAGTACTGGGCCATGTCATTTTACATCGTCTGCAGGAATGGGAGGAGGAGTATCAGGTCCTGACAGATGTTCAATATGGCTTCAGGAAGGGTAGATCCACTACTGATCAATGCCTGAACCTGTACCTCCTGACAGCAAAATACACCATCGCTAGCAGTGGGACCATATATATGGGGTTCATGGATCTCTCCGCGGCTTTTGACCGTGTAAATAGAGAAAAACTTTGGTCGTTGCTGTTAAGTCTAGGAGTGGATCAACCCCTTGTAGACATTCTAAAAACTCTACACTGGAATACGTCTGCAAGTGTGAGATATAACCAAGAGGGAAGTAGGACTGACCCCTTCTTATGCACCAGGGGAGTGAGGCAGGGCTGCATTTTAGAGCCCTTCCTGTTCTCTATATATATTAATCTCCTGGAAAAAGAACTGCTTAAATTACATGTGGATTCACCCCAAATTGGCCATCGAGCGGTGCCGGTATTACTTTATGCCGATGATGCGGTACTGTTAGCCAGAACCCCATTGGGATTACAGAAGCTGATTGATGGTTTTGTCGAATTTATGGCCTTACTTGATTTATCGACAAATTTGGAAAGATCTTACATCATGTCAACAGGAGCAAAAGATAAAGGGAAATTCACCTATAAAATTGGGTCACACAAGATTGGCCAGGTTAAGATCTTTTCATATCTTGGTGTGCCTTTTGATGATCAACTGAACTTTAACCCCCTGGTGGAGAAACACGCAACAAAGCTGGCAGCGTCAACAGGGGCCTTAATGGGGTACGGGAGAAGACTGGGCAGATGGTCCCCAGAGCAAATTTTGAACCTGTATAGATCAATTTGTTGTGCCAAGGTTACATACGGAGCAGAAGTATGGGGTTTTATAGACAAAAAATTACAACAGATTCAGGTGGAAGAAAATATATTCCTCAGAAGAATCCTGAAACTGCCACAGAGTATTCCGGCCTATATTATTCATGAGGAAGTTGGAGAACCTTACATTGAAGACCGGATCAAAATTAAACCTCTCCTTGCCTGGGTTAAAATCTGGATTAACCCAGAAGCGGCCCTTATAAGACAAATCATAAAAGACTGTCTGAAACGTGACAAAGGGGGTCACATACCCTGGCTAAAGTATATAAAGGACTCTCTGGAGGCAATTGGCTGTAAAAATTTCTTCACAGACCCAGAATCCTTAACTGGCCAGAACAAAACTATGGTTAAAAAACTTTTTTCAGACTGGTCTCCTACGACTAGGGCTGAGATGGAAAGACATAAGCCCACTGTTTTATCCTATTGCCAACTAACAGTGAAACAAGGAATGGAACCATATTTGAGGGTCATGCATAATGCTCAGGACCGGTACCATATGACCCGATTCAGACTAAATATGCTCCATCATTTACTTGCGGTCCCTTCTGGGTTCACTCTTACAGTGGAGGCGAAGGGTACCTGCGGCTGCAACACTAGGTCTCCGCAGGATACCCTTCACTTTGTTTTGTTATGCCCCTTTTACTCTGCCCCAAGACGTAAGTTTTTAGTCGGGATCCTGAAAGAAACGAAAATCAGACAAGCAAAAAAGGCCTTGAGATTTCTTCAGGAAGCCGCAGATGCCCATACGTTGCTTTGCACTACAAGTGTTATCCGGGTTGCATTGCGGCTAAGGAACACTAGAGAAATAAATGATTTTAATGCTCCCTAATTACGTAAAGTAAATTCCTCTTTTCCCTATATTTATGAAATGCGTTTTTAGCTAAATTTTAACCTTTTTAAAAAAAATTGTATTTAAATATATGTGTGTATATTGTGTATGTGCTTTTATGGTGTTTTTTTAAGTGCCGAATAAAGATTTATAATTGAAATTGAAATTGAATGCTCATAGGCAGGTTTCTCCCCTGACTTGCTATTCTAACACCAGCTTGGACAGCGTGCTCAGGTCACAGCAAAACAAAAGTGAAAGCATGCCATGATAATAATGAGAACAAGAGGTGGTGAGGGACAGAGTCTCTGAATTAAACAGAATACTCTCACCCAGTCAAGAGATCAGGGCTAGATCCAACACCGTTTTTTAGCTCACTGCACCATCCCAGTTTCAGAACCTGGCTGTATGCAAATTAGTCTGTTCCTGTCCCAGTGCATGATGGGAACAGGGCAAACCAAACTACAAAAGCCAATTCTTACACTGGGAAGGAAACAAGCTACCGGGGACCGGTTTCTGGCATTTCAGCCTCTTCGGCCCGGCGTGGTCTGTTTAACTCAGACACTCTGTTCATCACCACCCCCTTTTGTAAATCATTTTTGGCCACCATAGGTGTGGCAGGGTATACTCAGACATGAGTCCCTTTCTCACTGCTCCATCAGGATTCAAGCAAGCCGGGCCGAAGAAGGCTGAAATGCCAGAAACCGGTCCCCGGTAGCTTGTCTCCTTTCTGGTGAAGAATTGGCTTGGTAGTTTAGTCTGCCCTGTTCCCATGATGCACTGGGCCAGGGACAGACTGATTTGCATATAGCCAGGTTCTGAGCTGGGATGGGGCAGTGAGATAAATAACGGTGATGGATCAAGCCCTGATCTTTGGACTGGGTAAGAGTGGTCTGTTTAACTCAGACACTCTGTTCATCACCACCCCCTTTTGTAAATCATTTTTGGCCACCATAGGTGTGGCAGGGTATACTCAGACATGAGTCCCTTTCTCACTGCTCCATCAGGATTCAAGCAAGCCGGGCCGAAGAAGGCTGAAATGCCAGAAACCGGTCCCCGGTAGCTTGTCTCCTTTCTGGTGAAGAATTGGCTTGGTAGTTTAGTCTGCCCTGTTCCCATGATGCACTGGGCCAGGGACAGACTGATTTGCATATAGCCAGGTTCTGAGCTGGGATGGGGCAGTGAGATAAATAACGGTGATGGATCAAGCCCTGATCTTTGGACTGGGTAAGAGTGGTCTGTTTAACTCAGACACTCTGTTCATCACCACCCCCTTTTGTAAATCATTTTTGGCCACCATAGGTGTGGCAGGGTATACTCAGACATGAGTCCCTTTCTCACTGCTCCATCAGGATTCAAGCAAGCCGGGCCGAAGAAGGCTGAAATGCCAGAAACCGGTCCCCGGTAGCTTGTCTCCTTTCTGGTGAAGAATTGGCTTGGTAGTTTAGTCTGCCCTGTTCCCATGATGCACTGGGCCAGGGACAGACTGATTTGCATATAGCCAGGTTCTGAGCTGGGATGGGGCAGTGAGATAAATAACGGTGATGGATCAAGCCCTGATCTTTGGACTGGGTAAGAGTGGTCTGTTTAACTCAGACACTCTGTTCATCACCACCCCCTTTTGTAAATCATTTTTGGCCACCATAGGTGTGGCAGGGTATACTCAGACATGAGTCCCTTTCTCACTGCTCCATCAGGATTCAAGCAAGCCGGGCCGAAGAAGGCTGAAATGCCAGAAACCGGTCCCCGGTAGCTTGTCTCCTTTCTGGTGAAGAATTGGCTTGGTAGTTTAGTCTGCCCTGTTCCCATGATGCACTGGGCCAGGGACAGACTGATTTGCATATAGCCAGGTTCTGAGCTGGGATGGGGCAGTGAGATAAATAACGGTGATGGATCAAGCCCTGATCTTTGGACTGGGTAAGAGTGGTCTGTTTAACTCAGACACTCTGTTCATCACCACCCCCTTTTGTAAATCATTTTTGGCCACCATAGGTGTGGCAGGGTATACTCAGACATGAGTCCCTTTCTCACTGCTCCATCAGGATTCAAGCAAACCGGGCCGAAGAAGGCTGAAATGCCAGAAACCGGTCCCCGGTAGCTTGTCTCCTTTCTGGTGAAGAATTGGCTTGGTAGTTTAGTCTGCCCTGTTCCCATGATGCACTGGGCCAGGGACAGACTGATTTGCATATAGCCAGGTTCTGAGCTGGGATGGGGCAGTGAGATAAATAACGGTGATGGATCAAGCCCTGATCTTTGGACTGGGTAAGAGTGGTCTGTTTAACTCAGACACTCTGTTCATCACCACCCCCTTTTGTAAATCATTTTTGGCCACCATAGGTGTGGCAGGGTATACTCAGACATGAGTCCCTTTCTCACTGCTCCATCAGGATTCAAGCAAGCCGGGCCGAAGAAAGCTGAAATGCCAGAAACCGGTCCCCGGTAGCTTGTCTCCTTTCTGGTGAAGAATTGGCTTGGTAGTTTAGTCTGCCCTGTTCCCATGATGCACTGGGCCAGGGACAGACTGATTTGCATATAGCCAGGTTCTGAGCTGGGATGGGGCAGTGAGATAAATAACGGTGATGGATCAAGCCCTGATCTTTGGACTGGGTAAGAGTGGTCTGTTTAACTCAGACACTCTGTTCATCACCACCCCCTTTTGTAAATCATTTTTGGCCACCATAGGTGTGGCAGGGTATACTCAGACATGAGTCCCTTTCTCACTGCTCCATCAGGATTCAAGCAAGCCGGGCCGAAGAAGGCTGAAATGCCAGAAACCGGTCCCCGGTAGCTTGTCTCCTTTCTGGTGAAGAATTGGCTTGGTAGTTTAGTCTGCCCTGTTCCCATGATGCACTGGGCCAGGGACAGACTGATTTGCATATAGCCAGGTTCTGAGCTGGGATGGGGCAGTGAGATAAATAACGGTGATGGATCAAGCCCTGATCTTTGGACTGGGTAAGAGTGGTCTGTTTAACTCAGACACTCTGTTCATCACCACCCCCTTTTGTAAATCATTTTTGGCCACCATAGGTGTGGCAGGGTATACTCAGACATGAGTCCCTTTCTCACTGCTCCATCAGGATTCAAGCAAGCCGGGCCGAAGAAGGCTGAAATGCCAGAAACCGGTCCCCGGTAGCTTGTCTCCTTTCTGGTGAAGAATTGGCTTGGTAGTTTAGTCTGCCCTGTTCCCATGATGCACTGGGCCAGGGACAGACTGATTTGCATATAGCCAGGTTCTGAGCTGGGATGGGGCAGTGAGATAAATAACGGTGATGGATCAAGCCCTGATCTTTGGACTGGGTAAGAGTGGTCTGTTTAACTCAGACACTCTGTTCATCACCACCCCCTTTTGTAAATCATTTTTGGCCACCATAGGTGTGGCAGGGTATACTCAGACATGAGTCCCTTTCTCACTGCTCCATCAGGATTCAAGCAAGCCGGGCCGAAGAAGGCTGAAATGCCAGAAACCGGTCCCCGGTAGCTTGTCTCCTTTCTGGTGAAGAATTGGCTTGGTAGTTTAGTCTGCCCTGTTCCCATGATGCACTGGGCCAGGGACAGACTGATTTGCATATAGCCAGGTTCTGAGCTGGGATGGGGCAGTGAGATAAATAACGGTGATGGATCAAGCCCTGATCTTTGGACTGGGTAAGAGTGGTCTGTTTAACTCAGACACTCTGTTCATCACCACCCCCTTTTGTAAATCATTTTTGGCCACCATAGGTGTGGCAGGGTATACTCAGACATGAGTCCCTTTCTCACTGCTCCATCAGGATTCAAGCAAGCCGGGCCGAAGAAGGCTGAAATGCCAGAAACCGGTCCCCGGTAGCTTGTCTCCTTTCTGGTGAAGAATTGGCTTGGTAGTTTAGTCTGCCCTGTTCCCATGATGCACTGGGCCAGGGACAGACTGATTTGCATATAGCCAGGTTCTGAGCTGGGATGGGGCAGTGAGATAAATAACGGTGATGGATCAAGCCCTGATCTTTGGACTGGGTAAGAGTGGTCTGTTTAACTCAGACACTCTGTTCATCACCACCCCCTTTTGTAAATCATGATAATAATGAGGTCTGCTTTCACATTTGATTGGTGCTAGGGGGCATATATCTGTCCATGAGCACAAATTAACACAGAAGAGGTAGTGAAGGAAAGGGGAACATGTCCTTTCCTAGTGGATTCCAGGTAGGGGATCATATTGGGCATAAGACCCCCAAGCAGGGATCTGCTCCAGTAGACCACCAGGGCATGAATCGTTGCACACCCCCTAAATCTGCTCACATAGTCTTTCTGCCCCCCCCCCCCCTGGGTGTTTAGACCTAAACTGCCCGGGGGCGGAAAGCCCATTAGAAACAAAGGAATACAATTTGATTTTGCTTTGGAGAGTAGCTCCCCTGGGCAAGGCCCTGCATTGTTCTCACCCCTGGCAACATGAGTCTTTCTGCCCCGAATGGATGGATAGAAGGAATTTATCACAATGTTTGTCCCAATGAAGGGTTGAAAAAATGCTAATCACCAGAAAATCAAAATGTCACTCGTTCTTCTTGGGAGGGGGTCATCCTTCTATGTGCATGGGTCTGTGGCCTCCCAAACCTAGCCACATTAGTGTTTCTGCCCCCACCTCCCCCCCGGAGGGATTAGGAAATGTTTAGCACTAACCTGTCCCCACAGGGGTGGAAATCCCATTAGGCACACATTTGTTTTATAAAAATAAATACAGGAGTAGGCAGACTTTACTGGTGCTGGGCACATCCCCCACCCATATAGCCCAAACAGTATTTCTGCCCATCTCCGGTACAAAGCATCCCTATTGTAAAGGCAATGAAGAGGAAAATTGGTTGATTTTGGGCATAGCTTTGTTGTGGTAAATGCAAATTTCCTCTTACTTGCCATGCTAAATAGCTTCACTAAATGGACTCAAATGCCAACCTGGGAAACTTCCAAACCCCAACATTCTTTTTTTAATTAGACTCTCAGGGGAGTCCAGGTTGTGTTGCTGACAAGAATTACCAATCTATTACCACATTGTCTTACAAACCTTACATTTCGCCTAAATTCACAAGTTTTCCTTACATTTCTCTGATGGAAACATTGCAAATGTGCAGGGATTCACAAAATTCCTACCACCCGGCATTCCCACAATTGTCCCAATAAACTCTCCACCCCACTTGTGTGGCAGGGCTTAGTGCTCACAAATAAAACTGATCAAACTAGTGATAATGGGAGTCTTCAGGAGGTTTTTACAGTTAGATCCGTTCTGGCAGTGGGCACTATTGCTGGCCACACGAGTGAGGTAGTGATTTTATTAGAACAAATGTGTGAATGCTGGGTGCCAGAAAATCTGTAAATACCAAATATTCTGGAACTTTCTCTCACTGAATTTTACAAAAATGTTGGATTTTTGATTCTGACTCCGCTTTTGGTTTGTAGGACATTGTAGTTAAGAAAAGTTATGGGGATCTACGTAGGACACAACACCCTGGACTTCGCCAGGAGTCTGTTTTTCAAAAATGTCTCAGTTTGGCAGCTTTCCCCAGGTGGGGGCTGAGCCCAGGCCCTAAACCCACAGCTACCCACATTGCATAGAAAAAGGGTTGGTTTTGAATGGAAAAGTTTGATAATTCCATGTTGTGTTCTTGGGCCTTTTCTAGAACAGGGGGCACTCACTTAAGTGGGGAAGCATTTTTTTGAGACAAGAGTGTGAAAGCTGAGTGGTAGGAAATTTATGAATTCCCACTGATTCCAGAACTTTCACTGAAATGTGTAGAAAAAGTGTTTTTTGTCTAAATTTGAGTTTTGAGGGTCACTGTGGGTAGGAAAAGTTAGGGGGATTTATGCTGGGTCTACAACCTTGAACTCCCAAGAATGTCTAGTTTAAAAAAATGTGTGGTCTTTTGTAGGTTTCCTTGGTTGGCAGTCAAGCCAAGGCCCAACATGCAGAGCTTTCCACATTGCACAAATTGAATGCTTTGAGTGAACAAAATGTATCTGTTCATGTTACACTTTGGGACCTTTTCTTCAGTGGGTGCTGTCCTCGCCAACATAAGTGGGGTAGATCTTTTATGAGGACAAGAGTGGGAACACTGTTTGGTACGAATATTTCAGCACCCTGCAGATTCTGGAACTTTCTCTCACAGAAATGTGAGGAAAATATGTGTTTTTTGCCTTAATGTGAGGTTTGGGGGGCATTGTGTGTAAGAAAAGCTACTGTGATCCATGCCAGGCACATAACTCTGGACTTCTACGGGTGTCTAGTTTTCAAAATTGTCTGTGTTTAGTCACTTTACTTGGATTGCATCCTGGCCCAAAATGAACAGATACACTAATTGCAATAAAAGGTTCAGTTTTGAGTGGAAAAATGTGCTCTGTTCATGTTGCGTTTTGGGGCCTTTCCTTTTGCAGGCGCTGGGCCTATCCACATAAGTGGGGTAATTTTTCTATTGGGACAGGATGGGAACACTGGTTGGCAGGAATCTTCTGGATGCATGCAAAATAGTAAGAAAATGCATTCTGTCTCTACATTTGAAATTCAAAAGGTCTTGCAAGTATGAAAATGCAAAGGGATTCACTCAAGGCACATCATCTTAGAGTCCTCCAGTTGTCTAGTTTTTAAAAATGTCTCAGTTTGGAAGATGTTCCAGAGTGGCAACTGAACCCACACCCATTATCCACAGTTACCCTAAAAAATAGACTGGATCATAAAGACATCCACATCAAGAAGAAGAAATGGGATCCAGCAGACACCTTGGATGCAGCTGGAAGACCTGGACTCAGAAGTTGTCCTGGTCCTACTCTCCCATACCCATCTGCAGATGCAAGAGAAGACCAAAAACGTCATCACAACTTGCCAAAACATCTACGGGGGAAATAACAAGATCTTGAAGACTCATATGGCCAAAACAACTGCAGTCGCTCTTGCAGGTGATGCACTGGAAGAGGTTGAGGCCTTCGCCTACCTGGGCTGTGTCATAGACAACCAACATGGCACAGACACTGTTGTCACGGCAAGAATTGGAAAAATAAGGGCTGCTTTTATTCTCCTAAAGATCTGGAGCACCAAGAACCTAACACTGTAAACCAAGATCAAGCTTTTTAACACCAATGTAAAACTGGTCCTTCTGTAATGAGCAGAAGTGTGAAGCACAGTAATGACCACCACGAAAAAAGTCCAGACCATCATCAACACATGTCTGAGGAAAATCCTCCAAATATGCTAGCCAAACACCATCAGCAACAACAACCTATGACAGTATACTTTCCAACTCCCTGCTCACAAAGAAATCTTGAAAAGATGCTGGCGTTGGATAGGTCATACCCTCCGCAAGCCAGCATCAAACACCACCAAGCAAGCCTAGCCTCGAATCCTCAAGGAAGAAGGAAAGGTGGAAGGTCAAGAAATACCTGGTGCTGAGGCTATGAGGCAGACTGCAAGGAGATTCTTCACACCTGGAGTTAAATTGAACGAAAAGCCCAGGACAGAGATGACTAGGGAGTCCTGGTTGATGGTCTATAAGCATAAGCAAGTACCCAAAATATAGGTTGGTTTAGAGTTTAGAAACGTGATCTGTCAATGCGGTGTTTTATGGTCTTTCCTGCAGCAGGCCGTGGGCCCACCCACACATCATGTTTACTGGCAGAAATGTGGTAGCACAAGTTTGCAGGATATTTGTGGATTCCTTAAGATTCTTGAACATTTTCACAGAAACAATTAAGGAAAATGCTTGTTTCTTGCCTATGCCCTTGATTGATCATACACCAGAATTCCTCTCCCTTTATACCATCAATGATTGTTTAAGGGTGAAGCACATATTCAAAATTAAAATACTTTTTTCTGGAAGATTTACAAAGTTGTAACTTTTGTGGATGAACTGATATGTAGAAGAGAGCACCACAACAATATACATACATTTTGCTTAAACCTTCATTGAATGCTTATCTGATACTAGAACATATAAAGAGATTTCCTTTATGTTTTTGTGTGTGTGTGTGTGTGTCTTTGTATGCTATGACACACCCCCATGGCCAGATCAATGTTCTCAGATACTGCTGATATGGTGGTATCATACACACTGACACTATCCTCCTTTCTTGCCATACAGAACTGTGAAAAGGCCTAGAAGTAATTACATTTAACTAAAATTTCATCTGCAGCAAACTTAGCTAATTACACATTTGTAGGCATATTTTAATCAAATTATTATGAAATTAAAAGGAACTCAAGGAAGAGGTTCGAACAGGGTCATTAAACCAGTATGCAAATTAAGTGCATCTGTCCTTGTCTTTATAATAAAGCTACATTTTCTTTCATTTGCTTTCTAATTCGACTTTGAGAAAAACCTTTCCTGCCCTCGCCTCGGCACAACTAAAGGAAAGACGTTTGAAGAGGCATTATTATTCATGCTCTCCATCAAATTTTAATAACCATTGATTTGGTCAATTACACTTGTTTAGCTCCGACATATCATTACATTTGTAGGGTACATTTCTCAAAGTGGCAACAATAAATGAAAATGAAGTCTGCACCTCTGCACTCAATCTCACATGTCCTTATTTAAAAAGTTCTTCTATTATGTGTGTTTTACATTGTTCTAGTTTAAGAGTATAATACCAGAAATGTTAAAAGCTCCTGCCACAGAAATTGATGGTCTACAGGCTTTTTTTATAGTGGATAGTGCTTACAATACAATATTGATCTACCTTATTATGGGTTGCAGAAAAAACAGCCATCGCTTAAATATTATTTGATTGGTTTGCGCTTTCTAACAAACAGTGAAATCTATCCTAGTGGAACTACTATTAAGTATGAAGAACATTTTTACCTCTTAACATTCACAATTAATCCTTGCAGTACGTTTAGAAATCAACGTCAGTAGCAGGTTTCCATGAGCCCTTCAATCAGCAAAAAATATTCAAGAAGCTGTTCTCTTGGGTAGAAAATCTGCACAAATGAAGTATGCTGAAGAAGTGCATTTGCATAATGAACTTTATTTTACCCACAGGTAATTTCTGTATATTTGGAGAAACTCACACCACTACTCCGTCATAACATATTGAAGCATTTCATTCTGTGTCCTACCCTGGAAAGTCATATAGTCCTGCCTTTAATTCAAATATCTGTGCATGTTATTTCTAGGTGGGTATTGGGACACCCTCAAACATTTTACCTTCACCCCTCCAATTTGCTGAAATAAGGTTTTGTTAACTTTAGTACTCTGTGCCATTTATCACAGCTAACCAGTGCTAAAGTTCTTGTTCTCATTACTTTAAACATGATCAAATTAGATTACACCCAGTTGGCACTTCTGAGTTGCGTATAAGTCCTAGTAAAGTGGTATTACATTTACCCAGGGCCTGTAAAAAAATGCTACTGATTTAACCATCCACTTAAGTAGCCCAATTGGCAGTTTTAAACTGCCAATTGGACTTGGAAAATAACTATATGGCCACCCCTAAACCTTTCTTTTTAATACATATAAGCCACACCTAAAGTAGGTCCTAAACAGCCAATAGGTCATGGTGCATTGTATTATTGAAAAAGTAGAACAGGTGCTTTTTTGTTTTACATGTCATGCTAGTAGAAAACTACTAAAACATAAGTTAGCGACAGCTTTTAGGCGATAGCGACCGGTTTGGAGTCCGCATGTCAGCGATATTTTTATCGCTAATGACATGCAAAGTGGGCGTACCGAAACTGTTAGCTACTAAAAGCAGTCGCTAACACAGCTATCGCCTATTAGCAAAGGTAGTCTAGCGATAAAAAAATTGCGCTAAGCGCGATTATTGCTACATTCTAATGCCTGCTAAAAACATGACTAAACCTTTTTATCCAATGGGAGGTGGATTTTCAGCGATATTCAACATTTCGCCACTATCGCTGGATATTTTAGCACAATGGAGAAAAACGTTGCTAATAGCAGGTTTTCTCCGCTAACATATCCAGCGATAGGCAGCAATAAAAAAAAAGCGCTAAGCTCATTTAGCGATAAATATCACTATTTCTTGCTAATATGCCCCCTAGGTGTGCAAAGTTCCCTCTAGGGTACCTGCACTGCATACACCCTATGTCAATATCGAGGCCCTCGAATCTACGTAAACGTGAGATGCACAAACCTGTGCTTGCATTTAAAGGAGATTCTTTAGCCTATTTATTAAGATTTATCACTGTGTTTGCATCACAATGGAGACGCAAAATGATACTAAATCTTTATTTTTTTTTTATAAATTTGCCTAGCAGAGCTAAACTTGTCAGCTCTGTAAAACACTCAAAAGTAGCTCTAAGCAGCAACTGTAGAAAAGAATGACCTGGGAGGGTAAAGTTTATCTTTTTAATGATAACATGCACATATTTACTTCCAAGTATGCGTTTTTGGTTGCACTGAAAATTGGGGATCCGTTACCTGCCAGATCCACTTCCAGTGAGCTCCTCTTAGGAGCCCTCCTGGTAACCAGGAGGGTAACTATGCTATCATAATATGATGTTTTCCACTTTTTACATCTTTTAAAACTTCTTCCTCTATGTCTCTGGCACTATCTTCTCTTCTCTAATTTTTTACAAACCCCTACAGGTCCGGTGCATTATTGAGGTGGAGTTGTGTCCCCGTGCCCTGATGAAATTGCACTTAATGTTTCGGGCAATTAAACATGTCGGCCGTTCAGGTTAAAATGGTCTGAACATGCCACTATTTTTCAACTGAGTGTGAACACAATTACAATTAAAGAATATGTGTGATAGATGTCCACAACTTAATTTTGACTTATGGGGAGTCCAGTTTATCTCCTTCACATCCTACTAGATGGTAGATACATATCAATTCATTGATACACATCACTCTTTTTAAAACAAATATTATTTAAAGTAAGGTCACATTCTTTTCTGTCAGGAAAGTGCTGATGATGATAAAGCGAGCCAACTTGTGAATACCAACCAGTAGCTCAATGGATGTTGGTTAAGTGAGGCACTTTCTGACCCACCTAACATTTTTCATAAAAATGTTTCTCTATCTTGTTAGCCTGTTCTGAGACTATTGGCCGATAGGCTCCCGATTTGACCTAGGCAGTTGATGAATTTGATTAATTTGAATAACACATATGGGTGGGCATGGCTGAATCGCCAGCATTGCCTCGCCAACGCAGTATGATACTTTCCCCCAAAAAATGTCCAAAAAGTTTATGTATTTGTCTATAACCACCACTGAGTGGGGGGTGTCCTGGTTGTAGTTCCCCCTAATGATCCTCATTTAACCCATGATTGTATTACTTAGCTCCAAGGGGGTGCATGGGTGTTCCCATGCAACCACGCAAGGTTTCTGACGCTAAACCTTATTTAAAAAAAAACTAGATAGGGTTTAGCATTAGAAAATAGCGCCCATTTTAAATATGCCCTAAGTAGGAGAAATGCTTTCATTCTACTTCGTTTCCCTATTTTCTATGTGTGCTGCACTGCACAACACACACAAAGTGGGAAAACTTTAAAGTTAGTCTGAGTGCAGTATTTTGGACTGGAAGGCTATCCTTCCAGTACAAAACCTTTGCTAGACTCATGCACTAGGTGCAAAGGTGGGTGCATGGTGCATGGAAGCTAACTTCGGAAGCTTATGGGAGGAGAGTGCCATATTTCTGTTATTATGGGGTTCTCCTGCTCTCTTCCTCGCATTCAGCTTTTTTGCCTGCTGTGCTGCGTTGCATGCAGTTTTAGTAAATCTGCCCCATAGTGTATTAATTTACAATACCTCTACTGCATATCAGAAAGGGTGAGTTCTATATCTTCCTTCCACTGGCCTGGTGCTTTTCTAGAGGATTGGTTCATCACCTCAACCGTAGCTTTATAGAGTATCGGGATTAGTCCTTTCGCGGAAGCAGCAGTATAAGGCACAATGTGTGCACCAAACTCTGGACATTTCAAAAGGAATATATGTATCAGGGCTTTTATTGCATGTTTATTACAATATTAAAGGAAGATATATACTTTTTTTTTGTTTAAGAAATTTTTCTTCAGTTTTAACAATACAGAAAACAATGTCATACAGTAATAATAATGCTAATAATAATAATAATAATAATAATAATAACTACTTGATCTTTTTCTTGCTATTGCTTTCAAAGTAATTCTATCTTGCTGGAAAGATAATTCCAAACTCTCTGTTACTACTTGGTGGAATTTCATCTGTGATGAGCATAGGATTGCTGTTGCCTCTTCTTCCTCTATACTGTTGAAAATTAAGTCTGATCTCCTATGGCTCCCCTTCGTTAATTTCCTCTCTTATTCACCTTCCCCTTTGACTTCATAATTTGCTTTTCTTTCTCAGCATATATTCCCCTCTCTTCTGGATTCTCCCTCTCTCCTTCCCTTTCTCCCTCTTCCCCCAACCCTTTTCTCCTTTCTTTTCTTTCTCTTTTTCTCTTTCTTTCGCTTCTTTCCCTTTTCCTTCATCTTCTCGGTTATTCTGATTTTTATTATTATATGCCTTTTGTTTTTACCTTATTTCACGCATTATTATTACTGTAAAGGAAGATATATAATGTGCTATGTGAATTTCGAGTTCTGAACTGTGTTATACTGTGTTCTGGGTAGATTTTATTACAGTTGTGAAAAGAGGTGTAGGCATTGAGATGTCTATTTCTATTGTAGGGAGGACATCCTGTATCTAATTTTCAAACAACTATATGTATGCTTAGCCTGTGATACTCAATAATAATATTATTCAATGTGTGGGACATCAAAGCCTCCCGTGTCGTATAGAAGTGTTAAAGTATAACAGGAATTTCTAGGCAGCTCGTTGACTTACAAACATATTGCTAATGTCTTGTGGATCTGCAAAAAGAACCCTTTGGCTAGTGGTATAGGAATATTTGTGAATAAGTATAATAAATAAGAAGAAACACCATATTGACCACTGCCACCCTGGTGCCCAGAGGAGGGTAGCGATTTTGATCTCTCTATTTTGTCTTGATTTCTGGCCTCGATGGGGCCCCAATTCTCTTTTGGCATTGAATTGTGATCTCCATGAACCATAATTCCCAAATACCTGATAGACTCCCCACATCAATATAAAGGGACATTTAATTTTAGGCTATTGGCAATACTTCAATGGACGTGAACATTCCTGCATAAGTGGAGGTATCTTGCCTGTGGGGCTTTTCATATACAATATATTATCATTGGCATACATTTTTTGCTTTTCCTTAAGTATACTAACAGGGGCTCTGTGGCCAATGCTAATAAGATGACCCTCCGGGGGCAGCCCTGCTTTGCGCCCCTCTTAACCGTTATATTTGCAGAGCCCATTCACCCTTATTTGTGCTTTGGGGGCACTATAAAAAATATCTATGCATCTCATTATCTTTGCACCTAAACCCATTCTGAGGAGGGTGGTGAACATGTTTTGCGATCAGAAAGTCTCATGCTTTTGTGCATCCAGCATAACATCCACTGCTGGAAGAGCAGGTCCACTTCGTAATTATCCATTCTGGACCTGACTTAAATCTGGTATTTGTAAAGCGTGAACTACTCACCTCTAATGGTCTCAAGGCGATGGGAGCCGTCGGGAGATTAACTGAGCTACTGCTGAGCTGCTGCTGAGCTGAGCTGCTGCCGGCGACAGTGAGCGGACCGTGAGCTTCCCGATCCGGTATCAGCTGCGCTGGACACTGACCACACCTCCACCCTGGAATTATCCAGACTGTTGCATGGAAACAAGACCTCTCAGGTATGGGTAGAGCCGTTTCATCATGATTTTAGGTAATAGTTTAGTATCTAACATTAAAAGAGATAATGGCCTATAAAGTCACATTTTTGAGGCGATTTCTCTTGTTTAAGCAATACCACTATCATTACCTCCCTAAATGAGTCAGTCAGGACTCTGCACTCTCTGGCCTCCTCCTACAGTGCACCCCCATGGGGAGCTAGGATGTCTGTAAATTCCTTGTAAAATTCTGGCATCAGTCCACCATGGAACTTTACAATTCGACACCTCGCAGTCTGTATTTCTGCCAAAGACTGGGGAGTGTTCAATGGCTCTCTCTCATTTCTCTGTTTTCTGATGGATTTTCTTCTAGTGGATCATCGAGGGGGGGGGGGGGAGTTTCTTCTCCATATATAGGTATGAATAATACTTTGGAAAGCATGGGGCCATCTCAGGTGTAGTATGCTGGTTTTGCCACCCCAGGAATCTATACCCACAATTTCGCTAGAAGCCTATTTAGGAGTCTTTAACCAAGCCACTGTCCTGTTGGGCCAACCCCCCTCTTCATAGCTCCTAACTCTTGCATGTTTGCTCATATACAAAATTTCCAGTCTGCATTATTCTTGAAGTTGAAATAAGTGCATCATGCAGTTCCTTTTTCTCAGCCGGAGAGGTTGCAGCGGCATATTGAGGGTCAATGTGTTTTAGATCAGATTCTAGCTTACTATTCACTACCCTTATGGACTTTAGTATACTCCACTGCTTAGACATGCTTGCCCCCATATATCTACCTTAAATGTGACCCATACAGTGGTCAAAGTGGGAAATAAAAAGTAGGGGAACTGTGGGTGGAGAATCAGGGGGTGGAAATAACCGAAGATTGGATCAGTGAGCGGAGTCAGGGGTGTGGCTAGAAATCGCAAAACATACCAATTTTTTGGTACGTTTAGCATTTCACTGACCAGTTTCAGCTTATAACCTTATTTAACCCGTTGCGTGCTTATGACGAGCTGAGCTCGTCATGAGGCACGGTTGAGCTGCACTCATGACGAGCTGTGCTCGTCACGGCCGTTGGAACGTTCGCACGCGAGGATAATTTCCCCGCTGTGCTGAACGTTCTAAAACGGGTGTGGTTGTGACGAGCTCTGCTCTTCACCAGTGCAGCTCCGCTGTGCCTCATGATGAGCCGAGCTCGTCACCAGCACGGCGGCGCCGCATGCGGCCTCCCCCCCCCGCACAGGAGATAAAAAACCCCGCAGGGAAGGGGTTAATTCAAACAATGGATAAACATGTTTATTTGAGGTTTAATTCAGGAAAAGCAAATACTCTTAGGGAATACAGGTTTATGTAAAGCATGCAAAATATAAGCAGGAACAATGGCATGGGCAAAAATTCAGGATGGTGAGTGTAAAAATTCAGGACAAGGGGTCAAAATTCAGGACAAAAATTCAGGACAGGAGGTCAAAATTCAGGACATAAATTCGGGGTAACAGGTATGCTTTGCAGACACATCAGTGGATGTCATGCAATAGTATATAACTAAATAGGCAAGGAACATAAGTACAAGTCACTTCTCCTACCCCGTCAACTCTCCTTCCCTGTCATTTCCCCTGCCCCGTCACCACTCTGCCTGTTCAACGCTCCTGCCCTTTCACCTCTCCTTCCTGTTCACTGCTCCTGCCCTTTCACTGCTCCCACCCATTAACCACTCCTGCTCATGCCTAATCACTGATCCTGCCCAATCACTGCTCACGCCCTGTCACTTCTCCTGCCTCGTCACTTCTCCTGCCTTGTCACTTCTCCTGCCCGTCACTTCTCCTGCCCGTCACTGCTCTTGCCCCATCACCAATCCTGCCCTGTCACCTCTCCTACCCCGTCACCTCTCCTGCCCCGTCACTATTCCTGCGCTGTCACTGCTCCTGCCCTGTCTACCGCTCCTGCCCCATTCACCGCTTTTACCCATTCAACGCTCCTACCCATTCACCGCTCCTACCCATTCACACTCCTGCCCTGTCACTTCTCCTGTCCCGCCACTGCTCCTGCCCCGTCACTTCTCCTACCCTGTCACTTCCGCCCATTGCTCCTGCCCCATTCAGTGCTCCTGCCCCGTTCACTGCTCCTGCTCCATTCACCTCTCCTGCCCCGTTCACCGCTCCTACCCATTCACCGCTCCCACCCAATCACCGCTCCTGCCCCGTCACTTCTTCTGCCCCATCTCTTCTTCTGCCCCGTCACTTCTCCTTTCAGTCACTGCTCCTGTTCCGTCACTGCTCCTGCCCCATCACTTTTTTTACCTCACAACTGTTCCTGCCCCGTCACCGCTCCTGCCCGTTCACTGCTCCTGCCGTTCACTGCTCCTGTCTGGTCAGCACTCCTGCCTGATCACTGCTCCTGCCCCGTTCACTGCTCCTGCCTCGTTCACTGCTCCTGCCCCGTTCACTGCTCCTGCCCCGTTCACTTCTCCTGCCCCGTCATTTAACCTGCCCATTACTTCTCCTGCCCAGTCACCTCTCCCGCCCCATCACCTCTCCTTTCCTGTCTCCTTCTGTCCCTTCATTGCTCCTGCCCAGTTGAGTCTGTGTACAACATTGACACATTTTGCATGGTGGCAAGTTCCACACAGTACTCTGTCTGGGGAAAACTCCTCTGTAATCACTAACTCTCCATGATATGCTAAAGGCAGAAGGGTGTCATTTGAAAGTGGATAATAGGCCTCAATCGGAATGACAATGGGCCTGCCCTCAGTCAGTGCGAGCTCAGGGAGGGGCTACTGCAGCCTCCAGATTTCAACACAGAAGTGCGAGCCACCCCTGACTTCAAACTGCAAGAAAAAGTTATTGTTTTTAAGTGGGACTATTCTTGCCGTCCCGGGATGTTTTTTTGAAAGAAAGAAGTAGGGGAACGGATGAAATAATTTTTACAAGGCGGGGCACGCCGTGCCCTTCCGATCCCGCCTGCTTCTACCACTGGTCCCATACTGTATAAAAGTTGGTTACTGAAGCCACATTTGTATCAAAGCATTCAGCTATCAACTGCATTATATAAGTTTTAAAACCAGCATCCATCAAAGCAGAGGAAGGGAATGTCAGTGTTTTTCTCTGGAAGGGATGCAACAATGTTAGGGTCATAGAAACAGAAGAGTGATCAGAGGTTATATGCTTATTTCCGATGGTTGTGTGCATGTATCGCAAGTCACTATCCATTAGTAAATATGCAAGTGTGCATCATGTATCATTAAGTAGCAAATGTACTCCATTTTAATCAGATTATAAGGTCTCCACAGATCTAACAAGTCATGTTACTGCATATGTGTTAATTGTATTCGCTGTGCAAGTGAGGGATCTGGTAGCTATCCTATAGCATATTGTGCAAAATAGCGATGGACTGTGACTGAGATTAATTCAGGAGTTTCATCTATAACTTTTTTTGTATACTTTAGTATATGCTCCTAAGTAGGACAGGTATGCCCAGACGTGGGTCTCGTGTAAGTTGTGTCACTGGACCCAAGCTATAACTGACTGATGAACCATAACTAGGGCAAAACCGGTTCTGAGTTGCTTTTGTTCTGTTTCAAGGAGGACTTGACTTGACAGTTTGGGATCAACTGTTCCCATTGGAGCAGGGTCAAGTTTAATTTGCATATGGCTAGGTCCAAACTGACGTAGCATGGTATGCACACTAATGATGGACAGGGTTACAGTCTGAGAACTTACCAGTTGCTGAGTTTAATTCAAGCACTACAGCCATTACTTTTTTGTATCAGTAAGTTTATTCTAGAGAGTGGCCTATCAGAAATTCATCTCTGCCTACATCTGGAAGGGCAGCTATTCACAATTTAGGATCAGAGGTTGGTTACTCTTTTTCATAAGTATGGACCTGTGTGGGAATTCTGAATGTCTGAGAGAACAGCCCTTATCGTCGACCTTTGAATGCGGAGCTCTTTACAGGTAGGTGAAACTGGAAGTACTGCAAAAGTGGGTTGACTTTTGGTTTGACATCTGCCAGTAATGGGCATTAGGAAATCTACCATCACAGGTTAGTACACTGGATAAAATGACGCCTCTTCAACAAAAATCTAACGAAAATGGAGCTCTGACTCATCTGGAATAAGAAGCATGATCCCCACCTTGGGACTGGAATAGCTTTCCAATGGGTGAGCCAGCTGTCCTCTTGTTTACTATAAAAGCAAAAGAAAAGGATGAGGAGACCTACACCCAAGAGCTTTCCTTTAGCATCTTGGAGCTGTAGGAATGAGAAGGGATGACTTTCCAGCATCGAGAAATATTGGGACTTACCTTTTTTCGGACATCTGGATGACCAAGACCAGTCATCTGCTGGGACAGAAAAGTCCCTCTCATGGAAATGGACATGTACCTCTGTCCTAAGTGCCTCCGCTTCAGTGATATCTGGATGCTTGATAAAAAACGTTTTGGTCATGGGCGAACACTGATCATGCTTGTACCCATGGCCTAGGCATGTCTAATGGATTGCGGTCTTGCTAAGACAAGGAGGGGTGCCCAAAGTGCTGCTCTCGAGTGATAGAAGGCTTCTGCCTTCACCACGAGTTAAGTAGCACTAGAGCATTGGTGGTATCATAATATTCTTTAAGTTTTAGTGATCAGTGCAGTGAACAGCCCTTTTTACCTGTGTTATGGGAGTAGTGCCTCCTGGTCTCCTCTGATAAAGTTCCACTGCTATGTACTTAACTCACCCTTGGCCTGCATTGGGTTGTATGTAATGCCCAACAGTGAACAATGTTGTTTGGGTCTGCTGCACAAATTGAGCCATCCGTCTATGTGCATTGTTCATGACCCCCGTCGGCCACATAGGGGCCGAGGTGATTTTTCAGGAATTTACCCTGGTTTCAGAGCTGTCATGATGAGGGGCCTTTGCTTTGCACAGTGTTGTGGCCTAAAGCATGACACTAACTTAACTTATGTGTTCATGACCCTCATATTCAAGGTGGGGTCCGCTGTGAATCTTGAGTGCCATAGTCCTGGTGCAGCGCTGTGCTAATGTAGCAGCCATTGTCCTGAACAGTGTTCTGACCCACCGAGGGATGTTGCCTTCAGAGTGACCATTGTATTCCAGGAGGGGGCTGCAAAAGGAGGAGTGGGCCGTGGCCCATAAACCAAGTGCCAACTGTGAAGTCAGAGCTGTTGCATTATCATCTGAATATCAGAAGCGCCTGAGTCTACCAGAAGGACTATTAAACGCACTGTTCCAGTTGGTTCCTGATATACAGCTGTCCTTTTTAGATGTATTGATCATCAAAGAACAAGACAAAATACATACTACAGTATTCCAGAAACCAACTGATAAAAACAACCTATTACATTATCAGAGCTTCCACCAACCGTCATTAAAAAATCATCTTCCATTCTCTCAACTAATACGCGTAAAACTCATCGCCTCCTCTCAGGATATGTATGAACAACAAAAAGAAAACACCATCAAAAAATTCGAAGATCGCGGATACCCAGAAGCCACATTGGAACTTGCTGTAGATAGAATAAAATCAATGAACAGACAACAACTATTAACACCATCTAGCTCAAGGGAAGAGCGGAGATCAGTGTTTATCTCCAAATATTCCACAAGAAGTCATAACATCAAAAGAGTCATTTTAAAACATTGGCGGTTATTGGCCCTCGAAGAGGATTTCAATGGCATTTTTACCTCAAATCCCAGGTTTGCATATGAAAGAACTAGAAACCTAAAGGAACTGTTGAAACACAAACCCACTGATTCTCCAAAAATATATAAAGGCACTCTCGTCTGCCACAACTGCGGGAATTGTAATTCAATTATCAAAGGGAATGAAATCAATCATCAATCGAGTGGAATCAAAATCAAACTAAGAGTGAATGGTACCTGCGACAGTACCAATTTGGTCTACATGTTGAAATGTCCCTGTGGACTCCCCTACGTGGGTAAAACATCAAGGAAAATCAAAACTCGATTAACAGAACATCGTAGTAATATCAGAGTTAAATCAACAAAATCCACAGTCGCAGTACATTTCAATGACCATCAACATAATCCCAGTCAACTCAAGTTTTGCATTTTGGAAACAGTACCCGTACTACCAGGAAGAGATAATGAACAACATCTCTTAAGGAGAGAACTTTATTGGATAAACAGACTATCTTAGACAGCCCCAAGAGGGTTAAATGAACGTTTGGAATTTAGTTGTTATTTATAGACTATTGAATTGATCCGTTACCCTATGGAATATGAAAGTTAACTGCATACAATTCTTATTTTACTGTTGTTTATTTCGTCAACACATAATCATACTGTGATATACTGTTCCCGTCCTAGTACATTCTATTTCATCATTATGTGTAACCTGTGATCACATCTTCTTGTTTCTATTTTACACGACACATCATTAACTAATAGAAATATTCGAAATCGACACTTCGCACGTCCATCTTTAGGTTTACACGGACTTTCTCTTGTTTTGACATGTGACCACAAGCCCACTAATCATTACACAGATCACTCGTGTCACAACACGTGATCAAACGCCCACCTATCGGAACACATATTACAAACTTGGTGACCCGGTACATCCATTTAGAAGGCGGCACACAGTGAGCGTTCACGTTTTTGAACTGATGAACGCGGAACACGCCGAGATCACCTGCTTTTCAGTAAGCCCTGTAAACTTTACGAAGAACTAGGCAACTCGATGGATACAACGTAGCAACCCCGCTACCGAGTATACAAGTCCACTGACACACTTTACTCTGTTTTTTAGGCTCATCTATAATTTTGAAAGTACGCTGACACAGTGTTACAAACAGGTTTGAATATCTTATTATTAGCACATGCATGGACTTACGCGGGTGTTAATCACTTTGAAACCCACACGAGTTTCACCCTTACCCACAACAGGATAGACACCAAGAGAATGTCGATAAAATTTCGTTTTTACAAAATTCTGTGCATGATATAAAGCCACCACATCCCTTTTCTTTCCTCGTAAGCAGATTAACAATGATTCACACTGATGACTCCATCTCTTCTGCCTTTTGCATGATCACATATGTTGGAATATGTATAAAGTTGTATAAATAATACATGGAAATGAATTTTCTTTTGAAACTGTACTTGGTTTCTTTACAGAAATTTACACGGCCCCTGAGGAAGGGCTAAAGCCCGAAATGCATTGGGCCACCGGGCCACATGTTAAAAGAACATGAGAATAATCATGTGATGAACTAAAAATGAACAAATAAAAGCATACATCGAACTTTATTTACACGTTTCGAACAAATCATTGAACTTAACAAAGAGTGCTCTGGAGAGACACTATTCTCGAGGGAACATTGCGTTTAATAGTCTTGTTCCAAAACCCCAAGTACGGGGGGTTCAACTCTACGGGCACCACCCACCCATATTGACCTTTGACCAAATTTCGTAACAAAAGACTGTGAGTGCGTATCCTACCAACCGTTTGGACCGGAATCTGCCAGAAGGACCCAAGAGTACTTACCTCAACAATGGAGGAGTGCCATGGTGGTCCAGACCCCATGCCCACTGTGAAAGGCTCCTCGCTGGCACCCTTCACCTTCAACTTCAAACCTTGCGTTGGTCCCAAACTCTCTGTTTTGTCTCCAGTGAGAGCAGGTAAAAAGGAACCTTGATTCAAAGAGCCCATGGGTGAGGGCAACTGCTCTGACTAGCCTCAAGTGAGGGAAAAATGCCTCTTTCACCATCCCGCTTGCCATTCTGGAGGATTTTTATGACTACAAAAGCAACAAAGTCCAATCGTGAAATTGTGACCAGAATGCCCATAAATCACACCTAGGCTAAATTTCATGTTTGGCACTGGTGAACTCTTCTGCAATTCTGCACGCCTGCTGCTTGTGTCATAGGCACCAAGAGTTACACAATTGTTTTTATTGATCAAATGAGACTCTGACATCAAGGTAAAAATGCATACCAAATAAAGTTGAAAATAAAGGTGTTACTTGGAAATATAGTAACATCCTGAAACGGATGCATGAGACTATTGCCTAGCCCCTAGACTTGCAATTACCGGGAATCTCGGTAAATGCAGAGATGAATAAATAATTGGGATTGTAAATTGCTTTTGGGGAATACCATGGAGAAGTTTATTTTTCTGTGCTGATTATTGAATATTTTCCCTCCGGTTGTGAACATATGAGATTGTTCTTCGTCAAAAGCTCTGTGACTGATAAGAAAGCCAAAACGATGACCCTCCTTATGAGTTACAATGAGCAATGTGAAGTATTTATCTCATCAATGAAATCAAGGGCTGGAGTTCACCTGGTGTTCTAAATAACAACTATTACACGTTTTGGGGTGAAAATATGTGGAAGTTAGTGTTTTCTGCGCCACAATCTGCATGTTTTGGTGATTACTAGGATGCCTTTCCCTGTAAAGATCCAGCAGATTTGACCTGCTAGTACTAGGGGGCCGATTATGATCGCGGACGGACTTGCGTCCGTCCGCGATCATTGAGGAGGAGGGGACGTCCGCATGGGCTGCGGAGTCCCCTCCTGTGCGATTAGGATGTGACCGCCAGTGTGGCGGTCACATCCTCTATTTTTAACATTGCCGCGGGTGCAGCTTCAAGCTGCACCCGCGGCAATGTTAAAAATGCACGCATTGCATTTGCATGCAGAAAGAGGCAGGCACCGCGCGGTGCCTGCCGCTTTCTGCATGCAAATGCGTTCGTCCGCGATCATTGAGGAGGAGGGGACGTCCGCATGGGCTGCGGAGTCCCCTCCTGTGCGATTAGGATGTGACCGCCAGGGTGGCGGTCACATCCTCTATTTTTTACATTGCCGCGGGTGCAGCTTCAAGCTGCACCCGCGGCAATGTTAAAAATGCACGCATTGCATTTGCATGCAGAAAGAGGCAGGCACCGCGCGGTGCCTGCCGCTTTCTGCATGCAAATGCGTCCGTCCGCGATCATTGAGGAGGAGGGGACGTCCGCATGGGCTGCGGAGTCCCCTCCTGTGCGATTAGGATGTGACCGCCAGGGTGGCGGTCACATCCTCTATTTTTTACATTGCCGCGGGTGCAGCTTCAAGCTGCACCCGCGGCAATGTTAAAAATGCACGCATTGCATTTGCATGCAGAAAGAGGCAGGCACCGCGCGGTGCCTGCCGCTTTCTGCATGCAAATGCAGGGGAGTACCATAGGTACCCCCCATGTGCACCCCCCACCCCCCTTCACCTAGGGGGCCCGCAACGGGCCCCCTAGGTGAAGATCCGTATGCTTTTCCACGGCGGAAAACCCGCCGCGGAAAAGCACTTTTCAAAGCCCATGCTGATATGGCGGACGGTGTCTGAGAGACACCGTCACCATATCAGAGCTTTTCCGCCGCGGTTGTAAGCCGACCGCGGCGGAAAAGCTGCGGACGGAAACCAGGACCCACCAGCCATCCTAATGTGGCGGTGGGTCCTTGGTCAGTCCGCTGCGGGTTTTCCGCATCCTCGGGGCCGGCGGTGGCTTCCGCCGGCCCCGAGGATGCGGAAAACCCGCAATCATAATCAGCCCCTAATATGGTTAATACACTTTTAATTAGATTACAGGGTGTGATGGCATTCAAATAGTTGTGGTTCCAATGCCTTAGCAAAGCAGGTGTCAAGAAAAAAAGCAACTTGTGACGGGGGCGTATGAGGGGAACTTTACTGCCTTAAAGGTTATTGTATTGTAGAACTATTTAGGGAACTAGACACCAAATTAAGTCCTGTACTGCAATGTCAAATTAACCCTGGAGTGTTGACACTGTAAGACCTGTGTGGGCATTAGTTTAATGACACTGATTAACACTGTACCATGGACAACCAACATAGACACCCACAACATATCTGTGACATACAAGGCTTTGTGAAAAAGCAGCTGATTTTTTCAGACACTACTAGGTATCTGTAATACCAACAGGTGCTGCTATCCATGTTTTCTAGTATGGTCTTTTGCATATTGGTTTATTTTGTTTGTAATTCTTGTTCATATCTATTGCTCATAATGCCACAAAGTAGCTTTAAAGTGCTCATTAATAATACACTGCATTGACTTAATACAATAATACATTATCATGTTGAATATAAATATAATTCACACTGCATTCAGCCCTACCCAACTGCTAAGGGCAATCCATAGAGGAAAAGCTCCCTTGATGTTCTATGGCAGAGCTCCCACAGGCCCAAAATACTAATGGTGATTACAATGCCTAACCAGCCATTCTTAAGAGAACATCCTATGCAAACATAGATTGTGGCTGCTGGTGACTATGGTACATGTTTATAGTACTTAGTATTTCTCTCAGGTTTGCCGTGCCAGAATTTAACATGGTAGGCACATTTTGATTTGATTACATGGTTCGATAGCATTCACCTAACTTGTCAGTTCAATCACTGAGCAAAACGTGATTTGTGGTGGTGTACAAAAAAGCCCATTTGTAATGAGGGCCTATGTGGGGAAATTCACTTCCTTTAATGCTGTTGTAGCATAGAACTATTCAGGAAACTAGAGATCAACGTATGTCAATTAGTGCAAAGTCAAATTAGCAGTGTAGTGTTGGCACTGCAAGAACTGTGTGGGCACCAGTAATATTATAAAAATTAACACTGAAAATTGGATAACCTAGACACCCGCAAAATGTCTGTGACATTCAAGGCTTTGTGAAAGAACAACTGATTTTTTTCAGACACTACTGAATCTTTATCTGTGTAATACCTAGAGATGCTGCTATTCATGTTTTCTAGAAAGTTTTTACACATATAATTTTTATTTTTGTTTTTAATTCTGTTTTATTTCTATTGCTCATAATGCCACAAAATAACTTTAGAGGACACATTCATTCCACTCTAAATGCAACTTAAAACAATGATACACTTTCAAGTTGAATAAAATGTAAATAATGTTGTACACAGCCCTATTCAACCTCTAAATATCATCCATAAAAGAAAAGGTTCCTTGATGTGATTTGAAAGAACTGCTTTTCACCAGCAAGGGACTACCTGTACAGTGTCTAACGTGGCAGATGAGGAGCCCCGCAAAATCCCACATCTGTGCATCTTAAAGCACCACATAAACGCACTTCTTGTCCTGCGGTGGGGAAGCTGCTTCTAGCCAGCAGGGGACTACCAGTCCCAGTTTGCAACAGCCCGGACGGGTACCCCTGCAACATCCTGCACCTGTGCACCTGAAAGCACATCATAAGCACACTTCATGTCTTGAAGGACAGGAGTCACTTTTTGCAAGGGCCTTCATGTCCCAGTGCCCAACTGGTAAGAGAGGAGAAGCCCCAGCAACATCCTGCACATGTGCACCTGAACGCGTTACATAAACGCACTTCATGCCCCAAGGCACTGAAGCCGCTTTTTGCCAGCAAGGGACTACCTGTCCCACTGTCCAACAAGGCAGAGGAGGAGCCCTGTAATGTCCCACACCTGAGCACCCGAAGAGGCTATATAAACTCACTTCATGTCCCGCAGAGCAAAGCCAGGGCCAAGGGAAGACTAATACTGCACCCATCAGCATCTGGCAGTGTCTTGGCCACCTCTCTAACATCTTGATCACATGTTAATCATTTTTCCCTTTTAAATAGCAGGGCATCTCCAGTGGCTCTAACATGGGAAAGCAGAAGGCAAACCTCCTAACTCACTCTACTAGTTTGACCATGGGCAGTTTTTTACAGCGATTGGTAATCATAAATAATAAAGAAATTGATCTGGCTGGGAGGAGGTTCTCACTGTCATCCCTCCTCTATGCCTGTGCCCAAGCTGAACTAAATAATGAGGTGGTGCATGATATCAGTACAGATGAAGAGTTTCAAGACTCAGCACCCATATCCATAGTTTCAGACACCACCCCGGCTCCAGCTTTAGGGGATCAGGGGAAAGGAATGCAATCTCTGGGCAGCACTTCTGGTAAAGGGATTAAGAGGAAGTCTCACGGAGTGAAAAAGAAAAGAGCAGAGGGAGGTGCAAAACTTAAAAGACCTTGCTCTGGCTTACCCCTAGGTGAGCAAATCATAGGGGAAAATATAGTCAATAGTAGCATGTAGCCCGGTGGGGAATCATTTGCCCTCTTGGTCGATGAGCTATCTAGGGTTGTGCTCTCGTCATTCTCTGCTGACTTGAGCCCCATATTAGCATATCCAATCGATATCGAAGAAGCCCATTCCAAATTAAAAGCATTGCCTGGGGAGGGGAGATATGCGGGCCAGTAGAACATGGACAAAAAAAGAGCACTGTGGCTTTGACTCCTCCTAATGGGATATACTGCCAAAGGTAGTCCACTGCAGGGGAACAGGTCTCAAGTCAGCTGGTGATAAGGAGATCCCTCCCCAACCCTCCTGGGCTGCTGCTAAAAATGCCTCTAAAAGACCAATTCACCCAGTAATGGGAGGGCAGAGTGACCATAGCAGCAATGCGCGATGTCCATTAAATTACCCTACTGGCCCAGAGGACCATATACTTGAACTTCGCTCCCCTCCTAAATTCATGGATAATTACTCCCTAATGTCTTTTACGCTACCAACATTGTAACTCACTACACAAGCCATCCTATATGCAATGGTATTAAAAGCCATCCCTCCCCTGAGGCAGGATGTGAAGGAACTCTATGATCAGCTGCTGAACAAGGCAGTAGATTGGATCACTAGTAGAATAGAGGGACAAGCACTTTTGCACAAGCAGATCGATCTTGTTCAGAGGGTTGGATGGGTGGGTGGGCCACTCCCCGAAAGCAGACTATAATGACTGCATAGTCATGAACTTCATGGACAGGGCCATCACAAAGGACATTTTGGCAGGGATCCACTTCTCTGGGTGGCCCCAACTCCTTACACTTACCCTAGGAAAGAATCTGGTCATAACGGTTGTACAATTTTATAATAATATCTTTGATTCAACAAAGGGGTACCTGGTCAAAACATTAGAAATTGACCTGGAATTATTTCTTGACCGAAATCCCTTAATAATCTGGGTTGGCGATTTTAACATTACGGAATGCACTAATGTGCCCAAAATAACCTGTGGGTACTGTTCTGTTGGTGGACATACTTTGGCTAATTTTAAACATAGTGCTTACGGTTTAGCTCTCAATGATCTGATGATGAAACTTAATCTAATTTTAGTTGAACACTGCTACAATGGTAATTATCCTCATTTAGTCTCTTTTAAAGGGACAGGATACAGCAGTAATATCAATCATATTTGCCCCTAAGATCGCAATAGAGTAAATATGTTAGACCTTCAGGTGGGAGCTAAATGTATAAGTGACCACAATCAAGTGCTTCTTACATTGAAGCTCAATATTCCAAAACTCCCAGATTCATGGAAAATCAATAACATTATCCCCGTTGGCCTGAATGGTGTCAAATAAAATGGGCAGATGTTGATCCTGCTAGCTTTTAAAATAATCTTTTAGCCAGTGTTAGATCTGGGGGTCTCTAGTTGGCAAGGGTATACACCTTTGTCCAAATAGGGACTCTTACTTCTAAATCAGGATACAGGGATTGCACTCCTTAATAACCCCTGCTCACCCCCTTGGTATCTTGGCTCGAGCAGACAGGCTTATCTCAGAGGCAGTGTGTTAAGCATTTGTGAATATACACAGTAATACAGTGAAAACACCACAGGTGGACACAACTCAGGTTTTATAAAAAAAAGTATTTTTATATAGACTTAAACACAAGACCACAAATGACAAAAATCTACAACACCACACTTAAGATTGCTTAAAAGATGATCAAAGTTGCTTAGTTCAAGTTGATGATAAATGCGACAAAGTTCTCAATAAAGTACCTGGATGTATAACGCAAAGTAAACAAAAGCCTCGCAAAAGGGGAGATATGTCGGTTTCTTGACCCAGGGGAGATGATGCGTCGTGCCTCAATGCTTGCGCAGAGTAGGGGATGCGTCGTGATCCTTACCTGTGCGGAGGTGATGCGTAGATTCTCAGCCTGCGGACCCGTTGCGGTGCGCAAGATGGCGCCTTGATGCGATGCGATGATCTGGTTGCGGTGCGAGAAGTTGGCGCCCTTGATGCGGCGATGTGATGATGATGATGATGCCCTGGCAGCCTTGCGACGACTCTGTACTTTGGAGCTGCGACATGCCCTGCGAGACTCTTCTCCAGTGATGCAATGGCAACTCTCACAATGGCATCCCGCTTCTCCGGTGAAGCGACAGCAGGCAGCTTCGATAAACACATGCTACCAGGGAGATGTGGCGAAGGCTCGGTTCTCAGGCGATGCGACGATTTCAGCTGCGGCGGCGACGCCCTTCTTCTCGATGCGTCGCGTTTCCAGCTCCCAGCGGCATGCAAGTGTCTGGAGTCAAAATTCCCAGCAAGGAAATTCAGTGGGGAGCTGGAGATGAAGTATTTTGTCCCTGTGACTTCAGCAGGAGGCAAGCACAGTTCAAGCCCTTGGAAAATATTCTGTAGATGAAAGTCCTTCCAAAGTTCCTTCTCCTTTCCCCTGGCAATGAAGCAACCACTGCAGGCCAACCCAGCAAACAGCACACTGGCAGAGGGGAAGTACAACTCCTGCAGCTTCCTTGGTTCTTCTCCCTGGCAGAAAGGATTCTTTGTCTAGAAGTGATCTCATTTCTTGGGATCAAGGTCCCAATATTTATACCCCCAAATCCTTTGTTCTCTGAAGGCAGAGGGGCCTCTATCCGAACCAGTTCCTGAGCACTTTGCCCCCCCACAGGAGGTGGAGCTAGCAGAGGGGAGGGAAGATACTGATCTGGAGCACTTTGTTGACAAGATTCCTCCTCTCCTTTCACATTGCAGGGCAGAGACATCAGACAAGCCTCAGGAGGTGGAGCCAGCATTGTAGAGGGAAGGGCCGGCCCTATTCAGGTCCCAGGTGCAACTCCTCCCTCTGATCTAGATGCAGATCTCTCTATTAACCACTGGGCTGCCCCAGCCTGTCTCCTGGAATCCCCCAGCCCTGTCAATCACAAATCCAGACAAGGAATACACAACCTAGTAGAAGCAGGTCTGGACAGTTAGTCAAGAAAATACCTACTTTCTAAAAGTAGTATTTTCAAACATAGAATATTAAAACTAACTTTACTAAAAAAAAATGTATTATTGAGTTCAGGCATACTACATTCGAATTTCTACCATGTTCCCTGAGTCAGTTAGGATTATAAGAATGTAATAATCTAACTGTCCATTCTAGCCTATGGAGAACAGGTAGCCTTTAATAGTCAAAAACGAAAATGGTTGTAATTCACTATTAGGACATGCTACACACATCAGAGTATGTCCTACCTTATACTTACAATGAACCCTGCCCTTGGGCCTATCATAGGGGTGTCTAACATGAAGCAAAAGGAAGGTTTAGGGATTGGCAAGTGGGTGCACTTGGCCAAGTCAACATGGCAGTGCTAGACTGCACATAAGCCTTGCAACGGCAGACCTGAGCCACACTTTACAAGCTGCTTCTGTGGGTGGCACAACCAGTGCTGCAAGCCCACCAGCAGCATTTGATTTACAAGCCCTCGGCACACATGGTGCACTGTACTAGGGGCTAACAGGTAAATCAAATAACCCAATCATGGAATCACCAATTAGTACATCAATTTAACATAGGGAGCACTTGCACTGTGGCACTGATTAGCAGTAGCACAGTGTTCAAAGCATAAAACCAGCAAAAACATATCAAACCAGAGGAGGCAATCTGTCAAAATGGAAGGGAGACTCACGCCAATGATGCCAGGTCTAACAGCTAGGAATCTGGATCAATTTATGATAGGTGTAGCCCCGTAAACAACTCAATCAGGGAAGAGGGATGCTCACATCGAGGCATCAAACTCCATTATTGAGGCATTGACTAAAAAGCCAAAGTGGTCTAGATATGATAGAAAGGGCTGGTTATTTGGGCTATGCACAAAGGCACAAATTAAATTGATTAAAAAAGTAGCCCAATACCCAAGAGATTCCAAGGCAGTCCAGGAAGCCATATCTACTTTTAATAGTACCATAAAGCAGAGTAAGAAAGATCTACAAGGTGAGGCTTGGGTGAACCTACTACAAGCTGTGGAAACTAAAAATAGTACCTTATTCTGGAGAATGGTTAATGCCCGTGGTTCACTAAGGGCATTCGCTTTGATATGGAATCCTCAATCACACCCAATCAGTGGGTGGATCATTTTGGCTCGATCTGCTCTCTCCCCAATCCAGATGAGGGAACCCCCCCCCACCGCTGATGGGGACCTTTTCAACTGCGATTGTTTTTACCCTTGATGATGTGTTGAGGGCCATAAATAAAAGTCAAAAGGCTCTGGGTCCAGATGGGGTCCAAATAGACGCCTACAAGGACCAACCTAATTTGTGGGCTCAGTTTTGACCAAGGTCTTGAAAGCACCAAGGGCTGACCACATACCTCTACCTTGGCCCGTTTCTCTTATCATACCCATTTTCAAAAAGGGAATTAGGAATGATCCAAAATGTTATCGCCCCCAACTATCTCTTTTACTCTTCCACATAATAACTGGGGAGAGTCTTGTTAGACAGATTAAAGGCATGCAGAGAAGAAAATTAAATCTTCTCAGTTATCTATTATGGGTTTAGAAAAGGTTTGGAGACTGCTGAGCCTATTGGTGGGGAACTATACCGTGTCCAACAAAGGGTGTCTTCACATATGTTTCATTGATTTAGGCAGTGCTTTCGGCCCGGTCAATCACATGAGACTTTGAAAGTGTTTGGATAAGAAGAAGGCTCAAAAGGAGAATATTTTGAATTTGGCTTATTTGTAATATAATTTAACAGTGAAAGTCCACTTCTATCAAGGAGATCTGTGTGGCACAAACAAGAAACCATGTTCACAAGATTTATCATTAAAGTATGCATGGGTCTAGATAAGATTAGTCAAATCCCCTGGTGGTGGAACATATAGTGGGTTCTGCTGGGCATGGGTCAAACATTGAGGCACCTTTTGGTACCCTCAGAGGACATTATTAGCAACTCTAAAGTTAATCTAAAAGAGTACTTATTCAGTGGAACGCTATACCACAGTGAATGACCAGCCAGGTTGTGAATTGTTCCTGTGGACAACCAATAATGTTTAGCATGGATACCTTTTAACTTGCTTTCAGTGTTCTTACTTTTCTCTGTATGACTGCATTTCTAAGAAATGAAGGCTGGGGATCTATTACGCAGAAATGCCCCTGTGACAATCAGTTGGAGCACTTAGAACTTTTTTGTAAGTTCTACCTAACTTCTACCTAACTGCCATGAAAACCTATTTCAAACTCCTCTTTCTAAAGCAAGCATTATTTATCATCAGGCGGTTTATAAGTATATGTATAATATAGGGGATGAGACACTGCGCTGTAGGGTTGTTTTGTTTCTTTCTAAGGTTCTCTGCATTAAAGACTCTTCGATGAAACAAGGAATGAAGTGGCATATTATCAAGGAATTTATCTCCGCTTTTTTGGCTTTAAAGGCAAAGAAAGCGTAGATAAAATTATCTCCCTATTACCTAGCTGTCGCTAACACCAGTTAGCAACAGCTAGTAGGAGATAGCGACCATCTTGGGCCCCGCTTTGCATGTCAGAAAAATGTATCACTAATGACATGCAAAGTGGGCGTGCCAAGATGTCAGCGACTGGAAACAGTCGCTAACATCGCTATCTCCTATTACCATCTTTTGGAGATATTCGCGCTAAGCACGAATATCTCCAAAAGCTAACACCTGCCCAGGAGGAGTTATTAGCCATGTTATCCAATGGGAGGTGGATAACATGGCTAAAAGCATTAGCTCGGTAATGCCTGAATATCGCAGATTTTTCAGCGATATTCATGCATTATTGCTGATTTTTATCGAATTTGCGATAAACCTTGGTATCTGCGATAAAAATCGCCGCAGCTCAGCGAAAATTTTTTATCGCTAACCAAGCAATAGCGATAATTATCGCTATTGCTTGGTAATATGCCCCGAAATCATGTAATGTGCTTTATGATCTTGTTATGCAATCTAGACCCGTCCTGCTATGTATTACGTTAACATCTTAATGCCAAATCTAATTTTCATATGTAGTAGCGTTTTTATGAAATGGGATCATTTTGTGAGATGAATATTTTTATCGAACTAATGTATTGATATGATGCTTTTATGGTTTATGAAATATGAACCAAATAAAGATTTTGCAACGAAACAAGTAGTCAGAGCTCCCACTAGGCCACAAATACCGATGGTGCTTAAACTGCCTACACAGTCATTCTTAAGTGGGCAGCCTCCGCCAACACAGTTGGGGCTGCAGGTGACTGTGGCCCATGTTTGTAGTACTTGTTTGCTAGAAAATAGTTCATAGTAATTGTATTTAATTTTAGGAAACCAGAAGTCAGAAATATGGAAATGAAAGGACATAGATGTAATGTGAGGTTTGAACGAATTCCCATAAAACCCGAACTGCTTGATGGACAGAATTCACAAGTTTTCTTTGGGGAATCGAGAACCCTCTTTTGCTAGCTTTTTACGTACAACACAGAGGTCCTTAGAGAACATGTGTTGGCTATGTGTGAAACAATTGGCAAAACAAAAATACAGGTATTTTTGAAGAACACAATGTTCGAGTGCAAGGTATTTATTTGAGCAGACATACGTTTAATAAAAGAAGAACCTTTTGCATAACAAACATTGTAAAAACTATGTGCATGGAATGATTTAAAGGTACACAAAACAAACAGGGAATCAAAAGGCTAAAAATAGTTAAATCTAATCTTGAGTTCGTATTCGGTCCTACCAGTTGGATCACTTAAAAAATCTGACCTGAGTTCATTTGCGAAACCTAAAGACGTCAAGATGCAATATAAGCCTCTGGAGCTCGAGCTCAAAGAAGTCGAAAAAGATATTTAAAAGTGTCAAGCTGCTTTTCAAGATACTGAGGTAAAACTGATAGTATCCTGGTTAATAACGTGCTAGGAAGAAGGACGTTTAGCTTGCTAGGGTAGCATTTTCTTGGATACGAGGCACGAACCTGCAGGAAAATACCCCATCTGAGGGACTTAAAACACTACACTCATGACCCTTTTCATATGTATACAATGTTTCAAATTATAAAACAACATTCTCCAAGAGTTGACTCATTGAGGGGCAAATTCGTCCCTTTCTGTTTCTCTCCACCCTTATTAAAAATAAGTGTTGACACATCAAGTCAGTATATTCAAATTATGTATCTTGTAAAAAGTGATAACCAGTCCAGTTAAAGTGATTGTTTTATACATTGTGTAAATTGAATGTTCACCTTTCCATATGTGTTTGAGATCTCTTTTTTGAGATTTTAATTGAGCAGAGCTTTCAGGAAAGACAATACATATTTACACATTAAATCAAAAAAAGATGGAAAAGTGGTTCTTCCTTAAATACAGACAAAAATCATTGATTAATATATCTAATTATACAGCTTGTTAAACAAAATTCAAAAGGTTTTAAAAAAACTCGATTTAAAATCATTAACCAAACAAGATTACTTTGATCATCCCACAAATTCAACATTCAACAAGATATTTCCAAGTCAAAGAAAACTTTTGGATTGGCCCCACACGTTTAGCATAAGCTTCTTCAAATTTTTTAGTGCGCTTCATTTTATTAAACCATTTCTGAAACAAAGGTACTTCCAGTGATCTCCAGTTTTGTAAGATTAAAGAGCGAGCCACCAACATTGAAATAGCTAGAAAAAAACCCTCAGATTTAGACAATATGGCCTCTAGACTAGTTACACCAAACAGGACAGCTTCTGCTGTTGGAGCGTAAGGTTATTTGGATCGCCTGGCTGAAATACCCATATTTTTTCCCCCAAAACACTCCCAGTTAAGGGAAGATAAAAATATGTGCCTCCATCCCCCTTCCGATGGGGTGAGACAGCGAATACACCTATTTTCAGCCTCAGAATTGCCGCGGGTTCCGCTCGTGAGGCGAAGTTGGTGCGCTGAATCCTTTTTTCGTGCTGGTCCCTGGCTGCATTTCTGCCCGCACTTGGAAGGTGACCTGCAGCTGGAATATCCATGGACATTGCTTGTGACTTTGGATTGACTGGAGGCAATACCATCTATTGGCGGGACTGCGAGGACCAGCCTGGCTCGCTGCTCTAACCTGCCGTAGCTGGTCCTCTTCCCGCCCCCTCCTGCCTGCATATAGCCCCGCCCATACCCGCGCACGCGGGATGCGCGCTGGGCTAAGCCCGGGCGAAGGGCGGGCCGTCTGTGGCCGTCCGGGGCCGGAGGAGGCCGGGCCAGGCCCTGTCTCTTTCGTTTATTTCATTTTTTTCTTGTATTTCATTTAATACTGAGCACGATGGTTCTCCGCTCAGGGAAGGGGTGGAAGGTAACCCTCAGTACTGCAGGTGGGATAGTAACGGGGACTATGGACCAATTTCTCAAACGGGCTACGGATATACTGGAAAAGGAAATAGCCCTGACGGAAAAAAGACTGTCCTTAGACTTGGTGACAGGGAAGCGCTCATCCCTGGGTCACATTAGGGTAGCTGCTTCACCTGATCCAGAACTATCTGACTTAACTGCCGCCCAACGCCCCACGTCAGCCTCTGTGTTGCAAGAGCAAGACGTTGTAGAGGCAACCTTAAATTCCACCAGAATCAGTATAGTTTCCGGTGGATCTCATGAGTCTCTATCCCTGCAGGGTACTTCTATAAATTCCCCCCTATCCCCTACTCCCTCTATATTACCTAGCTCTCCGGAAGAAACACCAAGACCAGTTCCGAGAGGAAAGTCCAAGCCTAGTTTGAAGAAAAATAACTATAATAATGGTAAGAGGAAAAGAGAGGATGGTGCCCAGAAGGGGAGCTTGGCTAAAATATCTAAATTAACCTATCCAATAGGGAGCCCCCGGCCACCTAGTGTACCGATTGGCGACACCCTTCCAGATCTCGAACTTACCACAAATAATGAGCTTTTGGGGAAAATAGAAGTTATGATGCAGTCTCTTATATTGCCCCTTGTCGAACGGACAAGAATGATTATTAGTAAATTAGATCAGCTAGAAAAACTAGTAAAAGGAAACGGTAGTCTTTTGGACAAGCTAGTTTCCGTTAGGGAGCCTGCCAAGACACTTAAGACACCTGCGATTGCTAATCAGCTACGGGGACATCGTGGTACTGCCCAGGTAACTACTGATAAACCTGTAAGTAAAAATATAGTCACCTCAAATGTTGCCCTTCAGCCATGTCAGGGTGGTAACAAATCTGACCCTACAAATAAGTCCGTAAGTAAACCGCCCAGTGGCCCGTCAGTGGCAGCTCAGGAAACATCTAAGGAACCTGATTCTCTGTCTAAAGAGAAGGGGGAAGCAGGTTTCAGTAAGAGAGGGAGACTTCTAACACCGGAGCTCCCACCGGAAGCCAGCCCCTTAGTGGTCATCTTAGCTGGCGTGCCAACCCTGAGGGAGCACGTGCAGGAATATTTTGCTTCACTTAAAAATAAGGTTATTAACTGGCTTAGTTTGAATAGACCGTTGCCGCCCCATTTCATTGGTGAGATTGTAATGATAAGGAGAACACCCTGGATTGGTAGAACGGCTAGAAGTATAAAAGGTTACTGTATCGTGGTTACCTTTAGAGAGCCAAGAACTGTCTCCCATATATGTGCATGGCCTAATCAAAGGTTAGATGAAACCATTCAGACCCTCCCACTAACCTTTTTTTATCCCCCCTCCCATGCAGGGGTAGCAATGGGAGGGTTTAATGAATGGATAAGCGTAGAAAGGAGGGGAGTGAATAGGGGGAACTGGAATAGACCGGACCCCCTGTTCATTCCAGATATGTTCCTTAGCTATAACCGCTTCAATTGTCTAGAGGCGGTAGATTGACTGTACCCAATAGAGGAGATAAGGCCTCATCGGGATTTGGAAGGAGAGGGTAGGGCCCCCTTGGAACTGGCAGAGTCTTTAAGTCAAGCAGGCCCTAATCCCGTGGACGATGTAGCCCGAAAGATAGCACGGATCCAGGCGTGCAAGAGGAGGAAGATTATGGGGGGATACATCGTCAACATAATCTCTTTATGTTAAAAAGTGGTGACCAGGGGGCCATAGATGCTATATTTAGGGAGCCAAATATAATTCCCGAATTAGAGCAAGTAGATTGCCAGGGCGGGTATAAATTAAGATGTTGGAACATCACAGGCTGGAATAGCAAAATAGAGTCCCTGGGTTGGAGAGATCTCATGGATAGATTTGATATCCTCTGCCTCCAAGAGACATGGAGTGTCCAAGATATAAGTTACGATGGATTTGTCTCATTCAATCTGCCTACACAGGGATCAACTATGGGCAGAGCTAAAGGAGGCCTCCTGATTTTGCTCTCCATCGACTTCCCGGTGAAGGTTATCTTGTACGAAAAGGTTGGATATCACTCCGAATTGTTATGGCTGCAACACACCAATGGCCGTGATGTTCTGCTGATTAACTATTATAATAGCTTGCCTGACCCCCTACGTTCAACTGCAGTAAATGAATTGGAGAAGGCTTTGGACAAAATGTGTCATGTTAATCATGCTAACCTTCTATGTATCGGGGGGGGATTTCAATCTTCAAATGTGCCCGCTATCATTAACCAAGCCACGTGGGTTTAATGACGATAGAGGTGAAGGGTGTGTACATTTTATCCATAATATGGATGGAGAGTCATTGAACTCAGTCCTAGCAAAATACGATTTAGTTGCCCTGCAAACTGCAAAGGATGGCGAGGGCAACACTGTTCCCACATTCATTGGAAGGAATGCTGGCATGGTTATCGACCATTTGTTGATCTCAGCTAATATCAGTAGGTTTTGTAATGTCCCGGTCCTATTGGATCTCACGATCGGCGACCACAATTTTATTACATTGGATTTATCTATCTGGGGCAACAAAGCATCGGTAGCTAAAACCATTGTCACTAATTTTGCCCCTTGCCGACCTAATGGTTATAGCAGTGGTTTCCAAACTTTTTTGACCCGTGGCTCCCTTGACCTAATTGGCACTTCGCCGTGGCTCCCCACCATTTTTATACCCGCGCACCGGGCTGCCGCGGCGCACCCTTTGGGAACCACTGGTCTACATGAAGAATCAAGCCTAGACCTGATGAAGGATTCAGAGAGTAGCCATCACTGTCATTAAACTTTATTTGCAATCACAATGATCTTATAAAGTACATCTCAATGCATACATAGAGTAGTATAAAGCACTCCCACTGAAAGTATCCAGGCTAGAGAAAGGCTCACAGAGCTCTGTGGCGTTACAAGAAGTTTACGTGGGGTAGTCTCTGATCATGGGCGTCCGCAGAAATGTTTCCGGGGTGGGGGGAACATTTTTAACTTCATCACCAACCCCCTTGCACCCTTCTCCCCTCTGCCTTGCACAATTCTCCCCTCTGCCTTGCACCCTTCTCCCCTCTGCCTTGCACCCTTCTCCCCTCTGCCTTGCACCCTTCTTTTCTCTGCCTTGCACCCTTCTCCTCTCTGGCTTTTACCCTTCTCCCTTCGGCCTTACACCCTTCTCCCCTCGGCCTTACACCCTTCTCCTCTCTGCCTTGCACCCTTCTCCCCTCTGCCTTGCACCCTTCTCCCCTCTGCCTTGCACCCTTCTCCTCTCTGCCTTGCACCCTTCTTTTCTCTGCCTTGCACCCTTCTCCTCTCTGGCTTGTACCCTTCTCCCCTCGGCCTTACACCCTTCTCCTCTATGACTTGCACCCTTCTCCTCTCTGCCTTGCACCCTTCTCCACTTTGCCTTGCACCCTTCTCCCCTCTGCCTTGCACCCTTCTCCCCTCTGCCTTGCACCCTTCTCCCCTCTGGATTGCACCCTTCTCCCCTCTGCCTTGCACGTTTCTCCACTCTGCCTTCCACCCTTCTGCCCTCTGCCTTGCACCCTTCCCCCCTCTGTCTTGCTCCCTTCTCCCCCTCCCCGTTGCACCCTTCTCCCCTCTACTGTGCACCCTTCTCCCCTCCGCCTTGCACCCTTCTCTACCTTGCACCCTTCTCCCCTCTGCCTTGCACCCTTCTCCCCTCTGCCTTGCACCCTTCTCCCCTCTGCCTTGCTCCCTTCTCCCCCTCCCCGTTGCACCCTTCTCCCCTCTACTGTGCACCCTTCTCCCCTCTGCCTTGCACCCTTCTCCCCCTCCCCGTTGTAACGCAACTGGTGCTAATGTAAAGCGCTCTGATGCCTTCTGGTGGAGTTTGCGGAGACTACTCCGGCATCTTGGAAGATAGCCACCAGTCATTTTCAATGCTTATTCAAATGCCATCTGTTTGTTTGCCTCCAATTCTGAGCTTCTATGGGTGGGAATACACAGCGTCTTGAGGTGGTTAACAGCGTAAGTTTGCTTCTTGGAAATACATTCACTTACAATCCAGGTATACTGCACATACATACTGATGGGCTTTGTAGAATCGGCACATGATTCTTCATTGCCTCATTGCTTCATCCCCCTGAGCTGGACAGCGATGGGCATATCAGACCCACCACAAGCTTGTGTGTCCTCTACATCTGACCAGCCATCCGTGGTCAGTTTGTTCTCATCTATCGCAATGATGGCACCTGAATCTGGTGTGGACGGGAACCGTAGGAATTGCTGCACCACCACTTCAGAGGACATTGAACTATCACTGAAAGTGATCAATTTGCTGAGTAACTGGTATCTTGCTGCACAAGCCATACCGCGTCGTACACATGCCTTTTTTGCTTCAGTCACAGCTAGAGATTCACTAAGACCAAAAATAGGTAGCTGATAAAGATTTTTTATCAAGGTTACATTGGAAGACCTTTGAACTGGACTTGTTGATTGTGTGTAATCCAGGCCGTACACGGAGGCGACATGCAGATTGCAGCAGCACGGGATAGGAACTGCATCTGGCCTTTTCTTTTTACCACCCCTGTCTGTTGTGCTGCATTGCTGCCTTTCATGTAAAGTTTCCTCATACATACTCTATTGTGCATGTGTATGGGGTAGAGCAGTGTCACTTCACCACGAAGGAAGCAGATTGCCCACCCGCCACTGTTTTAGTGTGTTTATTTATAGTTTTTCATCTTGTAGTGTCCCCCCTCCCCCCCCTGTTTACACGCTCTTGTTTTCTACTAAGGGCCTTTGCCTTCTGTTCCCACCATGTGTGTACTTTACCCCACGTGTTTGCACCAGAAAGATTTTTGCACACCACCATGTTACCTTCTCCCACAGGTTGTGTGCCCTTGCCAGTTAGGATGACCACCTGACTCCAAGTCATTATTCGCACACCATCCAGTTCTGACTTTGTAACAATCACAAGATAAGAGCGAGAAAAAAAGACCGGGATGCGTGCCCTGGGGCAAAGTCTGGCATGTGTGAAAATTAAAGGCTTTCTCCATCAAGCACTCATTGAGATGCAGAGTGCGAGAATCGCGTGACCTGGCAGCACAAAGGAGGGGGAGGAATTGTGCCGCGCCGCCCCTGGCTTCTAATCACGGCGCACCAGGGCGCTGCGGCGCACACTTTGGGAACCACGGGGTCATAGGATCAAATGGAGGGGAGACAATGCCGAAAATCTGCTGGCGAAAATCGTGGTGGCTTGTCTGCCTAATCTGTATTGATGCTTAGATGAAAACGCAGACTCGAGGAGCATTTTGAATGGTTTTATTGTGATTAACATTATAATTGGAAATGTTATGACTGTCCCCAGGCCCAGCAGTAAGAAACCGAGGTCTGGTTGGTTTGATACTGCATGTTCTGTGGCATTTCGAAAGCTGAAGAAGGCTCTAGCGAGCAGGCCTAGGGATAGGTTGTTTATTAAGAACCTTAGGGCTACTTATAAAGGGCAGTTAAAGCGCAGGAAGCATGAACTACAGAAGGAAGCATGGGATAAGCTGACCAAGGCTGCTGAACTTTCAGACAGTAAACTTTTTTGGGAAACTGTCAATAGCCCCTTCCTTAAGAGTGATAATACCCCTGCCCTCACTGACCAGGACAGTGAGGAATGCTGGGTATGGTACTTTACGAGCATTTTTGACCCGGAAGGGGAAGGTTCTTGGTGACCCTGGCGGTCAATTACTGGCCAATCGTTCCACTGAACATCACTGTTCTTGAAGTAGATCATGCCATTAGACTTAGTAAGGGTGGGAAAGCTCCGGGCCCCGACAGAGTACCCATCGACCTGTATAAGGCCGACATAAAATTATGGGGCCCCGTCCTGACTAAGGTTTTTAATGCGGCAATTGTGGAAAGCTTCCCACCCACTTGGGGGGGCTCCATAATTATCCTAATATATAAAAAGGGAGATAGGTCGGAGGCGAAGAACTACCGACCTATCTTCCTTTTAGACTCATCACTTCTATGAGTCGAGTAATGTTCGTCAGCCTGGAGGAATGGTTTGAAGGTAGTGGCATCCTTGCGCAATCCCAATTTGGGTTCCGTAAAGGTTTAGGAACCATAGAACAATGTATAAATCTAGACCTGCTAATAGGAAAGTATACACGCGCAAAGCAGGGATCGCTTTTTCTCTGCTTTGCGGATCTTAGCAGCGCGTTTGATCTTGTCGACCACGCGCTGCTATGGTCAACCCTATTGGAACAAAGCGCTCCTGCTTGGATTATTTATTTTTTGGCAAGATTATATATAAAGTTATCTGCCCGCATAAGATATGGACAAGGGGGAGAATGTACGGATAGCATTAAGGTAAACCTGGGTATTAGACAAGGGTGCGTTCTCGCGCCACTTCTTTTCTCCCTCCTTATTAACGCTATTGATACTGAACTTAAGGAGGTTAACTCTGATGCCCCACAAGTAGATGGCCTGGCTACCACTGTTTTGCTTTACGCCGATGATTCGGTGCTCATATCCAGAACCCCCGCGGGTTGCAGAGGTTAATGGACAAGTTTGCGGGATTTATTAAGGGCAGGAAGTTGAAAATTAATACTACAAAAACTTTTAATATGCAGTGTGGGAAGAACATGAGGAAGATGAAACCCTTTTATATAGATGATAAGAAAATTGAAATTGTGAAAAATTTCTGCTATTTGGGAATAACGTTTAGCAGCAACGGTATGTGGTCTCAAGAGGTAACTAATGTTAAAGCTAAAATGTCTAGGAGTGTCCATGGAGTTTTTAAATTTTCTACAAAACTTGGGGACCGTTGTATCCTTGATATGCTGCACATCTACAGGTGCAGATGCGTATCAATTGCATTATATGGATCCGGTGTTTGGGGGCACGGTCGCCATGTGGATCTACAGGTAGAAGAGAATTGTTTTGTCAAAGAATTGCTATGCCTACCTAAATCGGCCTCAACTGAGATAACGCACCTGGAATTGGGGCTGGAGTATTTATCTGACCTGATACATTAAAGACCTTTGTTGGTGTGGAGAGCAATTTGGTCAAAAGAAGAAACTGGCTTCACTAGGAGTATTATTAGTGATTATCTCCGCTTAGATAAATGTTCAATGATACCATGGATTGATAATGTAATGACAACAGCTAAGGATGTATTCAATTTAGACGTCCAGGCAGACCCCGAATGTTTACTTGATTTCCCCAAGAAAGAGTTAAAGTGTTGTTATATGGGTGACAAAGCACTAGTGCGGAGAAATGGTAATATGTTGCTAGCTACCCCACAATTTAGTACTCCAACAAATCTATCTTTGGCTTCCAAAATTATATGAGAATAGTTAACAGGCCATCCCATCGGTTTGTCCTCACCAGATTACGATTGGGAATTGTCCACCACCTGTTGGATTTTCCTCCGCGTATGAGATATCATCCCTCCGCCGCACCCTGCCCTTGTGACAGGGTTACCAAACAGAGCACTACACATTTTTTATTGATCTGCGACCTTTTTCTGCCCTTTCGCATTGTCTATCTGAAACCTTTATTAAAAAAAGGCTGTTACAACGATAAAATCAGCAATGAGTTTGTTATTCTCCCTTGAGGACCCTGATATTTGTTTTTTTTACAGCCATGTTTATCCTGAAATCAATGGCCGCTAGGAAAAGTATGGTCTTTTAATTAATTAAGCTGTTTATTAATCAACACGAGCAGAACCTGTTTTTAGCATCTGTTTTAATTATTGTTTTTAACCAGTATTTGTTAGTAAAATTTGTATCAGAACATATTGGGAGGAATGTATATTGTATATATCTTGTATGCTTTTATGATTGTTGTGAAATAATCGAATAAACTTCAGAAACAAAACGATCCTATTTAGGGCCTTTGGGGTATAGTAGGCCATCCAGTAGAAAGAAAGGCCATTCTTTTAAAGTTGGCAGGTTTAAGGATCTTATTCCCTGTGCTGAATATTATTTCCCATTCCTGATAAGAAAAAACACATTGAGTTTCTGAGGCATCTTTCTCCAAAAACTTTTTAACCAAAGGAGATTAGTTTTAAGTTTGCATTAAGAGATACCAGTTTCCCACCCCACTCATATTTAAGGAATACAAGGCAACTGCCTTTGAGAGGGAACTATTTAGTATAAAATTATATATTTTAAAAAACTATTTGTAAATATTCAAAAAATAATGGCTTGCTGCGACGATAACACCTGGTCTGAACTTCTTCCCAGGTGATCATCCTCCCCTGAATAATAAACTGATGAACTACCCCCGAACCAGAATCCTGCCAGGTTCTTAAATGGGTAGAATGAATATGAAGGCCTAAATCTCCAAACTCATTCAATTTTAAAGAGTAGAAAATAGAAAAACCTCTCTGTTCGAAAATGGAACGGAGTCTATTTGACAAGTCCAAAAGCGTTTTTTACTTAGTTTTTTTGGGGGAGTATAGAACTTTTAAGAAATGTGGAGATTTGAGTTTCAGCTTCTTGAATCATCTTGTTTATAAAAAAGTTATCTATTTATTTTGTATTAGAAAGTAAACAAGCTGTCAAATCAAAAAATGCTGATTCGTAATAAGAACGAATATGTGGTAGTGCTAGGCCACCCAAGTGAGTATGAAGTTGTAAAACCAAGACTTTGACTCTAGTGACCTTTTTGTTCCAAATGAAAGATCTAATCATAGAGTCAATCCCAGTAAAATAACAAGCATTAATCTGAATTGTGATGTTAGAGAAAAGAAATATTAATAAGGGTAGTATAGACATGTTAATAAGCGCCACTCGCTCTATCAACATTAATGGAAGACTGGCCCATTTTTCAAGTAATTTCTGAATTTTCATGCTAGGTGCCTCATAGTTTAATTTAACTAGCTGGCCATATTGTTCTGTTACAAAAATCCCCAGGTAGCGTATAGGATCAGTTTTTAGAGCCTGTTGTCTCCAGTTCTCTGGCAAGAACTCAGCCCCCGTATTTAGAATTATAATCTCGGTTTTGCTTGGATTCATTTTATATCCCCCTACTAGTTTATATAGTCTAAATTCAGCCAAAATCTGGTCTACATTCAGTTTATCGGGAGACAAATACAAAATAGCGTCATCGGCAAAGAGTTTTAATTTAGCCATGGCTAGAACAGGGCTTTAATACCCATGTTAGCTCGTATTTTAATCGCTAGTGGTTCTATAAAACAGTAAAGGTGATAGGGGGCAGCCTTGTCTGGTCCCCCAATTAATATCCACTGACCCTATTTGTTACCCATTAATTATTAACTAAGTCTGCTCCCCTTGGCAGATGTTATGTAGCATTGAAATTACTTGGGCTGGGATTCCAAACCTTTGAAGCCCAAAGAAAAAAGCATCCCAAATAACTAAATCAAAGGCTTTTTCTGCATCCACCATCATGATGCAGGCTGGTGTTGTGTTAACGTTGAAGTAATCAAGTGTTTGGATCAAATATCCCATGTTAGATGACATAGTTCACCGGGCAACGAAGCCCGTTTGGTCGACATGAATTACCTCCTGAGCCAAAGGAGTGAAACGCTGTGCCCATATCTTCATCAAGATCTTATAGTCGGTGTTTAAGAGGCTAATCAATCTAAATGAATGTACATCATTAGGTGCTTTACCCTTTTTTGTTAAAACTAACCACTATCGCCCTCTTAAACTAAAATAGAACAACACCTCCAGTTTTTATATGGTTAAATAATTTCTTCAACTCTTTAGCAAAAAATGTATATATTCGATGAAAATTCCATCTTCCCTGCAAGCTTTTGCCCCAGCCAGAGATTTTATAACTGCTGAAATTTCTGATCCCGTTATTTCATTTTGAAGCTGAACAACTGAATTCGATGATATCCTGGGTAGTTGCACTTCAGCAAAATACTTATGGATTGCTTCCATGCTGGTCGTATATTTAGTGATATACAATTGTTGATAATGTTCAACAAAAACCAGGGCAAAATCAGTTCTATCAGTTACTGCTACATTAGACTTGGGGTCTTGATCTCTAAGATACAAGCAGATTCCTGTCGTGTATTTGTTGACCAGGCTAACATTTTCCCCACCATTTGACTTTCTTCATATACCCTTTGTAAGTAAGTCTGAGAACTATTAATTTTTTCAAGAACAAAATGATCTCTCAACGTCTCCTTTGCTTCTTCCCACTGACCCCTTGATGAAGAATTAAAAAATTTAGAGGCGCTTTCAAGAGGTTGCTAAAGTTCTACAATTTTTTTTAACCGTTTCCTCGCCTTTCCTGCTGATGCTGCAATCATCTGGCCTCGGGCCGCAGCTTTAAATCCGCCCCAAACAGAGAAAATATTAGACGTGCCTTTGTTCATATTAAAAAATTATAAAATCCTCACCCTAAACCGCTCAAGCCACACAGGGTCTTGAAGAAGGAGGAGGTCCATCTGCTGCCTGGGCCTCCTCCTCCTCTCGCCCAAAATTCAGCTTCAACATAAGAGTGATCAGAAAAAACCATTTACACCAATTACTGCAGCCCTTAGCACCAAAGATCCTGATATCAATAGAAAATCAATTTGTGAAGCTGTATGAAATAGTTTAGAACAGCAAGTATATTCTCAGGCGGACTGATTAAGCCTTCGCCATGCATGAATTAACTACAGATCCTAAATCAAAGCATCTAAAAAAATGTTTGTCTTGGGCTTCAATTGTTTCTCGTTCCTGTTTGAGGTATCAGTTTTCAAGTCTTGTATAAAGTTAAAGTCACCCCTAACACAATTTGACCAGAGACCCCAATAAGGAGCTTATGTATTGACAGTAATGTGGATGCATCATCCATTATAGGGCGATAATAGTTAATACAATTGAGAATATGCCCATTTATTTTGACCTTAATCAAAATCCACTTACCCGGGGATCTCGTTGTTCTTGTAAAACTTCCCAATTTAACTCTCTGGAGAAATAGTTTGCGACCCCTCTGATTGCAACCCCCGCTGAAGTAAACAAAAAAACTGGAAAACATTCCCGGTATAAAATGATTTTTCTTATTTATTATATTATGTACAAAATAGATTAGGGCACAATCGTATTGAGCTTTCTGACAGACATGTCTTCATTAGAAATGTCTCTTGAAGGTGGATGTTCTAATCTCAAGGGTGAGGCAAATTAAGTATGAAGACTCTAGCAAACACTGGTTATTCCAATACAAACAATCACTGTCGAACATGTCAAATCTAATCTCTGAGAAGTTTAACAAAGTCAACGCTTCTTGGGAGCAGTGAAAAGCAGAGGATAGAACAAGGGATTCATACAGAGAAAAACTGGCATTCTGCAATTGCGGGGAAATGAGCGGAAACATCTTTCTGAAAAGGAGGATGCGTGAGAAAAGAGACCAGAAGGACCAATACTTAGTCCATGTTTTTAGCAACAGAAACAGCTGTGCATAGGGCTTCCTTCAGAACTTTCAAGGTATATTTGCTCTCTTATCCCTGCCATCTCTCCTCTATCACCCCTCCTTCAATGTAAGTGTTTAAAAAGCAGGCATTCAGCTCCAGATTGAAAGATCCTCTGGCTTGGTCTCCAGGACATTAGTGACCAGGCCTGTCCCGATGGTTCGGTTGCCGTCCCGCAGGGTGACTCGCTTGCCCTTCTCCAGCACCATAGGCTGCCGCAGGGTAAGGATCAGAGATGTGTCTTCCCCTGGCATTACCAGCTCCTTGTTTTAGGCCTAAGTGACACTACAGTGCATGTCCCACGTCAGCGAGAACATCACAGGCATAAAGTTGGTGACAAAGGGTTTGTGTCGTCTGCCCTCCTCCTTACTGAGAATATAAACCTGTGCCTCAACTTTCTGATGGGGTTTTATGGAACCCAGCTGGCACATCACCATCCCCCTCCGAACATCTTCTCTCTTCAGCCCTCGCACAAGGGCACCGAGGTTATCGCCTGCCTCAGAACGGTCCAAGCTCTGATGGAACATTTCAATATCTGTTACAACAGAGTGAATGTTTTTATTATGTCCAATAAATTCCCATTCATCTCTTTCTTCACTATTCCTCTCTCCATTGTTACAGTCACCACTGTTCCAAAACCTGGAATGGATTAAACTCCCTCTATCGGTAGGAGGAAGGGTTTATCAAGGTCTCGAGCTGGAAGTGGAATGTACTTATAAACAGCATCCAAAAGGTGCATGATGGAGTTCAAGCCAATCTCTGGATTTCTTTCTTTCTTTATTTATTTTTTAAGAGTTTTCTATAGCGCGAACAAGACCCTTAGGTATCAGAGCGCTTTACATTATATGAGGTAGTTATAGACAAGAATTTGTAGGTTTTTTCAATATTAAGCGGTAGGTACCTAAAGTAGCAATAGATAGACATTATAAATTAAACGTTATACAGTAAAAATATATACTGGGTATGACACAGTCTGAGATTTTACATTAATAGTTATACGGAAAATATATACAAGATGTGATATATTTGAGTTTGGCTAAAATATCCCAAGTGTCTATTATTTGTGTAGCTTTTTGTTTTCAATCCTTTTTCAAGTGTCCTATTGACCAGTGTCCTATTGACCAGAGCCCAGCCTATGGAAGGAACTTATTTATTAGGAAGTTCTTCGTTTCCCTCTTAAAGGATGAAGTGTCTGGAATTTTTCTTATGCTCGGCAAAGTGAATTCCAGATCCTTGGTGCTGCTCCTGAGAAGGCTCTATCGTACGTTTTCTTTTTCTTGAAGATGGCTGGTCTCAGCACCAGCTCCTTTGCACTCCTGGCCGGTCTGTTTCCTCCGGATATTTTAATTTTCTGAGCCAGGTACTTAGGTGTGTTGTGGTGTATCGCTTTGTGGGTTATGCATGCCATTTTTAGCTGGATTCTGGCTTCGTAAGGTAACCAGTTTAATGCTTTCAGGTGCGGTGATGTGTGGTCAAATTTTCTCGATCCGGTTATCAGTCTTGCAGCTGCGTTGAGACATGCCTTTAGAGGTGCTGTTGATATTTTTGGGAGCCCTGCTAGCGTTGTACATCCATATTCAATCCTTGAGATGACTAGTGATTGTACTGCTAGTTTGAGATCCGGCTTGGATATGAATGGTTTCATTTTTCTAATGTAGTTCAGGCGCTTTTTGCCATAGCTTTGATGTGGGCTTTCATGTTTACGTTCTCATCAAGTGTGATTCCTAATGATTTCGCTGAGCCAACTAGTGTAGGGGTGCAGTTTAAATGCTGTTATCATATTGCACCATTCTTTCCCTTCTGTGTGTTTCTTTGGTGGTGTGATTAGTAGGAATTCCGTTTTTTGTGCATTTAGTTTCAAATGATTGTCAGCAGGCCATTGTAATGATATTTTTAAGGCTTCATTTATTCTCTTGACGTCCTCCATGGATGTTATCTTGATATAAATCTGCGTATCATTCGCATACATATGATAGGATATTTTTGAATTTCGAAGGATTTCTGTGAGAGGTTCAATGTAAAGGTTAAATAGTGATGGAGATAACGTAGAGCCTTGAGGGACTCCAATTGAGTTAGGGCTTGATGTTGAGAGTGATTGATTGACCAAAAATCGTTGCGTTCTATTCTGAAGGAATGATTCAAACCATTTTAGCACATTTCCTGACAAACCCATCCTGTCATGGAGCCTGTTCAATAATTTCTCATGATTTACCGTATCAAATGCTGATGATGGGTCTAGGAGGATAAGAAGACATGTCTGATTAAGGTCTAATGCCTGTAGTGCATCATCGACAATATGAAGGATCTCTGTCTCTGTGCTATGTCCTGTTTTGAATCCTGACTGACAATCGTCTAGTAGCGAGTAGTTAGTGATGTGTTGGCTTAATTGGTTTTGAACACATTTCTCAATTAGTTTGGCAAGAATCGGGATGTTGGTCACTGGGCAAAAGTTATTTGGATCTGCTGGGTCCGCTCAGGGTTTTTTGATGATAGGAATGACTTGACCAGTTTTTAGGCAATCTGGAAGGGTCCCTTGGGATAGGGAGGCGTTTAATATTTTCATCCATATGGGAATCAAAATATGATTTATTTCTTTGATGCACTTTGATGGGAGTGGATCGTTATAGTGGTTGTTGGGTTTGATGTCTGATAGTGTTTTGGCGACAGCATTTTGATCATGTATCTTGAAGTTATCCCATTGCGCCATGTTTTTTGTGATATGGGTGTTATCCGAGGTGATATTAGCTGTTTGCGGTGTAAGGTTGTCTGTATTATCAATGTTGTCAGCTTCTTTTCTGAGCTCTCTTTCCAGAGTATTAGCCTTGTTTGTGAAGAAGGATGAGAACTCTTCACAACTTAGTTGAGTTTTTGTTGTTTCTTGAGCAGTTTTGGCCACTTTATTAGATTGCTGTTTTAAAATCTCCAATAGTTTCCGCGGCCTATTTTTGGCATTATCTAGTATGGATCTAATAAATTCCTTTTTAGAATTTAGGATCTTTTTATTGTATTCGCTCCGGATTCTTCTGAGGGTATTCAGTTCGGGCGTTGTTGGGTGTTGTCTCCATTTTCTTTCCGCCTGTCTCAGTTTCCGCCTTGCTTCATTCAGTGTTCCACTGAACTATGGATTTTTGATCTTCTCTGTTGTTCTTTTCAGTTTTAGTGGCATTGTGGTATTGACTATGTTCGACACTGTTGTAGTGTAATGATTCGTAAGATCCTCCACTTTCAGCATATTGTTTGGTGGGTTTAGGTTCTTCTCACAACTTTCTATTAGTAATTTCATATTCGGATCTTTGGTATCTCGCATCCATTTCTTGTGTCTTGTAGGTTGTCTGGTTTTGGTATCTTTCATAGTGTTTATCAGGAAGGTTATGGCATGGTGATCTGACCAGTCGCACGGCTCAATTGCTGTAATTGAGGAATTGTTCGTCTTTGAAATTATACAGTCTAACGTGGCTCCCTTCATGTGTGTTGGTTGTGTGCATGCTTGGTTAAGGTTTAGCTCCTCTAGAAGGTCTTTAAGAGCATTGACCTGTTTGTCATCTTTATCATTTCAGTGTAAATCTTCTAACACACAAAGGGCATTTACTAGTTATATTCATTATCCCGGTATTGAAGAGAAGATCTTAACATTCAATGTTCTATTCAGTGCTTCATTTTCCTGTTTGCTACTGCTCATTTGTTTCAATTATTCCCCCATCCCCCAACCCAACACCCTATGGCCGTGGGCTCCCACCCCATGGTGGCCCCCCTTAGAACTGTGGCCTCCCCCGCTTTCTGCATTTCCCCCACGATTATAAGCTTAATGGTGCCCTGGTACTGCACCAAGAGTGACCTAACCCCCACAAAAGGAGCTATCGCCCCAATAGCAAAAAAAAAAGAAAACACATTCCAAAATGAGACAAGAGAAAATAAAAAAGGACAATATCAGATTACATCCCTACTGAAATTACTTCCAGAAGTTCCTTTGCCTCCTCAATTTGTGTACACATATGAAACTTCCCCTACACAAGAACTTTGAGTTTAGAGTGCTGCACAAGCAAAGCTTGTGCTCCTTGAGCTTTAAAAAGGTATAGTAGTTTTACAAACTCCTTGCATCTACGTTCAGCTGCAACAGACATGTCTTCGAAGATTCTACATTTAGGGGGTCATTAGGATCGCGGACGGACTTGAGTCCATCCGCGACCCCAGAGTATAAGGGAACGTCCGCATGGGCTGTGGCGTTCCCTCTGTGCGTATTAGGATGTGAACGCCAGGGTGGCGGTCACATCCTCAATCTTTAACATTGTGGCGGGTGCAGCTTCAAGCTGCACCCGCCGCAATGTTAAAAATGCATGCACAGCATTTGCGTGCACAAAGTGGCAGGCACCGCGCGGTGCCTGCTGCATTGTGCACGCAAATGAAGGGGGGTACCATAGGTACCCCCCATGTGCACCCCCCACCACCCCTTCACCCAGGGGGCCCGCAACGGGCCCCCAAAGTGAAGGTCCGTATGCTTTTCCACGGCGGAAAAGCCGCCGTGGAAAAGCATAGAATTGCAGACATCCTAATATGCCTGGCGGTGTCTGATAGACACCGCCAGACATGTAAGTGCTTTTCCGCCGCGGTCGGAAGGTGATGGCGGCGGAAAAGCTGCGGGCATAATATCAGACCCACCAGCCATCCTAATTTGGCGGTGGGTCTGTGGAGGCTCCGCAGCGGTTTTCCCGCATCCTCCGGGCCGGCGGTGGCTTCCGCCAGCCCGGAGGATGCGGGAAATCCGCAATCATAATTAGCCCCTAAGTCCTGTCATTAATGCCAAATTGTCTCAACTGGATTGCTTTGGTCAGTAACTTCTCCTTGACACGATAGTCCGCAAAATTGACTAATATTGTACGAGGGAACTTCAAATTGGGTGGAAGATGAGATGGAACAAGATGCGCCCGGGTCAATATTAAATCTCCAGAAAACTCTTGAATCACCTTTTGCTTAATAAATGTCACCACCCATTGGAGCATATGGGCTCCATCAGACCCCTCCAGGACCCTCACAATCTCCAAGTTTGAGCAGCGTGAATGATTTTTGAGTTCCTAAATTTTATTCTCCAAATGTATTTTATCATGAGCCGCTGAGTTTACTTGCTGAAGCATGGCATTCATTTGATCCTCTAGTTGGGATATCCTTGATTCAGCTTCTAGAATTCTAATAGGAAAACTGGCAACCGCCGCTTACATTTTGCCCAATCGAAGATAAAGTGTCGCTATCACAACTTCTTGAGATTTTCTTCTTGTCGCAAATCTCTTCAAGAATTAGATTGAGCATGGTCTTAATGTCAACCTGGTGTGTGTTGGCATATCATTTTGGATTTCAGAATCAAGTCCCTCCAGCTCTGGCTGGGCCGTTCGTATATCTTTTAGTGCTGGCAGCTCTGTTGGCTCTGGACTGCCCCTGTCTTGGAAGTAGTGGGCGGATGAAGTTTTCTGACCCCTCAAACTGATATTGTATTAGAGTTTTGCTCATAGAAGAATGCGAAGGCTGAGCTACCACAACCCGTGGACTGGTTTGAGTGGGAGCGGCACCACCTTCACCAGACAATAACTCTCCCATTATTTAAGCCTGAGGTAAGGTCCCAGTGAGGGAGGAAGATGCTGGTGATGGTTACAAATAACGGTGCTGTACACCATGATGGTTCAGATGTTAATTCGCCTGGTGAACCTTGGCTTGGCTTTGTGAGCAGATATAGGTAGAACATTCTTTTTACCGAAAAGAGGAAAGTCTCTTGAATTTTTGAACTCTTGTTTTTTCTCCCTGCAAGAACCCCTAGCACAGTAATTTGTTCCTTGTCTTTCCCCACCAGCTCTGCGGTCTCTATCAAGCTAATCTCATTTTGGTCTCCCACCACATGCTGCATTTCGAAGGTATCTGTCTCTGAACCTTCAGAGCTAGAGCTCAACTCCCCAATAGCATTTTATTGCCAGCTTTGGCTAATGACTGATTTAGTTTTGCTTGGGCAAGGTGCTTTTTTGTCCTTACAGCCACTGCATCCATTTTAGAGGCTGCAGCTGCCAGCTTTAGCTGTTTCCTCATTTTGGTTAATTCTTTTTTCCCCTGTGCTGTAGTTTTTAAATATACATTTTCTATTGCAGATACATTGTTTCTTTTAGTGTTGTACCGCTGTAGTACTACTCGATACAGCACTGATCCACCATTTTCCCTGGTTTCTGTTAGATGCAAAATACTGCTCACCTGCATCCAACAACCATTCGCCAGCAGTCAGAGCAGCCTTGCCGCCTTCTACTCTCCTTGGCTAGAAGCTGCTTTCTCTCTGCGCTGATTGTACTGTGCTCTGTTAGTTCTCAGTTCGTCAGGAAGAGAAAAAAATTGCCCGATGTTTGAAGTCTGAAATCTCGCCTTTCAGCTCCACTCAGCTCGGCTGTTACCAATTGCCTGGCCCTTTCCGTTCAAGTTAAAACTCAATAAATAACTCTGCACGCAATGACGAGGAATTACACCACGCACTTTCCTCGGCATGCAAATTCGCCGGTCTCTGTTCTGCACCGTGCTCAGCTCATAGTTCCGCAGACTAGCTTGGCCAGTGTGCTCCATTACTGAGGGGAGGCGCAGCGGTCACCTGTGGCTAGGTGGAGGTGGGGCTCTCCTCCATAGCCCACAGTCGTAGCCATATGTGTTTGAGATTTCACTCCAAAAACCTGAAAGAAAATGTATTTTGTATGGCCTTACTTAACTCTTTGCATTCTGTGTCTAAATGTTTAACTTTTTTCTTAGTACTCCTTATTTGACGACAGTTCTTCATTTAACAAGAGGATATATTTTGGAAATATATATATATATATATATATATTCACAGAAAAAACCATAGGTTATAGTCCATATATAGTTAGGAATTTGCATTTACAAAACCTTGAAAATTCAATGAAAAAACCATTGGTTATAGAACATATATAGTTAGGAATTTGCATTTACAAAACCTTATTTTACTCGCATAAAACCATTGAAATTCCATATATAGTTAGATGCGCTAACTATATATCGCGCACCCGCAATCCACTGCTGATGATGTCACATATTACATCATTCATGACATGGTTAGTGACATCACTGATGACATCACTGATGACATCTCAAATGACATCACTGATGACATCACTGATGACAACATCCAGTGACTGTATGTTTCTGTAAAGTTAAAATATGTCTTACATATTGAAGAATGAGTGGATGTATAAGTGTCTGGATGAAGGATTTAGTAGGTGCATGACTGATTGTATGAGTGAGTGATTAAATGTGTTACACTGAGTGCATGGGTTAGTGACTAAACTGTTTTAATTTGTGCATCATTATATCTGTTGTTCTACAAACTGCTGCATATGTTGATCAGTAGCTATATGAGTAACTGTATGGGTTATTCATTGGTTGTCCAAGTATTTGTATGGGAAACTGAGTGTGTGTGTATGGGTGGCTGGGAGGTGTGTGACTCTGTACATAGATGTGTGAGTAGTTGATTCACTATATGTATGGGTTCAAAAGTGCATGTGGAAACAGCTGTATGGGCGGTTGACTGTGCATGAGTGTATTAGTGAGTGAATGGATATCTCAGTGCTACATGTCAAAGTAAGTACATATGTAAAACACAGTACATGTGAGACTTGACATCTATAAATAACTGTGCATAAGAGCCAGTGAATGTGTGAGTGGCTGTATGGATCATTGTGAACATGTATCAGGGATTGTATAAGAGAGTAAAGTAAATATGTGTTAGTATATGTTTGAATAAGTAAGGTGTGTATAACTGTATAGTTGAGAAAATGGAGGTGTGATTGATTTTTGGCATAACTGACTAGGTGTGTGAGTAACTCCATGGATGAGTGACAGTCTGTGACTGTCTGTTTACACTGATTGTATCTAAGGTTATATTAGAGTCTGAAGAGGTTCATGGTATTATCACATGAATGATATCATCAGCGATGTGATCAGTCATGTCAAATGAGATGTTATCAGTGATTTTATCAGTGATGTCATTTGAGATGTCATCAGTGATGTCATCAGTGATGTCACTAACCATGTCATGAATGATGTAATATGTGACATCATCAGCAGTGGATTGCGGGTGCGCGATATATAGTTAGCGCATCTAACTATATATGGAATTTCAATGGTTTTATGCGAGTAAAATAATGTTTTGTAAATGCAAATTCCTAACTATATATGTTCTATAACCAATGGTTTTTTCATTGAATTTTCAAGGTTTTGTAAATGCAAATTCCTAACTATATATGGACTATAACCTATGGTTTTTTCTGTGAATTTCATTGGTTTTTTAAAAGCTAACATCTGTAGCTGTAAAATGTATTCTTCTTTAAAACCCAAAATATATTTTAGATGTTTATTGATAATTTTTTTTAAAAAATTTTTTTCTTCGCTTCCAGTAAGCGAACCGGGAAGCTTTCCGTTAGCTCATCTTGATGCCGCGATCTAGTACGCGAACCGGTAAACGTTTCCTTAGCGGAACTGTGACGCGTCGCGGAAGCGCGACATATCACGTTGTCGCGTAATGCGTCTTATGACGCGCCGCGTTAGCGCTCCAGGAAGTGCTCCGGACCGCGAACCGGAAACGATCCGGGACGCGGCGCGCACCGCGTAACGTAAGCGGAACAGGTCATGTGACTTGTTTATCAAACTTTTCATTGGTTCATTTCACTTTTGGTTTCCAAATGATGTATGACTAGGTCATGTGACCTAAAAATAACACTTTTCATTGGTTCAGAACTTTTACTTTTCCCAAATCATGTAAACCCCTCCTTCTTTCCTCACTCTGACTTTCATCTTGGTGAGAGAAAGACCATTTTCCAATTTGATTGCAATGGCTTCTATCCTTGCTTCAGCTGGTGGACCCCCACCACCACCTCAACCTCCTCATGACAAGAGAGGACCACCATCACAATTCATTTCCAACAGAGAGGAGGAAGAGGAGGACTTAGAAGAAGAGGACACTGATGAACCTGAATTTATTCAGGAGTTGCCCCGTGTTTCCCGAAGGAAAACAAGTTTTATATGGCAGTTTTTCTCAATTCCTCGAGGGGAGAAGAAGGTTAATGCCAAATATGCCACCTGCCTAATCTGCAAATACAGATTATCTCGAGGCACAGACAAAAAGTATAGTATGGGCAACTATACTATGCATCGCCATATGGTCAGGTGGCATCCATTAAATTACAGCCGGGCAGAGTTAAGGGACCTTCAAGATAATCCCCCGACAACTCCTGTGGCCAGATCAACATCAAGTATATCTTTGACTGCAAGAGAGGCACAGGAAACTGTGCCAAACATACAGCCAAACTTCAAGCACATGAAGTTTACGTGCATACATTGTGGTGCTATGCTCTCATGTGGCAACATGAGCGTGAACTTAATCAACTTGGTGTTTGAAAACCATAACTGCCCTAACCCACCCAAGCAGTAATTATTTTTTTGCTCCTGTTGAGCCCTTTTCAATGCCTGTTTTTTTGTTGTTTCCCCTCCATGAAAAACACAAAAAAAACATAAAACTGTTCTAAAAATACAAAAAAAACAAAAAATGTTCAGAAAACATAAATAAAACAACAAAAACATTAAAAAAAAGTTCTTTTCAGAACTACCTCCCCTTTCAAATAAAATTGCTAGAATGTCTAGCACTCTGGCAAGCTCTATTTCTTTTGGTTCGCTTTCCAGTTCGCTGCCCGGTTCGCGAACTTGAAGCGAACCAAAAAAATATTTTTTAAAAAAAAAGAAGAGTTAGTATAAGGGAAGTAAACAGAGAGTAATGTAAAAAGAAAGACAGCTATAGGGAGTAAACCAGAGATACTGTTTAATAGATCTATTTATTAATTCAGGATGACGATAAGGTGTGATGTCTCCTGAGGTTTGTTTAAGGTGAGACCTACTCAGGGTTATAGATCAATTTTACACTTGTTGAAGAATACAGAGCAGATACAGCATGTGGAGGCCTACCAATGAAGTAAGTCATGTCCTCTTATTACATCATTCATGACATGGTCAGTGACATCATCAGCAGTGCATTGCGGGTAAAAAGAGTAGAAAACATTTACCTTATAATTCTTGTTACCTTTTTTAAATATTTTTTCATACTTTCAATCTGTAAAAGAGAGAACAAACATTTCCAAAAATATTACAACATGTATTTAAAAATTAGAAAAGAAAAGGGAAAAGGTTCAAGAAGAAACAGTTTTTCAACAACTTTGACATTTACAGAAGCCTCTGCTTCTCTACGTCCCCTACACAATCCTAAAGATATATATTTTAAACAAACAGTATCTTCATGCTGATGAACTGAGACCTATTTTGGAACATGGTGCTTCTTTTGCACTGCTGATGTCTCACAATAGTGATGCAATAGCAGCGCAAAAAAGATGTAAAGCCATCATAAAATTGTGTCTAATATTTTAAATGATTGTTTCAGGATGCAAATAAGATGTGTGCTTTCAAGAGCTTTCTTTGAGGTGAGGCCTATTCCTTTTTTTAAAAAAAAACAGTACCCAGAAGTACAGCACTGTAAGCATTAAAATTAACACTTACAGAAGACTCAGTTTCTCCATATCTACCTCACATTTCTAAATGTATATCATAAGTACAAAAAGCAGAACATTATTATACATGTTAAATGGTTTATTTTTGCTGTTCTCAGAATGTATCAAATTTCACTTAAATCAGTGACTTGAAGGTATTCATCATGTAACAGCGGGGAAAAAAAAACACAATCAAAATGATTGTGTTTAAAAAACCCATACAACCTAAGAAATCTGAATTCAAAACTCCTTAAAATTAACTTACTTTCAATGACGTCGAAGGATCTCCTATGAACAGCGTCCACTCTGTTGTGCTATAAATATTTCAGCCCGCCACTTTCTGAAAGAAAACCTCCATCGATTTGAAAAATATGTTACATACAAGAAAAGACTTCTCTCATTCTATCACATGTTTCCACTAGGCCAAATCATGTTGCCGCGATTCGCAAGTCTTGTAATTCTTCCAATCAAATCCCGACATTTTCTATTTTCGCAACTTTCAAAAAGAATACATTTAAGATTATTTTCATAATCCTGGACTACTAATATCTTACCCTTCTTTGTCACTCATGTTCTCCTTTTCCTATGACACTGATACTGCTTACTATGAAGCAGACTTACTTGCATCAGGTTTATATAGTTGGATTTTTAAATTGACATTATAATTAAAAGTTTTGGACCAATAATCTAGACAGCATTGCAGACTTACATTCCCTCTACTTGATGAACCTTTTGCAATTCTTCACAGGAAATCCCGAGATTCTTTCTTTAAAATTTTGGTTTTAAAAACACCAGGTAAGAATTTTTAAGGTCAAACAGCAATTTTTTTTTGAAAGTTACAACGGAATCATTGCAGAATGACCAGCCGTTTCGAGACTTTAAATAAGCTGTATAATGTCCTGATGTTGTTGAAGGACCATCGTGATAGATAATTGCTACAGTTACAAAAGTCCTTCCTGATATTGACAGCTGAGAAGCCACAACATTTTTTATTAAAGTTGACAATTTTGATCCATCAGGCCTACATCGTTGGATCATTAAAATGACATACTGGCCATATCTACGTATAAATAATGTTGACATCATATCAGATTTACATTGGCTACACTCCATGTTGTGATCCGCTGCATTTACTAGCTTATTAAAGGACACTGATTTACTATCTGGCAAAGTTAAATATATAAATCTTTCTGAGTCTACACTAGTAGTACTTGATACCCTACATTTCTCGCAGTCATGCTGCCATTGATAAGAAAGCCCAAACAGGTGATCTACATCTACACCCTCATCTTGCAATACATCAAGCATATACATTAAAAACTCCTGACAATCTTGCTGATTATTTTCAGAGAAGTCTGTTTGACCTGAACATTCATCTAACAGATAACGAACTTCAGACACACTTTCTACTTTTGTTCGATCAGTGCTACATTTCTCGAAAACAGAATTCAATAAACAGCATAAAATTTGTTCTGAATTCAACAGAATCTGTTCTTTTAAACTCTCTAGTGAAAAGAGAACATTAACCACTACATTTGCATAGTAGTTGACACCAGAACTGTTTTCAAATTGAAAACCGACAACATCTTCAACAGAATCCACTTTCTTTCTGCTAACAATTTTCGGTTCATCGACTTTTGGTCTTTTTGCTACAACCTCCCTACTATTACTGATATTTCTACGTTTCCGGCCTACCACACGTTTCTCAAACAAAGGATATTGAGGCAAATGTGGCGCATACTCTCTTCTTAACCTATTGTATTCCTTAACACAATCTAGATCCGCACAAATGTTTGTGACATCACAGTCAATCAAGTACAATCCCGATAAAGTTCTAACTCGTGACAATGCCACATATGCCATACCCTCCTTGAACACAGAACTGCCAATATTCACCAATGCACTGTCTACACTTAAACCTTGCGATTTATGGATTGTCACCGCATATGCCAAGCAAACAGGAAACTGTTTACGGCGAACATATAAGTCTTTAACAAGCAAAAACCTAGCAGAACAACGACCAATTAGCTGTACTTCCTCAATGCCATCAAATTTAATTTTTAAAAATTCTATTCCATCTCTATTTCTGTATTTCTCAAAATCAACAACATTACCCATTGATCCATTTACCAGACCTCTTTCAACATGTAAATTCCTTCTCAAAATAATTCGGCAATTTAAACACACATTCAAAGTCTTTTCAAAACCCGCTGTTTTAGATATAGTCTTCTCTAATGAATCCAATTTTGATTTCAAATTCTCTGACAAAATAATTGTTGATCCCATATGCTCTATTTTGTCAATAGCTTCAAGTTTCACAATCTCTTGCTTTTCTAAATTCAACATTTTATTGTTGAAGATGGCACATTCTGCAAGAGTTGGCATCAAACATATTCCGGATTTCTTCTCAGTAATTTTCTGAAAAATATTCTCAGCCACAATCTCTTGTTCGGGATATAAATTTGAAAGTAATCGTGCATTTAAAGCTTCTTTTCCATGCTCGGTCACTTTTCCAATTCTAATATCTTGTAGAATATTCTTGTAATCTTCATCTTTTGCCTGACGCATATTTTCATGCAGTTCAGCATAATTGAAGTTTAACCATATATTGACGTTGCCAATGCTCCCTAGGCACTTCCTGGTATCTTCATGCGTGAGTATTTTGAACACAGGTTGTCCTTTTACTGGTGTCAGCTGCAGAAGATCTCCGAAAACAATGATGTGTTTGCCACCAAATAACACATCATATTCAGTTTTAAGTACTTCTTGCATTCTCAAATGCACAAAGGCAAGCATGACATTGGAAACCATGCTTACTTCGTCAATGATAAGTAGTTTCATTTTCCTCAAGACTCTTGAAACTTCACAGCAAGCATCCCCAGATAACTTGTGGTATTGTAATTTGTTGTCATGCTCCACCGGCAGCATCAGTAGACGATGCAAATTAATACCTTTAATGTTATGTGCTGCAAGTCCAGTAGGAGCGGTGACAACACAAGACAGCGATGACTCAGTCCTTTCCTGCAGATAGCATGAAATTGCTTTAATGAGGAAACTTTTTCCAGTTCCCGCTTCTCCACTCACATACAGTCGGACAGGCTTCAACGATGTACATGAGCACTCTTTCTTCTCATGACTTAATCCATGCTCAATTTGCTTGGTAACTTCATCATATATTTTCCTCTGCTCAACGTTGAGTTGTTTTTCCAAGTCTTCTAAGTTAACTGAATCCTCCTGAGCATGTGCCATGGCTCTTTCCACTTCATTCATAGCAGTGGCAGCTTCATTTTCGATAATAGGTCCTCCAAGTGGATCTTGACTCAATGAAACAGAACTCTGACTGTCCTGAGAACTGTCTCTGGCAATCTCGGCTGCAATCGTTGCTTCCTGCTCAATTTCCATAGTTAGCATTTCTTGATATTTGGGAAAAGCAGGACATTCTATGGTCTCCTTAGCAGCAGTGAAAGAGTCTTCGTAACAGAGGAAATCTCCAAGCAGTTCCTCTTCTGCACGCCAAGGCTTGAAAAGTTGCAAAAGTGCTAAATAGAAAAACTCCTTTTTTTCTGGAGATTCGCCACTCAATTTTCGATGGTTTACTAATTGGCATTTTCTTTGCTTGACCAGGCATCCCTCACTTCCAATTACAGCATACACTCCTTTCTCAATATCTTCTTTGATGTTCCTCTTGAATATATAATTTTGTAGAACCTCATATAGACAAACATTCTCAAGGTGACTGCTTCGATTTGGATAATATGTATCCAACATGTTGGTCTTCAAAATGTCGGTACTGTTTGGTTCCTTTTCTGCCAAATATTCAATTTCCCGGACAGGTTTTAGAACTCGATTTCGCGTTGCAGCAAGACCAAGACTCGCCCAAACAATACTCCTGGATTTGGCATAGAGACTTGCTGAAGACAATCGATCTGAACATTCGTAAGCTCCGATTTCTCGATGCGACAACATCTTCAGACTGAAACTGTACAACTTCTTGCTGAGGCTCTTTTCATGGGAAATGTCCTCCCACATATCCTTCAGTTCTGTCTTTTCTTTTTTGGTGATGTAAGATGTCACATACCGAGCCACAGCCATACAGTTGTCACCCACAAACTGTATATCCATGTTAGCATTCCACATGGACAAAATCACTGGGTTGTAGTCGTTGATGTACTTGGACTCTTCGTTCCTTTTCAAATTGTATGTATTTTTGGGTGATTTCCTCGTCACATTATGTCGCAGTGAAGACATCAAACTGTTCACTCTTCCTTTAGAAATCACCGGTCGTGGAAAGTTGAAACGACATTTGGTGTAGAACTTGTCCTTGTTTCTGAATTTACGACGACAGTACTTTCCACAACGATGGCTTTGGAAACGTAGAACTTGTTCTCTTAGGCTTTTCTTCTCCGTTGCGTTTGGAACAGCACACGTAGAATACTGTTCTATAAAATTCATCACTAAGTCATCCGGATCTGTTCCAAATTTAGGTGCATCCTTGATCCACAACAACATATGTATATGAGGAGCACCTCTTGCTTGGTACTCCTTCCTCCAGAAGAAATCCAACACCTCTCCAAGAGGTGGATTCTTCTTATTTGTGATGAAAGACATCATAGCTTCAAATCTATGATTGAAGTACCTGCATACATTCACAGGATCCAAAGAACACAGTTCTCCAGGTGTCTTGAATTCAATGTTTTCAATATTTCCATTTGCCTCTCGTAGAAATTCAAGTAAGTCTTCCCAGCCATACTCGGCACAGCTCAGAGTAAGGAACCATGTCGGAGTTCCTAAGTTCCTCAGCATACATTTTAAATCACCATGACGACGGTACCAGTACTCATTAGTACCACGCTGACACGCCATGAGATTAATTAAGTGAGAATCCAAAATACTGTCTTGGACATTGACTTTATGCATAAAGTCCCTTGCCGAGATATTTCGCATCTGTATACCACTTTTTAAGATGTGGTTCACTGCATATGACAGTCCAGACAGATCGCTTTCAAACAGGAGATGAAACAAATAGGGAATGCATTGACGAAACCTAGGATCTTCTGCATACAATCGTAAAGTCCGGTATTCAGACGCAGGAATTTGATGAGATCGCTCATCATATCTTCCTCCTTGACCTGTGGGAAATAGCTGTGGGAAACACCGAGCTTCCAAACTTTCCTCCCAAACACTAATGGGACTCCCTTTGGCTTGTTTCATTTGAAACAACTCAATAGCATTCCCCATGACTTCCTTGGAATGCAAAGGATGAACACTATAATGTTCATATATTTCTTCACTTTTAGAGGCCTCTACTTTCTCAATTTGGCCAGCACACAAATCGCTATCCTCTTCATCACTTACTTCCTCTTCTGCAACATATACATTCTTATAGTACTTATTATTTTTCTTCAAATACACTGTTGCCTTTTTGACTTTCCTAACATCCACTAAATCTTGCCATATTTTCTTATTCTTTGTCGGAACCCCATTAACCAAGATAACCAGAGGTTCCTCTTCCACTTTTTCTATTCCAATTGTGTTAATGTTTTTGTTCAAATCTAGAGGCAAATAAACAACTCTTCCCTTTAATCCTCTCTGTAAATCTGCTGGAGGCAACTTCCCTGTCTTTGGCTCCATTCTTACAATAGCCTGAAAGGGATGGATACTTTGAATCAAAATAGATTCATAAGTATTTAAATCCTTCAATTCAGAAGGAATCTCAACCAATTCCAGATTATTATGAACTGCCCTAGCAGGCATCTGGTTTTGGTTTAATTTATTACAACAATAAGTACACACACGTTGATCCGATCCCAAATCAAAATTATTTTCTACCATCAAGTATGTGGCAAAATCCTTCCATTCACTATTATTTTCCCTTTCACTTTTTGCATATAAATCCACTACCTTTGTTCTAATTCTTATAATAAGTGCGTCGACAACATACACAAGTGAAATTAGGCCTCTCACTTGATTTCATCTGAAACGTGGCAATTTCCTTCTGAAAATTATCTGTACTGGAAACCTGTACATTATCTTCAACATTACCCTCTACTTCAGGGTCAATTTGAACATTCTCATCTTTACTACTAAAGTAACAAAACTCAATTTCTTCACAAATATTCTTCACATCTATTTCAGAACCATGCAAAAGAGCAGCACATAATTGTTTAAGCATAATTGCTGGACTCTTAGCATAATACAACATTCTCACTAATTTTCTCACTTTATTATGATGCACTGCTAGCATCCTGAAATGATGAAAAACACTCTGGCATACTCTCCTGGAAAGACAAGCCAGTGAATGACCACGCAAACCTGTCATTTGTCTCACTCTGCAAGGATCTAAATCTTGCAACAACTTCATTTTCTGCTTCAAACTTTTCTTATTAAATGTCCGTATAAAATCACAAAGCAAATTGATGGAAACCTGTCGCACACTGCAAATAGAACTACACTTCCAAATGTACACAGGACCCTTAGGACGTCTTCCTAAAACCTCATCACTTAGCGCCTCTTCTGTCTCTGTTGTCACAAGTTTTTCTTTTTCAACTGGACAACCATCCTTCACTTCATAAGCTCGACCACTGGTGTCAACTGCAAACACCAAATCATTATCCTGAAAAATAACTCTCCTCATTAAAAAATGCCTCAGAACTTGAACTATGCATCCATTCTCCGGCAAAAACTTCACAAAAGTTACTACGATTTACTACTCTCTTCCATCTACTGTTTGTTTTGAAATCAGAAATTACCTTGCTTAGTTTCCTAATTCTATTGATTACCAAAATAAACAACTTTCGCTTAATTTCAAAAGCATGATCAATAATTTTCTCTACATTTTTCTTCTTCTTATAAAATGCCACTTTCTGTTGGCCTTTCTTGATATTTTTTAATAAATTAACTATTATCCTGTTACGGAACATTCGTTTTCGAATGTCCCTAAACTGTTCTTTCCTTCTACTATCATGCACAGAGTTATCTCTTCCTCTACCAGTAACATTTTTGATGGGTCTTTCCTTTCCATTTAAATTACTCTTCTTTTTCTGAACTGAAACATTTTTGCGATAAATACTTTTTTTACTAAAAATATTTTTTAAGAATGATTTTGTGCTCTTACCCGGAGCTTTCTTGGTGTTTTGATAAGTATTTGGGGAAGAGGACTGCTGCAATAAAAGATCATCCTGCTGTCTTTGACGTTTTGTAGACCTTTCTAATTCTATTTTTCGTAGGCATTTTTCAAAATATGAAAAAATCTGCAGTTGAATCTGTGGAAAAATATAATAAAAAATGTTAATAACCACTATTACCAAACAGCAAATGAATAACAGTCATCAAAAACTTAATGCCCTACTTATTATTTAACATAGCAAATCTTTTGCACCAGCACTGCATCACAAAAATGACACACAGTGCTACAAAACAGGCATACAACAATCATAAATCTCTCCCTAATATTTTAAATGATTAATTCAGGATGACGATAAAGTGTGGCCTATCTAAAGGTTTGTTTAGGCCCAGATCTTTGGACTGGGGTGAATGTGTGTCATTGATCCTCATTCAGTCCATCGCCTGTTTATTTGAGGTGAGGCCAACACATGGTTGCAGATAAGATTTTCACTTAAGAAAACAAAGGAGATAATACATGTGAAGGCCTACCAATGAAGTAAGTCATTATTTGAAATCAATTACATTTCTGGATATGTACTGCTAAAGCTTCATAGGTTGTTTTGGGTCATATTTATAAGGCATATGAGTGTGTATGATGTTATTTTTCCTTTTTAAATGGAAAACGTTCTTCATGGTGCAAGTTTCTTGTAAATACGCTCCCACCTGCGAAACGGAACTTTGCGATGCGAAGCTGATTGGCTCCCCGGTGTCTGTCAACATTCTAAACAGTCCGGAGCGGCCACCATCTTATCTCTCGGTAGGATCGAGAGAGAAGAAGAGGTGAAAAACGAAGGGGGAATTTAATGAAAGGGGGCAAGGTATACCCCTCTTGACCCCCTAGGAATGTTGTTGGGGTTTTTAAAGGGTCCCGTGGGGAAAATAAAAAAAATATATTTTTCACGGTAGAAGCGCTTCCCGAACACCGAACTGGGCCGCAAACTGCTGGCGAAACGGGAATTCGCCATTTTGTGCTTCGTTTTAATTAAATTATCAGGTATAAGGGGGTGCGGGAGACCATTTTGTGCTTCGTTTTAATTAAATTACTAGGTATAAGGGGGTGCGGGAGACGTATCCTAATCCCTTATATTTTCTGAGGATGGCTGAGGAGGCTCATATATGTTGATACATGTGTTCCAGCGGCTGTGCGTGAGCTTTTTTTTTTTTTTTTGCTGCGTGACGTCTGTTAACGTTCGATTCGAAGGAAATCAGGAAGTGTTGACCACCAATTTGTCAGTGCGATAAAATATTTTGTTATAAATGAATCCTTATTGATAAACATTGTCTGCGCCATCTTGCCTTTTTTACAATGCCACAATTTTGTCGTGCACGGCAGCCATTTTACATGCCAGGCCGGTCCCAGGCTATCACCTAGCCCTGCGGATGTAGTTTATGGCCCTAGCTGTAGAGAATCCAGACATGCCAACCCTCCCGATTCAAGCGTCAGACTACTGATTTCAGTGCTACTCTCCCGCCTCCCGATTCCTGCAAGCAAAAACCCGGGGGCATATTACCAACAACTAGCGATAACTTGTTTAGAGACAAAAATTATCGCCGCACATCGGCGATTTTTATCGCAGATAAACCTTGCTATTAGCAAGGTTTATCGCAAATGCGATAAAAAACGGCCGCAATGCATGAATATCGCTGAAAAGTCAGCGATATTCATGCATTATCCAGCAAATGCTCTTAGCCATGTTATCCACCTCCCATTGGATAACATGGCTAAGAACTGCTCGCAAATGCGATAAAAAACGGCCGCAATGCATCAATATCGCTGAAAAGTCAGCGATATTCATGCATTATCCAGCAAATGCTCTTAGCCATGTTATCCACCTCCCATTGGATAACATGGCTAAGAACTGCTCGCAAATGCGATAAAAAACGGCCGCAATGCATGAATATCGCTGAAAAGTCAGCGATATTCATGCATTATCCAGCAAATGCTCTTAGCCATGTTATCCACCTCCCATTGGATAACATGGCTAAGAACTGCTCGCAAATGCGAAAAAAAACGGCCGCAATGCATGAATATCGCTGAAAAGTCAGCGATATTCATGCATTATCCAGCAAATGCTCTTAGCCATGTTATCCACCTCCCATTGGATAACATGGCTAAGAACTGCTCAGGACCCCATGAGGAACGCTTTCCATTTAAAAAGGAAAAAATAACATCATAGAAAAGAATCGTTTTTAAACACAGCATATAAATCAATTGTATACCTGCATTCAAGAGGAAATGACTGAAAATGTCCTTGAGACACATGAAAGCGTTTTCTGGAATGCCCAAACACCATTTTTTGGACATTATTAACATGGCTATGTAACTCCCATAATCAAAATCTAAATTTGCCAAGCGCAGGTGGGAGCGTATTTACAAGACACTTGCCCCATGAGGAATGCTTTCCATTTAAAAAGGAAAAAATAACATCAAAGACACTCAAATGCCTTATAAATATGACCCAAAACAACCTATGAAGCTCTAGCAGTACATATCCAGAAATGTAATTGATTTCAAAAATGGTTTTTAAAAACAACATATCTGTTTCAGCTTACATAAGAGACCATGGAATGGGCTTCATATACAACAATAACTTGTGTTACTGCATGCCAGAATGCTACACCGAATATGCAATTACAATTTCTCAAAGTAACAAAATCTATTTCTATATCACTACAGACAAAGCCACAGTTTAAAAACACAGCTTTCTTCATCATTTTCTCCTTAGCAAGGTTTATCGCAAATGCGATAAAAAACGGCCGCAATGCATGAATATCGCTGAAAAGTCAACGATATTCATGCATTATCCAGCAAATGCTCTTAGCCATGTTATCCACCTCCCATTGGATAACATGGCTAAGAACTGCTCGCAAATGCGAAAAAAAACGGCCGCAATGCATGAATATCGCTGAAAACTCCGCGATATTCATGCATTATCCAGCAAATGCTCTTAGCCATGTTATCCACCTCCCATTGGATAACATGGCTAAGAACTGCTCAGGGCCCCATGAGGAACGCTTTCCATTTAAAAAGGAAAAAATAACATCATAGAAAAGAATCGTTTTTAAACACAGCATATAAATCAATTGTATACCTGCATTCAAGAGGAAATGACTGAAAATGTCCTTGAGACACATGAAAGCGTTTTCTGGAATGCCCTAGCACCATTTTTTCGACATTATTAACATGGCTATGTAACTCCCATAATCAAAATCTAAATTTGCCAAGCGCAGGTGGGAGCGTATTTACAAGACACTTGCCCCATGAGGAATGCTTTCCATTTAAAAAGGAAAAAATAACATCAAAGACACTCAAATGCCTTATAAATATGACCCAAAACAACCTATGAAGCTCTAGCAGTACATATCCAGAAATGTAATTGATTTCAAAAATGGTTTTTAAAAACAACATATCTGTTTCAGCTTACATAAGAGACCATGGAATGGGCTTCATATACAACAATAACTTGTGTTACTGCATTCCAGAATGCTACACCGAATATGCAATTACAATTTCTCAAAGTAACAAAATCTATTTCTATATCACTACAGACAAAGCCACAGTTTAAAAACACAGCTTTCTTCATCATTTTCTCCTTAATTCATACTATTCTCTATCTAAAATAAATAAATCTTTTCTCACCTTAGCAAATACTTTTTGAGTTTTGAAAACAGTCTCAGAAATACACCAAATTGTCTTCAGCAGAAGAAAAAGGATGCACTCCAGAGGCTGCAGCTATTGAAAGCACAGAAATACAGATATTCATTTCACATATCTCTCATATTAGCCAATCATAACTCTTCCCTCACTTTTTTCAAATCAAAACCCTTCCCCCCTCTGCCCTCTCTGCCTTTTTTCCATAGCAGCGACCTCCTGGAAGACCTCTCATGTTTGCAAATTCACACAACAATGTTTCAATTGAACTCTGAACTCTCAGTGCACCTGCATATCCAGTGCAATCTTTCATTAAAAGTTTCTTCCTTGACCATTCAAATTACATCTTTCAAAGAACACATCCATGCACCCTAACTTTCTGTTTTCAGAAATGGAAATGCACCAATCACTGCTAATGAATCATTAGCATTGGAAATGCACAGTTTTTTTTCTTTACAAACTCCTACTGTTTCAACTGCCCTTTTATTACCACACTTCATCTGACTGCAGCCCAACCTTCTCCCACCATGTTTAAGGTCTGGATTGTTGGACATAGTTACATTCACTGGGCTCAAAGGTATGCTGAGAACAGAAATTTACACAACCTCAATTTACAAGATGTGGAAATTAAGTGGTTGGGCCAAAGAGGATTAAAATGTCACCAATTGATACCATTGGTGAAAACCTTTATGCATTTGCCAAAACCTGACCTGTTAATAGTGCACTGTGGAGGTAATGATTTGGGCACTTTGACAGGGGTAGGTCTGGAAATGCTTTTAAAGGACACCTTTGAGCAATTAATGGCACTTTTTCCTCAAACTGCCTTGGTATATTCCAATATATGCCAAAGACAGAAATGGAGGTGGTCCAACCAATTCTCTCCACAAATTGAGAAAGCGAGGAAGCATGTAAACAAATCTGTTTCAGCTTTCATGAGAGACAATGGAATGGGCTCCCTGTACAACAATAACTTGCGTTACTACATGCAAGATATCTACAGAGGAGATGGAGTTCACTTCTCAGATGAGGGCAACAGAATTTTCATTCTGAATTTAAGACTGTGCATTGGTACCTACTTATAAGTACCTAAATGTACCATAAACCCAAAAGCTCTTCTCAGAGCTACCCTTCATCTGATCACTCACAATTATTATTTTTTTCTAACTTTTTTCACTAATTTTCCACAAAATACGCTCCCCGGTTCGCTAACCGAAAGCTAACCTCGCGGAATTTTTTAAAAAAATGTTTTTTTTCCGCACATATAAGCCTCCTCAGCCACCCTCAGAAAACCTAAGGGGTCAAGATAAGTCTACCATGACCCCTTCTACGCATTCTAAACATTATTTGCCCTCCATCTTGTATCTTAATGCGACCGAAACACAAAATGGTGGACTCCCGTGACGCTTAAGGTTCGCTAACCGGGCCGCTTTCCAGAAAGCGGTCCTAAAAAAAGGTGGGAAAGTAATTTACAGAAAAACGACTAGAGACACTCTCACCAAATATAGATTAGCTCATACTACATAACAATCCCTTTCATTCTCACAAATTTGATTGAAATTTCATTTAGCCATTTAGCCTGTAGACCTATCTAAATACCCTGAGGTAAATTACTTCACAACACACATCTAAAGTATTGGAATTGACAACCAATGAAAATTGTACTTTCATTTTCAATTTTTTTTTCTTGACATTTGATTGGTTATGTACCTGAATATATATAAAAGAAGAGAAGGAAACACAGCCATTTTCACTACTACTTCCTGAGCTACATTTCAAGAGCCTTTTCACCTCCCTGTAAAGTAAATTGATAATTTGTAAGTGGCACTTTAAATTAATTTGTAAAAACGTTTTTTGATAATTATTTACAGTCCCCCTGCTATAGTTATAGATACAGATAAGCTCCTCTGTTATATTTATTGATTGACTTACACTTCTCTGCTATAATTATGAATTTACTTACTTTAACTTCACTGTTAAAAAAACAAAACTACCTGTCTGAACTTAAACCCAACAGTGCCCTAACTCTTCTAATATAATTATTTTTTTATGCAATTTACAGCAAAAAAATGGAAGGGGAGCACGAAAAAAACAATGTTTCCTTCGACATTACAACAGAAGAGATTTTAACTGAAGAAATTTTGGATGAAGATTTTATGGATGAATCTTTTGATGAACAATTTATTGAAAGCTTACAAGACATAGAAACATGCATGTTTGAGGAGATTCCAGATGATGTAATGCTGGAAGTTTTAATGAACTATGAAAATTCTGACCCATAAATTTTTTTTTAATCAAAATAAATAAATAAATTAAAAAAAACCGAACAAAAACAACAAATAATTAACATACAGTATTAGAAAAGTCTATCATTCTTTTATCCTTATAGTACGCTGCCCAGAACGCTTTCCGGTTCGCGAACCTGGCGCTTCTTGGCCTCCTGGGCCCTTTTAAAACCTCCACATAAAACCTAGGGGGTCAACGAGGATCTACTATGCCCCCTTATGGTAATTTCCCCCTTTGTTTTGGCCTCCTCTTGTCTCTCGATCCTACCGAGAGACAAGATGGCGGCCGCTCCGGACTGTTTAGAATGTTGACAGACACCGGAGGGCCAATCAGCTTCGCATCGCAAAGTTCCGATACGCGAAAAGTTCGCTAACCGGATCGCTGCCCGGAGCGCTGTTACAGATATATATCTTGATTTAAACGTTCATTTCTCAAAATCCACTGAAGCACATATATTGAGACCTAGCAAAGGCACATCGGGCTAACAGTCCCTACAATTTTGCCAAGTTTCGTGGAAATCCATTCAGCCGTTCGGGCTAAAAGTGAGTCCAACCGCCCTATGGAAATTAACATGGGAAAAACGCGTTTTGGGACCCCCCTTTTTTCTCGGCCCCCCCTTGACGAACCCCCCCAAATTTCCAGGAGCTGCTCAGAAACAAAATGTGCCATTTTCCTGAAAATTTCAGCCGATTCCGTCCACAAACGCCAAAGTTATTAGACATAGAATTTTGAGAAATCCCATAGGGAAAAAATCCTAACTATATATACCTACTGGCGACCGCCAGTAGGTAATATATATTCATATATATATATATTTATATATATATATTCACTGAGAAACACATAGGTTTCAGGTCATATATAGTTAGGTATTAGCATTTTAAAAAACTTTGAAATTGCTCCTATATATTGTTAGTTGTACTAACTATATTTCGCGCACCCGCAATCCACTGCGGATGATGTCACATATTACATCATTCATGACATGGTCAGTGACATCACTGATGACATCACTGATGACATCTCAAATGACATCACTGATGACATCATCCAGTGACTGTGTGTTTCTGTAAAGTTTAAATATGTTTTACATATTGAAGAATGAGTGGTTGTATAATTGTCTGGATGAAAGATTTAGTAGGTACATGACTGAATGTATGAGTGAGTGATTAACCGCATCGCTGCGGCGGTTATTTTTCTGCTACGCGGCTTTTTTCTAAAAGCCGCGTTAGATGACGAGCTCAGCTCGTCGTCCGCACACAACCACCGTGGCTGATGACGAGCTGAGCTCGTCATCAGCATCAAAGGGGTTAAATGTGTCTTACTGAATGCATGGGTTAGTGACTAAACTGTCTGAATGTGTGCATCAGTATGTCTGTTGTTGTGTAAGCTACTGCATGTGTTGATCAAAAGCTATATGAGTGGCTATATGTGTTATTGATTGGTTGCCCGAGTATTTGTATGGGAGACTGAGTGTGTGTGTGGGTAGCTGGCATATATAAATGACTATACATAAGAGCCACTGATTGTGCAAGTGGCTGTATGGATCATTGTGTACTTGTATCAGTAATTGTATAACAAAGTAAGTATGTGTTAGTAAATGTTTGAATAAGTAAGGTGTTGTGTGTATAACTGTACAGTTGAGGAAATGAAAGTGTGATTGATTCTTTGCATGACTGACTAGATGTGTGAGTAACTCCATGGATGAGTGGCAGAGTGTGAGTGTCTGTATAGGCATTTAAGTGCAGATGATAGTGTTGTATTGATGAGTGATTGTATGTATGAGTGATTCTATGGGTAAATGATTGGATGTGTGTATAGAGCTATCAATCAGTGTGTGCGTATGTAGTAACTGGTATTGGTGTGTCAATGGTTTCAAGAATGGTAGTCTGTGTTTAACACTGGGTGTATCAAAGGTTATATTAGAGTGTGAAGAGGTGCATCGTAGTATCACATGAATGATATCATCAGTGATGTGATCAGTGATGTCAATTGAGATGTCATCAGTGATGTCATCAGTGATGTCATCAGTGATGTCATTTGAGATGTCATCAGTGAGGTCACTGACCATGTCATGAATGATGTAATATGTGACATCATCAGCAGTGGATTGCGGGTGCGCGAAATATAGTTAGTACAACTAGCTATATAGGAGCAATTTCAATGGTTTTTTAAATGCTAATTCACAACTATATATGACCTGAAACCTATGTTTTTTTCAGTGAATGTGCACGTTTTTTTAAATGCTAATACCTAACTATATATGACCTGAAACCTATGGTTTTTTCAGTGAATTTGCAAGGTTTTTTAAATGCTAATTCCTAACTATATATGACATGAAACCTATGGTTTTTTAAGTGAATTTTCAAGGTTTTTTAAATGCTAATTCTATTAGCGGATAACCTTTAAATATGTTAATATCCTTGTGGGACCACCTGAGCAGCCCTAGGGGGTCAGGGTGTTTCTACCCTGCCCCCTCTTTGCATTCTACACGTTTGTTTTTCTGCTTTTTTTGTGCCTCGGTCTACCTAGCACAAGATGAATGCCAACACTTCCTGGTTAGAGGTTTTGACAGCCAATGAGCATGCTGCTTTCCTGTGAAAGGCATGCTGATTGGCTGTCACTGTCCGTCAACACTCCAAACCAGGAAGTGTTGGCAGCCATCTTGTGCCTCAGTAGAACCAAGGCACAAGAAAGCAGTGAAACAAAGGTGCACAACACGCAAAGGGTGCAGGGTAGAAGCACCCTGACCACCTAGGCCTGCTCAGGGGGTCCCACAAGGCTCCCCCAAGGCCCCCACCATTTTTTTTTTCTCGGAAAATCACGCGGGTAGGCGCACCATACGCGCACCGTATGTACGTGTACGGTGCGCGTACGGTGCGTGTACCCCCGCGATTTTGTCAGAATTTTTTTTTAAGATTTGGGCCTGGGGGGGCCTTGTGGGACCCCCTGAGCAGGCCTAGGGGGTCAGGGTGCTTCTACCCTGCCCCCTTTTTGAGTTCTACACAAGATGGCTGCCAACAATTTCTGTTTTGGAGTGTTGACAGACAGTGGCAGCCAATCAGCATGCAGCTCATACTCGGGAAGGTACAGAGTACAGTAAGCTTACAGTGCACTCACGGTGCCCCACCCATAGATATATAATTTAGGAAAATTCAATTTTCTCAACAACTACTGGAGCGATTTACACCAAATATAAAAAGGCACTACTGCATACCAGTCCCTACCATTTTGCCAAGTTTGGTGTATTTCCATTCAGCCGTTCGGGCTGTAGCCGTGTCTAAAGGTCCTATGGAAAATTGCATTGGACTACATTTCACATTCACTTTTTTTCAAAAACTACTGCAGGTATTTATACCAAACATACAAAAGGCACTGCTGCATACCAGTCCCTACCATTTTGCCAAATCTGTTGTAATTCCGTTTAGCCGTTTGAGCTGTAGCCTTGTCAGAATGTCCCTATGGAAATTAACATGGGAAAACACATTTTGGGACCCCCCTTTTTTCTCGCCCCGCTTGACGAATCCCCCCGAAACTTTCAGGGAAGGAGCGGTGCGCAGCGAGGCAAATTTAAGGAAAATTACAGGCAGATCCCTCAATCGGCGCCAAAGTTATTCTCAATAGAATGTTCGGAATTTCCTATGGTAACTAGGTCCTAACTATATATACCTACAGGCGACCGCCAGTAGGTAATATATATATATATATATATATATATATATATATATATATATATATATATATATATATATAATATATATATATATATATATATATATATTTATACATATATATATATATTATTTTTTCATGGTTGGAGGCGGAGCAATGTGGTCCATTAATGAGAACTGTGCATGAAAGCATCAAAACGGTTGGAAAATAGAGAATACTGAAAGGAGCGGCATCTGAGGAAGGCCAGAACCGGCCGAAATGCATTATGCCAAAGAACTTACTTGTGCTGTCTGAATAAAGCTCCCATCTCATCCCTTCACTGGGCCTCTGCTTCTTCAATTTGGAGGGGTTTCGTGGATATTGTGCGTGGGAACCAGATACACGCTTACAGAGGTCCCACTCTGCAAAGTTAGACCTGGGCATCACTGGTGCGCTGCTTCTGCAGCTCTTTTTCTTTCCGAGGTATCGGTAAGCCCAGATGCGCCGGAGAATTTGTACAGAAACAAGGGTGGCTGTGGTTGAAGCAGGCTGTGATTGCACATCAGATGGGGTGCATGGCCATCCCTACCCCTACCTGATGAAAGCTCGAATTCAAAGGTTGGAGCGTCGAGGGGACCTGAGGGGGTTAAAGACATTGCACCAATCGGGGCTCTGAAAAACATCCACACAGTGAATTGTCACGCAATTCTGCTCTAAACCACATGGACTTTACAAACAAGGTAGAACCGAGTCACAAGAAAACAGTAAATCAAAGTTGAGAAATAAGGGAAGGGGCAGGCTAGAAGCATTCTGACCTTCGAGGCTTGCTCAGGGGGTCGTACATGGATGTTTAGGCTCTTTTTTTAAAAAAGAAAAATCGCGGCGTACGAGTACGGAAATCTTTATATTTAGGAGCACGAGCTGCATGATGATTGGCTGTGAACTGTCTGTCAGCACTCCTAACCAGGAAGTGTTGGCAGCCATCTTGTTCGTCGCTAGAACCGAGTCACAAGAAAACAGTAAAACAAAGTTGAGAAATAAGGAAAGGGGGCAGGGTAGAAACATTCTGACACTATAGGCTTGCTCAGGGGGCCGTACATGGATGCTTAGGCTATATATATATTTATTTATTTCTTTTAAAAAAAGAAAGATCATGGCGTACAGAAATCTGTACGATTACGAGCACGAGCTGCATGCTGATTGGTTGTCAACTGTCTGTCAGCACTCTAAACCAGGAAGTTTTGGCAGCCATCGTTTATTTTGAAGAATATGGGGGGCTCATGGCTCTCCTAAATTCTTCGGGGACGGCCACCTTCCTGGGGCATTAATATTTAAAATAAGGGGGTCCGTGATGGCACGGCTTCCACTTTAGCACAGCAAACCGGTTTACTATTTGAAAGAGAGAGCAAGTTAATCTGCTGTCTCTTTCAAGTAGGAAAGCAGATTGTTTTTCGTTAGAGAGAGCAGCATGTAAGCTGCTCTCTCTGAGAAAGCTATGCGGGCTCTCGAAGGATGCGGGGAGTCGGCAGGGATCGTGGGGGCATTGGCGTTCTCCCCACGGTTCCTAATGTTATTTTTTGAGTACCGGGGTATTGGGTCCATTTGCAGCTCCTTAAACATTCGCACATATAAGTTCTGCAAAATCTTTTTTTGTTTTGGGGAACAGAGTAACTCCTGTGACTTTGTCATCCATGTATCTTTTTTACTTTTTCTTTATTTTAATTCCACTTTATTTACAGTATGTTTCTACCTTTCTTCACGATGAGTTCCACAGCGTAGCGTCCATTGCAGTGTTCTTAGCCTTTTTATCCTTTTGGTGACTTACCAGTTTGTGTTCAAGATTCAGTGACCTATTTGTGTTGCTTTCCTTTGTGTATATTTTATGCAGCCTTTTTTTGTGTATGTTCTTTTGTATCTAACTTTATTTATTCAGTGCTTCATCCAGTGTTCTAAATATAGGAGTACATCTGTAGACATGTAGTTTACTCCTTTCCTTTGCCTCCCTCAACCCTAATTGAAAACGTAATGGGGTGAGTCAAACTAAGGCAGTGCTGTTGTCAATTTTTTAAGTTTGCAATACAGTAGGTAGTATAAATAAATACATAAAGCACATTGCAGAGTGACTCTATATTTATTGTATTTAATATTAGAATATTTTGAAAATAATATACACTCATGTAGAAAATATTGTTGCTTTAATTGGGAGATACATTTTTAAGATATTTCATATGAATCACCACATATACTGATATTAAAGTGAAGATAAAATTAAGGGTTTATTTTTTTGTACAAGGACCTACAACATAAGAAATTCAGTATGTAAAATCAATAAAATAATTTGGAAGGAGGTTTCGAAATTAGTAACAGTGTCATAAAAGAGCTAAACATAATTTTTATAAGTTGGGAGAATGAAGAGGAATGTATTAATGCTGTAGATATCAGCTGTCATTTCCTAGACTAAACTTTAGATGCTGATTATGTGGAAGCATTAGATGACATCGAGTATGATAATATGAGTTTTGAAATTGATAATGAGAAATATGAAATACATGATGACATTATTTAGAAGCTCTATTCAGTTATGAGAGGTTCTATTCTTCAGTCTTCAAACCACTTTATTCGATTATTAAAAATCATAATAGTACAAATACAAAACACGAGACAATTTAATACATATAGGTGATATAAAACTGTAGATCATTAGTACACAGATATATATAAATGATTTAAAATTAGAAAGATATATCAATTAAATGAAATTCATGGTATTTAAAAATTTAGGAGGAATACTCAGTTCAATCATCAGTGGGAATCTTTGTTTCCTAAGGCGAACAGCAGCAATAAGAAAATGAGCAATGTTCACAATGTTCCAGATATTGTCTAACAATTGAAGATTCATTAGTGCTGGTCTAACCTGAAGAATGCCCTTGCCCCTCAAAAGCGGTATTAAAGTCTTCTTCCTAATTATAGTATAAAAATCAGAGAACATTATAACGTGGATAGTGTTTTGATTTGAGAAACTATCACAGTTGTGTTGTGTTTGGTTGAGGTAGTAGCTATAATAAAAAGGCTCTATAAAGGGCATTGACTTTGAATCAAAATATGAAATTCAGGAAAAATGAATAACTCCAGTCAAAAAAGGCAGCACGTAGGTGTGTATATTTGTGGATGATGTGTTGATTGAGTGGAAGATGAAAAAGGAGAAAATTAAGAAAGGCAGCAGACATTGAAACTATGCACTGCCTTGTAAAAGAAGTGGGTGTTTTGTTTTTCAGGCAATTATAGACTGTGAGTCGGATTCCGTAGTGGGACCCTGAGAAACTGTCACTACTTCTAAGGAGGGAAGCAACTGTTTAAATTACATACACTGTGCGGTAGAAAGGTTCAATAAAGGACGTAAGTGTGCAAATTATGCAGTGTCCTTCATCGGTAGTAGTTACCAAGAAGGCTCAATAAAGGGTCGGCACTTTGAATTTGTATTAGAAGAAGAATTGATAACCACAGCCAAGAAAGGCAGCCATCATGCAAAGGTTGTACTGCTTTCGGCTGGGGGTGTAGCTACAACAAAAAGGCTCGATAAAGGGCCTTGACTTTGAGTCAGAATATGAAATTAATGAAGAATTGATAACCCCAGCTAAGAAAGGCAGCAAGTCTGTAAATTTCTCCGTGCTGTTGGCCGGGGTAGTTGTTACAACAAAAAAAGCTCGATAAAGGGCTTGCACTTTGAATGTAGATATGAAATAGAACAATAGGTAATAACCACAGCCAAGAAAGGCAGGCAGTAGGTGTGTGTATGTTTAGATGGTGTGTTGATTGGTTGGAAGATGAATAATGTAAAAAGTAAGAAAGGCTGCAAGTGTGGAAATTACCTACTGCCTTTAGGCGAGGTAGTAGCTACAACAAAAAGGGCCTTGACTTTGAATCAGAATATGAAATTGAAGAGTAATTGATAACTTCAGACAGCAAAGGCAGCAAGTAGTGTGTGTATGTGTGGATGATGTGTTCATTGAATGGAAGATGAATAAGGTAAAAAGTAAGAAAGGTTGCAAACGTGCAAATAACCACTGTCTTATCAAGGATGTAGATCATTGGATTCCCAGCTCATTACAAAGACTGTGCGTTGGAAGAAAGGATGCAAGTGTGGAAATTACCCACTGCTATTCACAGGAAGTAGTTATCAAGAAGGCTCAATAAAGGGCCTGCACTTTGAATTTGTATTACAAGAAGAATAATTGATAACCCTAGGCAAGAAAGGCAGTAAGTGTGCAAATTTCTCACTGCTTTCGGCCGGGGTAGTATCTCCATTAAAACGGTTCGATAAAAGGCCTTGAGTTTCTTGTTTTTGATGAGGTTGATAGACTATTTGACGTAACAGAAAAGTTCATTGCAATAAATACATAGAAATTTAAGTTTACCAAAATCAAGATCAATATTGAGAATGGACTGCTTGCCGAAGATGCTGTTGCAGCAGTTGATGTGCTTGGTGCAGCAGCAAGTGTGTTGTCCTGCAATCTCTGTGTTGCAGCTCAAGTGAAGTTGTTGGGGTGCACGTTTTTACATGTCGCACTATAGTTGGTGTGGCAAAGGAGTATTTTTTGGATGGATCATCCCTTGAAAGAGTTGTTTGCTAAATTTTACAGATTAGTTTTGGAGTATTAACCTTCTTTTGGGGTAGTAGAAATGACAAAAAGGTTTGATAAAGGGCCTTGATGTTCAATCAGAATATGTAATTGAGGAATGATTGATAATCCCAGCCAAGAAAGGAAGCAAGTGTGCATCTAAAGCAACAAAGTTCTGTGGAGCGTGTCATGATGTGTAGTCCAAGCAGCATGGATTGGTAGCAAAATCTTTAAAATCAAGTTTTCTAATAAATATTGGTTGTCCATTCACAGAAGTAAGTTGAAGTATATTTTCAAAAAGTATGATGTCTTTTTTTCTAAATAAGTCATCTCATTCAATATGGTCACATGGTGATGATTTGTGGTGCACTGAGTTAGTAATACCTTTGGCACTGAGCTTGAATGTACCCTGTGATGATGTGTGGTCGGGGTGAGGTACAGTAATTGAATTAATGTATTTTGTTGATTGAATTCTGCATCAAATCCATATAAAAGGGACAGGATGTCTCACTGTGACATAAAAGTGTTCACTCTTGTTTGTGATGGTTTATGGAGCACTGAGTAAGTAGTATCTTTGGCGGTGAGCTTGTATGTTCCCTGTGCAGTGTAGATTGAAGGCAGTTGTTAACAGAAATAGACGAATGGTTTTTGTCACTTATTTAAACAAAATGTGAAACACATATAGTAGAATTTTGTCTTCATTAAATTAATGATGGCTGAATTTCCTAGGGTTAAAAGTTTAAGAAAATGTAAGGATATTGTGCAATTGTCTGTGTTTTAAGTAAATCAAGATTCTATTGAATGTTTTCGTAGTGCTAGCGCTCTTGGTATCTAGTTGTGAACTGTACTGAGCGGAGAATTGATTGAAAGCACTTCTGAGGACACATAGTGAAGAGAAATTTACATTGAAAGCGGAATTGAAGTTGTGAACCCCGCTGTCTGTAATGTAGATCGAAGGTACTAATCAATACAAATATTGATGAATGCTATTTTGTACAGTTAACAGAATCTGGGGACAGAGTACACTTGTCTCTGCCTTAAATAAAGCAAGGGTAGATCCATTGGTGTCCTTAATATAGAGGGAAAGCTGAATTGAAGTTGTGAACCCGGCTGTCCACAGTGTAGATTGAAGACTCTAGTGAGCACAGTTATAGATGCATGCTATTTGTCACATTCTTTTACTAAATCAGAAGACATAGAATTCATTAGTTTCTACCTTAAATAAAGCAATGCTGGATTCAATGTGTTCTGTAGTACTGATGTGACTCGTGGTATGAAGAGGTAAACTCGGTTGTTTGGAGAAGTGTGGCTCAATGGTTAGAGCGCCAGACCCTGATGCAGAGGTCTAGCCCGGGACCAGGGTTCAATTCCCGCCTCGGCGGGTCTTGGGCCCAAATTCCGCGGACCTGATAATTCTCGCCTCGTGCCTATTCTAATCATGGGTCTCACTTTGCAACTCTGGGCAATAGCTTGCTTTATCTCCACAATGGCTGCAACAACGCTAGGATGCCTGCCTTCACCTTGAGGGTGCCCAGTAATGGGCATTTCACAGGGAAAGCCAGGAAGGGTTCCACAGCTGTATGCATACAAGCGCCTGAGATACCCCTTCGGGGGTCAATTCGGTGCGCTATACAAATACTACTACATTTATATTTACATTTTGTAGTGTACATTTGAAGGTAGTACTTAGAACAGACATTGAGGAATGCTTCTTGTGCCATCCATTAATAACATTGTCTGTGCCTTACATAAATAAAGGCAAATTTTAATGGTGTGCATAGTGTAGATAGAAACATGAATTGAAGTTGTGACCTCCTGCTGTCTGTAGTGTAGATTGAAGGCAGTAGTTGACACAGACATGGAGGAATGTTTTTTGTCACTTATCTAAAGAAAATCTGAAGACATACAGTAGAGATATCTCTAAATTAAAGAAATGAAGGCTGAATTTCCTACTGTTCAAACTTTAAGAAAATATGAGGATATTGTGAAATTGTGTGTTTTAAATAAATCAAGATTGTATTGAATGTTTTCTGTAGTGCTGGCACTGTTGGTATTTAGTTGTCAACTCTAGTGAGCACATAATTGATTGAAGGTAGTTCTCAGTACAGAAACTGAAGAGAAATGTACATGTAAAGCTGAGTTGAAGTTGTGAATTCTTCTGTTTGCAATGTATATCAAAGGTAGTACTTGACACAAACATCAATGTATGCTATTTTGTTCAGTTAATAGAATCTGAGGGCATAGTACAATTGTGTGTGTTTTAAATAAATTAAGACTAATATGTCATACTCTGTTTTAAGAATTTGTGCATTCTGAAATGGACTAAGGCAAGCATTAAGTTTGATACCATTCTTACGTCATCAATAATGACAAGTTTCATTTTCTTTAAGAGTCTTCACAACAAGTTTCTCCAGATAGCTTGTGGTATTGTAATTTGTTGTCATGCTCCATTGGTAGATTGAGTAAAAGATGTAATGTAGTATTGGAAATGTTAAGATTTGGTCATATTTTTAATATATGGAATTTATTACAAATATCCGACAAGCATATGATGCTAATTATGGAAGTATTCTATAAGATATAAGAATTAGAAAAAAGACTAAACATGGCAACTTTAAAAATAATTGATAACCCTAGTCAAGAAAGGCAGCAAGTGCAACATTTTCAACTGTCTTCTGGCGGGTTAGTATCTGCATGAAAAAGTTCTCAGCAGAGATATGGGCAAATTTTGAGAATAAGGCGAATTTACAGATTTTTTTTGTGTTCGCAAAGGTTTCTGCCAGTTTGCGAGGGTTTGGTACCAGTTCGCAATTGCGAACTTATTTGTCGGCTCGCAACGGTCGCGACTATGTTGTTTCTACGTCTGGTTCATCATCACAGGTTCCCAGCACCCTCTGTTTCACCACTGCCACCCTCTGTTTCACCCATGCCACCCTCTGGTACATCAATGCCACCCTCTGGTTCATCATCACTGTAGATTATGGGGGGGAGAAGCAAGCACACCTGCCCTGCTTCAACTGACATGAATTAATTTGGGGTTGGTTTATTAATGTGTCACTGTTTTAAAATTCCAGTCTGGCACCTGCTTCCTTATCAGTAATTTGCTTTCTGTTGCAGTGCAATTTTTTTTTCCAGGACCTTTGTGGCCTACTTGTAGCTATTCTATGAGCCTGCTGTGAGGGTCAGAGCAGGGTCATACAATTGTTGCAACTAGCAACTGAACTCTGTAGGGGCCCCAGTCAGGAAGCACTACAGGGAATGGTTACTGATGATGAGTTTGAACTTTTGCACCTGCTGATTGCTTTCATTTTTGCAAAGCTCGTTTTTCTGCTATTTCGCGGGATTCGCGGGGCGCGAAATTGCGCGAGATCGAATTCGGAAGCCGCGAATTCGTGCGAATATGCGATTTTTTTTTTGCGGCGTGTTAGTTCGCAAGGTTTTGTGCGTTTTAACGAGCCGCTTGTAGCGCAACGGCACGAAGTTACCCTCGCGGTCGTTCACTGGCGTGGCCATCTTGTTTGCATGACGTATTTCCGTTTCCGGGCGCGATGTTTAATCTCGCAAAGTGTGAGGCTCGCTAGTACAATTTCGTGTGTGTCCGCGAGGAAAATCTCGCGCGAAATTACCCACGCGGTCGTGAACGGGCGTGGCCACCTTGTTTCTCATTCATTGCTATGGTTCTGGGCATGCTTTTTGTATCCTCTCTCTATATATCTGCCATCCTTTGCTTGTTTGAAGTTTTGTTTATCTATTTTACTTATTATCTATCCCTCTATTTTTCTAGCTCTATATTTTTGTGTTTTCTGCTACTTTTGGTTAATTTTAAACTACTTTTTTAAACTCTTTTCTTTTCTTCTCTTCCCTATTCTATTTTCTTTATTATTTAGCTTCCTTTCTGCCCAGACCATGGTGAAGGGAGCCGGGAAGCAGCCCGAGAAGGGGAAGGGTCCCGCACCCCGTGCCCGGCTCCCGTGAGGGCGTTTGAGGGGGGAGCAGGTCGCACCCTGCGAGATCTTCAGCCTGGAGGAGGTGGCTGCACTAATTTTTTATGTTCAGCGCTGCCTCCCCAGGACCATCATGGCAGGTGGCAAGATCGCTAGCGGGTACAGGATACAGAAGCGCCGGAAGCGGTGGGAGAAGGTGTGCCGGGCCATGTACCACCACTCTCGGGTCCGGCGCACCTACAACCAGGTCACCCACCGCTGGACGGATGTCCTGGACCGGGAACGCGATCTGCTCGACCTACTCGGCCTTGAGATCCCCGGGCTTGGTGAGTAGTAGTAGCTATTTCTTTACTATGTTTTCTCCTGCTCTGTGTGTTATTATCTTGCACATTTTTGTTTTTTACCAAGAGCAATAATGCTGCTGATTACATTGTAGGTAAATTATATTTCAAAATCTTCTGTGCATTTCAGGTGCACTGCTCTCCTTCTCAGTAGCGCTGCTACTATGCTTATTTGTTTTCGATTTTGTGCTCATTTCATTGGCCTGTGAAATTATGCATGAGTGTAGTTTAAAGAACTGCCTAATGCTAGACACTAAGGGTCAGATTTTTAATTACCGGTGCATCCCTGTAAAGTACCAGGGATGCGCCAGTAATTGTGCGCCACGCCACCACCACCCATGGTGCGTCGTATTTACAATGCGGCACACCATGGGCCCAAAACATCACCAAAGCGTTACGCATCTGTGCCGTAAAGGCGGCACATTGCTGGAGTTGTGTCGCAACGATGGCGCAGCTCCATCAATGCTCTGGGGTACCCTATCTTCCCAATGCTGCGTCAAGCCGTACGTCTGCTTCAAGCAGGCGCAGGGTTTAAGTCACGCATCATTGTCCTCAAAGTGACTGATTGAAATCTTGTAGATTTCCCCCAGCCACTTTTAGGATGCGTTCCTGCACAGGAACGCCCCCTGATGGCGCAGGGCTTTACAACGTGATGCATATCCCATATGCGTCACGTTGTTAATATACGCCGCACCATGGCGCCTCTTTTGTTCTGCCGCTGCGTCGCAAAAGTCACGCAACAATGGAGCAAAAGAGCTGCAAGGGGCTTCTAAATCAGCCCCTACAGACTCAAGTCCAGTCCTTCCTTTGTACACATGGCGATAAGAAGAAATAGTGGTGGTGGATTGATAGTTTGAGTATTTTAATGACTGGTTAATGTAGTAGGAAACTTTAGTGTTGTCGCTGATCTGCAATCACAATGGACTTTGTCTGTCACTTCGTGTGCTGCGGACTGCTGCCTGCCAGTCCTAGGCAAACCTTTTTAGTACTTTGTTTAGTGAGTTACATAAGAACTTTCCAAGTCGATGGTCCGCAAATCAAGCAATACTAATAACGTAGTAGACCACATGAGATCGGTCAATATATCCCGTGGAATAGTTGTCTATTTGCTATTTCGCCAAAATATTTTGTTATTGTTCTTTTGAAATGTTTGATTTGGTTGACAAATCTCATCCATATTTTCTGGTCTTTCATTTTTTCATGTTGTACATCAGCTCCCCCCAGGGACAAGAGGACACAGGAGGAGGAGGCTGCTGTTCGCCAGGATGCAGGTCAGGATTGGGCAGGCGAGGGCTCCTTTGCTGGCCCCGGTAAGTTTTAATTTTAATATAGACTACCTATTTTTTCCTAGCATTCCTCATTCGATTTTTTCTAAATCGTCTTTGATCTTCTTGTAGACTGGATCTAAATTCTTATCCTGCCTCGACTATGACTCCCTGTGGTATTACTAGATTATTCTTATTAGTCTGTCTGTGTAACTAACTAAGATTGCACATTTGGCAATTCCATTCGACTCCCATTCTAGTCAGCAATAGCTCTATGTACTGAGTGCAGTTCTCTGGGATTGTCCATACTGTCTTTTCAAGTCTTCTAAATGTTTATGCTTTGACAATTGCCAACAATAAAAAGGTGAATGACCACCAAGAAAGAATAAGATACTACTTTACTTTTGGTTTGGATAGGAGGACAATCCATTCTACTACTGTTGCAGGGACAAATCTGCAGAAACAGAACTATGGACACTAAATAATGCATTGCTTAGCTTATCAATTCAAATCAAATCAAATCAAAATAAGCTTTATTCGATATTCACAAAGGATATCATAAAAGCATTCATTACATTTGTTAAAAAATAACTCTACAAACAAAAACATAATCATCATAAAAAGCACGGAATAAAAACTACTTTCACATAAACTATGTTAAAATGGTTCGGAGAACCAAGGTTAAAAAGACACAAATATACATAGGCTATCTTAGCGAGTTCCTAAATTTAAGCAGCAAATTCACATAGGCTATCGTAACGAGTTCCTAAATGTAAGCAGCAATTTCAAAAACTGTTCCATAGTGCATATGACATCCCTATCCTCCAACTGTTGTAATCGTTCAAAGGCATATTTACAAGACCTCAAACCCCATTTCTTCAATAAAGGTCTCAATAAAGATTTCCTAGGGGCTACGTAATATGTACAGAATAATATGCAATGAATGTTCGATTGAATAGAAATGTCATCATATGGACGGGGGCACAAATTTTGAGTCCAGTCATTACATGAAGGAAATGTTATTAGGCGAAAGAAGGAGCCCAATCTAAATCTAGAGAGAAGCATTCTAGTAAAACAAGAAAAGTCAGCGGAGAGATACAGTTGAAGCCCCTTATTCAAGGTAATCCTTTGGAAGTCCTGGATTGTTTTATTTAGTTTTTGGATAGCCCACCTCTTGGCTTCCAGGTGGTCCAATAGGATCTTTCTCAAGGTTTTCCTTGAGATGTGCTCCAAAGTCATAGGGTCGGTATAAAACTCTGGTCGACCAATTTCGCAAAACACACTTTTAACATATGCCAGCCATTGCATGTGTTTTACCCCCTCCAGTTTAAGAATGTCCAAAATTACTCCTCGATTTAAAGCAGTCTCAGAGGTGGTCCAGATTTTATGCCACAAAAGAAGCGGCTCAACTTTGATTACATCTGAAATGAAAGGTAGGCCTAACTCTATGTGGATCATGTAGATAGATGTTGATTTTGGTATCGCTAATAAATACCTTAGAAACTGATTTTCCACTATTTCGATGGATGATATATTATCAATCCCCCAAAGACCAGCCCCATAAATTGCCGTTGAGACACATTTGGCTTTATATATAATGATAAGCTGCTTTACTGGTCTCCCCCCTCTCCCCAAAATCTCGGAGCGCCCCAATAGCTCTAACAAAAGCAAGTTTCCTAGCTTTAACGGCAAACTGCCATGCCACCTGTCTATGGACGCATATGCCCAAATACGGGAAATGATCAACTGTATCTATTTTTTGACCTTCGATGAATATGGGACATGGGATTTTCTTTATTCCCTTGTTGCATACCATGGAAAATGTCTTGCCAATATTCACTTTCAGGCCCCTTGCGTGCATAAAGTATGTAAATGTGGTGACTGCTCTTTGCAGCCCCAATCTTGTTTGAGACAAAATAGCCGCATCGTCGGCATACAACAAGATTGGGACGGCATGACCTTCCACTTTCGGATAGTCACATTCAATATTTTTCAAATGGTCACCGATGGCATTTATATAGAGAGAAAAAAGCAGGGGGGCTAAAATGCACCCCTGCCTAACCCCTCTAGTGATAGTGAACCTTGGAGAACACTCCCCCCTCGGACCAAACCACACCCTGGCCCCCGCATCTCTATACAAATTTATGATAAAATTGAGGATAGATGGATTCATCCCTAGGTGCGCAAGAACTTTCCATAACTGTTAATGAACCACACAATCGAAAGCTGAGCTCAAATCTATATATGTTACAAAGAGGTTACCTTTCTTTGCCCCACGTATTTAGACATAAGAAGATGTAGATTTAAGCTCTGTTCAACTGTGCCCCTTCCAGTTCGAAAACCATATTGGAGTTTTGAAAGAAAGTCTGCCTCCACAGTCCAGTTTTGTAAACGTTTTAAAATAATACGTCCCGCGACCTTCATTAAAGAGTCAAGCAAAGAGATAGGTTGGTAACAAGATGGTGAATGCCTATCTCCTTTTTTATATATGGGTACCACAATGGCCTCTGCCCAGGTTGGAATTTGGCCATACGCATTTGCAGAGTTCAAGGCAGAGGTTAAAACTGGGGCCCAGAAATCTATTTCCACCTTGAAGACATCCGCTGGGATGACATCTGGGCCAGGAGCCTTCCCGGAGGGGCTCTCCCTTATAGTGAGCATGACCTCCTCACACAAAAAAACAATGTTAGAAGGACCTTTTCTCGAAACCATTGTGGTAGTATTTGAGGAAAGAATGGAATCCGATGGGGAAGTATTAGGTGAAATAGGTTTACTATATAGTTGTTGAAAGTAAGCGGCCCATGTATCTCCATCAATTGCAAGGTCCAAACTCCTCTCAGGCATTTTTACCCATGGAAGTGGGGTATTTACGAATTTCCAAAAAGCTGAGGAGTCGCGGCTTTCACAGGTTGTCAACAGAGTCTGCCAAGCTTCCACCTTCAGAGATCTTTTCCTATTTTTTATGGCTAGGCGGTATCGAAGTCTAGCCTGACGTATCTCCATAGGTAGCTTTGGGGTCGAATGTAAAGCTTTCTTCAATGATTTTAGGGCTCTGGTGCAGACTTTATCGAACCACCCTTTAGGGGTAATAGGGCCTGGCTTGAACTGGCGGGTAAGTAGCTTTTTTAAACTGTCCTGTATTTTCAAAAAAGCTTCGAGGATAGTTTGAGGCTGTTCAGTCAAAGACAAACATGTGTGTACCTCCTCCCACCTCAGCTTCAAGAGATTTTTAAGAAGGCTGGCTGGATTGATTTTTTCCCATTTTAGGGTGTAGCCATTTAGTGCCCCCAGTTTAATAGGTTGCTCGTAACTTGTTGGGGGGTTGTCATGGCGATTTGTGGGAAGCGATAACACAATGGATAGGGTCAGCGGGTAATGGTCGCCATATGGGTGATCAAGGGTATCCCAGGAGGATATAAGGGAAGCATGCATCTTTGAAAAAAGAACAAAGACAATAGTAGAGTTTGCTGCTCTTCCATGAAAGGAAGGTTTAAATGGTCTCGGTGGAGAGCATATGTCGTTTGCAAAGGCTAAATTAAAGGAAGCCATAAAATTATTTAATACCTCCCCTGTTTTTGAGTGTAAAAAATGATTTGGAATATCATCATCAAATTCATTTTCTCGTATGGAAGAAAAATCACACAAACCCCTTGGAGCGTTTTGGCAAATATGGCAATTAAAATCGCCCATAAACGCTGTTGCACACTCACCCCCGCACCATTCTTTAATCGAAACGACGACATGGAACAAGTCGTGTAAGACTTTCTCTAAAGGTATGTTATTATAAAAATTGATAATTAATAGACTCAAGGATAGGCCTATTTCAATGACAATTATTTGGTAGGAATCCCTGAGGAGATGTTTCCGAATCCTTGATCCTATGCCAACACTAACATATATACACAAACCCCCCCTATGTCTGCCTTGCTTGCTCTCTATCGCTGGTGAATGAAAGGTCTGGAAGCCCAATTGATGTATTGGGTTTGCACCCAGGTCTCCTGGAAACACAGAACTGAGAAGGAATTTACCACATCCAGCCATGCCGGTTGAACAATTTTTGAAGAAATGCCAGCCACATTCCAGCTGAGGATCTGTAATTTGGAAGATGGTTTTCGATTTTCCAAGTGGATAGAGGAAATATTTATAGTATTTCGCTGGTGAGCAAGGGGCAGTATGGTTGTAGAATCCATTTTGATAGCCCCGTTTACCAGCCCCTTTTCTCCCGGCTTTCTGCACCCCAGATGTCCATTTGTAGATGATGCGTTGGAGGATATACCAAGTACCTTCTCCCTCACCAGGTTGTCAGCTTCAGGTGGGGAGAGTCATTCAATATCGTCCAGACCACAAAGCGGGTCGTAATGGTTATAGCAGGGAAGATTCCATGAGGGACTTATAGGTGGTAAATATTGGCCATATCCAGCAAAGTCATATCTAGGAGGTGGAGGAAGTAGGTGTTCCATCATTTCGTGCCTAGGGGGATAGAAGTTGTAAGGAGGAAGTGTATTTTTCATCATTCCATGCCTAGGAGGATACGAGTTGTAAGGTAATCTTTGGTGCCGTGGGAAAGAAAAGTTGTCATAATGTGGTTTAGGGCAATATGGTTTTCTGGGCATTAGTGCTTCGGGATAAAAGTATGATAGTACTTTGGGTATGATCGGACCTCTGTTAAAGTCTGAAAACCAGTCCCTAATATGTGCGATGACTCTAGGGTCTTTGAAAGTAATAATTACTACGTCACCCTCTATGTCTTTGGGACGTAGGCCAACCCAGTTAGTTCTTCTCACCATGATGATCTCACCATTTATGTTGGGTGGCAATGGCCTGTTGTTTTTTAGCCAATAGATGACTTTATTTTTAAGGCTAGTGTGGTTTTCACATGATCCTGATGGTGGTAAGGGCGAAACCCCTGTTAAAACAATAACATTGTGTGAAGCAGCTGGGGGTAAGTCCACATTTCTTTCACGTGGAGGTCTTTTGGGTTTGAAATCAGCCTTATTCGTGTCCAGTGTGGATTTTGTATTCCCCATTCTGGCTGATTCCATAAGAGAATTTATTTGAGCAGACTGTGCCTGTGGGTTTAGAAGCAGTTTTGATGGGGCGACAGGAATTTTGTTAGCTGACTTCAATTTAGCTGAAGAGGCTTGTATAGTGGAAGTTTTTACTTCAGTTATGCTTTTAACCTCTTTGGAAGTTTTATCTGCCTCCTTTGTGTTAGAAGATTTAACTAAGTCCTTACTAGTTGCAATTTTTAGAGTAGAACATTCCATGAGGGAATCCAGTTGGACACCTAATCTCTTGACTCTCTCTACTATTGGAAGTAGTAGAGCTTTCAATAAGTGTTCCATCGCATCAACAAAGTCTTTTATGGAAGGTGGAACATGAGAGGGAAGTGTTTTTTAGTTGCATTGGGTTCCCCTTCAACTATTTGAAGTAGTTCTTTCCTAAGGGAGTCCTTTGAAGGCATTTGTTTGCGGGCGGAAGTATCTAGGTTACCCGTACCTCTTTTCCTGCGTTTTTTCGGGGGTGAGCGAATAATTTCCTGTTTCTTTTTTGGGAAATTAATAACAGTCGATGTCTTTGGGCCCGTATATTGAGAAGTCGCTGTTTGGGTTTGTATTTGCTGTTCGACGTCCAAGGAAATTAGTGCCTATATAATGCTTGAACTTACGTGCTCGGAGGCCTTAAGTGTTTTGGGGGTAACAAGGTCAATAATTGGGTTACTGCTAGAGAGGGGTAGGTCAAGTTGATTGGTAGTAGATTTATCATTTTTAGGGGACAAGCTGACCTGGAATATTAAGGGGATATTCTCCGTATTAAACAGATCAGCGTCTGTGTTTTACAGGGAAGCGTTATCCAAATGTGGATCAAGGACAACTTTGGAAGAAGAGTCTAGTACAGTATTTTTAAGTTGCTCAATGGAAAGCCGACAAGCAGCTCGGCGCTCTGCCAAAGCCAAGTCTCTGTCGACTTCAGCAATAGCTCTTGAAAAGAATTTGTCCAAGGGACCCAAGATGGAAGCACCTACCCTAGGTGGAAGGTCGTCCGCAACAGGTGTTGACATTTCTGAGGCTATTTGACGATAAGTGTGGTGAACCTGATCCCAGGTGCAAGGATGTACACGTTAGTGGAATGGCCAAGCCAAGCCTTGTTTGGCCTTGGAGGGCCTTAGAGGGCCCGCCCTTTGCCCCGGGCGTCCCGCTCGCGTCTTTCGACGCGGAGGGCTCACTGCTTTTACAACCCCTCCTGGCGCGTCTACCGCGTCAGGGCAATGCGCCGCCGCAGAGGCTGCCGGGATGTGTAGTCCCAGAGCGGCGGCGCGGTTGGTGGCGGCGGTTACTGCTGTGTGGCGGTGGCGGTTTTTCTGGCTGCCTGCTGTGTCTCTGCCTCAATCCTGTAATGCTCCAGGTATGTAGTAAACACCCCCCGCTCCACCGAGGGCTCACTGCTTTTACAGCCCCTCCTGGCACGTCTACCGCATCAGGGCAACGCGCCGCCGCAGAGGCTGCCGGGATGTGTAGTCCCGGAGAGGCGGCGCGGTTGGTGGCGGCGGTTACTGCTGTGTGGCGGTGGCGGTTCTTCTGGCTGCCCGCTGTGTCTCTGCCTCAATCCTGTAATGCTCCAGGTATGTAGTAAACCTCAAGTATAATAGGCGCTGTTAGACTTTCCACATACCTCAGTGATAACAGACTTTGTAGTTGAACCCCCAATCTCCTTACTGACTAGATAGTGTGGCAGAGTCATTTAGCTCCCAAAGTCACCGATGATTGATCCCCAATGATGATTAGAATATCCAACGCAGGACAAGAGTACGGAGTCAGAGTCAAGAAGTGTCAGAGGCACGGACTCATGCTTGCAAAAATTCCAAAACCTTTAGCTCAGCCACTCTATTCTGGAGGACCAAAAACCACAGAGTCTATTTAAGTTTAAAAGCTTTATTAAAATTAAACACATTTATTAAAATCAAGTTTGTCATAAAAGTAAACGTTAAACTGAAAATGGAAAAGTGCTTAGTGCTGACGATTAATTGGACACATTTCTTGTGGTCGAGCCGAGCTCTCACCTGGTTTGAACTTGATCTTGCTCGTGTTCTTAGAAGTCAAGCTTCTGTCTGTTAGGAGAAAAAGTGGTGCATGTTAAAAATAAAAAGCAAGCATTCATCAGTTGTGCCAAAAAGTGCAGCAAGACAACAGCCTTCCCTGGAAAAAGGGACATTTTTACTTTAGAGTAGACAGCCACAAATTATTACATTGTTTGCTGTTTTTTTAACATTTCTTTATTCCTAGACCAAATATTATATAGTAGTGAGTGGTGTATTCTAACATTCTTAAATGTTCTTTGTAGGTGGAACATCTGGTGGCGGGGCCAGCGCGGAGGTGGTGGTGGTGGATGAGGGGAACAGTTCTGGAGAGGATGCGGTGCAAGTGCCGGACGACACCAGTGTGCCTGTGAGGGTTCACACGGTGGTGGCGGGCAGAGGTAAGCTATATATTCCTTACTTATTGAGATTGAAGACTGCAGAGTGTGCTATCTGGGGCTCTGGGAGGGGGAGGGGGCGCACCAGCAAGTGCAAGGAGCCTGCGCCCGCTATCTGCACGGGTGTATTATAAATCAACCAGGTAGTAGCCGCCTCTAAATGTACTTCGACTTAGCTGTGTAGTTTTTGGCGAGAAGAATCCCAATCAGATCTGAGATGAACTTGATGGATGGGATGAACGAAAAGCAAAAGAAGGGTGTAAGTAAGTGTGGAAGGACGAGAAATTTAATGATGACTGGCAAAGAAGAATGATATGTGTTTGCTTGGTCCTGGAGGTGGCTGGGAAGGAAAGAATATGGTATGGTGCATGGCTGGGTGAATGATGAAGCAAGGATGGGTGGAAGGAGAACAGCCTGGGTGGGTGAAACAGAAACTGTATGTGTAGATATACTTTGAATGGATGGATGCCTGGATCGTGGTACTATCTGACTTTTAGATAGCATATACTCTTAGATAGCATATGTGTATCTAGAGAGAGTAGACGGTCACTTGATGAACTAAGTGTTACTTTGAAGAGCATGTAACACCTCACTAGCACGTCCGTTCCAGTGTATGAAAGGCAAGGAAAAGAAGTTGTAATTTTGTCCAAATACCACCATGAATAGTAGCAGTAGTTTGTATTGCAACTGCAAGCACAGCATATAACCGGTTCGTACGGTGGACACTCCCTACCTCCGGCGGAGGGAAGGACACGCCCTTCCCTCCGCCAACTACATCCTCCTAGGGGACCTCAACTTCCACCTGGAGAACAACAACGACAGAAACACCACCGCCCTGCTGGACAACCTCGCCAACCTCAGACTCAAACAACTGGTGGACACCCCCAATCACTACGCCGGACACACGCTTGACCCCGTCTTCTCATCCAGCAAGCACGTCTCCTTCAGCCACGCCACTGGACTCCACTGGACAGATCACAGCTGCGTCCACTTCAGCTTCAGTAGAACTACGACCCACCACCAACCGCAACGGGTCCCCCGCCACAGCTGGAGCAAGATCACCGCTGAGCAGCTCACCGCCTCCCTCAGCCAGAACACTCCCACCAGCACAACGGGCCCAAACGTTGCAGCCAGCAACCTCACCAAGTGGCTGACCGCCTGCGCCGATGACCTCGCACCACTAAAGAACCCTCCCAGCAGACCCGGCAGCAAGAAAACCCCCTGGTTCACCGACGAACTCAAGGAATCCAAGAAGAACTGCCACACCTTTGAGAAAGTCTGGCGGCTTAACCACACCACAGACAACTGGACCACTCTCAAGCACGCCACCCGCAAACATCATCAACTGATCCGCGCCACCAAGAAGACGGCAATGCCCTCGACAGCAAGGAACTCTTCAGCATCGTCAAAGAGTTCTCCAACCCCAACGCCGGAACCAACGACATCACTCCCACGCAAGACCTCTGCGACTTCCTCGCCTCGTTCTTCCACCGCAAGATCGCCGACATACACAACAACTTCGACTCACAGACCATGCAGCCTACCACCGAACCAACGCCCACCACCACCACCCTCTGCAACTGGACCCCGATCAGCACCGAAGACACCACCCGCACGATGAACTCCATTCACTCAGGATCACCAACCGACCCGTGCCCACACCATGTCTTCAACAAAGCCGCCGCCACCATCGCACCCCATCTCCGAGACACCATCAACTCCTCCTTCCACACCACCACCTTCCCGGAGAGCTGGAAGCATGCCGAGCTGACCGCCCTCCTGAAGAAACCAACGGCGGACCCCACCGACCTCAAGAACTACCGTCCCATCTCGCTCCTTCCTTTTCCGGCCAAAGTCATCGAGAAGACCGTCAACAAACAGCTTGCCGCCTTCCTCGAGACGAACGGATCCCTCGACCACTCACAGTCCGGATTTCGGGCCAACCACAGCACCGAGACCACCCAGATTGCAGCCACCGACGACATCAGACAACGGGGAAACAGCGGCCCTCATCCTCCTGGACCTCTACGCAGCGTTCGACACGGTCTGCCACCGAACCCTAGTGAAGCACCTCAGCAACATCGGAATCCGAGAGAAAGTGCTGGAATGGATCATCTCGTTCCTCACCGGTAGAACCCAGAGAGTCCGCCTCCCTCCGTTCAGATCCGAGGCCACCGAAGTCATCTGCCGTGTACCACAAGGATCTTCTCTCAGCCCAACCCTCTTCATCGTCTACATGAGCCCCCTCGCAGCCATCGCATGCCAACACCACCTCAACATCATCTCCTATGCTGAAGACACCCAGCTGATCCTCTCCCTCACCAACGATCCCACCACCGCCAGAGCCAACCTACACGAAGGGATGAAAGACATCGCCGACTGGATGAGGAACAGCCACCTTAAACTGAACTCAGACAAGATGGAAGTCCTCATCCTGGGATCATCACCCTCTGCCTGGGATGACTCCTGGTGGCCACCGGCCCTGGGCACCACCCCGAAACCAACGGACCACGCACGCAACCTGGGCTTCATCCTGGACTCCTCGCTGTCAATGACCAGACAAGTCAACGCCGTTTCTTCCTCGTGCTTCAACACCCTGTGCGTGCTCCGCAAGATCTTCAGATGGATCCCCACTGAGACCAGGAAGACCGTCACCCAGGCACTCGTCACCAGCCGACTGGACTACAGGAACGCCCTCTACGCTGGAACCACAGCCAAACTCCAGAGAAGACTCCAACGCATCCAGAACGCCTCCGCACGACTCATCCTGGACATCCCCCGACACAGCCACATCACCGGACACCTGAGAGAACTTCACTGGCTCCCCGTCAGCAAGAGAATCACGGTCAGACTCCTCACCCACGCACACAAGGCTCTACACGACCTGGGCCCCAAGTACCTCAACGACCGCATGACCTTCTACGTGCCCACGCGCCAGCTATGATCAACCTGCCACGCACTCGCCACCGTACAACGCATCCGCAAAGCCACCCCCGGAGGAAGATCCTTCTCCTACCTGGCAGCCAAGACTTGGAACTCCCTCCCCATTCACCTTCGACGTACCCAAGACCATCTCTCCTTCAGGAAGCAACTCAAGACCTGGCTGTTCGAGCAGTGACACACCCTCTCCCCCCGTGCCTTGAGACCCTCCCGGGTCAGTAGCGCGCTATATAAATGCTGTGATTGATTGATTGATTGATTGATTGATTGATTGATTGATTGATTAATAACTTTAGTTTAGTAGTAGTAAGTCATCCATGTGTGGGTGTATCACTGTTCACTCAATAATAAGCAAAGCACCTAAAGTCATCCCATATGTAATCAAATACATCCCATGTGAAGTGATAGATAATCAGATTATTTAGCTTCTTCATTTTTCTTTTCCAGTACTCATTTGCACTGTAGGGTGAAAGCTAAATTAATTAAGCAGTAGCCCTTTTAACAGAGTATTCTCAATGCCACCCGTACTAGAGAAGTAAGAGGTTCACCACCTGCATGTACTGGACCGGTACAGTAACGCAAGTCTGTTTCACTCATCATGGTGTTCGTCTGTTTTTCTCGGGTGCAAGTTCACTGCGCTGGGATTATGCCGGCTTGCATAAGATAACATACCAATTTTCCTAAACAAGAGAGAAGAAGAAGAATAAGACTGGTGTACTGTCATAGTTGACTGTAATGGAAGTCCATAGTGCTCGTAGAATTTGTTCCTTAAACTCCCACTAATGTTAGAGCAAGGATGAAGAAGTGGGAGGTTAGATAGATACTGTCCTCAATAGTTATGTACTGTGCTTTCAATTTGCTACTTGTACTGTGACACAACTTTCTGCTCAATCATTTTGTGTTAATCTTAAGGAGCATTGGTTACAGACTCTGTCTTTCTTTCTTCATATAGTTGCTCGTTCCAAATCAAACAGACCATCAAGGAAGGAGCTGGCTCGAATGGTCCGGCAACGGAGGCTGGATGTCACTGTCGCTGAATTTCGGCGGCTGGTGGCCCAGGAGGAGCAGGACACGCAGTCTACCGGTACAACATCCACTGGGACAGCTGCATCCTCCTCTATGCCCCCACGGGCTGCCAGCCAGCGCAGTGCTCCAGCGGTACGGAGCTGGGCTACCAAAGCCAACCGCCACCACCGAGCAGCAAAGACAGCAGCTGCCCCCCACAGGCGTTTCAAGGCACGCCAGCACCGCCTACCCCTCAGAGTGTCCTACGTGGAGCAGGAGGTCTTAACGTACAAGACCTTGGTGGAGGGCCTCCGTTCCGACCATGCCACCCTCCGCAAAGAGTATGATGCCCTGGCCGCAAAAGTGAACAGCAGCCTGCCGTAGTGTCCCTTGCCCCTTTTTTAGAGACTTTTGGGGGGTGGGAATTGGGAGTTTGAGTTGTTTTTGGGACTTTTGAAGGACAATCGTTGGGGTAAGGGAGGGTCTTGTGGGAGATTATTTTGTTAGGGCTACAAAAATATACTTTTTGAAACTTTATCTGAGCATACCTATTTTTTACTGCTTTTGATTCTGGTGGGTGGGGGTTTAACAGAAAGTTTGTGTTCCTGAAACTTAAGTCTGTGTCATTTTCTTCCTTTAAGTGTAAATGGCTAAATGTTTTCAACACTAAGTGCCTCTCACAGAGTAAGTGAATTCAAGAGTCCTAGGACTTTAGTAGTACTACCGTCAATCTCTGGTCTCTCCTAATACTCCATTATACTACCTCCCACCAGAAGCTTATCTTACCTGTAATTTGTGTTTGAAAGTAGGGCTAGGCCCAGGGCTTGCTCCACGGGAAATGGCGATTAAGGTTGGCAATATTGGGCGGTTGAAATGTCCTCCTCATTGCGGTGGTACTAGTGGTGTGACACAGTGGCAGTGGAAAAAACGAAAATGAAACTTGGTTTGTCCTTACTGTAGCATTACAACGGTACGATAGAAAATATAGCAGGTGACAGTACACTAGAACAGTGCCACAATGTAGCCTAACAAATGGTAAAGTATTGAAAGTATAACTAGTACTTGCATTGAATTTCTTTGACATTGGCTACTACTACAAGAAATAGTACTGAAGCTGAGTAAGTCTAGAATATATCCTCGGATTCCTTCACCAGCCTGTTGCTATAACCTTATCCTCCCCAGCAAGTGTGTGGAAATATTGATGTCATTTAGTGACACATCAATCAAAACCACACAGCCCGGGGGAAGAGGGTTAGGGTTTGGAAAATGGATGGGAATGGGGGTTTCTTTTTGGGTAGGTTTTGTTGAGAGAAGAAAAAAAAAGCACAGCATGGACAAACAATAATTGAAGATAAAGAAATCTTTGGGTACAAAGCTAACCATAAATCTTTTAAGTGACATAAAGGAAGTGCATGCACTACTGCATGCATTGTTACTGAAAAGTAAGTAGTACTAGAATGCGACAGTACAGGGCTGCAGCGTTTTCACTTGCCTATCTCTGCACTCAGAGAAACACTTCTTACATTAAATTTGGTTTAAAAAATAGCCGAAGTAAAACCTATAGAATGGCTGTAGGGATCAATTTAGAAGCAGAGAGAGATCCAAGAAATGCAGTCACACTCATAGAAGAAAACAATGGATTCTGTATCTGTATGTTGTTGTAGTTGTCCTGTTGAATTTGGTAAGTAAGTTGCATGCAGCAAACAATTCCTCTTATTTGCGGCACTCCTCCATTCCAGCTGACGCTTCGTCCATCAATGTAGGTGACCAGAAGACACCCTGTCCACTGCCTGCCTGGCGGATGCTGAATTGCGGCTCGCTAATGTGAAGCCTGACTCCATTCTTCTTTCCCCATTGCACAGACTGAAACCCGGGCTGTAATTATTGAACGAAAAACAGGAAGTGAAATTAGAACACCACTGATAAATAAATATAAGGTATGTACGCTGTGTAGTGCAAAAAGTCACACTTTGAGTTTCCTAATAGACAGTACAGTATTTTTGAAAGTGCGTACTCTGTCTGAGTCACCTTTTAAGGATAAATAAGTATGGGCAAATTAATTTAGCAGATCTTTCCCCTCAAGCTAGGTGTACTGTAAACTGTGTTTTAGAGCAAAATTAGACCTTCCCAGCAGTGCTCCCACCCAGACCCTTACTAAAGCCAGTCGCAAAAATGTAGAAGACCAACAATCAGATCTCAAAAAATGAGGCCTAGCAGAAAACTGGTGACAAAACGTACTTTGAAAGTAAAAGTAGGCCCAAATACCCCCTTACCCACCGTGGATTGTATTCAAACCACTTGCAAGCAAGCAAAAGTATCCATAGCCAGCATCGATCCAAAACTCGAAAACCCCCCCACCCAAACACATGCAATAGAAATAATGCTAACTCTAACAAGCTTTAAGTTAAGAATAATGGCAAAGGCTTTCTTTAACTATACCAAATCCCCCCTTTCCCACCATGGATTTTCTTCAAATGACTTGCAATCAAAATTACACATTCCCACGTGTGCTCTAAGACCCCAGAACTCAGTTGCAAAAATCTAGAACACCTCGAAACACATGCAATCCTGCTGCTAGGGCTAACCCTAACGAACCCTAAGTTACAAAAAGTGCCAAAAGGCTTTTCCTTATGGATTTTGTCCAAACCACTTCTATCCGGTATTAGACCTTCCCAGGAATGCCCCAAGACCCGCCAACCCACCCGCAAAAAAGAACAACACCCCCAAACAGCCAAAAAGGAAAATCTCATACTTACAATATTTCTGGGCCTTCGGTCCAAACGCGCTGTTCAGCTAGGTCATAACTCCCGTTTTCCACCACGGATTTCCTGAAAAGCAAATGCAATCAAGATTAAACTGTCCCAGCAGTGCTCCCAGACACCAAAACTCACCCACAAACACCCGGAACCCCCCCAAAGAGCACCTCAAAGGCAAGCAAGTCAGCAAAAACGCAAAAAAAATTCGCCTCCGATTTGGTCCAAACCACTTGTATCCGTCCGGTATTAGAGCTTCCCAGCAATGGCCCTGGAGTCATCAACCCAGGCGAAAACTAGTAGAAGACCCCCAAACAGCCAAAAAGCAAATGTACAAAAATGGGGACTTAGTCATTTTCTTGGCAATTTCCAAAATCACACTGCGCGCGCTCTGCAGCTAGGCCCTAACTCCCCTCTGCCACCATGGATTTGCTTCAAACCTCTTGCAATCTAAAGTATCCATAGCCAGCAGTGCTCCCAGACAGACCGCAAAATTCACCCACAAACACCAGGAAGCCCCCCAAACAGGCCCCCGAAAACGCTACATTGAGCAAAATGTCAGAAATAGCAAAAAAAAATTCAGCCTGGATTTTGCCCAAACCACTTCTATCCGTTATTAGACCTTCCCAGGAATGCCCCAAGACCCGCCAACCCACCCGCAAAAAAGCACAACACCCCCAAACAGACAAAAAGGAAAATCTCATACTTACAATATTTCTCGGCCTTCGGTCCAAACGCGCTGTGCAGCTAGGTCATAACTCCCGCTTTCCACCACGGATTTCCTGAAAAGCAAATGCAATCAAGATTAGACATTTCCCAGCAGTGCTCTCAGACCCCAAAACTCACCCACAAACACCGGAACCCCCCCAAAGAGCACCTCAAAGGCAAGCAAGTCAGCAGAAACGCAAAAAAAATTCTGCCTCCGATTTGGTCCAAACCACTTTTATCCGGTATTAGAGCTTCCCAGCAATGGCCCCAGAGCTGTCAACTCACCCGCAAAGAAGTAGAACACCCCCACAAGTGCTGAGTCTTTCTTCATTGGGCGTAATCCAGCCCTCTGCTTTGAGGGAAATAGGAGTCTGGAGGAGGTGGATAGAGGAGCATGTTCTTGTGAACCTGAGGAATGCAGACTGCGGCACCTTCAAATCAATAAGCAAACAAGTGAAGACAGTTCTGCTGACGGGCTTGTTTTTGTGATTAGGTGATTAAAGTTTGAATTAAATTAACTGTGCAAAACAAAGAAAGACAGACACACAGGAATAAAAGTGAATAAGGACGAAAAAGAAAGTTATTGATTCATTGTCTTATTTTCAGGGCTCGGTGTCAGGGAATAAGAATAAGAGTTCGTCATCATACTCTGCGAATTCAGGCAGGGTGAGGTCAGTGTCACCTAACAGAGAACAAATTCCCTCATCTACGTTGCTGTCCTACTCCTCGTCTTCATGCGGCGTGCTTTCTGGTACTTTGTAATCTGGTGGTATGAGGTGCTGATTCATCTTGATCATTGTTAACCTCTCCACATTTTTGGGCGAGAGGCGGCTCCGTTTGGAAGTTACAATGCCACCAGCAGCACTGAAAACACGTTCAGAAGACACGCTTGCGAGTGGGCAAGACAAGTAGTTTATAGCCAGGTTGGAGAGCTGTGGCCACAATTCTCTTTTCCCATGCCAATACGCCAATGGGTCAGCATTAACATAGACCTCTGTTGAGTCATTCAGATAGTCCTGCACCATCGACTCAAGGTCCTCCAAGGTTCCTCCACTTTGCTTAATTTTTGCTGTGACCTTTTGAGAACCAAACCCAAGCCGAGTTAGCCAATCCTCTTCTGCATCCAATGTTACTGTTGTGTCTGGTGCAGATGATCCGGTTGCCGGTGTCTTTAACGGCTGAGAGGTCACTTGTGCCACAGCCACAGGTGCAGAAGTGGATTGTTTTGACTGGGGATGGCCTGCTGATGCTGATGTACTGCCTTTTCCTTCAATTTGCTGCTGTTCTCTTTCAAACCTCTTGGCTGACAAGGCTAGCAAATGTTTGTACTTTGTAACATCTTCATCAGCAAAAGGAAAGAATACTCGGCCTGCCAGCGCCTTTTTGTAGCGTGGATCCAGAATAGCAGCACAAATGTAATGCTGTTCTGAGTGGATCATTTTAAGACGTTCATCACCACGTAGGCGCTCTAATAATTTCTCCGCCAAAACAAAAGGGTCTTGGTTTCTTTCATCTTTTTGAAACACAGAAGACACCGCCTTCAGTTGGCGATCCAGCATGCGGAACAATGGGATAGCTTTTCCCAAATTACAGTCCTCCTTGCTGACTGCACGCATGAAGACCTCAAAAGGACGAAGCATGTCTGTCAGGCTTTTAACTAGGTCCCATATCGCCGCATCTAGCCTCAGGTCCTTCTGAGCTGTACCCAGTGTTAAGAAATAGTGATCGAGTACCGTATACTGCTCATACAGACGCTCAAGCATGTAGAACGTTGAGTTCCAACGTGTTGGCACCTCCTGGATGAGTGCTTTCACTGGCATTCAACGTTCATGTAGCAGGCTCCTCAGATGCTTCCGGGCCTTAAAAGAATAGCTGAAATGGTTGCACATTCTTCGGCAGGTGGCCACTAACTCGCACGCTGGACTGTCTTCATCACTCAAGAATTTTTTAACAACCAGGTTTATACAGTGCGCCAAACACGGCACTCTGTAATAGTGACCCAGCTCCATGGCCTTAACTACATTGGCGCCATTATCCGTGGAAACATAACCAATCTGGCATTTTTTGGGGGACAGCCAGTGAAAGACCTTTCTGTTGAAATCATTCAAAATGTTTTCTGCTGTGTGACGTTTCTCCAAGCCAAACATGGCTAGTGTTGCATGTTTCCGAGCAGCTTTAAAAACTTGGTCCTGGTCAACACCTGCGTTTAGATTTGCTTTAACCCCTGAAAAAGAGACCCAGTGTGCAGTGATGCACATGTAATCAGCACCTGCGCCACTGGTCCACATGTCTGTTGTCAGATGTATAGTGTGAACAGCACTCTTCTGCAAAGCTGCCCCAATCACCTCCAGCACATCTTCATGTAGTGCTGGAACCGCAACTCTGGCAAAATAGAACCGGCTAGGAACCTTCCATTTAGGGCAGAGCGCTGCCACTAATTCTAGAAAACCAATCCCTTCTACAAAAGAAAAAGGGAGAAGGTCCAGAGCTAGCATTTTAGCCAGCTTAGTGTTATACAGACGCGTCAGTGGGTGGTTGCGTTCATATGGCGCTTCTGAAAACAACATGGTTCTAATGTTGCCCTGGACCAAGCATTTACGGGATGATGATGACATCTTCGACCCAGTTACGCTCGCTGATGAACTTTTTCGCATTGGTGTCTCACTCTCTTCCACACTCTTAGTGTGGCTCACATGGGGTGTGCTGCTGACAGGGGTACTGGGTGTAAGTGAAGTGTTTGACACGTCTTCTTCCTCCTCGTCATCATCAGATGAAACATCAACGTTTTCTTGACTTGCAATTCGGGCTTCCTTGATCTCCTTTAGGTGCGCAAACCATTGGACAGCGTGCTGTCTCCTAAGATGACCTCTCGGGCCTCTGGTACCATAGTTGATACCAAACTTACCAGGACTAACTGCAAGCTTACAAATGCTACAAATGGCGAAGTTTTCCTTTTTTGAGCAAACACTAAAGAAGTCCCAAACTGGGGACTTGAAATGTCTGTAGGGGCCGGAGGAGGCGGCGATACTGGTGGTGGTGGTCATGCTGCTAATGCCAGATGAAGTGGAGGATGTAGATTGCCGAACTTTAGTACGTTATGCGCTTTCACCACCAATAATTGAGGTCGAGGTGGATGGAGGTCCCTTCTGGCGAGGAAGAAATATGGAAGCGGTACGTGTTGGTGTACTAGTTAACTCCAATGATTGTGGTGTTTCCATTGCCTCCTCGTCGACAACATCATCATCACGCTCAGCAGCTTCTCGGGCTAGGGTCAAAATGTCTGTTTGCGCATGCCCGCTGGGGCTGCAGTGATCTTTATGATGACTGGGTCGTCGTCGTGAGAGTCTTCATCAGCAGCAGTATCCGCCACTTCTTGTTGAGCCTCATCACACTCCATAACTATGAGACTTTGGACGCGCATCCTTTTACGCTTAACTATCGTTGTCAGATCATGGTGTGCCTCACTCTCAGACGGCAGTGGTGCTGGTTCCCAATTTTGATCCGTATCATCAGAAGGAGGTATGCTTGAAAAAGATGTAGACACCACCCTTGATCTCTTCCTTGCTAGGGGTGTGGAAGATAAGGAATGATCATCAGGAGGAGTGGCTTCCTCAAATGATACCTCGCCTTAATTGTCGATTTCCTGATGTGCCCCTTCTTCGGGAGGAACAACTATTTTGGGCACGTGTGACCCTCCATGCACCTCTGCTTGCGCATCTCCTGGCGCTAACTCTCCTTCCACTTGTACTTGGGCTTGTACTTGCACATGTGGTTGTTGTTGCGGCTGTGGTTGTTCAACACTCGTCAGATGAGTTACAACAACCTGTGTTGATTGAGGGACATTGCTGCTACTTTCTTGCGATGAGCCAACATCACTGGTCGATGGTGATTGAACAACTAGACTAAGTGCCTCTGCAGCACTCAAGGGCTTGGACTTCAAATCAAATCAAATCAAAATTAACTTTATTCGGATTTCAATATGAAAACCACAAAAGTACAAATTTATACTGTAAAAAACACTGATAAAAATAGATACATTTAAAAAGTACGTGATATGAGTTAAAAAAAATTAGTTCACTGTGTACTGTGCAATGCATTTACTAGAGGCCGTATTTAGACAGATTCACGGGGTGCTCATAGGTTCGTACGGTGTTTAAGGCATACTCTGAGGTAGTGTGCCACGGATTTCGAGACTAGTAGATTGTCCAAGAGCTGCAATGCCAAAAATGCTGGGCGACATCTTCTGACCTTCATTGCTTTTAGGATTGGTAAAATCCATCTCTTCCGGAATGGAGTGTAAAAGGTACAGAAGAAGAGGACATGGATTGTGGATTGGGAAGAATTAGAGTCACAGGGGCATGGTGTTCTAGTGTATGTCCAGTTGTTTTGGGTGGGGAATGAAACCATGATGTGAAAAAGATTGAACCTGAAACGGGTTAACAGTAGTTTTTCAAAATGTGTCAGGTCTTCCTGTAGATATGGTTGTATGGATGGAACAGATTGTATCATGAGGCTATGTTGTACCGACGGTTTACCTATTTCTGACATCAGTCTTAGTTGGTTTAAATGGGACAGACATATCTTTTTTAGTTCCTTTTTTGCTATGTCTGCGACTGACTGTGGGTCGTTGAAAAACCTCGGTAGGCCAATATCTGTGAGGAAGGTTTTTACATAATGAAGCCACCTGATCTTTTCCATATGTTCTAGGTTCATGCAGTCCTCAATGATTGCTCTTGTGAGTGTGCATTCTTCCGTTGCCCATATTCTGCGCCATAGCAGTATGGGTTCGATCTTGATCAGATTTGAAATATATTCTAGTCCAAGTTCTAAGTGGCATCCAAAGGTAGTCGTACTCTTAGGGACTGCTAGTAAAAATTTGAGGAAGGTGTTTTCGATCTTTTGGATTTGTTCAGCGTTTGCCGTTCCCCAAACTCCTGCTCCAAAGATAGCCGTGGTGATGCACTTTGCTTTATAAATCTTTAACATCTCCGCCAGGGGTTTTTTCCCTAGGCGGAGAGAAAAGGCTTTTAGAGCGCCGACTGTTCGTATGAGCGATAACTTGCGGGAATTAATTGCGTCTTTCCATTTGAACTCCTCGTCGATGGTGATTCCGAGATATGGGTAGGTTTTTGTTGTTTCGAGTGGTGTGTTATCTACTAAGATTGTTTTCGTCCTTTTCCCTTTACTGCCGACATGCATCACGAAAGTTTTCTTTATATTAACTTTCAGGTTGAGGTTGGTCATGAAGGTACAGTAGTTGTTTACGGCTTTTTGCAACTGTATTGGAGTTCGGGCAAGTATCACCGCATCGTCGGCGTATAGCAATGCTGGAATTGGTCGCCGTCCTGCTGTTGGAAAATCTTTTGTGCCCTGCAGCATTGCTGCCTCTAGTCTGTTGGTATACAGCGTGAATAAGAAGGGGGCCAGTACACACCCCTGCCTGACCCCCTTCCGTATTGGGAAGCTGTCTGTGAGTTGTCCTTCCAGCCCGTATCTTACCTTGCCTGTGGCGTCAGAGTATAACTCACGTAAAAAATCTACAATTGGGGGATCAATCCCCATGTCCAGCATTATTAGCCATAGTTTTGTGTGTACCACACAGTCAAACGCTGCCGTAAGGTCAACGTAGACTAGGTGGAGACTGGTTTTTTTGACACTTGTGTATTTTGCGGCCAGTAGAGTTAGGTTCAGGACTTGGTCCACGGTGCTCAGGCCGGCCCTGAACCCGTACTGAAGATCTGAGAGGACCCCGTGTTCCTGAGACCATTCCTGTAGACGATCGAGGAGGATCCTTCCTGCCATCTTACCCACAGAGTCCAGAAGTGAAATGGGTCGGTAGCAGGAAGGACTGTCTCTGTTACCTTTCTTGAAGATGGGAATTAGGATTGATGTTGACCAAGATTTAGGGAGGGTGCTTTCTTTAGCTGCGTTCAATACTTTTGTTAAGAGTGGGGACCAGAGGTCGGGAAGGAATTTATAGAGGTCCATTGGAACGGAGTCTGGGCCTGGCGCTTTACCATTTTTTGCCGAATTAATGGCTTTCTGTGTCTCGTTGATGGTAAAGTGTATATCTAACGGGTACTTCACCGCTGGGAGCGCTGGTCCAGTAGGTGGAACTCCGGTTCTTGCCTCTCCGAAGACTTCTGAAAAGTACACCACCCAGTCTTTCGCATTGATTGCTACGTCTAAAGATGGACCCTCCTTATTCCCTGCTAGGAAAGGAGTCTTGACTATTCTCCAGAATGCTATGTTGTCTTTTTGCAAACTACTATTTAAAAGCTGAGTCCAGAGATAATGTTGAATCTCTTTTTTCCGTTCTTTGAGTGCTTGCGCATAACTTTTCCGTAGTTTGGCTAACTCTTCCCTGTTTCGTTCATTCTTTGCTAGAGCTTTCTTTAGGGTAGAGTAGGCTTTTGTACACTTGGTGTTAAACCATCCTTTTCTTTGTGTGTTGTTTTGTTTTCTAGGCTTGGTTAATTCATTTCCTATGGTTTTCATTATTCTGTCATAGTCGTTCAGGATTTCGTCTGCGCCTGCTGAAGGATTTAAGCAGTTTTCGATGAATGGCCTGCATTTGTCCACTATTCTTTTGGTGGTAAGTTCTTGATCTAGGGTGCCCCATTTTAAGGTGAAGCCATTCAACCTGTTTAACATGAGATTGTCTTGTAGTAATAGAGTATGGTTGTCTTTTACTCGATTCTTGTGGCGATCAGGTTCAAGGTATGTTAATTTGAGGGGATAGTGGTCACTAAGTACGTTGTTAACCACTTCAAACTGCTTTATAGAGCCTGCGTTGTTGGTAGAAACCAGGATGTAGTCAATTAATGTTTGTGCCCCTCTTCCGTGAAAGGTTGGCTTGAATGGGGTTGTTGGTGACATTATCATATTTGCAAACCCTAGGTCTAACTCGAAGATGGTGGCTTGTGTATTATTTCCTTCTTCCGTATGTACAAAATGGGTTAAGGGATTATCATGTTCGTCAATGATCCCACAGGTGGGTGCATTACTTTGACTGCAGATGTGTAAGTTAAAGTCTCCTCCCCAGATTATTGAGTGAGTAATTTTTGCAAATTTGATTTTTTGGATATTTATTGTTTCAGTTATTTCACTTAGTATTTTGGGTAGGTCTTCCGAGCTCATGTTGTTGTAGAAATTTACAATTGTATGAGAAATATTAATAGTAACTTTGATATTGATTATTTGATAGTTCTGATGAAGAACTGCAGGTGTTATATCTTGACATGGCCAAAGATTCGAGATGTATGTTATTAAGCCTCCTTTGCTTCTCCCTGATTGCGATTTGGTAGCTTTTGAAAAAAATGTTCTGTATCCCTCTAGATGGACTGGGTCAGTCAGCCATGTCTCCTGTAGACATAATAAATCTTGTGTATGGACCAGTTCCAGGAAGGCTTTTTCTTGGTGCTTTGTTGCAAGACCCGCCACGTTCCAGAACAACAGGTTCCGCTCAACTTTGTCAGATGATTCTTAAGGGGGACGGATTTTTCTTGTATACTTGAGTTTGGATGATCAGTTATCTGATTTGTTTTAGACAAACATTTATTTAAAGGTGATGATGACAGTTTCTGCACAGCCGGGACCAAATTACCATGTTGTTGTCTGATTTCGGTCTGACGGGCTCCATTTGGTTTTCCCTGTTTTGATGTATCATTATTTATTCTTAGCTTTGTTACAGACTGAGTTTTTCCTGTGATATTTATTTTAGAAGCAGTAGGTGGCAAAAATGGTAACGTGATGGTTTTATGCGGGAGACTTGGAGAATGGGGCTGAGATGGTGGTCAGTCTACCATAGCTAGACAGCTGAAATGGTTAAATGTCGGAATTCCTGACCATGGTTCGTTATACATTTGTTGATGTGGTCTTCTACCGGAATTCCAGTCACCTCGGTCGGTGGGTTCGTATCCCCAGTCACTCTGCGGATGGAACCTCTGGCTATATCCTTGTCCCCTATTTCCCTGGTGCCGATTTCTTGGTCCTTGCTCGGGTTGGCTCCAGGACCAATTTGATGGCCAAGTGGGGTCCTCGGAGCAATGGGATTGTCGGGGGTAGAAAAAGGATAGGCGTTTGACACTTATTCCTTCGTTGTATTCTGGAGTATCCCAGGAGCAAGTGTAATCGACTGCCCGTGGGTTTTCAAAATTTACGATTATACAGTCTCCTGGGATTGTTTTAGGCTGGTGGCCAATCCACGAGACCCTTCTTACCGTGGTTATTCTGGAAATGTTGTTAGGGTGGTTGGGCCTGTTGACATTTAACCAGTAACGTACTTTATTTAGTAGGGACCATGTAGGTTCGTCTGAGTCTCTGCCTAATTCGGGTACGCCCGTTAGGATGGCTACGAACGGAGTTGCCTCAGGAGGGAGATTTACTACCTTTCTCCATCTCTTGTTGGGTTGTCCTGTTTTGCTATTGTGGGTCTGTGTTTGTTCAAGTCTTGGGGGAGTTTCAGTTGGTGGTTTGGAAGGTTTATTTGTCTGTGCAGCGTTTGCTGAGTTGGAATCTGTATTTGATTGGTTTTGAGTACCTGAGTTGAGTATTGGTTTATTTTGGTCGGTCTTTGTTTTTACGGTGTTGATTTGATTGGTAGATTTGTTTTCTGGTTCTGTCACTGTTTTCGTTGTAGTTTTTGTAGTGGTAGTATGGACCGGTTTGTTAGCTGTTTGTTTTGGTGGGTTGGTTTGTTTTGGTGGGTTGGTTGCATTTCTTTTTCCTGAGTCAGTGGCAGCGCCTAGAGGAACAGGAAGATCGTTTTTCTTTGGGATAGTGGTTGTTTTTGCAGAGGCTATTAATATGGCCACTTCTTTTCCTATTACCTCAAGGCTTTTTTGTAAAGGTTGTAGTTGGTGTTTTATTATTTCCGCGATTTTATTTAGCAGAAGTGTGTCTACTTTAGAATGATTTGTGCCTTTTTCTGCTCGAGCAAATGGTTTGTCTTGACGAATCTTATTGGAACTGGGTCTGTTTGCGTGGTCTTCGACTATGAGGACGTCGGATAGGATATTCTTAGAGGAGTCTGTGATGACGATGTTCTCCTGAATTTGTTGACTAGCAATATCTGGGTTAGTGGCACTTGAGTGAACTGGACTATTAGATCGTGGTTGTAAGGGGTTCTGTTTTGTGATTGCTCATTCCCTTATGCCTCTTAGTTCTTGTTGCATTGGATCATTGGTTGTCGGTTGAAGGCTTGCAAAGATATCGGGGGTCAGTTCAAGATCCTGTGAGGATTGTGAGTTTGACAGTTGTAACAATTGTGTGGTTACCGATAAGTCAACGGTGTTAGGTAAGGCGTGTATTTCAACATTTGTGTCTATGGTAGATTTATTTAGGGGTATCGCATTTGGTGTTTGGGCCTGTGCCAAGATGCCCATTGATGAGCGTCGTGCTTGGTCTAGCTCGTATGATACGCGACGGTCAATCAACAGAACTGTTTGATCTATGGTTTCGTTTACTTTGTGTAGAAATTGTTCAATTGGACCGACAGTAGTTGTTACGGTTTTTTTCATAGTTTTGCTTCTGGAGCCTCTCGTGGTCATTGTATGTTTGTTGACCAGGTATGGAGCAAAGGTAATAACCTTGGTTGATTTTGGTTCGAAAGGAGGAGTGCTTATACTTTTTATTATTAAGGGGCCTGTCCTCTGTGGTTTACCTTTACTTAGTTGTTAGGGGGGTGCACCCGGCCCGGTCTCCTCCGGTCTGTGACGGGCTTGGACGGGCCCACCCTTGGCCCAGGCTTCGCCCAGCGTCCCGCTCGCGTCCCGCGAGGGGGGCGCTGACGCCCTTTATGCGCCTCCTAGCGCGTCGTGAAGGGGGTGTGGCTGGAGACCTCGAGGGCTGCCGGGAGTTGTAGGCAGCCCCTCGCCTCGCTCCACTCGGCGGCCCCGCTGTCAGTTGGCAGCAAACAGCAGGACGGCGGTAGAGAGGCGGTGGGGGGTCTCAACAGCGCAGGAGTCCGTGACGGTGGCAGAGCCTTCCTCGCTCGCTCTGCGGAGTACAGGTCAGGCCGATAATGCAGCTGGGCTAGTTTGGTGAAAACAGCGTGTGTCAGTTTCCTTGTGGGAGTGACGCCCTTTATGCGCCTCCTAGCGCGTCGTCAAGGGGGTGTGGCTGGAGACCTCGAGGGCTGCCGGGAGTTGTAGGCAGCCCCTCGCCTCGCTCCACTCGGCGGCCCCGCTGTCAGTTGGCAGCAAACAGCAGGACGGCGGTAGAGAGGCGGTGGGGGGTCTCAACAGCGCAGGAGTCCGTGACTGTGGCAGAGCCTTCCTCGCTCGCTCTGCGGAGTACAGGTCAGGCCGATAATGCAGCTGGGCTAGTTTGGTGAAAACAGCGTGGACTTAAGTTGGCGTGGTGGTGGTGGTGGTGGCACTGAGCCCAATGGAGCGGGGGTGCTGCTCCCAGCTTGGTCCCCAGCAGATCCCGCTGCTGCTGCAGGCGTACTTTTTTTTTAACTCCCAAAAAATGTGGCGGGCGGCACACCAGTCTCCTTGGTAACTTGCTTCTTCTGCTCCTTACTGGCAACTTTCTTGCTAGAGGAGCTACGGGGAACTTTTTTGGGGGCCATCTTCTTCAGAGGTCAGAACAGCAGGCCGCAGTTGCATGAGTTGTAGAGTTGTCTGTGGCTAGACGTGATGTCGCGTGACGTTATGCTGCACACACACACCGCTGCAGGAATTTCAAATTTTGTAATTTCGCGCGTGCGAGATTGTTGCTGCTCGCCGAAACTACGTGTTCGCCATTGCGAACTCTCGCGATGCATGCTGTGCAAGGTGGCAAGCCGCGATTACGTAATCGCGGTTGCCAAACTCCCGCGGGATCCCGCAGCAAGATCCAAAATGGCGCAGCACTCGCAAAATATCGAGAAAAACAACTCGGCAAACGCTGAATGATGGTAAGTGAACGCCGCACGCCGCAAAATTGTATCACCAAGAAAAAAAAATCCGCTGCGTGCGAATTTGCGGATTTTCGGTAAATTCGCGAGTGTTCGCGGATTGCAAATTTACCAAAAATCCGCAAAGTCCGCGAGCGGAACAGATTTTACGCCCATGCTTACTGAGGACAAATTTAGATCAAAAGCTGAATTCAAGTTGTGAACCCTGCTGTCTGCAATGTAGCTCAAAGGTACTACTCAACAGAAACATTGGTGAATGCTATTTTATCACAGTTAATAGTATCTGGAGACACAGTACAATTGTTTTTGCCTTAAATAAAGCATGGCAGGATTCAATGGTGTCCTTAGTGTAGATGGAAAGTTGAATTGAAGTTGTGAACCCTGCAGTCCGCAGTGTAGATTGAAGGCTGTATTGAGCAGTTATAAATGAACGCTATTTGTCACATTCTTTTACAAAATCGGAAGATGTAGAATCCATTAGTTTGTACCTTACATAAAGCAAGGCTGTATTCATCGTTTTCTGTAATACTGGTGCTGCTGGTATCAAGTTTTGAGCTTTACTGTCTGCAGAATATATTGAAGGTAGTTGTCACCACAGATAATGAAGAGAAATTTTGATTCAAAGCTGCATTCAAGTTGTGAATGCAGCTGTCTGCAGTGTAGATTGAAGGCAGTTCTTTACACAAAGATTGATGAATGGTATTTAATCTCAGGTAACAGAATCTGAGGACACAGTATATTTGTCCTGCCTTAAGGAAAAAAAAGCTGAATACAATGCGGTCCTTAATGTAGAAGGAAAGCTAATTTGAATTTGTGAGCTGAGGTGTCGACAGTGTAAATTGAAGGCAGTTGTTGACACAAAGATCGATGAATGCTATTTAGTCGCAGATAATAGAATCTGAGGATAAAGAATAATTGGCTCTGCCTCAAGGAAAGCAAGGCTAAATGAAATGCTGTCCTTAATGTAGAAGGAAAGCTGAATTCAAGTACTGAACCCAGCTGTCCGTAGTGTAGTGTGAAGGCAGTTGTTCACACAAAGATTGAAGAATGCTATTTAGTTACAGATAACAGAATCTGAGGACACAGTATAATTGTCTCTGCCTTAAGGGAAAAAGACTGAATGCAATGCGGTCCTTAATGTAGAGGGAAAGCTGAATTGAAGTTGTGAATACAGCTGTCCCCAGTGTAGCCATTTGTCTCTACCTTAAATAACAAAGATTGGATTCAATTTTTTCTGTAGTAGTGTCCCTCCTGGTATGATGTTTTGAACTCTACTGACCGCAGTATACACTGGAGGGAGTTCTTGGCGCAGATAGTGAAGACAAATTTGGATTCAAAGTTGAATTGAAGTTGTGAACCCTGCTGTCTGCAATGTAGATAGTAGGTACTACTTAACAGAAACATGGATGATTGATTGTGTGTCGAATTTTGCTGTGGGAGGTTGAGAAATGGCTACCACATGGAAGCAAGCAACGTAAGTGCATGAAAATCCCATTGTGGGCGATAGGGTTGAAAAATTACAACACCGGGCCCATTTCAGGGCCTCTACTTTTAATTAGAATAATACTTGGCAAAGGCAGCAAGAAAGACAGCCTGTAGGTGTGTTTCAGGTAGTGGATGCAAAATAAGGTGAAAAGGAAGAAAGGTAGGAGATGCAGAGACAAGGTGCTGCCTTGTAAAGGAAATGGGTATTTGGTTTTCCAGTGCATTACAGACTGTGAGTTGGATTCCGCAGTGGGAGCCTGAGAAACGGGTATCTCATCTAAGGAGTTAAGCAAGTGCACAAAGTACACGCGCTGTGCGCTTGAAAGGACACAAGAAACAAAACAAGTGTGCAAATTACCCGCTGCTATTCACGGGTAGTAGTTATCAAGAATGTTCAATAAAGGGCCGGAAGTTTGAATTTGAATTAGTTTAAGAATAATTGACAACCCCACCCAAGAAAGGTAGTATGTGTGGAAACTTCACACTTTCTGTTGCCGGGGTAGTAGCTACAACAAAATGGCTCCATAAAGTGCCTAGACTTTGAGGGCCCGATTCACAGAACTAACTTAAGACAAAATCCTAAACTTACTACTTTTGGTATTCACAGAAGTTAGGATTTTGTCTTAAGTTTGTCTTAAGACAGACTTAAGAGAGACAAGTTAGGATTTTGTCTTAAGTCTGTCTTAAGTTTGTCTTAAGACAAACTTAAGACAAAATCCTAACTTCTGTGAATACCAAAAGTAGTAAGTTTAGGATTTTGTCTTAAGTTAGTTCTGTGAATCGGGCCCTGAATCAGAATATGAAATTGAAGAATGATTGATAACCCCAGCCAAGAAAGGCAGCACGTATGCAAATTTCTTACTGCTTTCGGGTGGGGTAGTTCTTACAATAAAAAGGCTTGATAAAGGGCCTGCACTTTGAATATGAATATGAAATAGAAGAACAGTTGATTACCATAGCCAAGAAAGGCAGCAAGTAGGTGTGTGTATGTGTAGATGATGTCTTGATTGAGTGGAAGATGTATAAGGTGAAAAAATAAGAAAGGGTGCAAGTGTGCAAATTACCCACTGCCATTCATTGGTAGTAGATACCAAGAAGGCTCAATAAAGAGCCTGTACTTTGAATTTGTATTACATGAAGAATAATTGATAACCGCAGCCAAAAAAGGCATCAAGTGTGCAAATTGTCCACTGCTTTTGGACTTATTTTCACTAAGACTTGTCGTCCTATCTATGACAGACTTTCCCTAATTGAAAAAAGACTTCTGTGTCTAGAGTTGGGACTTGATCCCATCGTGGCCTGGGTAGACCCCCTTGATATTGAGAGTAATGGTATTGGTGAGGGGGTGCTGTCCCATGGCCACGGAGAAGGCAATAATATCCCTGCTGCACTTCCTCGGGAAAACCAAAACCCCCCTCCTGACAAAGTCCTACAACAAATGTTGGACAGTGATGTACATAACTACAACACCACACTTAGAAGGGGGAGGTCTGAAGGGGGGCCAGGGCAGGGGGTCCATCAATCACAAGCCTGTAGGAAAAACGCACCGGAAGAGAATATAAAAACCCTACCTCGCATTGACCTTCCTCTGGAATCTATTCAAAAGGTTGTCGCCCTGTTTCTAACGGAGGGAGAGATTGGTACAGTCAGTAATGTTGTGAATTATCGTAGGGTGGTAAGAAATTCACCCTGGGAATCCATTTTGTTGGATTTAATGCCCTCACACACCCTTTCAGGTGTCATGCTTCATCATTTGGGCCTGCTCCTCGTTGGGTCGGCGGTGCAATACCCAACGGGCAACACCTCAAAGAGGGGCTCTTTAGCGGAGATCTTTTTCCAACTGCCGTATGGATGAAGTGCGGGTATGGGGCCAGAAACAAGTGGTAGACGTGGATGTGGTGAGTTAAAATAAAGCTAGTGGTACCAGTAATGCTTTATTCAGAAGGGCCACTGCCTTAGTTAAAAATGATTAACCTGGAGGAGAGTAATGGAAAATAATGTTTCCAACTCTTATCCAAGGATTACTGTAATCCGGTCGACATGTTTCTCGCTATGGTGAATTTATCTAGCGATTCTTCAGGACCAAAGAAGACTATCTAGCAGGTATCTAATGGTGAGAGGGACTGTCTACACTAATTTATCTAGAGTGTGGTGTATGTATGCTCGTATGGCTGCCACACTGTGAATGGAGGGGATAACACTATTATATTACCCTTCTTCAAGTTGTGATTGCCAGTACCTGTTAGGAGAAGAGGCAAAAGCATATCACAAACACGTTGATAGGAAAAATACAAAAATACATCATTGACTGTAATACTTGTGCGTTTAGCATGCCAGTGGGAATCAGGCGTGTCTCAACACCGTTGCACAAGTGTATCAGGCACTCTCAGATGTGTAATTTCAGTGAGAGTGACATGTGAAAATATAAAAACTTTAGAATCAAAAATCCCCCTATGGGATTCCTCATCTACTGCTATTTCAAAACTCACCTAGTGTTAAAAACAATCAGACAACGACAGTGTCCGGCAGGTAAAGCTTCAGGGAGATCTTCCACCATGAGGCTATATATAGGGGAACAGCTTAATGACTGTTGGTTATATACATTTATTGATTAATGTTAACAATCTAGTATTGGAAGATTATTCATCAGACTAGTGTCAGAATTACACATTCATACTTAGTAACTGGAAATAGCTACGATTGGAAGCATGATAATGGTTACAGAGGGCTCAAAAATCTGTAGTTCTGCCCTTAGTTCTCAGGATATATGGTACCCACTCCTATGGGGTTATGATGTTAAAAGTCTAGGGCCTTTTTATGGTCCAGGATGACTTGAGGGATTATGTGTAGTTCGTGCCCTCTCTCATGTCTCAGACCAGAGGATATATTTATCAGCGAAGGTATTATTCAAGAGGGTGTATCAACAAGAAAGTATACATAATTATGATACCGTTGCAAATTAACATTTGTAGTCATTGTCCCGCTGTAGGAGTGGCATAGTAGACTACCCCACTAGAGTTCCTTTTAATGTGTTCATCTTGGACCGCTCAAGATGACGGTGAAACAAGCATCATAACAGTGCGGTTGCCTGCATGAAAGACTCTTTTTTGTGTTAGCTCAAGATTATTATTATTATTATTAAGGAAGAGAGAGAGCTCCGGGTTACTGATGGATCTCCTTGTATTATGACCCAGTACGATCCGGGGCAAGACCCTGTGGTCGATTCTTATTCTAGAGAGTTTCCTGTAATCTGAAGAAGTATATGAGCCAATCAGTTAGCGTCTCTGGCGTTAGGTTGAGTGCGCTATTGGCCCGGCGGGACTGTGTACAAATAGAGCCTCTGTTTGTGAGTAAATGGGTCAGAATTCCTGGGGTAGAGTTAAATTAAATGCCCTAATCGCTCACAGAAACTATGCATAAACGCTGCCTATGGGGAGCTAATGATATGGAAAAGCTCGTAAGGTTTGTAAAGAGCGGCGTGTGCAGACTCTGTACCGGTAGCGTATGGTGTGAAGTGTCCCTTGTTATGGTACCAGTGTTCATCTTGGACCACTCAAGATGACGGTGAAACAAGCAACATATCAGTGCGGTTGCCTGCATGAAAGACTCTTTCTTGTGTTAGCTCAAGATTATTATTATTATTATTAAGGAAGAGAGAGAGCTCCGGGTTACTGATGGATCTCCTTGTATTATGACCCGGTACGATCCGGGGCAAGACCCTGTTGTCGATTCTTATTCTAGAGAGTTTCCTGTAATCTGAAGAAGTATATGAGCCAATCAGTTAGCGTCTCTGGCGTTAGGTTGAGTGCGCTATTGGCCCGGCGGGACTGTGTACAAATAGAGCCTCTGTTTGTGAGTAAATGGGTCAGAATTCCTGGGGTAGAGTTAAATTAAATGCCCTAATCGCTCACAGAAACTATGCATAAACGCTGCCTATGGGGAGCTAATGATATGGAAAAGCTCGTAAGGTTTGTAATGCGCGGCGTGTGCAGACTCGGTACCGGTAGCGTATGGTGTGAAGTGTCCCTTGTTATGGTACCAGTGTTGGTAGTTAGTATAAATAAATAAATAAATACCCCCGGTTCTGCTCGCATGTGCCGTAAGGAAAGCCCACATGTCCCTACCGAGAGCAATGCCCGCGTTTAAAATCGGACTGAAGCCTATACTTGTAGACGTCAGAAACTATGCATAAACGCTGCCTATGGGGAGCTAATGATATGGAAAAGCTCGTCAGGTTTGTAATGCGCGTCGTGTACAGACTCGGTACCGATAGAGGAATGTCCCTTGTTATGGAACCGGTACTGGTAGTTGGAATAAATAAATAAATACCCCCGGCTTTGCTCGCGTGTGCCGTATGAAGAGCCCTCGTGTCCCTGCCGAGAGCAATACCCGCGTTTAAAGTCGGACTAACGCCTATAATTATAGACGTTATTCCGTAGCTGAAGTGACCTGATGTAACTGTGTTCGAGGCCGCACTTAGTAAATTCTCTCATGAAGCAACGTAACAGCAAGTCGCCACTTACTTGGTATTTCCTGAGCTTCGCTTTTAGCACCTACCCATCGCCGCCGGAACCGGGTGGATAGGGTAGATGCTAAGAGTTCCGGTTTTATAATTTATGCAGATCTCATCTGGTTGGTCCGCTATACTGAGGGCCATCTTGTAATGGTAAAAACTGCAAAAGGTCCGTAGTCTGTACATACCGTAGCCTTTTGAATTTATGGTCATGCCCTTTAAAAGGTTCGAGCTTAGAGAATAAAAAGGGATTTAAACGTCGATCCTCTAGATTATCCATATGCATTTGTCCATAATATTGGGGAATAGAATTGTTTGAATTAAATTAATAATTAGGTGTGATAATCATTATTAGTCGTTTGGGCAAAGTCATTTCGGTCTTATAAATCAGAAAACTCATATTATCGAGGGTTTTGTTGAACAGATTTAGCACATCTAGGAACCCATGTCGGTGTGCAGTATTGTTTCGGCCACATTGGAATGGTGGGGTGATGTAGTGGTGCTCATATAAGAGTGAAACACCGGAAGTGATAGTTGTCAATACACTTTCTCTCACTTAATTTCTGTCTCTCATTATATTAGGGAGTGAGGTTCGGTTTGTGCATTTGAAGTAGATAACAATCCTGTTAGCTAGTCAGAGGCTGGTCCAAGGTATGTCTTCATTAAGACCATTGCTGTCACAAGATAGTCTATGAATCCACCTCTGTTCTTTGTAGAACAGTCCTTCTATGGATACATGTTGACATGCTTCTAGGACAAGCCATTGGAGAGAGTCTGGTGTATGGTTTGCTTCCAAGAAATGCTTGCACATTTTAGTGTTGTTTTTCTTGCATCTGAAGTTACTGCGGTGTTCAGAGATTCTGGTCTTAATATTGCGTGTCGTCATGCCTATGTAATATAAGTTACAGGGGCATATAATCAGGTAGATGCAGTTTGTGCTATTACAGTTTGTGTGAAGAAACAATACACTTGCCAGTGCTGAGAAACTTATTTTTCAAATCTAATTAAAGAAAAGAGTATGCATGAATAGAACATGGACACTTGCTTTATGAATTGCCACTTTTGGTTTTAATTTTCTTTTGAAGATTATTTTAGTTTTTAGTCAATTTTTAGTTTTTGTGCATGGGAATACAAAAAGGTTCTATATACATTTATATACAAACATGAACAATGCAAATGGGTATGTACAATAAATCAAACAGACTCACAAAAACTCACAAAAAACACTCTTGGCCATCCATTCATACTACTCATCATACATACTGGTCCCGGTGTCAAAGAACCTATATACACGAAGCCAGAAATGTCTTCCAGCTTTTTTTAGTCGTTTTTTGGAATTATTTGTGAAATTCAAAGGAAAGCAAACAGTCTCTCTGTAGATTGCGGCGATAATTAAATTTCAATATAAATTCAAAGGGATGACCCGGGACCGCCAGGGTTCTCCTCAGGACCAAATGTAACTAAAAAGAAAAGAAAAAACACTTTTAAATCTTATGTTTATAAATAAGAGAAGAACCTTGTTCACTATCTAGCTTCCCTCAGCCTACCTCTATTCCTGGGTCATGGCTCCAACCGTTAAACCAAAACAATTGTATTCCAAATGAAGGGGAGAATGAGGTGCTAGAACACAAGGAAAAAACATGTGCGCTAAGTTTTAGGTGCTGCCAACACAGTTATCACAGTTATCCGTCCTCTCTTCACTCATTCAGAGCCAAGCACTGAGCCTACCTGTGCGGTTGCGCGTGTTTACAAAGGAATGGGTCCCAAATAATCGGAATCTGTCGTTATGTTTCCCGCGTTCAGACGCTGAAAAATGAAAGGGAAACGCGCGTTACCGCTGAGTGTCTAGCGCGCCAGTGGCGGTCAATGGATGTGTCCGCTAAAACTCGTTGAGCCATTCTTACCGTGGCTATGTGCACCGCCGCTTCACGAAATCAGCTACAAGTCGTTCTCTTCCACTCCTTCTCCTTCAGTCTCCTGGGAGTGAATGAGCACAGACTAGGTTGTTGACTGTGGGTGTGGCTACGCTCCTGGAATTGTGGGAGATTGTAAAGATGAGGCGGAGGCAAGGAGTTGTAGATGGAGGTTTATTCAGGAGAAGAGAGCCGTCCAGCTTGAAGGGAAGACACAGCAGCTGCAACTGCCAAACAGGGAACACTGAGCAGGAATGTTCAGTACATGGAAACCCCATGGATGACATCACAGGGTTCAGTGATGAGATGATAACAGGCAGAACACAATACAGATCACCACACACCTCCCCCCTTTTTGAAAAAAGAGAAAGAGAAAAAAAAAAACTAAAAGCAGAGTGAAATTACAATGAAAAGCAAATCAGATATAATCACGAAATTTGTTAGGCCTAACAGTCATTCTTGAGCTTTTCCTTAAACCATTACCAACATTGACATTGGGTGAAGGAGCAGTTGCACGGGAAGGATCTTTAGCGACACGAGAAGTGCTCCACCAATTGCCGTTTGATAATTTGACAGCATTCTTGCGAACTTCCACAACTTGCTGAGAATCAAGACATTTTGAAAAACCTTTCTTAACAGTGACAGGATTCTTAATCCTGACCCAATCACCGGCATGAATACTGTGAAAAGACTTCTTGCCTAATTCCACATTGCAAAGCAGTGAACTGGAAGACTTTTTATTAGCACATTCCCACACCTCTTCCAAATCACAACCTCTGTGGAGACTTTTGACCATCCAAAAGGGGAAAGCCTGGGAACAGGCTTTCCTTCCTCTCATCAGTTCAAAAGGGGAAAAGCCCATGGCAACATGGGGGGAAATCCTATAAGACCATATAAGATCTTTTACAGCTTGGAAGATACAGTTATTGGACCTGAAAGCAGCTTGCACACATTCAACAATAACTCTATTAAACCTCTCGGTTTTGCCATTGCTCTGGGGATGGTACAAAGGAGTTCTGGTATGTTTAATACAGTAATTATTCAAGAAAACACCCATTTCCTTAGAAATGAATTGAACCCCATTGTCAGTGAGAATTTCTTCCGGACAACCCTCCCTCAGGAAGATTTTGCTTAAGCAATCAATAACACTTTTAGAATTGGGAACATTGATAGGTTCAACTTCGACCCACCTAGAGAGGTGATCAACAAGGACCAAGAAGTATTTGGAAGTATTGGGAAGAACATGAAATGGACCCAGAAAGTCCAGACCAATTTTTTGCCAAGCTCTAACGGGTGGGGGAACAACGGAATCACAAACACCTTCCAAGATAAGGACTTTGTCACTGGTGTTGCAACGTGTACAGAGTTTGATAGCATCCACAATTTGATTGTCCATTTTTGGCCACCAAAAATTTGATCTGACATTTCTCTTGGTAATGGTGGCTCCTAGATGTCCAGAATGGGCATCAGCAATAATTTTCTCTCGGTAAACAAAAGGGGGAATAAATTTATCACCCCTAACAATTTTGCCATTTTCCAAAGAAAGTTCTGAATTAATTTTCCAATATATCTGAAGTTCGGGAGAAAGAGATTTTTCTTTGGGCCAACCTTTTTGTATGAAGGAAATTACATCCTTAAGCACAGCATCATTTTCAACAGCTTTAATCCAATCACTTTCAGCGAAAGAAATGGAATTTTGGGAAATGTTGGCCACAAAACATTCCTCAATCTCAGTTTCCCAATCATTTTCGTCAGGTTCTTGTATGGGTAACCTGGACAAACAGTCTGTTCGTTTGTTTTTACCACCAGGAATATAGATAACTTTGAAATTGAATTCCAACAATTTAGTAGAAAGTCTAGCCAACCGTGTGGTTGTACGTTTGATATTTCTACCTGACAAGATGTCGACAAGAGGTCGATGGTCGGTTTGAAGAATAAACGGTCTACCCCATAAGTAAGATTTGAATTTCTCAACGCTCCAAGCGCAAGCCAGCAGTTCTTTCTCAATGACCGAATATTTTCTTTCAACAGGACGGAGAGTCCTGGAGGCAAATCCTACGGTAAATTCCTTACCATAAGCCAATTGTGAGAGGACAGCTCCTAAGCCATATTCACAGGCATCAACAGTGACAACAGTTTCTCTATTCCCATTAAAAGGCTGAAGGGCGGGAGCTTTAGTGATATGCTCTTTAATGAGCTGACGAATAAATCCTTTATGACGTGTAGAAGAATGCACTTGAATCCAGCAGAGATGAAGCCTTTGTGACGTGTAGCAGCCGGCAGACAGCAAGAGCGTCGTGACGAATGAAATTTGCTATGACAACCAGCGTGCGTGAAGCGTGGTGGCGCTTGACGGAGGAACGTTGGAAATCCTACAACGTCATCATAATGAAGAGCAGTTTAGTAGGAGAGGAACAAGCGGCAAAGAAAACACGCAGCGCTGGGATAGCGAAATCAAAGGTAAAGAAGACTTAAGTAGTGGAGAAAAAAGTCTTGATGAAGTCAGCCGGTAGAGGGAATGTTCCGTTGAGTTTCATAGACCGGCACAATGAAAAGTTGCACGCAGCTTAGAAAGTCAAATGCAGTTTAAAGTCACACGCAGACCAAGCTTAATTAGTAAAAGATAACGAAGTGGCAGGCAAATTGAACGAAAGTCCAGTGGCTGTGACGGCTCTCAGCAGGTACAGCAGGCAAATAAGTTTGAAAATGTACTCACATGAGCGTTGTTCGTGGAGATAAAAAGGTCCTGAATTTCAGAATGATTTCAGAACGATTAGCGTGACGGTTGCAGAAACAGCTGAGGAACAGCTGACCATCCTCGTCGCCAATGTAAAGATGAGGCGGAGGCAAGGAGTTGTAGATGGAGGTTTATTCAGGAGAAGAGAGCCGTCCAGCTTGAAGGGAAGACACAGCAGCTGCAACTGCCAAACAGGGAACACTGGGGAGGAATGTTCAGTACATGGAAACCCCATGGATGACATCACAGGGTTCAGTGATGAGATGATAACAGGCAGAACACATTACAGATCACCACAGAGATGTAGTCTCTTAAGAGATGACATGTATATGGTTCTTGAAAAGTTTACATATTTGATTTGTAAATTTCAGAGATTTCATTCAATCAATTAACTGCTGTGTCAAATTTCATTATTAACAGCGCTTCTCTTTGACTTAGACGTGTCTCTAGGTTGCCACCTCTTGAATCATTTTCAATTTTGGATAGGACAGTCCACCTTAGCTTGGTTTTGTCGTGATTCTTAGCCAACCAATGATTCACTAGGGGGGCATTCTCAACTTCTCGGCGTACTCTTGACTTATGCTGAGTGATGCGTTGTCTGACTTCCTGAGTTGTTTTCCCTATGTATAACATTGGGCAGGGACACATTATGGCATACACGACATTCCTTGTCTTGCAATTGGTGAAAACTTCATGTTTCCAATTGATGTTGTTGAATGAAAAAACCGTGTCCTCTATAGTTTCATCACAACATATGCAGGTTCCGCATTTGTGGTGTCCTGCTGTAGGTGGAAACCCAAACAAACTTCTTAGAGTGGGTCCTTTCTCAATCGGTAAGTCTGCTCTCACAATGTGGTTTGCCACGCTTTTCTCCTTTTTGTATGCAAACAAAGGCGGCACTTTGAAATCCTCATGTAAATCTTTTACTAGGTGCCAATTAGATGTTATCAATTTTTTGAGTTGGTTGGCCGCTGGACAAAAAGTCGAAACACAAACCAATCGCTTTTGATCTGCTTTAGTTTTCTTCTGCATTAGCGTTTCACGTGGCGTCCACCATGCCCTTTTGAGAGAATTTTTTTAAAGTTTTTTAGGGTATCCTCTTAGGAGAAGCCTCTCCTTTAATAGATTTGCATGTTCGAAATAATCCTCTTTTCTTGAACAATTCCTACGAATTCTGAGGAATTGCCCCAGAGGTAGATTTTGTCTAAAGCTGCGTGGATGATTGCTTGAGAACAGCAAAGCTTTATTTCTGTCCGTCGTTTTGTGGAACAAGGTGGTTCCTAGGCCTCCATCAAACGGTTCAATTTTAACATCCAAGAATGTTATGGATTTATTTGATGACGTGCAGCTAAATTTTATGTCATTTGTACGTGCATTCAGCCATCTGACAAATTCATTAAGAGTTTCGGGGCCTCCAGTCCAAATGAGGAAAACGTCGTCTATATATCTCATATAGTGGGAAATCCTGTCTTTGTAGGGATTATCATTGTAAATGAATTTTTGTTCGTAAAGTCCCATGTACATCACAGCTAGTTCCGGGGCAAATGGACACCCCATCGCTACTCCCTTTACCTGGTAAAAATATTCAGAGTCAAAAGTGAAAACGTTTTTTTGCAAAGCAAAGGAAGCCAATTCCAGAATAAATTCAGTAGGCACTTGCACTGGTCTATCACGTGTGTCCAAGAAGATTGACAATGTTTCAAGGGCCTGATCTTGGGGGATCTGGGTATAGAGTGATACGATGTCTAGCGTCACCATTAGTTGTTTGTTTTCATCAAACTGTATTGTCTCGATTTTTTGTAGAAATGCAGTTGTGTCTTTAAGGTGAGGTGGGACTGTTTCAATAAAAGGTTTCAAAAAGAAATCTATGTATTTTGCCACAGGCTCAGTTAAGGATTCACATCCAGAAACTATTGGACGTCCTGGTGTTTTTTTTTCATCCTTGTGAATTTTTAGCAATACATAGAACACAGGGGTTCTTGGATTTTTATTTTGTAGAAATGCCAATTCCTTTGGGCCCACAAAGCCTTGGTCGAAGCCTTTTTGAATGATCTGAAAAAGTTGAAACTGAAGTTCATTTGTTAGATTTTTTGCAATGCGTCTATAGCATGTAATATCATTCAATTGTCGATGGACTTCTGTTTTATAATTGTTAATGTCCCAGACTACCACCGCTCCCCCTTTGTCCGCTTGCTTCACAACCACTGTTTTGTCATTTTTCAAGGTAAATAATGCGTCTTTTTCTGCTTTGGCAAGATTATATTTCACATAGTTCCTCCTTTTCTCAAACGCAGATATTCCAGATAGAACTGTACGTATAAACAGAAGTCCATCGACAATTGAATGATATTACATGCTATAGACGCATTGCAAAAAATCCAACAAATGAACTTCAGTTTCAACTTTTTCAGATCATTCAAAAAGGCTTCGACCAAGGCTTTGTGGGCCCAAAGGAATTGGCATTTCTACAAAATAAAAATCCAAGAACACCTGTGTTCTATGTATGCCAAAAATTCACAAGGATGAAAAAAAACCACCAGGACGTCCAATAGTTTCTGGATGTGAATCCTTAATTGAGCCTGTGGCAAAATACATAGATTTCTTTTTGAAACCTTTTATTGAAACAGTCCCAGCTCACCTTAAAGACACAACTGCATTTCTACGAAAAATCGAGACAATACAGTTTGATGAAAACAAACAACTAATGGTGACGCTAGACGTCGTATCACTCTATACCCAGATCCCCCAAGATCAGGCCCTTGAAACATTGTCAATCTTCTTGGACACACGTGATAGACCAGTGCAAGTGCCTACTGAATTTATTCTGGAATTGGCTTCCTTTGCTTTGCAAAAAAACTTTTTCACTTTTGACTCGGAATATTTTTACCAAGTAAAGGGAGTAGCGATGGGGTGTCCATTTGCCCCGGAACTAGCTGTGATGTACGTGGGACTTTACGAACAAAAATTCATTTATAATGATAATCTCTACAAAGACAGGATTTCCCACTATATGAGATATATAGACGACGTTTTCCTCAGTTGGACTGGAGGCCCTGAAACTCTTAATGAATTTGTCGGATGGCTGAATGCACGTACAAATGACATAAAATTTAGCTGCACGTCATCAAATAAATCCATAACATTCTTGGATGTTAAAATTGAACCGTTTGATGGAGGCCTAGGAACCACCTTGTTCCGCAAAACGACAGACAGAAATAAAGCTTTGCTGTTCTCAAGCAATCATCCACGCAGCTTGAGACAAAATCTACCTCTGGGGCAATTCCTCAGAATTCGTAGGAATTGTTCAAGAAAAGAGGATTATTTCGAACATGCAAATCTATTAACGGAGAGGCTTCTCCTAAGAGGATACCCTAAAAAACTTTTAAAAAATTCTCTCAAAAGGGCATGGTGGACGCCACGTGAAACGCTAATGCAGAAGAAAACTAAAGCAGATCAAAAGCGATTGGTTTGTGTTTCGACTTTTTGTCCAGCGGCCAACCAACTCAAAAAATTGATAACATCTAATTGCCACCTAGTAAAAGATTTACATGAGGATTTCAAAGTGCCGCCTTTGTTTGCATACAAAAAGGAGAAAAGCGTGGCAAACCACATTGTGAGAGCAGCCTTACCGATTGAGAAAGGACCCACTCTAAGAAGTTTGTTTGGGTTTCCACCTACAGCAGGACACCACAAATGCGGAACCTGCATATGTTGTGATGAAACTATAGAGGACACAGTTTTTTCATTCAACAACATCAATTGGAAACATGAAGTTTTCACCAATTGCAAGACAAGGAATGTCGTGTATGCCATAATGTGTCCCTGCCCAATGTTATACATAGGGAAAACAACTCAGGAAGTCAGACAACGCATCACTCAGCATTAGTCAAGAGTACGCCGAGAAGTTGAGAATGCCCCCCTAGTGAATCATTGGTTGGCTAAGAATCTCGCCAAAACCAAGCTAAGGTGGACTGTCCTATCCAAAATTGAAAATGATTCAAGAGGTGGCAACCTAGAGACACGTCTAAGTCAAAGAGAAGCGCTGTTAATAATGAAATTTGACACAGCAGTTAATGGATTGAATGAAATCTCTGAAATTTACAAATCAAATATGTAAACTTTTCAAGAACCATATACATGTCATCACTTAAGAGACTACATCTCCCACAATTCCAGGAGCGTAGCCACACCCACAGTCAACAACCTAGTCTGTGCTCATTCACTCCCAGGAGACTGAAGGAGAAGGAGTGGAAGAGAACGACTTGTAGCTGATTTCGTGAAGCGGCGGTGCACATAGCCACGGTAAGAATGGCTCAACGAGTTTTAGCGGACACATCCATTGACCGCCACTGGCGCGCTAGACACTCAGCGGTAACACGCGTTTCCCTTTCATTTTTCAGCGTCTGAACGCGGGAAACATAGACGACAGATTCCGATTATTTGGGACCCATTCCTTTGTAAACACGCGCAACCGCACAGGTAGGCTCAGTGCTTGGCTCTGAATGAGTGACGAGAGGACGGATAACTGTGATAACTGTGTTGGCAGCACCTAAAACTTAGCGCACATGTTTTTTCCTTGTGTTCTAGCACCCCCTTCTCCCCTTCATTTGGAATACAATTGTTTTGGCTTAACGGTTGGAGCCATGACCCAGGAATAGAGGTAGGCTGAGGGAAGCTAGATAGTGAACAAGGTTCTTCTCTTATTTATAAACATAAGATTTATAAGTGTTTTTCCTTTTCTTTTTAGTTACATTTGGTCCTGAGGAGAACCCTGGCGATAGCAGGGTTTGAAACGCGTCGACCGACCCGGTCCCGGGTCATCCCTTTGAATTCATATTGAAATTTAATTATCACTGCAATCTACAGAGAGACTGTTTGCTTTCCTTTGAATTTCACAAATAATTCCAAAAAACGACTAAAAAAAGCTGGAAGACATTTCTGGCTTCGTGTATATAGGTTCTTTGACACCGGGACCAGTATGTATGATGAGTAGTATGAATGGATGGCCAAGAGTGTTTTTTGTGAGTTTTTTGTGAGTCTGTTTGATTTATTGTACATACCCATTTGCATTGTTCATGTTTGTATATAAATGTATATAGAACCTTTTTGTATTCCCATGCACAAAAACTAAAAATTGACTACAAACTAAAATAATCTTCAAAAGAAAATTAAAACCAAAAGTGGCAATTCATAAAGCAAGTGTCCATGTTCTATTCATGCATACTCTTTTCTTTAATTAGATTTGAAAAATAAGTTTCTCAGCACTGGCAAGTGTATTGCTTCTTCAGTTAAAATTGGCTCAGCCTTGCTGAGTTTAGGAGTCAAGACCCTTTTTGTTGTCTAATTACAGTTTGTGTGGCCTCTCATTACCCACTTGAAGGATTCAGATATGGTGATGCTTTTATATTTCTTAGTAAATGGTCATGCCGCACAGCTGCCACAAGGGTAATGCCCTGTTACTGGTGGTAAGTTCCATAGTGTGACTTGTCGGTTAGGTTCATTTTTGGTCTTAGGTCTGGTGTGGATCAGAATATCTTTTATATTTTTTGACCTTTTAAAGGCGAACCTTGGTTGCTCTATGGTCAAGGTGCCGGTATTGAGTATGGACCAATGGCGTTTCACTATTTTTCTTAGCTGGTTGGATTTTGGTGTGAACGTGGTCACACATGTCATAGGTTGACCAGCTAGGGGATTTCTTTCTCTTGGTTCTATCAGACTCTCCCTGTTATTGTTCTGTGCCCTCTTCATACTTATTTTTATTTCTCTGGTTGGGTATCCTCTTTCTCTCAGATTTCTAGACAGTATAGTAGACTCCGTTTTGTAATTAGCCATAGTACTATAATTGCGTCGTATTCTAAGGAATTGCCGAAATGGAAGGTTAGAGCGTAGGGCTTTAGGGTGATGACAGGTGTAATGCAACATGCTGTTGCGGTCTGTGCTTTTCTTAAATAGGGTAGTACTGAGGGTTCCCCCTTCAATTCTAATTTTCAAGTCAAGGAATGCTATCTGACTATCTGAGGCCGTGATGGTGAAAGTTAGGTAAGGATTGATGTTGTTAATCCATCTAAAGAACTCACTGTATGAGTCTCTGTTACCTGACCAAAAGATCAGGATATCATCTATGTAACGTCTCCATAGCTTGATGTTCTCATAGTATGGATTTGTCAATGCAGATATGTGGTTCTCCTCAAAACTAGCCATATAGAGGCAAGCTATACTGGGGGCTACCGTGCTACCCATGCAGGTTCCCTGTATCTGATGGTAAAAGGTCCCTTTGAATTCGAAGAAATTCTCAGTGAGAACTTTTTCAGCGCACTCCATGATAAAGGGAATGGGTGTTATGGATGTCCATTAGGTTCTTTCGAGTGCCGCCTCCATGACTCCTAGCTCCTAGGGAGGCCCTATGTGGGATGTTGGTATAGAGGGCCTCAACATCTAGGGTTATTAGAAAGTCAATGGATTGTGTCTCACCATAGTCTTGTAACAGGCGCAGTAGATCTGTTGTGTCCTGGATGTAGGACGGTATTTGTTTCACAAGGGGCTGTACGAAATGGTCGCAGAATTTGGACAGAGGTTCTAGCACTGAGTCAATACCGGAGACAATGGGTCGACCCGCAACAGGAGTTACCCCTTTGTGTATCTTGGGCAAGGTATAAAAATACGGAACCCTAGGGTTTTTATTCACTAAGAAGTCTGCCTCTTTTTTTTTTTGTTCAAATCTGTTTTTATTGTGAACACAGCGATAAGCCTACAACCTCATGCTGAGGCCGGCCGCGCATAAGAGAACTCGTAGGTGTATACCAACTGGGGTGGGGAAGAAGCGTTAACACAGCGCCCTGCCTACAACCCCACTAAGGGGGCCGGCCGCGTGGCTTAAGGGTGATGGTCGCAAAGGCTGGCTTTGCGCGGGTGCTATGTTGCTACGCTAGGGAGGCGCACATAGAATAGCTAACTGTAGTGTCACAGAATTTAAAGGCCCAACAGGGCTCAACTGCCCCATAGGGAGGCGAAGGCCAGGATGGCAGGTAGCAAAGGAGAAAAGATCAGAGGGTAGCTAGGTAGAGATGAAAGGGGGGCGGGGAGAAAGAGCGGCAGCATCGTAAATCCGGTCAGGGGGCAGAGTGCGGGAGGACTTGCACGATTGCAACAGCGCCTGCAGGGGAAAGGGTAGTCAAGGGCAAAGTCTGCCGGGGTCTGCTGGGATAAGGGCGTCGTCGGGAGGTGTAGAGCACGGAGCCTAGGAGGCATGTGGCGCGGGTAGCTGATTGAGCATAGGTGGTGCACAAGGGGTTCCCACACTGCTTTGAAACGCGCGTCTCTCGCTTGTATCCACGCCGTAAGCATTTCCATTGCTAGGACCTGCCAGAGGCGCACAAACCAGGAAGCTATCGGCGGTGCTTCGGCCCGCTTCCAGTACAATGCGATGAGTTGCTTAGCAGCGCCTAGCATTTGGAGCGTGAGGATCCAGTCGCTGCGCGTGAGGGCCCTAAGCTCGGGGGTCGGATGCCTAGCAGTAGCGTGCACACCTCCTCAGGCAGGGGGAAGCCCAGCACCCTTTTGATGTGACTTAGTACCTCCTTCCAGAAGACAGCTAGATTGGGGCACGTCCACCAGATATGCACAAAGTCACCAGTCGCAGATCCACACCTCCAGCACAGCGGCAAGGTGTTAGGGAACATTTTGCTAAGTCTCAGCGGGGTATAGTACCATTGTGTGAGCATCTTGTAGGCATTTTCCCTCTGGGGGATGCTGCGGTAGATTTTGGGGATATCGTTCCACAGCCTGTTCCATTGGGAGGGCTCTATGTCGACGCCTGCTGCCAACTGCCATTGCCCCTGATAGGGGTGTGTAGGTGCCGAGGCAGGATGTTGCAGTATGCTATATATTTGAGAAATAAGCCTCTTCAGCCCCCCTAGGGAACGTGCTACTTTCTCAAAGGGTGTGTAGGCCGTGGTGGCCGCCCGGTACATGTCGTCGCCCATAGTCCAATGGCGCAGCTGGGTGTATTGCAGGCCAGCAGTCGAGGGTAGTCCGAATTCCTCCCTGCAGTCCTTCCACGATTTGGGCGAGCCTCCAATGAAGAGGTCACCTATGACCCTGCAGTCTCTGTGCGTCCAGCTCTCAAATGCTCGAGTCCGGGCGGCGGGAGGAAAGTGCGGGTTTCCAGCGATTGGGGTGTGCGGGGACGGGAACGTAGTGAGGCCTTTGGACACCGCTATCTTGTCCCAGATATCCAGGACCGTTTTTGTCGGGACCGCCATGTACGCACTCCTGGATCGCGCCACTTGCGGCAACCAGGGTAGATCTCATATAGTGCGCCCTGTGACTGCCCTGTCCATGTGGAACCAGTGCTTGTCGCTTTCACGTGCACCCCATTCCACCACGAACCGGAGGTGCGCTGCCCAGTAGTAGTGTAGTAGGTTCGGACAGGCGAGGCCGCCTCTATCTCTCGGTTCCATAAGAACCTTCCGGGAGAATCGGGGGCGTTTTCCACCCCAAATGAACGACGTGAGATTGCGCTGGAGACTCCTAATGCAGTGGAGTGGGATCGGGGTGGGCAGACACTGAAAGACATAAAGAATTCTGGGGAGAATCGACATTTTAACCGTGTTAAGGCGCCCCAGCCACGAGACCATCAAGGGTTTCCACTTCCGTAGGTCTGCCAGGACTTCTTTGCGGCATTCCGTCCAGTTCACCGAGGACCAGGAGTCTAAATGGGGCGTCAAATCAAGGCCCAGGTACGTCTGCCTCTTTTTTACTCAGCCAACCTTGACATTCTGCTGACTCAACCATACTCTTGATGGACAGTGTGAGACGTTCTGTAGGATTCTGTGTGACTGCCTTGTAGTATCTTGTGTTATCGAGTTGCCTTAGACATTCTGTTTCATAATCCACTGTGTCCATTATTACAGTGGCACCCCCTTTGTCAGCTTGTTTGATGGTTAAAGAGGGATTGTTGGCTAGTATGTCCAGAATGTTTTTTTCTTCCTTAGACATATTGTTATATGTCGAGGGGATAGGTAAGTTGTTAATATCTCTCAGAACAGCTTGTTCAAAAATGAGAACTTCGCTTGGTGTCACACCGCTGTGGGGGGTGAAGGTGGAGGCGTTGTGTAGGCCAGAGTCACCCTGGGGTTCATGTGGTTTACCATCAAACAAAGCATGCAGTCTTATCTTTCTGAAGAATTTTTGCAATTCAACAGTTTGAAGGAAACTGTCGGTTCTGGGAGTGGGGACGAAACCGAGCCCTCTTTGTAAAACCCTCTCTTGTTCATTTGTTAGTTGATGAGAGGAGAGGTTGACAACAAGACTCATTTCTTGTTCGTTTTGCTCCGTGTATCCATCCTTTGGGGTGTCATATCCTCCCATTGCACCCGTTTGTCGGTTGCGTTCCCTCTCTTTCGCCCTCGCCCTCCGCCCCAACCTCTGTCTAAAAAAGGCCGGTTCCCTTGGGGAGCAAATTGAGGGGGATATTGTGGTCCAAATTGTGGCATGGGGTAAGGATATTGTGGGTACTGCCACATTGGGTGTCCAGGGAAAGGTACCTGTGGTGCGTGGTATTGATATTGTCCCCGTCTTCCACCTCTACCGCCACATCGTTGGCGGGGTTGCCACTCGTCCCCACTGGAATTGCTTTCACTATTGGACCCTCTTCTCGAAGAGTTGTTGCTAGAGTCGGAGAGGTACCCTGTACCAGATAGAGTGTAATCCTTTTTGAGGTCTAGGTATACTTTCTCTTTGTCAAAACGATCAATGTCCTTTTGTAACTTATTCACTTTTTGTTTCATAAGATAGTCCTTGTGCTCACTGATCTCTTTATTAATTTCTGCCAGTTTTGTTTTGAAGCCTGGGTTAGTGACCGCGTTCTTGAGCGTCGCTCCTAGGGCCTGTATCTTTTCCAACAGGGCATCGGCCAGGCGTTTAGATGTATTTACGATCAGAATTAATAAATAATGTGTGCACTTCCAGGATATCTGGCACCACTCAACATTGAATTGACCGTCTTCCCAGAAAATCCTCGGGAAATTCTTTACAATCAACCCATTTGGTGCGATTTTAGCCTTGAAATATTCTGCCATTAGGGCGCCATGTAAACTGACTCTAATCCACTCTCTTTTGAGATCAGAGTGTCTTCCAGTCAGCTGTATTACTGCCCGTTGCGGTGTCATTATGCATGTTTAAAATAGAGGGAGTTCTGTGAATAGCTGCAGCATCATCCTCACCGAAGCTTAATCCCTGCCCTTCCTTTTTGAGCAGTATGGGATAGCGCGGGGATGTAATTTAAGAAACTAAGCCTGGCCGCACTTGGGTTATGCGGTTGGAGTGGTAGTGGGGGACAGAACAAATCTTACCCACCAATAAGTAAACTCCTACGGGTGTTAACCGTGCAGAGGATTTGGTATCAAGGAGAAGGAGTGAAGGGCTATTACTGTTCTAAGGAGAGAGCAGAAGGTCCAGTCACGACGTGCCCCAACAATATATCTAGTCAAAAGGTTGTCGCGCTGTTCCTAACGGAGGGAGAGATTGGTACCTTTTGAATAGATATATTGTTGGGGCACGTCGTGACTGGACCTTCTGCTCTCTCTTTAGAACAGTAAAAGCCCTTCACTCCTTCTACTTGATACCAAAAAACTTCCTCTGGAATCCCTTCCATACGTGGTGGTGTTTGCCGGGATACCAGTCTTAAGCCAGGGGAAAAACGAGGATCATGTTGTACTTAAAAACAAATGCATCCACTGGCTTAGTCATAACAGGACTCTTCCCCCTAATATCACTGGGGAAATATTGTTTGTTGGACGGGTTGACTGGGTGGGGCCTAGACCAAAAACCATTGTAGCTAATTGTGTGGTAATTAATTTCAGGAACACCCATGCAGTGGAATATATTTGATGAGACCACTGACTGGACCAAAACACAAATTCTACCCTTACTCTTAACTTACTTCTACTATGCTTCCCAGTCGGGCCTAGGCATAATAGAGGTGATCAGTTCAGGGGGGCTCGGAATATGCCATCTAATACAATTCAGCATAGGAGTGCAAATTGGGAGGGCCCTCGACCATCTACACCCTTACTCTCACGGTGTCCACAAAGCAATAGGTAGAGTACCCTAGATCTAGTGGATTGACGCCCTGTGAGGCATAGTCCCCCACCTCAAGTAAACAGTAAACTAGGCCCCCAAGTAGAGACTGTGAACGGAAATGGTAATATCAATACTCATGGAACCCCAACCTTTTCTAAATGTAACAGCATTGGGGGTAGGCTGGAAACCAGGGTTAATAATGGACCGGCTGAAGTATGTGTCCCCATCGCTGAGCAGATAAAGGGGCGAGTTAAAGGAAAAGATACAAGTGTCAGAGAGGCCATTGTGCTCCAGTAGGAATGATATTAGTGAACACAGTCATGTTAAGGATATACCCCCACCTAATGCGGTGGAACCCGGTGTTAGTGTCAAAGTTCTATCCTGGAACCTGGCTGAGATGAATAATAAACTATCCTTACCCGAGTGGGGTCTGTTTATGGATAAACATGATATCTGCATGATGTAGGAAACTTGGGCATTGGACGACAGTATGAGGGTTGGTTTTGCCACTTTTAACATCCTTGACAAAAAGCAGAAGTACCCACACTTCACGTTATTTCAACAAATCTTACTCAAAAAGAGAAATGAACCAACTTTATCATGTTCATCTCGGCAATTATTTGTGCCTTTTAATCGTTTTTTTTAGAATAAACAATGCTGCTTTTTAGAAAGAGAAGAAGGAGTTCTTCACAGACATAGCCACACGTTTTTGTGATCTAAATTGTGCAACAGCATATGTACAGAAAAAGTGAAACATACAATCAATACGATTCATTTCATAGTATGACGTGTTATAAAACAAACAGGTGGAAAAAGAAATTATTAAAGTGAAAAAAGATGTCAAACTTGCTTCAAATAGACATCAGCACATAAATACAATTATTTCAAAATACTGAAATGTCATCAATTACTGTAGATATTCAGTATAAAGTCACATGCCAACAATATTTTCAATAGATAAGGTTCAGTCCCCTTTGTCAACAGTATTTTCAAAATTGTGGGATTTAATCCTTTATGCCAACGCGTTTCGAGTGTGGGTTTCCTGTACCCAAACTCTCATCAGGGCCGAGTAAATCGTTTTTCCAATCCTTATCCTAGTGATAAAAAAACACAAAATGTGTATACTTATTAGGACCGCCTTCCTTAGTTTTCCCAGTTTCTTAAATAGCTACATGGTTAAAAGCAAGGCGCCTTACCTCAAAGGTGTAGAGGTGAAGGTCACACTTGGAGCTTTAGAATGAAGCTGTGTGCATGCTTCTAAAAATAAAAATCGTTGTATATTTGTTAGATACGAATATCTAACATCATTTACTGCTTGCAGTCAAAATTATACAAAGCCAGGACAGAACGTTTTTACCTTTCACGATGTGTCTCAAAGGTTCAGTAGTATGTACTATTTTCTCTCATAGTTTTTATAAACAAGCGGGACCACTCCTGCCGTATAGTTCTGTGAAAAGAGTGACTGACATGCCATTATTATGTCTGTCTGCATTTTTAGGATCGTATCAATTACACTGCTTAGTGAGCCGCTAAAACACTCACCGCGAGTTTCCTCACGTGTTTAATGGTGTCTCTCACCAATCTTGTCGAGCGGTACTCGTTCAATGTTCACGGATCTGTAACATTAAAAGGCCATTTTAGGGACGCTGTACTCAAAGATAGGGTCGCAAACTTTTTTTCAGCGGACTGAAGGTACACGCTTACCTATTTCTTCCGCTTATTTCTCCTCTCACTCCACTCCTCGATCTGAGTCACCAGTGTTGTTTAGACCGGCAACTGCCTATGCGTTTCTTGAAACTTTCGTGACCAATCAAAGGAGAGTATTGCGAAAAAGCCAAAGGAGTGCATTCTGGGAATTGTAGTCAATGGAACAGTTCACAATGAATTTTCACAGTCTGTTCAATTCACTCATTGAGTTGAGTCCTTTATTGATACTGTCGAACCTCATTATTAGGTATGCTTCCTTGCGTAACAGCGCTTGTTCTACGTTTGGTGATCGATGTTTTGGGCCAATGCTTGATAGCACCGTCCAAGTGAAGTCGGACTCTTTATGATCGAGAGCCACAAAGTGGTCGACCATTGGGGCATTCGGGACTCTTTTCTTTAGTCGTGATCGGTGTTGTGAGATTCGGGCGTTCACTTGTTGGCAGGTTTTGCCGATGTATATTTTATTGCAGGCACACATTACTGCATAAATTACATTCTTGCTTTTGCAATTTGTGTGCATCTCATGTCTCCATTTGATGCCGTTGTAACTAAATGAATTTCCTTCCATAGTACTGCTGCAGGAGGCACACATACCGCATTTGTGGTGTCCAGTTATGGGTTTTAATTTCCACTGTGATATAAGATCACTCTTGGTTTTTGGGACATAACTGTCCGCCCGGATGATTTGTTGGCCGATGCTGGGATTTTTTCTCATGGCGAAAATTGATTTCTACAAAGGGTTTTCAAGTCCCTCTAGTAAGTGCCAGTTTCGCAGGATTATTTTCCTGAATTTATTGGTGTGAGCCCCATATGTAGTAACACAAACCAATTTATTAAGTTCCTTTTTCGGTTTTATTTTTAGGAGCTCTTCCCTCGGGGTATACCTTGCTCTTTTTGTTGAGTGCTTTAGCAATTTTCTTTGGGTAACCCCTATTAATCATTTCATCGCAGAATGTAGCTGCATGTGTATCAAAGTTAGTTATTTCAGAGCAGTTTCTTCTAATCCTCAGTAACTGGCCATAAGGTAAATTTTGTTTCAGACACTGGGGATGCGCACTATTATAATGTAGAATGGTATTTTTGTCTGTCTGCTTTTTAAATAAAGAGGTTGAAAACCTATCTCCTTCGATGCCGACTTCCACATCCAAAAAGGTCATTTTCTTGTTGCTCGAATCAATTGAAAATGTTATGTCCGGGTGTCTTGCATTCACCCAGTCATAAAAATTGTCAAGTTCAGTCTGGCTCCCCTGCCACAGGAGCCAGATGTCATCAATATACCGTGCCCACTGTTTTATGTTATTCCTGTAAGGGTTGTTCCTATAAATGAATTTTTCTTCGTACTGGGCCATGTACAACACCGCCATTTCTGGCGCATAGGGACAGCCCATGGCCGTACCTTTGATCTGAATAAAGAACTCATTTTCAAATTTAAAGTAATTGCTAAACATCCTTCATTTCTCTCACAATAATGGAGGTGGAGGGACTTTCCTTTTGGTCTTTTTCGTCGAGAATAAAAATTCTTACTTTTACCTTGGGACTTTTCACCTTCATAAGCACAATATTTTCGAATATCTTTACATCTATTCTATATACACATTGTTTTGGCGAACTTCAAATGTGTTTTGTCTTCTACATGCAGGTGTGTACGCGAAAATATGTATTATTTCAGTTCATTATGTGCAATGACACGTCGTGAATTTGGATCACTTTTTTCACCTTTTCTGAGCATGTGCATGTCACTTACATGAGTGAAATGTGCAAGTGTAACAAGTATAACATAATGATGTTGATAAATGGGGGTTCGTGTTTCGTACATGAATAGGACTTTTGGTCTTCAAACCCCTTCATTTCAATCTACGGTGCTTATGCTGCACAAAATGTTGAGATTTTAGGTTCAGACCGATATAAATCCCCGGGCATGTTATCAAGACCTGGGGCCTTGTTGAGAAGTAGTTTGAGTATCGCGGACTCCACCTCCTTAAGAGAAATGTGCTGTGGCCCATCCAGTTGTTGTTCAAACCCGGTGACCAAAGTGCCCAGACCCAACTTGACGTCCAGTGTCTCTGTTTGTTGATACTAATATCGGGCTCCTAGGGTAGCCAAAAGGGGGATCTCTACGGCTTCCCCCAACACAGGATCCATTGATCCCACAAGTCTGTGCTCATCGGAATGGTTCAAGGATCAGGAGCAAGGAGGATTCTTCAGTAGAATTGGCATGGAGTGCACCATAGTGAGCTTCCCAGGCTGCAGGAGCTATATTTGTCATGGGCGCTGGTACTCTCCCGCTCGCCCCAGAGCTAACAATTGCCCAAAATGCCTTGGAGTACTTACGAGAAAGTGCTAGTCTAAGTTCTTCCCATCTATTTTCCTCCCAGGCTTTTTTCCCCCCTAATAATGGCTTGTTTATACCCAAGTCGGCACTGCTTGATACTAGTTCTGTCCTTTGTTTTTATTGCCATTAGCAAATCTAATTTTGCTTTCCGGCAGGATGTATTATACCAGGGATGTGTTCTGGCTAGGACAGCATTGTTACTAACCAAAGTGTAAAACACACCAAAGAGTTTAGCAACCAGTTGCTTGTGGATCCCCATGATCGTAGCCAGGGCACCTGGGTCTAGATTCTTTACGCCCATTTCCCCCATTTCTATTTGCTGTGGTAATGCCAACTGATATATTTCAGCTAATTTAATCGGTGAACCCTGGAAGTTAGACCATTTAATTCTCTGCCTATTATTTGCTAATAGGAGGGGCGGTGTTGGATCAATAAGCTCAGGAGCAGGGTTAGACAGCCCAAAACGTCCAGGTTTCAGTGACAGAACGAGGGCATTATGGTCACTATCATTCCTGGGAAGCACCCTAAAATCCAGCACCTTAGCCAAATTTCTTTCTTCAATTATTATATAATCAATAATGGAAGAGTGACCTGGTCTGTTAAAGGTAAATGACCCCGGTATATCTGGCTCCATCCTCCATTTACACGCCCGCAAAGACTTTGTAAGGGCAAATTATTTGGTTTGAAGAACCAGCAGAGTCCAAGCTCTGACAGGTGGGATCTGGGTGTCAGGGACATGCCAGAGCTGATCCACATCGTTTAATTTTCCCAAGACCGGGCTCTCAAGGGGCTCAAACTGGCAATTGAAGTCACCTCCCACTAGCAGGGCTACTGCAGGATCTAAGGATAGAATGAACTGCGTTAATGGTGCCTGATTCTTGTCCACTCTGTCGCGGCCTTGAGTAAATGTTGAGTAGGGCAACCTGGGTCAAATCGGGGAGCGTCAGAAGTACACACTTGACGTCAGGTGAATTCGTAGGAATAGCAGCAGCCTGAATGCCCAAACACCCATATCGACAGGCCACCTGATGGTCTCCCCCTACCCCGGGTTGTTGCCAGGATGTTAAAAGTTTAGGAACTGGGGGGTATGGCCCTGTGGACAGAAGTGGGGCAATATTCATGCTAAAACATACCTTTCTCCTAATGATGGCGTATGTTGTAATTCCTATAAAAAATTAATGCACTTAAGTGATGGGCTTAATGCGACTTGGAACGGAATAGCCGTTTTTACAGCACGACTTACCACTTGACCGATGATAATTCCAACCCGGTAAGGGTATCTTGTGTAGTCACTCGTGATAATAATCTTCGCACACTTCTTCATTGTTTATGGGCAATACCCCACTTTCATGTGTACCAGAATAAAAAAGAAAGGTCTAAGTAAGCTGCTGATTCTAACCCAGTGTATATGAAAAAAATCGGGTTGCCAAAGCACTTATCAATATTTCAATCAATAGAAACGTCAAAAACCATAGTGATAACACTTTTGAGAGGAAATGGAAAATATGAGGCCATAAGGATGTTGCTACCTTGCACGAGACGATACCCATATCATTATATTGCTCTTTTGTTTACAAAAACGAAAAGATGCGACTCTACTTTATAACTATATCTTTGTCGACTATAGTCATTCAAAAACACCAGTCAAAGACAATCTAATTTTAAACATTGTTGCGCTATGGAAGAACAACCTGAAAGGTCTTTAGTTCCCCCATGATATTCTCCGACCAAAATGAATTTTATGTTGGTACACTTTTATCTCTTTCTGTTGAGTGGCAGTCATTGCCCCAATGTCTGCCTGAATCCATTTCACCCCCAAGCTTACTATGTTTGATGTAAAAAAGAGGGCAATTTGACCAGAAAAATGTTAGATGATATAGTCTTAACCTTAATGAAAAACCTTCTAACCTCCCTTAACTCAATCGAATTTAATAATCGATGCTCACCTTTAAAAAATAATTGTCATGTTATAGAATGCCGTATTCAGGCGCAAGGGCGGAACAGGAATAATCTTTGAAATTCAATCGTAAATTCCTAGAAAGAACGTGTAGAGATTTTCAAAATGGAATCTATTCGATATGTCACATATGTCACAGTATATTGTTATTAAATTAATCTAACACCTCACAGGGCTCGTATGCTTACTGCTTAGGAGAATCCAGTATGATCGAGTAGGATCTCGTTTGTAAAATAGTGCTATGTCGTTTTATTCAACACACAAAGTCCGAATGTCCCTGGACCTAAAATTGTCAAAATACATTAAAATTAACCCAAAACCTCTGTGTACGCTCTCTACAATGCATAATACAAGCAAATTCTTAATGTAATACCTCCTATTCTGCCCAGCCACGAGTCCGGCGTTTCACAGTCAACTGTGTAGCGCAATACGGAAGAGAAAGTATTAAAGCGCGAAAGATAAAGGTGCACTCCTCCCAGTCAGCAAAGGCTGGACCGCAAACACTTACTTCGGGTTTATCGTAAAGAGGGCAACCCGGAAAAGGATACAAAACGAGTTGATCTCCAACCGCATACGATTATAAAAACGCTGTGCTTTTGAAAGATCGTACATGTCAAGCATGTGTAAATTGTACGGATGGCATAGGGAGCTATATGTTACTACTATAAAGTTCAGGTGGAACAACAAAACAGTTGTGACTGTTTCAAAAATAAAAAAAATAAGAAAAAAACGTTACGAAATACTTGTGTACAATTCAATTTCTTAGAGAAAAAAATATAGGTCGAAGGAGACAATGGAATACCAATCACTACTGTGGTGTGGCGGGATACTTAAAGTAATTGTTCCCTTTACACCCGATGTCTGAGAATGATTTTATAAGGGCAATCTTAATCATGAAAAATTTGTATCTGAGTTCTGTCTCTAGAAATAAGTCCCCACATCATACGAATTTTCAAATTTTAGGGCGTAAGTAACCTATAAATCGTGTTCCTATATATTGATGTCCATGGATTTATATGTGTTTGAAGTCACCACGTTGTGCATTCTCAGTGACATACATGAGTGACCTTTACTATATGCATATATGGCTTTATATCTATGGACCCTTGTCTCAATACGGTGTCCTAATAAAGCATCAATAAGACATGTTACAGTTGATTACATACATTTGGATACACTGGAACCCGTCTTGTTATGCCATGGTGCACATTTATCCCAAGAAAAATTGCATTTCGGAGTCACAATTAAGACCCCGTTTCACTGATTCCAAACGCATTATCCAAAGTGCCTCAGCTCTGCGGATTCTAAGTTCCCTATTACCACCTCTTGGGTTTTGCTCTATTACCTCAATACCAAAGAACGAAATCTCCTTATGAGTGTTTTGGGCTGGCAAAGCGAAGCATGGATCGCTGCAGGATATCTTGGGTCTCCATTTTTTAGAGCTCTTATGTGTTCTGTGATTTGCTCTTTAAGGGGTCCGATGGTGGTTCCCATATACTGTTTGTTGCATTTGTATACCAGTATATAGACCACATATCTTGTAGTGCAGTTACTATTTTGTCTGATTTTGTAACAATGGTTGTTGGGTCCTTTGAACTCTTTAATTTTATGTTTGGCCCACTTACAAATGTTGCACAACCCACATTTGTAAAAACCTTTGCTGTGTGGTGTTAACCAAGTATTAACCTTTGGAGTTCTTGGCAAAGACGGGCTGAGTCTGTTGCGTAAAGTCCTCCCTTTCTTAAATGTAATCAACGGTCGAGCTGGTATTTCTTGTGACAAAATATTTTCTCGTTTAAGGATCCCCCAGTGTTTGTTGAGAGTTTTCCTTAGTATTTGGTTCATTCCATTGTATTCTGTGATCATGCGCACTGAGGTTGAGTCTGATTTATTTGTTTTGCCACCTTTGAGTGTTTCTGTTCTTGTTACCTTCTTTATTCTATTGGCTGCTCTTGACAATGTGGTGTTATCGTACCCCCGATTTTTGAATCTTTGTTCCATATCTTTTACACAAATTTTAAAATCTTGGTCATTACTACAAATACGTCTGGCTTGTAAGTATTCTCCATACGGTATTGAACTGATTTGATGTTGGGGATGGCTACTGGATGCGTGCAATATGGAGTTACACGAAGTGTCCTTTCTGAAGAGTCTGCTGTTCAGTTTGTTATTCTCAACATACAGTTCTATATCCAGAAAATGTATTCTCTCAGCACTATGTTCCATGGTGAACTGCATGCCATATTTGTTCTTATTTAAATACTCACTTCAATGGTCGAGCCCGACCAAATGAGTAAACAGTCGTCTATGTACCGACCCCAATAGACGATTCGTTCAATCTAGACAGACAAGCAAGAAGATGTTTGCCATGTGCTGTTTTTTTGCCCTGCCTACCTAGAAATAAGGAAATGCTGGGTGATTCCACTATGCAGGAACCTAGGATTTAGACAGTGTGTTCAAGCGTGCAGGGTCTTTAGATATTATCTGCACTTTTATGGTCATCGACCGAAATAAAGTTATCATTGAATTGAATTGATAATCTGATGCACCTCCTCACAATCTAATATGACCTTTGATACACCCACTACTTTAAAATACAGACTACCATGTTCAATACCATAGACACAGCAATACCAGTTATTACATACCCACTCACTGATTCCTAGGTCTACACACACATCCACTCATTCACCCATACAGTCACTCCTACAAGCAGTCACTCATTAATACAGCACAATCCTGTGCACTCACACACCTATACTGACACTCACACACTGCCACTCATCCATAGAGTTACTCACACGCCTGGTCAGTAATGCAAAGAATCAACCACTCTCCCATTTACTCACCTATACTGTTATACATACACCCCCTCACCTATTCATACAGACACTAACACATACTTACTCTCTTATACAGTCACTGATACAAGCACACACTCATCAGTACAGCAACTCTTACAATTACTCACTCTCACATATAGTCATTTATATACTCCAACACACACATATACTGCATTTCACATATGTAGTTACTCATACATGTAACACTGATACATCTATTCCCTCACCAACACACCCATACACACAACACTCACCCACCCACACAGATGCACTCTTGAATCCATACACCCAGTGAATCACCCACTCACACATCAATGTACAAAGTCACACACCCCCACCCACCCACACATACACTCAGGCACCCATTCAGATACTCAGGCAAACAATCAATCACCCATATAGACACTCATGTATCTACTCACCAACCCATGCAGCTGCTTACACAATCAATCAATCAATCAGAGCATTTATATAGCGCACTACTCACCCGGAGGGTCTCAAGGGGCTAGGGGAGGGGGGTACGCTACTGCTCGAACAGCCAGGTCTTGAGCTGCTTCCTGAAGGCAAGGTGGTCATGGGTCAGGCGGAGGTGAGTCGGGAGGGAGTTCCAAGACTTGGCGGCCAGGTAGGAGAAGGACCTTCCTCCTGTGGTGGCTCTTCGGATGCGGGGTCGGCGGAGAGGGCGTGGCCGGTCGATCGAAGCTGGCGTGCGGGAGTGTAGAAGTTGAGGCGGCTGTTGAGGTATGCTGGGCCTTGGTTGTGTAGGGCTTTGTGTGCGTGGGTGAGGAGACGGAAGGTGATTCTCTTGTTGACCGGGAGCCAGTGCAGATCTCTCAGGTGTCCGGAGATGTGGCTGCGACGGGGGATGTCCAGGATGAGTCGTGCTGAGGCGTTCTGAATCCGCTGGAGTCTCTTCTGGAGTTTGGCGGTGGTTCCGGCATAGAGGGAGTTGCCGTAGTCCAGACGGCTGGTGGCGAAGGCCTGGGTGACCATCTTCCTGGTCTCGGTGGGCATCCACCAGAAGATCTTACGTAGCATGTGCAGGATGTTGAAGCACGACGAGGAGACGGCGTTGACTTGTCTGGTCATGGAGAGGGAGGAGTCCAGGATGAAGCCCAGGTTGCATGCGTGGTCTGTTGGTTTGGGTGCGCTGCCCAGGGCGGGGGGCCACCAGGAGTCATCCCAGGCGGAGGGTGAAGATCCCAGGATGAGGACTTCCGTCTTGTCCGAGTTCAGTTTCAGGCGGCTGTTAGTCATCCACTTGGCTACGTTTGTCATCCCCTCGTGTAGGTTGGCTCTGGCGGTGGCGGTTTCGTTGGTGAGGGAGAGGATCAGCTGGGTGTCGTCGGCATAGGAGATTATGTTGAGGTTGTATTGGCGTGCGATGGCTGCGAGGGGGCTCATGTAGACGTTGAAGAGGGTTGGGCTGAGCGAGGAGCCTTGAGGAATGCCGCAGATGACTTTGGTGGCTTCTGATCTGAACGGGGGGAGGCGGACTCTCTGTGTCCTTCCGGTGAGGAACGAGATGATCCATTCCAGTGCCTTCTCCTGGATTCCGACGTTGCTGAGGCGCCGCACTAGGGTACGGTGGCAGACAGTGTCGAAGGCCACGGAGAGGTCTAGGAGGATGAGGGCCGCTGTTTCTCCGTTGTCAAGCAGGGCTCGGATGCCATCGGTGGCTGCGATCAGGGCGGTCTCGGTGCTGTGGTTGGCCCGGAAGCCAGACTGCGAGAGGTCGAGGGATCCGTTCGTCTCGAGGAAGGCGGCCAGCTGCTTGTTGATGGTCTTCTCGATGACTTTTGCAGGAAACGGGAGCAGCGAGATGGGGCGGTAGTTCTTGAGGTCGGTGGGGTCGGCTGATGGCTTCTTTAGTAGAGCGCTGAGTTCGGCGTGCTTCCAGCTCTCCGGGAAGGTAGCGGTGTCGATACAGACATTCAAACAGTTTAGTCACCAACCCATGCATTCAGTAAGACATGTTTAATCACTCACTTATCCAGTCAGTCACTCACCTACTAAATCATCTATCCAGAAACGTATACACTCACTCATTCTTCAATACACCTTGACATATATATAGATATAAAACATATTTAAACTTTACAGAAAGGCAGTTGCTGAATGATGTCATCAATGATATCATCAGTGATCTCATTTGAGATGTCATCAGTGATGTCATCAGTGATGTCACTGACCATGTCATGAATGATGTAATATATGACGTCATCAGCAGTGCATTGCGGGGGCGCAAAGCATATTTAGCTCAACTAATTATAACAGCTGAATTTCTCTGGTTTTGTACGAGTGAAATGTCCAACTAACTAGAACGTCTCTGAAACCTGTGCTTTTTTCAGTGAATATATGTCTCCCTTGGAACCATTTTTAGTACCAAAGGGGTAGGGGCCGAGCAGTGCCAATAAAAAAGGCCCTGGGAGCCCTCCCCATGGGCCAACATATTAAGAGAAGGAGAGGGTGCAGCGTGGTTCCCCCTCCCAAAGCCTTTAATGGCCCAGAAGAGCCCATTCCAAGGCCGATAATTTTAATTAAGGGAAGGTGCCACACAGCCCCTTCCCTGAGCCTTTTATGGCCTGGGAGTTCACCCCAGGGCAGGCTCAGATGTTGCGTCCTGGTGGCCCACTCTGGGACATAGAAGCTTCCCTGCCTGCAACGGCAAGAGCAGGGAAACCCATGTTTGCTCCTGCTTGACGGGAGTTTTTTTTAATCTTCTGCCATTCAGGCACAAACACAAAGCCTGGTACCAGCGGTTGGGATCTTGGAAAATGCTTCCACCAGCTAGCAGCAGAATTTTGATCTGTTTTTCTTCCCGCAGCGAAACAGAAATTCACTGAAAAGAAATAAAGGGTAAACTAATTTTAGAGTTAGGTGTGGTAGTACAGAAATCCACAGAAAAATGCATGGGTTCTAGTGACATTATACTTAGATGTTCAAAAGAGATAAGAACTAACATTTAACAAGACATCATTGATGACATCACTGATGACAAGTCAAATGACATGCTTGATAGGGATTTGCTTAAAAAGAACCATAGATGGTTGCATGGAAACAGCTATGTGCCACCTATGGTATGTCTTCTAGACACAAAGGTGTGCAAGGAAGCACATAGCGCTACTTTATGTTGCGTAAGGCCATTTTGCAATACAAATCAGTATTTGCATTAGAATACATCTCTCAACAAAACATTTGGTTCTGTGTTATGATCACTTTTGTGAAGCAAGCGCCGCACACACTGTTTATAAATTCCACCTTAGTACCTCCTTTCGGTTTCCTAAAAGGTGCAGTGGCGTTCATCTGATCGCTTAAATAGATTTGGTGGCATTTTAATGTATCAACTGTAGATTAAAATTCGTGAGATGTTAGCACCATATTAGTTTCCGCTACATGTTCAATAATATGTTGCTCAACCGGTATCAAATATCTCTGAATCCTCTTAGGGCTGACAAATTTAAATACTACAAGCATAAATCCGGTCTAGGGATCTAGGCAATACCGCTGCCACAAACCGCTTTATCTTTTGGAAACCCGCGGTTCTGCCTGAATTCGAGAAACTTGAAGTGAGCTTTGTAATTACTGGCTGACGAGAGCCAAAGCGAGTAAAATGATTGAAAAGTGCATTAAAACTCAAAATGCAAAACGTGACTCATCGAAAAGTCATCAAATATTTATTTGTCATGTGGCCGCGCACTCCGTCTGAGCTTTATTCCATATGACAGAGACTTTCCGACACTCGCATTAGCAATCGTCAGTGCTCCACTTTTAGAACAATGCCGAGTCCCATCCTCTTATTGTTCCCCTTAGACTGCAGCGAAACAATGTGCATAAATCAATAGGAACAACCTTGGCAGAACTTCTCTTTTAGGTATGTCTTCCAAAAGCAGCAGAAAAACTACAAAAAAAATGCAAATAGCGACTAACAATAAACATTCTCGACGAGGATGACGATCAGTGGGTGATAAATATAAATCCTCAGTCTTTGATCCTTTTCCATCTGTGCTTCTGGGAAGACAAGCGGGTCGTGCCCATGCTGTACCTTTGTGAATTTATTCTGAGCTATACGCTCTGAGCATTTTTAGTGAGAGCTCCAGGATGTGCGTGCATCCCGTGCTGTGTCGCGTGTTACAGTTCAGAGCAATTTCCATTGGGACTGAAGTACATGCCTTAAAAACGGATAATTAGGATACATTTTATTTACGGAATCTGTGCCTCTATTTCCAGAAGTAAAATAATACAGAAAAGCCTATTTTTACCCAACACGTTATCCTCTCGATGTTCCAAGGGGACATGTATACCCTGCCCCTTCGCCCATCTTCCCTGACCCAGTCCTAACCACGCGAGGTGGGGCAGATTCCAGAAATAGACACCCTTCGAAGCTCAATGAAAGTAAATAGCAATTTAGCTCTGCTTTTTACTTAAATCGCTCTGCCCCGTCCCTACCTCAGGGTTGGATTGGGATCAACAACAGGCCGGGGCATGCTAAAAAAAAAGTGGCCCACATTAGCAGGATCTTTTCATAATTTCACTTAGATTAAAAAAATGATTGGATTAGGTCACACTGCAGAACCACATATGAATGCAAGTGAGGCCACATCTGCTCAGCCCTCCTTCCCCACTCAATCTGCATACATTAATGGGGCCAGGCCAGCGAGAAAAAAGGAGTGATGCCTCCCCCATCCACCTCTGGAAAGGCCACTCGGGCACCACTGGGCCGCTGGCAGCATCCAAACAGCGCAGCCAGTGGTCTCCAAACCGGTCCTGGAGGGCCGGATCCCTGCCAGATTTTTAAAATTACTACATGTATCCCAATGGGGATATCCCAAAAATCTGGCATGGATCCGACCCTCCAGGACCGGTATGGAGACCCCTGGCACAGACATTCCACAGGCTGCCCAAACAGGCATTTACAATGCAATAGGTCTCACATTAGGAAATTTTGAGCTATTGGTATTGTAAATGACATTTTTTTTATTTCTGTGTTGGTTTTGAAAATAGCTAAATTAATAGCTTTGTCATTTACAATGCCAATAGTTATAACTTTTGCAAATGTGACACCTATAGCATTTGTAATGCAATATGTGTTGTATTTACGTGACTTGGATGTATTGCTATTACAAATTACAATGGCTTTTAATGTTTTTAAATAATTAATACTTAAATTAAAGTTATTGTAATTTATATTAGCAATAGCTTAAACATTTGTAAATAACTTTTGCAAGATTGTGTTAAGTGTATTTTATTGAGACGAGAATCCAAGAACAGAAGTGAAATATAAACATCTATTTGTGACATTTGTAATAAAGTTTGAGACATTGAGAGAACATATTTGAAACAGTTGTAGTTGAATGGTTGCACAGATTGATGCTGTGGTGCCCCTGAGTGGTGGTGCTGAGTGAGTGCGATAGGTAGACAGAGTAATGTAATGTAATGTAATGTGTCTTGTAAAGCGCACTGCTGCCCTGAGGCGTAGTGGCGCTGTAGACCGCTGGGGAACCCGTCCTGGCTATCCCTGTGAGATGGTCCCTACTGGGTATCTCCAAGGTGAAACCAGGCATCCCCGGCGAATGTGGGGGGGCTGTTGTAGAGATGAGGCAAGCTAATGCCCACAGCTGCCGAGTGTGATCCCTGGTTAGAGTAGGCACTGAGGCATTATCGAGTCCGCTGACCCTGGTCCACGACCCTGCCGTGTCGGGAATTGAACCCTGGTCCCTGGCCGTTCTCTGCTTTCGGGTCTGCCGCCTCTAACCAGTGAGCCACACCACTCCACTAGAGTGAGTGCGATAGATAGATAGAGTGAGGGCGACAGATAAATAGAGTGAGGGCGATAGATAACTAGAGTGAGGGTGATAGATAGATAGAGTGAGGGCGATAGATAGAGTGAGGGCGATAGATAGAGTGAGGGCGATAGATAGATAGAGTGAGGGCGATAGATAGATAGATAGATAGATAGATAGATAGATAGATAGATAGATAGATAGATAGATAGATAGATAGATAGATAGATAGATAGATAGATAGATAGAAAGATAGATGGATAGTGCCTATAAATAAACCCATCAAAAACATAAACACCTAATAAACAAAAATGCCTGATTATTGAAAATGAATAGACCAAGATATTAGATTTGTGCAAATACAATAAACAGAAGCAAGACAGTGAAGGGGCAGGAGAGAGTGAGCGGAAACTGAGGAAGAGTGGAGAGGTCAAGACAGTGAAGGGGCAGGAGAGAGTGAGACGGAAACTGAGGAAAAGTGGAGAGGCCAAGACCGTGAAGGAAGCGAAACAAAAGGGGGTGATGGACGGAGTGTTTGAGCAAATCTAACACTCACCCCCAGTCAACTGATCTGGGTTTAATCCATCACCATTCTTTAGCCCAGTCAGCCACCCCTGTTCAGACATGGCCATATGCAAATCAGTCTGACCCTGTGCCTCATGGGAACAGTCCAGCCCGAACTGCCAAGCCATGTCTGTGTCTCTGAGTGTTTGATTGATTCAGATGCTCCATCCAACACAACCCCCTTTTGTACCGCAAGACAGTGAAGGGGCAGGAGAGAGTGATACAGAAATAGAGGAAGAGTGGAGAGGCCAAGGCAGTGAAGGGGAAAGAGAGAGTGAGACCGAAATAGAGGAAGAGTGGAGAGGCCAAGACAGTGAAGGGGCAGGAGAGAGTGAAATGGAAACTGAGGAAGAGTGGAGAGGCCAAGACAGTGAAGGGGCAGGAGAGAGTGAGACAGAAATAGAGGAAGAGTGGAGAGGCCAAGACAGTGAAGGGGCAGGTGAGAGTGAGATGGAAACTGCGGAAGAGTGGAGAGGCCAAGACAGCGAAGGGGTAAGAGAGAGTGAGACGGAAACGGAGGAAGAGTGGAGAGGCCAAAACAGTGAAGGGGCAGGAGAGAGTTAGACACAAATAGAGGAATAGTGGTGAGGCCAAGACAGCGAAGGGGCAAGAGAGAGTGAGGCAGAAACTGAGGAAGAGTGGAGAGGCCAAGACAGTGAAGGGGCAGGAGAGAGTGAGACATAAATAGAGGAAGAGTGGAGAGGCCAAGACAGTGAAGGGGCAGGAGAGAGTGAGAGGGAAACTGCGGAAGAGTGGAGAGGCCAAGACAGTGAAGGGGCAGGAGAGAGTGAGACGAAAACTGAGGAAGAGTGGAGAGGCCAAGACAGTGAAGGGGCAGGAGAGAGTGAGACAAAAATAGAGGAAGAGTGGCGAGGCCAAGACAGTGAAGGGGCAGGAGAGAGTGAGGCGGAAACTGAGGAAGAGTGGGGAGGCCAAAACAGTGAAGGGGCAGGAGAGAGTGAGACAGAAATAGAGGAAGAGTGGAGAGGTCAAGACAGTGAAGGGGCAGGAGAGAGTGAGACAGAAATAGAGGAAGAGTGGAGAGGCCAAGACAGTGAATGGGCAGGAGAGAGTGAGACAGAAATAAAGGAAGAGTGGTGAGGCCAAGACAGTGAAGGGGCAGGAGAGAGTGAGGCAGAAACTGAGGAAGAGTGGAGAGGCCAAGACCGTGAAGGGGCAGGAGAGAGTGAGACAGAAATAGAGGATGAGTGGAGAGGCCAAGACAGTGAAGGGGCAGGAGAGAGTGAGAGGGAAACTGCGGAAGAGTGGAGAGGCCAAGACAGTGAAGGGGCAGGAGTGAGACGAAAACTGAGGAAGAGTGGAGAGGCCAAGACAGTGAAGGGGCAGGAGAGAGTGAGACAAAAATAGAGGAAGAGTGGCGAGGCCAAGACAGTGAAAGGGCAGGAGAGAGTGAGGCGGAAACTGAGGAAGAGTGGGGAGGCCAAGACAGTGAAGGGGCAGGAGAAAGTGAGACAGAAATAGAGGAAGAGTGGAGAGGTCAAGACAGTGAAAGGGCAGGAGAGAGTGAGACAGAAATAGAGGAAGAGTGGAGAGGCCAAGACAGTGAAGGGGTAGGAGAGAGTGAGACAGAAATAAAGGAAGAGTGGTGAGGCCAAGACAGTGAAGGGGCAGGAGAGGGTGAGGCAGAAACTGAGGAAGAGTGGAGAGGCCAAGACATGAAGGGGCAGGAGAGAGTGAGACAGATATAGAGGAAGAGTGGAGAGGCCAAGACGTGAAGGGGCAGGAGAGAGTGAGACAGAAATCGAGGAAGAGTGGAGAGAGAGGAGAGAGTGGTGTGAGAGGAGAGAGTAGGGAGAGTGAGGATAGTGAGGAGAGGGGAGATTGAAGTGAGAGGGAGGTGGGAGAGGGAGGGGAGAGTGGTGAGAGACGGGAGAGTGGTGAGAAGGGACAGTGGGGAGAGTGAGGAGAGGGGAGAGGGGAGAAAGGAGAGAGGAGAAGAGAAGAGAGAGAGGAGGGGAGAGGGGAGAGAGGAGAGAGGAGAGTAGAGAGACTGAGGGGAGGGGAGAGTCAGGAGAGAGAGGATAGGAGAGGGGAAAGTGAGGAGAGGGTAGAGTGAGGAGAGGGGAGAGTGGTGAGAGGGGGGAGTCATGAAAGAGGATAGAGTGGGGAGAGAGGAGAGAGTGGGGGGAGTGAGGATAGTGAGGAGAGGGGGAGAGTGAGGAGAGTGGAGAGTGAGGAGAGAGGAGAGCTAGAGAGGAGAAGAGAGGGGAGAGGGAGGGGAGTGAGGAGGAGAGAGGGGAGAAAGGATGGGAGAGAGGGGCGAGAGGAGGGGCGAGAGGTGCGAGAGGGGCGAGAGGAGGGGAGAGAGGGGAGAGGGGATAGTGGTGAGAGGAGAGTGGTTAGAGGGAAGAGTGGTGGGAGGGGACAGAGTGGAGAGTGGTGAGTTTGGGGATGGAAGGGCTTCGCTGGGATGGAAGGGCATGTTCTTCACGTTGCACAGAAAATACGTTCATAATCCGTTCATAAAGTTGTCGCAGTATCTGTTTGTTCTCTGCTGAAATGATTTAGCCGTCTCGTTTTTTCGTCTCTTAGAAACGGAAAATATCAATGACTGCATCTGTCAAAAGCTAAAAAAGAAAGTCGTTGTAGGCCAAAGATGATAGGCGCATACCCTGTTTATGTTGCAGCACAGAAATTACAGAATGGAAAGTCCAGGCAGGCCCTTCAATTCCATTTGAATCTAAGGACAGGCAAAAGTATGTCTGGGGATGCAGGACCTTTAGCAGTGCAATTACCAAGTACGGTTAGATCATAAATAAAGCTATTACTCCATGCCAGGCGTAAAGAAGCTCGTTTCTAAAATGGCTAGATAGCATTTGAAAAGCATAGTCAAGTTGCAACCGTTTCAACCAGCTTGTTGGCTTAAAAGACTGTAACCAGGCAGGGAGCATCAGAGGAGTACAATTTAATAATATTAACATCTGTTTACAGATACATTACATCTCCAGACCTTCGAACTCACACCATGCAACAGTGTGCCACACGATATCGACTGCCCTCACACGGTGGGAGGGAAACTGCTGGAGACCACTGCACAATAGTTTCTGAAATGTATCAAGTTGGCAGGTTTGCAACTCACATTTTTATTAGTATAATTGAATAGAAATAAACTCAGTATAGCTGGAGAAATACACGAGACAAAATAATATAGCCACATTAAGTGGAAACTTTGGAACAAAGTGAAGATTTTTTAAAGCCTGTACTATCTTTTTTACATATTAAGTGCTTGGTCATTGTACAGAAGGGTGGTGAGTTCCTACAAACTGTGCTAGAGTAGTAATTTACCTTATTGATGCAGGAGGAGTGTATGTGTTTTTAAAATTCCATATTAAAGTGAACGCACAATTGTCCCCCATTTTATGAGCTTGATTGTTAGTTTGATGTGCTTTTTTCTTTATTACTGGATGGATTGCTGAATAATTCGTTTTAATTAAACTGGGCTACAAAATCATTCAATGTACCCATTCCCTCGGTTTTACTTTTTTAGATTTCTTTTACTAAATGCAGTTCTTGGTACACCCACTCGATAAGGTATCAACAAAAAAAGAGAACGAGAGAGCAAAGTTAGATTCAGATTTAGAGGGGGTGAAACGACGACAAAGGCAGAGAGGAAAGGAGAAATACAGAGGGAGTGAAAGAGTGTATAAGGAAACGAGACCGGCGCAGACATCAGAGAATAATAAAAGACACAGAGGAAGAGAAAGAAAGGAAACAAGGTGAACAAGCAGTGTAACAAGAGGCTTTCTTTCAAGTCGGGTGGGGGGCGGGGGGCAGGGGAGCAAGCGAGTGGGAGGGAACGTGGGGCGAGCGCTGTGAGCTGGCTGCACAGGACAAAATGAGAATGAGCGGTGGAATGGGGGGGTGCAAGGGAAAGTAAATGCACACACATAGAAACGAAAAGATAATGCGCGGCGCTCATGAAAGAGCTCTGCGCCAAGCTAAATTATGTTAAAGTGTCTACAAAGTAAACAAGACACACAGCGGCATCTATTTAGATAGGAGCAGCAATGGCGCAGGGAGAGACTAGGTGCAGGGCATGAAATGATCACAAAAGCCTACGGAGTCTTCCGGGATCCCAGAGGTTAATTACCATTGCAGAAGTGGCTTCAAAGTGGCTGATCACCGTGGCTGTTGCAGCTGAAGAGGTGATCCCCGGGAGAGGCTGATGATGAAGGGGCAGTCTCCTTAACCTGGCAGCGGGGAAGGGGGGTACATTACCCAGGCAGCCTGTTTTAAGTGGTGGAAGTGAGGGCACCCCACAGACAAATGCATCGTCCAAACTGCAAGGGAAGCGGAAGAGACTGAACCGGGTCGAAGATAAACTCCTTAATCTGGCAGCAGGGGTGGGAGGGGCGTTCCATAAGCAGCCTGTGTTTGGTGGTGGGAGGGAGAGCACCCTTCGGGGAGATGGGGCTTTAAAGTTGAAAGCACGGCGTTCGTAAATGGGCGCAGCGCTGAATAGTGTGAAGGACAATAAAAAATAAGCTCTTAGCATTGCTGTGGGGGGGGGGCGGGGTGGGAGGGCATTGGCGTAGGAGCAGCAGCCTTTGTTGTTCGAGCGATTTGGAGGTAACACTATATGGGGTGTGATTGAGAAGTAAGGCCAAGCGCGCGCTGGGGAAGCGTTGCGCTTGAGTTCCTCACATGCATTGGGGACAATCCTTGCTGGTTTCAAGAGGCGTTTTGCCTACTATACTCTCGCAGAACAACGCATGCTCGTTGGTTCAACGAGAGCTAAAAATGGCCCACTGCTGGAACTTGGCTACTGGCCCTTCGGCCATTGTCCGAGTGCACGCATTACCAATCCGATGCTGCCCTACCTATATCTCTCACCATCACACATCTTTTTTCATTCTGTCCTTGTAGAAAAGATATCCCTATTAGTGTTGGTCATCTGGAACAGATCATAAGTAGGTAAGGTAAGCATTTTAGGCAATTATTCAGTTGCTCTCTCAGCTTTTTTTACTTTATTGAGTGCCTGTGTATTGTGTGGACGCAGGTTGTCTCTCCCTGCTCAGCTGCTCTAGCTGGGGCGGATGCTCGATGCTCCTAGGAAAGTGGCGTGAGAAAACCATTAAAGGCGTTTCTTTCCAGTTTTCTGCAGCACTGATTGAGCGTGCAAGAACGATCCTAGCAGTGCAGGTTGTAACAAACCTGTAATATCGCAAGATGGAGAGATTCAGGCAGGGTGCAAGTCGGGGGTACACACAGGTACACGGAGCCCACCCACTATTTTCACAGGGTGGACACTGTCCCCGGCCAATGAACTTGGGCCCCCCAGAATTATGTTGAACTTTGTCCCGGTGTAATTTTTAAACACCGGGACAAGGTCAGCAGCACCTGCACATTGTCTGCTATCTATTCCCAGCAGCAACATGCAGGCAGTGAGGGGTTTTTTTCACCTTTAGCTGGGCCGAAGGTAACGCCTTAACCACGGCGGCAATTCCGCCACGGTGCGGGCGTTCCATTAGTTGGGCGGGGCCATGTCGGCCAATGGACGTGTGCAGCACTAACGAGGTAGTGCTTGCGACGGCCATGGGCCGACGGGGGCACTTAAAGGGGTAAGGGTCCATCAGACCTCCTTTTGTTTGAATAAGCTGACTGGAGGTGGCCTGGAACCTCACAGTTAAATGTAAATGCTAAAGAGAGGACACAAAGGCACACAGCTTGCTATCACTTCACAGGTACTAAAAGAGGCATGCTTTTGCCTTTGTTCAGGCCTTGTATGTAAGAGACACATGCACTGTAAGAATATCAGGTTAGTCTGTACCGGTATTTACACAAATAACAATTTCAATAGCACTATTTTATTTATTTTAAAGGGCTACACAACCCAACAAGTGGCAGAGCTCTTTAAGTAACATACACATTATACATTGACAATAAATCATGTGCATTTGTAAGTCAATGTACAAGATGAGTTACATGAGACAGGGTTACTTACAAGGTATAGGAGTCACACTTTCTTCATAGCTTATTGTGCTATATTACAAGGATTACAATTTATGAACTGCAGGTAACAAAAAGAACTTTGTGTTAAAAGTAGGAGCCCACTTTTCAATCTACATAAAATACAAATCTGTCATCTGCATGTTACGTGATGTGCTTTGCAGGAGACACATTAACCTGCAATACTACTTTGATTCAAAACTGGGACTTCACAAAACACAGATCTCTCCAAAAAAAGGCGGTCACCTCTAGTTATCTCACCCTTATTTATATTCCCTGAGATTTACTGGGCACCTTTACAGCAGATGCCTTAACCCATAAAATATTTTAAAATACAGACTTTGCAACCAATTAAGCAGAATATATCTACTGTATTGCTGCTCCTGGTGGCTAATTTCTTTGTGACAGGGTTTAAAAGAATAAATACCGTTCAGGTAATCAGGTTATATATAGCAATTTAGGGAAACAGGCATCGCTGGTCCATCTATTGAAGAGCAAAGCCATTGAAGCCAGGAAAACCTCTGAAAAGAAATAGAGTTGTAAAATTACCCAGGTTAGGAGATTGTTTCTCTCGCTATGACTGACTTCAAGGACAAGATGTTGGTAGCTGTTGCTTGAGCCTCAAAAGTGCCAATTTGAAAGAGACAGTTTTTGGACTATGATGTTGAACAGGACCCAATGAATGTCAATTCACCAAAATGCCAGGGGTTGCGGAAATGACATCACATGGCATTTAACCTTTATTCATTTAGTTATTTATTTATAAAGTTTTATAATGCATGCATGCTCATTCATACAAATACTTACTCTCTCTTACTTAAGCAAGCTCTCACCCACAAGCATGCACACCACATATATTTAAAAGCATTTTTTCTACCCTAGTTTCCAGAGAGGGTCTTATTCCAACTAATTTTAATCCATTCATATTATAGCAATAGTGAATTATAAAATATTATTCACTATATCTGTAATCAGAAACTGACAGAAAACAAAGAAAGTAGACCCAAAACCAACATCCATAAAGACGAGCTGGTATTGAATACATGGCACTCATTTTGCCACCTCTAAGGCCAGGGGTCACAAGGGCATTGCCAGTCGAATCTGCGACCCATGGAAACCCCTAAATGACGTCCATGTAGGACTGTATCAAAAGTGAAACGTACAAAGAGCGCAGTTTCATGAAATTAAATAGCACATTAAAGAGATTCCAGGTTTGCAAATTAGTAATCAAAGAACATGGATTTGATTTTTATGCACACTATGCCGTTGCAAACACTGATGATCTCCCATTCCAAGACGTATTAGAAAACACAGTTTAGAAGGAGTGGAAAGACATAGATAAATCAAATTTCCCCAGGTTTTTGAGTAAGACGTAACCCCTGGGATTAATATGAAGACTTTAGGCAAATGCCAAAAGTCAATTGTAACGGTACCAATTCGCACAGGTAAAATTAGACCAAAAGTCAAAGTTTAGACACAAAATCTAACTTGACTACTTTTCGGTATTCACAAAGGTAAGCTATAAGTATCTTTACGATTACAGAGATTCCGCCTGTGTACGGAATCTGTGGCCCAAGAACAGAACCTCTGTAATTGTAAAGAATCTACTCACAAGTTACATTTGTGAATACCAAGAAAGTAGAAAAGTTAGGCTTTTAGTCTTACTTTACCTTTGTGAATTCAGCCCTATATGTGCAAGTATAATGTCCACTTCTTCCTTGGCATCTGAAGAGTCACACCTTCCTGATGCTGTAAACAAAAAGTGTGGAGACTACCATTAACCCCTTCGCTGCGGCGGCTATTCCGCCGCAGCGCTAAGGGGGGGCGGCAGTCGCGCGGCGGGCCCGTGCTTGTGACGGAACCGCTCCGTCACGGCTCACGGGTGAGCTGTGCTTGTGACGGAACGGTTCCATCACGAACCCGCCCGCCCATTAATTAGTCAGCGCAGGCGCGGAACCGTTCCGTCACAAGCACAGCTCACCCGTGGCTTGTGACAGAGCGGTTCCGTCACAAACATGCAACGGGTTAAAACGTTCATATTCAGTTGTCATTTAAAAAGAAGACTGGTGTCTATGCAGCTTGAACTGCTCATACTCTTGAAAGGCTTTGCCTCCTTTTTTGACTGTTTACAGGAGGGAGCTGGTCCTATTGCAATATTGGGCAATATGGATGTTTTGGGAAAATTGGTCTCAGATATGTAATTTCACATGTTCCTCAGTTACAGGTGGGGGGCCTCATTTGGGGAAAGGTGCTCACTTTGTTTACATATTTTGAAGTTAGATGCAAGGAAGAGGGCACTCAGCCAGTTATTTCTTTGAGGGATCAAAACTTTTTTCAAACAACTAAAAATTATATGGAACAAGTAAGTAGGCCTGGGCAGAATGTCAAGTTTATGGAGCAATTTTTGTAATTCTGTGATACTCTGTGATGTGGAATTATAGACAATAACACGATTATGTCTGCTCATGTAATCGGGAATAAATTGGGGGGAAAAATCCTACAGCAAGAGCATGTTTAGCGAGCGCTGCTGCTCACATGTGCTATTTATGTTTTGTGGCATTTACTGCTATTCCATAGGGCAAAATGCATTCTTGCATCCGTTTTGGGTGCAGTGGTGCATTTTGTGCTAAATAGAGAGTTTCAAATACTGGGAGTAAATGGGGGAAATCTTACCCCAAGTGCACATTTATTCATAATCTCTTGCATTTAATGCTATTTCTTAGAACAAAATGCATCCTCACACCCATTTTGCACACGAGGGGGCATTTTTGTGCGAGGAAAATAGCACTTAATGCAGAATTACTCTTCTTGCATTCTACCATGTAATCTTGCAACATTTTTGGGTAATTTAATGAGAATACACTACATGGAATTGGGGGAGTAATACCCACTCCTAGAAATAAATTCTTGAATGAGCAATTATACAAGTGTCACATTGCCAATGGAATGCTGGATTATACTCAATCCTTTTCTCTGTAGCAAAACCAGGGGGGGAAGTTCCATTTGCGTCTAGATCTGAAGACATCGAATAATTATATTCTATATGTGTAATTTTAAATTACAACCCTGGTGTCAGATTCTACTGGGGACAGATGAGGACTTTCTTGTTATACTGTACATTCAAGATTACTGTTTGCATGTGCCCGTTCATTCGTAGGGCCAGAGATATCTTCACTTTGCAGTGGATGGACAACACCATCAGTACAAAGGGCTTTCATTCAGAACTGCATGATCACCCAGGACATTAATCCAGGTAATAAAACCGGCAGTAGCATCTCTACATGTGAATGTACTATAGGTTTGCTCCTCCCCATAATAACTGGCTAATTTAGGTTTGTTCTTTGTGAATACTTGAAGGCTCAGTCATATGATGTTAAACTTTTGTAAAAGCAGCTGTTACCCACAATGGGTGTGCTGGCTCTATCATACCATCTTCAACCATCAACCTCAAAGTCTTGGGGTCTCATTCATACTATGTCTGGGGTTCTACTCACCTTCAGAGGTCAAGCCTGATACTAGCTCTGGAGAGGCACTTCACTGGAGCATTATTCAATCCAGAATAAGGACAAGCTATTCTATCGGAAACAAGAAAACAGAGTTAAAGAATGAGCTAACAAATATTTTATCTCAGCAATAATCATCCGAAAGGACATGTTGGAGAGTACAAGGGCTGATATCAGCAGATAAATCAATAGTTTCTTGGGCTAAACGTCACCTAAAACCTTTTACTCTCCTCCATCTATCAAGGCATTGGTCATCAGAATAACAGGACTACGAAGCAATGATACCAATTTCCAGAGAAATATCAGAAAGACTTCCGTGGTTGTTAATCTAGAACATCTGCAGAAGGGTGTTCCTCACACTCAAGTGGTATAATCAGTAGTGATGGAAGTTGGGAGGTGTGGTGTGTCTTGGATGAAGTTCTCAAGGTAAAGGGTAGTTTGCCCCACCCGGAGAGCAGTCAGTGTTCAAACTGGAAAGATCTCCTGCAATTCAAAATGCTTGTCAACGATTTGCTTCCCAAATACAAAGTAAACCAGTATCGGTATGTGCAGACAATCAAGTAGCCCAATACTGTATGAACAGGCAAGCGGGGATGAGAGTGAACGGCTTAATAAAGGTAGCCGGTTCCCTTTGTTAATGGGTTGGTTCACATTACAGTCTCTGAGCAATGCACCTTCCAAGGAAGCATAATTGTTAAGCAGACATCCTGAGCAGGAACATTCCATCATTTATGATCAGCTGAGCCAAACAACCTTTTGCCATGTTGTTCAAATGCTTGGTCAACCCTGGGTGAAACCTATTTGTGACCCCCTTGAATGTACTTTTTCCTAACTTCTGCTAGGTGACATAGTGTCTGGAGGAATGGGGTACAAATGGTCTGGCAGTTCCCTGGGACAAGAAGACCACTGAAAACTGTAATAATGATTTTTCCCAGCCTAGGATTGAGCCTTGCCTATACCCTTGTATAACCTCTTAAGCCTTTTTAGCCCACAGGGTGGCAGATTGGGAGTGTACATCCCCAATCTGATTCATCTCCCAGGTTGACATAAAATCTACTAGAAACACAGCATATTCTTAAAATAAAATCTATATGGGGTGCCTGCCCTGGCATAAGATTTTGCCTTCATCCTTAACCAAACTCAACAGAATGCCCCTGGACATTCATTAAATCTATTTGTGATTCAAACATTCACTCATCATTTAATATTACAAATTTCTAATTTCGAAAAGATAGTGACAAGAAACGTTTATTACAGTTACTCATTTTAAGAAAGTGCTATTTTTTATAATCAGGTTGTAGTAATCACAGCAGAAGATGTAATCTCAATGAGTTTTATTGTAATAAATAAAGTTCCCACAGACAAGTTCAGGTGTGTGTGCAAGCACCCCAAAGTGGTGGCATCAACTGATTCACAGATATCAACTGTCAAAGTACAACGGGTTCTCGCGTGCAAACGGGCAGCGCGAGACACAGAGCACAACAGTTTCCTCGCGCCGGGAGACGCGCGAGGAGAAGACACTACATATATCTCCTTTCCTATATAGAGAAGAGAAGAAAAATAGAAAGCTGTAGAAGAGGAAGAGAGAGAAAGAGAGAGTGAGAAAGAGAGCGAGAGAGATAGCGAAAGAGAGAGAGAGAAAATAGTAAAGAGGAAAAGAGGTGTTACCAGAGCCAGGACAGAAAGGGAGCGAAGAAATGGTCCACCTGTACCTGGCCGGTAATGTGGTCACTCTAAAACTTCTCCTAGAGGAAGCCAGAGGACGCTTAGAAGAATCTACATCACAGTTTTCGGATACAAAAGTACGTGTCAAGTCCGTTTCATTATTTACACAATGTCTCACACCAAACACATCATTGACTTTTACAACCTTATTCATGTTCCACCAATTACACCCATTGACAGGTACTGCACAGCCGCATACTTTGTCATTGACGACTGGTTCACTGTATTTGGGTGCTCCTTTTTTCACAAAATTTTGTTTCTTTACTTTCACAACGTCGCCTACAGCCAAACTCTGCTCTTAGACATGTTTTCTTTGGTCAAAATACATTTTTTGCTTGTTTTTCACCTCATGGACTTATATCTAGTTCTTGGGGTGATTCTTTGTTTTTAAACAATTTTGACATCCACGCAAGAGTGAACTCCGTGGAGGGTTTCCTACCTCTGAGCAATTCAAACGGTGAGACACCCTTGGATGAGTGGGGAGTGGTCCTGTAAAACCATAACATGGTTCTCACTGCAGCGGGTATGTCACTGTTATGGTGTATGGCCCACCTTATACAATCCCCTATGACTCTGTTGAGTCTTTCTACCAGCCCATTAGTCTGAGGATGGTAAAGTGAGCGTTTGAGATGAGAAATGGATGAATCTTAGAGGAAATCTTCAACATCAGATGAGTCAAACTGTACACCATTGGCTGAAATAATAGTCTTAGGGAAACCCTCCGTCATGAAAATGTCTTTCATGAACTCAATTATCTCTTTAGAGTCGGCTTTGGATGCAAATATGATTTCTGGCCATTTAGAATAATAGTCTATTAGGACAATGGCAAATTTGCTATGATGAGCCTAATTGTGAAAAGGTCCTAACACATGAATACCCAATTTCTCCCAAGGCCTTTCTGGAAAAGGAATACGGGTGAATGGAGGATTGGCAATGCGAAGACTTTTGTCGCTACTAGCACAAATGGCACATTCTAGTACTAGATCATCAATGTCTCTGTTCATTTTCGGCCACCAAAAGTACTCTCTAATTCTACGTTTTGTGAGCGTGGCTCCCAATTGTCCCTCATGGGCCTTAGTTAACAGCGTTTTCCTAACTTTTTTGGGGGGAACAATTTTGTCTAACCTGAAGACAAGTCCATCTTCTAATGATAACTCATCCCCTATTTTTAAAAACGGCTGAAGATCAGCATCTACATGTTTCTCTTTTGGCCACCCTTGTGTAATGTATAGTTTAACATTTTTCAAAATATCATCAGAGTCCATTGCAGCATACCAGCTACTTTCAGTCACAGAACACACATTTTGCAACTCTACACTGGTAATTATGCAATCTTCTTGCTCAAATTCCTCAATGTTGTCTTCACCCAGAGTCGACGTATTTGTTGCAGAGGGCAAGCGTGATAAAGCATCCGCACGTACATTCTTTCCACCCGCAATGTGTATAACTTCAAAATTGTATTAAAGAAGTTTTGGTGCCAAGCGTGCTAGGCGTGGCGTGGTGTTGTGGTGGTTGGTGTTCCCCAATATGGCGACTAAAGGTTTGTGATCTGTTTTTAAAGTATATTTCCTGGCCCACATGTAGCACTTGAACTTTTCAATACCCCACCAGCATGCTAGTAGTTCCTTTTCTATCACAGAATAGTGTGATTCTGAATCCCTCAACACCTTTGACGCGAAGCCAATGGTATTTTCCTGAGGACCAACCTCCTGGGTTAGATCGGCCCTCAGACCATAACAGCTAACACCCACTGTCAAGATGTAGGGCACAGAAGGTTCAAATGGTTTTAAAACTTTAAAATTGCACAGTTGTTCTTTGAGCCAAGAAAATGCTTAAATACAACCATCATCCCATACAAACTCAGTTTGATTTTTACAGGGGTTTTTACAGACTTCAGGTCACTAATGGCTGCATCAAGTTCATCTTCAGTTATCAGTTCATCCAGGGTACAGCACTGGATCACAGTTAAAGGAAGGAGTCGGTATATTGTTAGGAAGCGGTTGAGTACCCTCTATGGAGGGCCACAGACAAGCAGGCGTAAAGCTGCCTGTAGTAGGCTGCAAATGCTTCTGAAATATCTTGGGCTGTAGTGACTATAGATGCCGAGTCATCAGTGACCTGCGGATATATCATGAGGCAATGTTTCGAGTCACCAGTTGATATGAGGATCACATCGTTTTTGTTGCCTTGTTTGTAGATATGTTGGGAGGTCGCCCTCCAACAACAGCATGCTTCACACAAGAATAGTTGCCATAGTGCAGACTTTTCTAGATCGAGCGGATGGGTGAGCTCCTAAGTGGTCACCCGGTTCATCCTAGTCTCATTGTCAAATATGTGAGTTTCCAGGTCTGCAGTGCTTGCTGCCTATCTCTCTATTTACGCTTGAGGTAACCCCTCACCTTCCTGCCAATTGTTGAATTATTGCCCGCCTAGAGAGTGTCAGGGTTTTGCACAGACCCAGTATTAGTATCAAACTAGAAGCTGAGCTCGCTAGACAGGTGTTCCATGATTATCTAATCTATCAGGAGCCATACATTATAAAGGGCCACATAGGGCAAGTAGAAGAGGCTGAGCTGCAGAGCCGAAGGAAATGTGGAGAAAAAGCATTAATGCTCCCACCATGATGGAAACGTCCATCGATGAAAAGTAGCCATAGTCAATTTGGGACATCAACTTAGTGGAGGCCAACAAGTGGCAATAGGCCCTTCCACATGGATTCCAAGCCCTCCAGCCATCACAAAGACCCAATGAGGCCAACCAGTAGTTTAAGGAACGGGACCAAGCCTGTCAATTCTGAGCGAAAGGGTAGAACATGTCAAGAAGCAGATCAACCACTGCATTAAAGTTACCCCAAGGACCAATGAGCCCCTGCGGCAAGTCGGACATGAGCCGGGTCAGGTTGTGGAGAGTTTGTGATTGCAAGTGTGGAGGAATGTAGACACTAAACATTTTATCATGTATTCTGTACAGTGCACCCATCACCCTCACGTACTTACCCAAGGGGTCATGTAGTATTAGGGTGACTACAAGGGAAAAATTCTTATGGAGGAGGATGGTCATTCCTCTTGAACCTCTTTCAAAGCCAGCGTGGAAGACAGAATTGTAACCACATTTTCCAAGCAAGTGGCACGTAGTGCCCTTAAATGCATCTCCTGTAATATTACTATTCCTGGTCAAAGTTGATGAATACATTTGAGGACCATTGTCCATTTGATATGGTCCAGAAGGCCATTGCCATTCCAGGAGAGGAGACTAGGGCTGATCATCTAGCTCGGTGATATGTGAAATATGTATTTTTTCGGAAGGAGAGCAGACAGGTTCTCCACGGAGAATGGACAGTGGCCAAACCCAAAAAGCAATAAATAACAACAAAGCAATCATCTAAGACTCATTACAGTACTCCCAATTTGACCCACCCACACCTCTACATGGAAGCATATGTCGCCCAATAATGTTCCCCAACAAATCATAAAACACATCACTGGGACTTCGAAAAGACCTCCTACAAGCATTACTAGGGACATTGGGTCACGGATGAGTAAGAGTCAGTTCAGAGAGCACGAGAAGTCATGGTAAGGCTGTCAAAGATGGCAGGTCATTGGACACATATATATCACCTGCTGTTGGGGAATCACAGTATACAAAAAGGTGAGCAACCCAATATACCCTTGCGGGCTCGGGCAAGGTTTGTAAGAGAGAATGGCCAGCAAGGGGTTTTGTTTATTCTAAGATTTTTACAGCACCGTTAGGACTTGTTTAGGATTAATCACAGTACCTAAGCATGAGTTTAATCAGTGGCTGTTAAATTCAATTCAGGGGAAACAAGGAACATAAGATGTTACCACACTAACATCAAACTTAAGCATGAATGCTCAATAAAACGAGAAACCAGGATTTATTGTCTGAAAGTTATTATTGAACTTCAAGGCAAAATATATAAATTTCTGTACAAAAACAATGAACAATCATGAAGAATAGGGTGCATACATGGATATAATGAGGATATTCAAGGCCTTGGTTGCTTGTCCTTGGACATATCCAAATTTAAGTCCAGACTGCTACGTCACAGTAGTTGATTGGTTTTAACTCAAAGTCAGAAGAAAATCAAAAGATGACTTGAGACAAACTAGGCAGAATTGGACTGAACAGGTCGACGTTTCGGTCTTATTATGGTTATTCTTAAGACCATCATCAGGACTACAAAGTGGTATATACAATTGATGACCCTCTGTAAAAAAACAACAATAAATTACAATATGTACAGTTCTAGTTGAATACCTGGATATTGACATAGAATTATTATGACAAAGCTAGAAATATTTACATTTTAATATTTACACTAAACATATTTGCATTACATTGCTAACATTTAACATTTCATGATAAATAAAATTAGTCGGTGTGGCGACTAAAGTGATTCAATTTGAGAAAAAGACAGTCAACTTAGAAAACTTCACTGGGTTATTCAAGAATGCTAAGCCTAATGGGCAGAATTTGCTTGAAGTATTGATTGCTGGGCACCGAATTGTGGCTTACACTTACTTTTCAAAATAGAGACGGTGTCAGTTAAAAATTCTTGATGGCACCGGTACTTTTGAGGTTGGGCACAGAAGTAAATCAATTGTGCATGAAGTACACTAGAAGGAACAAAATATAACTATAATTCCTGTTTAGTGTAGGAAAAAACTCTTTTTTATATTTAGAGTTAGAACATTTACCTTGCAACGAGTTAAGCGAAGCAGTAGAGGGACTCTGATAGTTAGTCCACTTTTGGTTGAAGATCAATTGTCTCAGAATAGGAACTGAATGAAAAAGAATTGTGCAAATGATATAGCGTTGTTTGGTTTTACATAGTGGCGCATAAATCATAAGGAATTGTGTTTAAATTAGAAATATTGCAGTTAATCCTCTAAAAAACTGCATGTATATTTTTTAAAAATTAGTAACCAGTATTTTCCGATTGCACAGTTGTGTAATTATCGAATATATTGTAACAATTTTACAATGTTAATTACACATCAGTTATTAGGGCACTAGGCAGAGCTAACGTTATGGGCAATAAATGGAAGTCTGAAGGAACCATCTGGTATTAGGGCACTTGGCAGGGTTTACGTTATGAGCAATGGAAAAAACCACAGGACTTAAAAGTACCATTGAAAATATAGCCCCTTTAAATGCTGAAAAATAGGTTCCTGTTGCAAGTGGTTGTGCCCAACTATGCACAAGGCAAGGCTAGTTAGGTTGTTAAAAATCAAGGATGATGATTCCAGCAAGTGCGCAAAAGCGGGTGTCATGAACCGGCTTTTTTTTGGAGAGATTGCAGACGCGCATGCGCAAGGAGCCGGCTCTAAATCTACTTACTTGGGAACAATCCGCCTTGGAACGTCAATGAAGTACGATCGAGAGGATGTAACAGTGTTGCAGTTACACTCTCTTTATATATCGTTCATAGGCTGGCTAACCCTCGCGTGGTCTCGCGATATTCTGTGACGCGGTTAGTGACTTGTTGTATATTGGTAATCGCGGCGGCCATCTTAGTGTGTTCCCGGCGCGTTTAAAAGCATATTTAGAGTTTGTGCAAATAAATTTATGAAATGAATAGTGAGTTATTAAACATAGTCGAGGGAGACTGATTGGTCAAGTGGTTGTATTTTAAAGAAACGCGTCGCTATTTTACTATTAGCGCTCTTTATGAAAAAAGCACGGGTTGTGTCAAAGTAACCAGTAATTATCAAAAAAATATTACTGGAAGTACATTCAATGTTATATTCACCCGACAATGTATGAGATGGCATAGATGTCATTAAAAATATGGCGGCAAATTATTATGGAGTTAATTGCAATGGAGGCTCACATCAGGTTTCAGTGTGGGGATACAGACTAACTAGTGGCAATCAAATCTGTCACCGGACAGGTGCTCACAGGCTAGCCACTTAGGGTCTTTACAGTCAAAATAAAGCAGTATTGGGATACATACTAACCAGTGGCAATTGAATCTGTCACTTAATGGGTGCTCACAGTCTAGCCACTTGAGGTATTTACAGTCAAAGTATGTCATTATTCCAATCTGGTATACACATTCATGTTTAAGTACTGGCAGACATATAATAATGTGTACAAATGTAGTTGAGAAAATGTTACTGAAGCAGATTAGGTTAGGCAGGCCAGAGTGTGCCATTCGGTGCATGAATTAAGTCCATTTTTAACACTATTGGCCATCTCAATCCAGCGGTTTTCATGAATAATCAGACTCTTGTCACCGTTTTTTTGTCTGATTGAGGGTTTGACAACATCGATAACCCACCATGTCATTTCTTTTTCTGAATGTTTGGCCAGGGAGTAGTGTTCAACTAAGGGAGCGTTTTCCACTTTGCAGCGAATCCGGGATTGATGTTGAAGGATTCGCTGCTTAATCATTTGGGTGGTTTTCCCTATGTATACTTGACCACATGGGCATTGTATACAGTAGATGACGTTGGTGGTTCGACAGTTGGAAAAGTGTCTGATGGTGAATTCACGTTCGTTGATCACAAAAGTTTTAATGTTTGTAGTTGTTTTACAGGCCCTACAATTGTTGCATCTATAGTGACCAAGAATTGGGGATAGCTGTTTCATGTTGTCAACAGTGTTGGCATCCTGTTTATCGTAAGCATGAACTAAATGATCTCTAAGATTCCGCCCGCGCTTGAATGAGAACATTGGTTTATCTCTGAGTTCAGGTAGCTCATGTAGGAGAGGCCAATTCTTTGTAACAATCTTTTTCAGTTGCTGACTGTGTGTTCCAAATGTGGTTACACACACTAGTGGTGCCTGATTGTTTTTGGTCTTAGTTTGCATCAGAGCTTCACGGTCATTATACCATGCACGTTTCATGGAATTCTTCAGTAGTTTATTTGGATAACCTCTTTCCAGTAGTTTAATCCTCAGAATTCTAGCCTCGTGAAAGTAATCACACCGTTTGTAGCAGTTTCTGCGTAATCGCAGAAACTGCCCAAATGGTAGCCCATCTCGAAGAGATTTTGGATGGTGGCTGTTGTATTTGAGTAGGGTGTTGCGGGTGGTAGGTTTGGTATACAAGGTTGTATATATTGTGTTATCCTTACTGACTTTGATTGTTAGATCAAGAAAGTTCATTTCATGGGCATGGTAGTCCAAGGTGAATTGTAGTTGTGGATTTCTTTGGTTTACCCATCCATGAAATTCTTTCAGTAGTTCTTGTGGACCTTTCCATATTAAGAACACGTCATCTATATATCTTAGCCAACAGGATATGTTGGCTAAGAATGGATTAAGGTTGTTGTAGATGAACTCATTCTCAAAGTGGTTGACATAGATATTAGCTATGTTGGGGGCGTACACAGCCCCCATTGCCACGCCTTTCAGTTGTTGGTAAAACCTTTTTTCAAAAAGGAAAAAGTTTTGGCACATTGAGATCCTAATGCATTCCACTATAAATTTGCTAGGGACAGAATGTGGTCTATCTCGGCTGTCGAGGAGGTTTGTGATAAGTTCCAGCACTTCGTTTTGTGGGATGTTAGTATATAGACTATTTATGTCCATAGTCACAAGGTATTCATGTTCAGGGTCATATATATGATTCTCCAGTTTGGTGATTACAGCAGTCGTGTCCCTAATGTATGTATCGGACTCGGTAACAAAGGGTCTGATAAAAAAGTCTGCGTACTGAGCTAGTGGTTTGAGAATTGAGTTGCAGCCGGCCACAATGGGTCTTCCTGGTGGTTTAGTGGCGTTCTTATAGATTTTGGGGAGGATATAAATGGCTGGCACAGTTGGTGACTCATTGATAAGAAAAGTAGCTTCTTTTTGGCTCAGCCATCCTCCTTTGTATCCATGCTCACTGAGTTGTTTGATTTCCTTTTCTAAGAGGGGGGTTGGATCAGATTTTAGTAGTCTGTAGTTGTCAGTTATAGAGAGTTGATCTAACATCTCTTGCCTATAGGCTTCCCGATCCCATAGTACCAAGCCTCCCCCTTTATCAGCAGGTTTAATTACTGTGTCCTTAAGGGATTCAAGGTTTTTTAGAGCTAGATGTTCTTCCTTGTTAAGGTTGTTTCTGCAAAAGATTTTTTGGGTAAATAGTGACTCAGTTTCAATTAGGACTGCATTCTCAAAGGTTAAGATGTTTTTAGAGACCATATTGTTTGGAGGAAAAAATGTTGAGGGCGGCTTAAGTCCAGTAATATTCTTTTCTGGTATGCTTTCTTTCGAGGCAAAAAAGTTTTTAAGTCGAATTGTTCTAAAGAATTTGTAGAGTTCACACTTGGTTACAAATTGATTATTCCTATAAGTAGGAACAAAGGATAGGCCTGACGAAAGGACAGATGTTTCAGCCTCAGACAAAGTGTGCTTGGACAAATTGAATATTGGAATGGTAGATAAATTGTCTACCACTGGTAGAACTGATTCCGCGTTTGTCTCTGGCCGGGGGTGTATTGGTTTCTGTACCATCCTCGTTTCGCACCTCTGGGTTTCGGAGGTTGACCTCTCCCTCTCCTGTTGTCCTGACCTAAAAAAGGACGTGAAGTTGATGGCTGTTGGTCAAAGGGGGGTCTGTAGTGACCTGTTGGTATTTGGTCACCGTCGGATTCTGAACCAGTCTCAGAAAAGGTTGCTCTTTTCTGTTGTTGTTGGTTGGGATTGGGGCCTCTAGGATTGTTTTGGGCCTGGTAAAAATCTTTTTGTAAATAAGGGTATGTTATTTCTCTGTTGTATTTACGGATATCCTTTTGGAGCTTGTCTGTTTTTTTCATGGAGTTAAATTCTTCAAACTCTTTTATTGTTTGTGATACTTTGTCTAAAAGAGCTTTAGCGTTGGTGATGTTGGAGTCACTATTAATTTTATTTTCAAGTGTCTCAATTTCTTTTAGAAGGATTTTGATCTGTTTAGCCGCAGTTTCAATGCTGAGCACCATCCAGGTGCGTGAGCACTTATTGGCTGCGTGGCTGAACCCAGTTTTAAATTCACCGTCCTCAGTAAAGATGATGGGAATGTTACGAATCTGTAGGCCGGTGGGGATTATATTGGCACTAAGGCAATCTGTCAGGAACTTAGCGTGGAGTTCGGTTCTCACTAATTTCTTTTTTAGGCGTTCTAGTTGATTAAGATCAGATTCTAACGGTGAATTTACTGGTGTGCTTCTGTTGCCTAATAAAGATGGTCCAGAGGCAATTTTCTGAATGTAATCATCAGTGTAAGACAAGGTCTCTGCTTCAGACATAGAAGCACGACTGATGACCAAAGAGGAGATTACGTTGATTAGAGGAACTGTTCACTGACAGTTTTACCACTTAAGAAAATGGCTCACAGCAGAGGTTTTCTGCGCAAATACAGTATACAAAAAGGTGAGCAACCCAATATACCCTTGCGGGCTCGGGCAAGGTTTGTAAGAGAGAATGGCCAGCAAGGGGTTTTGTTTATTCTAAGATTTTTACAGCACCGTTAGGACTTGTTTAGGATTAATCACAGTACCTAAGCATGATTTTAATCAGTGGCTGTTAAATTAAATTCAGAGGAAACAAGGAACATAAGATGTTACCACACTAACATCAAACTTAAGCATGAATGCTCAATAAAACGAGAAACCAGGATTTATTGTCTGAAAGTTATTATTGAACTTCAAGGCAAAATATATAAATTTCTGTACAAAAACAATGAACAATCATGAAGAATAGGGTGCATACATGGATATAATGAGGATATTCAAGGCCTTGGTTGCTTGTCCTTGGACATATCCAAATTTAAGTCCAGACTGCTACGTCACAGTAGTTGATTGGTTTTAACTCAAAGTCAGAAGAAAATCAAAAGTTGACTTGAGACAAACTAGGCAGAATTGGACTGAACAGGTCGACGTTTCGGTCTTATTATGGTTATTCTTAAGACCATCATCAGGACTACAAAGTGGTATATACAATTGATGACCCTCTGTAAAAAAACAACAATAAATTACAATATGTACAGTTCTAGTTGAATACCTGGTTATTGACATAGAATTATTATGACATTATGTTGGGGGATCACAGCAGTGCGGAAGAGCCGCATTGTCCCCTGGTTGATGCTGCAACCCAGGATGTACAATGTTCGAAGGTGCAGAGGACTGATTACGGACTCCATTCCTGTTTTTAAATTTACAACATTGGTGAGAGCAAGGGTAAACACCAGATGATTGTGAGACTCTCGTGTTACGCCACCCAGTGTCCCCTGGCGGATTATGACTGCAAAGTGACCTTTGCTAAGCTGCCCACTCCCAAGCCACCTTCAGAGCGTCAGAGTGTCTAAAAAGTAGGTATGGGAAACATGTATCCCTCGCAGTTTGTCAGGTAAAAGAAATATGTAGGGGACAGACATGGCTCCAGGCCTCTGCTTCACCACATCAAATGATTTGCATTGCAGCTGGATCCCCCTCATACATTCACGGAATATCTTGATCCATTTTGATTGATATTGGAGAGTTTCTTGGGTGCACGCTTCACGCAAGACTGTGTAGTGGTCCCAGTAGTTGAGGCTTCATACAAACAGTTTTCATGTCACTGATTGGCAGGCCAGTTCCACCGCGAACCATAGTGATAGGGAGCCTTCAGAAATCCAAGATTGAAGCCAGATCTCTACAAACGCCATTGAGCGAGAATCTCAACCCCCACAAGGAATCCCAACAAGCAGAGGTTATTTCAACAGGATCAATTTTCAGGGTCTTCAGATTCAAAAGGTTTGCAGAGTAGATACTCTAGCTTTAATGTATGAAGAATCATTTCCAAAAGTGGATAGGTGATTTTCAGCCTCTGTCACCCGACCCGCTACAATTGTGGAGATCTTTTAGCAATAGGGCCACATCCATTCAGACCTCTCCTATTTTAGATTCCAGATCTTCCTTGGATCCCTGGAGGGCCTGGAGGATATGATGCACATCAAGAGACCGCACCGGCCAGTGAAGGCCCCCTGTCAGTTTCCTTTGAAGGTCAAGTGCCGATGAAGCAAACCTTGAGGTTCCATGACGATCGTAAGTGGTGTTTTTTGACTCGCACGAATATGGTCGAGTCTGGTATCTATGAACCGCAAATGACGAGTTTAGTGGGTGTACTCAGTTTCGCTGTGCTAACCTAAACCGTTCGGTTGTTTCGTGGGTTCCTACATCTGAGCCCATGGGTTCCATCTTAGGTACGGCATCCATTTTGTCTCTTGCCCTCAAGTAGCCAGCGGACGGACGCTGTCCGTTTCGCGACCCTGGGATTCCCAAGACTCTTGCGGAAGACACGTTTCCTTTGAAAGTGTCTTTATGATGAGGGGGATGATACTGTAAGGCAGATGGCCCCGCTCGAGGCTCATCTTGCCGTGCCGGTCTATTGTCTTAGCCGTGCATCTCATTAGGCGCGTCCCTTTGATGCTTGCAACTCGTGTTTCCCGATACCACCCCCTTTTACACCCTTTCCGATCTCCCCACTGTTTCTGCCTTCCTCTGCACCTGTTTCTGTTCTTCCTTCGATCTGTTTACTGCCAATTGGAATGTACTAATGGTGGGAAGATGGGTTTTTACAGTTGGGAACCACCAAATGTTTCCGTACTTATGTTCCGGGCCCTGAATACATGAAGGCAACCCCTTCTGGCGTTTATTATGGGAACCAAGTTGTAAACCTTTGTGTATCATGTCTATCTATGAGAGAAATGTGTATAAAAGGAGCGACCCACAGTAGCAATTTGAAGCAGTCTCCCAGAACTTACACGTGTTGTACTTCTTGTGACTTCTGTGTTCCCTGCAGTAATAAACCTCGAATCTTTGACTCCGAAGGAAGTGTCCCGTGTCTCTGTCATTTGTACGCCGGAACAGGTTACCCACGAAGGTTTCAGGTGTTTACCCCTGGCACCGCTGGGTCTTAGAATAACCCAGTCCTTCAGTTGGCGCCCAACGTGGGGCTGCATCAGTGGTACCGGTCCAAGCCCGACGATCGTGAGGAACTTCGTGTGAAATCTCTGAGGGAAGGTGCACCCCGCTTCATCGATCCTGTTGTCGAAACAAGTGGCCTGACGACTTTTCCCGCGAAGATTCCCGCCTCCTGACGGCTGCGACGGACTGCTGCCCTGACTGTAGACCTGTTTTGGCGCCTGGCGTAGACCTTGGTACAGCGAGACGATTGACGGGCCTTCCTGGTGACGCCATCGATCTTTGAGTTAAGTATTTGTGGGTCGCTCCCAGAGTCCTTAGTTGTGGTTGCTTAATTGTTGCATGGTTCCATTGCATTTGTGGTTCTTCGTACTTGTTTCTTTGTTGTGATATTTGACGCCTGCAGTCGCCAAAAACCGAGGGTTTTTGCTCTTTGCTGGGACTTGGTAAATCCCGTAACCCTTGAAGTTTGTGAAACTCAGCTAGTGTGCAAGATGCCTGGCCGTAGTACTTTGTTCAGTTGTTTTAGTCGTTGTGGTGCGGATTCCCGATTGGAGGACTCGTGTCCGATACCTCCGGTTGAAACTCCAACTTATGAATTATATAGCAAGCATGGATTAGGTCCGATTACCTTTAATGAATATTGGATTTGTTACACTAGAAAGGACGGTGTCCTTAGTTGGCCACCTCATGGTAGTTTCGAGACCCCGATTTTAGATAACCTTGAGGCTAAATCGTTTAAGAAAAAATCAAGGCCGGCCATGTTTGATGCCTTTCGGTTGTGGCGCAAAGAAGCCAAACAGAAAGAAATCAGACAGACAAAACGTAATCAGATAGATGGAGTTGCTGCCATAGTAAAGAAAGCAGAACAGTTTCAGCGAGATAAGGAGGAAAAGGAATAGGAAGTTTTTGATAGGCTTCAGCGTATGTCTATAGATAAATGTTACCCCGCTTTGCCAATGGAGTCGGATAAGAAAGAGGAATCAGTTGAGGACCCTTTACTGTCCTACCTTCTGAAATCACCACCTCCGTACGCCCAGGGAACCGCAGTTCCTGTGGTCCCCCCTGTACCTGTCCCTGCACCTGTTCCTCAACCTGTTCCTCAACCTGTACCCGTTCTTCTGACTGTTCCTGCTCCTTTGCCTACTTCTATTCCTACTGCTCCACCGCTTGTACTTCCTCATACTCCTGCTCCCGCTGCTGCTCCTGTTCTACTTACTCCTGCTGTTTTGTCTGTTTCCGACTCTTCTCTTGTTAATCCCCTCTGTTATACTTCTCCATCTACCCGACGTCGCAGCCCCTCTGTTGCTGCTAACTTTTTCAATTCTCTTGGACCTATTCTTGAGTCCGCTGGTTCGGACGGTCCCCAAAGACGTAGTCAGCTTCCCGGTAATAGGGAACGTGCTGCATTATATAATATGGCGATGGCTTGGATGAGATACCCTCTTAGAAATCCTCCAGGTGCGGTGCTTGATACGTTCTGTCAATTCAATATACCGACACAAAGATACGTTTTCGAAGAAATTTGCAAAGTTTTGCGTGATCAAATATCGGCCGATGCATCGGACGATGTGTTGACCGCTTTGACTAATCTGCAGCTCCAGTTTTTGAGCGGAATGATAGTCGATTCAAATGTTCGACGCGCTGTTGAGCAGTTGTTATCTTTTCGTCCTTCTATAATGCCTCGGGCATTGTTTGTAGAAGACATTGAGGGATCACCAGCAGCGCCTGTTCAGTATCCCATGCGTGAAGTTCCACCAGTGTGGATGCAGGGTAATGCTGCAGCTCAACCTCCGATCTTGCCACATTTCCAGAGAGTGTGGATACATCTCCCGTGGAAACGATCAGAAGTTCTCCAGGTGAAGCAATCTTTGCCTGACCCTCGCAAAAATCCTGCAGGGTATTATAAAGAATTATCGCAGCTCGTAGACGCTACGATAATGATTCTTGCCGATATCGATATGCTGTTTGGCAATGTCGTACCGCAACCGGTATGGGCAAAGATTCGTCAAGAAAACCATGTGGCAGAATTAGGTGGTGATTGGGCTGCTCTTACCGCGGCAGACACACGACAAATTGGTGGGGCTAAACCTGAACAGCTCATTACCGATCTCCCTCAGAGGATCATTACCCTAATGAAAACGCTTATGCCAGCTATGAAAGTAAATTGGGATAAGTTGTCTGCTTGTAAACAAAAGAAGGATGAGAGCGTCTCTGATTTCTTTACGAGATTTGAGGAGGCTTTCATTGACCACAGTGGTCAAGACATGGGTACCGAAGGTGCTCAAAGGTTGTTTGTGGACAAATTTGTTTCAAATTTACTGCCTGACTTAAGCAACAAATTACAAAATTCTGAAAGTGCGTGGGCTGTTTCTACTTCTGCTCAAATATTGGCTACGGCTCAATATTATGAGAATAGGGAGAAAGAGGAGAACAATCGTGCTGACAAGAAAACGAAAGAGCTCAAAACTAAAGTGTTGTTGCAACAGGCGTACCCTCCGCGTTCGAATCAGAATGACTCGCAACAACGTAATCGATCGCAGTCTCAGTCAAATAGGTCACAATCACGTAATGATTTCTCTTCACAGAGATCGTCGTTAGGATACAATCAGTGTGCCTATTGTAGACAGGCGGGTCATTTGAAATTCGATTGTCCAGTCCTCAATGAGCGTAATAGTGGTAATTCGTCTAGAGGAGGTCATGGTGGTTCTCAACAGACATCACGTGGTAGAGGTCGCGGTGCTCAGAACGATCGTTCTACTAACACTTCTGACTCCAATAATTGTTTTGATCAGCGTGGATCGTTGCAAGGGCGATCTGCTCAGTACAATGTAGATGATTATTACGTCGATCAGGATGCTGACGACGGTAATTACTAGGACAGCCATAGACAAGGAGAGGGAGTGGTATCAGTTCCGGTTGATCAGAGAGGGCCTTACGTCGCAGTTGCCACCTCGGGCGTCGTTGAGCCTTTTCTGTTGGACACTGGTGCAGCAAAAAGTTCCATAATGCATTCGAAACTCCCTGGCGCACCTTTGTCTGGCTTAACAAATGTTTCCGTTGGATTCTCTGGCGCCCCTGTTAGCAATGCGGTTTCGCACCCTTTGCCTCTTACAATTGGGCCGCGTGAGCTCAAAGCTCCATTGATTTTGACCACTGGGTGTGGTGAAAATCTCTTGGGCCTGGATTTGCTAAAACGTTTGTATGCGACTTTGTATTGTTCTCCTGCGGGAGTGAAGCTTACTTTGGGTGAGAGAGTTATCTCTCCAATGTACTTGTCTCTCGATAAGCTTCCACCGGAATTGAGTTCTCTTCCTGCATCTTTGTGGGCAACAGGTCCCAATGACGTGGGCCTGCTTGACATCTCCCCTTATGTTGTTCACTTGAAACCTAATGTGCGTTTGCCACGTATTCCCCAATATCGTATCTCCCTTGATGGTGAACGAGCACTGTTAGCCATCATCTACGATTTCATTGAGAAAGATGTTATCGAGGAGACTCGGGGAAATGTGTGCAACAGTCCTGTGTTGCCCATTCTGAAACGTACTGATCCTTCGAAACCACCTGTTTATCGTTTTGTTATCGATTTACGGGAGGTAAATAAAATTGTGATTCCTCAGTTCCCTGTTGTGCCTGACATCACGGCGCTACTGACTCTGATTCCAGCCTCTGCATCTTGGTTTTCAGTGATCGATCTGAAGAATGCGTTCTTCAGCATCCCGATTGTTGAAGAAAGCAGAGACCTTTTCGGTTTCTCTCTTGGTGGTCGCAGCTTCCAGTTTAAGCGTGCTCCTCAGGGCTACTGTGAAAGTCCATCGATATACAGTCAAGCCTTGAAGGGCCAACTAGATGCGTTTGTGTTGCCGGCTGGTGCAGCCTGATCCAATATGTTGACGACTTATTGGTGGCTGCAGATACTCAGGACATTTGCAAAATTGCCACGGTATCGTTGTTGCAACATCTCTGTGACTTCCATCACAAGGTGTCTCCTTCTAAACTTCAATATTGTTGTCAAGAAGTAACCTATCTAGGTCACTTATTGTCAAAGGAGGGAAGAAGGTTGACCCCAGAGAGAATTGCAGCGATTGCCCGAATGACTGTGCCAACAACTCAGAGAGATGTGCGTGCCTTTTTGGGCATCACGTTATACTGCAGAAAGTGGATCCCAAATTTTTCACTGTTAGCGAAACCATTGGTGGCTCTTACGTGTAAGGATGTTCCAACTCCTTTACCATGGACGGAAGAATGTCAGAAAAGTTTTTCTGAATTGCGTGACGCGTTATGTTCGGCTCCTGTGTTAGGCACCCCTGACTACAGTAAGCCGTTTACACTATACGTGCACGAGAGAGAAGGTTGTGCGTTGAGTGTGTTGACGCAACCTTTTGGTGGTAAGCAGCGTCCATGTGCATATTTTTCCTCGACCTTGGACCCAGTAGCTAGAGCATTGCCGAGTTGTTTGAGAGCAACAGCGGCAGCTGCAGTGTCCATCCGACAATCAGCAGGATTGGTCATGGATAATATGCTTACGGTGATGGTTCCGCACGCAGTTGACACTCTCTTAAATCGTACGAAAACTCAGCACTTGACGAGTGCAAGGTTGTCTGGGTACGAGTTGACGCTCTTGGCAAGTCACATTCAGATAAAACGTTGTAATGTCCTGAACCCGGCGACTTTGTTACCCATTAGCATGGAATCAGACGAAGTAACCCCTCATGACTGCTACTTGCGGACTGAGGAGGAAACAAAAGGTCGTGTGGACCTTAAAAACACTCCTTTGGAAGATCCCGATGGGACTTTGTATGTGGATGGTTCATGTTTTAAATTGCCAAATGGTGATGTCACGACTGCGTATGCTGTGGTAACTTTGAATACTGTCGTGGAAGCTGCGAGATTGAATCAGAACTCTGCTCAAGCTGCAGAACTGATCGCTTTGACTAGAGCGTGTGTGTTGTCGAAAGGGAAACGGGTGAATGTGTTTACCGACAGCCAATATGCTTTTGGCGTTGCCCATAGCTTTGGACGATTGTGGAGAGAGAGAGGTTTTATGACATCGCATGGCACTAAGATTCAACATGGACAGCTTGTGAATGATCTTTTGGATGCACTCACGTTACCTAAGCAGGTGGCGATTGTTAAATGTAGTGCGCATCGTAAGGTGACAGATGATGTTGGTCGTGGTAATGCGTTTGCGGATGAGACTGCTAAGGAGACTGCCCGGAACCTTAGCACTAGAATGTATGTGACGAGTTCGGTTAGGTGGCCTACAGAGACTAGTATGTGCGAGGATACCATCGAGAGTGTGAAAACGATACAGAATGAGGCCACCGAGACCGAAAAGACAAAATGGAAAGAGAGTACGGGAAAGTTGGATGCGAATGGTTGTTGGATTGATTTGTCAGAGCACAAGAGGTGGATGTTGCCAGATGCGTATGTATTAGCTGTTGTGACGATGGCACATGGGTTAGCACATATTAGCGCGAAAGGTATTTGTAAGTTGTTGTCCCCTGTGTGGAAGAATGATGGTATCACGAAGTGTGCTGAGAGATTGGTGAAGAATTGCATGATATGTATGATGTGCAATCCTGGTAAGGGAACCCCTACACCTCCTGGCCATTTTGCTCCCCCTTCATGTCCGTTTGAAGTGATCCAGCTAGACTTCATCCATATGGAGCAATGCAATAACCTGAAATATGTTTTAGTTGTGGTTTGCGCATTCTCCCGATGGATTGAAGCCTACCCTCTTAAAGACAACACTGCTATGTCCACTGCGAAAATCCTACTGAAGGAATACTTTCCTCGGTATGGAATGCCACGAATTGTATGGTCTGATAACGGAAGTGAGTTTGTAGGGAGTGTGATGAAGAGTGTGTGTAAGGGCCTTGGAATTACTCAAAAATTCCATAGCACCAATCATCCCCAGTCAGCAGGTTTGGTTGAAGGGTATAATGGCACCCTTAAACTCAAACTAGCGAAGATTCAGGCTACGACTGGTCTTTCGTGGCCTGACGCTTTGCCTCTAGCTCTGTTGTCAACAAGGGCGACTGTACACTCCCGAGTAGGGCTCAGTCCCTATGAAATAGTGTTCGGCCGTCCTGCGAATGTTTGGGGGGTCCCTAGACCAAGTGTGTTTTCTGATCTTGAGTATCCAATGTTGATCGATTATCTTCATGATCTGACTGCTAAACTGAGGTTAATTCACCAACAGGTCTTTGAAGCACTGCCGACGCAGACGGAGGGTCCAGGCCACCAGCTCCAGCCCGGAGGCTGGGTGGTGACGAGGAACTTTGGAAGGAAAAGAAACCTCGAGCCTCGTTTTACTGGACCCTTCCAGGTCCTCCTTGCCACGAGAACTGCTGTCCGTTTGGAAGGCCGGAAGAACTGGGTGCATGCCACCCACACCAAAAAGGTACCTATACCTTTACCGGCGGACTCGTGGGTGAGGAAAGGCATTGCTTCATCTGAAACGGAAAGATTGCAGACCTTCGTACCCTTTAGCGACGCCGAACCTGTCGGAGAATCCTCAGTGCAGCAGAACGACATTGTTGAACCTTTGTCATTGCGAAGCTCAAGATCTGAACAATTGACTGATCAACAGAACTCTGTTCCTTCATCGGACCCATTGTTCGACGAACAGACACGTCCTGGAAAGAGCCGATACTTTTTGCGATCTAACACCAAGGACAAATAAAATTTGCTTTTGTTCCTCGACATCTACGTTACCCCATTGCCACGATCAGTCTAAACACTCGTAATTTGTAAATATTGAGTTTTTTCCCACATCTGTGTTTTTGCCTCCACAGCTGAAAGACTTTGTGCATATTTGTGAAATAAAGATACCTTCCATCCAGGTGTACCGTAGGGCCGCGCGTGTACTTCCTTCTGGTTAGTAGGTCTTGACACTAGGTCAAAGACCGTCGGTTCCTGGGAACTCCTAGGGATTGACTACTGCTACACAGAACGAAGTGTGTCAAGAAACGTTGCGGACGGTTTTAGGGGATGGCGTTTTCAAAACTTGTGGACTTGGAAAAAGCTCAGGCGCAAAGATTCAAACTGCAACAAATTACCCGTACCAAATGTTTTATGTTTCAGGTGTTCCTTCTGTTTTTAATTGTTTCCTCATTATTGGCGGGTGGGGTGTATTATATGATACAGTACTTCCTACCTTCTGCCATACCTACTCCTACTTCTGAACCTAAACTTACCACCACTGTGTCCCCTCATTCCTTTCACATTTTACCTCAACACGAGCAGGCTAGACGTGCAGAATTCAGAAATAATTCCTTTATTCAGCTTCTACATCAGCATCAGTTAGTGGTTAATACTACTAATTGCTGGGTGTGTGGGTTAATGCCACATACCACGGATAAGGGAATTCCATATCTGGTCCTTCCTTATAGTTCCCAGGGTTCAGCTCGAGCATTCCAAACAATGTTTCGAAGCGCACTAGATTCCTACCCCAATCGAGAGCCACGTCCTTCCCACTTTGGTCCTGGTCCGTATCACAAACCTTTGGCTATAGCGATCGCTGATTTAGATAGGGATATCTATGAGCCTTCGCTCATCCCAGAGGAAGAGGTGCTAGCCTATAGGGACCTGAGTGAGGCTGAGTATAGTGCGCTCGTGGGTGAAAGACAGCTTAGAAGCTCGTCTCCGATATGGATCGTACCCCACCTTGGTAATTTTTGTCTAAAAGGTCGTGGCCGAAGACCGAGAGCTCATCTTGGAGAGAGTGCTTGCTCCGAGACGTATGTCTTGCCGATGCTCTCGTCCCCTGTGTTTCTGACTGCCAAGGGTACGTACTTTGTCTGTCATGATCGTGCGTATACGTGGTTGCCCTCCGACTTTGCGGGCACATGTTATATCGCAAATTTGTTGCCTCCGACATTCACCGTAGATGCAGACTATCACAAGACTAGAGTTGTGAGGGGCGTGATTAGCGAAGAGGACACTGCCGGTCAAGAGGCAGGAGACTTTTTCAAGGGTTTCTTTCCGTTTTGGGGCCTATGGTCAATAGTAGGAACCTGAGACAGTTGACTCGAGTAGTGGAATCGACAGCTAATATCACTGCCAGTGCCCTTGGTAATATCACAGCAGAACTTCAGGCGGATAGGCTCATGACGTTACAAAACCGTATGGTTTTAGACGTTGTTTTAGCAGATCGAGGTGGAGTATGTAAGGTGATCCATTCGAGCTGCTGTATTTTCATTCCAGATAACGCTCCGACCGTCTATCAAGCCATCTCAAAGTAGCATAAAATCTCTGAGTCCATACACGTGGACGTAGGGGATTGGACGCTACTTGGGTGGTTTTGGGGCCTAATGTCGACTTGGGGTTGGAAGATTCTGATGATCGTCGGAGTTGTTGCGGCGTTTCTGTTCACGTGTTGCCTTTGTGTGCAGTGTGGTCCTGCCTTATGTGTCCTCTGTGCTACGACGTGTATAAGACAGCCGCCTGTTACCAAAGGAGCTCAGATGGATAGAATTATGCTGCAGCAACATCTAGATGGTCTGATGAATATCGAATATGATTCTGACTAGTGCTTGCCTACATGAGGGCAAAAGGAGCGTCTGAGGTTCCGTGACGATCGTAAGTGGTGTTTTTTGACTCGCACGAATATGGTCGAGTCTGGTATCTATGAACCGCAAATGACGAGTTTAGTGGGTGTACTCAGTTTCGCTGTGCTAACCTAAACCGTTCGGTTGTTTCGTGGGTTCCTACATCCGAGCCCACGGGTTCCATCTTAGGTACGGCATCCATTTTGTCTCTTGCCCTCAAGTAGCCAGCGGACGGACGCTGTCCGTTTCGCGACCCTGGGATTCCCAAGACTCTTGCGGAAGACACGTTTCCTTTGAAAGTGTCTTTATGATGAGGGGGATGATACTGTAAGGCAGATGGCCCCGCTCGAGGCTCATCTTGCCGTGCCGGTCTATTGTCTTAGCCGTGCATCTCATTAGGCGCGTCCCTTTGATGCTTGCAACTCGTGTTTCCCGATACCACCCCCTTTTACACCCTTTCCGATCTCCCCACTGTTTCTGCCTTCCTCTGCACCTGTTTCTGTTCTTCCTTCGATCTGTTTACTGCCAATTGGAATGTACTAATGGTGGGAAGATGGGTTTTTACAGTTGGGAACCACCAAATGTTTCCGTACTTATGTTCCGGGCCCTGAATACATGAAGGCAACCCCTTCTGGCGTTTATTATGGGAACCAAGTTGTAAACCTTTGTGTATCATGTTAATCTATGAGAGAAATGTGTATAAAAGGAGCGACCCACAGTAGCAATTTGAAGCAGTCTCCCAGAACTTACACGTGTTGTACTTCTTGTGACTTCTGTGTTCCCTGCAGTAATAAACCTCGAATCTTTGACGCCGAAGGAAGTGTCCCGTGTCTCTGTCATTTGTACACCGGAACAGGTTACCCACGAAGGTTTCAGGTGTTGTCCCCTGGCACCGCTGAGTCTTAGAATAACCCAGTCCTTCAACCTGTCTATCTTGGATTGAGAGATCAAAATGGAAGGTTTGTTTTTACCTAACCTGACCTCCCTGAGAAAGGAGTGAGGGCGGTCCCCTGAGCAATAATGGATGGCAACAGTTCACTGAGGATCCAGATATGATGCAAGGACACCAGTGGATAGGAATTCGTGTGACCCTCTCCTCAGTCCAGATTACACACTGTAGAAAAGTAGTGGATGTCCCTATCCAGACAGCTCACTCCGCACCCAAGACAGCATGAGCAGCTGGGGCAAGACACACAGGCCTTAGGGAGCAATTAATGAGAGCTCCCAACCAGTGAGGAAGCGCCTCTTCACTGCCAGGAGGCCCCCACATCCCCAGGCACATGGGAAGAATCAAGAAAATAATGCATGCAGCTCGTGTTGGGCCCAATAGCTCGCACCCAAGGAAAGCAACATCACTTCAGCACTTCAGTGGAGAAGTGTGGCTCAATGGTTAGAGCGGCAGACCTTGATGCAGAACGCTGGCCAGGGACCAGGGTTCGATTCCTGCCTCGCCGGTATCGGGCTTAAATTCCTCTGACCGGATATTCTTGCCTCAGTGCCGAATCTAAGCATGGGCCCCACGCTGCAACTCTGGGCAATAGCTTGCTTAGTCTCCACAATGGCCCCCGACGCACAGGGGATGCCTGGTTTCACCATGGGATGCCCAGGAGTGGACACCCCACAAGGAAAAGCCAGGAGGGGTTCCCTTGTGGTAGGCGTACAAGCGCCGGGATGCTGACGGGTTACTGTTTGCGCTATACAAATACACCACATTTACATTTACTTTAGTCTGAAGGTGAGTATGGAGGTGCACAGTCTCAGCAAATTGCATCTGCAAACAAAAGATCAGCAGTATAGGAGCCGGGCCCTTGCATATCCTTGTCCTCAGATTTAGGAGCTGGTGGTCGCGTTCATGCTTGGGCTTCCCCCCTCGCAGCTCCGGGATCACCTGCTTGCTAGTGTCAGTCAAGTTGGCGCCTTGTGCCTCATCCAGAATCTATTGTGGGACTCAAGGGAGGGACGATATTTGTGGTGAAGAAGAGCAGGTCAGGCAATCAGGTGTTGTCACCATGATGCCCACAGCCCCTCCAGCACCACCCCACCCCAGCTGGAAGCGTCAGTCAGGATGGAACTGCAACTCCAAATGCATGAAACCTGTCAGTGTCGCTGCGTGCCCTGCAGCAACATAACGCCACACCACTCCAGATGGGAGGATATGACAAGACAGTGCTACGTACTCCAGGCCTTGGCTCAAGCCAGCACTGCCATGTGGCCTGGCAGAAGCTAGACAGGCAGGACCTGCCCGGCCCCAGTCGACAGCAAGTGTCAACACCAGTGGTAAGTCCTCAAATCAGAGTGACAGATGACAACGCCCCCAGATCCATGGCTGGCCCTCTAGGAGAAACACACCTCACAGGTCATGGTTCAAGGGCCGCTGCCATCTCACGGGAACACAGACATGGCCCGACCAAGAATAGTCTTACAGATTTTTGCCCCAAGAAGAGATGGAAGGCAGAGTTGAGCTGACCCCTCTGTGCAGAGGGGGCAGGGAGGCCGAATCAGGGTGTTAGGGGACCCAGGGTGCCAGGTTCAGGAAGGATTTAGGAGGAGCCCTTGTGAGTATCTCCATAATGTGTTTTTTATCGTGGCTGCTCCATCCATACCCCAGAACAGTGCTATTACCATCCAAAGACCCTATATGTGTATACATGTCCTCATAGGGTGGACTGATCAGACTCCATTGCATCTTCCTTCTAAAAAGCATAAACCCAAAACATATAGACACATTTAAACACCAAACAACAATGGAAGCAAGCCTTACGACAAGGGGATAAACAATGCAGGAAGTAAAGACCCATGGGGCCCTATTACACGTAGGGTGCACTTTTCCTTTTTGCACTATGGCACACATTAAAACAGGTGCACTGGGCGCAAACAGAGAAAGTGCACCCTATTATATTGAATGTGCTGCCCCCAGTGTAGCTGCGAAGTCATGCTGCCCTGGGGGCAGCACATTCAAGTTAATAACAGAGAGGATTTGAAGCAGTTGCTTAGTTTTTTAATGTGTTGGTGGTAACCCACCTGCACTTTTAAAAGGGGAGAGAGAATCCCTTGCAGGTGGCTGCAGTGAGTGATTGAACATGTCTACCAGGGGATGTCTGGGGAGGTCTATAGAACCCACTTCCAGGGGGCGCACTGACAGTGCGTCATCTTTTTGATGGCACACTGTCAGTGCACCTCCTGACAGCTTCTTTGCCTCTGTGCCCACGTCTATATTACGACCCAGGTGCAAAAGCAAAGGGATTCACTCAGGTGCATGGGGCCACAACACTATGCACTTGAGGGAAGTCCCTCTGGTGAAAGTGCTGGCACATCATATGTGTGCCAGCACTCTCCGTATTATAGAAAGGTCCACATAAGCATCTACAGCACTTTCTGTAATTCCTAAGTGCACCGGGGCATGCAACGTTTGTGCACATGCTCGTTGCACCCCCTGGGCACTTTCCATAATATGACCCCTGGTGTTTCAAAAAGTCCACTATCCCAATTCTGTGCTGCACAGTAGAGTTCACAATCTGCCGACGTTTCAGTCCCCCTTTATTTATTTTAAGGCACCATCCTCAGGACTTGATGAAGGTCCAATAATTAAAGGGTGCTAGAATAAAATATTATTTCACAAATTAATCTGTGCTCTCCGAAATATCTCTCACAGAAAAGGTGTCAGATTGGAAATACCAACAATCTACCATATCTCATTGTGATTAATTACACAGCAATCTGCTAAAATTGTGCGTATTAGCAAAATAAATGTCACATACGCTTAAGAAAGCTTCCACCTCACTTTCTTGAATGCATTTGTTGCCATGAAACATTTCCAAACTCCCCTATTCCATTAGGCACAAAATACCACTTTTAACACTCATGTAATTTCAAATACAACAATTATTAAAAGCCTAAGTAATTCAAAATCCCACCCATAAACATTTCACAATATCCATAAATTCGAAATTGTTAGTACTTCAGAATAATGCAGATCTTATGTACATATTATTGAACATAATCACAAGCTCTCCCATTTTCTCCTACTGCTGAAAAAAATTCCATACAACATAAAACAGTGCATAAAGTATATATAAAGACATACATATACATATTCGTCCCATAATGATCTCTGTCATCCTTTCAAAAGCGGAGTACAGTTGGCAAACACCAACGAGCCATCTTTAGAAAAAAAACTCTAACATTAAAAGAAAGAAAGGAAAAGGAAACCTTAGGATTTTGAATTCAGTATGTTAAACGCGCATCTAAATCACAAAAAAGGACAGCTCTCCGACAATATTGATGTGTTCTGCAGCAGTCGGAAATATAGAGAAATCTTTGTATCAATCAGGGCCACCCTGAATTACATGTGATGAAATACAATATATTCCTCCCATACGAATTTGAAGTAACGTAAATAATTGGTTTAAAAACCAAAAACGTAGAAAAAGCTTCTGATAATTGAACCATACCTTTAAACATCTCAAATAAATATCTTTCAAACAGCACACTGTCTTGATAGCGTTTTTATCGCAGACCACTCATCGCATGGGAGAACATACACTATCAAAAGAAACAGCACTAACACTGATCTGAATAAATATGTATTCCGAGGTGACAGAATACTTTGCTTTAATAAGCAGCAAACTCGAAAATTCACCCACAAAGAATATTTTTGAGTGTGACCAAAGTCCTCATGATCTATTGTGCAGCACCCTTTAAACATTTATGGAATGGAGATCAAATTTTTATCGGGCCAGCCGTCTGTTTCTTGAAATAGAAAACTACAAAGAAAACGTAAGAGATATAAATATCACAAAGTTTTATATCCACTATGGTCGGTATGGTGCCCCAAACATTCTAACTTCAGGCTCCAAATAGCTGGCAACAACCTGTTCATTATCACCTACGGTATCCTGGGATATCCTTCCATGGTGAAAGGATAGGTTGCCATCGACACACACCCTTAGGAGTGAGTGTGACTACAGGGATGTGTCTCACCTGCTGTATAAGGTGATTGGAGACACCTTGGAGACAAGGCACAATGGAATGCTCCAGATTGCAGGTTCAAGCAAGTAGCCCAGCCTCGTACATTGCATGTTTGTCCATGTCCTAAACATTTCACTAACATTATTTGACTGAATAGACATAAATATCCTGCTCAGAACTGTGACAATAACAGAAAAATAAGGTTTATTTCATAGTGCTGATTAAAGCCCATAAGAAATGGCTGAAACATGTCAAATTTATTATAGGGTGACCAACCGTCCATAAATTTCACGGAGTGTCCGTAATTTGGACCTCACGTCCGTTGTCTGTGAGGATCCCTTTTCTGGACTCCTTTTGTCTGTAATTATGGCCATTACAGGGAGCATCACTGCTCCCCTGCAAGAAACCTTAGCCCCTTGATGGGGCCACCTCGCACTCCTCCTCGAGCACAAGAGCAGCCCCACCCCGCCCATTGTCATTCTGCATGCTGGACAGTTGCCACATACAGAATGACAATGGGGCAGTCTGGACTTTTAAAGCATGTGGTGGCCTCCTCCTGCCTCAGTGTACAGGAGGGCATTCTGTTAGATGGATCACCTCCTGCCTCAGTGTACAGCAGGGTATTCTGTTAGATGGATAAAAGGTCAAATGCCCATGCTGCAACATGAGAATACAGTTTATAAAAAGAAGCCAGTGAAACAAGAAAAAAAGAACAGGTTATAGTTCTTTTACTGTCTCATCATTTTAGAACTGACACATTTTCAATATTTTATTCAACAAAGCAATGGCTGCTTCTTTTTTATTTTAAGCAAATAACAGCCGTTGAAAAAGCCAATAGTCCCGGCTTGTTGTTGGTGTAATGATACTTGCTGTATTATGTATCTGGATCCAATGACAGATACAACATAATACCAGTCGGGCGGAACACTGTGCTAAGCACAGATTTTTAGCATAGGTGTTTTAAACCATGCCCTTAATTACATCGAACACCCCCCTTGAAGAGACCCCCAAGTTTTTTTACCCCACTTAAAGCCCTGGAAACAACACCATGTCACAGTCACCTCACGTCCTGGCACGGTGCATCATGCATGACTCGCGACTTCTACGGTGAGGCGAAGTTCTTGATGGGCTTCTTCTGTCTGCAACTCTGAAGACAAAGGCTCAGCTCATAATGTGAAAAGGTGGGTAAGTAAATAAGTGAAGGAATGTGTGAATGGCTGGATGGATTAGTGAAAGGTTGATTGGATGAATGAAAGGGTATATAGATAGATGATGAAAGAAAGGATGGATGGATGAGTGAGTGAGGGGAAGGATGAATGAGAGAAAAGGTAAATAGTTGGATGTATGGGTGGAAGGGTAAAAGGATAGATGAGTGAGTGAAAGGATGGATGGATGAATGAAAGGGTAGATGATGGGTGAGCGAATGGGTGGTTGGATGAGTGAAATGATGGATGGATTCATTAATTGATAAGTGAAAGGGTGAATTGATGGATGAGTGAAACGGTGGATGTAAGGATTGGTGAGTAAAAGGGGGTAGATGGAAAAAACAATGGATAGATGAGTGAAGAAGTAAAAGGGTGGAAGGATGAGAGATGGATGGATGAGTGAAAGGAGGGATGAGTAATAGGGTCAATGGATGGATTCATGAATGGATGAGTAGATGGGTGGGTGGAAGGATGGATAGATAAGTGAAAGGGGGATGGGATGGAGAGAGAAAGGGTGGAGGAATGACTGAAAGGGTGAATGGGTGGAAGGATAAGTAACTGGGTGGATGGATGAGTAAGTGAAAGGATGGATGGATGGGTGAAAGGGTAAATGCATCACCGCCGATTCGCACAGGAGATGAAGAACCCCTTTAGATGCAGGCACTGCATTGTCACCGTGTTCTCCATCGTCTTCGAGCCACACAGCCCATCAAAGAAATGTTGTGGAGCGGCTCCTGCATTGGTGTCGAAGGGTAATTCGTTTGTACTGATCGGAGCAGAGTTGTCACTGCATCGATTTAGCTGGTTCTGGACCTACCTTTCAAGGGCCCAGGACTGACTTGACACCACTTGGCTAGGACACACAGATGACAGAGTCCAGGTGTTGTTGGACAGTAGAAGGAAGTTTTTGATGGCTCTGAGACTTCAGAACAGGGGCAAGCCAGCAAGCCCAAGGAATCACTCTGTGTTCAAGTGAAATGGGTTCAGTCTTTGCCCTTAGCACGTCAGAGCTCAGCTGACAGCAGGGCAGCTCAGCAAAGCAGAAAGCTAATCCTTCGGATTAGCAGTCAGACAGAGTGCCAATCCTTGTAGCACAGCAGCCCTAAATTATGGCAGAGTTCTTCCCAGGTCCAGTCCTGACTGCCTAGGTAGAGCCAGAGCCCCAGTACATATGCCCAAATATGCATTTGAAGTGAGGGTGACTTCAAAGCAAGCACTTGGGGTGCATATATCTCCTTTCATTCCAGCCCTGTCTGCCAACTGTGTGGGGGTGAATCATTCCTTTGTGTGGGACACAGGACACTGCCTATTCATGTGTAAGTGTCAGCTCCCCTCCCTCTTCCTGCCCAGAAAGAGCTATCAGAATATAGATGAATGCAGATGAGTTCTCTACCACATTCACCCTTCCTTTGTTTGTATCTTGAGGGAATGTACAATGTGCAGCTGTCACCCACCCCTGACATGTATTAGAGACAGGCTGCAAGGCACTTAGAGCAGTAAGGTCAGTGAAATGTTTACTTTCTGAAAGTAGCATTTCTATAACAGTAAGGTTAAATCTATCTTTACAGTTAAAGAGGATTTCTCAATACTATTTCAAAGATTTGAAACATGATGTAAATACTTCTCATAAAGCAGGAATTGCTGCATGAAAGTGTGTTAATGAATTCCCAATGCAAGGATATGAGCGGAGTAGGCCTCACACTGGTGTAAAACAATGTCAAGTCAAGTCAAGTTTAAATTTGTATAGCGCACTACTCACCCGGAGGGTCTCAAGGCGCTTGAGGGAGGGGGGAGCTTTACTTATCAAATATCCAAGTTTTAAGTTGTTTTCTGAAGGAGAGGTGGTTCTGTGTGAGGCGGAGGTGGGTGGAGAGGGAGTTCCAGGTCTTGGCTGCTAAGTAGGAGAAGGATCTTCCTCCCATGGTGGATCTCTGGATGCGTGGAATTGTGGTGAGGGCCTGATTGGACGATCGAAGTTGGCGGGTGGGGGTGTAGAAGGACAGGCGCTTGTTGAGGTATTCCGGTCCTAGGTCGTAGAGGGCTTTGTGTGCGTGGGTGAGGAGAAGGAACATAATTCTCTTGTCGACGGGGAGCCAGTGGAGGTCTTTCAGGTGACCGGAAATGTGAGCTTGGCGGAAATGTGTAGCTACTTGTCATTACCAAGACGTGAAGTACATGTCTTATCTTTTCCATAAACAGCACCCTTTCCTTAGGGCTACCCAGGGCTTACTTTAGGGGTGCCTTATGTGCAATAAAAGGGGAGTTAAAGGCTTATCAAGCGGTTTTAAATGCCATGTCTAAGTGGAAGTAAACTGCACACACAGGCCTTGCAATAAAAGGCATGAGACAGGTTTGAAAGACAACTTGTGTGAGTCGCTCAACCAGTGCTGCAGGCCCATTAGTAGCATTTAAATTACAGGCCCTGGGTATATGTTATACCACTTTACAAGGGACTTATAAGTGAACTATATATTGCACTGTATTGTATTGTAATTACATTTATATTGAGCTTACTACCCCTGTTGAGGCGTGGAAGCCCTTTTTCAGTGAGTAGCATGCAACTCTGGAACCCATAAAGGATTAATAGTTAATTAGCATAGTGAAATATAAAATCTATTTGATCGGTGCATATTTTAGCCTGTTATTTGGATTGAGAAGGATAGTGGAGGGATAGAAGAGGGAAAAGGTTTGGGTTTATATAGCGCTTGTTACTCCAGTAGAGGCGTTGAAGAGCTTTTTACCAAGTAGTATGCTACTTCGGTACCAAAAAAGAATTAGTGGTGAATTAGTCTGGGAAAACATGAAATTAATTTGAGCAGTTGAAATGTTAGTCTGTGTTTTGGATTGAAAAGGTTAGTGGTGGGAAGGGTCTAGAAAGTGTTTATTTTTTTGGCATCTGACCACCCCTTTACCATTTTAACAAAATATGTTGATAATAAATGCTGTATTGAAATCTGGGCTTAGTTGCCAACAGGGTCATGCCCCTGGAGACAGCCTTGTTTGCATCTCGTTATCAGGACCACACCCACATCAGTAATCCAGTGAGCATTTTGGAAACCATGCAACCAGGGGGAATGGATTTTAATGCTGGTCTTCGAATGGGACTAGTTGTGTAATCTTAGACATTCATTTTCTGTCTTTCGTTATCTTTACAAGATTGGACACATTTAGAATTTGGCTTAGAGTTTTTAGAAGTGTGTGATAATAAAACTGGATTGGAACCTGTTTAGGCAGGTTCACCCCGAGACTTTTTGCTTTTTCCTAGCCTGTTTCTGTGACCTGGTGTTGGTGATTTTAGGCCTCTGCGCACTTTTTCACTGTGGTACTGTGTAAAGTGCTTGAGCTCTTTGTGTATGTGTGGTGAGTGACCTGCCCTCCCATAGGAATGAATGGGGAATATGCATGCCCATGGTAGTTCCTGATGTGTGGGAAGTGCAGGGTCGAGTTTGATATGTACAAACTCGTGAGATTGAATGCTGCGAAATGATATATGCAGCATGACTGTGTCCAGTGTAGAAGTGCCACTTTTAGAGGTTGGCATATTTGTGTAATTTGTGTCTGGCGTGTGATTGGCTGGTGAGCCTGGCCCAGGAGTGCCTGGGCCTGCTTGTGGATTGACTGTCTGGTTTGAGGATGGCAGGAGCTGGGGAGCCCCAGGAGGTTGTCTGAGTCAGCCCGTGGATGAAAGGCTGCATCTGCTGCCAGGGAAGTGGGAGGAGATGGCACCTGGGAGTGACTAGGGCTGTGCCTGCCTCACCACAATGCTGGCTCCACCTCCCGCTGGGCCACAGTCACCTCTGTCCCTGACACTGAAGAGAGTTCCCTAAAACCAGTTCTAGCTGGTTCTCACACTGCCTGCACAAAGACTTCAAAGACTTTTCTATGTATAAGAAGGGGCTGTGTCCCCTTCCAATTTGTTCTTGTGTCTGACTTAAATCCTACCAGGGGCATGCTGCTGCTTGGGCCCAGGGGAATCCCTGGGTCCTGCCCAGCCCCTGGATACCTGATGGACTACTGGAGGACTTCTTCCTGGGGGCCCTTTCTGCCTAGCCTGAGGATGGCTGGGAGAGTTCACTTGCCCTAGAGCCTTGTCCTGTAAGACCCTGCAGCTGCTGGGACCCTCCTTGCTGTGGGGGTCCTCTGTGGGGCGTTTTCATGATTTCTGGGCTCCCCAGCGCCTCGTGGGCGCTTTATCCTGATTTCTGGCAGAGCGCTGTGGCTATCCCGTGTGGAAAGCGCTCCTGCCCCTTGTGTGCCGAGTGAACGGGTGCCACCCCGTTTATTGAGTTATTTAGCAAGTGCCTACTTCGCTGTGTTATTTTTAAACCCAAGGGAGCCTACCCCATGTATGCCGCTGGAAGCTCACCGCCATCAGCCCCCGGGGTCCGCTGACGAGACCGAAGGGGCCGCGCTGCAATTGGGCCGCCGAGGGAAGCTGATCTAAGGAGCCGCGTAGCCATTGGCTGGCCGCGGGAGGCTCATCCTGCGAAACGCGTGGTGATTGGGCAGCGTGAGAGGAGCTGCCACGTCAGCGGGAGGCTCGTCCCGAGGGCCGCGCTGCGGTTGGATCCCGGCGGAAGAAGCTGCGGCGTCATAAGGGGCTCGTCTCAAAGGCCGCGCTGGGATTGGCCCAGCGCTTGTGAAAGCCGGCAGGAGAAGAGAAGAATCATGGCGGCCGGCCGACAGGGCTCCCGTGAGCTGAGGGAGCCCTGCAGCGAGAGGAGAGGAAGCCGCGAGTGAAGCGGAGCCCCCCGACCAGCCCGGTGAGTGTCAAAGGGCTGGAGTTATGTGGGAAGCTCCGCGGGCAGCAGTGCCGGATGGAGGTAGTGTTCGAGTGGCCCCGTGGCAGCGGGCCGCTCCTCCGCGATGTGTTTCTCCAAGCCCCGAGGCTCTTGCGGGCATTGGTTGTTTTGAGCCCTGCAAGGCTCCCACATAGGGGCACATTTTAGTGTGGTGCTGTAGGGCGGCCCCGGTTGGCAGCGGGTCGCCCCAACGTAGTCTAGAGCCCCGAGAGGCTCCACCAAAGGCCCGTATTTGTCTCAAAAGTCCCTGTGAGGGGCTTAGGGGCCATAATTGTTTTAGGAACCAGGGTGCTCCAAGGCCCACATTGATCTTTAGAGTCCCCCCGAGGGACTTGGGGCATAATTGTTTTTAGAGCCTGTGTGGCTCCAACGGTTGTGTTAGGTCAGAGCCTATGTAGGTTCCAATGTGGACACGAGTGCTTCAGAGCCTGTGTGGCTCCAGCAGTTAGTGCAGTTTGCACCTAAGGGTCAGTGAGGACCCTGTCGCAGTTTGGATTCACAGCTGCCCAGCAAGTAGTGGGCAGCTGCACCGTTTAGGCCTTTTTGTGATTGCTTACAGCTGCCCAGCACTTCGTGGGCAGCTGCCACGTTTAGGCTTTTACTTTGGACTGGCGCTGCATGGCAGCGCGCCCTGACATTCTGGACACAGGGCTCTTAGCCCCTTTATTAGATGGGGGCTGGTATGTGATTTCTGCGCAATGTGATTTCGATGTTTTTAATAGTAATTGCCTACTGTGTGTTTTTGCGCTATTGAGTTGTGTTGGGGCACCTCTGAATGTTTTTATGCATCATGTGCCTTTCTTTCCCTGCGCTGCACCTCTGAATGTTTTAGGCATCATGTGTCTTCTTGCGCTGCACCTCTGAATGTATTTTATTGCATCATGTGCTTTGTTCTGAACACCGCTGAATGTGTAGGTTTATGCATCATGTGTTTCCCTTGTCTTACACCTCTGAATGTTTTTAGGCATCATGTGTTTTTCCTTTACTACTCCTCTGAATGTGTTTCATGCATCGTGGGCAATGTGTTCTCGTGTATACCCCTAAATGTATTTTATTCTTAGGTGGTGGTGTTTTGCTTAGTATAGTTTTACTAGAGAGGTTATGTGTCCATGCGTGATCTAGGCCTATGGTTATTAGTATTGCGTAGTGTGTACCTACCTTTACCAGTAGTTACTGGTTGTGATTTATAACTGTTATCTTGTGCTATACTTATTCTATTTCTAAAAGTGTTGATTCTGACAGTGACCCATGTGGCCCTGTCCTGTACATAATCCCTTGTGAATATTGCCTGTGCCAGTTGGCACCATGTATTTTGTGTGATACTATCTGATGCGTTTTTTACAATACAAAAGTTATTTTATAATAGTCTTGTGTGGAGGTCCTTTTGTGGTGTGCCTAGTATGTTGTTGCTGTTGTGTGCTGGCGCAAATGCTTTACACATTGCCATCCGTTTTTAGCCTTACTGCTCGTGCCAAGCTACCAGGGGGTGAGCAGGGGTTATCTTGGCGTGTGACTCCCTTGCCCTGACTAGAATGGTGGTTTCTGCCTGGCTTTGGCGTCAGCCTTAGCCAACCAGAAATAGTCAGTTCTAACAGAACGCAATACTTCCTCATTGGATATTATGGGGTCCATTAGGATGTTGAGCAGTGGCACCACCGCGGTTCTGGCGGGGCGGAAAAGCGCCTTTTTCTGCCCACGAGCAGCGTGAATCACGTCCGCCATATTAGTAAAGGAAAACATAGGTCATTTCCCGTCCGCCGCAGAGCGATTTGCACCGCCATCAAAGTGCGCCCGCCACCGCAGTGGTGTAAGCCAATGGAGACTCTACGCTGTGCGGAAGGATGTCCGCCCCTCTCCACAAATTTGGATGGCCCAAACAAACAGATGCACCGCTGCAGAGACACCGCCTAACCTGACACGGTAGAACCTCGACAGCGGAAGGCGATAGCACAGACCCGGTCCTCTCCACCCAGTCATGAACTCCATGGACCCAGCCCTACATGCATTTCCGGTGCTGTACCTGCTACACCACTATCATCAAATGCGCCGCCGCGGACGACGCCGCAGGTATGCAACTACACAAACACAAGACTCAACACACGGGCTGACACAGGGTACAATTCCACCACAGACACCCTGCAGGGGGTCACAACACATCCACAAGGGCTCCCACACATGACCCACCTGCCAACAAGTCACTCCACTGCAGCCAGGACACACATCGACCGCAAACTTGCAGCAACGTCCCGGTCCCTGTCACGTCACCGCAGTGGTCAACACATGCGCACAATAAAAAAAGCAGGGCCACTCCAAGGCGTGGGCGAACACAAAGACCACATGGACACACAACCCCAACCACACATCAACACATACCATCAAGTTACAGACCAGGTGCCCAACCTGTACACCCCCAAGCACAGCAACAAGCAACAAGCACTGCAACAAGCAAGACCAATACACACTCTGCACCGCACATCACACAACCAGGGAGACAGCCACTGCAGGAGTGGCTGACAAGAAACGCACAACACCAGTGCCACACACACTGAAGGCTGACAAAACTTGCCAGCACAGACAAACACAAACAAACACACACCCTGGGTGTAGCCACAACCAGGACACACACACAGGGAAGCCTGAATAGATGCCTGCACAAAAACAACACACAAACACCACAGGAACACACAAACAACACCAACAGAAACACACATACCCCTTCAGCGAAACTGTGGAAAGGCAGTGGGAGCACAATCACAACATGAGTGCTCAACCTCATCACTTGGGAACAAACACACACAACAAAACACAAATCACACAAGAAATGCACCAGCACATAACTACACTGCCACCTCAAACCAACCACAGATGCACAGGAAATTGAAATCAACAAACACCACAGGACATCAGGGGATGCACATCAGGCAATGCCAAGCCCACATACACACAGCACTGTATGCACAACAAGCAGTGTGTACACACAAGCACAGAAGCCACATACGGACATGAATGACACAACCTCAACACACACAACACAAATCAGCACAGCACAAATACAACAGCACACCCAGGAAGTGAAGTAATACCACAGCCAACACACATACATCCAACACAACAACAACAGATGCACCACACTTGGATACAAGAGCACAACCATCTTCATCTGAGCACTGGGCAGCACACACAGCTGAAGTGCACATGACCAATTCTGAATGACCAATAGCACAAGAACAATGTCCAGAGTGGGACATCACTCTTGGCCCAAGAACTGCACCACTAAGCACAGTGTCACAAATTAAGTGATGGGGAGGCACACACACATGGAAACCAAGGGGACAGCTGAATCAAAGTGAACTGACTTGCATATCAGTAATAGACATGTACGGGGTGTACCATACACAAATAGAGGAAGTGCAGACCCACAATGTGTAGGCATAAGTGGCATACATAGAGGATGGAATTACACCACACAGACCATGCCATAAAGGAGGAGAAAAGGCACCATGTGCCTGCAATGCATGAAAAACACAACCACAATGCCAGTGCTGAGCAGCAGGGCCACACAGTCTACACAAACACAACCAAGACACATTGATGTACAAACAAACACAACACAGATGTGCAACTCACACACCTTGCACACTCCTAAGTGACCAAAACAACAAGGATGAGTCAGACAGAACTGCATGGACACACCAACACTCTGCACAGTGCACAACAGACAACTCACACATGTGCATACAATCCTTTACACAGGGCAGGACAATCCAAACAACAGACACCCAATTCCTGGGTGATACATGTGTGGCTATCACAATCCAGGGGCACACACACATCCACACCCACTACAAATTCACACCCTACACACCTCTTGACCACCCAAGACCACACATCTCATGCAGGCCATGGGACCAGGACTAAGGGCCAACACAAGATGACCATACACATACACAGCTGGGCACACAGAAAGGAATAACACACATACATTATGACATTGCCCAGCCTGCATGCAAACCTGTGCACAGCATCACACCCTGTGCTGGCAGTGTCCCCCAACCTGACATGACAACAATGTTGCCACCAATAGCAAACCACTAAAAAGTGAACTGCATGACAGGCAAAAAAAGCCATCACAGATAACACCAGTATCAGTGTCTGAATGAACTGACGACCCCTGTTTAAAAATGTGATGCGGGCAAAGATCTTGGCAATGTTGAAGTGACACACAGATCATGGTGCACAGGCAACCAAATACACACACCAAAATCACTTTAATCAGCAAGGACACTGACAAAACACACAACAGGAGTAACTGACTTTATTCACAAATTGCACGAATGTGACAGCAGAACAACAGTAGACCAGATCAAGTCACAAAATGCTGGTCATATGCAACAGAATCTGCACAGGCAAACAACAAACAGGAAGTTCAGTGGCCATGGCAGCTGGCACAGCAATTACATGAGAGGCTGCACAGGTGAGATTACAACACATCAGAGCAACAGGGCCAGTGTCCATGGCACATGGGAGACTCCAACACAGCAGAGCAACAGGGCCAGTGTCCATGGCAATGTTCACAGCAATTACATGAGAGACTGCACAGGTGAGAGTACAACACATCAGAGCAACAGGGCCAGTGTCCATGGCACAGGGGAGACTCCAACACAGCAGAGCAACAGGGACAGTGTCCATGGCACTGGGGAGAGTACAACACAGCAGAGCAACAGGACCAGTGTTCATGGCACAGGGGAGACTCCAACACATCAGAGCAACAGGGCCAGTGTCCATGGCACAGGTGAGACTCCAACACAGCAGAGCAACAGGGCCAGTATCCATGGCACAGGGGAGACTCCGACACAGCAGAGCAACAGGGCCAGCGTCCATGGCAATGTTCACAGCAATTATATGAGAGGCAGCACAGGTGAGAGTACAACACATCAGAGCAACAGGGCCAGTGTCCATGGCACAGGGGAGACTCCAACACAGCAGAGCAACAGGGTCAGTGTCCATGGCAATGTTCACAGCAATCACATGAAAGGCTGCACAGGTGAGAGTACAACACATCAGAGCAAAAGGGCCAGTGTCCATGGCACAGGGGAGACTCCAACAGAGCAGAGCAACAGGGCCAGTGTCCATGGCACAGGGGAGACTCCAACACAGCAGAGCAACAGGGCCAGTGTCCATGGCACAGGGGAGACTCCAACACAGCAGCAGAGCAACAGGGCCTGTGTCCTCGCACCGGGGAGAGTACAACACAGCAGAACAACAGGGCCAGTGTCTATGACACAGGTGAGACTCCAACACAGCAGAGCAACAGGGCCAGTGTTCATGGCACAGGGGAGACTCCAACACATCAGAGCAACAGGGCCAGTGTCCATGGCATAGGGGAGAGTACAACATAGCAGAGCAACAGGGCCAGTGGGCATGGCGAAGTGCAGAGTCAGGACATGTGAAGCTGCACAGTGAGTGTGTTTGACTGTACCCTTCCATGGCCGGTAACACACTCAGGTGGTAAACAATGGCCAGGACTAGCTTACCTGTATGTGAGACAGGTGTATGAGGGGGACAACCACTCACTCTTGGCTGTCAGGCAGACTTGGAGCTGGCTGTGTGTCCAGGACAGCAGGACCACTTGATTGGGGAGACAGAGGCCCAGGTGATGTAGGACTAATAGTGGTTTGGCAAGCTTGAGGGCTGTTTGGACCAGGTGGTATAGTAATGTGTGTGGCATCGGGGCACATGGACTCACCAACAAAATATCCATCTACACAAGTGTGTTCGTGTGCAAATATACAGGGCTGAGATGGTGCATATCTTCATTTTAGTGTGAATGAACAGGAGTAAGGACCCAGTAAGTTCAGTGATGTGATCTCGTTTTTGACGGCGGGCACTGGGTCTAGTTTCTGGGTTCACACCGAGTCGGACAACAGGGGCACACAGAGACAATCACCTGAGCAATTACTGTCCTGGCACATGCATGTCCAACATCCTGTGGCTCTGTATGGCTGATAATGTAACACACTCCACTCACACATACAACTGCAGGCAGGGAAACAGTGACATTGGGACACACACACTCCCTCACCCTGGAGACAGCTTGTCTGTCAGTGTATGACACAACCCCACGCCCTCAGGCATATACTGCAGCAGCACAACTACATGTCTGACACCCCCTGCCCTACACCTCCCTTCATGATGACTTACCACTACATTGGGGCCGCCATACAACCTTGGGTACTGTGCCAGCACCTCGTCCACAAGGACCTCCAGCTCCTCGCTTGTGGATGGACTGGCACGAATCTTCTCTGTCCTTGCCATCCCTGTGGACATGGAACACCTGTGGTAGAAGTGAGTGGTGAGGGGTCCCATGCTTGAGGTATCAGAAGGAGAGGGTCCCAGGCAGCAGGAACTTCAGGCAGCAACAGGAGAGGGTCCCAGGCAGCAGGCACTTCAGGCAGCAGCAGGAGAGGGTCCAAGGTAGCAGGCACTTCAGTCAGCAGCAAGAGAGGGTCCCAGGCAGAAGGCACTTGATGCAGCAGCAGGAGAGGGTCCCAGGCTGCAGGCACTTGAGGCAGCAGCAGGAGAGGGTCCCAGGCAGCAGGCTCTGTGAGCAGTGGAAATGTGAGGCTCACTCTCACAGATTTATAGCCCCCTGGGGTCATTTGTAAGGTGCAAAGCTGCAACAATTGATTGTCCAGGTCTGCCTCATTCAAAACCATCCAATGTCCGTCTTCGTGGTGGTGGAGCACGCCTTCCGCGAATTTCAAACCTGCATCATGCCACCGCAATCATCACTCCCATTGGCTCTAGGCAATGCTCCATGGCGGTGATGCACCGCCGGGGCCAGGCGGTAGCTACTGCGATTTGGCCAGCTGAGCATGCCCACCTCCATCTACACATATCTCCATGCCAATGGCTACTGCACTTGTGAAGGGGGTGGTGCTGCTGTCAGATCACCGGGGCCAGGCGGTAGCTACCGCGATTTTGCCAGCGGAGCATGCCCACCGCCATCTACACATGTCTCCATCCCAATGGCTACCGCACTTGTGAAGGGGGTGGTGCTGGTGTCAGACCGCCGAGGCCAGGTGGTAGCTACCGTGATTTGGGCCACATGCAATGGCAATGTCCATTGTGAACACTGCATCAGTACACAGCAGCAACATGGTTAAGGGCACATCATTTTGCACACAATGCCATTATTCCATATGACCCACAGGTGGACACACGTTATGTGTGACGCACATTGGTCTGTGGTCCCTGCCATGTCACTTATGCATTTGATGGTTGATGATGCTTGACAGTGTGAAGCTGGTGTCAATGATGTGAAACCAATAAATGTGTTGTGGGTCAGCCTGTACCTATTGATACGGCATAGTAAAGCTAGGAGCCCATTAGGAGATGCTGCCACCCAAACAGTTGCCAGTATAAACATCAATAAACCAGAGATGGACAATATCCTTAAGCTGATGTCCTGGAACATCACTGGGCTGTCCGCTAGAATGAGGGACCCTGACTGCTTATTTTTTATACAGGATTTTTCTATCATCTGCCTGCAGGAATGTTGGGCAATGGAGGCCGTACATGTTAATGGCTTCCGCATTTTCCACACTCCTGCTAGCCGGTGGACAAGAGGAAGGAAAAAAGGGGGGTTATGTAGCTATGTATCAAATCTTTTGAAAGATTGGTAGTGATCTGAATACTATCAGATACTGCAAATAACTGACGTGGGTAAACAGAAAACAGTCCTAATCAACTTCTATAACAACATTGCTAAAATGGAAATAAGTAAGATATTAGAAGACTTATGCGATACAAAAGGGGGTTATGGACGGAGCGTTTGAGCATATCAAACACTCACCCCCAGTCAAATGATCTGGGTTTAATCCATCACCATTCTTTAGTTCACTCAGCCACCCCAGTTCAGACATGGCCATATGCAAATCAGTCTGACCATGTGCCTCATGGGAACAGTCCAGCCCGAACTGCCAAGCCATGTCTTTCCTGGACCGGAAACTAGCATCCTGGGACCGGTTTCGGATTCATAATCCTCATCAGCCAGGCTATCTTGAATCCAGTGGCCAAGTGAGCAAGGGACTCACGTCTGAGCATACCCTGCCAACTTAGGGCGAACAAAGCGATACAAAAAGGGGGTGATGGGCGGAGCATTTGAGCAAATCAAACACTCACCCCCAGTCAAATGATCTGGGTTTAATCCATCACCATTCTTTAGCTCACTCAGCCACCCCAGTTCAGACATGGCCATATGCAAATCAGTCTGACCCTGTTCCTCATGGGAACAGTCCAGCCCGAACTGCCAATCCATGTCTTTCCTGGACCAGAAACAAGCATCCTGGGACCGGTTTCGGATTCATAATCCTCATCAGCCAGGCTATCTTGAATCCAGTGGCCAAGTGAGCAAGGGACTCACGTCTGAGCATACCCTGCCAACTTAGGGCGAACAAAGCGATACAAAAGGGGGTGATGGATGGAGCGTTTGAGCAAATTGTTTATTCCCTATCCCAAATTTCTGTTTTATGGCCTCAAAGGTCATAAACCTTGAGTGCGAAATAATATCCCCTATAGTATTAACCCATTGAGCTAGCCAGACTTTAAAATAGGCATCCAGAAAAATTTCTGGGAAGAGAATATTCCTTGCAAAAGAGGAATATATGTGGAATCTTCCGATTTTAAACATTTTCCGAACCACCGTACAAACTTTAAAGGCACCGAGCAGCACCTTAAACCTCACCCTTTTAAAATAAGCAATATCTATATGTCGAAAAAAAAGCCCCCTGGCCTCTACCGCCAAAATTAAATGATATATTGAAATGTCTGAACGATCCAAAACTCCTGTATCTAATAGGTCAGAGATTTGTCTCAGTGTTATGGACCAGTAATATACTTGAAAGTTGGGCACTGTCCAACCCCCCTATCTCTAGGCAAGGTCATGAATTTCAAAGCCCTTCTAGGGCGTTTTCCAGCCCAAAAAAAACCGAAGTAATCATATCTATTTTATTTAATCAAGTTTGATCTATCAGCAAAGGAATAGCTCTAAGGCAGTATAGAATCTTGAGGAGAAATACCATTGTAATGACATTACATCTACCCATCAACATCAGCTGTAAGTTATTCATATGACGAGCATCCGCTTCTAATTTACGAATTAGGGGATTCAGTTTGATCTCAACTATTTCCTCAGATTTGGAGCTAATCTCTATCCCTAAATATTTGGATTTGCCTACTATTCGGGGATCAGCTAAAGTGTTTTTGTCATTAAATTTTATTTTAGTTTTTGCTTTATTTAAATGGTAACCTGATTTGTCGCCGAACTGTGATGATAAAATTTTAATTTCTTGTAACGCGATCTGCGGGAAATCAGTCAGAATTGCCAAATCATCAGCATAACAGAGAATTTTCGTGTCACCCCCCATCGCCTGCACCGGTTGGATTAAAGGGTCATTAAAAATGTTCTTAATTAAAGGGTCAATGTAAATAGCGAACAAGAGCAGGGAGCAAGGGCACCCCTGCCTTGTTCCTCTAGGTATATTTATTGTTGCAGATTGAGTCCCCATCACCGGTACTTGAGCAATTGGATGAATATACATACTCTGGATAGCTCGGATATATTTTTCCCAAAGACCATAATGCTTCAATGTGGCCCATAAAAGTGGCCAGGAGACCATGTCGAAAGCTTTTTCAGCATCAAGCAGAATTAAAGCCATAGGGTCTCCTGTACCCTTGGTATAGTTAAATAACGCAATTGTGCGGCGTATATGTTCGATAGATTCGGTACGAAGCCGTGTTGCTGCGGAGACACCATTTTTTTTGATCATCACAGCCAGCCGATTTAAGAAAAACTGTGAGTAAATTTTGATATCACTATTGATCAATGTAATTGACCTGGTATCCGTCGGTATCTTCCCTTTCTTTAAGAAGGTTACTATCCTAGCTCTCCGCCAGGATTCGGGAGGCTTATCGCCGTTCTGAACCCAGCGAAACATCTCGAACATGACAGGAGTGAGCTTGGGTCGAAAGATCTTATAAAATTCTCCAGGTAAAAAATCTGGCCCGCAGCTTTGCCAATTGGGAGATAATCTGCAGCTAACAGTAGCTCATCAGAGTTAATTAGGGCATCAAGCATACCCTGTTCTTCCAATGATAATGCTCCTACCTCAATTTCACTAAGATATCTTTGTATTTCAGCCTGAACCCCATAATTATCCCTAATATCTTCAGCATACTAATTTTGATAACATTTTTGGAAAGCCAACACTTTTGCCCCTTCCTCAGTAACCATTCCAAAATCTGGATCCATGATACTGTCAATACGTGAGGTGGCCATTTTTTCTCTGGTCCTTACAGCTAGCATCTGACCGGCTCTTTCACTGTTCTCGTATAATTTAGATTGCCAGGCTAGGAATTTACTTGCAGCTTTAGACTGTGAGATTTCAGTTATGGCCAACTTGGCAATTAATATCCGTGTTTGTGCTTAGTCCCCTTCTCAACCCCCCGATAAAACCCTGTCAAGATTGATCTCGGCCTCTTCCAATTCTCTATATAGCTCCTGTACCTTCAGTTTTTCCCTTTTATGACTCTCTCATCCATACAGAGTAGTCTTCCCCCTTATCCCAGCTTTAAGTCTATCCCCCACATTCTGTATATTGGTGCTGCTTATATTTTCATTGAAAAATCTGGTTATCCATATCGCCATACATTCATTATAGGCGCTGTCTCGTAGCAAGCCCCGGTTAAAAGTCAATACATCTTGCTTTGTTACCCTGGACTGTATATTAACCTTAAGTACTAACGGATTATGGTCCGACATTACACTCGGATATTTAGTTATGCTGGGTCCCTGTGTCAAACTTAAAGAAATAAAAAAATAATCCAACCTAGAATGTGTTTTATGTGGTGCTGAAAAAAAAGTAAACCAAGGGTCATTTCTCCTAGAAAAGCCCACGTGTCAATTAGGCCGTGTAACTCTTGCATTTGAGCCAGGGACCTATAAACTTTATGTTTCCGCCCAGAATACCCTGAGGCTGGGCGGTTGGCGAGCTCACAAGCTATATTTATGTTAAAATCACCACATAATATGAGCAGAGGAGGCCAACCGACCAACTCCAGATTAAGCCAATGGTAAAGTTCAGGGTCATCCAATACCGTGCCATAGATGGAGCAAAGTGTAAATACTTTATTATGAATATTACGATGAATAATGACCCACCTACCATACTCATCCGCTGAAAGACGAATTATATTAATCCACCCCGGCGGGCCCGTATCACAACCCTTTTAGTCTTTACCGCCAGCTTTGTCCAGGAGATCAGCTGAAAACCCTCAAACTCGAGGAGTTTGTGGAGATGTCAGGATCTGTCTAACACAAATCAAGCTTTCAGAAAATAAGAGAGAGGATGGACAAAGACGTTTAATTAGGAAAAATGCCTTGAAGGTTACCAGACTCTTTTTAAGGCGTTGTCTGTTGATCCCACAGAAAAGCAACATGGCGGCCACTAGCGCCATCAAAACAATTAAGTCAGCATCCCAGTCTTTCAGACTTGCGGTCGAGCCAGGTGTTCAACGCGTTAGCAACAAGTAACTGCGCACTTCAACCGTCACTTTTTCAGAGTTGGAAGCTTTTTCTTGTGCTCCATTTGAAACTACCTTGGAGTTACTAGATCATACAATTTATTGCGTTTTGTAGTAAAACATTCAACGCACATTCATAGTTTTGTTTCCTAGTACTTTGTCTTCAGTTTTTTGACAGAGAAAATTCAACGCATGCGCAACAAGGGAAACCTGCCGAATTGCCGAAAAAAAAGTAATTCTTCAAGGCAACAGTTCTTCAAGCGATACGCCCAGAAGTAGAAGAAATTGTCAATTCAGTTACAGTGGTCGCAGTGGTAAGAGGTGTCTGTTGACACCACCTTGGATATACCGCCACTATTGATTGATTGTTGAAGTACTTCATGAGTGAAATTTCCTAGTGTTTCCTGATATTGACTAATGCCACATAATTAGTCTTGTTAACAATTATAGATTGAATTCGACTGCAGTCACTACAGAAGTTTACCTGGTATTTCCTTGTTGAAATTAAATGGAATATAGTTCTGGTTATAAATACAACTAGCTATAGTCTGTCAATTTACTATGTTACAGATACATTAACAGGGAACTCCTCAACAATATAGAGAGAAGCAATAGCCTATGTACACCTGGTAAATAAACTCTTCTTTAAAAAATGGAAATTCAATCTGTATATATATTGTGTAGGTTTTTATGAAACTCTCATTACTGCAGCTGCAGATAAAGAAGGTACCAGCAGAGCAGAACCAACATCGTGTACATCATCTACATATTGAGGCAGTCTCTCTTGTTTATCCACTTTCCCTTCCCCCCCTGCTCGTGCGTTGTCCGGAAGGAATTTATTCTTTCGGGCGTTGTGTTGATAGTGGGGAATTGGGTCCATCTTCGACTCCTGTGGTTCAGATTATGGCTACTGACATATTGAAGTGCCAATTGATTTTTCCACCTGAGTCAAAATGACTGAAGGATTGGATCTCAAGACTTCAGCAAGAGAATAGAAGTTTAAGAGAGGAAGTAAGGAGATCACAGAATGAAACACAACAGATTAGATTAAGGATGCAGGAATTAATTGCAGGAACAACCTCCTTACCTAGAATGGGGTCTGATAGGAAGTCAGCCTCAGAGGTGGCTACGCAAGTTATACATTCTGTAGCACCAATAGTTCCATTAGCCGCACCAGAAAGATTTGCAGGTGACCCGCACATTTTCCTCACACAATGTTCATTACATTTTTTGTGTAGATCAGCGGTGTTCACAGAAGATCGAACGAAGGTCGCATTCATGCTGTCCCACATGAGTGGTGATGCCGCTGCCTAGTCCATGCCCATGATATTGAGGAATGATCCAGCCTTATTTGATTACGAACTATTTAAGAATGAATTTCTGCAAATAAGGTGGGATTAGAGGAAAAGTCAACTCAAGGATCACAACAACTAGCAAATACCTTGCAGTCAGCAGAACCTCATTTAATTGTGTCCACTACTATAAAATTTCTATCTCAAGAAGTTAGAGAAGTGTCTGCAATGATTGATTCAGGCGCCACAGGCAATTTTTGTTATCTACAATATGCCAAGGAAATTGGCATATCGGCAATTAGGAAAAGACATTTTGAGGTAGTAAAGGCAGTGGATGGCTCGGATCTCACTTCAGGTCCAATTACAGAAGAAACAGAAACTTTAAAACTGACTGGATTGCAGGGACATCGAGAATTCATCAGATTCAATTTAAAAGACGCTCCACAATTCCAGTTAATTTTGGGGTTACCATGATTGTCAGAGCACAATCCTAAGATTGATTGGGAAAAGAAAACCGTCGAAAAGACTTCAGATTATTGCAAGGAAAACTGTTTCTTTCATAACGGCAAAGAGTTTGCGAAATCACCAGCTTCTGAACTAGCTCAAATAAATCATCATTTATGTGTGATGTAAGTCAAAGAAATTCCGAAGGAGTATCAAGACCTAGCCAGTGTTTTTGATAAGCGCAATGCAGAACAACTTCCACCCCATAGAAAATACGATTATAGAATCAAATTGGAGCCAGGCGCCATTTTGCTGTGCAGTCATATATATGCATTAACTGGTGCGGAACATACACATCTAAAGGAATATTTGGAAGAATATCAAAGAATAGGATTCATCAGGCTTTCACAGTCCCCAGTTTTGTCACCACTATTTTTTTGACCTAAGAAAGACGGTACCTTGTGTGTATGTATCGATTACAGAGCCTTGAACTTGGTGACTGTGAAAAATCAGTACCTGTTACCCTTGATTTCTGAACTTCTAGATCAGGTTAAAGGAGCCAAGGTGTACACCAAACTCGATCTAAGAGGAGCGCACCATTTGGTGAGGGTCGTCAAAGGCGACCAATGGAAGGCAGCTTTTCGTACCAAATATGGGTTATTTGAATACCAGGTTATGCCCTATGGATTGAGTAACGCCCCAGCTGTCTTCCAACATTTTGTTAATGATGTTCTTCGTGAATTTCTGGATCGTGTGGCAGTGGTGTATATTGACATCTTCATTTTTTCTGATTGCATGGAAGATCATGTGAAACATTTGTGAGCCATATTACAGAAGCTTTTGTAAAATCAACTCTATGTGAAGTTAGAAAAGTGTTCTTTCCACACAGAGAAAGTTGAATTCCTTGGGTTCATTTTGTCGACTGATGGAGTGAGCATGGACCCTGCTAAGGTACAAGTCATACAAGATTGGCAATATCCTACTAATGTGAAGGAAGTCCAAAGTTTTCTTGGGTTTGTCAATTTCTATCGGAGATTCATCCCAAATATTTCGGCCAAGGTCTCACCTATTTCGCAACTGTTGAAAAAAGGGGAAAAATGTGTTTGGTCCAACGATGCTGAAGCAGCGTTTCAATTTCTCAAGCAGACATTTGTCACTGCTCCTATATTGGCACACCCAGATCCTGAACAAGCCTTTCTTGTGGAAACTGATGCGTCTGATTTTGCTACTGGTGGAATCTTGTCACAGAGAAACAAACAAACTGGGCAGCTACATTTCGATCAAGGAAGCTTTCAGAACCAGAATTAAATTATCCAATAGCCGACAAAGAGTTTTTGGAGGTTAAGGAAGCTTTTCAGGATTGGCGTCATTACTTATTAGGAGCAAAACACTGCGTCACAGTGTTCACTGATCACCGAAATTTGCAGTTTTTGAAATCGGCCAAGACGTTAACTCCACGTCAATTGAGATGGTCACTGTATTTCTCCGAATTTGATTTTGTGATCACATACAAACCCGGAGCAAAAAATGGTAGGGCCGATGCGCTATCCAGGTTGAACATATCAGAGGATGTTAGAATTTCATCTGATCACCCCATTATTCCATTGGACAAGATTATTGGAGTCATCCAATTAACTGAGTTCGCCAAAGAAATCCATGAACAATGTTCACAGCAGAGTTTACAAGACTGGGCTCGAGACGATGAGAAGAAGAACATCATTCAGGAGCTTCCTTATTATGAAGATGCACTGTATCGACCGATTAAACAATTACAGGAAAAGGCTTTGCAAAATTGTCACGATGATCCATGGGCAGGACATAAGGGCACGAAGAAGACTTTGGATTTGCTCAAGAGACATTTCTGGTGGCCTGGCATGGCGGCTCATGTGGCACAGTATGTTTCAACTTGTGAATAATGTACTAAAGGAAAAACTAGCAAGCAAGCTCCACAGGGATTATTACAACCCCTTCCTAATGCACCCTATCCATGGCACACAGTGACTTTAGACTTAATAGTTGATCTTCCACTCAGTCAGGGCTACACAACCATTTTAGTTTTTGTGGACACGTTTTCGAAAATGAGTCATTTTGTCCCACTCAACTCTGTCCCAACAGCTACTCAGTTGATTCACTTGTTTAACCAACATGTCATTCGTGCTCATGGGGTTCCACAAGTTCTCATCCCAGACAGAGGAACGCAGTTTGTGTCAAGGGCTTGGAAGAAATTTATGCAGGGATTTTAGGTGTTGATACGCGGTATTCCACCAGTTTCCACCCTGAAACTGACGGGCATACAGAAAGAGTTAATCAAGAGCTGGAACAGTATCTAAGACTCTACCTGTTGGAGCAGGATGGTGATTGGTAAAATATGCTTTGGACAGCAGAATTTGCATATAATAATGTTAAACATGATTCAACTGGGTTTACACCTTTTTATTTAAATTCAGGAAGACATCCTAATATAATGACTGGGAAAAAAACATGAAACAGTGCCTGCAATCAGAGACTTGTTACTACAGTTAGAACGCTCTCACAAGTTAGCTAAAGAGAATTTAAAAAAAGCTAAAATCTCATATAAAAAACAAGCTGATAAAAAAAGAAGGGTGGGTCCAGAATTTAACGTAGGTGATCAAGTTTGGCTCTCTACTAAAAATTTGAGATTGAAGGGTAATAGGAAGTTTCAACCCCGCTACATTGGTCCATTCAGAATCAACAAGAAAATTAACCCTGTAGTGATGAAGTTACAACTTCCAAAACAGCTAAAGATACATCCTGCCTTCCATGTTTCCCTTCTCAATAGGAATCCGCCTAGTATGACATTAAGAAAGACTCCAACACCAATAACTGTTGAGTCAGGTGAAGAATGTGAGGTTAGCAAGATCTTAGATTCAAAATGGTCTCGAGGAAAATTGCGTTATCTAGTGGAATGTAAGGGTTATGGTCCAGAGGAACGGTCATGGGAGCCATCTAATAATATTCATGCCTCAAGGCTTATTAAAAAATTCCACATGATCTACCCTACCAAACCAAAAGAGGGAGATACTGTCAGGATCTGTCTAACACAAAGCAAGCTTTCAGGAAATAAGAGAGAGGCTGGACAAAGGCGTTTAATTAGGAAACATGCCTTGAAGGTTATCAGACTCTTTTTAAGTCGTTGTTTGTTGATCCTGCAGAAAAGCAACATGGCAGCCACTAGCGCCATTAAAACAATTAAGTCAGCATCCCAGTCTTTGAGACTCACGGTTGATCCAGGTGTTCAACGCGCGAGCAACAAGTAACTGCGCACTTCAACCGTCACTTTTTCAGAGTTGGAAGCTTTTTCTTGTGCTCTGTGTGAGACTACCTTGGAGTTACTAGACAAATAATTTGTTGCGTTTTGTAGTAAAACATTCAACGCGCATTCATAGTTTTGTTTTCTAGTACTTCGTCTTCCGTTTTTTGACAGAGAAACTTCAACGCATGCGCAACGAGGGAAACCTGCTGAATTGCCGAAAATAAAGGAATTCTTCAAGGCAGCAGTTCTTCAAGCGATACGCCCAGAAGTAGAAGAAATTGTCAATTCAGTTTCAGTGGTCGTGGTGGTAAGAGGTGTCTGTTGACACCGCCTTGGATATACTGCCAGTATTATTGATTGTTGAAGTACTTCATGAGTGAAATTTCCTAGTGTTTCCTGATAGCGACTAATGCTACATAATTAGTCTTGTTAACAATTATAGATTGAATTTGACTGCAGTTACTACAGAAGTTTACCTAGTATTTACTTGCTGAAATTAAATAGAATATAGTTCTGGTTAAAAATACAACTAGCTATAGTCTGTCAATTTACTATGTTACAGATACATTAACAGGGAACTTCTCAACAATATAGAGAGAAGCAATAGCCTATGTACACCTGGTAAATAAACTCTTATTTAGAAAATAGAAATTCAATCTGTATATATATTGTGTAGGTTTTTATGAAACTCTCATTACTGCAGGTGCAGGTGAAGAAGGTACCAGCAGAGCAGAACCAACATCATGTACAACATCTACTTCCCCTTTCCTCCCTGCTGGTGCATTGTCCGGAAGGAATTAATTATTTCGGGCGGTGTGTTGGTAGTGTGGCATTGGGTCTATCTTCGACTCCTGTGGTTCAGATTTTGGCTACTGACAGGCGACTAGCTTCTATATGCGTCTCTTGAAGACAGATAATATCAGCCTTCAAGAATCGGACATCTTCTCTTACCCTATGCCATTTAGCTGGATCGTTCAACCCACAAATATAATAGAGGCTATCCTAATACTTGCCATCCTGTGTAAATAAACATTCCATAGAAAACCATAGCAAGTATGCCCCTCATGTCACAACTATCCTCTAATCAAAAACCTGCCCAATTATTAGATCAAACCTCCCCTTTCCCTGCAGTGAACCCCCCACCCCCACCCACAGCCCCCACAACCCCCCCTACCCTCAAACCCACCATAAAGGGAAAAAAGGTCTTCAGACCCTTGCAATGCCTCCCACGTTCCTGAGTGTCACCCAGTCACTCCCCGACCTCAGAAACACCAAAAGAGAGAGAAACACACAAAAAACTCAAAAATAGATAAACCTCAGGCCCTCAAAGCCCCAGACCCCACAAATTCCCCCTCCTCTCTCTATCACTTGCAGTGAAACTACATCAAGAACAAAGTGGGAATTGAGAGTTATAAAACAACCAAACTTTAACCACCGAGACAGATCAAAAAAGGGAAGAAGAAAACCAGACAGGCTATGTAACTTCAGGCTAAGCTAGCGTCATTCAGCCATCTGTTACTTCCTTCAAATAAATTTCAGCTTGGATTTCCGAGGAAAATACCCAAAATCTTACCCTTGGTATATAACCTTTAGCCGCGTAGGATTAATCAAATAGACCTTCCATCCTTTTTTTTGGAACAGGGTAATCATCTGGCGAAGCCGCCACCTTTTTTTCACTGTTGTGTGGCAAAAATTGGGCCGCACAAAAAAAGTCTGGCCCTCAGCTGATTTCCTGGCGTCTGGTCGTGCCTTTTCAAAAATAGCCAGTCTCAACAAAAAATATCCCAAAAAATTAAGATTGCTCGGGGTCTAACATCGGAGCCTGGTTTTTTTTTCATCGTATGGGGGAATTGATGGACTCTCTGAATATCGGTTTCCCAACTAAAATGCGCTAGCTCTGGGAACACTAACTTAAACAGTTTCAGCACAAACCCTCTAATGTCATCCCCCTCTGCTTTTTCCTCAATCCCTAAAAGACGTAGATTGTTCCGGCGAAGCCGATTTTCGGAGTCCTCCAGCTTCCACATTATATCTGTGAGCCTTTCATCATTAGCTGTTGTCTTGCATTCCGCATTTTCTAACCCAGCTTCCAATCCGACAATTCTTTCTTCCAGGGCTGTTGTTCTAGCTACCACCTCTGCACAGACTTTAGTATTTTTTAGTATTGCCCCTTGTATTTTCCTAGTTACAAGCTGCGCTCTTTTATGTTCTTGTCGTGCTTCGTTTTGTATAGATTTAAGCATGGCATATATCAGGGTATTTGATGGAGGTAAGTTAGGCTTGCTGCCGGGGGCCCCCAGATTGTCTTCCTGCCCTCTCAGCCCTCTTGTACCTGCTAGACTCATTGTAAAATAGTCCCATTGCAGATTGTCACTAGTCTCAGAGCAGCCGCTCTCACGTCGTCCTAAGCTATCAGACAGTGTCTTCCTGATTTTGCTATGCCGAGGTGTGGTCTTTCCTAGAGTATCCGCAGTGGTTGGGGAACTCCCACTATCTTCCCAGGATATATCCTCTGAGTATTCCGAGTCTGTACTGTTGTCAATATCTGACTCTTCAGCCAAAGAAAAAAACTCTCTCCGTCCTGTGTATCTGGCAAACCACCAGTACCGGCTCCCATTTCTGATATCCCCCCTACAGGAGTTTGGGAGACAGAAGTAATCTCAGTGTCGGTCTCCTTCCCTTGTATGTGTTTCTCAAAATCCCCCTCAGACCCTCTAACGGAAATATACTCCATATATGTTACCACAGGGATTGGTGTGTTTGCAGTGTTATCAGAGCTAGCAGTCCCAGGCCTATTAGCTACATCTCTAAGTGCTTTATCCGTAATTTCAGCATGTCAGGCACATTAGTCACACCAGCTGTATTCATAATACTCAGAGGGGGGTGTACCACAGTTTTTATACTAATGGGCTTACCGGAAATCATCCCTGGGACAGTCAGTGTCGTTCCTCGCCCAGCCCCATCGGGGAATGGAGGAGCACCCCCTGGCAGTCCATCCTGTCTACTCATTGCCTCATCACTTATCGGGCAGGGGGAGTGCGTTATCTTGGAGCATTTCACCTTACCAATACCCCCTTTCTTTAAAATCGCAGCCATTCCTTTAATTCCAGGCTTATCCGGCTTATCAAGCACTTTCTCAGCTTTCCCAGATTTCTCGTCTAAAGTCAAAGCCGGCACCTTCCTCCCTCCCGCTGCCACCGCAACCGCTGCCGTCCCTGCAGCTTTGATGTTAAGACCGGGTAGATTCCCATTCTTGCGAGGCGGCATATCGGTTTTCAAACAGCCGTTCAGATCCGCGTCCCGTCCGAACCTTGCCGGAGACCACGCCAGACAAGTCCACAGGTGAGCCCGGCTGCGAAGCACAGTCACTGCAAGCCGGACTGAAATCTGCCACGTCTTTTGGTTCTCTAACTCGCTGAACATGCGTCTTCTTCCGTTCCTCCGTTATTCTATGAGTCAGCCGCTCTCCCGAAAATTCATCTGCCATCTCAACAATCCACTCTGTGAACTTCTCTCTCTCAAACGCCAAGACTGAGCAGCAGCGGTCGGGAAGTGACACCCTCTCAGCTCACGCGGCCGCCATCTTGCCTAATACTATAAAAATTCTGAAACAAATGACACTATAATTGGTTGTATTTGAGGTGACTCTCTTGTTACTGTTAAAGTTTTTTCTGTTCCCCTGTTTTTGTCTGCTGATAAATTTGGCTATGAAACACCAATCTCAAAGAATCCCTGTTTTTTTTAACATATTTGACTTTATGGAATTTACCAAATGAATGTTTAAGTATCCAATTACAAATATTGCAGATATGGGTCTCCAAATGTGCTCTAATTTTCTATCATATAAAATCCTATTGATGTAAACAAATATCAGTAGATAGGATAATCTCCCAGTATTTTTGCTACTAAAATTGCTTAAACCAATATGCTATTTAAATGCTTTAAATTCACTGTATGTATAAACATTGTATAACATTAGCTTTGTTATTGTATATCTTTATAACCTTGAAGAAGTCTTGTGGAGACGAAACGCGCTGCGTCGGCTACAAATTTGTATTATGTTTTAAAATAACTGAATGAAACATAACCTATCAAAATAAAATAAAGGAAGAAGAATTTTTTTTTTTCATAACAAAAGTCTCCAGCAAATTGATTTTGCCTTTGGGAGTTTATTTGTCGTGTTTATGATTGATACTGGTTCTGATTTGAAAATTACGGATTGTATATCACTTTTGACATTCCAAATATATGGGTATGTGCTGAGCTTTCTTGAATCTAATCTCATATGTCACCTGACACTGCTGGAAGACATGGAGGATGTTGCGATCATTCACGAATTCCGCCTCGACAGACCTACACTAAAGAACCTTTGTGTCTGTTGGAGCCCCACCTGCAGCCTGGTTGCCCCTACCCAACAGCATTCACACCCACGTACAAAGTGATGGCAGCCCTCCACTTCTTTTAAAACTGGTTCTTCCAGGAGACCGTGGCCAGCGCTGCAGGGATGTCACAGCCCATGTTGTTCCTGGTGCTGAGGGATGTTCTTGCAGCATGATGATGTATAAGTATCGATACATACACATCCCCAGGGGAGCAGAATTGGCCGTTCTGAAGGGTGACTTCTATCCCCTTCGGCACATCCCCCATGTCGTTGGTGCCATGGATTGCACCCATGTCGGTCTGCTGCCACCACAGGCGAAAGACCACATTTTTTGGAATCGTAAAAATTATCATCCGATGAACGTGTAGGTGGTGTGCCTTGCGGACATGACCATATCACATGTGTGTGCAAGATTCCCCGGCTCAGCCCATGACTCATACATCCTGAGGAATAGCATGGTGCCCCGGATGATGGCAAATCTCCTTCCTGAGCGTGCTTGGATTGTGGGTGAGTATGTCAAGTGAAAAGGTGTGCTGTGTGTGTGACCTGCTGCTCTCTGCCTGTGCAACTTTGCAATGTGTGTTTGTCATTCCTAGGTGACTATGCATATCCCAGCCATACATTGCTGCTGAGCCCACTACAAAATCCCAGGACCCCGTCTGACATCAGGTACTATGAGGCACATGGCAGGACCCGATGTGTCAATGAGCGGACTTTTAGCATGTTCAAGTAAAGATTCTGCTGCCTGGACAGGACAGGAGGTGCACTGTCATACTCGCCTGGGAAGGTCTGCAAGATCATTGTGGCATGCTGTATGCTGCACAACATGGCCATTCACAAGGGAATTCCCCTGCTCCTGGACGATGGTGAGGACCCAAGGACACTGCCTGCTCAAGGACCTGAGTCCAGTGATGAGGACAGTGGAGAGGAGGATGAAGTTGATGCGTCAACAGCTCAAGACCCGCTACTTCACTTGAATGTGGGTGAAGAGGTAAGACTTGTACATTGTCTGCTGTGATTGCTGTTGTCGTGGAGGGCTACGTGCGGATGGTACAGACAGGCACATGTGGAGTCACCTGTGTGGGGAAATGTGGCAATGACATTTCACCTGTGAACGTATATGGAACTCTGTTTGTCGACCCGTGTTGCACATTTTGTTGTCTGCCTGTTGACTTGTGTAGATGGTTGGTGTAGTGTAATGTCTATGATGCCACACTCACGCCGGTGACTATTGTTCTGTTGTGTCTCCCTAGGTGCCTAAAATGTTTCCAGGCCTATGTACTGTACATCTTTTGGCATACATTATGGCTATTTTGAACAGTGGAAATATTACACTAAAGACAAATCAACACCAATTGAAGGTGTTTTATTTACGGAGTTAACATGTGAGGAGTGCAGGCATATTTACATGAAGGTGGTGATGGAGCAGTGAGTTGACAGTCATGGTAAATGAGATGTAGTAGTAGACACCACATGGATATGGGGACTCAGTCCAAAAGACAGGTGCCATTCACAAGGCAGTGTGGGGAAGGACAGTCCAAACAGTCAATGCAGTGGGGAAAAGGGTTGCCATCAGGGCTGGCTCCATGACTGGCATTTGGCTGGTGCTTTGTCACCAGAGTCTCCCAGGCTCTTCTTATTATTGCCCCTTGTTCGCTTGGCCGGGGGGGCTCTGCTGCTGGGCCAGTGGCGTCTGAGGAATCACCCATCTCTGTGGCCACAGGGGAGGATGGTGCACTGTCATCCTGCAGCACAACAGAGGGGGGCGGAGGTTTTGTTTGGGACGCAGGCCTGTCCCTCAGTAACGCCACTTGCTGGCCCATGAGGTTCAATGTTAGACCTGGCCTCGTGGCGCGGTCCTCCCTGACCCGTAGCACCTCCCTTCCGAGCTTCCACCACAACAGACCCCTGAGTCCCCCGGCCTAACCAACCCTTCCCTGCACGTTAAGTCCTGACCCTTCCCGGACGTCCCGGCCCGAAGGCCCAGTGTGCCCACTTTCGGCATCTAAGATGGCCGCCCGAGCCAGCGCAGCCTAGGCCGAGAGGCGCCAACCTGGCGGGAGGACAGAGCGCTCCCAGCGAGTGAGAGAGGGAGGAGCAGTATCCTTCACACCTCCGACCTCTCCTTGAGAAGTGGGTTTTGATCGCCCCTCTGGCCGCCCGGAGGGCTGGCTCCACGCCTGCTGTGTGTCTGGGACTCCTCCCGAAACCAACCTGAATGGATCAAAGGGCCGCGTGGCAGGAAACCCCAACAAGCGGCCCCCAGGTGCCAAGTCCCCTGCTGACCAGACTCCGGAGATCAAAAAGGAGGAGTTCTATAACTGGGGATGCTCCGAGACTATCGGCAGATTCGATTCTGGAACATCGAGCGCCCTGCTGACGTGATTGCGGCTCGTTTGGCAGAGAAGGACTTCTGCCGGAACTACCTGAGCCCTGCTGAGTGACTTGCGGCTCCCCTGCAACCTTGGAACATCTGAGCCCTGCTGAGTGACTCGCGGCTCCCCTGAAGATCGTAAGAGCTCCGAAATCCTGCTTGAGCCCTGCTGAGTGACTCGTGGCTCCCCTGCAACCTTGAACCATCTGAGCCCTGCTGAGTGACTCGCGGCTCCCCTGAGGATCGTAAGACCTCCGACATCTTGCTTGAGCCCTGCTGATTGCCTCGCGGCTCACTGACTCTCCTGCCCTCCCCTGAGGTCGTCTTCTAACATCCACCATTTGCCCAAGGTGTGTGTCGATGGACCTCATAAGCTGTATGAGGTCCAGTAATAGTTCATCAGACCAGCCACTTTGTCCCTTGACTTGTTCGTATGCACCAATGACTCTGGTGAAGTGGTCCCGGGATGGTGTCCCAACCTCCTGAGGTCTGGGGGTGACCCTGGCCCTCCCACCTACCCATCTGCCACGGACCTGCTGCCTAGACACTGTGAGTCCCTGCACACTCTCCCTGCTGTCCACAGTTGTTGGTGTGGGCTGGTCATCCCCTGGAACAGAGAGGGTGCTGCAGGTGGCACTGGAGTTTGTGGTGGATGTGGCGGCGGTGGAGGCACAGTCCGTAACTGCAGAGGTCTGCTGTGCAGTTGTTGTTCCAGCAGCCGTGGTGGTGGTGGTGAGGAGGGGGGCTGGGACCTGTTGCTCCCTGGGACACCAGAAGGCCGGCCTGGAGTTCATCGTCCAGAGAATCCTGGGCGTCTACATCCGAGAGTCCATGTACCGGGGATGGAGAATGGCTCTGCTGGTCGTTGTCGTGGTCCTCAGCAGTGAGTTCTTCGTCACATGTGGATTAGATGGAGAATGGTCAGTGTTGTGCACTGTGCAAGAATTCTTTTAGCTGTGTGTCATCCACTGTCTGTACACTACACAATTGACTCATTTTCAATATTTTTGCTTAGCGCAATACTGTGCCTCATTATATGTTGCAGAGGTACATCAATTACTCGTACATGTCAGATATTGATGCATTGCATGCACTTGGTGCTGTGTGTAGTGATGCAGGTCTCCCACCCACAAAAAGCCAGCCCAGAGAAGATGGCTACCTACCTGTAAGTTTGTTTGGTGAACAGTGCAATGGCTTCAAAATGCTCCTGGGTGGGGGAGGGCTCTATCTTGCCTAGGGGTGAGACAGGGGCATGGTGGGAGTCGTGGTACATGCCTCCCACCCCCAAACAGGCTCCCCAAGCAAGATGGCTAACTACCTGTTAGGGGAAGGTGAACAGTGCAATGGCTGACACATGTTACTGGGTGGGGGAGGCCTCCATGCTGCTGGGGTATGAGACAGGGGACATGGTGGGAGATGTGGTACAGGCCTCCCACCCCCAAACAGGCCTCCCAAGCAAGATGGCTACCTACCTGTTAGGTGAGGGTGAACAGTGCAATGGCTGACACATGCTCCTGGGTGGGGGGAATGCTCCATGCTGCTGGGGTGTGGGACAGGGGGCATGGTGGGAGTTGCAGTACAGGCATCCCACCCCCAAACAGGCCTCCCAAGCAAGATGGCTACCTACCTGTTAGGTGAGGGTGAACAGTGCAATGGCTGACACATGCTCCTGGGGCGGAGGGCTCTATCCTGCTCAGGTGTGGGACAGGGGGCATGGTGGGAGTTGTGGTACAGGCCACCCACCCCAAACAGGCATCCCAAGCAAGATGGCTACCTACCTGTTAGGTGAGGGTGAACAGTGCAATGGCTGACACATGCTCCTGGGGCGGAGGGCTCTATCCTGCTCAGGTGTGGGACAGGGGGCATGGTGGGAGTTGTGGTACAGGCCACCCACCCCAAACAGGCATCCCAAGCAAGATGGCTACCTACCTGTTAGGTGAGGGTGAATAGTGCAATGGCTGACACATGCTCCTGGGTGAGGGAGGGCTCTAACCTGCTCAGGTGTGGGACAGGGGGCATGGTGGGAGTAGGTGTGCAGGCCTCCCTCCCCAAATACCCTCACTGTCAATATGGCTGCCTACCTGTAAGTTTGTTTGGTGAAATGTGCAATGGCTTACACATGCTTCTCGGTGGAGGAGTGCTCCATGCTGCTGGGGTGTGGGACAGGGGGCATGGTGGGAGTCGTGGTACAGGCCTCCCACTCCCAAACAGCCCTCCAAGGCAAGATGGCAACCTACCTGTTAGGTGAGGGTGTACAATGCAATGGGGTTTTGGTTTTACAAGAAAGTACATATCAGTGTGTTGGTTAACATTTGTTTGTACTTACCAGCCTCCACTCCCCCGGATACTCCTGTGAGACTCCCAGGATGCAGTATAGCAAGTACCTTCTCCTCACATGGTGTTAATGTTTTCGGTGGGATGGGAGGGCCAAGCCAGTCCTCTCAGCCAGCTCCCGGTTCTTGCTTCTCCTCTCTTTGACAACCCTCTTGAGATCATGCCACCGCTTCATGATCTCCTTCTTGGATCACGGGGTGGTCCCTACTGCATTGACCCTTTGTACTATCCTTTCTTACATTTGGGTCCTTGTGGCTAATGGTATCTGTTGGACCATGCTTCCAAACATTTGTGGTTCCACTCTCACTATCTCATTGACCATGACTGTCAGCTCACTCTCTGAAATTTTGCATTTTTTGAGATGCCATGGTTTGTGGTGTTTGAAGTGTTTTTGGGTGCAGGGGTGTGGGTGATGGGTGTGGTGTTGGTGTGTGAGGTGTGTTGTGTGGTGGGGGTTGTTAATGCTGGTGTGATGATGGTGGTAGTGGTGGTGTTGGTGGTGCTGTGTTGTCTTTTCTCTGCTGTCAGGTCTGGTGTGTGCCCTTCTCTTCTGGAGTGTTTCAAATGATTATGGTCAGTGAAGGGGCTGGTGTTATATTCAGCTATGTGGATGTGTCCAAATGGAATTGTGCTGTCAGGTGTTTTTTGGGAGTTGTCCTGGGATTTGTATCCAGCACCACCTTCAAGGAGCGCCAGGAGGCGCATAAAAGTCGCGCTCACACTGCAGAGCGGGGGAAACCTTTGCTGATTCAAATATCCTGCAAGCTGTTTGGCTGTCCAAGCTAATTACCACCAACCCGCCGGAACGCCACAGGACTACCCCCGCCTCCCGCCGCACGACTCCCGCTGGTTCTGGGAGACTGCCGCAGAGCGGAGAGCGGGGGCTGGGGAACTACATCCCCCAACAGGCCCTGCGACAGCACCACCTTCAAGGAGCGCCAGGAGGCGCATAAAAGTCGCGCTCACCCTCCCTCGCGGGACGCGAGCGGGATGCCGGGCGAAGCCCGGGCCAAGGGCGGGCCCGTTTCAGCCCGTTCCAGACTGATCCAGGCTGGGCTGGGCCTATACCCTTGGTTTTACTTTTAACTGCCAGACGCTGTATTCTCCTGTCACAGGTACTGTCCCATGTTATTCGTGAACTTTGGAACTAGTCCCTGTACCCTATAACCCTACCATAATGTCATCGACAAGGGGCTCCAGAAGTAAGACTGCCCTCAGAACTGCACTGATTACAGGTCCTATTGATAAGTTTATTTTAACAACTACTGAGGCCATTAATCAAAATATTTCCCTTTTAGAACGCAGGGTATCCCAGGACCTTGCGATCGCCAGGAGATCTTCAATGGGCCCTATAGCAGCGGCTCTAACCCCTGCTCCCATCAGCTTCTCCTATCCCAATTTTAATCCAGTCTGGAACTGCAGCAGCACAAGTACATTCTATCCCTAATGCTGTTGATTTATCGGCCACGAACTTGTCACTGGATTCAACAGGGAACCTTGAGAATACTCCGGACCTTGAGCAGATTCTGGCTGAAGATTCTGTACAAGTAACCCGGCTCAAGGGGGTGAGAGAAGGTGCCGTACCCAAGCAGCCAGTACCCCAGAAGATGGGGAATAACGCCAACCAACATTCTAAAACCAAGAAAAAGAAAGGTTCTACAGTAGCATCAACTATGAATGCTCCCTCTAGTATCAATTCTGTACCTCCTGTTCTACCTAACTTACAATGTCCCACATTGGTTAACGTACAGGAGGGTGGTCCCCGTCAGATGGACTGTGATTTTTCCCAGCTTTTCCAAAGTTTTAGGGACTTACCTAAACATCATCTCCAACCGTTGGAACGGAGTATTATGGCAATTGAAAAGCAACTTGCCATACTTCTTGTTAAAACTCCCAATCAGATCAGGGCAGGATCTGTCAAACCTGGGGGGGCATTCTCAGCAGTTAACTTGGGGGTTCTCCCAGCCAACTCCGATAAACCGTCTGTTACGTCCAATGTCCAGCCCAAAACAAAAGAGCCCATAACTCCTATATTACCTGTTTCAAATACCTGTGCAAATTGCGCAAAACCCAAGTCTAAAGCCAAATCCTTATCCCAGACACCTTTACCCAGTCAGCAAATTCCCTCTGTTCCCACCCCTTTAGTTTTGCCAACCGCCGTTAATCATATTACGGCTAATGTGTCTTCACAGCTATCTAATACTAAACCCCCGGTTCTCTCCAAAACTAAAACTCATCCCCAAGAAGGCAAGAGGGGGACTAGATCTAAACGTCCATTTCATCTGGCTCCTGAGGCATCTCCATTTACTGTGATTCTAACAGGAGTACCTGAGTTGACAGTAGGAACAGACGAACCCCACTGGTCCCTCCGGAATAAAATCCTCCAGTGGCTCAGTATTAATAGGCCATTAGAGCCCTCCAATACCTGCAGAATATCATCTGTACGCAGAGTACCCTGGGTGGGGAAGAGCCCCAAGAGTATTCAGGGGGACTGCGTCATCGTTACTTGCGAGGATGCGTTCACTGTGAACCATATCTGTTCGTGGCCAGATCTGGAGAAGAAAGGGGGCATTGATACACACCGACTGTCCTTTTTCTATCCCCCCACATTTAACTACCATTACCCAATTCCACCACCAAACTGGGCCATGCCCCGAGAACAACTATGGAATTATGAAGACCCATGGCAAATTCAACAGAATTGGGGCAGGGAATGGGCACCTCGCCCCTGGTACCCCAACAAAAGCCACTTTCCGGGCAATGGGTGGCAAGGTATTCAGACAAACAACAGATTTGATTGCCTGGAGATGGTTGACTGACATTATGTCCCACCATCATTTAATCATCCAGATAATAGGCAGTTAGGACCTGATTTAAGTATGCAATTTGCCCTTGCTAGTGCACAAGCAGCCCCTATTATGGATTGCGTATCTCCCAGTGGCCATGTGGTTTTACAGAAGGTCTCTGCACCGGAAGGTATCTCCACACAATCCCTCCCTCTTAGACACCATTCCACCAACACCCAGACTCCTACTAGGAGGCCAGTAATTGGGCACCCTCGGAGAAATGTTCCACACATTAGCAAAGAAGCGAATGTGGCCTCTGGCAACCCTAAGGCCATCCCACGTGCAAGTGCCAATGTAGATACCCGGTTAACAGCCCAGGCATCTAAGTCAGAGCATTCTACTAATAACTCAATTGAGTTTGCTGGTCTTACCCTCATTTCCTGGAATATTGCTGGAATTGCAGGGAAATTAAACACCCCTTTTTGGTCCAAGTTTATAGGAGAAGGATTTGATATAGTCCTCCTCCAAGAGACCTGGAGCCAAGAGCAAATAAATATAGAAGGTTATTCATCCTATTGCCTTAATGCCACCAAATCCAGCTCAGGCAGGGCCAAGGGGGGCCTTTTGATACTTTTATCCAACAGACTGTGTAACTGCAAAGTCAGGAGTAGTACGACTGTGGGAGTTCATAGTCAGGTATTGAGGGTTGAATGTGGTAAGGGAAACGATTTGGTCCTCGTTAATTTTTATAACAACATCTTTGATGCCACCAGAGGGAATATTCTGTTCCCTTCTGAAAAGGAAATTGCAAAGGTCCTGGGCATCTCTAAGAAGAGGGCGGATATCCTATGGGCTGGGGATTTTAACCTGCAGCCATGCCATCTATCAAAAGGGAATCCATGTGGTTTTGGAATGGAGCTGGTTAACCGTAGAGGGGGTGTGGGTGAGAGTGAGGATTTTCCTCATTTTCCTCATTGCCACTATGGCTCCATCTTAAATAAAATGTTAAATAAATTAGATTTACACCTGCTAAACTGTAACAAAAACAATCTGAATGTCATCTGCCCTACCTTTACAGGGAGGGAAGCTGGGACATTTATCGATCATATCCTGTTCTCTAGCAACGGAGAGTATCTAAATCTGTATATCAGAGAAGAAAGTCTTAGTGACCATAACAGCATCTGTGTCACCCTACCCGGACGGGGTGCCAAACTAGTGACCGGAGAAACCTGTACCACTGATATAGTTCCGATCAGACCAAATGGTCTGAGGATTAAATGGTCAGGGACCAACTCCATGGCCAAACAAAGGGAGGTCATAGTTAGCTGTAAAACTGAGATCAGTTATTGCTTAAAAGATGTTATTAATCCTGATTTCTTGTTATCACAATTTATCAACATCAACACTATCATAGAGGGTATTTTTAGTAAGAAATCATCCTTTAACAAAACTGCAAAATTGGGATGGTTTCATAATTCCTGTACAGCAGCTTTACGGGAATTGAAGAAAGCCCTAGGGTCCAAACCCCGAGATAGCAACAGAATAAAACAATTAAGGGTTAACTACAAAATGGCTATTTTTAATAGGAAAAAGGTCTTACAGAGAGAAGCCTGGGATAAGCTGAATGAAGCAGCCGAGACTAAAAACTACAAACTGTACTGGGAAACAGTCAATAGCCCCTTTTTAAATACTGATGGCATTCCGGAAATTACTTCCTATGTTGCATGTGATGAGTGGATTACCCACTTTACCAATATCTTTAACCCAGAAGGGACACCATTAACCTTACCTTCCGCCGAATTGTCCTCATGGATACCTCTACCCCTGGGGATAACCCTGGAAGAGGGACTTGAAGGGCTTGCTAACAGTAAGGGGGGTAAGGCCCCGGGCCCCGATGGGGTTCCCATCGATTTACTAAAAGCTGAACCTAACCTGTGGGCCCGTATCCTGGTGAGGACTTTTAATTGTGCAGCTGAAGGTAATATTCCTCCTTCTTGGGGCCAATCGATTATTATTCCCCTTTTTAAAAAAGGTAGTAAATCCGAGGCCTCCAATTACCGTCCCATTTCTTTGTTGGACGCCTCAGTAAAGGTCATGAGCAGAATCCTGCTCAAAAGATTAGAAACTCGGGCTGAAGATATGAATATTTTAACTAAAGTGCAATATTGTTTTAGGAAAGGCATGGGCACTTTGGAGCAATGTGTAAACCTGGATCTTTTAATTAATAAATACACAGTAGCCAAAAAGGGCAACCTTTTTTTATGTTTTGCTGACCTGAGCAGCTCGTTTGATTTAGTTGACCACGTTATTCTTTGGCAGGTTTTATTGGAGTCAGTGGCACCGAAAGAAATAGTTTACTTTTTGGCCAGGCTCTATGAGAAACTTTCTTGTAAAGTTCGCTATGGTTCCCTAGGCGAATGTACGCCGTTTTTTAAAGTCTCAAGAGGCATTCGCCAGGGATGCGTGTTAGCCCCTCTTTTATTTTCCCTTTTTATTAATTGTATTGACCGCACTTTGGCCGCCATACCAGCAGATGCTACGCTGATTGGAGGCAAATCTGTCCCAATCCTACTATATGCGGACGATGCTGTTCTTTTATCCCGTACCCAGATTGGTCTACAGCGTCTCATTGACGGATTTATGCTGTTTATTCAAAACAGGAGGCTCTGTGTGAACAAATCCAAGACTTATGTAATGTTCTGTGGGCAGTCTGCAAATAAATTGAAGTCTAGTTTTTATTTAGATAGTGATAAAATGACACATGTCAAATCATTTTGCTACTTGGGAATCACCTATGCCAACGACGGGTCTTGGAAACCCGAGCTTGATAATATTAGGATGAAAATGTTGCAAACCACCAGCAGCGTTATCCGATTTGCATCCAAGCTCGGATCAAGAAGCATCCGAGATATGATTAACATATACAATATACGCTGTGTTTCCTCTGCATTGTATGGGGCGGGTGTGTGGGGCCACATTGATGGCATTTCTTTACAAAAAGATGAAAATAAGTTTTTAAAAAGACTGTTATGTGTCCCCCCTTCCGCTTCCGTCCAACTAATCCACGACGAGGTTGGGATCGAGTTTATTTCTGACTTAGCAGCCGTTCGTCCACTCTTATTGTGGCGCTCTATTTGGGCTAAGCCAGAGAATCGATTCACTCAAGAAATTATTCTTGATTGTATAGGATTGGACTACTCATCACGCCTCCTTTAGTTGAAATACATCCATTTCTGGTATAAAACTTTATTTGAAATTGATGTTCTCCTTGATCCCGAACTGGCGGTTGAAATCCCCAAAAAAGAAATCAAACTAACTTTTTTAAATTATAAAAAGAAAGGGCGAGAAGAGGCGTATGGCAAGCTGGCCACCGTGAAGTTCTATAAGGAACTAAATTTAACACCGGGGTTTCAAGCCTACCTTTCGATTGTTTCTCGTCCCTCCCATCAATTTGTATTAACCCGAGTTAGGCTGGGTATTGTACATCATCTTGTCGCGTTTCCAGTACAGAAATTAAAATCAGATACCCCCTGCCCATGCGACAATATTTCACGCCAGAGTTGCTGTCATTTCCTACTTTTTTGTAAATTTTATCACTTTTTAAGAATAAGGTACCTAAAACCCATTTTTATTAAATATAATATACGGTCTTTCAAGAGTGCCCTAGTGTTACTATCATCCCTAGAGAACGTGGATATTTGCTTCTTTGTTCCTACTTTTATTTTGAAATGTACAGCCGCCAGGAAGTGCATTGTGCTGCTATAATTTTATATACTCCTGTCTGTACCTTTTTGTCTTTTAACAGTATTTTGCAACTAACCACATATTAGGCCCTTTTTACTTTGGGTTTGTCTTATAATGTACAGCTGCCAGGAAGAGCATTTTGAACGATAATTATTTTACTCCTGTCTGTGCATGTATGATCCCCTTGCCTTTTTAGCTTTTTTATCTTATTTTTTCACCATTATCACTATCATCATTAGAAAACGTGGATACTTGTTTCCTTTGTTGTTACTTTCATCTTGAAATGTACAGCTGCCAGGAAGTGTCTAGTGCTGCCATAATTCTATACACCCCTGTCTGTACTTATTTGTTTTTTGTTTTGTGTTTGCCCTAAAAATGTACAGTTGCCATTAAAAGTAATATGTGTGATAATCATTTTTTCCTGTCTGTACATGTATGATCCCCTTATTTTTTTAGCTTTTTATCATATTCCCAATTTTGTATTGATGCCCAGTGCCTGCCAGTATATGTCCTCCCCTTTTATGAATTATTCCGGAGTTCACTTGAGTCACTTTGTTCTTTAGAATAACTTTGAATGTAATGAATTGTTTTATAAGTTTATGCTTGTATGATTTGTATTTTCAAATCGAATAAAAGCTTATGACTTGTATTATTATTTTTTGCCATTTATTTTTACATTGGAATGTGTTTTTTATATTTGGGGACATGGCTACTTTGATTGGTGCAGTGTTTTGCATTTCTGCTGTGTTTTAGCATCGTCGGCCATGTTTTTATGATCGTCCGCTGCGGTGGCTATGCTGCAGCTCTACCGCTGTCTCTCCCATTCACTCCTGTGTGCGACAGCGGTGGTCGGAAACAGCGGATCATACCGCGGGACCATCGGGGATATTATAATTTCCTGTGTGGTGTCTCCGCTTTGCTTGCGACGGGCTGAAGCTTTTCCGCTGCATTTCCGACCGCCACAGTCATTTTTTTGACGTCACCGCCAGCGTCGAGCAGTTTCTGTTGACCCACTACCGCCGCGGTCGGTCTTTTTTGGCGGTTGTTCCTGATTTGACCGCCGGTTTCTTCGCGGTCGCGGCAGGCGGTGGTTACCCATCTCCATGGCGGTCGGGGTGGTTTTCGGCCCGCTATCCTAATGGGGCCCTATGTATTTGAAGACTGAACTCAGTCTTTTGGTTCACTCTTAAACCTGTAGTGCAAAAGCCAAGATCCTGGGAACAAGTAACAATTGTAGTTTTAGTTCTTCAACTTCAGCAAACTATCTGCTCTTGTGCAGAAATGAAGCAAGTGTTTAAACCTTTTTTTTGGTTGCAAACAGTCCGAATAGCAGGGTACGCTCGCAGAAATGTTTTTTGCTATTTACTAAACCCATTAAAGGAATCAGTAACATTTTAATGGCTTCTAAAATGATTCAGTATTTGGAAGGGCATATTGGGAGTGTCCCTTTCAAAAGCCCATATTGATTTGAGTTCAGCCCTGTTTACTTCCAGGCAAATGGGCAGATTTAAAAAAAAAATAATAATCTTCATTTGCAATGCTATCAGAGACATGGCGGTCTGGTGACCCTTGCAGATCATAACCTCTATGATTGTGTCCAATCAAATCAAGTCACTATTTGGGACCTACCTAGTAAATATTAATTGTGACTCATTCAGATTTAGAATTTGTGCATAGTTTGGGTCCACACAGGTAGGAAATATACTGGTTGTAAATTGAGACTACTTTATGCAATATAGCAGTACACCTGATCCTTAGTTATCCCAATGCCTTTCTCCTTTATCTTTTGATAAGAAGTTTGAGACAGGCTCACTATCAAATTTGAGTACCAAATTTGAGTACCAAGGAAAAACACTTAGAATGATTTTTATGGCTAAGACGGAACTAATGGCAGGTAATGACTATCTTATGCGCCACAGTCCCTGGATAATGAATCCCCATGTGTAGAGTGTGCAGTGGTTCCCTGCCAGTCAGGTTCAGAGGGCCTGTGTTCTTTCCCTAACTTGTAACATTGGTTCCACATTGATGCAACTCTGGCCTATCTGCAAGTTCATTATAAGGAGAACCTATGGTACCAAGGGCATGGTACCCAGAGAAAGGCCTCTGAGGGCTGCAGCATGCATTCTACCACCCTCAGAAACCTCTCACCACAAACAGGCACAACTGCCATTGCAGCCTGCGTGTTGTGGTGAGTCAACAAGGCAGTGCACCCTATACCTAATGTGAGGACCTATCTGTATGAGCAGATAGGGAACTATAATATCTAAGGCCCTTCTTAGATATTATAAGTGCCCAGTAAAGACATCCTGAGTATATGTTCTAGAAACTGGTCATTACAAGTTTCCTAGCACCATCATGACTTTACTGAATTCTGCAATGCTTGCTTACACACAACTCAGAATTATACACCTGCACGGATTCCAGTGTCAGATTTATTATTCAATGCACTCAGGAGTCCCTTCCAGAGTGTACCCTTGAACCAAATCAACCGCTGGTGAGTTCTTGACTGGTGAACACCAGCCTGCCAACACAAGAAACGTTTCTGGACCCCATGGGGTGGGAGCCTTTGCTCCCTGGGCCCAGAAACAATGCCATATGTGGCATGGGAGCTTCAAAGTCCTTGTCGTAATTTGACAATGATCGGGTTAGCGTTAAGATTTGCTACACATTACTCCCTTATCTTGACTATAGTTGTTAAACGCCATTTTGTATGTAACGGCGCCCATTTTAGAGAATGCGTTACCTCGTGGTCAGCATGCCCTTTTGTCTTTCCTCTGTACCACTGACCACTCGAGTTTGCCCAGCAACAGGCTATTTTTAGTAATGGTCAAGCCCACACATGCGCAGTTTAGACTGACCAGTCATCACTCAGGAATGTTCCGCCAAACTGACCAGTGGTGTTGTAGCCCCGCCTATGAGTTGGCTGTGTTCCAAAAATGACCATATATGTACCTAAAACTCTGTAACTGTGTACCGCCTACCTTTTTATGTCTGTAAAACTGTATAAAAGAAGGACTTGCACCAATGTTCGGTGTGATACTTCTTGCATTGCCGAAGGGTGCTGTAGGAATGTACCACCACCCCATGGGGTCTTAATAAACTTGTCTTTTGCATTTTCTAGTTTCCGTGCCAACAGTTCTTATGGTGTAGAGGGTATTCTGTGGAGTATGTAGGCCTGGAGAACCCATTACCACAAAATGGCGACCACGAAGGGACTCATCGGCGACTCGGATGCCCGAAGGAGAGGTCGTGACGAAGGTTTGGAAACTCGCCATGGACGCGTACGCTGCCTCTGAGTGACCCGAGTCGAGGCACCCACGGTGTTTTCTTCCTTTCCTTCTGATCTGACCTTCCAGGTGGCGCCGGTCCCCGACTGAGATCCTGCTCGTTTGAGTTGTCGTACAGTGCCGGTTTGGCTGATTCGATTAAAGACCTTGGCAGTTGGAACCTGGATATTTGAGATTTTGGTAAGCTTGTGATTGGTAAGGTAGTCTGCAGACGCTTACTGTGGTTCTATGAATATGTTTTGAGTTAGCTAACATTTGGTTCTATGATTTGAACTATATGTGCAGTGCACTACACATAGGCAGGCATGTAGAGATGTTTCTCTAACTTTGTTTGTGTTTTGAGCGGCACATTTTGTGTGAAGTATAGTAAGTGCCATTTTTGCGGTATCACGTTTTCGTGATACTTTTTGAACATGCCTGTTTTAAGCACACTCCGAGGAATGTGCTGTCTTGAGAATGGTACCACTTATCGACTAAACGAATCTCAGCCGGCTCCCCCAGAGGGGACACCCAATCGTGAAATGTATATTAAATTTGGCCTTCCCCCTATATTGTATAGTAAATTATGGAATAAATACACCAAGTCTGATCCCTAGTTGCAATGGCCACTACATGGGTCGTTTGATTTACGAAAGGTTCAGTTTGTGGAGCAATGTTTGTTTCAGCGCAGGTCTAGACAAGATATGTTTGATTGTGTACGAATGTGGGAGAAAGCAGTGCGTGAACGAATGAAGCGTGAGATTGCCTTGGTGGAAAAAGAGCAGCGCAAGGCTGCTCGAGATAAGGCTTTACAGCTGGAGGAAAAGGAGTTGCAGGAAATGAAAGAGAGGGAGGCACGGGAACGTAATTTGCAAACGAGCGGTCAATTTCCTATTCGGCATCCGCTTTATCCTGTCCTTACTAATGAAGTTGATGATTTTTCATTATTAGATCGATGCCCGCTTCCGTACGTTTTGCCTACGGCTCCGGACGTGGACTCGGACGACGATGGTCGAGGGAGTAAGAGTAAGAGGTTAACTGCTAGTGAAGCTGCAGAGTTGCGCAGTTTTGCTCGGAAACTCAATTTGAATAAAATAACTATGTCAGAGATTAATATTGAAAAGAATAAATGGTCAGAGCGAGACCAGTTGTATTTTCTAAGTGCTTTCGGAGATGAAGTTGTAGAACGATTTCGGAAAAATTCAGATGATCTAGAACCTAAGGACATATCAGTTCATCGTGAGAATATGCGTAAAGGTTTATTTGTTATTACAGATGCGGATGGGTTTTTCCAACGGTTGATCCAGCTACGGGATGAGGCGTCCAGATTGCGGGAAGCACGAAAAGCAGCAGACATGCCTGCGCCGGGGTCGACGGAGTCATCCAAACAGTGTTCTATATTTGGAACAGATAAGAGTTCTAAAGTTCATGTTATGCCCATGCGTGAAGCTGCACCTTTGTATGTTCCCCCTAAAGGGCAAGGTACCAGTGATGATAAATTGTCTGGGGATGCAAAAGGGTATTTTATATACAATTGGGTGTATACGCCTTGGAATAGAGCAGATGTAATGGCATTGAAAAACGCTTTACCCGATCCCCGTAAAAATCCGGCAGCTTTCTATGAAGGAGTGGAGGGGGCTATTTCTTCCTGTGTTATGACACTAGTTGATATCGATCTTTTTTTTGGGGTTAATACTGCCCCCTGATATGTGGAGAGCAATGCGTAAGTTTGATGACCAAGCGCTTTTAGGAGCTGACTGGAAGACTATAGGCCAAGCTGATTTAGACAGGGAACCTGCATGTAAGCCTTGTCAGTTAATTCTAGATCTCCCAACAGCTATTTTGAACAAGTTAAAAATGCTTGTCCCCCCTAAAAAAATTGATTGGACTATGTTAGCCTCTTGCAAACAGAAACAGGACGAGTCGGTATCTGACTTCTTCACGCGTTTTGAAGAAGCGTTTCATGATTATAGTGGGCAATTATTAACGGATGATACGGGTAGGCATCTGTTTGTCGACAAGTATGTGGCTAATCTCCTACCGGAGATTGCAAAGCGATTGAAAACTAGTGAAAGTTCCTGGACCACGGCGACCCCTACGTCTTTGTTAACTACGGCTCAGTACTATGAGCGGCAGGAATTAGAGGCTAAAGAAAGTACTGACAAGAAAGCGAAGGAGTTAAAGACGAAGGTGATGTTGGCTCAGGTTCGTGGTACGCAGCCAAGAGGGAATGATAGAGGCAGGCGAGGAGGGTATAATACGTCGTATGGTCGTACCGACATTGCTGAGGACCAATGTGCATATTGTAAAGAGTTTGGGCATTGGGCTGAAGATTGCCCGGTGCTTCGTGAGCAACGTAGTCAGCGTGGTCGAGGAGGTGGAAGGACACGGAATAGTTATTTGGGGGCGAGAGGTGGAGCAGGTGATCGTGGCAGGTTTGAGGCGAGGGGTCGTGGTCAGGATGAACGTAATACTTTTGATCGACGGAATCAGTACCAGATATCGGAGGGTGAGAACGTGGAGAGTCAGGATTATGTGCACGCATAGGATTGCGTAGGATGGGGTGTGGAATCGGTTGAAGTGCCAGTAGATCAAAGAGGTCCATATGTATCAGCGGGCGTTTTGGGTTCTACTAATCAGTTTTTAGTTGACACAGGAGCTACTCGTAGTGCTTTGTCTAAAAGCTTGGTTCCAAGGGCTCCCCTGTCTGGCGAAACGATTACATGTATAGGGTTTGATGGCACACCCTCTCCAAGCCCACTGTCACAACCTCTCGCATTTTGCATTGATAAATTCTTTGGTCTGTGCCCATTCTTATTGTCGCCTCATACCCCAGACAATATTATGGGCATAGATTTGCTTAAATATTTTCGAGCAACAATACGCTGCGCTCCTGAAGCAGTGTGGGTCATTTTGAATGGCAATTATCCGGATGTAGGAAGACTATGTACCATGCAGGAAATTGAAGCATTAGCCTCTCTCCCACACACGTTATGGGCGACATCAGATACGGATGTGGGACAGATGCTCATCCTGCCTATTCGAATAACTGTTAAGGAGGGAGTGTCTTTGCCACGTGTACCCCAGTATAAGATATCTAGAGAAGGTGAAATTGCCCTGACACACATTGTCCAGGATTTGATTATTGCAGGGGTTGTGGAGGAAGTTCCCTACAATGTTTGTAACAGCCCGATTCTTCCGATTTTAAAGAAAGATACTGACGACAAAGTCTATTGATTTATTATTGATTTGAGAGAAATAAACAAAATTGTAGTGCCCCAGTACCCGGTGGTGTCTGATATCACCACCTTACTTACTTTGGTCCCCCCCACTGCCACCACGTTCTCTGTCATTGACCTTAAAAATGCCTTCTTTTCCATTCCCATCCATCCTGACAGCAGATATCTATTTGGCTTCACATTGAATAATAAATCGTATAGATTTTGTCGTGTTCCTCAAGGCTATACAGAAAGTCCTGGCATTTATAGCCAGGCTTTAAAAAGACAGCTTGATTCCTTTGAATTGCGGTCTGGCGTAGCTCTTATCCAGTACGTGGATGATCTCTTACTGGCTGCAGACACATATGCGCAGTGTGAGGAGAGTACTCTTGCTTTGCTCTCTTTTCTTGCTCAGAACAATCACAAAGTTTCTAGGAAAAAGTTACAATATTGTAGACCAAAGGTGACCTACCTCAGTCATCTTTTGTCTGAGGAGGGACGTGCATTAACATCTGATCGAATTCAAGCAATTTTAGACACACCAGTCCCCCGTACTCAGAGAGATGTGCGTGCCTTTATAGGTTTAACGTCTTTTTGTAGACAGTGGATAATGGGGTTTTCACACATTATAAAACCTTTGTTAGCGTTATTGTCCAAATCTACACCAATGCCCCTTGAATGGACAGATGAATGTCAGAATGCTTTTGAACAATTGATACAAGCCCTTTGTTCTGCACCAGTGTTAGGTACACCAGATTACACAAAGATTTTCACGTTGTATGTGCACGAGAAAGATGGGTGTGCATTGTCGGTGTTAATGCAGACACACGGGGATAAGCAGAGGCCCTGTGCATACTTTTCGGCAATACTTGATCCTGTAGCACGAGGATTACCTGGGTGTTTCCGTGCAGTTGCAGCAACAGCAGTAGCTATACGGCAGAGTGAGGGAATAGTCTTGTCACACAAACTGTTGGTGTTAGTTCCCCATGCAGTAGACGCTCTGCTAAATCAAACGAAAACGCAGTATCTCACGAGTGCACGTTTAACAGGATATGAGCTCACACTTTTGGTGCCACACATCACACTAAAGAGATGTGCTACCCTGAGCCCTGCCACTTTATTGCCGTATCCGGTTGCTGAGGGCCAGGAGGAAGAACACCATGATTGTGTTTTCCTGACCGAAGAACAAACAAAGGGTCGTGTCGACTTACAGGATACGCCACTTCCAGATGTGGATGGGGAACTGTGGGTTGATGGATCGTGTTTAAGGCTGCCAGATGGCACAACTTCTGCAGCATATGCGATCACGACGCTTAAGACAGTGGTAGAAACAGCACGAATACCACAGAAATCGGCCCAAGCAGCGGAGATAATAGCTTTGACAAGAGCCTGTGAATTGAGTGCTGGCTTATGTGTGAATATCTACACAGACAGCCGGTACGCCTTCGGAGTAGCGCATGACTTCGGCCTACTCTGGAGAGAGCGTGGGTTTTTGACGTCGCATGGAGTACACATCATGCACGGAGAACTAGTGCGTGATCTCTTGAATGCGTTGCTTTGTCCAAAGAAAGTGGCGATAATAAAATGCAGTGCACATAAAAAGGTCACTGACAAAGTGGGACAAGGCAATGCTTTTGCAGACAGTATAGCAAGACAAACGGATATGTCACGAAATGACTCGCCAATGTATGTGGTGAAATCACAGGCTGAGCGATGGCATGATGCTAGAGAGGAGATATTAGACATTCAGAAATCAGCATCTGAAGTGGAACTCGCAACCTGGGCAGCAGAGGGAGTGCTGGATGATTAGGGTTGTTGGCGAAGCAAAGATATGGAAAGATGGAAATTGCCTGCAGCTTACTTGCAAGCGATGGTCCAAATGACACATGGATTGGCACATGTTGGAGCTCTTGCAATTACTCGATTGCTAACGCGAGTTTGGGAGCATCCTGAGATTGCCAATAAGGCCAAGAGAGTAAGCATGGGCGAATTTTGCGGATCTCGCGTTCGCGAATTTTGCGGATTTGCGGATTCGCAATCCGCAAAATCCGCGAATTCCCGCGAATTTGCGGATTTTTTTTTTTTGTGTTCGCCCGTGTTTCTGCCAGTTCGCGAGGGTTTTTACAATTTCGCAATTTGCGAACTTACCTGTCGGGTCGCAAGTTTCGCGAACTTGTTGTTTCTACGTGTCCAGCCTGTTTGGGACACTCTTCTTCATCACTGCCACTCTCTGTCACCACTGCCACTCTCTGACTACTCATGCCACCCTCTAGCCAACCCATGCCACCCTCTGTTTCATCACCACACCCTCTGGTTGTCCAGTGTACATTATTTTCGTCAAAGCAAAGCACACCTTCCCTGCCTCAAGTGACCTGAATTAATTTGGGGCTGATTAATGTGTCACAGAATATTTTTTTAGCTGGCACCTGCTTCCTTAGTGCGCCCTGATTAGTGATCTTTTGCACTTGCTAAGTGCTTTCATTGTTGCAAAATTAGTTACAACACCTGCCCTGCCCCAACTGACAATAATGAATTAGGGGCTGATTAATGGATTTTAACTTCCAGCCTGGCTCCTGCTTGTCTCCCTTAGCTGTAATTCAGGACCTTTGTGGCATATGTGTAACTATTCTGAGGTTCAGAGCAGGGTCACATAATAGTTTCAACTGGCAACTGAACTCTGGAGGGGCCCCTCAGGAAGCACTACAGGAAATGGCTACTAATGATGAGCCTGAACTTTTGAACCTGGTAAGTAGTTACTTTCAGTTTTGCTAAAATCGTATTTCTGCAATTTTGCACTTATTCGCGGGGCGCGAACTCACGCGAACAGTGCGAGCAGTGCGAGCAAAATCCGCTGCTCGCGGATTTGCGGATTTTGCGGGAGATTCGCAAATCTCGCGGATTGCGAATTTCCCGAAAATCCGCAAAATCCGCGAGCGGAACGGATTTTCCGCCCATGCTTACAAGAGAGTAGTACAGACCTGTCTGATATGTTTGCAACACAATCCTGCAAAAGGGACGCATACTCCGAAAGGAGGTTTTGCTCCACCTACTGCACCGTTTGAAGTACTTCAAATGGATTACATCCAGCTGGAGCGTTGTAATAACCTTAAGTATGTCTTAGTGGTGGTGTGTGCTTTCAGTAAATGGATTGAGGCCTTCCCCACGAAGGATAATACAGCGTTGACAACAGCTAAGGTTCTGCTCAAAGAGTACTTCCCTCGGTACGGCGTTTGTAAATTTTTGTGGAGCGACAATGGTCCTCATTTTGTTGGGAAAATTGTGGAATACGTGATGAAGGGATTGGGAATTCAGCAGAAATTTCATGCTGTATTTCATCCTCAGTCAGCAGGTCTTGTTGAACGGTATAACGCTACTCTGAAATTAAAGCTAGCAAAGATTGTGGCATCCACGTCCTTGAAATGGCCGGATGCCTTGCCTTTGGCATTATTATCTATCAGATCAGTGCCCCATTCCCGAACAGGCCTCACACCTTATAAAGTGGTGTTTGGAAGGCCTATGAACATATGGGGAGTTCCTAAGCCTCGATTGTTACATGATGTGCCTTGTATAATGATGAACGATTATTTGGCACGATTAACAAATGATTTACTTTCTATTTATCAACAGGTTCGAGAAGCGCTCCCCGACAATCCCATTGGAGAGGCTCACAATCTTCGTCCTGGGGATCATGTCATGATCCGTTCCTTCGAGAGAACAAGCAGCCTGGAACCGAGGTGGCATGGTCCTGAACAGGTATTGCTGGCAACTCGTACGGCTGTGCGAGTCACTAACAGGAAGCGGTGGGTGCACTCTACTCACTGCCGCCGTGTCCCTCCGGATCTGGTGAGCCCAACCGTGTTATCTGACTATCGAGACATCTTGGACGAGGAGAAGAGCCCAGCTGTAACGTCTGTCGAATTGGAGGGAGCCTTCCTGGACCATACTGTTTCTGGACGAGAAAGATACAATCTACGACCACGATAAGCTGTGTTTTTTTTGGTGCGAGACTGGTTGAGTTACCGCTCTGGGGTTTGTGAAACGGAAGCCGGGAATATCAAGGGGGGGGGATCTGTTCTACCAAGTGTAGCGACACCCGTCTTGAATCTCGGAGAAGAAACCAACGGCTACCTCGGAGCTCAGCACTCATATTTTTTATTTTTAGTCGTGTTTTTGAGACACTTTGAACTTTGAACTATGGCGTCTTCCGCAGTACGAGATAAGAGAATTCTTGGTGCTGTATTATTTGTATTGACAATTGTTGTGATAGCTGTGATAGCCTGGGTAGTAGAACTTGTGGTACCAGTGCGAGAACATTTGTTACCAACTACCCCGGCTCCATCTGAGCATTTTCATTTCACTCTGCCTTATCATGAAGAGCGACACCGACAAACTTATTTGAACAATAGTTTTATTCAGATTCTGCATCACACTCACAATATGACGAACACTTCAAACTGCTGGGTATGTGGGATGTTGCCTGGACATCAGAAGAAAGGAGGCACACCGCTTATCCCATTCCTGTTTTCTCATAATGGTTCTTGCAATGCCTGGTACACCCTCCTATTCACTTTGCGATGGCCAACAAAAGGGGGGCTGCTCTTTCGCCTTAATAAGATATGTTTTAATGATCGAGACGGCTATCCGCAAGCTGAAGGAACTAAGTTTGAATGGTAGGAGTACCGCCCGGATAATATGTCAGCACCACGAGTTTACAATAATCAACGGAGTGTCAATATGTCCAATTCTCATGTCATTAATGTCATTGATACCAAAGCTGACTTATGTGTTCGTAATAAAGGTACAATCCCAGTTGGCAGAAGTGAATGTAACACTACTCTCACCTTTGATACCCCAAATGGCATTTCATTTGTGGCCTCCCGAAATACGTATTTTATATGTAGTAATAAAGGCTATCATCGTCTCCCTATAGGATGGTTAGGAACATGCTATAGATCTTTGGTACTACCCCCTGTGTTTATCGCCCCGCCTATGTATCATAACAATTATATTCTTTACCATGACTTCATATTGAATAGGGTGAAGAGAACGGTAGTCCTTGATGATATAGACCAAACGGACACTGCGTTGCAACAATATGTTGATTTTAATTTAGGCCTGTTTTCTTTTGTTGGAGCTGCTTTGAATAGCCGGAAAATACGAAGGTTAACTCGTGTTGTAGAAGCTGTTGCCAATGATACTGCTTTTGCGTTAGGAAATTTAACTGAGGAGCTTCAGATATTTAGAATTGTAACGCTCCAGAACCGGATGGTGCTAGATGTAGTACTAGCTGATCGAGGAGGGGCATGCCGCATTATCGGAAGTAGTTGCTGTGTTTACGTGCCAGATAATTCCCCTTCTGTGTATGATGCCATATCCAAATTACATAAAATTGCTGCTGAGATACATTCTGATAATGGTACATGGACCTTTTCGGGGTGGTTTTGGTCAATGCTTAGTACCTGGGGCTGGAAGTTACTGACGATTCTATGTGTAATAATTGAGATATTATTCTTCTTATGCCTTTGTATTCAGTGTGGCCCTGTATTATGTTCTATGTGTCTCTCTGCTTGCATTCCATCTAACCGAGCTTTTGCTAAGCATGAACAAATGATTCATAAAGAAGTGGCACAGATTATGTCTATTGATATAGAAGATGAGTATCCCGATTATGTCCACTATGAAGTAGCTTCAGCTAAACGCTAAAAGGGTCGTCTGTCGTAATTTGACAATGATCGGGTTAGCGTTAAGCTTTGCTACACATTACTCCCTTATCTTGACTATAGTTGTTAAACGCCATTTTGTATGTAACGGCGGCTATTTTAGAGAATGCGTTACCTCGTGGTCAGCATGCCCTTTTGTCCTTCCTCTGTACCACTGACCACTTGAGTTTGCCCAGCAATAGGCTATTTTTAGTAATGGTCAAGCCCACACATGCGCAGTTTAGACTGACCAGTCATCACTCAGGAATGTTCCGCCAAACTGACCAGTGGTGTTGTAGCCCCTCCTATGAGTTGGCTGTGTTCCAAAAATGACCATATATGTACCTAAAACTCTGTAACTGTGTACCGCCTACCTTTTTATGTCTGTAAAACTGTATAAAAGAAGGACTTGCACCGATGTTCGGTGTGATACTTCTTGCATTGCCGAAGGGTGCTGTAGGAATGTACCACCACCCCATGGGGTCTTAATAAACTTGTCTTTTGCATTTTCTAGTTTCCGTGCCAACAGTTCTTATGGTGTAGAGGGTATTCTGCGGAGTATGTAGGCCTGGAGAACCCAAGACCACATCCTTGCCTCCTTTGCAACACAACCCCCAGCCTCTCTTGCTATCAGGAGCTTGCCTCCTTCCTGTCTCGCCCCCTTTTTGGCAGGAAGAAGGGTTGGAAAAATCAGAACAGCCGAGAAAGTGTGCCCATCTTTGCCAAGCACACCCCTCAGGTGGGGGAGGCGAGGTTAAGTCCACTCTTCAGTGCCTGCCATCTTGCAGATAGCAGTCACCTTCCAATCAGGGTCAAGGATTGTTCCCACTCCCCCACGTGGGGTGAGCACACTAAGGGTGTAGTCACCCTTAAGGATAGTAGCCCATTGGCTACTACCTCAAGACCACTATAAATGATAGAAATGTGTCATACAATTGCTCATAAACAGAAAATGTTAAACAGCAGTATAAAAGAAGTGAATATGTTTACATTGGAAGGAAAATAGTTGAGTTCCGTATCCCAACTCACCCCCACCTTGAATATTAATGACACTCGAAGTCAGTGTCAGTGAAATCCAATAAAGAGCTTCAGGTATACTGGAAAGAAATATGGGCAACTGTATGAGATATCATGAGAATGGAACTACAGATCTCCCATTGCGCCACACTATGATATGTAACGAATATCCATAAATCAACCCGTAAGTTGATTGCTCTTGCTCTCCTGCTAGGCAACTGTAAAATAACCATGAAATGGTGACTTAAGACTGTACCACCTTATGGAAACTGGCCAAAGGATCTAACTGACTATAGCAAAACTTGCAAATGTATACAGTGAACTACTACCAGCAGTATACTACCAAAGAGATATATGGGCACCGCTTCAAAACGACTTCCTAAGTAGTACACTGTACACTGTAATCCACTGATGCACTATGATGTTTGTATCGTGCTGTTAAATACCCCTATTTATTATTATATATGAGATATTAAGAGAAATTTTAGTTAATATGTCGAGTAATGATTGACTTCAATCTGTTGCCTTGGGTTAAATGCTAGTTTGAACCGTGATATTACAATTGTATTCATGATAAGGAATTGCCCCTTTGTTTTGATGTTGTAAAACAGAAAATAAAGTCTAAAACAAATATGCAATACGGATCTAAAAAGGGATTCAATTTATCACAAAATTGACTTATGTAGACAATAGAATCAATTTCTATTCAGACTTACAAGTCAGAACAAATATAATGGTGCACTGCATTGGCCGGCCGCCATAATAATGTAGATCAGTGATACTCAAAGTATGCCCTGATACGCATGTGGCCCTCATGACCTACACATGCGGCCTCCTGATGAATGACCGCACTGGACTACATTTTACTTGAAAGAGAAAAAAACCATCAGCAATTTCTTAAATAAACAGGGAAGCATACATTTATAGTTTGCTGGATTAAAAGAAATGAAGCAAATATGGTATACTGCAGCACATCACTTTAGAAACATTCATTTTTTAAGATATCTTGCAACAAATGTTTAAAAATATGACAAATTATCTTTTTTTTTTTTTTAGTTCAAAGAAAAATTTATTAAGATAACTGGATAATGGCAATATAGTATACAGAGAGAAAACAACAGGAATAGCATGAATATGAACTGAGAACATTATAAAAAGCGTGATGAAATAAAATGGGGGGAGGGATAAAGAAAAGAAAGGGAGGGTAGGGGAGAGAAAAAAGAAAGGGGAGATAACAATGAGGCTAAAACTACATAACATTAGAGGCAATGCAAAAAAGTGTATTTCATTAACATGTAGAAGTTTCACCTTAGTTCATCATATTATATCAGTGTATTAAGAAGTATTTTTTTTAAAGTGATAGTTTTCAAAACTGAATGAAGAAACATTTATGTCTACTCCCACCCTACAACAATGCCAATAGTTAACTTAGAGGGAAGTCAGTTGTCACGTCGAATCTTCTGGGGGGCATGGGTTGTTATCATACATGGACAACATTATAGCTTCTTAAATCAAACACAAGAGAAGGTTTTGAACAGTGCATATTCTGAATGCATATATTTTACATGTGGTAATGAGGAAAAAGGTGGCAAAATGATATAAAACAGTTGCCAAGGATCACACAATTTGGCCAGGTGGGGAAACTGGGATTGATGCTAGGATTTCTGGTTCCAGATTGTGCAATTCTATTTCATTACAATCTATAATTAAGATACTTATTTTTTACAATTTCAAATTCAAATTACTTTATTTAGACAATCAAGTCTATCAAAGTGAGTTACACAACAGTTTTGAGGTCATCCTCATGGGTGACTTTAATATACACCCTTGCTGTTCAGATTGCATCATGGAAGATAACGGGGGGCCACCTTATTCGTTCCCCACGCATTTTGAACACACTAAACAAGGGGAAGCCTTGGAGAACCTTCTGGCCTCCTTTAACCTTTATGAATAAAGTTGTTGTCCAGACGGCCCTAAACTCCTAACGTTTAAAGGGAAAGACACAGGATCAGTTATTGATTACATTTTCTTATCATCTTTTGTTTTGTCCTCGATCTTACGTTATAGGGTAGAAGACTCTATTTTTAGTGACCATAACCCCATGATATTAGTGGTTGTTCATGGGGTGTTATTGGATTTTAAAGTCACCCTGGCACTATGCACCACGGACCTGACAATAAAAGACCAGGGTAGGAGGCTGAAATGGTCCAAAGTGACTCCGGTCACTTTATTAAAAGATGTTTTGACCAAGGTTGAAGAGGATGCTGGTATTTGTTTAGATCCTGCCGGCCCCAATATTAGGATAGTTAAGGCATTTAACATAATATGTCAACAAGTGAACACTGACTTAATGGTTAAAGCAAAAGCAGGTGGGCCGAGAGGAAAATGGTGGTTTGACTCAAACTGCACCAAGGCACACCCCGCCCTTTTGAAGGGACTGAAGGAAACACCCAGAAATACAACACACATAGCGTTCCTTAGGAAGAAATACAAACACGCCAATCAGGGCCCGAAAAATCAGATTAAGGAAGAAGCTTGGAATGACCTGCAATCAGAAGAAGTTTTGCGGGATAGCTCTAAATTTTGGGAGGTCATCAATCAGCCCTATTTCTCAGGCGTGGAGAATCAAGGTGTGGAATGCGTTATTCCAGATGAGCAGTGGCTTGCCCACTTTGGAAGCATCTATAGTCAGTTAACCCCAGGTCCCACACAGGAGCCTTTTCCCTTCCTTCGTTAATAGCCAATCTTGGCCTTTAGGGAGGAAGACGTATAAAAAGCTATAAAGAACAAGGCCCGGGCCCTGATGGGGTTCCTGCGGACTTATACAAGTCTGCACTGAAATTCTGGGCCAAGATTTCGACCAATGTTTTTAATGCCTCAAGAGAAAATAACTTTCCTGAGTCCTGGGCTAGGTCCACTATTATCCCAATCTTCAAAAAGGGCCAAAGGGGTGATCCTGCCTGTTATAGGCCCATTTACCTAATAGACTCTGCCGTTAAAATCGTGGGCAGAGTCATCCTAGGTAGAATGACAACATGGCTAGAAGGCAGAGGAACCCTGTCTAATGCCCACGGCATCAGGGCTAAAAGGAGCACATTGGATCAATGTTTAAATCTCCAATTGATCATCAGTAAATATACTATAGCGAAAGAGGGGGCCTTGTACATGGCCTTTATGGACCTCTACTCAGCATTCGACCTGGTCAATAGGTCGAGGCTGTGGGGGGTCCTCTTGGACATGGGCATCGACCCTCGCTGGTTGGTTTTTTGGCTGACCTCCATCGCAGTTTACAGGCCTCTGTCAGAGTTACCCGGGAGGGGAGGTGCACTAGCCATTTTAAATCAGAGAGGGGGGTGCGGCAAGGGTGCATCCTTGCCCCCCTCCTCTTTACATTATACATAAATGCTCTTGAGCCAGCCTTGGCCATTTCAGCTGCGGACGTTCCGCGTGCAGGGGAGACCAATATCCCGGTCCTCCTGTACGCGGACGACGCGGTTCTCTTGGCTCGTACAGGTGTGGCCCTTAACAGACTATTGGCCTCTTTCGGTGATTTTATGACCTCTTTAGACCTGACAATCAACACTCAAAAATCCCAGGTCATGATTGTCGGATTCACTGGCAGGAAAAAGAAATCAATAACATTTTTCTGCAGAGGGAAAGAAGTTAGGAGGGTCTCATCCTTCACTTACCTGGGGGTGATTTTTGATGATAGAGGAACCTGGGGTGCCCAACATAAGTAAAAAACCAATGCAATAGCAAGATCAGCTGCAGCCTTGTTGAGTTTTGTTAAAGGAATGGGGGCACGACCAATGGAGGCTATCCTCAAAGTTTACAAAGCCAAATGCTTGGCCATAGCCACCTATGGGTCTGCAATCTGGGGATACATAAAACCTGATAATATCCAGAAGGTGGAAAACACATTTCTCAGATCTCTGCTCTCTGTTCCCCAGTCTACTCCCACTTTTACCACACACTCAGAGCTAGGTATTGGGTTTGTCACAGACTAAATAAAATCCGCTCCTGTTATTTGCTGGTTAAAAACCTGGCTTAACCAGGAAATCTCCTTAAATCAATTGATCCTTAAAGACTGTCTAGCCCTGGAATAGTCGATAGAATCCCATGGCTGGTTTACGTCAAATCGATGCTTTCAAATGTGGGGCTTCTTGAGCTCTTTCATTTTCCTGAACGCATTAAAAAAGAGGATGTCATGGTGAGAAAATCTACACTGATAAACATGTTTGCGGCAGAGCGGGAGGAGATAGAGATGAGAAAACCGCTTTTCAGAAGGAATTATGCTGTTATTACTGTCCCAGGCCTTGAACCCTACCTAGTTTTTGTAACCAGACCGTTTCATTGCTTTCTTTAAACCAGATTTTGTTTAAATTTGATACATTTGCTGCTTGGTTCCTATGCTACATGGGATACTTCTGTTAACGCAAACCCTTGTGATTGCGACCATTTTTCTATACAGGACACATTACATTTCACTATGTTTTGTGAACACTATGCACAAATTAGAAAAAAATGCCTGTTACCAATTTTGCGGGAGGCTGGCTTTTTACAGGTCAGGCCAGCGCTCCTGTTTTTACAACTTTTGTCCAGTGCACGTGTCACTTTTCATGTAGCAAGTTTCTTAGTGGCAGGTGTTCGTATAAATAAGAAGTGCTTCAATTCACGGCACCAACACATTATAATTGAATCATCTTAGTCGTGCTGGCCCTTTCTTAAAAACTAGGAAGTTAACTGTTACATGGACATTTTTTAATGATGAAAGAAATAATTAAAAAAAATATTTTATTGAACTTATGAAATATGTTCATTTTAAACCTGAAATGTTATTTATATTTTGTATTCTTTATTATTAATTAGAATTGCATGTATTGTTGCATTGTATTGTCTGTAATGATCTGTATCTTGTGTCTTTTTGTGATTTTTATTAATCGAATAAAAGTGATTGACTGACTGACTGAGTTACTGCCAAGTAGAATTAAAATTATAGACAGTGCCACAATTATTTCAAAAGTGCTGATAATTCAACAGATAACCCATAGATCTTCAGCAGGTTTCCTCAATGGTGGTACTTTTAATAATTTAAAATGCAATTCAATAGCAACTAGTAACATGGTAAAATAATATTTAGTAAAAATTTCGCCATGTGAAGATATCTATTACTGTCCGGTCTGCTTGAATAAAAGCCAATACTTAAATAAGCAATGCTATGTTTCAATTTAAGGTCGTCTTTGAGGCTGCTGGGATTCAAGGGGCCTCCCCTTCTTCGTTTTGTGTTTCTGCGTTATTTCTTAGTTGCTTGTCTAGAATCTCCATGAATGTTGCCAGTTTAGTAATTACTTGGGGCTGCTCATTGTTCAGTAGGACTCTAACAGCAGATGGTAATGTCGTGACCCCTCCTTAGTCCACATATGCCAAACCAAACCTATGTGCTCTTCCAGGAGACTAGGGCATATGCGGAGCAAGTGAGTTATTGATTCCTGTAATGAACTGCATAGTCAACCTGTTTTCGACTCTGGTTTGACTGCCCATGGGGGAGATAGGTCAAATGACGCAAAAGAGCCCAACCCGAGCCGCAGGTATTTAATTTTATAATAGGAGGAGAATGGTTCCATATTTATGTGGGCCTTCTCTATTGTAACTGCTAATATGGGCATGTTCTCTTTTGGCAAATGCTCTTTGGTCAGATTCAAGAGATTTTGTTTTTAACTTTTCTATTCAGAGCTGTTTGAAACTGAAGATTTGGTAATTTTAAATTCCATAGATCCGTTGGGAATGTTTGCACCAATGCTTCGGAAAGGGCATGTGACCAGACATTTGAGTGGCTTGCACTCTAGGGACACGCACCTTCGAGCCAGATGAGTTTTTCCAACGAACCTTGCCCAGCTGACCTTGTGGAGTCCAGATATTTTATTATGCTGGCCTTCTGTACAAACAACTGGTCCTTCAATACAAATGCCATCCTGATCTGGACAGGCAAGTTATTATATGGTAGTTGAAATAGAGGCCAGAACACTGCTCTCTTTAAAAAGGCCTCCAGTTTCCCCAGGTAAGCCTCTGACCCATATGACAATGTTGTTGCTAATTTGGCAGAGATTATTTATACAATTGACTCTTTCAAGTTAGTGCTAGAAAGTAGATAAGGCATACCTTGAGGTGCGGTAGAGGGATAGCCATTAAAATATAACGTTACACAGGATTGTCAAATCTATGACTCTTTTTAGAGACTTGGGGTTTAATTTAGAGTAAGTAAGTAAACTTTATTGTACAGTTAATTAAAACCATTACAAACAACTTCCATTTTTATGCAGTTTCAAGCTGAAAATGAGAGGACAACAAATTACAATAATAGTTCAACGCTAAAAAGGTTGTTTGTTCAGAATACAATATAAAAACTATAAAACATCCGGTTAATAATTTCTGAACCTCAGATAAACATAAAGGCTAACCCATAAATTCCATTGTCAGAACCCTTTCTACTACAGGGGATGTTGGGAAGGGAATGTAGTACCATACGTACGGATTATTAAAAGCCTTAATAAGGCGACCAGGGGGCCGTTGGAACGATTTTGTTGCTCATTGCACATATGAGGCTGTACTGGACTTGAGAGCAATTAGCCAGATCTATAAATGCGAGGTTACCAGGGCATGATTTAAGTTTGTGCTAAAAAATATATTTTTTTAAATGAGGGGACTTATTACAAGCAAGGGCATTGACAGGTGTTGCAGAGGAGCTAGGGTTAGCCACCCCCCCCGGGGTAAATTAATCTTGCTTGATCTTCTTTTCCGCCCGACTAGTTATTAGAGCCTTTGGTGCAGGGGGGCGACAGGAGATAACCCACCGCATGATCTTAAGCTATCATAGTTTCCAACCATCAAAAGTTTAAAACATGTGATTCAAAAAATATTCATTAACAAAGTGATCTGGAAATCGCGATCGTCGCCCCTTCAGATGTAGTGTCTTGGATAAAAAAGGTCCAAATGCCAATTCTGTTCTTCCTTTTTCCTGTTCGCTGGGATATTCAGGAGCTTTTCTTTAATTGAGTCATGAGAGTATGTTCTCCTCTGCATCCGTACTCCTGTCTCTGTGAGACTCTATTTGTTTTTGAGCCGAGCTTAGGTCGCTGCCAAGAATTTTACCATCCGACAGCTCAATTGGATATCATTGCCACTAAAACATGCCAGCACTGCTTGCCTGCAAGTCCAAATCCGTTTTCTGTTAAAGAGCGGTCTCAGGAGGACCCGTCGATCTTGTAATAGTTCCCTGCAAATGGTTATCAAATGTTTTCTTCACCTCCGCTACAAAGACAACACCTTACTGGTGTCTGGGCCTGTAACCAAGGGAGTAGATGATTTGCTGAAGGTAGGAGCCCTAGGCGCAGCTTCAAAAATTTCTCTTTTGTTTTTTTTGAGATACCAGTCTGGAGGTATCCTTGAGGGAAGGGTTTAATGTAGGTTTGTATTGTAAGCCTGCCGTGGGCACGCTCTACTAGGGACGCTTTATCCTGCAAGAGTGATTCTTTCCTGATAGTCTTGTTTACTGCTTTTTTGAAGCCTGCCAGGGCCCCTGGCAGTTCCCATAGCTGTTGTAGTCCCAGTTGGTTGATGACAGCCTCCAAATAGAGCCTTGCAGGGCAGGTTTCTTTGGTTTGTAGCTCCTTCCACAGGAGAGCGTTTAGCGTATTCAATTCTCCCCTGCTTATTTTGTGCAAGCTTTTTATATATGATCCTTTGCGTGCCAGCTCTTCTCATTGAGCCAGAATTCAAGTTTCATCTGTGCGGGCGATGTGTACCTTGGCAAGCTGAAGATCATGCGCAGTGCTCTTGCTATGGTGCCATCAACTATAGCAGCATCCCTCCCTCTCATAGCCTCGCTGCCGTAAGTGATCGCTGGAATTAGTTTTGCTTGGATCACCTTTATAAGAAGAACGAGGCTTGGACTGGTGATCTTGTTTTTTAAGTTTCTTAAAGCTACGGCAGTCATTAGGCCTTTCTTTTTTATGGCATCATATTGTGGCTTGAAATTGCCCTTGTCGTCTATGATGACCCCCAACTATGTGTATTCACAGACAATATCCAGCTTCATTGATGCCAAGAACCAGTTATTGTTATTCTCTTTTTGTGGATGTTAATGTACATGACTTTGGATTTATCTTGGTTAATGCTAAGAATATTTGTTACAGAATATCGTGATGTTATGCCCAACAGCCACTGTAAGCCTTCCGGGGTTTGGCTAATGAGTACCAGGTTGTCTGCATAGAAAAGGTTGGACAACTGGGTTCCCCCTAGCTTGGGTGTGTGCGAGTTGCTTTCATTCAGCAAAGTTGATAGCTCTCCCATAAAAAGATTGAAAAGTGTTGGGTGTAGCACACAGCCTTGTTTAACCCCTGTGCTTGTTGGGATTGTCTTCGATAGACATTCACTGTTACCTAGTTTAATTTGCACCCACGTGTCGCTATGCAGGAGGATAAGTTGGTTAAGGAGCAGTGACAGGAGGTTCAACTTTCTTAGTTTTTGCCAAAAAAGGTTTCTATTGACCCAGTCAAATGTGGAGCTGTAATTGATGTAGCACAGGTATGGTGGTTGTTTTGCTGCAAAAGCAGCATCAATCATGAGGGATAGAGCTAGAATATTGGTAGTCGTCGCTGTACTTTTGCAGAAGCCGGTTTGATTGTATAGAATTGCTGTAACTTCTGTTGCCCATGATGTTAATTCCTGGAGTAGTAGGCCTGCAAGGTATTTGGCCTCGTTGCCAAGTAAGGATACCAGCTGGTAACTTCTCGGGTCATTTCTATATCCTTTTTTACACATTGGGGAGATAATGGCCCCCCTCCAGGATGGTGGAATTAGTGAAGTTTCTAAGATCTTGTAAAACATTGGTTTGAGAATGGCAGGCCAGAATTCGGGGTCTTGTTTAAACAAAATGGGGGGAATCCCATTTGGCCCTGGCGCACCCTCTCGTCTTCCCTTCGAAATTCTTTTACGGATCTGCACAGTCGTAATTGAAATGTCCTGTTCAGATGCCTGTTTTTCTCTTGATTGTTATAGCTGAACTTTAGAATCATGTGAGGAATTATGCGAGCCTTGCCTGGTTTCTTGAGTTTCGTTAAAATGTAAGCCAACAAAAGTTGTCCAGGCTTTTTCTGTGGCATAAGATTCAATACCCTTACTCCTTTCACTTGTCAGATTGTTGATCTTCTACCAAAACTCTGCACTGTTGCCTGTTTTAATATCATGTAATAGTTTGGCCCACAGAGCTTCTTCTGCATCATGTTTAAGTTACCAAATCAGCTTCCTGCAGTCACCCTTTAAATGTCTTAGTTCTTGTTGAGCGGAAGGGTCTGTCCTCAGTCTTTAAAGTGTTTGATTGATCGAAGTCTCGAGCTTTTTTATATGAGTGTTATTTCTGAAAATTACATTTAAATTGATCTTGTGCCTCAAACTTTGACCGTCCCTTCAGCATGGCCATTGCCCATCCTAGCTCCTATTTTATTTCGTAATGTTCTTGTAATCACCTCCCAGCTCTCAATCAGGTCTGTTGTTCCTGTTTGTACTTCGCCTAAAATCTGTTTAGCGTGAAATAGGAAACTTTGTGGGTCATCCGTTCTTCAATTTACCCGTCTCTCATTCGCAGTGTATTCCAATCTGTGTGCGTCAGCTGTAGGTGGGTTAAGTATTGAGATCATAACTTCCTGGGGCAAATGTTCACTGTGGTCCTGTGAACCAAAGTGGAAATCCCTTGCCCTTTGGTACAGACTGCTTGAAAGGAATGTAAAGTAAATTGTAGAACTGGCTATTCTACTGTGAAAGGCTGCTGCTTGAGGGGGGTCCCCTGAGAATCTGCCATTAAGTGCTCGGACGCCCAGTTGTTCTAGAGATGAGAGCAGTCTCTGTGGTGTTTTCGAGCGTGTGCCTCCTGAGGTATTATCTTGAGAAGTTCGCTCCCAAGCGAATGGATCCTCCTCATGGGTAATATCAATAGTTGGGTTGCAGAGCATATTTAGATTGAAGTCACCGCTAATAATCCAACTGTTTGTATCCTCACCATTTAACAATATTGTGATCTCTTCCTTCAACTGTTGTGCTCCGCTGTTTTTTTTTCTCGGGGATGTAGAAAGAGGTTTATTCAAATTAATTCTTCCATTTTGGGCCTCCCCTAATTGAAATTCGTAGCACTTGCATTGCATTTGGCGGAGTTAGTTTATGTGCGAATGGTACTACTGCCTAAATGCTCCCTATGAAGCTATATATGACAAGGCCGCCCTTTTTATGGCCAAACCCTGCATTTTGCGTGGGAGGAATGAAGTTCAGATTATAGCAGGGAAGTGTTGGCGGATGATCGGACCATGTTTCTTGCAATGCAATAATATCGAATCTTTTCAGATAGTTATAAAGTTCTGCAACAGTCAACTTATCACCTAGGCCATTCATATTCCAAGAGCACAGGTTAAGAGTGTTGGAAGAGTTCTCGTCATTATACTTATTTCGTCATTGATTTTTCTGTTTTGACATTTATAGTCCTCGAGAGCCAGTTCCAGTCTTGATCGGCAACGCTTTTAGTTGCAAACGATCTTTTATTGCATCGCTCTCTAAGGTCTGGGATGTCAGGGGTGTTCCTGCGAGCCCCACACAGTACCAAAAGTAATTGTAGATTTGGATCGGATTTACCGTTCTCTTTCCGTTGTTCGCTGCCTGGTGCCATTGGATCGGTGTATTTTGGTTTTGAGAATGGTTGGAGCTTTATACCCCAAGTGTTGAACTTGGCTTGTTCCTTTAGTACTCTCTGAGCCACTTCTGGAGTTGACCAAACTGTTTTTGTTGCTTCTGCCCCTGGGCGATCCAGTATTTCTATGAACTCAACAGACTCCGCGTCACTGGTGGAAATATTTTTTAGGCTGATTATGGAATTCAGTAAGCGTAGTATGTTTCCCCTATTTAAGATGTCAAATGGGCCCTTTGATTTATACTCTGGGAAGAACATAATTGTGGGGCTGTCTCCCTGTCCCATCTTGTGGTTTGGGCTGTCGTGAGTGATGGTAGGAACATCCCCTGAGTCCTGGTGTTCCTCGCTCAGAGTTCCTCGACCCTGAGCTCTATTTTCCTTTGCCTGTGTTGACACTAGGTTGCCTATAATTGCTGATGTTGTTATGGCCCCTTGTGGCTGACGCATTTTGTTTCTTTGAATGGGGCTGTAGACAAATCTGCTGTTTTCTCTTAAATCGGGATCCATATCTATTTAATTGCAGTGCTCGGCAGACATATCTCTTTCTGGTTCTGAGTTTTCCCTGAGAGCATACACCAGATCTTTTTCATTGCTCCTCCGAGAATGCCCTGCTTCTTTTTTGTGAGTGATGCTAGTGGCAGTTTTTCTATTAAAATTAATGTTCTTTTTGGTCTTTTGTCTCTCTTCTTGAGTCGAGTTTTCTCTTAAATCGTGATCCATGCCTATTTCATTGCAGTTCTTGGCTGACATATCTCTTACTGGTTCCGATGTCAAACCCCTGTACTGTTATTTTTTCTCTGGATATTAAGGGGATTTTTTTCTTTTGGTTGCGGCCCTTCCTTCTCTGCTTTCTCCCCTGTTTTGTTGATTTTAGGTATTCCAGTGATTCTTTATTTTGTGGGATTTCGCCCAGTAGCGTTATATTAATAGGTGATGGCCGTTAACTACCACTGTCCCTTAAAATCCTTTCTGGTCCTTGCTTTGTTAAGTCTGCAGCTTCCTCCTCCTGCTGCGCTTCTTGAGTCGGCTTTGCAGTCGCCAGACTTTGTGCCCGGGAGCCTGAACTCTGTATTGGCCATGCTTTCTTTCTTAGCTGGTCCAGACCCTTTGATGGGGATTTTGTAGTAGCCTCCCTGATGTCTGAGAGGAGATTACCCATTGCCGTTGGGAGTGTAGCCAGTTTGTCTATGATTGTTATACACGAGCAGTTGGTTTGTGATAGTTGTGTCTCTGATTACGCCATTCTTACCAAATTATGGAGCTCTGCTAGCTTGCCGTCAATATTGGCCACGAAGATGGAAAGAGAGTTAAGGACAGACAGTTGGAGATCCATCTTATCTGATTGATATTGGATGGCATTTATGGACATTTGCATTGTGTGCAAAAGAGACGCCCAAATGTCTTCATTTGTTTGTGAATTTTGATTACCAGGTTTAGGGTTTGGCGCATTCTTGTTCATGCCTGGGGGTTCATCCTGTGGGGCCGCAGAGTAGGAGGCTACCAGTTCTTCCCACTCTTCTTGAGTGAGATACGAGGATTCAAAGTTCGTAGTCTGCAGTGATTTGATAGGGTTGGTGGCTGGGGCCAGGATTTGAATTTGAGTTTGGCTGGGCGCGTAGCTTCTCTTGAGTTCTTCGACTTGTTGGTCGAATTGATGGTCAAAAGAATGAGGTACAGACCGGTATTGCACTGTTGATTGTGGTGGAATTGGTATATGAGGAGACCTTCTCTCTGGCATGACAGCCAATATAATGAGATCTTTCTTTCCCTCAATGTCCTCTTGCTGTGTCACCATGCAGTCAAGCGTTGGGAATGTGTGCTTGTCGTGCCCTGACTCCGCTTGAGGTGTCGAATCACCATATCCTTTGGTTTTAATGTCACCCTCATTTGGCGTATTATGATTCCTTGGTATGTTGAAGGTTGATTCCACAAGCCCTTCAGTATTGTCCGGCGGTCCCTCGTCATCGTCCAGCAATTAAGCTACCCCGTGCCTTGCTAGGACAGGGGGGCTCTTCATTTGGTGTTTTTTCTTTTCCGATCCAGGGCTTGTGGGGAGTTTTTGGGACTCGCTTTCATACTTATTACTGGTTCCACTCCCATTAGCCATTGGCTTTGCATCCTGCCAATCCTGCATTTTTGGGCTTGTGGGGACAACATTTTCTGATCCCCTATTAGGCTCTGCTATGCTTCTGTGGACTGCCTCTTCCACATAGCTCCCCTCTTCTACAACTTCTACAACTTCGGCAAATTCTTTTTTAGCAGGAGGTGAAAAAGACTAGATGCCTGTCGCAATCTATGAGGAAGGAGCAGATAATAATGCTCCCCAAGCCCGGTAGAAACGTGGAGGATCCGGCTGCATACAGATCTTTGTCAATGTTGGGAGTGAATGCCAAATTACTGGCTAAGGTCTTGGCCACGAGATTGCGAAAAGTATTGACCTCATTGGTACATGAAGGTCAGTGTGGATTCATACCTGGGAGAGGAACACATATGAACTTACATAAGATGTTTCAATTCCTCCATTCAGTGGCCGATAGCAAACTCCCTGCAGCAGTTGTTGCCTTGGACATCTAAAAGGCCTCTGATACACCGTGGTGGGAATATCTGTGGGAGGTATTATGAAGAATAGGTTTTGGCAGGGAATATGTTCCGTAGATTAAACTGATCCTCTACCAACCAAAAACTTGTCTGTGGAATGGGAGTCAATTGTTGGATACTACACAGATTAAACGGGGCATGGGACAGGGATGCCCGCTATCCCCACTTCTTTTCACACTAGAAATGGAACCCCCTAGTGGTGAGACTGCAGAGGGATATGGCACCATGGGGTATAGTAGTAGATGGCTGCACACATGTGGTCTCCCTGTATGTGGATGACACACTCCTATATATTAGACAGCCAGAAGATGCGATTATGGCTTTTTGGAGGTATTGGACTCTTTTGGTGCAGATTCTGGCCTCTGAATTAATAATCAGAAAACAATACCTTCCCGCTGGGGGTCCTTGCGCGGGGGACCCCCCAAGACCTTCCTGAAGTAGAACTGGACTGGGAACGCAATAATTGCAGATACCTCGGTATTCAGGTAGCACACCAGCCAAAGGCCCAGTTCGACCTCAATATGGATATAGTTATCACAGGACTAAAAGCGTTGAGACAATTTTGGAACAAGCTTCCACTTTCGATCATTGGGAGAGTGGTCGTGCCAAAAATGGTGGTGCTGCCCCGCTGCTATAAGTCCTGCAAAACTCCTCCTGTAGAATTCCAAAATCCACGTTTGATGCACTAACCAGCATCCTGATCTCACTGGTGTGGGCTGGGGGTCAGAGTAAAGTCAAGCTAGCAATTCTCAAGCTGGATATGAGTGCTGGAGGCCTTGGATTGCCTGATCTCAGATTACTCTACAAAGAGTCACTGGGGCACTAGAATCATGGGTCACAACTGTGAAGGTTTCTTATGATGGGATCGAGGGTCCCAAAAGACTGTCCCAAATAGTACGGTAAGTTTTGCTGAAGCTTGGGAACAGGCAGTCACACTAGTCCTTCGTAAAGCACTGTATGCTGGTGCGCTGCCCCTTTGGTGGTTACAGCGATTGCAGAGTATCCAGGCGACCATGGACATCTCAAAGTGGTATGAGGAAGGGTACAAACTGGCGGGGATCTGTATCAGAATGGAGCTTTTCTGAACTTTGAGAAGACTGCTTCCAGATTCCAGCAGGGCACTTCCTGTGGTATGCAAAGGTCTCACGCACTGTCAGGAATATATGGACCACATTTCCGAAGGAGCCACAGGAGTCACACACGCTAGTGGCACTACTGGATCCGGGCTCTATTGCAGGCCTGATTGTGCTCATATACAAACCGCTAAAGGAAGACCAGGTGGCCAACTTATCGGCTTTCAGGGGGAAATGAGATGAGGACTTACTTATCCCATTCGCAGATTGGAAGTGCGGAAGAGCCCTAGCACTGCTGGCTGAAACGACAAGTAACGCAAGGTATAAGCTCATACGTAAACCCCACAGTATCGAGCGCGGTTTACTGGGGTTTGTTACCTCCTGTCTACAATGTGGCTTAGACCCTGCCACTTTTTTACATATGACCTGGAACTGTATATGCTCACAATTGTACTGCAATCAGGTTGTAGAGACTCTCCACACTGCAACAGCAGTGCATATAGAAGTTTCCATAAAACAGTGTTTACTGGGCATTCTCCAAGCACCGAAAAAGGGCACACAGATACGGCACAGGTTCTTGATGATGGGCCTGGTTCTGGCAAAAAGGCAGATAGCAAAACATTGGATCCTCGCAGCACCCACCATGTTGGGCAAATAGAAAAATGATGTGCGTGAGTGGGGTGTGGCAGAAGAATGTCGCTTTAGTGCAGTAAGAGTGGATGAGAATGCTGGGAGAGATTTGACAGAGTGGGGACAAATTCTAACAGAAGTGTCCGTGATAACAATCCAGAGCAATGATGAAGCTTCACCCACACGTCACAGGTACCAAAAACAGAAAATACTATTGACCCTCTTACACAGACCTTAAATTAGTTACGCCAGCCGATCTGATTGCCCAGATAATAAGTAATAGTGCCACCAATTTCTGCCGGGGGGATGTGGAGGTTTCATGTTTTTCTGTTTATGTTTTATAATTATAAAAAAAATTAACACCTTCACTTCGGCGGCAATTCCACCGCAGTGCTAAGGGGGTGGGGGGGCCACGCGGCGCTCCCGTACTCGTGACGGAACCGCTCCGTCATGAGCCTCGGGTGCACTGTGCTGATGACGGAGCAGTTCCGTCACGGCCCGCCCGCTCAAAAGAACGTTCAGCGCAGGCGCGGAATCCGCGCTGCGCAGGTGAGCCGAGCGGGCCGTGACGGAACCACTCCGTCATCAGCACAACGCATCCGTGGCTGGTGAAGGAGCGGTTCTGTCACCAGCAGGGGAGGGGTTAAATGGCATTGCAATATATTGTGACCCACTATGTGATTGGATAAAGAAGTACATAATCATGTGGATACCGCATTGTAAACACATATACAACAAATGTGAATATGTGATTATACAACGCGATCATTTAGATCGCGGTATGTTACATCGCGTTATTACAACGCAAGTCGTTCCAACGACATGCGCTGGACTTAGTAATAGTATGATTTACTATTTCAACTCCAGTGTGTGTAACAGTAGGGAAGGTGTTGGAATAGTAAATCATACTACCAGCGCAAGTCATTGGAACGACTTGCGTTGTAATAGCGCGATGTAACATACCGCGATCTAAATGATCGCGTTGTATCGTCACATATTCACATTTGTTGCATATGTGTTTACATTGCGGCATCCACATGATGATGTACTTCTTTCTCCAATCACATAGTGAGTCACAATATATTGCAATGCCCTTTATTTTTTTTTATAATTATATTTATACTATTACTTAGTGTAGAGAGCCATCCAACGCAAGTTGTTGTAACGACTTGCGTTGTAATGACCGCAATGTAAATGTATTGCAGTGTAACGACCGCATTGTAAATGTCGTTTCTCGACAAATGTACATGCTGTGATGCAATGTTTTCAATAAAAACAGTTAAAAATAAATAAGCCTGATTGTGGGGCCAATCATGGGGCCCCTACCATAAGCAAAAGCTCCAAGCCAAATAATTGGCCTAACCAAGTTTTGGTAATCATTAAAACTTAAGATTGATAACTGCAAATGACAGCAATCATTCCTTAGAATACATTTAAAGTTAAATTAATGCTTCTCCTTCCTCACTAAATTATTGTGGCACATGCCAACACAGTGCTCCAACAGCACAATAGTCGGTATCAAGAGTTAACAATTGAAGTGGGTGAAATAATGAAGGCAGAACAGTAAGTATTTTGCCAGGATGCTGTAGACTGTTGATAACGAATGTGTTTGCGAATATGAAGAAAAATGGGTTCTGACTGATCATATAGCATCCAAGACTGGCAACTTGAGCTACATGCAAGTATCTGATGTAGGGAGGCATTTGGGGAAAACAGAACAATGTGGGATCGAACTGGAGCCTACACAAAAGCAAAGACCTAAGCAGAACTAGCAGGAAAAGGTAAGAAGATACTTCTCCAGCCTAGTGCAACCACCAGTGTACACGGAGAGAACTAGCAAAGCCTTCAGTGAGGGGTTTATTAAATGATACCATATAGAAAGCCATTTACAATGTAACATCACTGTTTGTACTAAGTTCATCATTCAAGATTGATGTGTAGACATATTCCCGTCATTTATATGTAATAGTTCTTGCTTAAGACATCTTTTCAAGTTACTTCACTTAAAACTCCAGTTAGGCCACTGAAAACTTAGGGGTAGATGTGCTTCTCATTTTCATGAGAAACATCTTCCTAGGAATGAAGTCGAGGAGGTTCCCTCACAGTGGAACAAAACATTGCAATAAAAGAAGCAGGGGACTCATATTCCACCATCAAAATCCTCATCCCAAACCGAGAGAGGAGCACGATATTCACACTTCTCGGAAGAAAAGCACTATCGTACAATGCATGAGGTGATAAAAATGCAACACCACAAGACCGTCGATATGCCAATCAGATAATCACCAATGTCACCATGTTTAGGGTAGAAGCATATGCACTTTAGCATGGGTCAGCAGTGGCAAAGTGCTAAGAGTTTAGAGGCCCAAAAAAGATACAGCAAAAAGAGAAGGTTATCAGGCAAACTATTTGGGGGAAGATCACCCTAAGGACCACAGGTCTAACATTAAACAACATCATCCAACAAAGAAACAAATTAAAAATGCTGCCTCAGACAGCATGCACACCATACTTTGTGCAAAACTGCAAACAGAGAACAAATTATGACAAAAGACCATAAACACAAAAAAACACAAGCAAGTTAATCAAAAATGTTAATCAAAACCCTCGAGTAGTCTCTGAAATAGACATACACACAATAACAGAAGGCAACTAGGTGAATGTTTAATAATCAATGTAACCCATCCCTGACTAATTGCCAGCAATTAATTTGAAGAGCCATTAGTAAATTAGAGTTTCCAAAGTACAGCACAAGACTAAGTCAATCCTTCAAACCTATCACATAGTCTTTGATGCTTGAGTGAATAGGGGCAGCTGTAAGAAAAGCAAACCCTGCGTACATTTCATTTCTCATTATTTACCAATGATACCTTTTCAATAGCATTCATTGATTTCCCCCCAAAATGTCAGTAGTTACAAATGAATGCCTCATTCACAACTCCAAAATAGTGGTGTGCTAAGATGGCCATCATTATTTATTTTTAAAAGCAACATACTATGCCAAACTTAGCAATAACTCACAGAAAGAAGTGCACATTTCTGCTTCCAAACAGATATACCATCCTGCCTACAAATACATTCATTTGGCAGTACAGTGTAATTCAAATCTCTGAGCAAGCATCCCTATAGTTGTACACTATAATCCACATGTCAGGACAACATCCTGTGATTTGGGTCAGACTATGTTATAGAATCATTCCAAAACTGTGCTCAAGTCTTTTCTCACTGTATCTAATCGACAAATCCTGCACTGTAAAATCAGCACAAACTGTATAACGCACAGCGAAAGAGGGCTCTGCTTCTTTCTACTGCTCAAGTAGAAGTTCTAAGCGAATGGCAGCTTCCTCAACGCGAACGGACGCTTTCTCAACACGCGGTAGCGACCCTCCGTGACCCCAGTGTGTTGAGAAATCTTGCTGGGAAGTGGTCTAGCATTAGATTTTCCTTGTTGCACTCGCCAATTTAATATTGACGAGCGAGTAAAAAACTCTGCTCCGCAGTTTGTGGTACTCCACGAGCTGTGTGGAGTGTAAAAAACTGTGAAACTCCGTGAAAGGAGTGGAGTTCACCCCCAAGGCCTGCTTAATTCTACATGTGAAGAGTAAAATATGCAGTACAAAGAGCATTTTATTTCCTGCCTGGAAACATTTGCTCTCAGTGTGAATAAATAAACACATTTCTGAGCTCTTCCCCAATGCTGCTTTTAAGGCTCAAAAGGCAGGTATAGATTCAGCAGAATAATTATAAAACACAAGGTTGAAAACCTATGTCCAATGCCATAGAGTAATCGATGCCGCACAATGATCAGAAACATGGAATCTTGTGCAATGGTTGCTAGTCCCCTCCATAGATGAGAATGGATGGATATGTTTAAGCATGCAGGCAGGGTGCGGTATATTTTCATGGTTTCCCATGGGCAAGTGAAAAACATAAGAATTTGAAATTAAAGTCTAGGCTTTTGAGAGTTTGGCATATTTATGTTTTTGAATACATGAGTATCAAACATGTAAGGAACCAAAGCGTTTTCTCATATTAGTATCAATAAATGAACCTCATTTAAATTGTCTATATTTTGCACAACTTGGTTTTCATTTTGTTTTATTTGGGCAGTACAAGACTCCGAGGGTGAACTTTCCAGACAAGCCCATTTACTTTGCCGCCTCCTCACCCTTTCCATGGGCCAGTCTGTATGCTCAAACTCTGGAAGCGTGCAGATTAATTTGTGTCAGGGAACACGTTTGGTTAGAAGGGATTCTTGGTGCGTGTAGGAAGGTTGCTGGTGTGATGCAGAGGTTCCCTGGTGTCCTGCTGTTCGCCTCATGTGTCTTGCAAACTCTGGTTCTCACTTTTAGTGAGCATTCTGATCGGATGGCTCTGTTTCCTTATGTCCCTCACTGGCAGGTAGCCTCCTCCCCTTCAGCTAAAACCCAGTCTCTGACAAAGTACAAATAACTAAAGCACTTGCCCTATAAAACACAACAAATCGTAAAGACAGCCATGGACTGCTTCGTCCTCCAGATTAGTGCTTTCTTTGTGGACTCTTGGCCATATTATCAAGAAAGGGCGATACATTATCACCGCTTTTATCAGTAGAAAACGGCCGCCACAGCGCCGAAAATGGGCTTGATAATATGCCTTTGTGAATTCCCCTTGAAGCCCAGGTTCTGGTGTTTACCTGGGCTTCTATGGGAATTGACAAGGGCATATTATCAAGCCCATTATCGCCGCTTTAGCGGCAATTTCCTGTCAATAAATGTAGCGACAATGTATCGCCCTCTCTTGATAATATGGCCCGCTGTCTTTCTCTTGTTTCTCCCTGCTCCTGCTGGGCAGGAGTCCATCATGGGACAGATCACTGTCTACTCCTCCTCGTTCTATAGGGAACCCCTCAGTCACTTTCCATCCACCTACTGGGTGGCTGGGGTGCTGGAGATGGACTTCCTAACCCCTGCCTACTACCAGAAGATGGGCAGCACAGCTAACAGCTGACAGTCTGCGAGTACGGGACAGCCTGCATCTACTGGGACAAGGAGCCCTGCGTTCACTAATGAGCCTGGAAGCGTTCAGCTGCTCTTCAAGTCAGAGTGAGCCCAGAGCAAGAGCCTCGTCATAGAGCCAGAGGAGAAGAAATGACCCTAGCCCTTCTTCTTCTGCGTGCAAAGGATAAATTCATGCAACAGTAAGGCCCAGAGTTACAAAAGAAAAGTAATGGAATGCAGCGTTGCAGCAGAGCATCATATCTACAGAGATACCCTTCCAGTACAAAATGCTATATGTAGAAACACTTTAAAACTTTTCCTACTGCATGCAAAGTCAGAAAGGAAAGGAGAAATACAAACATTTCTCCTCTTAATGCCTCCTTTCAAATGTTAACTTTTGGCGCTAAACTCTACTATAATTTGGATATAGGGTTTTGCCTCAAAAGGCATGGACAGTAGCATGGGAATGCCTGTGTAACACCCTCTTGGCAATACATAATGCAAATCAGTGTTTCGCGCTGCCTTGCTTTACTTTCAGGGTACTTTCCAGCACAAAATGATCTTTGCACTGGAAAGTAAATTAGGAAAAACATTTTGTGCTGGTTAGTGTTACTTTTGTGACACTAAACCAGCACAAAATGTTAGTAAATCTACCCCAAAAGTGTTGGCCCTTCATCTCTGTGGCCCTTCCTCCCTGCCTGCTAGCCAAGCCCTCTAGCTGCTCAAGCCTTCAACTCCTTGCTCATGCCCTCTGCCTGCTCAGTCTTCTGTCTTCTCCGCTTCCTGCTTCATAGACTCTGCTCTTCCACATGTGCTTTCTGCCTGCACAGCCCTATGGCCGCTATGGCCCCCTGCCTACTTAGTCTTCTGTCCTGTTCACTGCCTGCTTCACCCATCCTCACGCACTCTGCCTGTTCAGCCTCTGCCCACTCTGCTTGCTTAGTGTTCTGTCCTCTATGCTACCTGCTTCCTCCACTCTGCTCCTCCACGTGGGCTCCTTGTCTGCTCAGCCCTCTCATCCTCTGTGCCCTCTGCCTTCTCTATGCCTGCTGAGCCGCTAATGCGTTGGCTGCTTTTGTGAGGTACAGTACGTGGGACAGAAGGCAAGACACTTTAGAGAATGTTTTACACAGGGTTATACACACTTTTAGCAGCTTTCCCCACTCTTCACACTCTAAAGGAACCCAGGCACAGATACACTTTGCATGGAGTCACAGCAGCAATGGATAACACTTCTGTTCAGGCACAGAATGAAGCACAGGCATACATACCTAAACCCACCCAAGTACAATCTGACCGAATACATTCTGATATCATTTGATAGCACTCCCCACTACTATGAAGGTGCCGAATCGCTTTGTGCAGAGTTGTTAAAATGTATACACACACATACACACTACATTGCAGAGTAAATCACCCTACCCTCTTGTACACACTACCCCTTCACGCACTGATTCTTCTACCCCACCACATGGTGACTCAGCACCTATTGCCACACTTGTGACCTAGTGCATCACAATCACCCTGTGCCCTGCAAGTTATCAGATGCCATTACAAGTATACAGGTGACGTAAGGAGGTAGGACCCCTGCAAGTAACTACTGCCCACTGCAAGGAAATTCGGGGTGTTAGGAGGTGGGCCCCAGGCAGGGTCGCCTCTTCCAACTTACTGTTTTTCATGCAATGCCATGGAAGCTGCAAAGTAAACAAGGGGGAACTGCTACTGGTGGCTCCGGTGGCCTGTCTTTCTTGGATTCTTTCTGGGCTTCGGCTCATTTACTCTTAGGGGCTTTCAGTCACCAAAAAATAAATGAAAATCAACAGTGTGGGAGACAGCCTGTGCACTAAGGGCCTGCACTACACTGAGCGATGAGCAGAAGCGGCACAGTCTATGTAGGGTGGGCCCAGTTCCAGACTCAGCGCTGTTTCACAACAAGTACTGATTCAAAAAAACAGGCATTGCCCACAGTAAGGCCCAGCAAGCCTCTTAACACGGGATCAACCCCAGCTCAGACGCAGGTCTTAGGAGTGATGCCCAGCTAGGTGTGGGCACCGGTAAACTCGGCCTCACCATGGTTCGCAGAGTTTTTGCTGAATACCGGGCTCCAAGTGAAGTGCGGAATGGCAAAACTCCACAAACTCGGCCAGTGGAGCAGAGTTTACTACTCACCCTTCTAGTTTCAACTGAGGACATGGGTCCCTCAAAGGTAAAAATCAGCAGGTGTCATCCACGTAAGAAATAATTATGCAGCCGAATGATTTAACTAATTTAGCCAGCAGTGACATAAAGACATTAAAAAGAGTAAGGCTCCGTTTTAAAGGGTGGGACCCATACCAAATGCCAATAGAGCCCAGGAATAACTGTGGAAGAAGATAGCGGCCGCTACTGCAGCCGTGTGAGGAGCTGCTCGTGTTCTCTCCGGGGATCTGACCCAGCCTGGCGTGAGCGTGGTGCTTGCTGCCGATCGTCATCTGTGAGCTGAGAGCCGAGGAGAAAAGATCGATTTGTTCTCCGTTTTATCACGCAATATTGGAGCCGTTGGTCCGTTGGTCCGAGTTGCAGGACCGAGCTGACTTTTGCCTGTTGGTTGGCGGGGTCCAGGTGCTTCTGAGCGTCCGCGGCGCTCCAACCGTGACTTACTCTGCTGCGAGGCGAGGCGAGGTGAGCTGCTGCGAGGCGTGTGGAGGACACAGTTTGGGCGTCTGTGCTGGCGGTGTGCTTTGCCTGGCTACACTGTTGCAATTTGGCTTCTGTTTCATTTCGAAAAGTACTGCCGGTGCTTTGGACATATTGTGAAGTTCAAGGGCGCGATTAAAGGCGTTATCGGCGGTGTTCAAACAAACAGGCTGTATTACAAAATCGCTTGCAGTCAGCAACTGTAGCAGTTTTTTTTCTTCCTGTTGCAACACTCAATAAAAGACACCTTTGGTGAGTGGAAAACATATCCTTTTTTTTGTTTGTTTTTTGCTACATTGTGGTGCTTGAAAACTCTCGCTTAGCAGTCAGCAAGCCAGAAAGTATCTTCCTACTCTTATTCTTTGATACATTATATGGGATATATCGTAATCTATCTAACATGGCTCCCAAAGGCAGAGTAACAAAAAAAATACCACTAATCTAGCTAACTCCACAAATGCTGCGAATTCTGCAAATGCTGCAAATACTATCACAACAGCAGACCCAGAAAACCGCAATTTACAAACAAATGGAGTTTCTAAAGAGCCCACAATACCTGAGTTATTTAAGAAAAAGCCTACAATTAACTCTAATAAAAGCACTACAATTGAATCGACTTCATCTAAGGCTACAGTACGCTCTAACCCCGATAAAACTAATTAAAGCCAATCAGCCAAAACTGATGCTGCTTTAGTTCCAGCTGATGAAGATGTTGGTGTAAGAGGGGAAGTCAACAACGATGATGCAGTATCTGAGCTTTGCCTTGCTAGAGGGAGTTAGAGTTTCACCTAGACCGAATGACCTACAACAACAACATGATGCAGAATCTGTAGAGTCTGGGGGCCAATTCTTTTCAATGTCTGATTTATCAGTTGCATCTGAAGGTGATCTTGAGGAGGAGCTCCTAAACGAGGAACACTCTCAGGTAAAAGATTGAGCGGAGGAGTGTAATCAAATCACAGAGGAAGATATGCTTTGCCCTGACTTTCTAACTAATGAAGGAGCTTCAAATACGGCCCGTAAGGTCATAGAGGAAAAATCTAAGGAGAATATAACAGCAATGAATCAACCTCAATGGGATCGGGCTGGTGTAAATAATGAATCTGATCATGAAAATTCTGAAACTCCTGAGTTATTAGAGGAAACTGAGGAGATCACCTTAAAGTCCATATATAAGTTACTGGCCTCAATGTATCGTATGATTCTAACTCACAGAGAAGAAACCAAGGCAGACGGCCTTCGGACTCAGGGAGCAGTACGTAAACTCCAAAATGTTGTTCGACGATTGGCCAAGTCTACTACGGACACTAACTTGAGAGTGAAAGAGACTGAAACACGTATATCGGCGGTAGAGGATGAGTTAACGCTACAAAAGAACTCAATCAAAGACTTGGACAGTACTAGGCAAGATGTGGACTGGAAGCTAACGGATTTAGAGAATCGTGCTCGGCGCAATAATTTACGTATCTTGGGAGTTGGGTAAAAATCAGAAGGGAAAGACACCCGACGCTTTGTAATAGACTTGTTTTCGGATGCTTTTCAGGATCTCACTGGATGGGACTGGGATAAGGAAATTATAAGCGCCCATCGGTTCCCATTTAATCAAAAATCAGACCAGGAAGGGAGGAACAAACATCCAAGAGCTATTCTCATCTGTGTGCAGAACTATCTTCTCCGTGAGATCCTTTATGATTTGGCAAGACCTTCTAAACCCAGAAAAGGTCTGGGGCACAAATTCTTTGTTAGACCAGATTTCTGTGCTGCAACTGTTCAACAACACTGGAGACTAAAACAGCTTATGGCACCAATGCAAGCTAAGGGGGGGTCAAACCTTCTTACTTAACCCTGCTAAACTCAAAGTTGTGCATAAAGGAAGAACCTTATTTTTCGTATCGGAGATAAAAGCGCAACAATACTTAGAGACTATGTAATAAGTGCTATAGGAATAAGGTTATGTTTAATATTGCAGTTAGTTTGAATGGGCTGACCCCCTTAGCAGTATGCTTTGCTATTTAACTGCTTTCTTTTTTTTTCTTATATCTTGCTGTTTTTTCTAGTTCCAGATGCACTCTATTTTCTTTTGCTATTTTGTCAGGAGGGTCAGACCCGGGTGGAACTCACAGCTGATACTCACATACCATCAATTAGGGCAATAGCCCTTACACTTCTGGTGGGAGGGTGGTGGGGGAAGGGAGGGGTGGGGGGGAACAAAGGGGTTGGTGGGTGGGAAGAAGTTCTTTCTTTGGGGTGCAAGGTCATACAGTTGCAAGATGTATTTGTTTTTTGTCTAAGATTCATTTTTGGTAGATATCGAATTTTGGCAGTTGTTGCTCATATGTTTGTGTTTAGTCAAGTTCATTTAAAAATGCTTTATAATGGCTAAATTATCGATATATTCTATCAATGTATGTGGTTTGAACGATAAAAGAAAAAGAGGTATAATGGCCCAGATGCTATTAACTATGCGGGTGGATGTAGTTTGCATTCAAGAGACCCATATTGCCTGGTCTAACAGAGGGACCCTAAGAGATCTTGGGTTGGAAGTGGTAGGGTGCTCTCGACAGAGTTCCACAACACGAGGGGTCGCAATACTTAAGAGGCGTGGAATGGGGGAAGTTAAAAGAGTTAAAGAGGATTTATCTGGACGATGGGTGATTGCTGAACTTAAAGTTGGAGGACTAATTGTTACTATATGCTCCTTCTATGGATCTATATTGGATGACTCAGGTGCACTTGACTTCCTAAGTGTAGAGCTGGCACAATGGTCCCCCAATATTATTTTTTGTGGAGATTTTAATCTACATTTGGAAGAAACATTTGATATTCATAGCAGTATTCCATACAAGGGTAGGAAGAAGAAGGTATTTACAGCACTTAAAGGGATCATCGAAGAGTACAGATTAACTGATGTAGGCCATGAGAAAAGAGGAGGTATATTTGGGCACACTTTTTTTTCTGCACCGCACCAAAGATTTTTCAGATTAGATTATTTTTTTGTATTTAAGGGATTATATAATGAGTTAGCACAAGTAGAATATGAGGTCCTTCCGAAAGTTATTTCAGACCATAATCCTTTAATACTTAAGTTTGCATTGAATATAGTTAATACTACCCGCTTATGGTCTTTTGACCGTAAATTATTGTATGACTCAGCCTATGTTGATCGCATGAATGCTTGGATTCCGGAATTCTTTCTTAATAATAAAGGTACTGCATCACCAGAAATAGTTTGGGATGCTTTTAAATGTGGGGTTCGGGGTGATTCACTTAGTTACTCATTAAGCAAACAAAAAGAAGCCCGAGTCCAGGTAACTTCTGAACTCAAAAATCTTAGATCTTTAGAGGTCCAACATATGCAATCATATAAGCGAGGATTACCTACGGAAACCATTATTAAGAAACTAGCAGCTCTAAAAACTACGATTTACCAACGTTTTGCTACGAAATTTACACAAGTCTCTGCATTCAGGACAGAGTTATATGAAGTTGGGGAAAATTCGGGCAAAATATTGGCAAAGAGGGCAAGACAGAAAGCAGCTTTTGCTAGTATTAACAAAATAGATAACCATTTAGGGACGACAGTTAGCAAAATGGAAGATATTTTGAGAGTCTTTAGTGATTTTTATTCCAAACTGTGTGCGGATGATGATCGTCCTGATTGTTTAGACCAGATTAATCAGTTTGTTGACCCAGTATTGAATACTATCCTTTCTACTGAAGAGAAGGAGAAACTAGATCTACCATTCACTTGGGAGGAGATCGAACTCTCCCTAATATCCCTAGCCTCAGGAAAATCTGCAGGACCTGATGCCATTCCGTTAGAATTTTTAAAACTTTTTAGGAATGCATTAAAAGCAGAATTATTGAATTTATGTTTAAATGCACAGCAAGGTAACTCCCCTCTATCATGGCATTATTCTATTATTACGGTGTTTCCTAAAAAAGGCAAACCTCCATTATTACCCTCATCTTTTCGCCCTATTTCACTCATAAATTCTGACAGCAAAATCTTTTCTAAAATCTTAGCGGTTAGACTTTCCAATATTATTTCTCCTTTAGTCTCTAAATACCAACATGGGTTTATCCCAGCTAGAGACACCGCTGATCACATTCGACGTGTGATTTCCTTTTTGGATTGGTCCCAAGCAACTCGGTCTAATATTGGACTCGTATTTTTAGACGCTGAAAAAGCTTTCGACCGGGTTTCTTGGGATTATCTCTGGGAAATTCTGCTCAGGAAGGGATTAGGTCAGGGGATCATTAAAGCTTTGAAAACTTTGTATATCACCCTCAAAGCATATATTCGAATTAACGGACAATTATCATCACCTTTATTAATTTCCAGGGGTACCCGTCAGGGATGTCCCTGTTCTCCCCTACTTTTTGCTTTTTATATTGACCCCTTAATCAATCGTTTTTTTTCGGAAGCCAATATCAAACCCATACACTTAGCTAATATTAACTATCGAGTCCTTGCTTATGCCGATGATATCGTGATTACTACTGCAGATGTCCAAACAGCCTTACCTATCATTGACCAGATTGCTAAACAGTTCGGGTTCTTTTCGGGTTATAAACTTAATTTGGAAAAGACTCAAGTTTTGTGCTCAGGAGAAAACCCACCAGCAAATATCCCTACCACCTCAGAAGTCACATATTTAGTTATTAAAATCTCCCTACATATAGAAAAGATACCAGAGCGTAACTTAAACACTATTATAACCCAAATCAACACTTCATTACAGCGTCTTGATCATTTACGGTTATCCCTCTTTGGTCGAACCAACATTTTAAAAATGTTGGTTTTACCGAAGGTCTTATACCTATTTCGCACAATTCCTCTGGATTTCCAATTACATTCCTTTAAAAATTTAGAAAGAACCACATTTCGTTTTCTTTGGGGCTATAAACGTCACAGAAAAGCTGCTAAGAAAATGATTCTTAGCAAGGAATGTGGCGGATGAAATGTACCTTATTTTCTTTTTTATTACTTTTCTGCTGTTTTACAATACATTGGCCCCTTCATTTTGGGTGATAGAATTGAACTTGTAGAATGTCAGACCCCATCAACTTACCAAATGATTTTGGGCGAGAAAGTTAAGGGTAGCTTTTTGAGAATAGTAGAACCCAGCTATCACAAAAAAACCAAATATAAGACGCTGAAATCAGCTTTTGGAATCTGGCAGAAAATTCGAAAACATATTAAACTAGTGAAATTAAATTTCTACACTCCTCTTATATCAATGGAGCTATTTCCAGAAATGTTTTATGATTTAATTATGTATAGGTGGCAGCAGAAAGCAATAAAGCACTTGGGTGATTTATTTTGTAATGGGCAAATGATTTCGTTTCAGGATTTAATGACCAATTTTTCTGTGGGAAGAAATGATTTTTTTAAATACCTACAACTTCGTAGCTTCCTACAGAGTCATCCTTCAATTCCACCGGTTAAAAATCCTTTACTAGAGCTTTTACAAAAAAAACCTCGGATAGGTGCTATATATTCAAGCCTTATGCAGGAATACGGGGATGATTTAGGCCAATGTCAGATTAAATGGGCTAACAGTCTAGGTATAGTAGATGTCGATATCTTATTGTCGATTAAAATGGCTGCAGAGTGTCTCATAACTGGGATGATGAAATCCCAACATTTCATGTGTATCCATAATCTTTATTATACTCCTAGAAAAGTAGTTAAATGGAGCACGTCGGTAGGCACGAAGTGCAGCCGATGTGGATTGTACGCAGCCGATGAATTGCATATGTTCTTTCTTTGTCCTAAATTATCATTGCTGTTTCAACAAATTGAAACTTTTTTGTCTATTATTTTGAAATGTAATATAAAGTTAACTAATGAATTAGTATTACTTGGTATAGATCACACTGTTACTCGGCCTAGACCAATTTCTTATTTTCTTTTTCTATGCATGGCCACAGTCAGATCCTGTATTACCAAAGAATGGATTAGTCAGGATCCCCCCACGTTTTTCATGTGGCGGGAAAAATTACTATTTATGTTTAATATGGAATCTGCTATCTATAAGCTTAAGGGGGTTAAAAAAAGAATCATGGGAGAAAAAATGTGGGCACCAATTGCCGAGTGGATCTAATTTTATGTTTTTTTATATTTGCTCTTCCATTTTGTACTCTGTTAAAAATGTATTATATAATTTGTTCTTCTTTTTTGAAGATACTGTGTTTTTTCTTGTTTATTAATATGCTTTGCTGTATTTCCTTGCAATAAAACAATAAAACTTTTAAAAAACAAAAAAAAAAAAAGAGTCTAGGAATAACTGTCATCTGTCCCATACTATGCCTCCCACACTCAGGTTGGCGAGGTATTGTAAGATAATTGTGTGATAGATGGTATGAAAAGCAGCAGATTGATCGATTAAATTAAGTGCTGCATTTTTGCCCTGCTACAGAAACTACTTGACATGGTTCGATATTTCAAGTAGCAAAGTCTCCGTACTATGACAGGGGTGAAAACCTGATTAATTCAGATTCAGCAACTTGCCCTGCTCCAAATAATCTGCAAACTTGGGCGTGCACACATTTCTTTCTACATTTTGGCAAATGCTGGCAATAGTGAGATGGGTCTGTAGTTGCTAAAGATGTTGGGATCAAGGGATGGTTTCTTGAAAAGAGGGATCACCTTGGCAAGTTCACAGGCTGCTGGCATAACACCAGAGGATAGAGAGAGATAAAAAAACGTAATTAAACACAGGATTCATTATTTCTACAGTGGCTACTAAGAATGCAGGAGGGCATAAATCCAGATGAGACCCAGTCTACACTTCAAGATTGCCACACCTGGTTGCTCTAAAAAATAGACTTCAACTGAAAAAGATTGCTATCTAAATCATCTGGCCTCACAGCCATCAGACAATCCTTTGGAGCTGGAAGAGACTTTTGTATGTTAGCATTCTTAGATTTGTAAATTGCAGCGAGTCTGTTACACAGTTCCTGAGAATGAGCAATTGCTCTGTGGCAGGACTGAGGAGAGAAAAAAATAATAGCAACCAAAAAGGTGGCGTGATGGCTACTAGAAGTGGAACACATTTTTTCTCAAAACAAGTGATCTGTGCTTGTTGAATGGAAGCGTGATTAGTTCTGAGGGCAGATTGATAAGTCCTTTTTCTATCCAGAAAATAGTATCTGAGTCAAACTCGCTCAAGTTTTTTGCACACTTTTCTTTTAGCTACGAAAGAGGGGGAACAATCATGGGGCAGCTAATCAGCTTTGCTTCTCCCTTTCCAACTGTCATGAAGCCAAGGCATAAGATGCCCCATTCAGTCAAGATGTAACCATCTCCACACCAAAATCCACATCATCAGCTGGAGGGGGAGCAGTGCCGGCCAAGAGCTCAACCCAGTCGATCATCAATTTCTTTATTTGGTTTTTCACAACCATAAAGCATACTACTAAAATTTCTTAAAAGACTATTACAGTTAAAATATTATTTCATGAAAAGATCAAAAATTGTTTACAAAATATGTGGAAAATTTCCAACTCATTAGTAACCTTGTTCACTTATTTAGTGTCCACTGTTAGTGAAAGAGTATCAGTCAAGGTTAAGACCTTCCCCCTTCGGCAGATTAAAATATTTGAAGAATTACCACATCCAACAAATTACAGACTGTCTGCAAGTACGAATATTGAGTTAATTTAAAATAGGTTTTAAAAGCCTCCATCTTGCTTCTTTCAATGTGGGGCAAACACACATCAAATGGCATAGAGATTCCTTATAATGTCCATATAGGTGACAGTTTATGTTTCGGTGTTTCCCTTTCCATGTTGGTTGCAAATCCTTGGCCTCGTGCTCCCCAAGCCGGTACTGTGTAAAACGCTTTTTTAGGGCCAACCGAATGTGTGCTGCCAAATAAGGTTGAGGTTTGAGCTTTACATTAGAATTAATGGCCGTCCTTGGAGGCAAGATGGCGGCCACTTAGGAGGCCGACAGCAGCATTAGCGAGTCACGCTGGGTCAGGCACGTAATGTGAGACCCCTACAGGATCACTGAATACAGCAAAATACCCGGGATACCGGAAGGAATACCCCCCCCATGTTGGGATTACGGAGCCCCCACAACAAACTGTGGGCGATTTGGGTTAAAATTGGCTAACAGATTATTAGGCGTTCAGTGCAGAAATACCTGGATCACCTGGCGTGTCAACAGCAGAGCAGCTGAAGAATGGCTCAGAAGATCATGGCGAATCCTGCTGGCTCCAAGGCAGCTGCTGCCCCAAAATTGCGTGGAGAAGCTCTGGCGGGCTCTAATATGCAGGATCAGTCACCTGGACACCCGCAGCAGACAGACACCCACGCCGGAACCGCTGAGGAAGGGAAGAGGCGGAGCATCAGGGAAGAACTGCCCGGCTGGCCCCTCGGTAGCAGACATGCTGATGCGGGGAAAGGAGCCGCAGACGGAGGCAGTGGCTGTGCCAGCAAACGGCAAGAGGAGCGGCATGAAGGGAAGGCCGAATAAAGAGAGATCTGTGCAGCATTTCAAGGTACCCCAGACACTCCAGAAGCAAGTGCTACAGAGGTTAATGTTTTGAACGAAGGGCAGGGGGTAGATGTTGTGGACCCCCCGTCCTGATGTCGGTGGGGAGGGGAATATCTCCACTTCAGCCCTCAATGGGTGTCATAGTACAGCTGACGTGCCCTGAGTGATTTTGGCCTCCCCACCCGGTTCCGTGTGCCATTGTAGCAGGATGCGAGGCATAGACTATAAGCCAAAATGCCGATAGAGAAGGCAAGAATTTCGATATTTCTGGCAAGGTTCTTAAACCTGGTGGAGAGGCAGATGGAAAGGGATCACGGCATCCTGCCTCAGCACTGGGAATGACTGACGTGACTATGGCAACAGATATGCTACCAGGGGACAAGAACAGAATCGATAAGGAGCCCAGTGACTGTTTCTTTTCTGTGTCAGAGGGGGCAGAGTGGTCAGACAATGGTCTGAGCTCATAACCAGGGCCTAGTAATTTGGATTCAGATCCTGAGGATAGTGATCTGGACCTCCCCATAACAGCCCAAAAATCGAACCAGCGTTCAGTCACACAAGGTCGGGGGAGATAGGACTTAAAATGGGACTCTTCATCTGCTATCCCACTAGGGGCCCCTTATCAGGTAAATCCCCTGTGGAAACTGGCATTATTCCCCCCACGCTGGAGGTAATACATCAGGCCATCCTTTCTCATAGAGAAGAAACACGCCAGGACAGTCGTAAGGTGCAAGCCGCAATGAGAAAAATGCAAGGGGTTGTCAGGAAACTCTCTAAGGCATGTATAAATGTATGTGGGACGGTGATGGACCTTGAGGAAAGAATAGTTTCAACTGAAGCAGAAGTGGCAAGCGCATCAACCCAAGTTGAGGCTCAAGGCTTGCAAATTAAAGATATCGAGTGGAAACTGGAAGAATTTGAGAACAGGCAAAGAAGGAATAACCTCAGGGTGTTGGGGATCCCTGAGGGGGTGGAAGGGTCTGACACCAGGGCATATGTAATCGATCTTTTTAAGTCCACCTATCCAGAGTTGCTAGAGTGGAATTGGGCAGCTGAAATTCAAAGAGCACACCAAACTCCTTTTAAACCAAGAGAGCAAAAGAGGGAGTTAAACCGCTGTCAATTCTCGTGTTCTTTGGCAATTTCCTCCTGTGGCAGGCAATCTCAGAGAAAGTCAGACCAGAAGCGAACAGATCAAGTGGGTGAGTCTCATTTTTCGTTTGCCTCGATTTCTGCCACTCAACGGTAAAGAGACACTGGAGGCTGAGACAGCTGATAAAACCTTTTCAGGAGAAGAATATTCAGATTTACCTTAGCAACCCGGTGCAGCTCAAGGTGATACATGAGTGACATAACCGGTATTTCTCATCAGAGATAAAATCTAGAGAGTACTTGGATGCTATGGACAAATAAAGATGACCTGGTGTAAATGAGCAATGTAGAAATGGACAGAATGTAAATGATGCTGGACATGTAGGATCAATGGTTTAAGGGCAGGATGGATGGAGAGGGGTGTCGAGAAGATGTAGAATCATTCAATAGTGTGGTTCACCTTTTTATTTCTGATCTTTGATTTAATAGGATTAAGGGGGTGATGTAAATTTATGATGATTTGGTCTAGAAGGGCCCAGGCCGCTAATGCTGCATACATCATATGCACAGACTAACGTCTGAGCGTTTCAAGAGGGTGGCCGGAGAGTACAAAGCAGGGGAGGGAGGTAGGGGAAGGTTGGGTGGTGGAGGGGGTGGGGACATGTGTTGCAAGGGAGAAAATAAATACCAGGTATTATGTTGCAATCTGGTTTCAGGGTCGGTATATAACACAGAGGACCGGCTTGAGTCAAAGAGGGTGTGGCTATTCCTCAGAGAAAAATGGGGAGGCTTAGGATTTGTATGGTTGATATTGGGGGTCTAATTGATTGGAGGAAAAGGCAATGGCTAGAGCAATGGTGTTCTGTCAAATCATCTAGACTTGGTATGCTTACAAGAGACCCATTTACCGTGGGCAAAGAGCCACTTATTAAATATGGGAGGATTTGATGTGCTGGCCTGCTCCTCCCAGACATCTACTATTAGAGGGGTTGTAATATTGGCTAAAACAAGCTTGAGGGGGGGGGGGGTTAAACGGCAATTGACAGATGCCCTAGGTAGATGGGCGTTGGTGGAACTCGGTGTGGGATATACATTATGTACAATATATGGCATGAATCAGGATGATCCTGACTTCTTCGAACAGCTGGAAACAGAATTGACTAATTGGTAGAGACCTATGATAGTGTGCGGGGATTTTAATATCTCTACTTACTTTAGTAATATTACTACTTATGTTGGCCGGAAGCCTAAGATATTTTGAGATGTATGGGGGACCAAAGAGCCTAATAAACCAGGGTTCACATATTTTTCTTGCCCTTTCAATAAGAATACTAAGTTGGATTATTTTTTGAGTTCAGGACAGAAATTGAGAAATTTACAATCGAGAAACTCCCCAAAATTCTGTCAGACCATAGCCCATTAATTCTGAAGTTAGCTATAGATACCTTAAAAAGAGTCAATCACAGTGGACATTTGAAAGAAAGCTATTAGCTAATCCCAAGTTTGTAGAATACATAAGGAAGTGGTCTCAAGATTACTTTAATATGAACCGGTATAGCAGATCCCGGAACACTATGTGGGATGAGTTTAAGGCAGCCCTGAGAGGGGGAAACAATTAGCTTCTCAGTCAGGGAAAAGAAAGAATTTCGGGAAGAAAATAAGAGATTAGTGGGTCAGTTAACAGCTGCATAATAACAACAGATGACAGATATTAGTCAGGGGAAATAGGTCTCTGGGATTCAGCAGAAGATTATGTCTATCAAAGCAGAGATACACAAATGGTTAGCCCAGAAATCGGCTGACGAATATCAGACGCATAGACGCAAGTTGTATGAGATAGGAGTGCAGGCAGGTAAATTGTTAGCCCTCCGGATTAGGCAGGAAAGCATCAAGAATGCAATAAAGAACATACGTGAGGGGGACAGGAATTATACAGAGCCTGATGACATATTGAAGATTTTAAACATTTCTACTAACATCTATATAAGGAAGAGATAGGGACAGAGGCAGGCAGACAGGTGTTTGTACATTTAGGCCCACACTTGGACAGACAGGATATAGAAATATTGGCGAAAGATTTTGGATGGGGGAAGTTGAGGAAGCTCTGCAGGATCTGCTAATGGGGAAGGCTGCGGGGCCCGACAGCATCCCGCTAGAAGTATATACATGCATTCAGAAGGAGATTACCCTTATATTGCTGGATCTATTTAGTGGTATAATGTGCTCAAGAGAGATTCCAGAATCCTGGAAGGAAACTAATATCATAGTGTTCCATAAAAAGGGGAAACCTAAAGAGAATCCTTTATCCTATCGTCCAATATCCCTCATCAATACGGAGACTAAGATCTACGCGCAGGTTTTGGCTAAAAAGGCTGGGAAGGAACGTAGGAGTTCGGGTTTCCCTGTGGCAGCATGGGTTTATCCCAGGCTGAGGGACAACAGAACATATCAGGCGGGTTATCACACTTTTTGATGTGTAGGCAGCCACGGGGGGACGGATGGCCATGATCCTTCTCGACACAGAAAAGGCCTTTGATCGTGTCACGTGGAAGAATTTGTGGGGGATATTGGAATGGAGGGGCTTTGGCCTCAAAATAATGACAACTATTAAGGCCATGTAGTCAGAGCCAAAGGCCAGAATCCAACTAGTGGGAGGCAGCTCAGAAATAATTTTTTTTTCTTAGATGACGTGACAGGCCTGTCCCTGCTCGCCAATTCTTTTCGCTCTGTACATAGACCCACTTATTCAGAGATTGTTAGGATGCGATGATATCAGACCAATAATTACTAATGGGTTCGAGACCAAGCTTCTAACTTACGCTGAGAACCTGGCCATAATTACCCCTGAACCAGAAGGGGCTATGAGAGGTATTAAGGAGATTGCGAGCGAATTTGGACGGTGCTCTGGCTATATGTTGAACCAAACCAAGACCCAAATAGTCTGCACCAGCAATATTATATTAAATGATGTAAGGTGTACTTAATCAACAGTCTATTTGGGGGTTAGAGTGAGCCCTATACCAGAATTATTCATAAAAGATAATTTTGCCCTGCTTCTAACAACAATCGTGGTGGACTTAAAAAGAATAGACGCTTTACATCTGTCCTTGATAGGGAGAGCCAACACACTGAAGATGACCATGCTCCCCAAAATATTATATCTCTTTCGCTCCATCCCTTACTTGATTGATGAGGGTTTAATGAAATCGATAGAGGCAGTATTTATGAATTTTATATGGCATTATGGTAAAATTGGACGGTCCATGAAACATCTGTCCCTGCCGCAGGTGAAGGGTGGACTGGCAATTCCTAATATTAGATTTTATCAATATTACTTGATTCTGCGAAAAGCCCGACAGATACCTCATATGGCAACCAGAATCTTCCATCAATTTATGAACTGATGTTGGGGAGAAAAGCCATAGGGCTCCTGCTGCGGAGAAATGATAGGCAGTATTTAAAGCAATGCAATATAAGTTGATGGATAGTGCCTGGGAGGTACGGAAGGTAATGAAAAGAGCAATGTCAGTCCCAAAAATAAACTATTACACACCCCAATGGAATTCAAGTATATTCACTCAATTCAGTCAGGATAGGATGGGGAGAGTGTGGGAGCAGCAAGGTATGACAAGAATCGGGGACATTTTGGAGGGGATCAACTGATGAGCTTTAGTACTATTCAGCAGAAATTAGGCATTCAGGTAAATCAAAGCTTTAAATAAATACAAACACACAATACCATTATGGGTATTAGACCACAGATCTCTCCGGGTGGTAGAATTAATCTGAATGATTATTTATTAGGTGGCGGAACAAAAATTAAAACGGTTTATAGCACCTTATTATTAAGTTTACAATATGATATAGAAAAAGTTGAAGCCTCTTGGATGAAAAAACTAGGTGACCCATATGTGGATGTGGATAAAGCACTGCAACTGGCAGGGAAACTGTTTCGTTCTACAAACTTAAGAACCCAACATTATAAAACCCTTTTCAACCTCTATTATACACCTGCCAAATTATATGAATGAAACAAGAGGGATAATGATAAATGTCCGAGGTGTCTGGAAGGGCCTGCTAATTGGTGCATATGTTCCATCAATGCGATAAACTAAGCCTAATCCGGGGCGAAATTGAGAAGTTCTTGGAGGGGGTGCTGGGTAGTAAGATCAGCCTATCCCCTACCCGAATGATAACAGGAATTAATAGCAATATGGGCCTCAATACAGAGGAGGAATCTTTCGTCTTTATATGTGTGGCTGTCTTACAGATATTGTTAACGGCAGGCTGGAAAGACACCCTGTGGCTGTCTAGGCTCCTGGGGATACATAATATTTAATGTGCTTTGTAGAACCGGAGAGGCAGGAAGATGAGGCAGCTGGAGTTGAGCATATGGGCCCCCATTAAGAGTTGGAGGGATTCCCAACAATAAGTAGGTAGGGCGGGCTGCTTCTTCGTCCTTTTTCCTGGGTATTTATTAATGAATTGCCACCTAATTATGTGCAATTGTGTGTAATATTTGTATAACTGTATGTAGCCACTCTCTACTTTGTAATATGTCCGATTTTACATTTTAAGAATCTGTATACGTCAGGTTTTTAATGGATTGTACCAGGTATATAATAAAATAATAAAAATATAAAATGAAATAAAAGAATGAATGACTGTCCAAGACTGTTTACGTTTCACTAGTTTTTTGTTTGACTTCAAGGAATGACATATTTTGGCGCCGTTGTTACACACTCTATAAAATGCCACCCTTTCCATTTTACTAACCCATGCCTCCTGGATGTCTAATTCCATCAATGCTGATCATAGGTATTCGCCCCATAATATTTTCAAGTCACACTGTGCCTTTATTTCTGTCCAGTATAGATTGTTCAGGGAACCAGGTACCGAAGAACGAAGTTTCCAGCACAGTTTCACAAAAACAGATTGTCTCCGGAATTTCTGATTGCGTAGACCGAATTCGAGCCGATTCTGAGCTGGTGATGCTCCTTTGGGAAGATTAAAAACAGCTTTGTACACCTTTGTCTAAAGTTCGTTCAGGATTTTAAACGCCCTGCCATGTCATATTTCTAAGCCGTATGCCAGTGCTGGTAGTAATTGTGCTGCCATTACTGTCACGAGATGGCTATAGGAAGGACAACTCAATTTTTGTTTCAATTGTTTATAGGCGAAAATTAATGTTTGGGCCTTTGCTCTTATTGCTTTCTGTTCAGTAAAGGAGATACCACGACCCAAATTAATCCCCAGATACTTGAAAGTGCCGATTTCCTTTATTTGGTCACTTTTGGCCAACAACCTGAATTATCCAGGACAAGGGCCTGCTAGTCTCACCACTTTCGTTTTTTTTTATTTATTTCCAGCCCTTGCCAAGTAATTTATAGGGTGGATCATTACTCTTTGCAAGCCAATTGGTGTTTGACTCAAGACCAAATGCCTGGAAATTCCAAGGCCAAACAATATTGGAAACAGCAGGGCAGGCCTATAGATTAAAATGATCTACCTTCCAACTAAACAGAATTTTAAGATGATCCGACCAAAGAATTTCCTTGGGGGGGACTAATCCTTAGAAGACAATTAGAGAAGCCCAGATCAATAGTATGCCCTGCAGAATGAGTGGGAAAGGTTACCAACTGGGGCAGGTTAGAAGATATCATGGTATCTGTGAGGGTGGTAACCATCTTATCCGAATGGTCATCGAAGTGGAGATTACAATCTCCCAGCACGGTAAAATTTGTCAAATTCAGCAAGGGACAGTCCAGTGCTGAATCAAGCGATATAATAATATTGCCAGCATAACCTGGTGGGCGATAAATCAGGACATCAGAGAAAGACACCTGCGCTATCACAAAATGTGAAAAGCCAGACTTTTGATTTCCTGAAATTTTAGAGCTCTTCGATGACGTGCTTAAAATTAATCACCGCTCCCCCTATTTTGTGGGTCCTACCAGTATGTATGAAAGAGTGTCCCTCTGTAATCACTAATATCAGGAGCAGAGGAGTCATTCAGCCACGTCTTATTCATAAAAAAGCACATCTAGTTTATGGCTACTAAGTAAGTAAAAAAGATTAACCCCTTTGATGCTCATGGCGAGCTCAGCTCGTCATGAGGTATACCTCTTGTGTGCTCACGACGAGCTGAGCTCGTCATGAACACACCCATTTACATTGGGGCCCAACACAGGAGGGGAATCTTGCACGCAGCAATGGTGTTAAGGAAGTGCTTTTGTAGGGAGCGACACTGTTCAGCAGAGAAGAGTTCTCTCTGCAAGCGACCTCTAGCGTTAGTTTGCCCTATATGTTCACACATGCCTCAGCCTTTTGCCCCGCTACTTTATTGAAAGAGAAAATATTACAACATGAGGATTAGGTTACCAACCAGAGGCAGGGCTCAGACTTCAGCCTCATAGGGCAAGACACAGACAGTTTGAGGGCGAGTAGCTCTTAGGACGAATACTGAAGGTGAGGAAAAATGGAAATGTTGCCACAAGCATCATGGCTGGGTCAGGCCCTGATCCCGATGTGGACGGGCACAGGCGGGATTGCCTGCACACCAGCTGTGCATCCATGCTGCAGTGCTTCTTATTAGAGAGGAGACAGCAGCTAATTTGCCACGCAACTAGAGAGCAACCTGCTCCAAATTGACACCTCAAGTCGACCACAGTGAGTGAAAATGGCCACTGTACGGGAGAGCCGAGTCAGTTTGAAATACCTTATCATCACTTCAATGAGAGGACCCCCCCAATCACCGAAGTCCTTCATATACACTAAAACACACAGGTATATATACTATTTAAAAGAAAGAAGCAAAGAAAACACACAGAGTCTAAAACGTTTAGTAACCAAAAGCAGTACTTCTATGTCAATTACACATAGAATAATGCTGTGCAGTGCTAAAATAACCTGCTTTTAGATTAATCGCTGGCCCATTGACCCAAGTTCACTGATGTCACCCGTGGGTGGGAAAGCACACCTTGTAGAGTTATTCCAAAGTTATAACTTCCGCAACAGTTGGCAAACAACTTGGAGCTTGTATCATATGGTTACACTTGAGTTGTTTTTCACTATTCACACACACCTGACCCATCATTAAGTATATACAGAGAAGCTGTGGTCTGAAAATGCAAAGAGACATGACCTGCTCAGTCTGCTTGAGAAGCAGAATGGAAGCAGACTGAGCAGGTTACGTCTCGCACTTTAATACCTTCTTTTATTTTACAGAGCAACGATCGCTTGAGGCTGGCGTTGTTTAAAATCACTCTTAAACTCGTCTCCAGCCGGCTGGTGGAGCACATACGAGTTAACATTGCTTTTTCAGACCACAACCTCCTGGTGTGGTTCTAGCAGTCCTACAAAATTTGAATCAATTTGGATCCTACTCTACTCACCTGATTAGATCCCTGGCAATTAATCATTGCGGCTGTCAACTGTTCGTTTCCTACCCTACAGTCCTGATGAAGACCCGCTTTTGAAGCATAATAAGCTGCACTTTTGGCCAGGGTCGAAACGTCGACGTTGCAGTCACACTTGTCCATGCAGCTTCCCTGATCCTAATACAAAGTCACAACTGGGGCAAGGCCGTATCAGAGCTAAACAACTGCAGTTCGCCTTCAGTGTCCTAAAGAAAAAACTTACGGGGTGCTCTACAGGCCATTTGCTCAAAGCCATTTCAGCAAAATTTTTACCCTCAATTTCATACGGCTCGGAAATTCTAAACACGAAAGACGTCATCTCCTTAAACTCAGCACAATCAACTCTCTTCAAGGCCCTGTTCTCAATCCCCCGACACATTTCAGCATCCGAAATTCGTCTTGAGTATGGCGTGAGAAACCAGATCCCCGACAGACAAGGGGCATTAGCAAAATACTACTGGAGAATGAGGGACGCAGACGATAACACCTTAGCACACTACTGCTGGAAGGAAATTGAAACCCAATCCAGGCTAAGTAATTCAAGATTCAGCGTTCTGAAAGACTCTCTTGCGGCACTGCAAGTCGAGGAGGCCTGGCTTACCCTCCCTACTTACTCCAGTTTCAAAATCGTAGTGAACAACGCAATTAAAAGGACCTCCCTATTAATGGACAAAACAACTGTTTAAAAAAAAAAACATGCCTGGACCGTGATTCAAGGCTATCAGCGGATGAAACCTCAATCATATTTACTTGATCATTTCTCCCAGGAGAGAAAACAGTACTTAACGTTACTGCGGCTGGGGTCATTTCCATCAAAAGATCTGACAGCAAAATGGAAACACCTCTGGCAATCTAAGGAATGTCGTTTATGCGGAGGTCAGGAAGAGTCCCCTCTACACCTGCTCTGCATATGCCCCTCCCTGGCAGCTACCCGAAGAACGGTCCTTCGGGAAGCCTTAAGGAAGGAAGAAATACGGACATGTAAAGCAGCTGGCATCCTATGCCTTGGAGGGTCATCAATCCAACTGTCCTGTAGGGCGATAACATTTCTCAAAATGGCAGCAAGAGAGCTGAATAAAAAGGAAACCATTCACTAATTTAATTAGTTCCAGCATACCCATCAATGGCACAGTCTTAATGTTTTAAATTCCACTGTTTTATAATTTAAAATGTATTTTTTTTATTTAAGGTGGTTCCCCACCCTTTTATGATTTTTTAATTGAAATCAAATAAAAGTATTTCTGACTTGACTTGACACTTGGGTTGTGTATTCATGCATTGAGGAATGGGCAGTACAACATAATTTTTGGCCTCATGTGTTCCCTATTTGTATAGTTTATGTACAGCACTTTTTTTCACTTCTCACCATGAGTCTCATGTCCTGCACTTCAATAACTTGATCATTTTGTATTGTATTGTTTTATTGACAGCCATATTCATTAATGTGTGTGTATATTACTCATATAATACAATTGTTATTATTTTATCAAAAAAATATTTGAGCTCCAAGAAGAACTGCCGAGCCCTCGAGAAAGTCTGGAGAAGGGAACCAACACCGGACAACATGACCACCCTCAAGCTTGCCACCCGGAAGCACCACCAACTGATCCGCGCCACCAAGAAAACTGCATTCAAGGACCGGCTGGACAACAACGCACACAACTGCAAGGAACTCTTCAACATCGTGAAAGAGCTCTCCAACTCCAACGCCGGAAACAACAACATCACCCCATCGCAAGACCTCTGCAACTCCCTCGCCTCCTACTTCCACAACAAGATCGCGGACATACACAACAGCTTCAGCATTCAACCGACGCACGCCACGACCGCAGCAACGTTGCCCACCACCACCCTCCGCGCCTGGACTCCGATCAGCACCGAAGACACAGTCCGCATGATGAACTCCATCCACTCCGGATCTCCGACCGACCCCTGCCCTCACCACGTCTTCAACAAGGCCGACGCTGTCATCGCACCCCACCTGCGGGACATCATCAACACCTCCTTCGACATCGCCACCTTCCCGGAGAGCTGGAAGCACGCCGAACTCAGCGCTCTACTCAAGAAACCAACAGCGGACCCCACCGAACTCAAGAATTACCGCCCCATCTCGCTCCTCCCGTTTCCAGCCAAAGTCATCGAGAAGACCGTCAACAAACAGCTGGCCGCCTTCCTCGAGACAAATGGATCCCTCGACCCCTCACAGTCTGGCTTCCGAGCCAACCACAGCACCGAGACCGCCCTCATCGCTGCCACCGATGACATCCGAGCCCTGATGGACAACGAAGAAACAGCGGCCCTCATCCTCCTAGACCTCTCCGCGGCCTTCGACACTGTCTGCCACCGCACCCTAGTGCAGCGCCTCAGCAACGTCAGAATCCAGGAGAAGGCACTGGAATGGATTGTCTCCTTCCTCGACGGAAGAACACAGAGAGTCCATCTACCACCGTACAAGTCAGAGGCCACCGAAGTCATCTGCGGAGTCCCTCAAGGATCCTCGCTGAGCCCCACCCTCTTCAACGTCTACATGAGCCCCCTTGCGGCCATCGCACGCCAACACAACCTCAACATCATCTCCTACGCCGACGACACCCAGCTGATCCTCTCCCTGACCAACGACCCCCCCACCGCCAGAGCCAACCTTCACGAAGGGATGAAAGATGTAGCCGAGTGGATGACGACCAGCCGCCTGAAACTGAACTCAGACAAGACGGAAGTCCTCATCCTGGGCTCCTCGCCCTCCGCCTGGGACGACTCCTGGTGGCCCCCCGCCCTGGGCACCGCACCCAAACCGACAGACCACGCACGCAACCTGGGCTTCATCCTGGACTCCTCCGTCTCCATGACCGGACAAGTCAACGCCGTCTCCTCGTCGTGCTTCAACATCCTGCGCATGCTACGGAAGATCTTCTGGTGGATCCCCACCGAGACCAGGAAGACAGTCACCCAGGCCCTCGTCACCAGCCGACTGGACTACGGCAACGCCCTCTACGCCGGAACCACCGCCAAGCTCCAGAAGAGACTCCAGCGGATCCAGAACGCCTCAGCCAGACTCATCCTTGACATCCCACGAAACAGCCACATCTCCGGACATCTGAGAGACCTGCATTGGCTCCCCGTCAACAAAAGAATCACCTTCCGTCTCCTCACCCACGCACACAAGGCCCTACACGATCAAGGCCCGAGCTACCTCAACAACCGCATCAACTTCTACGCTCCCAAACGCCACCTCCGATCAGCCAGTCACGCCTTCGCCACCGTCCTCCGCATCCGAAGAACGACAACAGGAGGAAGGTCCTTCTCCTACCTGGCCGCCAAGACCTGGAACTCCCTCCCTCCCGACCTGCGCCTGACCCAGGACCACCTCTCCTTCAGGAAGAAGCTCAAGACCTGGCTGTTCGAGCAGTAGCAGAACCCCCCCCCCCCAAGCGCCTTGAGACCCTCCGGGTAAGTAGTGCGCTCTAGAAATGTCTTTGATTGATTGATCCTTGTGGTGTGTTCCGCGTATCCCAATTTGGTTCTTTAAATGTGACATTGAACCTTTTTCTTTCAATAAGTTTATAATGTTTACTTCTAAAAAGTGAATATTCTGGATATATTTACATTGAACAAAGAAATTGTTACATTCCCGACAGAACCACTTCCTTATATATCATTAATTATCGAGGCACCAATTGTAATAGAGGTCAATAGCAGGGAAGCAGTCAATCAGTGTTAGACCTGTTTTTTTTGCATTTTTCCCCGTCTTTTTGCTTTTTCGCCTCCTGCTTTTAATGGTGCATTGGTCTTCGTTTTTCTGGTTTAGTGCCTTGGCGCACTTTCTCACTGCTGTTCAGTGTTAAAGTAAAAGTGCTCCGACTGTACATTGTATTTATGGTTGATGTTTCCATATTTGGCTTTTTTTGTTTTACTACTAAGGCCCAAGTACAGTGCACTGTGTGTGTCAAGGGCCTGTAAATCAAATGCTGCTAGTGGGCCTGAATTACTGATTGCGCCCCTCCACACAAATTGCCTTTCAAAGGTGTGTCAGACCTGCCACTGCAGTATCTGCACATAATTTTTACTACCATGTTGACCTGGCAAGTGCCCCCACTTTCCAGACCCTAACTTTCCCTTTTTTACATGTAAGGCACCCCTCAGGTAGGCCCAAAATACCACCATGGGCATGGTACAGTGCATATGAAAGGCAGGACATGTCCTGATGTGTGTGACATGTCCTGATAGTGAAATACTGCCAAGTTCGTTTTTCACTATTGAAAGGCTATCTGCCCTATACGGTAACATGGGAGTTGCTTTTTAACATCTTACAAGTATAACTTTCCTTTGGGACGAGAGAGGCAAGATGGCCGCTGAGGGTTTCAGCGAGTAAGTCGCACACTTCACTTCTCCCTGCCACTGGGTAAATGGATGGCTGAATTAATGGTGGAGCCTGGCTTGGGAAAGAATACTTTTCAGTACTCCATAGAGCTTCAATGCGACAGGAATCACAGGAAAAGCGGACTTATATTTCAAGAATTAAGCGCAACTAAACGAGTTGCTCTGAATCTTTGGAGGAATTTTACAGCAAACACCAGGCTGATTCTGAGATCCTGGTTTAAAATGCCGCCGAGGCTACAGCGGGAAAATGATGCGAAAGACGGCAAAGAAAACAAAAGCGGGAAGCTTTGTGAGACTGACACTAACAAAGGTCAAAATGTTAAAGAGAAAGCAAAGATTGATACTAAATTGGAAACAAAGACGGATACAAAAGTATCACTGAATGCGGCCCAGAAAAGCGGAGCTATCCCTAAGAAATCATCCCTGAGAAAGCCGGGCGGTGACAATATAGTTTTAGCTTCGGCAAAGGAGAGTGGAAATACTAAGAAAACAAAAGAGAGTGCAATGCGTCAGCCCTCAGTTACGGAGAGCTTTTCAAACATACCTTCGAATCCAGGCGGAAGCAGCGGCGGTGGCAAGTTTGGGTGCAAGTCTGATGTCCTCCCGGTGTCTGCTGCTACAGATGCTGGTGGAAAAGCGGAGCTTGTCAGCGTACTTCATGGATCGACTCCGGCATCCGGAGAGAGGGCTGTAACGGGCGCCAGCGCTGGCGCTGGGACAGAGGTTGCTAAGCAACAAAGTGAAAGACCCGATGTGGGGAAGCCGGCTGAGGCGATGCCTGTAACCACCGGTAGCGCTGCAAGAAAGACGAACGAAGGAGCTGTGGCAGGTGAGGTCAGTGCAGTGGCCGCTTCGGACCCTACACAATCTTTGAACCATATGCAACCGGGAAAGCATGTCTCGCTGCACAAGGTCGGTAATGGTTTGATTGATGTTAGAGCTCTGAATACACATTTGCCGGATAAGGATAGCTGCTTGATACAAACTTCGGATTGCAATACAGGATTGGTGAATGGTTTGGCAACAGATTCTGATATACAAGCATTGCCTTCGCTATGGGTGAATGAAGTGGATTCGAACATGGAAAGAGAAGGAGTCAAATCAGGTGGTGAATCCTCAGCTTCTGCTTCCAACTCCACTGAATTGCACATTGTGTCTGAGGCAGCCTCAGCAGAGAGGTTTTACTCGGTAGAAGAAGACTCCCAGTCACAATCACTTCCTACAGGAGAGAGCTCCGATGAGTCAACTGGGGAGACACAGGTAGCAGCTCTCCGGTCCAGAAATTCACTCAAAAAAAGCGCTTAGCCAAAAGAAAACCTTCTTCAGCAAGTAGTACCACAGACCCTACCAAGAAGCTAGCCTGGGATTATTCTACTACCACATTCTCTTTTTTAGAGCAGGATAGCCCAGCTACAATGATTGGAGAGCAGGGATCTTTGCAGTCTACACAACCCCCAGTCACTCTGGACTTATTATTATTTAACACTCTGAAATTGATGCAATCCGAGGCTAGAGGGGAAAGTAGGAGAGCTAGACATGAGGCAAGAAAGGTCCAGAACAAACTGAGGAAAATAAGTCAAAGACAGGACGAGATGGCTGAAAGGGTGGCCCACGTGGAGGAAAGAACTGGGAAAGTGGAGGACGATCTGCGAGAGATTAAATCATATAAGGAAGAGCATCAGAAGGTGGCTGAAGATGTAAACTGGAAACTGGAGGATTTTGAGAATAGACAGCGTCGAAATAACATCAGACTGCTAGGAGTAGAAGAAGGACTGGAAGGAGGGGACATCAGAATGTTTGTGGTAAATTTGTTAAAAGGGGCTTTCCCAGAACTAACATCATGGCAATGGGTACATGAAATCCAAAGAGCCCATCGCTTTCCGTTTTTCAAAAGAGGACAGGAAGGAGCCCAAGGGGGGAAACCAAGGGCAATTTTGATTTTTGTTGGGAATTTTCTGCTAAGACAGCTGATCCTGGATAAGGCCAAACCTGAGTCAAGAAAGACTTTCAACAATGTTTCATTCTTTGCAAGGCCCGATTTTTGCCATGCTACGGTAGAGCGTAGATGGAGATTGAGGCAATTGATACCGAGTATACAATCTCTGGGCTCAGAAGCCTACCTATTGTATCCGGCAAAGTTGAAAATAGTAACCAAAAGTCAGGTTAAGTTTTTCTTTTCTGAAATCAAAGCAAAGGCCTTCATGATCGAAGTTTTGGGGTACAAGGAGCGTTAACTAGAATAATGAAGCTGGATATTTGACATAGAGGGGGTATGAAGGTGGGGAGGAGTGGCGACTGCTGATTCCCTGGCGATCACACATAGGTCATGCGTGACCTATTTGCCTGTAGGGGAGGGTGGGGGAGGGGTAGTCTGGGGTGGAGAAGGGGGGGAAAACAAGGGGGGGGGGAAATGGCACACATCATGCGTAGTAGCATACATACAGAGCTCCTGCAAAAAATTGGTACTGCTTTTAAGTATAAGGAAATAAAGAAAGAAAAAGGAAACTGGGAGAGTAGGATGGGTATAATTTTTGATATTTTTTAATGGCTTGCCGAATTATTTCAATGAATGTGTGCAGTCTTAACGACCTCCAGAAGAAATTAAGGGTCTCTGCTTTTTGTAAGGCAATAAATCCAGATTTGATCTGTCTCCAGGAGACTCACGTTGAGGGAGGTAAAGGTTTTTTGTTAGGGCAGTTGGAGTTTGAAGTATTAGCGTATACTAAACAAGCTTCGAAAACACGGGGGGTGGCAATTTTGGGAAGGGGAGAGAGTGTACGGTGATTAGGAATAAGGTAGACAAGTGGGGAAGATGGGTCATTGTGGAAGTAGTGCTCAGAGGAGCTAGATTTACTTTGGTATCAGTCTATGGCTCAACGTCCGATGAACCGGACATATTTGAATTTTTGGATCAGGAATTGACAACTTGGGTGGAACCTATCGTTTGTTGTGGGGATTTTAATATTAATCGCCCTGCTAGCGTAGAACTTCAAAGGGACCGCGGTTATACTGGGCGTAAGAAGGGGGTACATAAGGCAATAGTAGATTTGGCCGCACATAACGCATTATCGGATGTATGGGCAAATTTGAATCCAATGAGTGACGGGGACACTTTTTTTTCAGCACCCCATAGAATTACTGTTAGATTAGACTATTTCCTAATTTCGAATGTTTTGTTATCCAATGCATCTATTACAAAGTTAAAAAGAAAAGGAGGACCCCACACAGACTAATAGGGGACTGGGGGGGTAATGAATCTTCAATATGAGAACAAGGCGTCCCCACGAGAAAACAGTCAAAGACTGTGTGTCACACCTAGTTTCTAGAATCTAGGGTGAGTGTTCCATTTATCTAGACGCGACTTTATAAAGCATGCCAATAATCTGGCGGGAAAGGTAAAGTTACAGTGATTCGTGCTTACTTCCTATCCGTGTATGATCAAAAGGAGCAATGTCTACCTACTGTTATAGTTACTAGTATCCCTAAAGATGCCAACTGTTATTTGAAAGGGGATTGTTGTCTCACCGTATAACCAACATTAAAAATGCCCGTTTTTTAGTAATACCCACAATAGGTTAAAATACCTAGCTTTCAACAAACATGTACATCAATCAATATCTTCAGTAAATATCAAAGGAAAAAGGAAAAGTTTACCACACCATTAGTTACTCTGTTACACATTTATTATACATACAAATTTAAAATTCCATCTTTACAAAGTATACAATCAATTAAAGAAACAGTGTTAATACATTTGTATAAAACAATTTAAAAACAAAGAATCACAGGTCGACGCGGCGTTTCGGTTTCTTGTATTTCTACCTTCTTCAGGACAGATTCTACATGAGTTTAAAAAGAAATTTTAAGAAAACAGAGTTACTCTACGTAGCATTGGTGCAGAACATTAAATATACACATTTCTAAGTCATCATGAGCTCATTTAACTGAAACTTCCTTTCTAGGCATCTCTAGTCCAAACAGACCTTATTACATCTCCCCAAATTTCCTATTCCATATTGTTGATGATATTTGGACACAGTTAGGTATATATAATTTCTTACTGGTAATTCTAAAAAACTTTAGTTTAAGAACACATAACGATCATGTCTTTACAATCATACACTTCGTACAAAACTAGTGGTGTTTACCTCTCCCATGGACTGTATAGTCCAATGCTTTTCAAGCCCACATGGAGCAACCATGTGCGGGGTGTGTTAACTGTACCAATATTATAAGAGGTGGAACTATCACGGTAAATGACAAAACAATCAACATCAGGAGCTTTATCAATTGTAGAACCTCAAACGTAATTTACCTCATTCAATGCCCCTGCAAAAAACCATATGTAGGCGAGACCTCTAGGGAACTCAGGCTGCGGCTCAATGAACATCGCTCTGCCATAAGGACTAATAAAAATGGAGCACCTCTAACTGAACATTGGAGGGAAGCAGGCCATAAAATTGAGGACCTTAAATGGTGTGGCCTAGAGAGAGTAAGTGAAACCACCAGGGGAGGGAATCTGAACAATAAAAGAAAACGTAGGGAACAATTTTTTATGTCAACCCTGAATAGTGTCAGGTGTGGCCTTAATTCGAAGGAAGACTGGGAAAGAATTATTCAAGGATAAAAGAACGTAGAAGACAGACAGAAACAATACACAAGATCTGAACAAAACTTGTGTACCTGTAAGCCTACAGAAGAGATGATGTAGCAATACAATCAAACGGGCAGGCAGCAGTAAGTTGGGTCGAGTGATACGGCTACCCCACGTAAATAACCTAATACCATACTGCGTAGGGAGTGGCAAACAACAAATAATAGAGATGAATTAGTGATATCAATAAAGGTATGTGCTTCAGCAATAAAGGTCAAGCGGAATTGCGGGTCCGCAAAAATAACCAAACATCGCATTACCGAATCAAATAGTATACTGCGTAGGGAATGGCAAACAATCTTAATACAATAATAACTTAACATCATACAGTAGTTCTAGTATATCACCGAATCAAATAATATACTGCGTAGGGAGTGGTAAACAATACAAGAATGTATGACTTAGTAATATCACTAGAGGTCTAGCAATGTAGGTCTAGTTGAACTGCTGGCCCACATAAATAATCAAAAACCACATAGGATATCCAGCACATCGCCAAATCAAATAGCAAATAAAAAAATCCTATGAGGTGTTTTAAATTAGTGGGGGACATATCCTTCGAGCCCCTTTCGTGTTAACCTCTGGTATAGTGCACACGGAAAACTGCAAAATACCTCAGCGAACCCCACGTAACACAAGCAGCGGTACTCTAGGAATTAGTGCCCATGAAGCTCAGGAGGTATTGTATTAAATGCGCATTTAGGAGACTCCTCGAGTCCCCCTCGTGTGAGCCTTATTCAGTGCAAACGCGAAATACTGTGCGCATAGTGACAGCAATAACGCGTTCGGTAACTTAGCAACCTGCCGATCCAACCGGAGGTGCTGCTGGATAATGTGGAAGACAAATCAAATGCCGGTTCCGCACTCGGCGAAAAGCGTTCGGTTACCATGGTAACCGGATGCGGATAGGAAGATAAAGAACCAATAAGCGCGGGTGTCTAAAGAAGCCAATTAACACACGGCTGCTATATTAACACCGCGAGAGAGACTAGCGTTCCATTCCATTTTCTTGATGGATCGAATAGGACCGCCGAGGAACGCTGTTTAAAGACTACCGGGACCCAGGAGCAGGGAGGCCGCTTGTAATTTTAAAGGTAAAGACTGCAAAAAAGAGTGGGCATAATTCCGGTCGCTAGAAACTTAGTGATAACATTAAAATAGTTTGAATGACAACATCCAAAAAGCGTTTTTGGGTTTAAAGACAAATAACCTGACAGGGCTAGCAATGATTAAGTCAAGGACTGTAGTAAATTAGAAAAACTATTTGGAAATTGGAAGAATATAGCAAAATCTCTTTTCCATCACTTTAGGCAACAGGAACCCCGACATCTACAACGAGGTGCCTGAGAAACTGAACATAAAAGAAATTGCAATTATCAGCAACTTTTTTTTAAATGGTGAGTGAAGACTGAGGCACTGCTAATCAAATAGAGCCCATATTTGGAATGATAAAACCTATAACCAACCAATTAAAATACTCCTCAGGGTCATTGAAGAAACCTACATAGGATAATACGGTGGCTCCTCCTGGTAGTCGAAGACCAAGCGTGAAAAGTCTTAACATAAGGTACATAACTAATTCTACACGTTATACCTGCAGTTATAAAGTTGCCATAAAACTACGTGTTTTCAATGATGTCCTTTGTGACATATAGATATAATCTTTGATGTGCGATTGGTACATTGAATTTATTCTTTTCCAGAGGTAATGCTAGACGTGGAAATATGAATTTACCACAAACCTCTTGTATATTCTATAAGGATGTCTATTGTGACAAACAGATGAACATCTTTAAATAAGCAAATTGATTAATGTGCTACCCTTATATTGAATTTATTCTATCCAGAGGTAATACACCGAACACAACCGAAAATAAGTCCAGAAATCAGATGGCAACAAGGTTTTAAACAGAAAATACTGTCTGGTGGGGAAATTTACTCCACTTGTTTTAAGGTATGCAACAGAGATACAACTATTTAGATTGTCGTGATAGGGTTGCTCCATGTGGGCTTGAAAAGCATTGGACTATACAGTCCATGGGAGAGGTAAACACCACTAGTTTTGTACGAAGTGTATGATTGTAAAGACATGATCGTTATGTGTTCTTAAACTAAAGTTTTTTAGAATTACCAGTAAGAAATTATATATACCTAACTGTGTCCAAATATCATCAACAATATGGAATAGGAAATTTGGGGAGATGTAATAAGGTCTGTTTGGACTAGAGATGCCTAGAAAGGAAGTTTCAGTTAAATGAGCTCATGATGACTTAGAAATGTGTATATTTAATGTTCTGCACCAATGCTACGTAGAGTAACTCTGTTTTCTTAAAATTTCTTTTTAAACTCATGTAGAATCTGTCCTGAAGAAGGTAGAAATACAAGAAACCGAAACGCCGCGTCGACCTGTGATTCTTTGTTTTTAAATTGTTTTATACAAATGTATTAACACTGTTTCTTTAATTGATTGTATACTTTGTAAAGATGGAATTTTAAATTTGTATGTATAATAAATGTGTAACAGAGTAACTAATGGTGTGGTAAACTTTTCCTTTTTCCTTTGATATTTACTGAAGATATTGATTGATGTACATGTTTGTTGAAAGCTAGGTATTTTAACCTATTGTGGGTATTACTAAAAAACGGTCATTTTTAATGTTGGTTATACGGTGAGACAACAATCCCCTTTCAAATAACAGTTGGCATCTTTAGGGATACTAGTAACTATAACAGTAGGTAGACATTGCTCCTTTTGATCATACACGGATAGGAAGTAAGCACGAATCACTGTAACTTTACCTTTCCCGCCAGATTATTGGCATGCTTTATAAAGTCGCGTCTAGATAAATGGAACACTCACCCTAGATTCTAGAAACTAGGTGTGACACACAGTCTTTGACTGTTTTCTCGTGGGGACGCCTTGTTCTCATATTGAAGATCTATTACAAAGTTACCACGTATGATGTCAGATCATAACCCATTGTTACTGACATTGAATCTCAATGGTATAACCAGAAAAGCTTATAAATGGACATTTGAAAGGGCGTTGCTAAAAGATGAGAGTTATTGTAAACATATGGAGAAATGGATAACCGAATTCTGGTTTAATAATAAGGGTAGTTCAAGTAGTGGTAACATCTGGGATGCTTTTAAAGCAGGGATAAGAGGCGAGACGATTAGTTTTACAACATTCCGACGGAAGAGTGAAAGAGAGAAGACCGAACAGCAGATGAATTCACTTCTGGCTGCAGAGGCAGAACTTAGTAGACTTATTATATCTGGGAGCCCACTGGATCAAAAAATATTAGAAATAATGGTCTTAAAGATTGATATTGCTGAAATGGTTACGAATAAAACGGCTGTAAATTATTTCGCAAAAAAGGAACAGGTGTTTGAATACAGCGAGAAGGTGGGTCATATTCTTGCTGTTAGAACTAGGCAGAAAACCAACGCTGGGGATATTAAAAGCATGGTAGATAATTTAGGAAATGTGATATTAGACTCTAACGGTATAAGGAATGAATTTTGGGAATACTATACGAACCTATATGATGTTGACAACAGGATGGGTATTGATGAAATAAGTGTTGAAATAAGAGACTATCTGGGAAATATCCAGCTTGATATGTTGGAAATGGAAGATCAGACTAAGCTGGATTCCAATATAACGTTAGAGGAAGTAACATCAGCATTATTAGAACTCCCATCCTCTAAAGCCGCAGGGCCAGATCTCATTCTAATTGAATTTTACAAAACATTTTTCTCTTCTATAAGAGCAGAGTTACTAGATACTCTTTTACAAGCACAGAGGGAAGTGTCAGTCCCAGATTCCTGGGGGGGCACTGAGATTATTGTCATTCTAAAAAAGGGTAAGCCTCCTACAGTCCCAGGGTCGTATAGACCAATCGCCCTTATGAATGCGGACGTGAAATTATATTCCAAAATTCTGGCAACAAGGCTGTCCACTGTTATAGAAAAACTAGTTACATCAGAGCAACACGGATTTATCCCAGGAAAAGGCACCACTACACATGTTAGAACAGTGATCACTTGCTTTGATGCCATGGAGGTTATTGGTGGTCCTTTGGCAGCCTTATTCCTAGACGCAGAGAAGGCTTTTGATAGGGTTGCATGGATATACTTGTGGGAAATAATGAAAGTATATGGTTTTGGCAATAAATTTATAAGGGCAATTCAGGTTTTATATAAGGCACCTACAGCCAGAATTAAAATAAACCGAGATTTAACTGCACCTGTACAAATTAAAAGAGGCACTAGGCAAGGTTGTCCTAGCTCTCCCCTCCTTTTTGCATTATATATGGACCCGTATTTGTGTTATTTAAAATCTAACCCGAATATCCCTCCTCTTATATCAAACGGAGTGGAGGTTAATGTATTAGCGTATGCAGATGACGTTGCCATAATCCCCCCAGACCCAGCCAAAGCAATGGAGGAGGTTGAGTTGGAGGCTAGTAAATTTGGCAGAATATCCGGGTACAAATTAAATAGCGCAAAAACACAAATTATTAAAAATACAATGGTTCAATATAATGATAATCGGGTGGTTCCTGCAGCAATGTATTTAGGAGTTGAGATATCATCTAACTTGGACACAGTTGTAGGACGGAATATTTCCCCTTTAATTAAGGACGTAAGTGCAGAGTTGGCCAGAATAGATAAGCTTAGGCTTACGCTAGTAGGACGTACAAATGTGATAAAAATGATTATTCTCCCTAAATTCCTTTATTTCTTTCGCACTATTCCTCTTTTGTTTGAATCAATTTGGTTTAATAAACTAGAATCAATATTAAATAAATTTATATGGTCATATGGGAAAACTAGAAGGGCCTACAAGTTTATGACGTTACCAAGGGTTAGTGGAGGGTGGGGGGTCCCGGACTTCAGGCTATACTATTGGGCAACTGTACTACAATTCACTCAGGGTTTGCTGGGTGCAGGTAATTTAGAGTCGAATGTTAGATCCTTTTCGACAATGGTATACTCTATTGTAATGGGGGCAGATGCCGCAAATGCTTTTCTAAATCATGCCGACTTCCTTTACTATAAACATACACGTTTTAAAACAGTTAAAGCTGCATATAACATCTGGATAGCAGTAGCAAAGAAATGTGGACTAGGAAGATACAACAGGTATACTAGAATGTATAGGAATAGGACACTACCCCCCTTGATCTTTTCTGATTCTATAATGGCGGAATGGGATATGCAAGGTATTAAAAAAATAGGAGATCTGATGGGGTTGGATGGGAATATTTTACAATTTTCAGATTTGATGGGAAAATATGACATTACAAGAAATAGCTTCTTTAAGTATTTGCAAATCAGGAGTTTTCTGGGTAAGAAAAAAGGTGGAGAATGTGGATTTCGGAAGAGTAACCTTATGGAATCCCTAGCTCAGGGGGGAGAGTGTTCTATACGATTCTTTTATGCTAGCCTAGCAGAATTAAAAAAAGATGATACTGAGAAATTTGGAGATAAATGGGCAGGGAAACTAGGGGTACAGAGTCAATGTTTTTTGGATTCAATGGAGTTAGGATGTTCTGTGCTGTGTTCTGCTCCTCTTCAATCGCAGCATTTTAAAACTGTATATCAACTCTATCACACACCGGACCGCATTGCACAGTGGGGGGCGACTACAGGGACAACTTGTTTTCGTTGCAATGCTCCGGCAGCAGACAGTATCCATATCTTCGCACTCTGTCCCCAATTAGATAATTTACGAAAGGGTATTGAAGATTTTATGAGGCATACTCTTGGTGTAAATGAGATCCGAACACCAACTGTTATTATGCTAGGGGTTAGGGGATATAGGGATGATAATACTGAATTTGTATTCCTAGCGATGGCAGTGTACAGATTATTAATTGCTAGAGCATGGCGGGACCCTACCCCCCCCCACAACACAACAATGGATTGCTTTGCTATTGGGGATATTTAACCTTGAAAAAGGTATATATGCCAGGAAGGGTAAAAGAGCAAGAAAATTGGGATTAAAAATTTGGAAACCTGTATATTGCTGGAAAGAGAGAGTAAGTGTATCCCTTGGTTAATAATTTGTAAGGCTTGTTCAAGTTCTCCACTTGTATGTGTGCTTTGTTTATAATTTTTTTTATACAGTAATTATTTGGGTTAAATTTTGCATTGTGATCTCTGCTTATACAAATGACAATTGTTGTATGGTGTGTGCCAACAAAATTTTAAATAAAAATTAAAAAAAAAAAAAAGGAAAAAAAAAATAATAAAAGAAAATAACTTTCCTTTGGGACAAATTAGAGAAATGGAGTTTAGGCTCTCTGAACTCAGAATTTAGAAACATTTTTTTTTTAGGGAGATTGTTTTTAAATTGTGTGTTTGAAAATGCCACTTTTAGAAAGTTAAAATACTGGGGGGTTGGACCCTAACACTAACAGCCAGAATGGGCACCTTCAATATGAATCAAAAACAATAGTTTCTGACTGATTGTTCGGAAACACTAATTTCAAAAGACCATGTCAAATGAATTCTCAAACTTGGTCTGTTTTTAAGGATGTGTCCTAGAGAACAAATCCTCTCATTTTCAATGAAGACCTTTCTTTTATGAAAACCAACACAAATATATACACCAAAAGTGAAAATCCAAAATAAATCCTTAGAAAAACATTGTAAACCATAAGACGATTTTTAACAAAGTTTAAAAATTCTTATCTAAAAAGTTTTTTCAGCAATAGAAGAATCACTGACAATCAATACAGTATTGGAAACCATAAGATGATTTTTAACTAAAAAGGAAAATTCTTCTCTAAAAAGGTTTTTCAACAATGGAAGAATTACTGACAATCACTAAGGCATACACTTCATTTTGACCAACAAAAATGAGTGCATTGACAATACCAGTCTTTCAAAAAGTTTGAGAACCAGAGGTAATTGTCACAGATGATGAAATTGTAGTGACCCTTTTGGAACAGATTAAGGGGTTATTTTAACCCAATGATCAGTAATGGGATGGATAGTTTGATTATGTTCACCAGCATCCATCTCGAACAATATCTGCTGTTGCCTTAGCCTTTGTCGTCGATGCGTTTTGAACCCTTACAGTTTATAGGTTCTCTTGAGGACCTAGACTGATCGTTTTCTGTGAAATAAATAATATTTACATTGAGGTAGCTGAAATCCACCCCATACATGTGAAATATTATTTGCAAATTCAAGATTATGGTGCTTTACCTCAGTTTTGCTTTCATGGAAATATCCATGAAATATTTATCTTTTTTTCCTTGTGGAGGCCATTAAATGAATTCTAAGAACGATTTGAAGTCTGTGAACAATACATTCACAGTATTAGTCTGAGCGATTGTCTAAAAATTTAATTTGATCCACCAATACCTCTTGTTCATCTTGCTGGAGGAGAATACTGCTCTTTGAGTCCTCTCTCCTTGTAACTGCGGTAGTGGAAAATCAATCACTTTGTTTATCTGAAAAAAACAAGTGATTTTGTTTGAGAAATCAAGTCATTTAAATGTAGAAGCATGCATTTTTGGGGAACATATTGTTGGATGTGTTTGGCCGTGTCCATTGAATATAAAGTCGGTTGATTCAGCACGCTCTCAAATCCGGGTGTTCACGCCATTAGATGGGAAATTGGCTCGCTTTTGGCTATAGTTGGTAGGAACTTGATTGGAAACATTGTTACTACTGCATGCGCGCCTGCTGATATAAGACACAGGTAGATCAATTCCGTCTTTACTCTAAGCAAATAATTTTTGGAAATTGAAGAGAAAGCTTGCGGTCTCACTTACTTTCGATGTTTCGTGTTTTAGTAGCCAATATTTGCACCTACCTTTTCTTCTTAAATCGGCTAAGAATCTGTATGTTCGTGCTCAGTTGTATATATCCAGACATAATTAATCAATCAAGGAAATATTCTAGCAAGGCCTTATGGTACTTGAAGTCTTTAAAAAAAAGGTTTTATTCTTTTAAAGGCTTTATTGAACATTCATAACACATGGTTCTACATGAGAGTTATACTATTAGCAATCTAATTGTTACATGCAATAGAGATTGGAAGTTATACATATGCTGTACAGAAATATTTCAAATCCCCAAAATATGAACGAACATCTTATGAGATATTAAGAATTGTAAAGTATGTTTAATATTTCAACAGAATGTTCAAGTAAGAGAATGGAGAAAGGACACAAAAAAGAGGAAAAGAAAACTCTGATTATGCTCCACATTCCGAATAATGAAAAAGTGGTATGTAAAAGTAGTGGTTTACGGATATAATTAAATGGGCCAGTTGAAAACAAAATGTGAATTATAAGAAAAATGAAATTCCAAAAACAGAGAAAATAAAAATCAATTCATGGTGGCTTATTATCAGCATCCACAGTGGAAATGGTTTGGTACCTCATCAAGAGCTACATCATTACTGGAACCCATCCATTTTCTCTTTTTATAACAAGTGATATAGTAGTTACATAAACTCGATCCAGCCTATGAATGAAACCTAAAGCATACCACCATGACTTAAAATTGACATTAATAGCATTTTAATAATTTGCAGAAATTTGATGAAAAGCCACTTTTATTAGTAATTAAATTGATGCAGAAATATAGCAATGACTGACAAAATCAACAGATAGACACCTTGGAAAATATTGGAAAATGTAAAAGGAATATTAACACAAAATATATAGTTAATTTAATTCATACATTTGCCCAGAATTCACCTATATGATGGCACACACAAATAATATAAGCACTAAATCACTTACTGGTGCATCAGTACCTATTTTTGCTATTGAAACAGGAGTAATTTACAGACAATGATACATAAAATATAAGGTTTCATTAGTGTTTGCGGCACAAGATGAATTTAGTATTTTGTCCAATTCTTATTCCAATGGTCTACAGACCAACATAGACTAAAGTCTTTCTACCAAATTAGCTCAGTTTTTTACTTGATTTCTGTTAGGATAGGCTTATGTACTGATTTGTAGAACACTAATATTTTGTAAATCAGAGAGTACTCATTTTTTTAATGATTCTTTTTATTGATGACAAGTTAAATACAATCCTAATGCAATTCCGAGCATTACTTGCAACAACAAAATTACAAATAATTGTGCATAATTTTCTATCTTTAGCTTCTAGTCCTACTATCACTAACTATCCCTCTAAAACGATTGTTAGTCTATGTCTGATTCAGGATGTTGTGTGGCCTGTGGGGGCTCACAAATATTCCCTCTATATTTGTTCCATTTACCCCATACCTGTGACCATTTGTTGGGACAACCTCATGACTCACATACAGTTTTTTCATTTACCATGACCCAGTCCATGTCTTTCTTCCATGTACCAAGTGTTGGCGTATCGCAAGCTTTCCACAGTTTTGCCGTATTTCGCTTGGCCACTGTTATCTCTAGCGTCACCCAGGTTTTGTCTTTCCTTTTCAAGTCAGTGGAATCCCACACATTTAAAAGACATTGTTTTATCTTGGGTTCTACTTGTTTCCTCTAAACACTTGTCATACTCTGGGTCACCTTCACCCATTATTGTAAGATGTAAGCACATTCCCAGATGGTATGTATAAATGTGCCTTCCTGGCCACACCCTCTATCACACCCAGGATTATCTCTGTAGTCCATCTTCACCAGGGTGGTAATTGACAAGTAAGCTATGTGTAGTACTTCGAGTTGTACTTGTCTCAACTAAGACAAAATTGCTATCTATTTGGGAGATGCGAGGGCATCTTGCCAATCGTCGTCCTCCAACTCCACCACATCTTTCTCTCAGTGACTACGCAGCTGTAAGAGGGGGGGCAGGCATGTTGTTAACTAATTTTCGATATGCCATTGAAACTGCTTTTTTGCGCATGTATTCACCCTGGTACTTGAAGTCTTGAACCATATTTAATAGTATGGAAATTGAACTTTTAGGTGACACAGCTTGTGATTTTCTTCACTTATTGCAATTTATTTATTTCTGACCTCTCATTAGGCTTATGACTGACAGTTTTGAATATCAATATTAATTATGCCTCTTTCTGCATCTATTTTGTATCTACATCTCTTCCTCTGGAATTAGGCTGAATGGTGGTTAGAACTGTCCATCAGAAATCTTTCACTATGTGACCTTCTTTCATAAAATGGCTAACTAAAAGTGCTGAGAGAATCTTTTTTTAATGAGTGGTTTGTGTTGGAAAATCCGTTGTTTAATTTCTTGATTTTTTTTTTTAATATACATTTTTCCACATGGGCAGATTATTGTATTAACCAAATTCTTTGTTCTGCAGTTGGGGAATTCACTGTGTTTCCACTGGATTTTATTTTTAGTGAACACAGATTCTTCAATTATCTGAACACAGGTAATGGAATAGCCACATTTGGGATGTCCTTGGATAGATTTTAGATTGCACTGAGAAAGCAGATCTTTTTTTATTTGTTGGATAAATGTAATCTCGGACCAATTGTGTGCCTATTCTGGCATTTCTCTCCGTTGCAAACAATGATACCTCAAAGTTGCATTTAGAATTGTTTATTATATGCGATTTCTTTCTAATGATATTTATGAAGTTATTAGAATGGCGACAATACGTAGATACTCCCTGGGGAGTATCTATGTAGATAGTCTGTTTATTGTCCCCAGACTAATAACTTCAGTTATAACTTAAAATATCAAGAGAAAATAAAAAAGCCTGAACTGTATTAGTATTCTAATAGCCGCTATTAATTAATTAATTAATTAATTGCAGGTTTATATAGCGCTAGGATCGACTCCCGGAGGAGTATCTCCGCGCTTCGACCGCTGCGAAACCCTTCCTGGCTTCCCTGAGAGTTGGTCCCTTAGTGGGTATCTCCAGGGTGAGACCAGGCATCCCCGGCGGTCTGGTGGGGCCGTTAGTGAAGATGAGGCAAGCTAATGCCCAGAGTTGCCGAGTGTGATCGCTGATCAGAGTGGGCACCGAGGCGAGAGAATTATCGAGTCCGCTGACCCTGGTCCCGAAACCTGCCGCGTCGGGAATCGAACCCTGGTCCCGGCCGTCCTCTGCTCTCGGGTCTGCCACCTCTAACCAGTGAGCCACACTACTTCAGAACATTCTTTTCAGAACATTGAAGGTAAAAAGAACAGAGAAGGGGAGCCAAACTGAGTACCGAAGAAAAGAGTAAGCAAGTAAGTACATCTTTATTTGCATGATTAATTAAAACAATTGCACAGTTGAAATAGCTGTGTTAAAATCTCTTCAAATTTTTAGAACCATAATTTAACTCTACACAAAATTGTAATGTATATAAAAACAACAATATATAAGTTGTCTATATTGAAACATTTAGTCATGTGCCAGAGATTGAAGTTCGCTGTATAATTTGATTGTGTGACCCAGCAATATCCCTATTGTCCACGCCAAAACCTTAGTCTGCAGTTGTTTTTCGTTTTGACAGGAGCTGAGGAACAGGATGTATGTCCAGTAAGTGATGTTTGGCTTTATTCATGCAGTGCCCTAAGACATAAAAGCATAAATTAACTCTAAATGAGAGCCATTATGTTCAAACACAGCAATGTGCAAAATATTTATGGTAAACCCTTTAATCATGTGCCAGAAGTTGTGGTTCACTGTATCATTTGGTTTTATAACCATTAATCCTGTGCCAGCACTTATAGTTCATTTTGACGGGAGCAGTGACCAATGAATTTTTGTCCATTGAGTCAGCTAAGTGCTGGTGTTTAGCTTTATTCCGACTGCTTCAATGAGTTGAACCAGGTGACAGGCTAGCTGGATATCTCCTCCTTCAAAACATGCTTTCAATGCCTGTCTGCATGTTCTTATCTTTTTTACCTTCAGGGCAGGTTTTAATATCATTCTTCATTCTTTATCTAATCTCTTGCATATGCACAATAAGTGTAGCACATCTTCTTTGGCCTCGCTACATAATCTGCATGATGTTGTTGACTGTGTCCGTTTCCATGGGGGCAGATAAGGCATTGATGGCAAAATGTCCATCCTCAGATTCAGGTGGTTTTCCTTTTTTGCTCTAGTAAAGCCTGCACCTAAATAAGGGTGGGGGAGCATCTAGAATAGCTTTGTATTCAAAACCAGCCGTGAACCCTTTCTGTTAATGCAGCTTTGTCCTCCACAAGGGACATTATTTTTACTGTTTTATTTACCAGCTCTTTGAAGCTTTTCTGTGACCCTATGGTAACCCAAGGGTCCCGTAAGGCCAAACAGTCTATTGAAGCTTATAAATAGGTCATGGCTGTGCTCTCTTTTTTCTGATTTAGCTCATTCCATAAGTACATGTTTAATGTCCCTGGATCTGCACAGTTTATTTTGTGCCAGCATTTTTTAAAATAGGCACCCTTGCGTGTTATTTGTTGCTTTTGTAGACCAAACTCTAATCTTATTTGTGCCTGCGAGGTGTACTGCGGAAGATGAAATATTATTCTCATTGTCCCGGACACTGTCCTGTCCAGAATGCCTGCCTCTCTTCCTCTTAGGCACTCGCTTTCATAGGTGATGCAGGGGAGGAGCCTCGTTCGGGTCTCCTGTGTTAGCGGGGTGAGGTTTGGACCAGAGTTTTTATGTTTGATGTTTTTTAAAGCAACCACCAAAGCGGTCCGTCTTCCAGTTAAGGCTGCTTCTGGCGGACATACCTTTACTGTCCAATATAATGCCCAGGTATTTAAATCTTTCTACTGTGTCAAGTCTGAGTCCCTACAAATCCCAATGAAACTTGTGTGTGAACTTTTTCTGGTTCATTATCATCACTTTGGTTTTGTCTAAGGTTATATTTATTCCATGCCTAACAGAGAAGTTACTCATAGTATTTATCAAGTGCTGCCAGCCTATCGGAGTACGTCTAATTACGTTTGAGAGGGTAAATCCTCCCAGATACAGGGCATGGTGATTGCAATTTTCTAGTCCTTATGAGAGACCTGACATGAATAATTTGAACAGAGTCGGCGCCAAGACGCAACCCTGCCTCTGCCCCCTGGTTGTTGGTATTCTCTTAGATAGACAGTCACCGGCACCCAATTTGATTTGTCCAAAGTTTCTTCCTGTCAATGTTTTTGAAGACAGATGACCAATCTATGAAGCAAACAAAGATCGGTTTGTTCATATTTTTAGCGCCTTCGATTATAAGCGCTAAGGCAAGTATATTTGTTGATGTCCCCTTTCGTTTTTGGAATCTCGTTTGATTGATCAGGTTTGATGCCAATTGAGATGCCCAGTCAATGAGCTCTTCCAATAGGAGGCCCGCAAAATATTTGGCATGATTGTTTATCAAGGCAACAAGCCTGTAATTTGTGAACACAATGGCGGCCCTCTACGTGATATCAAGGCGTCTACATTTGCAAGCAGTAGGACTGAGGATCTGGAGATGGGAGGAGCGCGTGCACAGACCACGTGTAACACTGTTCCAACTGACTGAGGGTGAAAACCATGAGCGGTACAGGCTACACCCACACAGCATCCTGGACCTCATACAGGACCTGCACCCACTCCTGGAGCACCAGACACAAAGGGCGCACACAATACCCACTCATGCACAGATACTCTGTTGCCTGCACCTCCTGGCATCTGGCAGTTACCAAGGGGTAATACCTGTGGCAGGTGGGGACTCACAAAGTTGACTGTCACATTTCTACAGGAAATTCATGGTTGCCATGTTGCAAAGGATGGCAGACTACATCAAATTCCCCAGCACACAGACAGAACTGCTGAAGACCAAGTTGGACTTTTATCAGAAGGCCCAGTTACCACACATCATTGGTTGCATTGACGGGACACATATACCAACCTGCCCCCCTGCTGAGACTGAGTACATCTACCGCAATCACAAGTCCACACATTCCATCAATGCACAGGTCACATTTGATGCGGCTAACATCATCACCAACATATTTGCAAATTTTCCAGGGGGCACCCATGATTCATACATATTCAGGAACAGTGTGATATATACCCATCTCCTTGCAGGTGAATTTGGAGAAGGCTACCTGCTAGGTAAGTACATGTGACACCCCTGAAGTATACACCTGTTGCTGCGATTGTAGACTGGGAATTACTTACTTACTTCTCACACACAGGTGACAGTGCCTATGCGGTGCGCTCTTTTATCCTGACTCCGTACCTGCACCCCTCCACCCCAAGTGAAAGGAGACACAATGTTGCACATAGATCGACATGCAGTGTGTTTGAGCAAACATTTGGACTTCTAAAAAGCCGGTTCCACTGCCTGCACAAAAGTGTAGGTGCCCGGCAGTACCAGACCCTGGTGTGTTGCAAAATCATAGCTGTATGTGCCATGCTGCATAACCTTGCCACTAAGAAGGGTACACCTGTGGAAATATGTAATTCTGAAGAGGAGGATGAGGACGAGGAAGGTACACAGCCACAGCACAGCACAGCAGGTGGCGCAGCTGCAGCAGATTGGAGACAGAGACGGTCAAAGATCACACAAAATTATTTCTGAGTAAGTATTGAGACAAAGCCAGGTAATGCATTTTTGTCAGGGTGTTTAATATACCTTGCAACAGGCAACTGTCCAGCACACCATAACACCAGCTAGGTTTCCAAAGGGTTGTGTCACCAACAACAGAATGTGATTAGAGGTCCGTTCCTATCGCCTGGGCCCCCAGACACCAGTGCTGCGTTCTGCATGTACACTGTCCTCAGCAGCACTGTGTCCTGCAGCAGATCCATGCCTCACACTGCGCCTCCTGCTCTCTGGCAAGGGGGGATTTCAGTGCTACGACTGCTTGCCTCCTCACTCTTCTCCACATCCCCTGTACCAGTGGCAGAAATATGGTTAGTTTGCATCACCTCTACGGCACTGGTGACTGTGACCAGGCCGTGGGTAACCCCACGGCTGCAATTTGTAATCCCAAGTTGCATGGCCACAGATCTCCTACTCAGCACGTGGATCGCATTGAACAGCCAGTTCACGGACTTGGTGAAGCCTGAAATTACCTGTCTGTCTCTCCACCTTGCAGTGCGCTCCCCATCCGTTCTGCCGCTTAACTGCCTCACTGCCTCCGATACCTCCTTCAGTCCCTCGGCCACAGTATTGTTGATGCAGTAGATGGCCTCCTTCATGTCATCCACCTTCCTGCTGTTAGCCATGATCTGTCTCGGAATGGCCCTCATTGTCTTCCCCTGCAGGAGCTGGACTTTCAGCATTTGGCCCTCCAGTCCTGAGAAGACACTTGATCCTTCAGCATCAGGACTCTGTGACCTCTGACGCTGTCTACGGGCACCTGTGATGCTTTCCACTATGGGGGACTGTGCCCTAGATGGCTGTGTGTCTTCGCCCGGTGTTGTCTGTTGGGCATCCTGCCTGTCCTCCTCTCTGGCATCTATCTCCTGGAGTGGAGCCACTGTGTATCTCTTGGACCGTGGTGGTGGTGGGGTTGTTGGTGCAATGTCTGGAGGTGACATGACTTCCTCCTCACTTCTGTTTCCCTCCCTGGGGGCATCAGCAGTCTCCCTCTCTACAGCAGGTGGCTCTGTTCCGCCTGTGGATACAGAATTTACTATTACTCACTTTTCTTGCAGCAACTGTGTGAAATAAATTTCACAACTGACATTCCAGCTTTCTGTCCTCTGCTATCTCATGTACTGATGTGTGCGACTTGCATATGCTTATTGGGGAGTGGCTGATTTGCTACTCATTGATAGGGACTACATTTCCCATGATGTATTGCTGATCTTACATAAAACATGGTCTGGAGTGGGATTGTTGCAGGGGGGTTGGGGTTGGGGGGGAGACAGCATGTTGTGCATGCAACTTACCTTTTCTCTTGGATGGTGTAGCAGAGATATCGACATACCCAATGCCACTGACTCTCTCTGGCTGGAGGGTGGATTCTAGCAGTTGGTCTAGGGCAGTAGGAGCAGGTGCTGTGAAGCTTCCCCCACCTGTCTTCCCAGCTTGTTTTTGTTGCTCAGCCATACTCTCTTTAGCACGCGCCCTCAGGTCATACCATCACTTTTTTAAGTCCTCAGTTGTGCGATTTGTGACCCCAATTGTATTTATCTTCTCCTGGATTGCCATCCAAATGCTCCTTTTCTGGGACTTAGGGACATTTAGTGATCTCTTCGCAAAGAGCTCGTCATGGTCTTTCGCTACTTCCTCAATGAGGACCTCCAACTCTCTTTCACTAAACTTGTGGTTTGTTTTCCTTCCAGCAGCATCCTTCCCTTTCTCAGGTGTGGCCATGGTAAATTTTCTCTGTGTGAGCTGGGTGTTGGCTGTGCAGCTCCTCTGCTGTTGCTCCTGCTCCCTGTCTCTCCAACAGCTACATATTCAGTGCACCTGCATGGGTGTGACCACTTCCTGGTTGGGAGGTTTGAGGTTTTTCAATTTCTGACTTCGTCCATTATCTAGCAGCCATTTTGTGTCTTGCCGCCATTTTGTGTTTCCTTCACTCAGGCAGCACAGCGGACGATGTATTTTTGCTTTTCCAGCTGCTGCGTGCCCTTTCAGTTAAAAAGTAACTCCATTGCCCTTGTTTACAAAACCCGATGTCAGGGTCTGGCTGAGTTCGTTAATCTATGTCTGGCTCGATTGATCCCTGTCTCGACCGACTATTTGCCTTCTCCTATTCTTTCTTTATACTATCTTATCCAACTGGCCTTCCCGATTCTCTCCTTGTATTCTCCTATTACACAACTATCCTTTGAGGCACACAAATTCGTCCTGCCACCTGCAAGAAGGGATTGTTGACGCCATCACTGATTAATTTGTTGGGAGGGGTAACACACGGGGTCTGAGAGAGGGGCATATTTGAGATACCTGATAGCTTGATTTCCAACTTTTCTCATTGGTTCATTTTGTATGTGTAAGGAGTGAGATGCTGTAAATATGTTGCTATAAAGGATTGTGCCCCATGGATTGAAGTGGCAGTCTCCTTAGAACCCACCTTGTGCATAACTTCTGGGATAACTGTGCTTAGCTGCAGCTAATAAACCTGGCTTCCACGCTCAACGGAGTGTCTTGTGTTTCTGTATTTTGCAAGGCAGGTGAACTCGGGGATTAAGGCGTGCCCTGTGCCGCCAGGCCCATAAGGCCCGGTTCTCCAGGTTATGTTTTGCTCAGGATTGGCTGATTCGACAAATACAGATTTTTCAAATTACCGATTCGGTATTTACCGAATCGGTAATACAGAATCGGAAATACTGATGTGGTAATGGGTTTTCGGTAATTCTTTTACTGATTCCTAAGAAATCGCAAATTTTTACCGAATTTTACTGAATTGGTATTTTTTACTGAATTGTTTCCTACATCGCAAATACTGATCCCTTAATACCATTTCGGTATTTGGGAATTACATACATCTAGCCCTCAATTCCTTTTGGTTGTTACCATCTGGACCCGTTTGACGAAGAATTTGACTACTCTATTTATTTCTCTCTTTATTCACCTTAATTGTCTCAATTGTATTGTTGAGAGTTGGTTTCCTTGCTTACTCTGTAGCACATTGTGTGCCCAATGTTGGGCTTTTGCTCCTATTGTTTGGTTTGTACCTTCTTTTTTGGGGTAGGCAACTCCGAGACCTTTTGTGAATTTTGCCCAACGAGTTATGATGTTTGTGTTAGGCAGCTTGTTTTCCTCCCACAGGGTTTTTGCCTCAGCCAGACATTTGTACAGATTGGCCATTTTGCATTTGATTCTTTTGCAATTGTATGTATACACCATGCCTGGACCCCCCCCCCACTAGCTGAGTGGGTGCTGTCACATGTGCATCCAATGCAAACTCTTGTGGTGAGTGGTCACTGTAATCTGATGTTTCTATCTAGAAGTCGGCAGTTTTGTTCAACAGTGATATTGAAGTGAAAGTGTGATCTATTGTTGTGTGTGTGAAAGCGTTGTGAAAAGTTGCCACTGTCGGGCGCTTACCCGGGAAGCGTCTGTTTAATGCTACCAGGCAGATTTTCTAAGTCCCTAAGAAGATCTTTTGCTTGCCTAGTTTGTTTGCCCCATTTGTAGGCTTCCTGGTGCAGAATCCCCCATGCCGACAAATGTTCTTCCACCACTTGGTCCTTGTCCAGAGGTCTTGAGAGGTACATGTTGAAATCGCCTGAGACTATGAGGATCGGGGTTGCCTCTTCTGTGAGTAACCTTGTCAACTCGGCTGTCAAGAGTTTCACACTCATTTTTTTATTGCGTAGGTGTAGATAGACTTTTTTCAAGTATTAATTGTTGATTGTTGTTGAGGCCTGCTATGTCCATCTTAATTGCAGTTATTCAATGTTTTGCTGTCGGTTTGATATCCAGTTCCTTTACTTTACCTATGCTCTTTATTGAGGCATAGGTTGCAAGGCCTCCTTTTAAGTTCCCAAATTTGGTAATTCTGCATGCTGGAAGAAGGCATAATTTGTAACCTTGTAGTTGGAATGGTTCGTATAGTCAGGTTTCTTGGAGTAAAATGAGATCGAATTGTTTAAAATATAGCAGTGTGATCTGTGCCCCTTTTCCAAATTGCTTCATGCCCTGTCATGTGTTCTTGGGCCAAGTGTTTATAGTTCTTGCGATCCATGATCAATTATTTGATCTGTAACTTTCCCCTGCTTGCCAGTGGCTCCAGTTTTTGGACTCTGTCGCCAAGACGGAGGTGATGCGAGGCCCTTTAGGTACCGATTTGGTTTTTGCTGTGTTGTCCATATTTCTAGGCCTTCAGCCTTCTTTCTGGTGATGGTATCAAAGCAGAGGCTCAGGATATCCGATTTTTTGATAAAGTTTTAATTGTATCCCCCAGGCATTTCGTTGGTTAGCCTCCTTCATGATTTTGTCAACTAATTCCTCTATGGCCCAGGTTGTCTTTGTTACCACTTACTCTGACGGATACTTAAGGTCTTTGAATTCTATGATCCTGCCTCAGTCAATTTGCTAATGGTGGTTAGGTGTCGCAAGATGTTTCCTCTGTTCAGGATGTCTCCTCTACCTTTAGATTTGTTTTCCAGAATGAACAGGATTATCTTAGATTCCTTCTGTTGATAACTGCTGTGATTTAATCCTATTACTTTTGGATCTTCGTGATTCCGGAGATGTATTGCCTTTGGGGTTAAACGTGCTTCAATCTCTGCTGTGATTGATGTACTAACTATGTTTCTGTTTTTGGCCCCTTCTCTAGTAACTACTACCTTGTTTTCCTCGCAGTCATTCAGGATTGTCCTTTATGTGATATCACTCGTGTTGGTCCGTTTGCTGGGCAGTATCTGGCTAGTCAGCAAAGGCTACGCAGTTATCGATACCCTACTTGCCCTCTGCGCTATTAGTTATCTTGTTGGAGACTTGAACTTCGCATGAAAGTATGACATTATGGTTGTATTGTTATTCCTCCCTTTTCTCTTCTGTTTCCAATAATGCTCCGCCCCTTGCCATTCTTTGCCAGCTGCTTCATCCTCTAGAAGCTGCTTTCGGGCCATAACCATTGCTGGCTGCTGGTTCAATTTTTTGTTGTTGTAATGTATCTGTAGACTCTGCCGGTCTGAATGTTCAAGTTCCACTTCTGTGCTCTCCTCAATGGTGGTTTCTTTCCCTGCTACCTGATGTGTAAAGCCACCAAGGTGTATCTATTCCATTGCATACCACTCAGCACCCTTACAAAAGTTTGTAAGGGCGCGGAGAGGTCCACTCAGGTGTATAATGCAAAGCGCCCTTATATAAATAAGTGAGTACACCAAGGGATATGCCCTGCTGTGCAGTGCTTTAAACAGAGCTGGAAAGGGGTGCAGTCATTTTATGTTTGTAAACCACTGTAGATTAAACTTTATCTGGAGTGAATTTATTTTAAACACAGAGAGACTACTCACTATTCCAACCCTGTTAAATTTTGTTTAGAAACACAGCAGATTAATTCCACCAGTGGAGCTGCAGACTTTAATCAGTGATCCCACACTTCAAGAGTAATGTGGCATTACCAAATTCATCTAATTTTGCTGGTGGAACAAAAACCCCAGTTAATAACAAAAAAGTAGCAAGACTTTCTAAGAAACACGTTTATCCAGCTATAAGTACCCCTGCAAAATAGAACTTGGGGGATTGTGCTCCTAGACAGTGCCGCAGAAGTCACAATAGTACATCAGATGCTTTAGGGGCTCTTGTATGCAAATCCCACTGATTGCTTTATACAGCTCGAGACTCTACTGACAGGGTCTTTTGACAAAAAAATATCTTATTAATATGACATAATTTTTACTAAATAAGACTTGCCTCCGGTCTTTTTTAAGGAAGCACCCAGATGGGATAAGCTCAAAAGGATAGCGATTCTCGCCAAGAGTACCTGAAGATATCAGGGAAATTTATGGCAATGAACCGGACATAAGACAAGCTCCAGCCCTATACAGAAATCAAGCAGAGTGGGACAAACACTTCAGTCCATATGCCATTCCCTTATGTAGTGAACCACATGCTCCATACCCTTTAATGCTAGAAGCAAAATGTGGTATAAAAGCAATATTAGATCAGTTGGAATACCAGGCTATAATTGCACCTTGTTTTCACCAATGAACATGCCCCTCTTACCTGTCACCAAGCCAGATTGCTCCTATAGAATATTCTTAGAATACAGGAATTTAAATTCACACATTTGGACTTATGTAGTACAAAATGGACCTAGTACCGCTCTCAAGACCAACCTGGGGCCATATTATGCATTGTGATTGTTTGTGCCTGGCGCTCCTTTTTAAAAGTGAGCCGAGCGGAAACAATCACAATGCACCCTATTTTGATGTATGTGCTGCCCCCAGGGCAGCCACAAACTCTAGTTGCCATGGGGGCAGCACATTCATGTGAAAACATGGAGCAGTTGCCCCTTGTTTTCACAGTGCAGGCGGCATCCATCTGCACTTTTACAGGGTAACAGAGATCACATTGCAGGCAGGTGCAGTCAGTAACTCCACTACCTTCAAGGGGATGTCTGGGGGGTTCTTGGGACCCCCTTTACCCCCTGCAGAGGGCTGCTGTCAGGAGGCACACTAACAGTTCACCACTTTTTAAATGGGGCACTATCCGTGCGCCTCCTGAAGGCTTCTTTGACTCTGCGCCCCCGTCTGTAATATAGCACAGGCACAGAGTAAAAGGAATCTCCTCATTCACATAGGGCACGCCCCTATGGAAATGAGGTAACACCCTCTGTTGATAGAGCTGACGCTTTGAGTGCACCAGCGTTAGCAGTATTATAGAAGGGGACGCACAAGTGTCTGCGTCCCTTCTATAATACCAAACTGCCCCGGGGAAGCAGAAAATGGGCACAAATACCAGTTGCACCCCCGGGGCACTTATTGTAATCAGGCCTGTGGAACAAAAAGAATATAAAACAACTCTAGATATTTTCAAACGCTTTTTTAGTTAAAACATAGTACAAGAGAGTGAGTATCTAACCACTTTCAGTTTCAACAAAGTGTAGTTTTCATTCCAACGCTTGCCCATGGACTATAAGAACAAACCTGGCTCATTTTCAGTGCAAATCATGGAGATCCTACAACCAGATCCATAGGTATTGTCCTAAATTGATGATATCTATCTTCCTGATGATGATTTGAATCTACACGTAACCAGGATAAGCAGAGTAATAACCATATTAACTTTGCATGTTTACAAAATTCATTTACAAAAATTGGAAGACTGACTACCTGATGGGGACCGTTCATGGATAGGAGTTATCCAGAGAGGGCAAGGGTTAACCTCCAGACTTTCTTCAGAAGTGTGCTACCTTGCAACCCATACTTATTTGCCTCAATATGCGGAGAGAGGGAAGCTCTTGTATGACCTGATTTCTCCTAAGTTTTCATCAAAATATTGTCTAAACACACACACTGATATCTTGCGTGCTCTACAAGCAGAGATGCTTTAAGATTAAGTATTTATAAACTAGGGACAACCTAGTTATTAGAGTCATTATTGTTTCTTCTGTACAAGCACTAGAGGCAGCCACATAGGCAAGCGTAGCTAATGCTTGTGCCCTACACAAGAGATGGGTAGAGTGAACCTCTTGTTTAAGTGAATCAGATGTAATGTTTCAGTATGATCCCACTCTTCATACACTTGCTTTTCTCCAATATGAACAGGATGTTGCTCTGACTCCAGCCAATTTATACATTGAATCTTACCAGCATTTCTTCTATACAAATAGCTCTCCCCAACAGGCAGTGGGAACAACAAAATACAAATGCTTCACAGCCAGTGTGGCAGTACAAGGTGTAGTGAAAGATGGTGAATTCATCCCCCAGTGCACCCACACTGAAATCCTAGGTTACAGTTGTTAGATTTGGGGGTCTCTAGTTGGCACAGGTAGGTACTTGTGACAAATAGGGACCCTTGCCTCTAGTCAGGGTAAGGGGTACACTCCCAAAATAACCCCTGTTTACCCCCTTGGTAGCTTGGCACAAGCAGACAGGCTTATCTCAGAGGCAGTGTGTAAAGCATTTGTGACCACATACAGTAACTCAGTGACAACACTACAGATGAACACCACCCAGTTGTATATTAAAAAATAAGTATTGTTTATATAGATTTCACACAAGACCATAAACGACAAAAATCCACAATATTGTACTTAAAAATGGTAGTTTTAGCTTAGTTCAGTTCAGTTCTTGAGATGCGACACTTTGCGTCAATGTACCTTACGATGCATTGCGCTTCCACAACAAGCAATGTTGCAGTGATGGAAATGCGGCAAAGTTCTGGTGCAAAGAAATAAAGACGTGAAGATCTTCCAGATGAGGCACGCTTCTCCGATGATGCGAGAATTCTCGGTTCGATGCGTCAACTGCAGCGGCAACACCCTTGTTCAGCGATGCAACAGCAACAGCTTCAGCTGTGACATTCTTCTCCAACATTTGCGAGAAGCTTCAGAACGATACGACAACTACAGCGGTGACATCCAAGATGTGACGGCAGCAGCTCCAATGGCGGCGTGCTTCCCCGGGGATGTGAGGCGCTTTCCTCGATGCAGTGCAATACGACAGCTACAGCGCCGACATTCACAATGCGATGGTGCCACACTTTCTCTTCTTTGTGCGACACTTCTCTCAATGCGGTGCAGACAGCTACAGCGGCGACACCCTTCTTCGAAGTTGCAAAGGCAGCAGCAGCGATGGAGGCACGCTTCTTCCTCGTTGAGTCACGCTTCCAGCTCCTTGCGACATGCAGTCCCTCAGAAGGGCCACAACAGCAGCAGGCACTTCCAAATAACTCTGGGGAGCTGGGGGTTGAAGCCTGTTGTCCCTGCTTCCGCAGGAGGCAGGCTCTTTTCCAAGCCCTTGGAGATCCTTCAATAGGCGAATGTAAAGCACACAAAGTTTTTTCTCCTCTCTTTGGTAGTCAGGCAACCACTGCAGGCCAATCCCCTAAGCAGCACTTCAGCTTAGCAATAGTCTCTCCTCAGTTTCTTCAGGTTCGTCTCCTCAGCAGAGGTTTCTTCTTAAAGTTGAAATGTGATCGAATTTCTTGGGATCAGGGTCCCAATATTTATACCCCAAAATTATTTGTCCTCTGAAGGCAGAGGGGCCTTTGCCTAGTCCAAACCAGTTCTGGAGCACTCTGTTGACAAGATTCCTTCTTTCCTTTCACAGTGCAGGGCAGAAACAACAGACGCCCCACAGGAGTTGGAGCCAGCATTGTGGAGGGAAAGCACAGCCCTGGAGCACTTTGTTGACATGATTCCTTCTCTTCTTTCACTGTGCAGGGCAGAGACACCAGCCGCACCCCAGGAGGTAGAGCCAGCATTAGAGAAGGCAGTCACAGCCCTATTCAGGTCCCAGGTGCAACTCCTCCCACCCATCTAGATGCAGATCTCTCTATTCACCACTGTGCTGACTCATTCTGTCTCTTGGAATTCCCCAGCCCTGTCACTCAAAAACACCAGAAAAGGAATAAACAACCTAGCAGAGGCAGGCTTTAGATAGTTAGGCAAGAAAATACCTTTCTAAAAGTGGTATTTTCAAACACAGAATGTTAAAACCAACTTCACTAAGGGATATATTTTATCATTCTTAATGTTTAATTCAGTCCAGGCATACTAAACTCGAATTTCAACTGTGTTTCCTGAGTCATTTAGGATTATAATATGTAATAATCTAACTGCCCATTCTGGCCTATGGAGAACAGTAGGCTTGCAATAGTGAAAAACGAAAAAGGCTGTGATTCACTATTAGGACATGCCACACACACCAGGGCATATCCTACCTTATATTTACAATGCACCCTGCCCTTGGGCCTACCATAGGGGTGCCTGATATGAAGAAAAGGGAATGTTTAAGGACTGGCAAGTGGGTGCACTTGCCCAGTCAGCATCACAGTACCAGACTGCACGCAGGCTCTGCAATGGCAGACCTTCGACACATTTTACAAGGCTACTTCTGTGGGTTGCACAACCAGTGCTGCAAGCCCACCAGCAGCATTTGGATTTACAAGCCCTTGGCACTCCTGGTGCACTGTACTAGGGTCTGACAGGTAAACCAAACAAGTCAATCATAGAACCACACATCCATTTACAGTAGGGAGCACTTGCACTGTGGCACTGGACAGCAGTGGTACAGTGCCAAAGGCATCTAACACCAGCAAAAACACATGAGGCAACAGCAAAAATGGAAGGGAGACCCACGCCAGTAGTGCCAGGTCTAACAACAGTCCTGCAGTACTGTAAAACTTGCAGAATTACATGTCCTGCTACTTGCATTAAAGAAGACTGACTCATAAGTTCCCAGACTTATAATGCCCAACTCATCCTTTTGTGTGCAAGGTTACAATGTTGATTTTCAACACTGGTGGTTGAATAGATTCAAGGACTCAAAGTGAAAACCTATAAAGAATAAATAACTTTGGGGAAAGGTACCTGTCCTACAAAACAAGCTTTTATTGGTGTATATAAGCCATACCGTGGGCCATCAGTGTGATGACATAAACGCTAAAGGGACTGTGCAGTGGACCTAAGAGCAAAAGCTGGGATTCAATCTGTCAGAGTATCAGTCTTAACCAGATTACAAATTAAGATCAACATAGATATTTTAACAACAATAAATGCAACTGTGAAACCTCCTGCAGGGTTTTCTCCCAAATACCTATACTCATACATCAGATGACATACCTTTAGTTATGATACCAGGATAGAGACAGCAAGATATCTAATAGTCTGTCTAGATTAGATTTAATTAGAGAAGCTCATGAAGGGTTGGCTTCTGCACATGATGGAATTAACACAACCGTAGCCATGCTACACCAATGCTACTGGTGGCCTAGGGGCTCATTTATGAGCTGTGTGATGCAGTGCAGCAAGGCACCTTCTGAGCTGCACTGCATGACAGGAAAAGGGAAGGAATACACTGTATATAATGAAATATGGCACATTCTTGTCCTTTCCCATGCACAGGCACACTATGGGCTCCCTAGTACCAATACAAGCAACATTGCACTATAGTGCAAGGTTGCCTCTGTTGCATGCAGGATTGTTTTTGTGTAAGAACAGACACCTTACTGCACAAAAACAATTATGGAAGGCATATTCCTCTTTTTTGTGTGCTACGTTGCAAAACTCCTGATTTCTTGGACCACTCAGAACCACACAAAGTGGCTTTACAAGGCTTCATAAATCTGTATTATGGTTTGTGTCACTCTTGAATAATATTACTTGGTGCAAGAGCAATCCAATTGGCCTTATAAATTGCCCCCGTAGTTGATATAAACAGACTAGGAACTATGCTAGGCAGTGTGACATTTGTCTACAGATTAAACCCTCCACTGTCAAAAGCCTTCCCATCTATCCTCATGATCTCAAATATGATTTATTTAGACCACATCGGTCCCCTTCATTCAGTTAACTGATATAAGTACATGTTGGTTGTTATTTATTCATGTTCTTGATTCCTATTGGTTGGGTCATAGAGAAATAAAAGCACTTCAGCAGTAGTTAAATATTTGCATTGCCTAGTGTCAATGGGCGCAGTTCATTAATTTCTTTCAGAATATGGTTCTGCATTCACCTCTAAGGCTTACAAAAATTCAATGTCTGCTATTCAGCAACCCGTTCAAAGTTGAATCGAATGGCATTGTGAATGTTTTGACTGCTAGAATGCTAGGCTTAGGTCTTAGTTGGTACCATATTCTGTATTAAGGTCGGAGAGCAGTAAATAACTTGCTTAGATGAGTATTGGGGACTGCACTTCATATGAGGTTCTCTTCAGAGTTCCTATATATATGTGACTGCCTTGGATAATTTTGGGAAGGTGGTAAATGAAGATAAAGTTCTCTTGGAGAAACATTTGGATATTTTACAGAGTATCCAAGAAGCATGAGACAAGCTGTTGAACTCAAACAACTCTGTCAAGTGAGCTACAATGCCCTCGCACACACAAGACAAAGTATAACCATACAGTAGGCAAGGTCTACGAAAACATTCTATGTACAGAGCCAAACAGACAATTGCAATACAGTACAGTTTCCTTGAGAAATAGATGTAGATTTTATTGATTCCACAAACAGCCGACACGTGTTTTGTCGCATTGGAACAAATCGCTGCAAATCATCAGGGCTTAAGACTCGACCAAAAGTTCTAAAAGGTCACGATCAATGTGTCTTTGTGGTCTGATTACGTATGAGTGCTGGTATAGGTATTGATTCTCTACGGTACTAGTGTTGCAGAAGTATAAGGAAGATTTGTTTCCGTATTGTAAGAAGGTTCCAGGTGTGTTGGTTCCTTCCGTAGCTAGCAGTAGCAAAAAGAAGTACGCTGTCGATCGTCTCGGAAAGGTGAGGGTCACATCAGATCTGTTTTCCCGCACACTGTGGTTAAGACTCTGTGTTGTCAATGACGCTTGATATCTGTGTGCATCAAGCCGAAGACCGGGAAGGGATAATAAGACTGGTTCCGGTTTTGGTGGGTGCTACCTGTTGCCGGAACTTCATAAGCGCCGTATCCCTCCTCCTGTATTTCCCGGTCGCTGTTTTCCTGGTACGGACCTTCTTAACTCTGTCAAGTGCTAGGATTTCTCAGAAATACTATTATCTGTGAACGATAAACATTAATTAAACAAAGCTCTTCCCAAAACCAATCATGCAAGTACTTGTGTAATGACATTACAGAGATTAGGCAACACCCTGCCCAGATTCTTTTTCTCTCAAATGTGTGCATTCTAGTACACATAAGTCAAGCCTGAATAAGCAGTTCAAAAACTCAGATCTCTGAGCAGTGGTCTCTTAGAACTGAATACTCACTGTGTTCAAGATATGTCACAGAAAACACAAATCAGTTTTATTATGCTGCAACGTATGTCCCAGAAGCACATATCAGTTTTCGTATATGCTGCAACTTGTACAGGAAATACATCCTTCCTGTTTGGCATAATTCAACCATAATTCCCTGCTATACTAGGGACAATCTGTGCGAACAATAAAACATTGTTTTTCGAGTGTTGCTGTTGTCTTGCTTTCAAACCAGGACATGAGCGCGATGCTGAATACCTGTGTGGGTCTCATAATGATTTTTTGTGGTGCTCTTCACTTTCAGGAAAGACGGTAAGGTGTCTGCAGATGGTGCGTAGCAAACCAATGAGGAGACCGACAGCTGTGGAAGGAGCATTCCAGGGAACAGCAGTTGAGTGTCTGGTTGCCAGCTAAGTGACACTTCTTCCAACAAGGCTAAGCAGGCAGTTGCTCTGAGGGGCAGTTTAAAAAGCCACAGCCTCAGTGATGAGTGCACGTGTCATGTGTGCTGCGGCAACTGTTGGGGTTGTTGGTGCACTTTAGATGACAGTCGCTATTTGCATGGGTCCACGAGAAAGTTTTGTTATGCTGGGTCCTTAAATCAACAGACATAATAATTAGGATAAATAAAGCTGCATACACATGCAAGGCACACTGATGAGTCATGGCATCTACCGCTGCCACCGGGGAATACGATTAGCATACAAAGGACACTGTATACAGAGCAAGGCACATGGAGAATCATGATTGGTACCTACCACTGTCACCAGGGCTTAGTCTTTAAATATACAGTGTGTAGCATACAAAATAAATAGTATACAGAACATAGCATACACAATTAACAGTATACAGAACAAGGCATGTGCATGTGTCATGAGCTGTGCCTGCCACTGCCATCAGAGAAGAGTTAATTGTGCATAGGATCCACATATTAGGAAGGGTACATGAGTTTCTTAAATTTCCTAAGCGCAGTGGTGTGAATTGCTTGGCAGGGGACAAGATTCATGATACACTGCGGACTGTGAAGAAATATTTATCACTGCTGTCAATGGGTGGGCTCCCAAAGTTGGGGACCTACGTTTGGAAAACATCCATGACAAGCAAGTTTTTGAATCATCTTCCCGACTACTGGTCATTGTTCTTGGGGTAAAAGTCAACACAACTAATATTCTGCCTCTTCTGCCCGGCTTAAGAAAAACCAGACAACTTTAAAAAAACGCTAAGGGGCCAGTCCTCCACAGCCGACCTCCTCAGGCACAGAGAAGGATTCAAAGTAGTGCCTCCCAGCATCTCCCTACTCTGAATCCCCTACCCCTAGAATAATGCACTAACATTTCTAGCTTGAGCTCCCACACACAGCTATCTGTGCTTAACACTCTACACAGAACACTGACTGTAATAAACACAGCTGATGCTCTCAATATGCCAGTGGCTACTGTACAACACAATTCCATGGCATACTGTGAAATTCCACCTGTCTGTACGTCGTTTGAACTAGTACCCTTTTGAGACCCTTCAGAGATCAACAATATTGAAAATGACTCTGAATACTTCACAGGAGACTTTTCAACCAATCTCCAAGGACTGCTTCATGTTTGTCAGTGGTTTTGTGTCAAGTATTTTATTCCTCTGTGATGGTGTGCCTACATCATTTTGAGAACTTTTCTTTTCATCATGTGGTTGTCAACTATACTTTCCATTCTACTACTATTCAATGGAAATGTCATCCCTGCAAGGACAATTGCCTCGCCTGTGGTCCATAAACTACAATCACACTCTTCATCCCACAGAGCACAAAGAGGTCTCTATGCTAAAAACATTGCAGCCTATCCTGAGGGCATGGCCTGGGAAATGGTTCAATTCAGATTATGGAACCTACTGAGACATTCCAATTGCCTTCTGTATTAAACGTTTTGTTAAATGATATTATAATACCTGGTTCTATTACAAACTATTTGGACATGTTAAAAGAAGGATGTCTGATTTAGAGGCATAAGCCACTTGGAAAATGAAGATTCTTATTTGAATTCATCAAATTACAAAGAAACGTATTGTTATCACCATTACACTCAACATTATACACTACTTCAGACTAGGTGTCCTAGAAAATTCACAATTACACACAGCTTCCAAAAACTCTAATCACTATCAACAAGCTGATTTACTCCACCGAGTTTCATCAAAACTTGGCTATTCAGGGATATGAGTATTGGAAAGCAAATGTTGACAAGAAAAGCATTTGGGGAACAACATTTCGGCAGATATAGTGTAAAGAACCTTATTTGGAGCCTGTGTAATACCTAAAGAAATTATCTTTCTTAACAAAATTATCCTGCAGACTTCCTGCCTGGAATTTAGAACACCGAAGAATCTAAAGAACTCCTGTATTCCAAAAGAAAATATTTGACCACGTTCCATAATTGGCAATTTCAAATGAATGTGTGTGAATCAGACATAAATGACAAGATACAGAATGAACCTATAATTTAGCCATATGACCTTATAATTCTGATACCTGTTTGCAGAATTTTGTTTACAACACTTCTTGTTCTAAGATTAATCATCTTGATCCATGTTACAATACACAAACACCTGTAGCAGTTACTACATATAGTGTAGGTAAGCTTTGCCAACTATGGTTGTAACACTCAAGTGTTCCAGCTGTAAAAGAACATTTTTCCTCAATTAATGAGAACATGGATTTTCCTGACTTCCTCTGGGACACCATCCTAAAAGAAATAAAAGATTTCTTGTCACAGTCTTATATGCAATTTTCAATGAATTAAACAAATATTCAGAGAAAGAAGCTACAGAAAGAATTAGACAAATAAATTTCATTTCATTTCATTTTGGAATTTTGTAAAGCGCTTGGTAACGCACACCGGCGTGTCCCCGCGCTGAAGAGAACCTAGAAGAGAGTCAGAGGATTATAACAATGCTAGGCGGAAGAGATAGGTTTTGAGGGTTTTGCGAAATTTAGTCTCAGAAGGTTCGAGACGCATTTCAGTGGGGAGCAAATTCCAATTCTTGGCTGCAAGGAGCCTGAAAGATCTACCTCCCATCCGAGATTTACGGATTTTGGGGACAACAGCCAGACCCATCCCAGAGGATCTGAGCAGCCGCTCAGGTCTGTAGGGAGTAATAAGGCTGTTCAGCGGGCCGGGTGCTTTGCCTCCAAAGATGCGATGGCACATGCAGAGAGCCTTGAAGGTAATCCTTTCCCGGATAGGAAGCCAGTGAAGGGACCTCAAGGCAGCTTTAGAGGGTGCTCTCCTGGGGAGTCTCAGTACCAGCCGGGCTGTGGCGTTTTGTAGAACTTGGAGACGGTTGAGACTTTTGGCCGTAATACCCAGATATAATAGGTTGGCATAGTCAAGTCTCGATGTGACCAAAGCATGCACAAGAGTTTGTCTGGCACCAATCGGTAATAGGTCAAGGACCTTGCGAAGGCTCTTCAGTATCCCAAAGCACATTCCAACCACCCGGTTAACCTGGGGAGCAAAGGATAGATCAGAGTCGAATAGAACCCCAAGATTTTTCGCCTGGTGGCTCGGCGTGGGGGTAGAGCCCAGAGAGTCAGGCCACCACGCTGAGGACCACACAGACGGGCCTCCCCCTACCACGAGCACTTCCGTTTTGGACCCATTCAACTTAAGGCAGTTGTTGGACATCCAGGAAGCAAGTTCCTGCATGCAGGCCCTGAAGTTGAGTGCCGCAGTATCGGGTGCCCGTGACAACGAGATGACCAGCTGTGTGTCGTCAGCGTACGACACCAGCTGGATGCCATGCCTTTCCACAATGGTGGCAACAGGGGAGGCGTAGAGGTTAAACAGGGTGGGGCTGAGGGCCGAGCCCTGGGGAACCCCTTGTTCGAGATTGAACACCCGAGAGTAGTGTTCCCCCTGCCTGACCTGAAAGCCCCTCTCAGACAGGAAGGACTGCATCCAGCTGAGTGCCATCCCGTTTACCCCGCCATTGTTCAGACACTGCAGCAAGGTGGAGTGTGCTACAGTGTCAAATGCGGCACTTAGGTCGAGTAAGATGAGAGCCATGGTATGCCCCTCATCTACACCCTGCCTAATGGTCTCAGTTGCCAGGAGCATCGCAGATTCCGTAGAGTGACGCGCCCGAAATCCAAACTGGGTCGGATGGAGAAGGTTGGCATCTTCCACAAAGGTCATCAATTGGAGATTGGCGATCTTCTCTGCCACTTTGGCCATATAGGGAAGGAGGGAGATAGGTCGAAGATTGTCTAGCCTATCCCAACTGAGGTTAGGTTTCTTTTGGAGCGGGAGCACAATCGCTTGCTTCCATTTTTTAGGTACGGTGCCGCTCATAAAAGAGAGATCCAAAACCTCTCTAATGTAAGGCGCAAGAGCTTCCATACTCCCTCCAAGGAGTTTAGGTGATGCCGGGTCGCGGGGGGAGCCTGACTTAATCGAGCAGCAGATTTGCTGAAGCTCATTAGGTGGTGGAGTAACGAATTTGCTTAGGTTATTTGCGCCTTCTTCTGATGGTAAATTTCCACTGAACTCTATTGCCTTCTCCTTACCCCGTGTGAAGGCGGAATAGATAGTAGCCACTTTCTCAAAGAAGTAAGTGGCGATGCGATTACAGGATTCCTCTGAAACCAAGGAAGGATCAACAGAAGAGCTACTTAGGGAGATTTCTTTATATATTTTAAAAATCAACAATATATGCAAACAGTTTTTAAAGCTATAGACAATGGAATGCACACACTTTCTAATAAAGTGTACTCATTAAATCACATTTTGTCCTCAGACTTAGAGCTCCTGAAAGGAGACCTTAATTAATTAAAAACGAACAGACTCATTTAAGATCAATTATACAATTAAATTAGGTATTACAAACACTTATATCAGTTGTTGTGCTTTGGCAACTTCTCAATGAAAGAGAACTGTTTAAACCATATAATTTGAAGCGCTTGAGTTCCATTCCGGATGAAGAATGGGCCAAGAGCCAGTCTGTCTGTGTCCGCCTGCTTCCAGACAAGGTTGGGTCCTCTGTCTTGGCCCCTTGTTCTCTTATTAGCACCCCCAATCGTCAATCTAAATGTGTCATCATCCAAATCACAAGGTTAGCCCGGTTTCTCAATTTCAAAGTGTTTGACAAGTGTAATGGGTGTCCTTGATAAAGTAATCATCTCTGCTGAACAGAGATTTGGATCTTGTAACCATATTGTTGGAGACATTGAACGTTCCCTCCATATCACTGCTTTGACATCCAAGGGCGCTGGTGACATTTCTTGTTTTATGGTTAACGGGTGCATCCAACTTAGATGTTGTCATTTCCAACTCTCCCTCCAAATCATTCTCAGATCCACCACCTAAGTGCATGAAAATTTCTGATTCCCCCCCTGGTTAAACTAACCAGCACTACACAGGAAGGGCTCATGCATACCACTAAAGCTTCTGTTAAACCACATAAACCCGTGGTTAAAAAGGACAAATCGACCAAAACCCTAGCAGCTAATGCAGAGGATTTGAACTGTTTGCTTACTTTTGTGACAGCACTTGAACCTTTAGTTAAATCTGCTTTGGATTCCTTGTATTCTAGGCTAGCCTTAGTCAAATAAACTTCCTAATGCCAAACATGGCACCTTGACAAACTTGAGTATGCCCACTGTGCCTCTTTCTGTTGCTCAATCCTCGCAGCAACCATATTTCTGCCTGAATCACTGTGTACCCCATCTACCAATACCCATCAGACCCCATATCTCAACACGAACCTGCTAAACCCAATGACATTTCGACCATGTTAGAAATTGGGATCTCTGGTTGGCTAAGGCTTGCACCAAGGCCAGGCAGAGACCACCACTCTAGTCAGGGAAAGGGAGTTACACTCCAAAGATAACCCCCTGCTCACCTCCTTGGTAGCTTGGCACAAGCAGTCAGGCTTACCCCGGTGGCCGGTGGCGATGTGTAAAGCATTTGCATAGCACACACAGTAACAACGTACTAGGCAAACCACAAAAGGAACTCCACACAAGGTTATAAATAAAATACCCTTTATCTATGTGTATAAAAACGAATGTATGTATGTCTGTTTGTCCTTTATGCATTACTACACCATTCATCCGATCAGCGTGAAACTTTGGGACGTTGTTGAGTACTCTCCTACGAAGGTTTCTGGCAAAAAAAAAAAAAGTTAAATATCGACCCCCCCGGCCCCCCAGGGCCCTCATAATCTTTCCAATACTGAACGTTTACAGTTTCCGGTGCGACTCGCTTTTGCAATGACCATCAACAAAGCACAAGGACAATCCCTGCAAGTGTGTGGACTAGATTTGGAGAATCTGTGCTTCTCACATCGACAACTGTATGTGGCCAGCTCACATGTTGAAAAACCTTCTGATTTATTCGTGTACGCACCAGACGGAAAAACTAAAAATACCGTGTATCCACAAGCACTTGAATAAATAAACAGAATTAAAACAACACTTTAAAATGATTTCCATATTAAAATGAATAAGTTTCAATAAAAATTACACAATGTAAATTAAATGTTAGTATAACAAGTTTCCTTAAATTTCCTTTCTTCTGAGATCGCAGCAACACGCGACCGGTAAGCTAGTATTATCATAAAACACATTAGATGGTAATCGCACAATATACACAGTGCCAACTAACACTGGGCAATATTTACAGGGGGTTATTTACACATAACAGGGACACGTGGGCCACTGTCAGAATCATCACTTGGTAAAAATAGTAAAAGTCTGATCATATCATAATCTTAGGACACAACCAGTAATCACTGGCAAACACTATACTCAGCATCAACTTGTATCATTGATGGAGCAAGGATTCGCACGTAAAGCGACTTGCTCACATTCATGAACCTCGTTAACTTGTAATAGCATTAAACAATCCTGTTTGTCATTATTATTACACTTTTACAGTACACGCGGGTGTCCCAGAGACGCTTGCCTATGTGTCTATTAATCCTAACAACGCTTGCATACTACACAATGGCTGCTTCGCAGAAATCCAGTCTGCGCATGCGTCGGTCATACCCATGTGATGTGACGCACTCGCAGTTTTGGAGGGATATTTCGCTCATGCGCATTGTAGCTAAAATGGCCACTTGTCTCTTAACACGCTCTCTGCTTGCCCATGCCGCTTTGCAGTTCTATCTATTTCTGCTTAACTCTTAACCGCTGTAGTTATTATGAAGTAAGGGGTGCAGTGTAGATTGTCATGGTGTACAGTGTATTAATTTTTTCCTGTGTTTCTAATTTGTTTTCGCTTACTTTTCATGTACCGCGTATCTGTGGGCCTGGGAGTGGGGAGCCTCTCCATCTTAAAAGTCTTTGTGGACCCGATCACGTGACAAGAGAACCGAGCCTTGCATATAAAAATCCTTAAAACCCCCCAGGTGTCTGTGGTCATTAAATAATCTCAAAGTGTTATTGAATGAATAGAGTATTTAGGATTATCTTGTCTCTTGTCTACAACTAGCTCCTGATTCATCGTGAGAATATGTACCTGTGGTAAGTCAGGTACCATGGTAATAGTGTTAAAGAAGACACATACAAAGTACTGATAGTGGTGTGTAAACTCGCCCGACTCACAAAATAAGTGTCGTAATCACGTCATGGGCCCAAGTGCGTGAAAAATCTGGTAAACTCAGAGACGGGTGACCTGCGCGCTCTATCAACATAAATCATATCATGCACAGTATCATATCAGGCAAGAAATGTATTCTGCGCCAACCTCATAAGCCTAAACATAGTAGACAATAATCTCCTAAACATATCTCGCATTAGGAAATAAACTCACCAGCAGAAACTGCAGTGGGGAATAAATCAACTCTAGACCACAGTAGAAGATAAAAATAAAACATAACACAGTAGGAAAAACCTCATAAGCATAAAATCACATCTATAAGCATAAATTAAGGAGCATAAAACATAGCATATACATTACATTTCTTGGCACCTGTATAAATCACCATAGGGCCTGGCGCCCTACAAACCTAACAGTCCCCCTGGCCAACTATCCATCTTTAAGGGGCTCAAATGCCCTCTGTCAGTAAATAAGGGCGCGCTGCCAATGCAGCGATAGTCAAGGGTGTGCACTTTGTGCAAACCTAAACGTTGCAGCTGCCCACTACTTGCTGGGCAGCTGTGAATCTCAAATGAAGGCCTAAACGTAGCAGCAGGCACTAAGTGCTGCGCAGCTATGAAGGTCAAGATAGGGGCGAAGGAGTGCGTCTCACTCCTGCATTCAAAATCATATCCCCTATAAAGAAAGACCTAAACGGTGCAGCTGCCCACTATTTGCTGGGCAGCTGGAAAAGTAAAAAATGCAGCATGGGCTCTCAATGGCCCTTGAAACAATATGCAAAACGTTGGAGCCACGCACAGGCTCTATAAATGATGGGGCCAAAACATTGGTGACACCCATGCTCTGAAAACCACAATGCCCCCTTTGGAGCCACGGAGGCTCTGGAACTAAATATGCCCCGGTTGGAGCCATGTAGGCTCTAAAATACTGGGGCAATTGTTGGAGCCATCTGGCTCTTAAAATGAACATTCCAATCCCTTTGGAGCGCCCGCTGCCAAGTGGTGCCGCTCGAAAAACTAACAGGAACAACACCGAGCCCTCTCCTTACTGGGCCCCTGGCGTGTGTTCTCTGATACTCGGCGGGGGCCGGCACCGACAATGTGCCTCGGGCCCCCGGTGCCGCAACCTCCACACCGCGGGGCTCTCTACTCAACTGCTGGCGCCTGCGGGGCTCTCCTTCTATACGGGAGCCTCGCCTCACCTCTTACATACTTCACCCGGTCCCCCGTCTCGGGACTGGGACTTTCGTGTGGAGTCAGCAAGACTCCAGGCTGCCGTCTCCTCCTCCGGCCAGGTTTCAGGCCCCATCCACGTCAAGGGCAGGAGCCCCTGACTTCCGGTGCTGCGGCACAGGCCATGGCAGTGAGTTCTTTTTTGGGGCAAACGAGGGGTAGGCTCCCTCGAGATTAAAAATATACAGCGAGGTGAGCAACCGCTTTAATTAAGGGCAAAGTCGCTGGGTGGGCACCCCTGCATAAAAATAAAAGTAAAGTCACCGGGTGGGCACCCGCGCATACAAATAATTAAATAAGCGGGGTGGGCACCCACATTGAAACTAAGGCAATGAGTGGGGTAGGCTTCCGCCAAAAATAACTAATAAGCAGCCAGGTGAGGTCGGCACCCGCAAAGTTCAGAAGGAGGGGGGAATACCTACAATGGGGATTCCCTCCAAAAGGGCTGCAGCATCAGCGCTGCGCAGCCCACACACTTCTCCTGGGGGACAATAAAAGAAATGCAGCACAGCACTCCCAGGGCACAAAAGGGGCTGCCAAAATCTCTTTAGGGTCCTGGAATCCAATCAAAGCAGAAGGGTCCCAGAAAAAAAAGTCCTCCAGGCATCCATGGGCAGGGCAGAGCCCAGGGAGGCAAGCCTTCCCCTGGGCCCCAGCAGCAGCACGCCCCTGGCAGATTCGAGTCCAAGAACATTGGGCCCGATTCACAGAACTAACTTAAGACAGAATCCTAAACTTACTACTTTTGGTATTCACAGAAGTTAGGATTTTGTCTTAAGTTTGTCTTAAGACAGACTTAAGACAGACTTAAGACAAAATCCTAACTTAAGTCTGTCTTAAGACAAACTTAAGACAAAATCCTAACTTCTGTGAATACCAAAAGTAGTAAGTTTAGGATTTTGTCTTAAGTTAGTTCTGTGAATCGGGCCCAAGAACATTTTCATGGGGTCACAGCCCCTTCTTTTATACAGCATTTCTCTTTGTCTAAAAGTGTAGGTCATGGGAGAACCAGATACAACTGGTTCAGGTGTGTTGTCAAGCACTTTGTTTTGCTCAGCTCCTCTCTCCCTTTCACAGGACAGGCCAGGGACATCAGACGCACCACAGGGGGTGGAGCCAGCATTGTGGAGGGAAGGCACAGCACTATTCAGGTCCCAGGTGCAACTCCTCCCTCCCATCTACAGGCACATCTCCCTATTCACCACCGGGCAGACCCATCCTGGCTCCGTGAGCCAGCCACACCATCCAGCACCTGTCACACAGACAGGCAATTCACAGCACACAGAAATGCCAACTTCTAAAGGGGGCATTTCTAAAATAAATACAATAAATATGTGCACACTATTGCACAACATTTATTCTCATGAGTTTGCACATACTAAACTTTACCCTGCACTCCCCTCATATCAGGAAATACCATGGACACACATATCCCCCATGCATTCCTATGGGAGGGCAGGCCACTCACACATTGCTAAAGTGAGCAGAGGTCTAAAATCACTACCACCATGCCGGAGGCTAAAGGCAAAATGTTTAGGGGTGAACCTGCAAAAAAGGCCCAAGTCCAACAGACCACTACTGCACCTTGAGGTCCTTTGATAGTTCATTGGGTGGGCAAGAAAATAGGTTTGGAAAATGCCCTCTTTGAGGATTTAAAAATGGTCAGAAGGGTCAGCTGGACTGGCAGAGTAGTTAAATCGTTACCCGGTGACTGTATAGTAATATACACTCTACCAAAGTTTAAATCTCCTTCTTTGGTAGAGTATATTTTACGCAGAACCAGAGCTAATTCTTTATTCCCTACTTTACAACTAGTGATTCCCCTCCCACTGGCGTACTTTTTTTCACCCCTCTAATAAGGAGGTGATGCCCTATCTACTCCAGGAGTCGGAATCTGTATTGCCTACTGTTTGTCATCCTTCTTTTACTACTCAGAATAATGTTTCTCTATTGTTCGATGTAGAAAGGACTGGCTTACTTCTTCCAGGGCCTGTGAAGATTCCCCTCCTTGCTGCTCATCTGTCTGTGGTTCCCATGTCTCTCATGTCAGTTGCAGAGGTTTCACTGACAAGCTTGTCAATATACTTCCCTTCCCCTAACTACAGTGGTTAGCCATAACCACCGAGCTGTCCCATTTTTACAATTTCCTATTTTGAATTGTGGCAGGATTACGTTTCAAGGTACCTCTTTCTCAGTGGATGGACTTTGTCATGAAACTTTATTTTCTCTGCTTCCAAGAAACGTGGGCATTGGAACCTATCCATATCAATGGATATAAGACCTTCCTTGCCGACAGACCCAAGGGGGGGCTGTTTCTTTATGTTTTGTACTTGCTGTCCTACCTTACGCATAGAATTGAACCATCTTTAGCTTATCCTTTAATTATTGTTTGTGTCATTTCACTCAGCAAAACCTCATTATTGTGAACTTTTATAAGGATGTTCCCTATCAGGAAATCAATTCAGTCCTTTCCCAGCTCGAGCAGCAACTGGATAAAGTACCTTGTTGTGAAGGGTAAGAAACTTTTATATTGTTGGGAAGAAATTTCAACATTCAATTTTGTTCTCTCCCAGCTTGAATGGTTTTCAGCATGATGGATTCCAATAATGATGTTCAGTCCCATTTTTTGTACAGCTATTAAGGGTTGAAATTGAATGATCTAATTTTAACATTAGACCTTGGTTTTTCCAAATAATTGTGTTCTCCCCCAATTCCCTTTAATTCTACCTTCGTCGGAGAAGGACATAATTATGTTATTGATTATATTCTATGTTCAATTAACTGTGAGTAGCACTTAGGAGATTTGATGACCCATTCTATTTTCATGAGCGTCCATCTTCCCCTGAACCTCAAGGTTAGCCTGTAGTGCAGTCATAAAAATATCCATGTTGAACACATCATTGATAAATCAGCATTAAAAACATATATTAGTACCTCTTTGCATTGGTCTTTGGTGAACTCTAGAAAAAAATTGGTATTGCTTCCATGGATGCCTTCGACACTTATGATATTTCTTCTTGTGATGTGTTACTCAGGCTACATTTCTTTATATTTATGGTGGGATAAAAGACCATTTAACTAGAAAACAGTCCCTATCAAATAGCGACACCCCTCAACAATTTGATGGTAATCGTACTAAAACCATTAAATACCTTATAAAATCCCCAAATAGGTTGCCGCATTATCCCTTGGAGGTAAGGAGGTGCAGAATAGATTATAATTTTGCACTGAAAAAAAGAAAGAAATTATTAAAAAATGTTGCCTGGAAATTCCTCATAGATGCTGGTACATCTAAAAATACCATTGTCTTTTAACGAGTTACTAATAGCCCTCTCTTACAGGATAATTGTGTCCCTGGTTTGGAGGCAGAATTCAATGATACCGAGTGGGTTTCCCATCTTTCTAAGGTTTATTCTAAATCCAGCCAGTAGTCCAAGGGGACTGACCCTTCTGCTATCAAAGTTTCGAATTGCAATTGTAGTAATTTATGGTTCTCCATGGACAAAATCAACAAAGCAGTAGCAAGGAGTAAGGTTGGTGTTAGAAATAGGGGTCTCTAGTTCTCAGAGATATGTACCTTTGTCCAAGTAGGTAGCCTTTATTCTAGTCAGGTAAGCAAGTTAAATACTTTAGATAACCCCTTCTCACCCCCTTGGCAGCTTGGCATGAGCAAACAGGCGTATCCCAAAGGAAATATGTAAAGTGTTTGCATCCCAAACACACAGTAACACAGTGAAAACACCCCAAATGGACACCACACTAGTTTAGGAAAAAAAAGTATTTTTATCAATAAACAAACAAGACCAAAATGACAAAAATCCAACATACATGTATCATGAAATCACTTTTCAAATGGTTACTAACAAAAATAGAACCGTAGAAAGAAAATAGCTCCGCCTGGTGCTATTTCCATGTCGTGAAAGGCACAAATCCAATGTATGATGCTGACCCTTCAGTGTTTGGGCCGGACACGGAGTCACACAGACCCTCAAAGAACAGTACCTGGGAAAATGAAGTCAACAAGCGATGCACAGCATCATGGAGGTGGGACGTCGGTGAAGAGGTGAAGCTGGTTCCTTTCTGCCATGGGGGAGGCAAGGCATCAATTGTGTGAGGAGGTGAAGCATTGAGTACAGGACAGAGAAGTTAGGTGGCACCTGCGATGACGCGTTGGTTCCGGTGATGCAATGCAACATTGAAGAGATCATGAAGTCATATGTGTCACTTATCGGATCGGCAATAACAGGATGGTGGCGATGGCATTGTGCAAGTGCTGGCATTGGGATGGCCGATAACTGCATGGGTCAGCGGGCACGGAGCTGCGGTACAGGCGAGGTGGTGCGTTGTGCACTTCATGAGCAGTGTCCACTGCCTCGTGCAGGTCACAGCACCACTGGCGGCATCGCTTATGATGTCAGATTTGTTTTTCTTGCTTTGCAGCACCAACCACAGAATTCTCAGGGCCCAAGAGCTGGAGTTGGCAGTGTTTTGAATGCAGGAGTCCACAGAGGACTCCAGACACTGGTCAGTGGGTTGAAGGTGAAGTCTTTGTGGGCATGAGCCTTCAGAATATGAGTAACCCTGGTCGTAGGACTACGCTACCCTCGCGTAGTTTGCGCAAGTACGCGCTATGCGAATTGCACGTAGCACAGTGCAAAAACGCGTAGCGTAGAGGGCATTTCTTGCTTGCTCACGGTCCTCAACGTCAATTTCGCGACCGCGAGCAAGCAAAATAACTTCCCGGTGAGACTTTTTCCTCGTTCGCGATCAGCAACATCAAGTTGCCGAATGCTGATCACGAGTGTGGAAAATAAACCTCCCGGCGAGATTATCAATGCGGGGAGGTCAGGTTTCTCATTGCGAGTGGTCGCCTTTGCTCGTGACTGCCCACAATGAGAAACTACCAGTCCCCGATGAGAAAACTGCAGCTCAAGTACGAATCTATTCGAGCGGCAGGAAACAACCGCTTGCACTGTGCAAGATGCCATTTGCAATGATCGCACAGTGCGGACAAGCATCCTGCACTGTGCAATCAGTTCAAACAGCATTTTCCCTACTGCACTACGCAGTTCGCATAGCCACATGTAGCTTGCGTAGTGCGAAGTGCACTTCGCGTAGCTACATGTAGCGCAACTAAGCACACTACCCCCAGGGTTAAACATGAGGTAAGCACACACAGGCCCTTGGAGATTTTTCTTCAAGCAGGTTTACAGCAAAGTTCCAGTCTTTGTCATCTCCTTGGCAGAAGCAGCAACTGCAGGCCAACCCAGCAAAGCAACACAGCAACGAGGCTGTACTCCTCCTTACAACTCTCCAGTTCTTCCCCTTGGCAGGGATTTCTCTTGAGTCTAGAATTGATCTAATTCACTTCTCTTGGGAGTTCTCACCACTAAGGCTTTAGAATCTGGACAGACCATTAGAATTGTCATGTTTTGTGCAAGGACAGTGTTCCACAGTAAGGTCCATTCAGTTTAGGGAGATGGACCATCTCAACAGTTTTGGATTCTCACCCCTCATCTGCATCAAACATCTGAGGTACCTGTGGTGTATTTGAACCCAGAAGTGAGTCCCAAACAAGTAGGGCCTTAGCTTCTTCAGCACCCAAACCACAGCAAAAGCTTCACTGTCAAATGTACTCCACCTCTGTTCCTTGGGAAGTAGCTTCCTACTGATAAAAGCTACAGGTTGGTCCAAGCCCTCATCGTTCAGTTGTGAGAGAACTGCTCCCACACCATGCTCTGAAGCATCTGTCTGCACAAAAAATTATTGGGATACATTGGGAGTCTGAGCACAAGAGCTGTACACATGGCAGATTTCAGGGCATTAAAAGTGGTCTGAAAGGCATCAGTCCTGATCACTTTCCTTGGCTGCCTCCTTGAAGTCAGCTCTGTCAACGGGGCAACAATTGTGTCATACCCCTTGACAAAGTGTCTGTAGTAGCCGATGAGACCTAAGAAGTCTCTCACCTGGGAATTGGGGGGCTCCCAAGCCAGAATTGTGTCAATCTTGGGCTATAGGAGTGTTACCTGGCCACTTCCTATCTAGTGCCCGAAGTGGCCTTGCTAGTGAGGCCTGCCTTCTGCAGAGCCTTCAACACTTCACAGAGGTGTTGCAAATGTTCCTCTCAGCTGGAGCTGAACACTGCAATATCATCTAGGAATTCCTCCAGCTTGGACGCAGACCTTTCTTTAGCCCCATCAGTTAAGGCAATTTACCAGTACCCACACGTTAAGTCAAATGTTCTGGTAAACGAGGCAGCTCCTAACAGATCAATGAGCTCATCAGCTCTGGGGATGGGGTTTGTGTCAGTCCTGGTGATGGCATTGAGCAGTCTACACAGAACCGTAGTTCAGGAGTGGCACCGGGGGCAGCAGCATTTGGAACTAAGACCACTGGGCTAATTCATGGGCTGCTGGAGAGCTCTATCATCCCTAGTGTCAACATCTTGGAAACGTCTTCCGTGATGCTAGCCTTGACCCTGTCAGTCAACCTGTAAATGTTGTTATTCACAGGCAAACTGTCCCCAGTATCCACATCATGGACATACCAATTGGTGATCAGCGGAGTCAGGGAAAACAGGGAAGCTAACTGTCCCAGCACCTGGTGACAGTCCCTCTGCTGTTGAGGGGTCCGGGTGGGTGATAGTTTCACACCATCTACTGACCCATCATGCTCTTGGATAGACAAGAGGTCAGGAAGAGGGTCACTCTCCTTTTCCATTTCATCATCTGTAGCCAGGAGAATGGTCATTTCAGACTGTTCAAAGCAAGGTTTGAGGCCGTTCACTTGTAGGACCTTCAAGGGGTTCCTAGGAGTCTGCAAGTTCACGAGGTAGTTGACTTCACTCTTTTGCTCCACCACCTCAAATGGACTAGTCCACTTTTCTTGGAGCACATAGGGCTCCACTGGTGCCATCCCTCACACTTTTTGGCCAGATTGAAACTCTCCCAGAGTGACATTCTGATCATACCAAAGTTTCATCTCTTCCTGGCTGGCGTCTAGGTTTCAACAATGACAAATTAATCTGGTGGTCTACAGATGGAGAAATAATTGAATTACCAAGTCACACAACAAGTGCTAACACCCAAGAACACCAAAAAGCAAAGACCTTTTCAAAATGATAGTATTTCCATCAACTACCAAAGAGGTCAGTGTCATCATTTGGATATCCTTCCTTCCTACCACTACCACTCTAGATCATAGAGGAAGGTCATATAGATCGGATTTGGACCAGGTCACAGAAATCACGACAGGAGGAAGTGAAAGTGAGTAGGAGAGAGCACTTGTACACCTAGTAACAGGCCTCAACAATGGATATTAAATGCATTTGGGTGATGGATTTATAAGTGCAGTGCATGTGAGTGAAGTTAAAAAGGATTTAGAAGAGATAAAAACAACTTCTAGGTTTGCCTGGGTGAGTTTCCCAAAGTGCTTAGTCGGGTTTCTGAAGGCTATCATGTAGCTAAATAAATATGGCAGACTGTTACTAGGAGTTTTTTCCCATGCCTACTTATCCAGACTGAGAGAGCCTCTTACAGGATGCTCATATAAAAATTCAAAGGGACAGAACCCTAGGGATTCTGTGGTACCTCTCTGTAGGCATGGTAAGAAGACATCCAACTTATGCCTCATGGGTTCTGCAAGACCTTTAATCGTGTCTTTTAGGGTTCGGTTGAATCTCTAAACCAACCAATTTCCTTGCAGATAGTAAAGAATGGTGAATTTGTACATTGCACCGCACTCCTAGTCAAAAATCTTTATTCGATTCGAAGAATCATCAAAGCTTACAAAACAAATCTTTGTACAAATTGCAAATTTCATCCATCTAATACAAACATAAAAACAGATATCATTTACAAGAGACATTTGTACATTGCACTGCACTCCTCATCAAAAATCTTTATTGGATTCGAAGAATCATCAAAGCTTACAAAACAAATCTTTGTACATATTGCAAATTTCATCCATCTATTACAAACATAAAAACATATATCAATTACAAAGGACTAAAATACACAACATATTTACAGCTTAATTCTTTCTCCTTTTAGTCATAGTTCTGATTGCACGCAGTTTGAATAAAATTCTTGCCAATACAGTACAAAGATAATTATTCAATTATCACAATTATTAGATTATTCAATCTAAGACCATAAAAAGTTAAAATACATACAAAATTCTAAAAATCTATTTTTTAAACTTTTAAAATTTAAGCCCGTTCTGATATCTTATGTGACTGGCAGCCAACAAAAATGTACTGATGCCAAATACAAGAAGTTGGCTACTGTCAGATTTTAGTATTTTAAGTGACTCTAAATAGCTCCTGATGTTCAAACTTCTGCACAGGGGCTTAATCCAGCTGTGTCTGGGGCTAGCATATGCTGTGCAGAAGAATAGAAAATATGCAATGTCCTCATTGGCACCTAATGTACACAGTGAGCATTTTGAGTCATTAACCATCTCCTGAGACTTTGTCCATTTGACTGTGAAATCATTGACTTGTAATATCTCATACCTAAATCTCATACAGTGTGACTTAGCCAATTGCGGTTCAATCACGTCTAGAAAGGGTTCAACACTCGGGTTCAGTTTAGAAGACAGGAATTCAATAGTCAATCTCCCCAATTCAGGATTTAAAGTGACTTTGTGCATCAAAAAGAAGACCAATTACCCTGGAGGTAGCGTACCGACTAATATTAGATTTAGGAGATGTTGAACTTATCGTCCGCACTGGCACTTTCCTTAAAACCGCAACAAGGGCGCGGAGTTCTATGATGGACCCCTGATACTGCATGATATAATTTGTGAATTATTTTATTAATTATATATACCAACATGTTGGTTCGTTTTGAACAAGGCACTTTGGAAATCTGTATATTGAATTGTAATCTTTTTTTTTGGTTTAAATCTTTTATTGAAATTTTGACAAGACAGACATAGGACACAGAAACAGTACGGGCGTGCATGTGGGAGCCCGGCAAGTAATATCTATCCCACCCCTCCCAAAGGGCAGGGCCCCCTGTTGCAGCACAGAATGTGTCCTTGAGTACTAGGGAAACCCAGGGGGCAAAGCAAAGCTCTGATCCGGTCCCATGAACATCCAACAATCCCTCCACCTCCCTTCTCCCACCCATATCCCACCCTCGTCTCCCCTTCCCCGGTGTGGTAAGTGCGTTGATGTCAGATATCACAGGGCCTGCAGGAGAGGCATCATTCAGTCGGGTGATCGGGGATCCCCCCGGAAATCGTCTGGAAGCCGGAGCACCCTGAGGTATTTTGGGCAGGTGATCTCATTGAATTCCTTCGACAGGAGAGAGACGAGGGGCCGCCATGTATCGAGGAATGTGTCCCGTGTTTGGGTAAGAGAGGCCTATATTTTCACCATCCCCATTATATACCACAGGCGGTGGAGCCATCCCGTATGAGTAGGCTTCCTTGGGGTACCCCAAAGAGATAGGATGTGTTGGGTGGCTGCCCCCATCGCTAGCCCCATCTGCCTCCCCCTGATCGATTTGAGAGGGAATGTGATGGCGTTGGGGAGGCCAAGGAGCGTGCATGCTGGAAACCGGGGAATTTTCGTGTCAAAGTGTGTGTCAAAGCTCTTGAGCAAATCCTCCCAGTACCCCTGGACCTCTGTGCATTCCCACAGGATGTGAGTGAGTGTCCCCTGTTGACCGCAACCCCTCCAGCACCCAGGGTCTCTACGTGGATTGCCTTGAAGTAGCCGCGCCGGTGTAAGGTGCCAATAGTATGCTATTTTCACCGCCGCCTCTTTACTAGCCACATTGCGGGCAGTGTGATGAGCCCTGAAATATATGTCCTGCCATTCCTTGTCTGTGAAGGAGCGACCTAGTTCGCGCTCCCATCGATTCTGACCCACCGATCATGCAGCAGGGGGAGGTGGGCTGAGCATCATGTAGAGGTCTGTGATCGCATGTCTGTCTGTTGTTTTCGTGTGGAGCCACTTCTTGTAGTCTGTTAGGGGTCTGTTCACATGGGGCAGCACGTCTTTCTCCGTGAGCCAGTGTCTGATCTGGAAGTACTGGAAGCGTTGGATCTGTGGGAGTGTGTAGTAGTCCTGCAAAGTGCGTATCTGCATGAAGCCCGTCGGATTGAAGAGGTCGCAAGCTGCCTTGCATTCCGACTCCCGCCACTGCTAAAACGATCCGGGGGTCAATCCCGGAGGGAATGCCGGGTTTCCAAACAGAGGGGTCATCTGGGACAGGAACGTGGTAAGGCCCTTCGGGACCGCCACTTTGTCCCATACCTGCATTACCGTTCTCATGATGGGTGATTTCTTAAGATACGAGGGTCTGTCTTTTCGTCTCAGGAATGGGACCTTTCATAGGGACATCTGGCCCATAGCCCGGTCTTGAAATAACCACCGCTTCTCCGATTCAGGCCTACTCCATTCCAGTAGGTAGCAAAGTTGTTATGCGTGGAAGTAGCGAAGCAGGTCAGGGACCCCGAGACCGCCTTCTGCCGTAGCCCGCCGTAGCCCGCGTGTTCAGGTCCCTGCGCAGACGCGGGCACTTACCAGCCCACACAAAGTGTGTGATGGAGTCCTGCAATTGTTTGAGCATGCCAATCGGGGGAGTTACCGGAATGGTCTGAAACAAGTACAGGACTTTTGGCAGGAGTGTCATTTTTATCGCTGCCACGCGTCCCAACCAGGAAAGTGGCTGGCGACGCCATCTCGCAAGGTCCCCCTTCAAGGCAGCTAGTAGAGCCGTATAGTTCCGTTCGACCGTTTGGGTCGTGCTCGGGATTAAAGAGATGCCTAAATAGGGTATGGACATCTGAGTCTGAAGATCCCCATACTGCCGCTGGCCCGCCGCATGGCCTTTGCGTTCCGTCCCAGGGGCAGGATTAGTGATTTCTCCACACTCATCTTGAACCCGGAAATGCTCCCGAAGCTCTCTATCTCCGAGAGGAAAGCCGGTACCGACGTCGAGGGGTTCTCCAGGGCTGCCAGGACGTCGTCTGCATACAGACTTATGGTCTGCGGTTCCCCACCGAATCGAACGCCTGTAATGGACCTGTTGTCTCGAATCCATTGGGCCAGTGTTTCGATATACAGAGCAAATAGCAGGGGCGACAGAGGACACCCTTGTCTGGTGCCCCTTTGGATGTCTAGAGGTTTCGAGCGTATCCCGTTAACTATGATCTTGGCCTGCGGGGCTGCGTAGCAGCTAGTAACCCATGTGTGGAACCGGTCTCCGAACCCAAAGCGCAACAGGACGGCGTCTAGATATCCCCAGTCCACTCTGTCGAACACCTTTTTGGCATCTACTGACAGTAGGACCGCGTCAGAGTCATTGTAGTGGGCTTTATCAATGACATGAAGCAGGCGCTTGGTGTTGTTTGCGCACTGCCTGTTGGGGATAAATCCCGCTTGGTCCGGTTCAATGATTGCCAGTAGGCACGGGCCTAGTCTCGCTGCCAACATGCTTGTGAACAGTTTTAGGTCAAGGTTAAGTAGGGAGATGGGTCTATATGCTTTGCATTGGAACAGGTCCTTGCCTGGCTTGGGGATTACCACGATGTCAGCTTCCAACATGTCCTGAGGGATGGAGCCTCTGCCCTGGAAGGAATTGAAAAGTCTAGCTAACACCGGCGCGACTTGGGGGCAGAAAGCCTTGTAGAAGCTTGCAGAAAAACCATCCGAGCCTGGGGCCTTCAGAGGCTTGAGACGCGCGATCGCGGAGATGACCTCCTCCGTTCTGATGGGAGCTTCGAGGGAAGCCCTTGTGGGTTCATCTAGGGGCGTTATCTCCGTGTTCCGGAGATATGATTCCGCGGTAATCCGCCCGGCAGGTGTCTCTGCCGTATACAGCGAGGCATAAAACTCGCGGAAGGCCTCTGCAATTTGGTCATCCTCACGGACGACCTTCCCATCTTGGGTACGGATGGAGGGGACCTTCGCCCGCAGGGTCTCCGCTTTGAGGCAGCTCGCCAGCAGGCGCCCTGTCTTATCGCCACCCATATAGTAAGTGTGGCGCAGTCTCAGGGCTGCATATTCCGCCCTATCTAGATCTAAGCTGGCGAGTTGGGCCCTGACCGCCTTAAGCTGCCTCCAAATCCTGGGAGCCCTGGTTCGGCTATGGGCTTGCTCCAGGTCAAGCGCTTGCGCGGACAAAGAGTGCCTTTTATCTCTCCGTTCCTTGGCTTCCACCGCGGCTATAGAAATCAGTTCTCCCCTCACTACCGCTTTAAGCGCCCCCCACACCGCTGCCAGGGAGACCTCCGGGGTGTCGTTTGTCTGCAGATATTCTTTGATGCAGTCTTGAAGCCGCTGCGTCACCCCCTCGTGTCGCAGGAGTGCATCATTGAGGCGCAATCTACCTTTCCGCTGTGACACCCTAGGGGCTTGCATGTGTAGTACGAGCGCATCGTGATAAGACAACGCCGCTGGGAGCACCACCAGATCGTCTATCAGGGGAGTCACGTCTGTGTTACCGAAAAAGTGGTCAATGCGTGCGTAGGTGCGGTGTACGTGGGAGTAGAAAGTGTATCCCGGGGTGACGGGATGGTGTTTGCGCCACAGGTCCACGAACCCCTCCTCCAACAACCATTGGCTCCCCTCCGATGTGATCGCCCCGGCAAACCCCTGTCGATGGCCAGATCTGTCAATGTTGGGGTCCATTACTAGGTTTGTTTCCCTGCCCACCAGTACTGTCTTAGTGTTAGGTTGCAGCGCGTCTGCTAATGCCCCTTTGAGGAATGGTTCTTGCTTGGTGTTCGGAGCATAAAGGGAGCCCACAACCATTTCCAACCCACCGATACGGATGGTGTGGGCTAGGAACCTCCCCTTAATTTCAGCCACCTTGTCCCCAACTGTCCCCTTAAAATGACGTGCCACTAGTAAGGCCACCCCCGCTTTCTTCTCTAGGGCTGAGGAGTAGTATTGGAGCGGGAAGGCCCTTGAGCGCATTCTGTGCCAGTCTTTGGAGAGCAAGTGAGTTTCTTGGAGCAGGCAAATTTCCGCTCCCGAGTTTTCTAAGAAGGACAGGACAGCCCTGCGTTTAACGGGGTTGTTAAGCCCCTTTACATTCAAGTTGAGAATCTTCAGCGCAGAGCTAGCCATGCATGGGAGTTGTGTGAGTCGCGCAGCGTCCTTGGCCTGTCAGGGGTCTGCCAGCACCCCGTGTCGGTCCGTCTCGACTCTAATGTACCCCACCGGGAGGGTCCTGATTTCCCTCTCCGCCCCCGTTCCCAACTTCCCCAACTGACCCCCTCTACCCAATAACACCCTCCTCCCTCACCCACCCTAACCCCAACTTGTGGCTCCCAATCCGCAACAGGACGACGTCTAGATATCCCCAGTCCACTCTGTCGAACGCCTTTTTGGCATCTACTGACAGTAGGACCGCGTCAGAGTCATTGTAGTGGGCTTTATCAATGACATGAAGCAGGCGCTTGGTGTTGTTTGCGCACTGCCTGTTGGGGATAAATCCCGCTTGGTCCGGTTCAATGATTGCCGGTAGGCACGGGCCTAGTCTCGCTGCCAACATGCTTGTGAACAGTTTTAGGTCAAGGTTAAGTAGGGAGATGGGTCTATATGCTTTGCATTGGAACAGGTCCTTGCCTGGCTTGGGGATTACCACGATGTCAGCTTCCAACATGTCCTGAGGGATGGAGCCTCTGCCCTGGAAGGAATTGAAAAGTCTAGTTAACACCGGCGCGACTTGGGGGCAGAAAGCCTTGTAGAAGCTTGCAGAAAAACCATCCGAGCCTGGGGCCTTCAGAGGCTTGAGACGCGCGATCGCGGAGATGACCTCCTCCGTTCTGATGGGAGCTTCGAGGGAAGCGCTTGTGGGTTCATCTAGGGGCGTTATCTCCGTGTTCCGGAGATATGATTCCGCGGTAATCCGCCCGGCAGGTGTCTCTGCCGTATACAGCGAGGCATAAAACTCGCGGAAGGCCTCTGCAATTTGGTCATCCTCACGGACGACCTTCCCATCTTGGGTACGGATGGAGGGGACCTTCGCCCGCAGGGTCTTCGCTTTGAGGCAGCTCGCCAGCAGGCGCCCTGTCTTATCGCCACCCATATAGTAAGTGTGGCGCAGTCTCAGGGCTGCATATTCCGCCCTATCTAGATCTAAGCTGGCGAGTTGGGCCCTGACCGCCTTAAGCTGCCTCCAAATCCTGGGAGCCCTGGTTCGGCTATGGGCTTGCTCCAGGTCAAGCGCTTGCGCGGACAAAGAGTGCCTTTTATCTCTCCGTTCCTTGGCTTCCACCGCGGCTATAGAAATCAGTTCTCCCCTCACTACCGCTTTAAGCGCCCCCCACACCGCTGCCAGGGAGACCTCCGGGGTGTCGTTTGTCTGCAGATATTCTTTGATGCAGTCTTGAAGCCGCTGCGTCACCCCCTCGTGTCGCAGGAGTGCATCATTGAGGCGCAATCTACCTTTCCGCTGTGACACCCTAGGGGCTTGCATGTGTAGTACGAGCGCATCGTGATAAGACAACGCCGCTGGGAGCACCACCAGATCGTCTATCAGGGGAGTCACGTCTGTGTTACCGAAAAAGTGGTCAATGCGTGCGTAGGTGCGGTGTACGTGGGAGTAGAAAGTGTATCCCGGGGTGACGGGATGGTGTTTGCGCCACAGGTCCACGAACCCCTCCTCCAACAACCATTGGCTCCCCTCCGATGTGATCGCCCCGGCAAACCCCTGTCGATGGCCAGATCTGTCAATGTTGGGGTCCATTACTAGGTTTGTTTCCCTGCCCACCAGTACTGTCTTAGTGTTAGGTTGCAGCGCGTCTGCTAATGCCCCTTTGAGGAATGGTTCTTGCTTGGTGTTCGGAGCATAAAGGGAGCCCACAACCATTTCCAACCCACCGATACGGATGGTGTGGGCTAGGAACCTCCCCTTAATTTCAGCCACCTTGTCCCCAACTGTCCCCTTAAAATGACGTGCCACTAGTAAGGCCACCCCCGCTTTCTTCTCTAGGGCTGAGGAGTAGTATTGGAGCGGGAAGGCCCTTGAGCGCATTCTGTGCCAGTCTTTGGAGAGCAAGTGAATTTCTTGGAGCAGGCAAATTTCCGCTCCTGAGTTTTCTAAGAAGGACAGGACAGCCCTGCGTTTAACGGGGTTGTTAAGCCCCTTTACATTCAAGTTGAGAATCTTCAGCGCAGAGCTAGCCATGCATGGGAGTTGTGTGAGTCGCGCAGCGTCCTCGGCCTGTCAGGGGTCTGCCAGCACCCCGTGTCGGTCCGTCTCGACTCTAATGTACCACACCGGGAGGGTCCTGATTTCCCTCTCCGCCCCCGTTCCCAACTTCCCCAACTGCCCCCCTCTACCCAACAACACCCTCCTCCCTCACCCACCCTAACCCCAACTTGTGGCTCCCAATCAAAAGTCATAGTCCCAGGCCTATCCAGAGTCAGGTCAGGCCTGCAGGTTCAAAGGGCAAAGGAGACTGTGGCAGTGGCGACTCATGTGGCCCCTCGCCCCCCCCCCACAGTGAAAAGATGCATCAAGTATGGCCCCCCGGGTCAAAACAGGCTTAGGACTTAGTAGCGGTGTCCTTAACTACTTCTTCGATGGCTGCGGCCCTGTCTTTGGTGATCGTCCCTGGATCCGGGCGGAGGTGAGTTTTAGGTGTGTGTCGTCTCCGTACCTGTTGCCAACCGCTTCCAGAGGGTAGCGTCCAATTAGCTTGGGAGGATCCCGGAGTAGAGCCCCCCTCTGATGTGTCGTCTGGTAACTCAAGGCCCAGTAGGGCACAGGTGTCCTGAAGTAAGCGGAGCTGGTGTAGGGTACCCTCCCATTTAAAGATCAGGTGGAACGGGTGGCCCCAGAAATAAGGCACCCGTTTTCCCTTCAAAAACATGGTGACTGCTTTGAATTCTTTGCGCTTTTGAAACGTTTTAGCTGAGAGATCCTGGAAGAGTTCAAAAGGGCAGTCTCGGAAGCGAAGGGGTTGTGCTTGACGTGCTTCCCTTAGTATCCTTTCTTTCAGGGGAAAGTCCGGGAGGAACACTAAGATGTCCAGAGGGGGGGCAGGAGCTCGACGGGGTAATCCCACCCGGTGTGCCCGGTCAATGCGGATGGGAAAGTCCGCTGGTTCATTGAGGATCTCTCGGAATAGGTCTTGGAGATACATTGTGACGCTGTTCCCCTCCACTTTTGATGGTACTCCTCTAACCCGTATGTTGTTCCGCCGAAAGCGGTTTTCGAGGTCCTCCGCATGAGCCTGGAGGTCCACCTGCTGTTCCCAGAGACGGAGGACCTCTTGTTGGAGGAGCACCAGATCCTCACAGCGTGCTTGGTTAGACTCTTCCACCGTCACTACTCTTTCCCCCAGTCAGTCTAGGTCCCGGCGCAGTTCCCTCTGCTCAATCACCACCAACAAGGACCGCTCCATATGGCCTGATGCTGTCAAGCATTTCCCCAAGATGACGGGTGCCCAGTCCCTCCTTTGTATGCCCCCTTGGTCTTAAGTATATGTGAAAAAGGTATGTCAGTAGTGCGTTCTCAGGTTTTAACTTTATTCCTAACATGTCCTTGGAGCCAGAGTTCACTATCTGTATAGTAGTATTTAAAATAATTTTACCCAGATGATTAGCCCACCTGACGGTCTTCCTCTCTTCGATGGAAGGGCCCCTATGTGGAAGGTTCTATAGCCTAGTTTGTGCAAAGACTTGATGGCCCTTGTCTCCTGAAATATGCACAGGTCAAAGTTATTCACATAATCCTACTAGTCGGGTTCAGAAAGTTTTTGATGTAGCTCAGCTATGTTCCAGTCAGCATCTTTAGGGTTTTTAAAGCTTATTCTAGGGGTGGCCTTTTGCTGGTTCTGCCTATTGATGTCAATGTTCGTTGTAATTGTTATCAGATCTTGTAGATGATTCCTGTGCAAATCGGCATCATGTAAAACAAGGGGATCCTGCTCTGGACTCTGGAGCCTAAAATCTATATAGCAATGAGAACATCCCTTAGGTGGCGTCCCTCTAAGCCATGCATATAGTCAATCAACTGATTCTAAACTCTGGGTCCCTTAAAGTATTAGCAATAGACTAATTCTCTCTGCTGCTGTTTTTTTGTTAGTCTAAAACTGATTTTTGAATTGAAGCGTGAGTGTGTTCTTAAACTATTCGTTATTAAATTGTCTACAATAGTTTTGGTACAAAAAGTTATTTTTTTGTCATCCAGGTTCCCTGTTTCTTGCCGGTGATGTTCTGCTTTTAAAATGTCAGATCTAATAATAGAACGGCGTTTGTTTCTAATCCAATGCATAACTTGATTTATTAGAGACTCCTCGTCCTCTCTTGTTTCATTGTTTAAGCTTGGGACATTTGTGAGTAAAATACTGTACACCTTTTCCCTAGGACTAGTTGTGTGTTGCGATAATGAAAAAAATTTCCTTCGGCGTTGATTACCTCCAAACTTCCGGTCTACTCTGGACTTCTGGTGCAGCCCTTCCTGTCCCTTGTAGTTTGGCCCATTATGTGTACAGGTCTTAAAAGAATTGTTGTTGGATGCCCCTTGTCCCAATAACGGGGGCATTCTGGGCAGAGTATCCAAACTGGTGTGTTGGTTATAATTATTAGTTGGTAAGGATTGGCGGAGATTGTTACAAGCTGGAAGGTTCTTGTTACAAACAACCTCCATTGTGGCAGAGGTAAAGAGAGATCTAGGTGAACGCCTATCCACTGTTCCTGTAATCTGATTACAGGTAGCTTTTCCCATTGTTGGTTTGTATTCCCTTGTATTGTACTTGAAACAGATGTAGGTTGTAGCGAGTGGTGTCCAACTCTTTCCTTAAGGGTTCTTATCTCATCTTGTATGATATCTAATATTTGGTGTAAAGCTACCATGAGTGCTTTGATGTCGTGTTCTCGGTCTGGGTCTCAATTTCCCTACTATTGGCTGTTGCATGGGGAACATCACTGGCTTGTCTTACCTGATCTTCCCTTTGCCAAATATCTAGCAATGCGTATCTGTTAGAGCAGGGTATTGCCAGAGCCTCATTGTTTGTTAAGCTAGCTTGGTCGGGCACCACTGACTCAGACATGATGGGGGTAGGGCTGACAAGCTTGCTTTAGGTTAGCTTCAGGGAGGATGATGGAATGTGTGCGATATCCTCGCTGTTAGCATGATGGACTATAATAGGATCAATGGGAGGCCTGACAGTGTTTGGCTTGCTCTTTTTGTTATAGTATGAGGATATCTTTATAGTACCATTAAATGTTAGGTCCCGCTCGCCAGCTAGGATTATTTCCACTTCTTCACTTAAATCATCAATTGCTGCTTGGGTGCAATTATTAGCTGCTGACTTAACTGGCTTACTGAGTGTTGCTAACTTCTTCTTTCCTGTTGCAGCCTCTACAGGCTTCCTCTTAACCATTGTCACTGCAGACTACCCCTAAGATTCCAGTTGATTGCAACTTCTGATTGAGCTACTTAGTCAGTTGACCTTTATTATAGGAAAACACATGCGATTAGCTGGATTATAAGTACAAGACCCCCCCAGATATAACCATATAACTCATGATCACAACATTCTTGGACAATGAAGACGTTAGATGAAAACAGCGTTCCGCTGGTATGGACCTTCAGGTTGATGCCCCAAATAGTAACAGCACCTGAACTAATTGACAAGCACAGGGATCTATTGCAGGACCGACCCAAATGTCTCATGTAATTTCAGGGAATGAGTGCTGTGTGCTTGGCTTCATAATTTGTGCATACAAAAGGGTTGAGTAAAATAAGGAAAAAGAAAATTCACTTCTCTTTTCTGCTGGTCAACGGTATCAGTTTTTGCAGCTGGGCTTCATCGTCTGAACTGACATGGGTGTATTCCTCAATTAGTACGTAGTAATAAATTCAATGTTTGTCTGCCGACACCAATAACTGTGCGAATTGCAAGATCTTACCAGAGTAGCAAAGTTGTGGAGTACAGGCGCAAGAGGGGGGCCCAGCCCTGCTGTCTCCTGTTCCTGACAGGCGCAGATGGGCACGCCTGCCCGCATCCCATGCTACAGGAGCACTGGCGATGTTTTCAGCACCTCAAGGCATGAGAGAAGCATGTTGGCGGAGTCTGCCATGTCCCCCTATGAGTCAAAGCAGCAGAAGTTCTGTTTCCTGTGCTGCTGGAGCACTTGTGATGTTTTCTGCACCTCCTGGAGTGAGAGAAGCACATCAGCAGAATCCGCCCCACTCTGTTGGCTAGGGCTTGTTGCCCCTGGTCCCCCCACGGGTCAAAGCAGCAGCAGTTCTGTCTCCCACGCTGCGGGAGCACTGGCGATGTTTTCAGCACCTCCTGGCATTAGAGAAGCATGTTGGTGGCAGCCGCACCATAGTGCTGGCTGGGGCTTGTTGACCATGGTCCCCCATAGGTCAAAGCAGCAGCAGTTCTGTCTCCCACAAAGACATCATATGCCTAGATATGAAGTTGGCAGCCCGGTCACATACCACCATTTTGGGGAACCCTACACAGGAAAAGATCCCCATCAACTCACAGCCCATCACAGGGATTGAGGTTGTCATGAGAGGGACAGCTTCCAGGTACCGGGGGCATATTCCACCAACACCAAGATATACATATTACCTAAGGCTGTCTTGGGTTCCAGTGGCCCCACAATGCCAATTACCACCCACTCGAAAGGGGTGCTCACCACATGAAAAGTTTGGAGGGGAGAAATACACTTCCCCCCACTCTTGCCGCTTGCCTGGCAAGTCTGACAAAACCTTCATTGAGTATCAGTGTATTCATACCTGGGGCCAAAAGATGTGGATGACAAACCTGTGAAAGGTCTTGTGATGCCTCAAATGTCCTGCCAAAGGCACATCATGAGCTAGACTTGGTAGGAAAGCCCTCAAGCGCTCGAGTATGACCAGGACATGGGCTGACCCCAGCTTGGCAACTTTAAGCTCACAATGTAGGGGGCCACTCTTCCAATAAATCCAGTGTGATCAAGACTGATCACCTGCTGCCTGGTCTGCAGCCTGCTCGCATGAATCAACAACAAAAGGGCACTCCATCTGTGACTTCCAGAACTCCTCCTTGCTGGGACACCCCTTCCTCTGCCAATGGGTCAGCTCAGGGAGGTCTCCCAGGTAGGCCACTTGTTCCCCTGTAGTTTCCAGAGCCTACCCCTCAAAGTCTGCCTTCTCCTGGACAGTGGGGACATCTCGGGTGGGGTTTCTGCACCCCTACCTCTCCTCTTTCTGATAGGCACCTGAGGCACTGCTTCAGAGCCTCTTGATTAACCCAACTGGCATACACTTGCCCACTCGAGCAAACCCAACATCTCAAATGAGACCGTCATTCTACCTCCTTCCAAGGGGAACTCTTCAGGCCATTGCCAAGCAGACAGTTAACAGGCATGGAAGGACTCACAATGACCTTCAAGTGACCTGAGACCCCTTCACTCAAAAGGAACTTACAGCACCTTACGCAGGAGCTCAGCGTTAACCTCAGCAACTAAAGCATGAAGTACATTGGTAATTACCTGCTCTTCAGACACCCATTGAAACCTCAAACATGTCACACTGGCTCCAGTGTCTCTCAGAGCTTCTCCTCCTATTGATGATCACCCACTGCAGGCACTTCTTACTGTTATCTGGTAGACAGGTTTCCTGGACCATCTCTCCATCTCTTAGCAAGATAAGGGTCATCACAGCTGGTTCCCCCTCACTAGGAACCAACTCCTTGCCCAGGGCTACACTAATTTACCCCACTAACAGTGCACAAAGTGGGTGCTGGTGTGGCCTTGGGATACTTGAGATCCCCTCACATGTGACCCTCCTGACCACCTACAAAATACCTTTTACAAAATCCCCCATCACCTGGCTTATCTCTAGAGGGACAGGTCTTTGTCCACCTGGGGTTGGGAATCATTACCTTGGGAACTAATTTGGGGCCCTTTAGAGAACTTCTTTTGGTTACCCTTGTCCACCATACTCTTCTTCTAGGTATCCTGTCCACCCTTGGATGAGTTTCCCACATACCCCTTGTGGACCCTGGTACTCGTTCAGCGGTCCGCCTCCAGAGCAAGCTTCCTGGGGTGAGTCAGTTTACTATCCATTAGATACTGGTGCAGCTTTGGAACACAAAGTCTATACAAGTGTTCCCATGCAATTAAATCATGCTACTCCTTATAGTCAGTTACCTTGCTGTCCTTTATTCAGCCATCCAGTGCTCTGCAAAAGAAACTCACTCATTTCACCCAAGTGTTCTTAAACAATCTAAACATTTCCCTTTACTGCTCAGGAGTGAGCCCATACATGAGGCATGAAGCCTCCTTAATATTGGGAAAAGTGAGACTACCTGCCTCCTCCAAAGGTGTCAGGGCGTTTCTCCCATTGGCCTCCGAGTGTTTCCACAGGCCCATCCCCAATATTTCTCTGGGGCTTCTTCATGTGAAGTGCTGCCTCATAAGATGCAAACCAAGCATAGAAATCCTCCTTCTCCTGGAAATTTTGCACTAGATCTTAAGGAATGTAGACCTTTCCCACAGACTGCACTGGTTGCGTGCTGTCACCATTTGAACTGGACTCTACCTGCTTAGCCTGAAGGTCCAGCTTCCTCCCGCTCAACTCATTGGACAAAAGTAATTTATTTTTTTCCAAGACACAAGCTGTCTCATTCTCAATTTCTTGTTTCTTTACCTGGAGATTTATAACCTCTAACTCATGATTCCTGACCCTTTGTTTTTCCCCTATCTCTTCTGGAGACACATCTCTGGAAGACACACTGCTGCCAGGGCCAGATGATGCTCTCCCCACAGGTAGATTGTGAGCTTTAAAGCTCCGTTGCTGACCTGGCACATTTATATCCACATTTGTATCTTTAGTCTCCCCAGCCTCTCTGACCTACCACCAGGCACTTAAGGACTTCATGGGACACCAACATTGTTGCAAATTTGTTTGAGTTGATCCACTTTGTATGTATGCAACATTTCGATACCAAACTTCAATTGTGCAACCTCCCTTGGTGGTGTACCACTTTGAGACATGGTGTATGGATACTTCAAAGATCAATCAAAAATAGAACCAAAAACACAGTATGTAGTTGTGTAGTGGTCTGCACTAGACTAGTGATTTATACTAATTACTGTGAGTCAAGTAGAAATACAAGTTCAATCCTGACCACTAACCACCTATGTTTTGAAATGGGGGTCTCTAGTTGGCAGAGGTATGTTTCTTTGTCCAAGGAAGGACCCTTCCCTCAACTCAGGGTAAGGTAGTTACACACTTTAGATAACCCCTGCTCACCTCCTTGGTAGCTTGGCACAAGCAGACAGGCTTTCCCAAAGGCAATGTGTAAAATATTTGTATCCAAAACACACAATAACACAGTGAAAACAACACAATGAACACCACACCAGTTTAGGCAAAATAAAGTATCTTTATTAAAAAAACAAGACAAAAATGATAAAAATCCAACATACATTTATTGAGATCTCACTTTTTAAAGGGTTACTTGCAAGTATAGAACTGTAGAAAAATATAGCTCCACCTGGGGCTATTAAGATGTCATGACAGGCACAAATCCAATGTACGGCACTAACGACAAGGTGCTGGGCAGATCCCCAAGCAACAGTACAATGGAGAACAAAACCAACAGGTGATGCACAACATTATGGATGTGAGGCATCAGTGCAGAGGCGAGGTGTTGAGCCAATGAGGAGGCGAGGCGTCAAGTCCAGGATAGGGAAGCTAGGTACCCTCAGTGCTATGGCGTTGCTTCTGGTTAGATGATGCTGGGGCTGATGGTGTTGGTGCAAACCCTGGCATTGGGACAGCCGATAACTGCAGGCATTAGCAGGCATTGAAGGATGTAGGAGCTGTAGTGCAGGTCAGGCAGGGCATCATGCACTTTACGAGCATTGTTCCCGGCCTCTGTGCAGGTCACAGCATCACTGGCAGGATCTTTGATGTCTGTGCAGTTGTTTTTCTTCCTTTGCAGCACCAGCCACACAAGTCCCAGGGAACAGGAACTGGAATTGGTACCCGTTTGATTGCAGGGGTCCACAGCAGGAATGTCCAGGTGCTGGTCAGTGTGTTGCAGGAGAAGTCTTTGTGGCCCTGAGACTTAAGAAAAGGAGACAAGCACACAAAAACCCTTGGAGATTCTTCTTCAAGCAGGTTCACAGCAAAATTCAAGTCTTCTCTCCTTAGCAGAAGCAGCATCTGCAGGCCAACCCAGCAAAGAAACAAAGCAAAGGGGTAGTACACCTCCTTATGGCTCTCCAGCTCTTCTCCTTGGCAGAGGTTCCTCTTGAGACCAGATGTGATCTAAATCTCTTGGATGTGAGGTCCAATACTCATACCCCATTTGCTCTTTGTTATCTATGTGGTAAGGGTCTCTAAACCCAGTCCAAACCAGTTTTGTCTTCTCTGGTGCAGCATGACATAGGAGGTAGAGACAGCATTGTTCAAGGGAGACACAGCCTATTCAGGTGCAAATGAAACTCATCCCTTCACTCTAAATGCAGCCAATGTAAACTCAGCCCAGCTATGAATCACCCAGGAAAGGCAGGACACATCTCAACCCCCCTAGTGGCTGTATACAGTGAATGCACATCCCCAGCTCCTGTCACTCCATAACCGGAAAATCAATACGCAACCAGCAGAGACACACAGAATAGTTAAACAAGAAAATGGCTACTTTCTAAACGTGGCATTTTCACACCCACAACCTGAAAACCATCTCACTAAAAAGCGATGTGTTCTTAAATTATTTTGAGTTCAGAGATCCTAAAATCCATTTCTCCATCTTGTCCCAATAAAAGGTTATACTTGTAAGAGGTTACACAGTAACTCTCATGTTAGCCTATGGGACAGATGGCTTCCAGTAGTGAAAAACAAAATTGGCTGTGTTTGACTATCAGGACATGCAACACACACCAGTACATGCCCTACATTTCACATATGCTGCACCCTGCCAATGGGGGTACCTGGGGCGTACCTGAGGAGTGCATTACATGAAACAAAAGGCAAGGTTAGGGCCTGGCAAGTGGGTGTGCTTGCCAGGTCGACATAGTAGTTTAAAACTGTGTGTGCAGACACTTCATTGGCAGGTCTGAGATAAATTTACAGGGCTATTCATGTGGGTGGCACAATCAGTGCTGCAGGCCCATCGATAGCATTTGATCTACAGGCTGTGGCACACAGAGTGCCAGTAAATCAAATATGCCAATCACGGATAACTAATCTGTAATAACTTGAGGGCAATAATTGAGTATAAAGATAAAACTTTATTGAGTTCCCACAGGAGCAACGGTAAGTACGACTGCACTGCTCCAGCAGGGGACATAACAACTGTCATATATCAACTGTCACAGAACGCCTAACGCACGCATGCAGGCGGCGCAAGGCCAGCGCTATTCAGTGTTCGTGGCCGAGGCACGCGATGAGCGAGACCACTACATATATCTCCTTTCCTTAACAGACAAAGAAAGAGAGCAAAGGAGAGGGAGGAGGGAGGAAGAAGAAGGAAAGGGAAGAAAGAGGAGAAAAGAGACAGAGGAGAAAGGAAAAGAGAAGAAGCGAAGGGATGGACAGAAAACAGACAGGAGAAGGGGTAGGCAGGAAGAGGAAAAAGGGAAAGCTCTAATGCCTGTATCTGGATGGCATGCGGACCACTCTAGAGCTCCTCCTTGGAACAGCAGGATGATTGCATGAATAAGGAGCCATACTGTTACCTGGTACAACATTGAATGAACCACCTAAATCGCCATTTACGTTACACAGACCACTGTTCATATATTTGGCTTTTACAATCTTGTTCATGTTCCACCAATTACGTCCATTGATGTGAACAGCACTACCACACACCTTGTCTCCAATAACAGGTTTGCTGAACTTGGACTCGCCTTTTTTTTACAAAGCCCTGTTTTTTTATTTTAACAAGGTCTCCTACTGCAAAGTCCCTGTTGACAACCCTCTTCCTTTCATCAAAGTATTCTTTTTGCTTGGATTGACTTTCACCAACCTTGTGTCAGACTCTTTCATCCAAATCTTGGGGGGTACAATTGGATCTGAACCATTTGGACATCCAAGCAGGTCTACATTCAGTGCAAGGTTTTCTGCCTCTCAGAAGTTCGAAAGGAGAAATGCCTGTGGATGAGTGGGGGGTTGTCCTGTAGAGCCATAACATGGTCCTTACTGTGGGGGGTATCATCCTGTTGTGTTGAATGGCCCATTTGACACAATCTCCCACAACCCTATTAAGCCTTTCGACTCACCCATTAGTTTGGGGATGTTACACGGAGCTTCTGAGGTGGGTGACAGAAGATTCTCTAAGGAATTCTTCCACTTCGGCAGAAACAAATTGAACCCCATTATCGGAAACGATTGATTTGGGGAAGCACTCTCTCATGAAAATTTCTTTCAAAAAGTCTAGAATCTCTTGGGAGTCAGCTCTGGGTACGAACCTTACTTCCGGCCATTTTGTGTAGTAGTCCATCATTACAATGGCAAATTTGCATTGATGTGGCAAAGTGTGAAAGGGTCCTAGTACATCAATGCCCAGTTTCTCTCAAGGGGCCTCAGGAAGAGGTATGGGGGTGAGAGGGGGAACAGATGTGCCGAGACACTTGTCACTAGTGGCGCAAATAGGGCACTCCAACACAAGGGCTTCAATGTCCCTATCCATTTGTGGCCACCAAAAGTATTCTCGCACTCTGCGTTTGGTTAGAGTGGCTCTCAAATGTCCCTCATGTGCTTTATTAAGAATGGTGACTCTGATGCTAACTGGAGGTTTTAACTTGCCTGATCTGAACACTAGTCCATCCTCTAATGACAGTTCATCACTGATCTTTACAAAAGGTTGTAAATCAACGTCAACATTTCTTTCTTTTGGCCAGCCCTGTATTATGTATTTCTTTACATCATTTAAAATTACATCCCTGTCCATGGCTGCATACCAACTGCATTCCATCACTGAACACACATTTTTCAACTCTCCACTAGCTATTATACAGTCTTCTTTGTCATCATACTCAACATCATCATCACAATGTACAGATGTACTTGGAGTAGGAGGTAAGCGAGACAAAGCGTCAGCCCTAACATTTTTTCCTCCTGCAATATGTATGATTTCAAAATTGAATTGCAGAAGTTTAGACACCAGGCGAGCGTGGTGTAGCATTGCTATTGTTGACATTTCCCAAGATGGTTACTAATGGTTTATGGTCAGTTTGCAAAGTGAATTACTTGCCCCACAGATAGTTCCTGAACCTTTGAATGCCCCACCAACATGCCAAGAGTTCTTTTTCCATAACTGAGTAATGTGTTTCTGCATCCCTCAAAACCCTTGATGCAAAACCAATGGTGTGTTCCTGATTACCAACTTCCTGTGTCAAGATTGCACCCAGTCCGTAGCTGCTAGCATCCACAGTCAGTGTACATGGAAAAGAGGGTTCAAACGGTTTCAGTGCTCTGACCGTGCTCAGTTGTTCCTTGAGCCATATAAATGCTTGTTCACATTCAGTGTCCCACACAAATTAATTTTTCTCTTTCAGTAACTTTGAGATGGGAAGTACTTTAGTGGCATAATCTTGAATGAACCGGGCATAAAATTCCGTCAAACCAAGCAAGGTATTGACGCCCGCTTTATCTTTGGGAGCTGAGGCATCAAGAATGGCTTGTACCAAGCTGGGCTTAGGTGTGACACCAGCCCTGAAATGTTGTGACCTAAATGCTCCACTTTGTCTCTACAGAACACGCATTTCTCACGTTTGAGAACCACTCCGTGCTCTTGGAAGATGGAGAGAATTTTGCTCAAAGTCACATCATGTTCAGCTTGATCTTTGGCAAATATAAGGACATCATCCTGAAAGATTGCTACATTTTTTATGTCTTTGAGTAAATTGACCATGACTCTTTGGAAAACTGAGGCGGCCGATGCCAGGGCAAATGGCATACAACAGAATTGGAACATGCCTGACGGGGAGTTGAAGGCTGTGAAATGCCGTGAATCCTTATCCAACTCTATTTGGTGGTAGGCAGAGGCTAAGTCTAACTTTGTGAACAATTGTGCCCCTGCTGCTACTCCAAGCATTTCTATAATGTTGGGTAAGGGGTGTGAGTCCACCCAAATCACCCTATTGAGACTGCGTAAGTAAATACAGATTCTCAGTTCTTTATTTTTTTTTCTTGCTATCGCTAAGGATGAAGCCCAATCAGAGGATTCAATGGATTCAATCACACCCCTTCTGTGTATAGACCTGAGCTCTTTTTCCAAGTCATCCCTAATACTTAAGGGAACACTTCTGATTTTTTGTTTGACAGGTACAGCATCATCTCTTATTATTATTTTATGTCTGAACCCTTTGATTTTTCCCAATTCACCAGAGAATACTTTGGTGTATTTGTTTAGTAAGTCTTCCACATTGTCGTGATCACGTACCGCTAAAACCTGCTCTCTTGCCCCAGGACATAACATCATACTAAACAGGCCTTGATGGAACCAACCTAATAGGTTCAGACCTTGTATAGCCACATGTATCTTCCCATGAATGTGCCTATTTACCATGACGTCCTCAAAGTATCCAAAGAGGTCGATTTTGCGCCCTTCATATGATACTGGTTCTCGATCCGGTGGTTGAAGAGGTCTTTCTCCCCACTTCTCTCTAAAGAGAGAGTCCGTTATCATGGTGAGACGCGCACCAGATTCTACTGGGAGTCTTAGACTCTTGTCACCAACCCCAATCACTACATAAGGATCAACACAGTCATTTGGATTCCCTCTTTTGACCCCACCGTCATTTACCACCAGCACCATGTCCTTCAATTCACTAAGGGTGTCATCATTGTCGCTGTCACTAAAGTCTTTTACACATCTTACCAGAACATTTCCTTTTTTCTGAGTCTGACATACTTTGTCAAAATGCCCCACCTTGCCACAAGAGCGGCATATAGCATTTTTTGCAGGGCAAGGTCTACCACTTTTTGGGTGATACGGGTATCTACACCTGAAGCAAATATCGGTTCTTTTGAAAAGATTATTTTGTTGGAATATTTTCTTCTTCTTGAAATTTGATAGGCGCACAGGAGTGACCATTTCTGTTTTTTATTTTCCAGTTCTTTGATGGATGTCTGTGACGTTTCTATGCTCTTCGCAATGCGAATGGATTTACCTGGAGAAGGATTTTCAAGAGATAGTAGTTTTTTTCTAATGGTCATGTCACTACATTTGCTAATAAACTGATCACTAACCAGTTGTTCACTGAAATTCTCAAATTCGCATTCTGCTACCATTTTCCTAAGCGCAGTTATGTAAGTATCAACATCCTCCTCCATCTTTTGAGCCCTTTTAAAGAATTTGTGTCTCAGCACCACTATACTGGGTTGTTTGTCATATCTTTTCTCTAATTCTTTCACTGTGCTTTTGTATTTGTCAATTTCCTCCTCCCCTTTATTTTCAGGTTCAGGTAAATGTTTGAGGGTGTCCCTTCCTTCAAACCCTAAGGAGTGCAACAACAGAAACTTTTTCGGTTCTGGTCTGAATCTATGCACACCAATTGCCCCTAAGTAGTTCTCAAAAGCTTCAAACCATTTTCTCTGCACAATGGGTGGTTCTCCAGGTGCATCAAGAAATGGGGGTAGAGGGTGGACAGATTGCATTTTGTGATGAAAAGCAATAGTGGGCGATAGATGATAAAACTGTGTCTCTTGTTGAAACTGAGGAGTTATACGTGTATCTTCTTTTATTTATTTATTTTTCTTTAGAAAAACGCCCCCTTCAAATTAAGACACTGGGGTGCTGTGGTATATATTTATATTATCCCCTGTTTAAATCAAGCTATTATCATTTATAATACATATATTTTTAAGGTGTGCGTGTCACCGTGTTTTCCGTTGCACACCGTACATATAGCTTAATAACCGTCTCTGTACCTGTTCCTCCAGGGCGCTACACCGGTACAGTTTTTTTCAATGAAAGAAAATACCTTGATTGCTTAGTCCGTGCTCCTTCACCACCGAAAGGGTTAAGCTGAGAGACAGTAGGAGTGAGTGGGGTGGTGCCTACCAACACGTGATGCAGCCCACACAGCTTCCGTGAACATCGGGCGTCAGAATCGCCTCACAACGCTGTCTTTACCGCTTCTGGTAAGTTCGCGGCTAGTTTCTTCACAAATCTTCTTTATTCTTTCTTTGTGGGTTTGTCGTGGGAACTCATTACCTCCATCGCAGTAATCAAGTGTAATAACTCGAGGGCAATAATTGAGTATAAAGATAAAACTTTATTGCGTTCCAACAGGAGCAACGGAACATACGACTGCACCGCTCCAGCAGGGGACATAATAACTGTCATATATCAACTGTCACAGAATGCCTAATGCACACACGCAGGTGGCACAAGGCCAGCAATGCCTCAGTATTTGCACGTGAGGCACGCGATGGGCGAGACCACTACACATTCATAATAACAATTTCTCTAGGGAACGCTTGCACTTTGACACTGATCAGCAGTGGCAAGGTGCCAAAGGCATCTAAGCCAGCAAAAATGAAATCCAGTATACCATCAAAATACAGGAGGTACCAGTCATGGGAAACCATGCCAAGGATGTCAAGTCTAACAGGCGGTAAAGCTGTAGGCCTTGATGGCATCCCCGTTGATCTTTTCAAGGCCAATACCCCCTTGTGTGGTCCAATTTTAACTTGGGCATTATGGACTTGCTGCTGCTCTGGTGTCCTTGATACCTGGTCAGAGACTACAATTGTTACCAATTTTAGGAAATGATTTCTTGGTAAAAAATTAATACGGATCATTTTGTTGAATCGTGTAGAAGAGTGGGCTGAAACTAATAACATTCTTTCTGACCCAAGGTATGGTTTCCAACAGGGCCTGGGAACAATTGAGCAGGGGTTTACTCTTAACCTACTTATTGGTAAGTATACTTTTATGAAGAAGAGTCATTTGTTCTTAGCCTTTGTTGATTTATTGTGGGCACTTGAGTCCATCCTCCATACTGAATTATGTTCAGTTTTATTAGAGCTCCGGGTAGATCCACCGAATATAGCCTTTCTCAGGGAAATATAATCTGGTGGCAAGAATAAAGTACATTTCGGTCTTGGGGATGAATGCACCACCACTTTTGAGCTTGGGAGAGGGGTCAGACAAGGCTGCATACTTGCACCCTTTCTATTTACACTGTATATTGACAGACTAGAGTCTGCCCTAAGAAGCACTTGCAGGGATCTTCCTCAGGTCATCCACAGACCCATACCCTTGTTTGATTTAGGCTGACAATGGCGTTCTCATGTCCTGAAATCGTTGGGGCTGCTGCAGTTAGTTAATGGCTTTGTTAGCTTTATGAGTGATCCTTGCCTGATGGTTAATGCAGGGAAAACCTTTGCAATGAAGTGTGAGAGGCATCTCCGGAAGTGCTGTGATTTTATGATAAATAACCTCAAGTTATATTTTACCACAACTTCTTGTTACTTATTCATTTTAGTTGATGATCGTGGTTCATGGTACCCAGCCATTGACAACTGGAAGGTGAATTTTGATAAATTGATCTCAACATTGCTTAACTTCGCAATTAAGTTAGCTGAGTAAGGAAATACTAACCCTCTACAACACAAAATGCGTATCTCTGGCCCTATATGAGGCGGGAATATGGGGCTTTAGTCACACCACCCCGGTTTAAATGGAACCTTTTGTCGGTCCCAAACAGCTTTTCCACCTTTGTTTGTCATGCAGAATTAAGAGCCCCCTTTTTAGGTTTTGCCTGGCGAAAGATGCGCTCTGCGCATCTTTTTTGCGCAGGCGAAAACCTAATGATTATGGTAGGGGAGACAGGAACGGCCCCAGTCTTCCATTGGCTAGCTCCATAAATGGAGGCTAGCCATTGGAAGACGGGCCTGTCCGTCAATTCCGGACCAGATTCGGGGGCGTTCCCGAGAATTTTTGGCTTTTGGCTACGTCACGCTACGTCAGCCGAAAGCCGATCTCGGGAACGCCCCCGAATCTTGTCCGGCACTGCCGGCACCCGCCTTCCTGCTCGGGGCCGTGAGAAGGAGCCTCGCTTAGAGCGTGTGGAGTGCTTTTGCTGTCCTCTAAAGCCGGTGCCCACCCGGCAGTGTCCCTTTGTTTCCCCGCCGCGGCCCCCGAAGCCGAGTTCCACAGAAGGAAGCAGCCGTCCACCTCCAGCCAGGGCAGCGCTGGGATTGGCCCAGCTGGCCGAGCCTCCGCCGCGTCATCAGGAAGAGGAGTGGAGAGCGGGAAGCAAGAGATCTGCGGGAAGCTGTCCAGGTGAGTGTTTGTTTTTTTCTGCACGCACCTCGGGATTTCGCATACAACTTTAAGGCGGGTCGGGTCCTCCCGTCTGCCACCCGAGGTGCAGTCAGCACAGTTCCAGATAAAAGTTTTGGCGCTCGCACCTTTGGGGGAAATTTAATAACCCAAGTCGAACCCACACAGGCAGCGGAGTGAACCTGCCCGCTGGAGTGGTTCATCCTCAGCTGCAGCCTGCCTCAGCCTCTACAGTGCACACCAGCAGCCCGTAGCTTTAAATCAGGCAGAGAAACCATGTTGTCGTGGGCGGGGCCGCCTGGTAGAGTCAGATGTGGGCACTGACTACCAGAGGGCGTGTTACAGCTGAAAAGAAGTGCTTCCAGTGCGTGTTCCTAATTTATCAACTGAAACGCAGTGTGATGACTAACTTCCAAAACAAGGAAGTGTTAATTATCTTCGAGGCTTGCGAATGTCTTCTCTGAACCTACGTTTTGCAAGGTGTTAGCAGAAACTGCCATTGCACTGCTTTCAGTGAAGGGTACTGTTTCTGTAAAAATGTTATTTTTTTCCTGTTGTAAGTAGGATCAATCAAGTAAAGTTGCTGTGGGGGAGCGAAGCTCGGAACAAACGTCCAAGCACCCTAGTATACAGTTCCCAGCAAACTCTGTGGCTCTTGTGCTCAGCAGGTTGTTCAAATTATATTAATTTGGAAAGCGCCTGTGAGCCCTCCAGACTCCCTTATGCTGCTGTTGCACCCCGCCGGGCTGCCTTCTCCGCCCTCCCTCGACTCTCTCACAAATCTGCCTGCCCTGGACTTTTCGTGCGTGCATGTGTGTTAATTCGCAAATTCCTTTTTGGCAGATCATGATCAGGTAGCTGCCTGCAGTCAGTGGGTGCTGGTTCTACAGTGTGTCAGATTCTAACACATACAGTTACTTACTGTGCTTTTGGTGAATCTGGCCAGTCTCAGACCTACGTTGCCCAGTACAGGAAGAGTGTGTTAGTCAAGATCTACTGTTGCACTGACTTGATATGCTATGAAAATGTCTTTTTGCTCGCGCAGTCACGTTTCTCAAATTGGTGCAATTTCAGATATTTGTTTCCATCATTTTATCTGCTTGATTTTTACCGTGAGAAAAAGTGTCACTCATAGTCGGTGAAATGTCACTCATAATTACTCTGAAATTATGGAAATGTCACATATAGCAATCTGAAACCTTGGCAGCTATGCATATAGCAATGAGTAAGTGCTTATTTTATGCTACAGCAAACACCGAATAGACCGAGGATGTTCCATTTAATGTAAGCATTTGTTATCCATTCAGTATGCATTGTGGTACAGGGAGTGCATCTCAGAGAGAATGCTATATAAGCACGCATTTCAAACAGTGCCTACGTCAGACACTACTGCGCACTATGTACAGAAGTTAGCTTTCCATACATTCAATGTTGAATATGTCTCCTACATTCTGAGTCTCATCATTTTGGGCGTGGGAGCCGGGTACAGTACGTGATTCAAATGTACTTCTCTGAATATTTCCTGTTTGTCATTCGGTGATAGTTTTATCCTCCTCGCTGATGGCAGAGTGATCCTAGTGCATGCTTTATAAAGGTAAATCTGTGTTTTAGGGGTCGCTACTGTGTATGTGTCATATCAAGGCAGCAAATGATTTTTAGTGTAACGTTTCACTTCTCTGGCTCCTGCTGTAAGTGTGCTGTGTTTGTAATTCAGGTGTACGCTGCAGCTGCTGACTCATCGGTCGGCATGTGTTATTTAAACTTGCACTGCTGCTGCCTATGCCTCCGTTGTGTAAGTGATGCTTGCACTGCTCTTGCCTCTGCCGCCTGTGTGTGTAAGTTAATCTTGCACTACTGCTGCCTGTGTTGACTGTATGTAAGTGAAGCTTGCAATGCAGCTGCCTGCGCTGTGTGTAAGTGAAGCTTGTTTCTTCTAGGCAATGTAGTGACTTCTACTGTTTGCCAGCTTCATAACCCTAAACCTGCTGGTTCGTGAATGAGGGTAAAGTTTTTAATTAACAGGGTGGCCCTAATAGTTTAAATGAAGCATAAGCCATTTTTTACATTTGACAGATTTGCTAAAATCTTTTTCCTATTGGCGTTCACGAGAAAAAGTTCACTTTTAGGATGGCGAATATAATTGAAAAGCAGATGATACCACCCAGAAGAGGACGAATTGACGGTTATGCAATTTAATGGTCCTACGTTAGCTCATTATACCAGAGTTCATGTTTTATACAGTATAGTAACCAAACCTCATCACCTCCTGTGTAACATTCTCTTCAGGCGATTAAAGGTACAAAATGAGGTGTCTTATTGTGTCGTGAGCCACTTGGGTAGACCCTTGGAACGTATCTGTGAAGACAACATATGAACAATATTTACATTCCTTTGAAAATGCATATCTTGATTTCCCTAGAATGGCTTCTTTGGCGTGCTTTTGATTCATAGAACACATACTTTATGAGAAAAGGTTACACATGCACATTTTGTGATACAGACCACTCAAATTGAGTTTAATTTTCAGGATGTCAAAAGCCCTACCTGGTGCAGTCATTCATTGTTTCCAAAGGTTTTGTGTGTACTTAGTCCATTTATACATTTTACGACCGTAAGGTGCAGTCTCCCGAAAACTGTGACCCTCAACATGAAGTTTTTTGGATGCAGTAGGTTACTATATATACGAAGAAGGGTGGCACATCCTGTTGCAGGCTCTCCTAATAAGGAATAAAATTAAGCATTCAGTGCCACCCGTACTCTCCATCTGTTCGTGTAATATGGTTGTGATGCAGTTCTGCCTAAACCTCTGCATTTTTGCAGGCACGTGCCCCTTCTGATCATAGTGGGAAGCATCTTTAGAATTAAGCATGTGAAGACTGCCTTTTAGCAAGTGTTTTAACTTCTAGTAATAGATTTCCTTTGTACCTGGTTGATCTAGCATGTGATGACAGGAGTGTAGTGAAGTACCAACTGTACCAGCTTGAGCGTGCTGGCGCCAGACTGATTAAAGTTAAGAAGGACCATTAATAATCATTTAATCTGCCACTTGCTTGTCACAAAACAGAAGGTGAAGACATGATAAGTAAACACAGCAAATGGGACCTCTGTAAATGAGTTACAAACGCGAGAATCTGAGATTGTGTCCTTCCTGGCCATTTCTTTAGCACAAGAGGCTGACCTTGGTTGTTCTGGGTGTGTGGGTGTGTGTGGCTCTGGGTGTGTGTGGCTCTGGGTGTGTGGCTCTGGGTGTGTGGGTTTGTGTGGCTCTGGGTGTGTGGGTGTGTGTGTGGCTCTGGGTGTGTGGGTGTGTGTGTGGCTTTGGGTGTGTGTGGCTCTGGGTGTGTGTGTGTGGGGGGCTCTGTGTGGCTGTGTGTGGGGGGCTCTGTGTGGGTGTGTGTGTGGGGGGCTCTGTGTGTGTGTGTGTGGGGGGGGCTCTGTGTGTGTGTGTGTGGGGGCTCTCTGTGGGTGTTTGTGTGTGCCATTTGCAAGAGATTAAGCTATTGGCATTGTAAATGACAATGCCATTTATTTATGTTTAAAAAAAACAAATAAAAATAATGTCAAGAGCAATGCCAATAGCTCTAACTTTAACAAAGGCAATACCATTGCATTGTAAATGCTTGTTATCTAACTTGATGAGTATTCCGCTGATTTTATCACGACATAAAGTTTGAGCCAATGGTTTGATTTTTAACAATTGTGTTAAGTAGACTAGTTCTGGATCATTTCCCTGGTTCAAATTTGTTAAACCTTTTTCTCAGAATTTGAGCCAAGGTAATACTTCGATACACCTGATGTGCTGTATACTGTGAGCAGAACTGATCTAAAAAATCAAAGGCAAAATTTAGTGTCATCAAAAACCGGGTGACCTTGGTTACAGACGACATCCAGCCATATCGTACTTCTGTACAGAATCATCAGAATAGGTTTGTTTTAACATGTTTTAAGCTTGATATTTTCCACCGCTTCTTCACATTTCCTGGTATTCATGACTGGTTAGATGTTTTGGTGAAATGTTCTTGTGAAGGTCTATTTAGTTAATGCACTTTGCACTTTATGTTTGTTTGCTCCTTTTATGCTTTGTGTCGTAAGCGCTATGTTTTCCCCATTCTTCATGAATAAGATCTTATACAATGCTCGCCAGCATTATTGTTTTATAACAACTGAATTCCTTAGCAATTTGTTGCTAGATTTTTAGCTTTTTATGGTGTGTGGTCTGGTTATGGAAAAACATGATAGCGCTATATTGATTAAGCATGGGTGAAATTTGCGAATTCGCGGATTTCCCCGCGAAATCGCAAAAATAATCAGCGAATTCGTGAATTTTCCCACGAAATCGTGGATTTTTTTGCGATTTGCCCTGGAGTACTTTCTACTGGCTAATCCAGTAAGTGCTCCTTCATTGAGTAAATGTATAGTGCTTTTACTACACTGCAGCTGTGTAAAGGGCCAGAAGATGTGTCTCCAGTGACCATGTGTGCCTGTAACACAGGCACAGGCATACATGGTCACTGGAGACACATCTTCTGGCCCTTTACGCAGCTACAGTGTAGTAAAAGCACTATGGGGCAGATTTACAAGCCACTTGCGCCTCTTTTGCGCCGCAGTTGCGTCACTTTTGTGACGCAGCGGCAGCACAAAAGATGCGCCATGGTGCTGGGTATTAACAACGTGACGCATCTGAGAGCTGCGTCACGTTGTAAAGCCCTGCGCCATCAGGAGGCGTTCCGGTGCAGGGGAGGGCGTTCCTGCGCAGGAACGCCTCCTAAATGTGGCTGAGTGAAATCTACAAGATTTCACTCAGTCACTTTTAGGCCAATGCTGCGTCAAAACCCTGCGCCTGCTTGAAGCAGGCGCAAGGCTTGACGCAGCATTGGGGAGATAGGGCCCCCCAGAGCATTGCTGGAGCTGCGTCTCGCTTGCGATGCAGCTCCAGCAATGCGCTGCTTTTACGGCACAGATGCGTGACGCATCTGTGCCGTTTTTGCCACATGGTGCGCTGCATTGTAAATGTGGTGGACCATGGGGGGCAGAGCTGCGGCACACAATAACTGGCGCATCCCTGGGGATGTGCCAGTTATTGTATATCTGCCCCTATACATTTAGCCAACGAGGGAGCACTTACTGATTAGACAGTAGAAAGTACTCAAGCTGAGTAGAGATACTGCACAAAACGGTGGCATCTTTGTGGACAAACACGCAGGGCGGGATTCATTCTGCTCCCTGTTAGACTTGTTTTTTGTGTCCTTCTGCCCTTTGTTAGACTCGTTTTTCCCTTGTTTTTGTGCCCTTCTGCCCTCTGTTAGACTCGTTTGTCCCTTGTTTTTCTGCCCTTCTGCCCTCTGTTAGACTCGTTTTTTGTGCCCTTCTGCCCTCTGTTATTCCCTTGTTTTTCTGCTCTTCTGCCCTCTGTTAGACTCATTTTTTGTGCCCTTCTGCCCTCTGTTAGACTCATTTTTGTGCCTTTCTGCCCCCTGTAAGACTCGTTTTTTGTGCCCTTCTGCCCTCTGTTACACCCGTTTTTCCCTTGTTTTTCTGCCCTTCTGTTCTCTGTTAGACTGGTTTTTGTGCCCTTCTGCCCCCTGTTAGGCTTGTTTTTTGTGCCCTTCTGCCCTCTGTTAGACTCATTTTTCCCTTGTTTTTCTGCCCTTCTGCCCTCTGTTAGACTCGTTTTTTGTGCCCTTCTGCCCTCTGTTATTCCCTTATTTTTCTGCTCTTCTGCCCTCTGTTAGACTCGTTTTTTGTGCCCTTCTGCCCTCTGTTAGACTCGTTTTTGTGCCTTTCTGCCCCCTGTTAGACTCGTTTTTTGTCCCCTTCTGCCCTCTGTTACACTCGTTTTTCCCTTGTTTTTCTGCCCTTCTGTCCTCTGTTAGACTGGTTTTTTGTGCCCTTCTGCCCTTTGTTAGTCTCATTTTCCCCTTGTGTTTCTGCCCTTCTGCCCTTTATTAGACTGCCTTTTGTGCCTTTCTGCCCTCTGCATCACCACATCATCACTCAGCGCTACCCCAGCATCAATCAGCACCACCACATTATTACTCAGCACCACCACATTATCACTCAGCACCACCACAGCACCACTCAGCACCACCACAGCATCACTCAGCACCACCACATTATCACTCAGCACTACCACAGCACCACTCAGCCCCACCACAGCATCACTCAGCACCACCACAGCATCACTCAGCACCACAACAGCACCACACAGCCCCACCACAGCATCACTCAGCACCACCACAGCACCACCCAGCACCACCACAGCACCACTCAGTGCCACCACATTATCACTCAGCACGACCACAGTACCACTCAGCACCACCACTGCATCGCTCAGCACCACCACAGCACCACTCAGCACCACCACAGCACCACTCAGGGCCACCACAGCATCACTCAGCACCACCACATTATCACTCAGCACCACTACAGCACCACTCAGCACTATCACAGCATCACTCAGCACCACCAGAGCACCACTCAGCACCACCCCAGCATCATTCAGCACCATCCCAGTATCACTCAGCACCACCACCGCACCACTCAGCATCACCACAGCACCACTCAGCACCACCACAGCACCACTCAGCTCCACCCTAGCATCAATCTGCGCAACCATTCAACGACAACTGGTTCAAATATGTTCTCTCAATGTTTCAAGCTTTATTACAAATGTCACAAAAAGATGTTAATATTTCACTTCTGTTCTTGTATTTTCGTCACAATAAAATACACTGAACATAATCTTCACAAAAGTTCTTTACAAAAGTTTAAGCTATTGCCATAATAAATTAAAATCACTTTTATTTAAGTATTAATTATTTTAAAAAATTAAAAGCCATTGTAATTTGTAATATCAATACATCTAAGTCATGTTGCATTACAAATGGTATAGGTGTCACATTTGCGAAAGTTATAAATATTGGCATTGTAAATGACAAAGCTATTAATTTAGCTATTTTCAAAACCAACACATAAATAAAAGAAATTGTCATTTACAAGACCAATAGCTCAAACTTTCCTAATGTGCGACCTACTGCATTGCGAATGCTTATTTTTATATCTGTCAGTGCTTCCTGTTGAGGTTTATTTTTCGTGACAGGCGCCTCATTGCCTACTTGTAACTATTCTCTGACCCTGCTTCAAGGGTCAGAGCAGGGTCAGAGAATAGTTGCAAGTAGGCAATGAGGCGCCAGGAAGCACTTACAGGCTTACAGCAGCAGGTGCCCAAGTTGAAGTTAATTTCTTTGTAACCCTTTTGTAAAAGGTTACACAAATTTAGCTTCAACTTTTGCACCTGCTGCTGTAACCCTGTAAGTGCTTAAATGAAAATTCGTCCCGCTGAGTCACAGATTTTACCGCAATTTCGCGAGATTCGTGGATTGCGAAATCGCAGAATATCCGCAAATTCCGCGAGCAGAACACATTTTCAGCCCATGCTTAATATTGATGTCTCATAGCCCATCTTTCGCGTTTTTATGATTATTATTTTATGCCTATAAAATGTGTATTTATTCTGTATGATATGTTTTTGTGGTTTCTTTCAAGATAGTTAAATAAAGCTGACCATGACTATGAATAGTGTTTTGTGGGGCTTTGATAATCTGCCTTTCACATTCATTGCTGGTGGTTAAAGCATGTGCACCTGTGTAACCCATAGGTGGGAAAGCACACCTTGTGGGGTTACTCCAAAGCCATAACTTTCACAACAATAAGTCCAAAGGCGATCAATTGGCACGAGGAGGGTTTCAGATTCTATGGGTAACTTATCTGGGAGGCAGGGTTACCAAAACAATGGATCACAAAATCTGTTAAGAAATCCTCCCGTTGCTTGACCTCTTGCGCAATTGAGAAAAAATACCAATCATATTGGCTGTAGAGTGCCCCCAAATGACCATTTGATTGCTTCCCACTCTGCTAGGGAAGAGGAGCCTTTGTGCTCATTTTCCATGAAGTGATCATGGATCACATGACCAATGCCTGCCCGAAAATCAGGATTTGCAATGGCTAGGGTGTTCAGTCTCCAGGATTGGATTGGGACTTTCGTAGGACCGCATGTGTAAGTCAGTAGTAATGGGTTGTGATCAGAATGAGTTTTAGGAAGTTATTGAGCTACTTTTTATACTGGGGAGCTAGTGCGAATAGTGTGTGATCTGCTGAGTCAGGTGTCAGCTATACCAATAAAGTAACTGCAACACCTTGGTGATATGGTGTGCTAAAGAGGACAGGAACATAGGTCGATCCGAGTTTGGGGCACACACATGAAGGAAAGCAATGTTGACCCTATATCGTTTTCCCATTAACACCACAAAGCAAAATTCTGGATCTATGATTTTCCGCTGGTGAGAGAAAATGGGTGCCGGGTAGAATCCATATCAGTCCACCCCTAGCAAAGGTGGACTAGGTAGTGGCATAGATCTCCCCTCTCCAGAGTTTCTGTCACAAGGTGGATCTCCTGGAAGAATGCCATCTGAATCTCTTGTGTCTTGAGGTACATTTGGACAGGGGAATTGAGTTCCCTGATGTTCCAAGTGAGTTCGTTGAAGCTAAAAGCTACATTGGACGTGTGGAAGGTCACATAGTTTGGGTTAGGGACAGCTGGCCATCACTACCCAATCCACCCCATCATGCACTTGGAATGAGAAAGCATTGAGCAACTCAGTAGTAGTGAGCACAAACAATCTTCATGAAAAACAAATCAACATGCAAATTCCTCAACAAAACCCAACAAGGACAGTCGCAATGAGGCGCTCCGCCCAAACTGTGTTAACTCATAATGAAATCTCTCATATGGTGAAGCTGGCATAAACCAAGCTCACAAGAGCAGTGAGCGGAGGAAAGAGAGCACTCAATAGCAGGGAGGCGCCCATCTGCCCCCAGAATTCCCAATGAGTCTGTAAGTGACAACAATAAAAACATGTGGTTGACAGGACCATAAGTGCTATTATGAGAGTAGTGATTATAGTAAACATTATATTTCCTGGTGACACCAAACGGAGAATATAATTCCTTAAATAATGTCATATGCAATGCCAGGAGTGATCTGAAGAAGGACAATGCTGTTTTCCGCACAATGCTGGTTTCCAGCAGGTCATTGTGTGAGGCGTTGATTGGGGTGCTGGGCCAGAGAGAGCATCATAGGCATTGATCCAGTGTCCAACCTCCAAGACTAGCCATGGCAGGACACCAGTGGATAGAGGGTGGGCAGGAACTCTTTAGTGCATAGAATTTCTAAAGGCCTTCGGGGATCACCACCATCTGGAGCCCGTCCTCAAGTTAAATTATCATTGCTGCACCCTCAATGTTTTCAAGAAAATTAATCACTATGATATTATTATGCCTGACTCTGCCTTCTTGAGCCTAAATCTTGGCTTCAATCACTTTCACGTGGTTCGCCATGTCGTCTAGTTGAGATATGTGATCCTTCATGGTAGGGGTGAGTTCAAAGATGTCAGTCTCATCTGCGTGGATTAAGTCAGCCCTTTTGTGGTGGTCGTCCCTCAAGAAAATGAGATCCACCACTAGTGAGTCAAATTTAGATTCCAGGGCTTCTTGCGTAGAGGTAATGGCTGCCATGATAATGTCAAGCTTGTCTCTGGCATATGGGCTTGTTAAGCTAATCGTGCCAGAGGTTTGTGATCGAGGGACTTGGCTCCTGGGCATAGTCAGTGGTTGAGAGCCCTGTGGTGGAGAGTTTGTGTATCCCATGGAGGTATTTGGGGGTGTGGGTGGTTGTTGCAGGGGGATGCCAAGAGAGATGGTACACAAGAGTGGTTATTCTAGTTGTCTTCATGGGGGCAGCAAAGTTTGTGTGGAGAGCATTAGTTAGGGCAAAGCCAAGGTGAAGCAGACTATACAAGGCTCTCCATTCAGGGTGGGGGGTGTGGTCACCATCTTGAACTCCACTACAATGCAGGTTAGAATACCTGTCTCTGGTTCCTCTATTCAAGGTAGTCGCACAATGGACCTGAGATGTGGAAGACATAGGGATAGTGCATCTACAGTATCCAGAGAGTATTGATGTGCTTTGCATCTCTGTGGAGGATCTGCTCAGCGGTTGGCCAGGAAAGAGATGATGGAGGGCAAAGGGTGCTTCTTGCTGGATGCAGTTGTTTGGACAGTGTCTTGCTTGGTGAAGTACAAGCAAGGGAGTGGTGGGACGCAATAAGGTCCAGTAAGTAAAGTTGAAGAAGGACGGTGTAGATATTCTGCTGTACCTGCTGTTGTGCCCCAAATTTGATATCAAGTTCAGGGTGGGTCTTGGTGACTGGGGCCTGCATTGCCTGCAGTGTCACTGACCTGCAGAGGAGGAGGGCCTTCAACCCTGGAGCTTCCTATGTAACGCTGTGGTGGTTCCTTCAGTGTAAATCAGGGGGAGGGCCAGGTCAGCCCCCACCAGGTGTAGCACCATCACAGATTGCAGTCTGGAAGGTGAGGAGCGAAGTGTTTGATAGGAGAAGTGTCCCAGCAAATTCCAGTGGCATTGAAGACCTGTGAGCCGCCGGACAGGCCATGTCCCCCTCTGCAGGTACTTGGACCCCAATACAGCTGTGCCAAGTTCATGGCCTCTCAGTGGGGCAGAGAAGGGGGTGGCAAAACCACCCCCATCTCGCTCCCACAGCCATCAACCCACTTCCCCTCACCTAGGCGGGTCCAGGTACATCAGCATAGCCCAGAGGGAGTGTAATCACAATATTGCTTCTCGGTGGAGCCACAAGATTGTCCTGTTAGTCTGCAGCCATAGTGGTCTTAGGGGTCCTCGGCTACCAATGGTGATCCACCACCACTGGGTATGTGCTCCTACACCCCTGGTCCAGCAAAAGGGGGGTCAGGACACCAGAATAAGGCAGAAGTCCCCAGAGCAGGTGAGGAAGTCAGGAGAAATGCTCACTAATGCATGGTGGCTGACTCTGCCCCTCTACCTTCATATAACTTGGGACCTTCTCTTGTCCATCCACATTTGGTCTGCCCTATAGTATTCTTAACTGTCAGCCACACCAATCTCTACCACATTGTTTCAATAAACCTGGTAGTACCTTGTTAATAAAAACTTTCCTGCTCTTATTTCACTCTTGCATCAGTGGCTGTATCTTAACTTTCTTACACCCCTGCTAAAAGGTACAGTTTGCCTGACTATATGACTGTATGTGTCCATTGAAATAACACCTACCCTTATTTAACAACAAAGGGTAAAGCTTCGTCTTGCCCTTAGTTCTCCAGCAAAATAGTTGGGAGATGGATATTAAAATCGCCCTACAATTTCAACATATCATTTATCTGATGTTTTTTGTCTTCTTTAACTTTACCATTGAGGTCTTCAATTGCAAAAAATTGGCCGGTCTTCTTGCCCTTTTGTCCTAGTGGAATATAAATATCCAAAATATGTATACCCTCCTATTTTGTTTTATATTTGATTAGCTTCTTGACTTGGATAATCAGTGGAGGACCTAGGGATCTGTGTATAGTTAGCTGCAATTTTACTGAGATGCACATCCTGAGCCCTCCATTCGGCAGGTCTTGTTTCTCATTCTTGTCTAGATTTGAAAATTGCCATACTCATCTAAGGTGACCTCAGTAAGTTTTCACTTCTCCTGAAAATAACAGATACCCACCTTGTTGACAAAATCTACACAGTCTGGATCCTCCAGATTATCTTTGTTTTGTGTCATAATTTGTATTAGATTTCACAGGAGGATTATACATGGCAACAAACCAATGACACAGCAGTACAATATGGTACATCATGGTACATAATTCCAGCCACAACATGACCTACACCTCTGAGTATTGATGGGCGGAGAGGTGTTGAAGGGGTATGCACAGGGGTGGAGAGAAGGAAGAGAATGGAGGATGAGAGGACAAGTACAGATGGGAACATCTCCCGTATCTATAGTGGGACATATGAGAACAGTTGATGGATTTTGGGCTTCTGGGTGAAGACAGCATGTTACATGGGTATTGTCTAGAAGGTGTCATCTGGTGATCACACTACTGTGGTCACAGCAGTTTATGTTTGGGCAAAAAAGGGGGGAGATTGTGTGGTGGAGAGAGTTAAACAAGCAGGGTGAGGTAGGGTGTTGAGGGGTGGAAGGCAGGAGGGGTAGGGAGGGAAGAACAGGGAGGGGCAGCCCCTGGTCTAGTCTGGGTGTGGGGTATATTGCAGATATCGGACAGTGTTGGTAGTCGGGAAGGCAAGGGAGCAGGTGCACATTGAGGAGGGCCTGGCGGTGATGCACTGCTAAAAAAGGCAGAGTGGTTTGTATCTCCACAGGAAGAGTTCAGATATCAGCTTTTGGAGAGAGGTTGATGGCCAACCTTGGTGGATAGGGGTACAAAATGGGAGGTGTCTGCCTCTGCGACTGAGAGCTGGTTGGGTGTGATCAGATAAGGGAGAGGGAGAAGGAGGTGGGCAGTAGCAAGAGGGGGAGGGGGAGAAGAAAAAAGGAAATGAGGGATGTGAGGCTGACGACAAGTGGGGGGATGGAGGGGGAAGGTGGGGAAAAGGTCAAGAGTAGGGGCTGTAGCAGGGCAGGTAAGCAATAACAAGAAGAGGAGGAAAAGGGTGGAGGAGCTGGACATCCCTCCTATCTGTGGATGGCGGGTTGATAGCTCAAGTTGCGCTGTTTATGGCCTTAGTGTACTAGTTTGTGGTCTCTCTAAGGAATGGGGCCCATGTCTGTGTAAATATCTCTGTCAAGGTCTGATTAAGCGCCTGCATTACGGTGCTGTGAGAACTGTATTACGCTACTTTGGAAATGACAAGGGAAACTACATTTCCCAGAAGCCTCGGCTGAGGCTACTTTAGGCTGCCTGACACGCTTCCTGTTGTGTGTTATTCCGGGTTCCGAGTTTGTGAGAGAGAGGAGTTCGCCTCTCGCAGCTTCGTGTGTTTACCTGGGGGCCGGGTGTTTTGGACCTGCGGCTGAAGGTAGGAGCGGTGCCCCGCCTCCGTGTTCACCGGCATTTAGCGGAGCGCTGTGGTATTCCGCCACGCGTTGCCGTCTTTATCTGCGTACAGTGAAGGAACTGTAGCGCAGTATCCTTATTTGATTATTGGAGATGCGGAGCGTGGTGGTATTCTGCCACACGTTGCCGTGTCCATGTATGAAGTATCGGAGGATATTTCTTGGCTTTTGAGGAAGGATTAAAAGAGCGGAGCGGAGTGGCATAGGCACCACACGCCGCCGTGTCTCCTTGACTTTTGTATTATTAAGTCTCTACTTCCTATCTACTGTACAGTAGGCGGTGCACGTTGGTGGTCGCAGCTACGTGGCACCAGAACAAGCTGCTTGTTTACACACATTCGTGTTTATTTGATTCCAATGCGAGCGGAGCGCCGTGGTGGTCGCAGCTACGCGTTTCCGTGAGTGATACTACTTAAGGTTTTGTGTCCTAATAGTATTAGCCTGAGACAATACTATTTAACAACCTTTCGTTCTTTCTTTTGGACTCATTCATTTCTTATCTGTGGAAATCAAACTGATTGTTTTTTCTTTGAGATTCGGCAGAGCGGAGTGCTGTGGTTCTTGCCTCCCACGCATTGCCGTGTTCTGTGTTTCTATCTTCTGTGCTGCCTCTCTTTGGTTCACCTCAGTCCTCCTCTTCATTGTGATTGGTGGGAAGCTCTCCCAGGAACCCCTTATGTTAACTTGCAGTTGCATGTAGAAGGTATGAGAGACATAGCATACCAGGTACAATTTTCACAGTTGTGTATATGATTCTTGGTCTCACTGTATTTATGTTTCGTATAGGACGAGGGTACAGGCAAAGAGGGATAACAGAGATACCTTTTCAGAATTCCTGCATTTATCCACAGGTATTCAGATTATAAAGAAACTATATGAGTGTTCATATTGAAAGAAGGAACAGTGTCCCCGCAGACCCCTCCCTTTCCTTCCCTGTTTATTATTTTGTATTTACCCCTCACCTAATGGCTCAAAACCTCTGTTGACTTTTAATCAGAGGGTTTGTGACGTTTGGAGGTGGGCTGCATGATCATCATCCGGATCCTGTGGAGCGTACCTGAAAATCTCCATCTGACCTTGTAATCCATAAATAACACTTTTGTAGGACACCGTCTGCATCATTGCCACCTTCCAGTCCTCTTGTGAGGGGGCATGACTGACCTCCGTTTCCGAAGGCTACAGAGCTTGGCTGAGGTTCACCCTCGTGGTAATTTGCACCCCCTAAGTGCGAATTAGCAATTTGAAAAACAATCATGCATTGCTTTTAAGGAATCGCAAATTTGTGATTCCTTAAAAGCAATCGCATTTTTGGAAATCGCTAAAAATAGCGAATTTCACAAAAATGCATGATGCATCCCAAAAACTTATTTAGGAATCGCAAACGGCCGAATTTACAGATTCGCACCGTTTGCACTACCTAAATAGGTTGATGCATGTGGCCCTTAGTTTTTTCGGCAAGAAGCATGCTACCCGGAAACAAGTTTATTAGTTAGTAGGTTAGTACAATTTCTTTTTTCTTTTTTCTTGTGCATTATTTGTGTTAGGTTGTGATCTTAATTTCATGCATATTTAGTAGAGTTTGGAGTAAGGATAGCATGGTAGGAATGGGCTTGAAAAGGGGAATTTGGAATAGGGATAAAATGATAGGAATTGAATCGTAAAAGGAAAGTAATACATTTTTGTTAGCAGTGCTAGTGTGTTCTTGTCATTTGAGTGGCATGGCTAAAAAGGAGTGCTGAAAGTTTGAGAAGGATGTTTGGGAATTCCTAGTAGTCAGAAAGGTTTGGAATGAGATAAATATATATATAAAATGATACTTCCCATTGCATTCCACCACTCGAGGATACAAACGTATATATGATGCTTGGTAAAGTTATGTTTGCTTGATTAAACCCCTTTATCTAAATTATATAAATACCCATATGTAGATTGAAGTGACCATATATACATGTTTTACTGTGCACATTCATCTTGCAGTACTTTTTTATTATTTCAAATAACTTTAATTAACCTATACATACATAAATATTACTAAACCACTTATTGTAGTTATTAGTGGCATGTATAGCCCTCTATATATGCACCTATATGCAGAGGGGGACAGTAATTTTGGCAGGGAGGACAGTGGATGGGCCAAACACACATATGCATTGATAAATGTGTACACACCCCTATTCACACCACTCACTCACAATAAATTCATACTTGTATACATACATGCACTCATGCATCAAACATTCAAAAACATGACACTTACCTGCTCTGGAGCTCCAGGAGAGGAAAGCCTCAGAGGTAGCAAGAGAGTTTGGACTGCTGCCTTGTCTCAATGAGGGAAAGCAGCAGTCCCTCACTCATCACATAGTGGGATATGGTTAGTAAGATATGCTGACCCTACCCCACTCCGTGATGAGGTATCACTGATTGACACTCAGCCATTGGCACTTCAGGCCTTAAAACTGTAGGCACTCAGTAATCCTCACCCTCATCATGAGGGGAATGACCTCAAGGCACTCTTGCCAGGAAGAGGGGGTCATGCTCACAGGGCTGTGAACTCGTCAGCCAGGCAAAGTTCACTTCAGCAGGCAGTAGCCTGCTCATTTAGCACATGTTTAGCTCCTGGATACCAACCCAAACAAAAAGAGTGTCTGTCAGACTGATCTTTGCTCAGCCTGACAGACACTCTTCTTCTCCAGAAAAAGAAGAGGGGGAATGACCCCTTTGCCAGTATGGACAGGTCACTGCTGCCTATATATACATAGATGTAGCAATTTTGACATGATCTTGTGTACAAATGTATCTTTTGGTCTAATACACAGTTTTTTACTTATACAAATGTATCTACTTATAACCGGAGGCATAGTTTGAGGTACAATGAGGTGCACTTGTATAAAAACAGCTCTTTTCCATTTTCTTTTTTTACAGAGTTTTATATAGCGTGAACTTGACCTGGGTCAAGTCACGAGGAGATTAAGTGATTTGCCTAGAATTACAGGATGATCAGCATCATTGCCGAGACTAGAACCCCGTTCCCCAGATTCCAGTCCGACTGCTCTAATCGTAAGGCCAAATCCTCTCCTTTATGACAATCATAGGTTGTCGTGTCTGAGTAAATTGTTATGGTATATTCTTGATGTGACTATAGTCGCCATGTGTGAAAAAGCCAGCTCTTGACTAATCCTCTGAAGTGGAGATGGTTTTCTGTGGTTCCTATGTTTCAGAGTAGGGAATTCCATTTTGTGGCAGCTTGAACAGAGAAATATGTTCCACCCATGTTTTCTTTTCTTGTTTGTAGGAATTATGAGGCAGGGAGCCATTATTGAGTATAGGTTCCTTTGTTGTATGAATTTGTTGGTTGTGAGAGTGGCAATGTGTCATGTATTGCTTTGTTTGTGGTACAAAGTAGCTTGAAGGAGTATCTTCTTGCAACCGATAACCAGTATACCACCCTCAAAGCAGGGCAGATGTGTGCTTTTGTCTTTACATATAGTAGTAGTCTAGTTGCAGTGTTTGGAATTCTTTGTATTCTTCTCATGGTTGACTAGGTTGAGCCATGATACAGAATGTTAGCATAGTCCAGTTTTGATAGGACAAGAAAGATGGTAGCTTGAACCTTGTGTGGGGATTCTAGGTGCGGGCAGATGCATTTCAGTGTTTTGTTGCTAGAAAACTTGACTTGTCTACCTTATCCACTTGTGGATTCATTGACAGTTTAACATCCGTGGCAATTCCAAGGTGTTTTAATTCCTTAGATATTTATTAAGGTGATCCCAAATCATCAGGTGTGTTCGACTTTGCACTTTCCGGGGGTGGGGGTGGGTGTACAGGGGGCACCGACTCAAACTCCTCTAATGCGGACAGAATAGTTCTACCACAAGTTACTCCGGAGTCTGCGGAAGAGATCATATAGAGAAGGTCACACTATGGAGCAGACTTGGTCGCATGTCCTGGGCCTCTGGAGCCAGTGGGGCCAGGAAGAAGTACTGAGATAAAATTGGTCAAGGTTGATTTTCGAGTTGTTTGGGGACTGGCACATTCCCTGACAGTCTATACAATTACACGAGGCAATGAACTATGCCACGACCCCCTGTATGACCTCACCACAGCTGGTTTAGAACTTGATTGACTATTAAAGTTACATGGAGGGTTTGGACGGGTGGCCGTTGTTGCAATGTTCTGGGGTTTGGTGAGTTTGCCCATGTTGGGATTTCCTTTGTTTTATTTTTCCCTTTGTTTTCTTTCTGTCTAAGCCCTGCCCTGTCCAAAATGCGGTGCCTGAAATGCCTTCCTGGCCTGGGGGGTTGAGGGGGATGGACTAACTAGTTTGGGAGGTCAGTACCCTACCAGACATTAAAACTACTTAAGTGGAACATTAGGGGGATGGGGTCAATGGCTAAATGCCACAAAATACACAACTATCTCATGAGGAGGAGGGTGTAGATAGCCTTTTTGCAGGAAACACACCTGCCCCAAGCAGGTGTGGACAGACTTCGCAGAAGGTGGAGGGCAGGTTTATGCTACGTCCTCTTCGGCATATGCCCGCAGAGTGTTAATCTGGATCAGAGCGGGAGTACCCTTTGAATTATTGTGGTCTGACATTGACAAGGAGGGCAGGGCTGTCTTTCTCCTGTAGAGGTTACATGGGCGGGAGGGAACGTTGGGTTCTGTCTATGCTCCTAATCAGGACCAACTGGCCTACACGGCTAGTCTTTCCGCACGTATTGCAAATATGATTGTGGACCCCGTATTGTTAGGAGGAGAATTTAACGGAGTAATGGACATGGATGTGGATTGGTCCCAACCTCCCCTACCTTGGGCTTAGACCTGACGGGTGGCAGCTGGGCTGCGGGACTAGATGTCTTATTGGGGATTGTGTGATGTCTGGAGGACTCAGTATGGAAACGCGTGGGATTTTTATTTTTATTCCCCACTGCACCACCTCCACACTGCTAGACGCTTTTTGGTGCTCCCCTTCCCTCAGAGACTCTATCACACACTCAGAGTATTTGGGACGAACCCTATCTGACCACAGTCCATTATTGCTGGTATACTGTCCTTTAGTTGTTAGAACCCTCATACCTACATGGTGCCTTAATTTGCATATCTAGAAGATGTGCAGTTTGCAACCGCCTTACAAATCCTTGTCAGTGACTACTTTGTTAATAATGAGTGATCTGCTTCTTCTGTTTGTCTGGAGTGGGAGGCATTCAAGAAGTGGTGAGGGTGCATTGCATGGGATGCTGTGTGGGGGTGCATTGGATACTTCATAGTGAATTATTAGCTATAGAGGTTGAGATGCGGCAACTGGATGGCGAACATAAAACCCTTGGAACCAAGGGTCAAGAGACTGGCTTTTCAGTGACTAGTATTCACAACACTCGCTGGAATTGGAACCACGATGTTTTTGGAAGTAAGAAAAGGATTTTCTTTCTTGTGTCCCTTCACTCATCAGGGTTTTCCCACGGTGACATGCTTCATCATTGGGGCCATCCCAGCCCTCTACCGACTGAGGCGTGCTGCGACTTGCGAACTACGTAGGAGCACTTTAAGTGATGGACTATGTGTGGTGCTAAAGGTGTTGTGAAGTGGAGTGGTATTATTTAAGTGGGTTACAACTATATTCCTAGTGAGCTGCAAATGATTTATACCTACCCCTGGGGAGTACATTAAAAACAGGGTAGAATGCTAGGGATCCTACTGGCAATGAGTTAGGTGTACTTAGCAATTTCTGTCAACATGTTTCGAACGTCCCCATGCTCTTCTTCTGGACTACACAGGGACCAGCCCTGTGTTCGCCACTCCTAAACGTGCTCAAGTGAGATTAATGTAAAAAAACAGATTACATTAAATGCTGCAATAATAAGGCCAGAGGACCCAGTATACAAAAAGGGTTTTAGCTACATAGCGACAAAATGTAGTAGAGACCTTATGGTCCATACAGTGGAAACGGCTAAAAGAATATGTCAAAAAGAACAGGAGGAAATCAAGGCTTTAAATAAGGCTATAGAAGATAACCACACAGTGACTGAAGCAAAAGCGTTACTAGAAAAAATTGACAAAGAGATTGCGACTTTTAGGGACAACACCATCAATTTCAGGTCTAACAAATTTGAGAAAGATGTTAAGTCTTTTAAAATAGAGACAGTTTACCCCTATCTAAAAGAGGACTACTATACACAAATAGAATCAAGACAAGTTTTATCCCAATACCAGGGGAGGTCCAAAAATAGATTCGTAACGTTCTCAGAAAGTTCATCATCATCAGAAAAATCTGTTTTAGAATTAGGCCTGAAATTTGTGCCAACAACCAGCACAGATTTAACCGATTTAAAAATTGAAGCCTTAGAATTTTGCCGCAAACTGAGACTGAAGGCATTTTTCCACAACAAAGAAGATACCAGAGTAATGGAACCCTCGAACCTCTCTAACAAATCCACATTCATTCCTCCAACATACACAATACCCAAGGAAATAATAGCCTTCGAACAGACAGTTCTTTCCTCCATCACACAGTTGGGTAAACAAAAGATGTTTCTGAAGAGAAACATCACCAGACAACAACAAACAGCACTAAACAATCTTCACAACGATGAATCGATAGTTGTAAAACCCGCAGACAAGGGGGGCGCCTTGGTGGTCTGGGCTAGGGATAAGTACATCGCAGAAGCCAACAGTCAAATTAAAAATACTGAGTGGTACAGAGAACTAAAAGAAGACCCAACTCCACAATAAAAGTAGAAATTCAGACTAAACTAAAAGAGGGACGTGACAAAGGAATACTAGGAGTTAAAGAATTTGAATATCTAGACAAAAAAAGTCCACGCATTACAGTCATTTATTTTCTATCAAAAATACATAAGAACTTGACTGAGCCACCCGGAAGACCTATTGTCTCCGGGTGTGACTCAATATTAGAACCACTGGCCAAATATGTGGATGTTTTTTTAAAACCTTTCATGCCTGAAGTTGCATCATACCTCAAAGATACCATGGACTTTATCAATAGAGTTGAGGGTGTCCCATTTGATGACAGTCACGAACTCATGGTATCCTTTGATGTCACCTCCCTATATACCCAAATCCCGCAAGAAGAAGGACTAGAAGCAGTGGAATATTATTTGGAGACACGACCCAGACCACAAAGAGTCCCCACTTATTTCATTCTTGACCTAGCGAGGATAGCCCTCAAAAGAAACTATTTTCGGTTCATGGACGCGTTCTACGTGCAGGTGAAGGGGACCGCCATGGGGTGTCCTTATGCCCCGGAAATGGCGGTCCTCTTCATGGCCCTGTATGAGTAGCGCTTCATTTATCGAAACAACCCATACAGACAAAATATAACAACATTGTATCGCTACATAGATGATATCTGGTGTCAATGGAATGGGTCTGAAGAAATGCTTGCCCAATTCCATCAGTGGCTGACCAGCAGACATCCTGACATCAAATTCACAATAACTCACAGCATAACATCTCTTACCTTTTTAGATGTTGTAGTTTTCCCACAAGAAAGCAAATTGACCACCACGTTACACCGCAAAATCACGGACAAAAACACCATGCTTCATTATGAAAGCTGCCATCCGAAAAGCCTCAAAGCCAACCTCCCATATGGCCAAATGTTGAGAATTAGAAGAAACTGCTCCCGGAAAGAAGACTTCACTGCACACTCTCAAATACTAAGCGACCAACTAAGTAAGAGAGGCTATCCCACGAAACTGCTAAAACATTCCATCACACGGGCCTGGCACACGCCACGAGAGGAACTGCGCAAGAAAAAGGAGAATAAGCCAGTTGAGAGGCCAGTCTGTGTAACAACATTCGGGCCATATACAAATAAACTGAAGGCAATTATTTTAAAAAATTGGCACCTGATCTCCAATTCAGAAGTTCCAATGGAAAAACCATTGTTCACACTAAAGAAAAACAAAAGCATTGCACAATATGTTGTGAGAGCAGACTTGGGAGTAAGCCAGGCTAAATCAGATTTACGCACTTTATGGAAGCTACAACCAGTAAAAGGCCATCATAAATGTGGCTCCTGCGTGTCTTGTGCCAACACGATAGAAGGGGAGGAATTCCAGTTCAATACATCAAAATGGCTTCATAAAGAATTCACTAATTGCAAAACAAGCAATGTAATATACGCAATTATGTGTCCGTGTCCCAAATTGTAAATTGGGAAAACTACTCAACGAGTAAATCAGCGAGTGGCGCAACACCGATCCAGAATCAGACACAAGGTGTTGACTGCCCCTATGGTACAACACTTTGTAGAGTATAAACATACCGAGACAGACTTCAAATGGACAGTGCTATCCGCAATAAAAGTTTCCCCCCCGAGGAGGAAATGTCGATGCCATGTTGATAAAAAAAGAGGCATACTTAATCCTCAAATTTAACTGTGTGGTGGATGGAATGAACAAAATGTCCGAACTGCAACGATCCAATTACTGAGCCCTCTGCCCCCCACCACCTCCTCGTAAAACACAGTGCCAGCCATCACTCATAATATAACTTGATCCAACTCTTTATAATTCAGTTGTTAAAACTCAGTATCAAACTTGAAAGACATTTAAGACTACAAGTTCCATCATGCTCAGCAGCGTACATAAAGGTCAATCCAGTTACGGGGGAACGTTTGACAACATCAGTTGACTCGCGGTAATCGAAACGCCAGTCATGCGGCGACACGGAGAAAATCACAGTGGACCTTTTAAGAGTTAAAAGAGGTAAGAATTTAGAACAAACGCGCCAAACATAACCGAGCAGTATCACAGCTCCAGCTAAAATATACTAAACGGCAAGTTTTAACCTTTCAGGGACCCCCGTTAATTTGAAGAAAATACAGCAAAGCAGAGCCGCACGTACAGAATACACTTTTCCTGTCTACAAGTAAGTTCAAACGTGGTAGACTAATGAATTAAAACACATAGCCACACTCATTTAATGACTGAGCGCTTTCTCAAACCCAACAGCATTTAGCATCCGGGAACCAATAGGAACCATACACCGCAAATGCACCTTCAGAGAATCGCAAAACCTTGATCAAGTAAGTGCTGGCACCTCCATAAAAAGACAGATGAATGTTACCGATTGTGTAGTATAAAACTCCCACATATGGTGAGAACGTTGTCAGTATGCCATCTTTTGATTTATTGTCCAGGCAATGGCGAAATTGAAGGACAAACAGACGCCCTATGCATGAAAGTGACAGAGAACGAACGTTTTTGAAAGATGAGGTAACTCCCTCCATTCTTTTTTTCTAAACAGCTCAAGAGTCAAACAATTTAGAGAATAAGAGAAGCTAAATATTCCCAAATTTTACACCATAGGTACACAGCTCAGCCCTGAGGAAGAACCCTGTTAACCGAATAAAGGGTTTGGAAACACGTCGGCTGTTCAGCTGTTTCAAGGGAACCCACACCTTGGCGGTTTGGATTAGAATATCCACGTTCACAATTAGGGTGATTTAAGTAAAATTTAGGAACTAAAAAAATCCAAAGGCCCAATGTGTTTAGTTCTATTAACTGTGTACACTGTGTCGTTAGGACTATTAGAGAAACAAGTATAGGTGTACCAAATTGAGTTGCTCTATTATTGTAATTGTGTTTAATCCATATGTTTAACTGTCATTGAATGTTAATATTTATGTACTTATAGAGTATCACATATATGATTTATGTCCGTTTAAACTGCTTCAATTGTTTTAGGTTTGTTAAAGCCTCTGACGCTTGTGAAAAATGTAAATAATTTGAATTGCAAAAGAAATGTATGAATTAATACAAGAGCCTTCCGAATCTGTCAAATGAAGGTACAGAGCCGCTAAATAAAGAGCAGTCGTGAACCAAATTGGAGCCCTGGCACCCTTTTTCTGTTATAACGCAATAATAAGGCCGGCATTAACACATACGCAAAATAATGGTCACGTAGTATCTGTAAGTAAAAAGAAGAAAACACTTATATGGTTAAGGGGGTGCATGGTCCCTGATGGTATTCGCATCTTTAATACATACACCAGACACAGATCGTAGGAATGACTGTGCCTGTGTCCATACTAAAATATAAGAAAAGCCAAATGGCGTGAGATTAAAAACCGCTTGTCACTAAATACTATCATTAACACTCAGTGGTTAAACCCACACATACTACATGGAAAAAGACAGACCATTACATACATGTATAGGTACCTAACTTTGCCCCATGGAATGCGGAGTGTTGCTCGTATCCCTTCCAATCTGGGGAAAGATTGAGGGAAAAAAGGTTGCAGTTTTAGTATTCGGCAATGTTATGATGCAGGAATGCCAAGATGTTGGTGGCTGGTTGCGCTGCTAAAAATCAAAAGGGGACCACTGCAGTCTGCTGTTGGTCAGGGCCTGTGGGGAGAGAAGGTACTTACTCACTTACTTGGATTTCGGGATAACAAGGCTGAATCACTTACGCTGCAACCTCCGGACCGCATATTGAAGAGTGTGCATCCGGCGGTTGTTTAGATGCTGATATTTCCGCATTGTCACTGCGGTGTGCATGAACCGTGCATAGCTCGTCTTTCTCGGCTTGGCAAACTTGGCGGCCATCTTGGGGGAATGTTTTGCCAACTTTCAAAAATCATAAAAAACATGAAAAAGGCTCGTTTATCACAGATTTTATTTTTCTAGTTATCCGCCTGATACTATAGTCACGAAAAAGTAATATTACTCTATTTTGGGGAAAAAATGCAGATATTTCCGCATTGACACCGCGGTCAGCGTGGACAGTGTGTAGCTCGTCTATGTCGGCTAGACAAATGTTGGCGGCCATCTTGGGGGAATGTTTTGCCATCTTTCAAAAACCAATTAGAACATGTATAAAGCTTGTTTTCCACAGATTCTTATTTTCTAGTGATCCGCCTGATCATATCATCCTGATAAAGTAATTTACACTTTTTTGGGGTTAAAAAGAGACTCTAAGGCATATTAGGGCATAGGCCATTATTTACCAATTAATAAAGGAAGTTGGTGTTCTTCACATCCAAAAAAGGAAGAAGAAGAATTAGGATGTTGGTAAAGATGTGGTGGTGGTCAATTAGAGGTATGTCTATTTTTACCTAAGTTCTCAGGATTGTCTGCACATAAAAACTATATACCTTAATATGTACTAGAAAAAATGCATTTTCATTGTATTTGTTATTTAAAAGGAAGTTTACTCTCGCAGACAACAGCGCTGCAATGCTGGAAACATTGCATCAAGAACTGTACTGATATCGCAAAATATTCACTGGAGCTGCCGTTGGTGGGCTTACTGTTTGGTGAACCACAACAGATTGTAACTCTAGAGCAGATGGCACCCTGGGCGGTGGTGGGTCTTGAAAATGGGGGGGACTGCTGCCACGAGAAGCACATGCTTCCCTTCTGGTAATTGGTGGAGGGTTGCGGTCTGCCTGCGGGCATGGTGTACTGCACTCACTGATTACCTTGGGCACTGCTGGGCACCAAATCAAGTGATTCTATTCGTGCCTGTGCAATGCCTCACTGGCCCCCCTGATGCAGCTCCTGGGACCATGTGAAAGGAATCTGGGTAGGGACTTCACAGATGTAGAGTGGAGAAGCGTCTTAGAATCCCTCAAGAAAATATCTCACAACACACGAATGAAGTACATTCAGTTTAACTGTTTGCACATGACTTACTTGACACCACATAGGACCTTTGTTGCCTTTGGGGGAGAACTGCGGCGATGTCCACGATGCCCCATGGAAGATGTAGACTATCTGCAAATGACCAGGGAATGTGAGATTACGCAGGTCTTTGGCAGGAGGTTCTCTTCCAATTTAATAACACTTTTGGGCAAGCTTTAAATCACACTGCAGCAATCTTCTTGCTCGGACTCCTCCCTAGATCCCCCAAACGTGAGGTAGGGAATAGGTTCATTGATCCGGTACTTGCATTGGCAAGAAGGCGCATAGCAAACATGGGGCCACAGGTAACTGTGTGGCAGAGGGAAGTGACCGGCTGGGCCGGAGCGGAAGAATGAGCACTGTGTGGAGAATAATTTAGGGGGTTGCGCCGGCTCCCCATGGCTGAACAATGAAGGGATGTTTTTCAGGGATGGGAACGTCCGAGCACCCCAGATAGTACTGAGGGGAAAGGGGAATCCCCCCATCCGCACAGCTTAGCATAAAGCAGTGAATTGAGCATGTCAGATGGTGATTGGTTACAGGACTGGGTTTTCCTGTGGGCCCCCCTGTATACAGGTGAATTATGCTGGGTGTTGGCTGGGACTACATCTGAGGCATTATTGGATACGTGCGTCCGCCCTGCGGTCATTGGGTCTTTCATGTTTCTCTCCCTCCCTTCATTGGTCCCTCGTCTTTGCTTGTCTCCCTTGAGTCCCCCTGTGACCACTCTCACCTGTTTTTTTTATAATATGTAAGTAGTTCTATTCAGGGACAGAGCTGCAAAGGACCTTGGAAGGCAGACTGAAACTTTGCTTTTTGTTTTTTCATGCCTTTTTTGATAAAATTTATGTATATATGTTGTTAAGAGGGCATGGCACTGCACACACAGGCATAGATAACCCCAGGGGCGAATGTAAACATGCCATTTAATGTATTCATATGGGATTGGGGGATGGTTATTCAAAAGATAGACTCTGTAATGATAGGAAAGTTACAATTTTAATTGGTGGGAACTGGTAGTGTCCCCACCTGAAAATACACATGGAACACGGGGGGTTTAACGAATATACTCAACACTGTGTTATTCCCCTTGTATGAAAGTTTATGTGTATCACGAATGAGCGATAATTGTACGCCAACAACTGTTTAACAAAATGCCAAAAAAAATGGGTACTGTAAGCATCATGAAGGGATGTCTGGAAGTAATGAAAAGATATCTGTAGCTGAGATAGTCAGTTGGGAGAATGAGAGGTATCTAAAATGGTGGGCAAGATGTTGTTCTTGAAAAAGCAGATAACTGATTGGCTGTTCATTAACACTATACACTGAAAAATAGGATGCATGTTAATTTGCTAAAAAAGCATGTTTTTTATTGGTTATTAAAAAATGTTTGAAAGGTACAGTAAATAGGATTAGGTAATATTTTGCAAAAGGCAAATCACATCTGCTAATTGTGATTCTCCTATTACCATGACCAGAGAATCTGGATTTCATTAAAGACACGGAGGCTAACATTATGCATACAACTTTTAATGCAGTTCCAAGCATAGCCGCATATGTCACAAAGCAAAGTTCCAACTTAGAATACAAAGAACCAACAATAGCAAGTATCACTAGGCAATCAGCCTCTTTTAAGTGTGGTGACAAAGGAAAAGAAAAGTCCAATAAACTCCAGAGTAACATCAAAATTGAAGAAAGAATACATCGAAAACATCATCCATCCACAACTGATCCAAAAGATGGAAGATTCATCTAGAAAGATTATCTGTAAAGAAAAGAAAGGATGTTAATAAATCCTAACATTATGAAAGCACAATTCTGCGAAAGGAAAGAATGTCAGCAAAAAATAAATAAGCATATAACCAAGAATATCAGGAAAAAATAAATAAGCATATAACCAACTTTTCCTGTAAAGAAAAGAGCATATAAAATCAACTAGTCAACCACCCAGGGAAAGGGTGGGAGGGATAATGTTAGCCTCCGTGTCTTTAATGAAATATAGATTATCTGGTCATGGTAAAAGGAGAATCGCAATTTCATTACAAGACCGGAGGCTACCATTATGCATGTTGGTAGCCATGTAACACAACATCAGACATATGAGATACAGGTTTGCAATAATGGTGAGCAAAGGTTCTAGAATTAAACCAATACCTTAGGGAAGCAATAAAGGATTTTGCGATCACGTCAATATGGGAAACCAATATAATCAAGTCCTCTTTCAAGAAAATATTTAATAAAACTGCAAACCATTTATCCATTTTAAACGATAAAGCAATCCTCACCAAAAGAAAACACGCATGGACGGTAATTAATGGATACAAAAATAAGGAAATCCAACAATACCTGGTTACACCATGGACAGAACAAAACAAACAGGCCCTCCTTAAAGCCACCTTTGGAACAATGCCAGGCCTGTGCCACCTTCCCTCATGGGAAAGACCGGAATCCCAAATGACATGCAGACTGTGCAATAATGGTGAGGAGGATATGCTTCACCTTCTCTGCACCTGCCTTATGCTTTTACAGGAGAGAAAATCTCTACTAAAGCTTCCCTTCAAAGTACGTGACATAAGGACACGTAGGCAGGCCTTGATTAATTGTATGAACTCGAACGACATTATTTTAAATGCTATCTTTGTAAAGTTTTTAATGATAGTCAAAAGGAAATTAGAACTTATATCTACTTTATAAACTTAATGTTCTATAATTTTGATGTAATGATATTTTAAGTATTTTTTATTGAGAAAGCATCTTTTTTAGCCTTTGTCTGAGATGTGTAATATTGTAAGATTTTAAATAATCATCACAATAAACTATTTACTTACTTAATATAACCAAGAATGTCAGGAAAAAATAAATAAGCATATAACCAACTTTTCCTGTAAAGAAAAGAGCATATAAAATCAACTAGTCAACCACCCAGGGAAAGGGTGGGAGGGATAATGTTAGCCTCCGTGTCTTTAATGAAATCAGGATTCTCTGGTCATGGTAATAGGAGAATCGCAATTTCATTACAAGACTGGAGGCTACCATTATGCATGTTGGTAGCCATGTAACACAACATCAGACATATGAGATACAGGTTTGCAATAATGGTGAGCAAAGGTTCTAGAATTAGACCAATCAGCTGCTTTAAGAATATCATCTAACTTACCACCTGACCAGAAAGACTTACTGGCCATTGCGCCTCTAATAGAATGCGGCTTAAAAATATTCAGATCAATTCCAGCAAGCTTCATGACTGTCTTAACCCATCTAGCAATAGAGGGTGGAGAAATTCCTCTGTGGGGTTTAACAAAAGAAATGAGTAGTTGAGAAACGTCCAAAGGACGAAGAGAATTCATTCTAATGTCATATTCTTTCATACATTGAACAACACAGAGTTTAGTACATCTATCAAAGCGAGGATAGAAAATAGAATCAGACATAGTCTTAGTTCTTCTATGTATTTCGAATTTAACTCCGAACATATCATAAGATCAGTAAGAAATATCGAGAGCTTTAACATCAGAGACTCTCCTGCATGAAATTAAACAAAGAAGAGTAGCTAGTTTAATTGATAGATTCTTCCTACTAAGAAGAGAATTAACAGGCCAACTGCAGAAAAGCTGGAGAATTAAATTAACATCCCATAGAGATTGATATCTAGGTTGAGGAAGTCTAATACTCTTAAGAATTCTGCAAATAATAGGATTTTTACCTACCGTTTTATTGTTAATTAGAGAGTGTCCAGCAGAAATAGCAGATCTAAAACAATTGAGAGATCTGTAACTTAATCCTCTATCGAATTGTTCTCCGAGAAAATTGACTATATCAACAATAGGTGCCTCCACGGGATCCAAGTCCCTTTCCAAGCACCAACGCAACCAGACTTTCCAAATGTTGTTGTACCTGTAATGAGTCCCAGGGGCCCACGACTCTCCAAGGAGAGTTGAAGCTGTTGACGAAAGTCTTGCGAGATCGTTAGATCTCCTGACACCTTCCAGGCAAGAAGGTTCAAATTCCCTGTCTGTATAAGAGGGTGAATATGACCGTCTACGTCTGTGAGAAGATCTCTCAGAGGAGGAATTAGGAACGGAAAATCGTAAGTTAGTTCCAGAACTGTTGGGAACCACGCTTGAGATGGCCAGAAGGGAGTTATTAGGACAATTGAGGATTGTTCTTGTCTCAGTTTCTGAAAAAGCCTCTGAATCATTGCGAATGGAGGGAAGGCATAAGCGTTGATCCCTTTCCAAGATTGGAGAAAAGCATTCACTGCTAGAGCACCAGGATCGGGCATCCAGCTGAAATAGGACACCAATTGGGTAGTTAACCTGCTTGCAAATAGGTCTATTTGAAAAGGGCCCCAGAAATGATTGAGCGAGTTGAAAACAGAAGTGTTGAGCTTCCAGTCGCTGTAATCCAAGATGAATCTTGAATTCCAATCTGCGCAAAGATTGGATTTCCCGAGAGGGTATTCTGCTCTGAGAGAGATTCTGTGTTCTAGGCAGAAAAACCAAAGCTTCTTTGCTAGATTGGAGAGGTCTTCTGACTTGGTCCCTCCTAAGTGGATTATGTACGCTACAGCAGACATGTTGTCCATTTTTAGTATAACCGACCTTCCTTGAAGAAATCGTTTGAAGCTCATTAGAGCATAATGACCGGCAGTTAATTCTAGATAATTGATGTGGTGCAGGGACTCTTCTGGCGACCAAATTCCTCCCGTATTCTGGTTCTGAAGACAAGCATCCCAGTCATGAAGGCCGGCATCTGATTCTAGAATAAAATTTGGTGCTGAACCAAAAATCGCTCTCCTATTCCATGCATCTAGATTGTCTAACCACCAAGTTAGTTCTAAGATCGCTTCTTGGTTTAAGGAAATACGGTCTCCGTACCAAAGGCCCGGCCTGAGTGCCCTTGCTTTTATTCTCTGAAGGGCTCGATAATTCAGTGGTCCCGGAAAAATGGCCTGAATGGAAGAAGATAGAAGGCCTAAAAGTCTGGCTAGTTCTCTCAGGGAGAGATTTTCTTGTTTCAATACATGTCTTATCTCCTTTCTGATTTTGGTAATCTTCTTGGGAGGGAGAAGGAGAAGACATTTTGCTGTGTCTACTGTGAAACCCAGGAACTCCATCTTCTACTAGAACTAGAATGTATTTTTCTCTGTTTATGATAAAACCCAGATTTTCTAAAAGGTCCATAACTGTCTTGAGATCTTTGATGATCTGAGTATAATTTTGAGAAAGAATCAGGATGTCGTCTAAGTAAATGATGAGACGAATCCCTTTTTCTCTTATACATGAGACAACTGTTCTCAATAACTTGGTGAAACACCATGGGGCAGAGGAGAGGCCGAAAGGCAGAGCCAGAAATTGAAAGAGATGGTTTTTCCAAAGGAACTGAAGAAAGGGTTGATGTTCCTTTGCCATGGGAATTGTAAAGTAGGCGTCCTTCAGGTCCAATTTGACCAACCAGTCGCCTTCTAGTAAGAGGTCTCTTAGAAGATATATGCCCTCCATCTTGAAATGCCGATAGACAAGGACTTTGTTAAGTTCCCTGAGATTCAATACCGGTCTCCAACCCTTGTCTTTCTTTTCCACAAGGAATAAGGTACTTATGAATTTCATGAATTCCATAGGAACTTCTAAAATTGCCCCTTTTTTTAGCATTGAGGAAATTTCCTCTTCTATAATTTTTTCTTGATCTAGTGTGAGGGGAATCGGTCTTGGATAAGAGTTCTGGAAGGGAATCTGGATGAAATCTATTGAGAAACCAAGAACGGTGTCTAGAACCCAAGGGTCTTGTGTAATATTTCTCCAATTGTTGTAAAAGAACTTAGTCTCCCACCCACTTTTAGATTGGAAGAAAGGGGAGGGGAAGGAGTACTCACTTTGAGGGGTAGATTCGGCAGATGCTCCTCTGGCTTGGAATCCTCTGGAGCGGAAACCTCTTCCTCTGGGTGGATAGAACTGTGGCTGGTTGGATGGTTGGTAACCTCTACCAAAATTTCCTCTGTTTTTTGGGAAGGGCGTCGATTAAAGCAGCCGGAAGATTGACCCCTTCTGCCGACCCTTCCAAAAAGGTTACTGTTGTAATTGAAAACTTTTTTCATGTTTTGGTGCGCTTTATTCAAGGCTGTAAAGGTCGATACATATTTACCCAGACTTCTTATTAAATCTTCTCCAAAAAGTAAACCTTTTTGATTGATGGAGGTTTCTTTTTCAGCCATGTCGGTTAGTTTGGGGCTGATTTTAGTAAGAACCACTCTTCTTCTTTCGCAATTAAGTCCTGCATTTGCATTTCCTATAAGGACTAGAGCCCTTTGACTCCATCCGCAAATGGAGTGTGTATCAAGAGGGCAACCATTAAGGTAACTCTCCTCAGCTGCATCAATTATTTTTGTTAGAGGACCTAGGATGACTTTATCCTGTCAAATCTTAAGTGATCTTTCCAAGCCTTTGCATGGGTCTCTTCCTAATTTAAAAAGATAGGTAATCAATTCCGAGTCAAGGTTCGGAGTTTGACATACTTTACCTTCAATAGAAAGTCTGTTACATTCCGCTCTCAAGAGATTGCGAGTCTCTCTCTCTAACGGGTTCCTAATCCATTTGGTTATGAATTTGGATACGTGCTCATGTGGGGTCCACTCAGAGCTCCTAGGGTGTTTAATATTAAAGGGGGAGAGCATTTCCTCTCCCAAAGGATCCAAAATATTATCTTTTGAAGATGAAGGACCATCAATTTCATTTGAGAGAAAGGGTTCAATATCTTGATCGTCCTCATCAAGATCAAGAATATATTTGTCAGGAAATTCTGAGCCATCACCATTGTCTAGAGCACTTTGATTTATTGTGCCACGGGGGTCACCCATCAAATTTGTTTCGCTAAGGACACCTTTCCAGTTTGTGCCGCGAGGGACACCTGTGGCAAATGAGGTGCGAGGACCTCCTGTTAAACTTGAGGTACTAGGACCTCCCGTGCTCTCTGGGGTATAATCTATGTTTTTACTTTTTTTAAGCCTCTTACCCCTTTCTTGCATTATAACATTAACCTTTTCCAGATCCGAAAGATCATCATTATCATGGATCAAGGATCTCTTGGATGACATAACTTGAGATAAGGTAGAGAACATACAAGATCTCATCTCCTTATGTATCAGTTTTTTGATGGCATCATCATTAAAATTTAATTCAATAGTGTTACTATGGAATGAATATGAATCTGAGTCAGACATGATTCTAAAATAAATATTATTAAAGTCTGAGCTCGTTTTTTTAAAATATATTTTATGATGTCTTTTCTAATAAATTGTAAATAATCACCTTTTCTTTTATTAACCAAAGGTTTTTCAAATAAAAACAGCTATATTTGACTAAATAGTAATATTGGAAGTGGGTGTGGGGTAGGCAATATCCCAAAAGCAGTAAATAAGGCCAAAAAACGCAAGCGTGTTTAACAAGGACTATTTGGAGGCACGAGCGGAGATAAAATCCGTTGCTCGGCTCCTGACAGCTGTTTACATTGATGGCAGTGTAGGAAAGTACCTTGGCAGCCAGCGCATGTAGCGCGTGTGTTGCCAAGGGTCATTTCTCAAACCCTTATTGATTGTGAAGTTTGAGCTTCGGGATGCGCTTATGAAGCCTCGCTCCGCAGCGTTGGAGACTAAAATTCAATAACGATGGGATTCCAATGAGGCTGACGTTCAAGTACATAAAACGGGTCAGTGCGTGTTTGCTTAAAACGCGTGTGAAAATAGAAGGGGAAAAACGAGCGAACTCGAAGGGGTTCAAATAATCGTTATGAAATACATTACGAGCAAGTGAAATAAAGCAGAATCCAACCTCCGTAAATTGGAGGTTGGTAATCCGAGCACAAGGAGTCTAAAGGTGGAAATAAACCTTAACCAAATCAAAGAGATAATACTTACACTGTAAAAGCAGTATATCTAAACTCCTAATGCTGTAGGGATAAGAGTGGGGTTACTCACAGTAAGATATTAGAAAATCTAAAACAATTAACATTGCGCTAATACTTTTAACAGACTCTAAATTACAAGGTTTATCAGGAGGTAAAAAGAAGTTGACTTATCTTGCTTGGAGCCGCATTTAAAAGAGGCTGATTGCCTAGTGATACTTGCTATTGTTGGTTCTTTGTATTCTAAGTTGGAACTTTGCTTTGTGACATATGCGGCTATGCTTAGAACTGCATTAAAAGTTGTATGCATAATGGTAGCCTCCGGTCTTGTAATGAAATTGCATTTGCAAGCTGCTGTGCTTAGCTTGAAAATATGTTAAACCTGTGACCTGCCAGTTCAGTGAATGTTGCAGAAAGTGTTACTATGGAAACTGAGATTAGACAGAATGGGTGAAGGGTTAAAATTCGCTGTGGTTTAAAATATGAAATTGTACATTATATAAGTGATATCTTATTAAAGTAAGATTTCCCAAATCACTAGTATATTTAGAAGTGGTTTGTTCTTAAAAAATAATGTTAGTATTATTACTATTAGGTTTTTGAACTCCTGTATGGATTCAACGTTCCATAGCGATGCTTTACTGAGGTAACACAGTGGAGTCTCAAAATTACTGAACCAATTTGGGCAGTTTTAGAAGTTTTAGAAGTCAGTTGGTAAGGGTTAATATGTCTAACCAATAGAAATGTTTCACAATTTGAAAATATTTAGAAAGGATTGTGATTTGTTACTTACATTTATTTGTGTGGAGAAAGAGAGGGAAAGTTAGCCATTACTGGGTTTACCTTGCTGAGAGTGGTGCATTACATTGATTGTGTGCATAAAAAAATCTTTTTATGAGTTTCTGATATTTCATATTCTACAATACTATTTGAAAGATGAGTTACAACTTTGTGAGATGTTATATGTATTAGCTTTATTTTAAATTAAAAAAACGTATTCAAGAAATGCGATGTTTGAAAAATCCATTATATGTAGGGATGTGTATTGTACTTTTTTATTGAACTTGAATGATCATTGGAATAGATTGTGTATAGTAATATGTGTATATTGAAAGATGGATTAGCAATTAAATTAGTTTGCGTTAGTGTGTGGAAATGTACAATTGAAGAACACCACATAATTTTAGGTGTTGCATTAGTTTTGGAACTGCTGTCTGTCAAGTTTCAAGGTGTGCATGGACTTGTAACTGAGACATGTCTGTACTGGCATATGTATTCTTCTCATGTTTCTTATACATTAGAACATGCAAGATGTATCAGAAAGAGGGGTTGTCCGCGTTGTATGTGGCTAGGTTCAACACTGTGAGTACAAGTTGAATGGTGAAGCTGCAGCAAAAAAGTGATGTTTCAAACATGGTGACATGAGGTCTTAGGGATTAGGCTATTTTGTAAAAGTGTCTAGAGAGGTACAGTTGAAATACGCCATGTCATTTTGGGCGTTTTCTTGAAATAGGAAATGTGTTCTCTGAAGATTTCTGGTCTGCGTATTGTTGTGATTGAGGAAACTCTCTACTTGGAGATATATTCTGATATGTGTTATGCATCAGAAGATGCTAGATGTGTAAAACACAGGTGTATGTGTCTGTGGGAAGGTAAACTTCAAATATACTGCATCATGTTCAGTGTCTGCTTGAAATGTGAAGTGCAGACTGTCACGTTTTTAGATCTGGATGCTCCTGTGACTGAAATATATCTCTACATGCATATGTATTCTCATATGTGTTGTGTATCTGAAGATGCTAGATGTATAAAACAAAGGTATACATCTATTTGTATACTTCTTTTATATATGGTGTCACTAGCAAAAATTACAAACAACTGCATGTATGCTTTCAGGAATATAGTTAGACCTACAGCAGACATATGCGAAGGGTTGCTGGTTAAATTTTCTGTTGGCCCAACACCCTGAATAGTTGCAGAATCATGAAATTGCAACACAAATGTGACGTTTAAGACATGTTGACAGAAGGATTAGTGATTATGCGACTTTGTATGAGTCTGTGGAAATGTTCACTTGAAGTATGCCGCATAAATCTAGGTGTGTGTTTGAAATGTGAAGTTCGGTCTGTGAAGTTTTAAGCTCTTCATGGTCTTGTGACTGAGGGATGTCTCTACTTGCACATATGTTATCATATGTGTTATGCATGTCAAGATGGTAGACGTAAAAAACACGGGTATACATTTATTTCTATATTTCTTTTCTATATGGTGTCAGTAGGAAAAGGTTGCACACAAATGTATGCATGCTTTCAGGAATATAGTGAGATCTACAGCAGAGACATGTGAAGGGTTTAAGGTTTATATTTTGCTAGGCCCAAGACCCTGAGTAGTTGCTGAATGGTGAATCTGCAGTAGCAAATGAGGTTTAAGACATGTTGTCAGAAGGAACAGTGATTCTGCTGCGTTGTGTGAGTCTATGGGAAGTATAGCTTGAAGTATGCTGCATAAATCTAGGGGTGTGTTGAAATGTAAAGTGCAGTCTGTCAGGTTTTTCGGTCTTCATGGCCTTCTAACTGAGGTATGTCTTTACGTCCACATGTGTTCTCATATGTGTTATGCATCGCAAGATAGTAGATGTAAAATACACAGGTATACATCTATTTGTATGCTTCTTTCATAAATGGTGTCACTAGCAAAAGTTATCTTGAAGCAGCACCCGCCGCAATGTAAAAAATGAAAGCAGTGCATTTGCATGCACAAAGCGGCAGGCACCGCGTGGTGCCTGCCGCTTCGTGCACGCAAAGGCAGGGGGGTACCATAGGTACCCCCCATGTGCACCCCCCACCCCTCCTTCACCCAGGCGGCCCGCAACGGGCCCCCAAAGTGAATGTCCGTATGCTTTTCCACGGCAGAAAAGCCGCTGCGGAAAAGCATGTGATTCCCTCCATCCTAATATGGCTGGCGGTGTCTGATAGACACCGCCAGCCATGTTAGTGCTTTTCTGCCGCGGTCGGAAGGCGACCGCGGCGGAAAAGCTCCGGAAGGAATTCAAGACCCACCAGCCATCCTAATTTGGCGGTGGGTCTGTGGAGGCTCCTCAGCAGTTTTCCTGTATCCTCCCGGCCGGTGGTGGCTTCCGCCGGCTCGGAGGATGCAGGAAAACCGCGATCATAATCGGCCCCATATGTTTGTATTCGTTGTCGACATACTAACTATGTAAATCAAATTAGGAATGTTGATGTGTATTTAAAAAGTGAAAAGGTAAACAATGATAAGTGGGAGCAATTTGGTGCTTATTTGTTCGTGGAAGTTCGTTTTGAGTTGGGTACTGATCAACGTATTTGTAAATATTGTTACAACAAATTAGAAGAGTACAAAGTGCCAGCTAGAGCAGTACATAACAACTTGACAGCTATTCCTCAGGAACTGTCAGATTTAAATACATATGAATCCATTCTTATTCAATCTGTGCACCCGTTTCAGTCTATAGTTCGTATGGAGCCTAAAACAGGTAAGCTGCCTTCAATAGATTTATAAAAGAGGTCTAAAAAGAAGAGTTTTTTACTTACCTTTAGATTTTAGGAAAGAAAATGAATTTGTATAGACAGAGAGGAAAGGAGTCTGTAGTTATTCTAGTTAATGGTGTACTAACAAAGAGTCCAAATATATGGCAAGAGTTAGTAGATGTAACCAAACTTCAAAAGGCTACATTATGGGGGACAGGTCACAAGAACTTATCTCTGATTTTTCCCCACCTTAACGCATCAAAAGTGGGGATATATTTAATACCTCGTTCACAAGCTGGTGTGAACTGCAGATATCAACAGTATTCCTGTGATAACTGCCCCAAAATGTATCTCCACGGTGGACACCACCAACTAACCCTAATGAGATGCAGAGTAGGCGATCCCGCGCAAAAACGAAAAAACCACAACACCACTTTTATAACAAACTGCCAGATCTGCGATGCGAGTCAAAACCACGCTATAAGCCGCGGTCATTGCAGGTATTTAACACCTGCCTCCTGCAGGTGTAAAGCCGGACGACTACCTGCAGTAGGCAACGTAGGCCCGCACACAGCCACACCCAAAGAACAAACAATGCTTGGTTTTGCCATTCACATCAGCCCAGGGCGTCTTGTGCTCTTCCATTGTCCTCCTCTGCCATGCGACGGCATTCACATGGTCCAAGGTGGTGTGCCATCTTTTCCTCTTTGTTTTCAATGACACGTTAGAGGTTACGTACAGTTGGTGGTTTTATTGGCCTTCCACGGGCCCTGTATTCCTGGCTGTTACTCAGTGGGAATTGTGGGGTTCATCCGTGGTATTCCGCATTTGATGTTGTTTGTTAGTGGCATTTCCCATATGCTGTTCTTGTGCATTTTCCTGCATTACGTGTGGGTATAGCTGGCCTCTCGCTGGTTGTCACTGTTTTCTTATCACGTTTGTGCACATTGCGTCTTTTTACGTGTTGGAGTTTGTGTTTTTATCTCCGTGGTGGTGGTTGTATTGCGGACATTGGCTGCGTTTTTGGCAGACTTTCGCATGGTACTGCGGTGTTGTGAATTCCACATTGTCACAGGGTTATTTTCCTGCGATAGGCTGCCATGTGTAAAGTTGTGTTAACAATTTTTTAGAGATGTTCAGCACACGTTCTTGTGAATATACCCCTATATCTTGTACAGAACAATATTTATTATAAAACTGAAAATGTTGAAGTACAATAAATATCTTTTGAAGATGAAACAGAAATTTCAACTGACCAAATAGAAAAAGTGGACAAGTCCATGAGTGAAGAGATTTACTAATATTACAGAATACAGCCTCTCCATTCAAAAGAAGTGATAGGAAACACTATTGAATTATTTCAAATGAAGAAAGTGGAGAAAACTCCCATGAGTGTATGGGTAAATAGTTTAAAAGATTGTTGTCTTTCACAGCTCTTTCCCACTGGAGAAGGTGGACAATATGATGAACGAGCAGTACAGATTCCAGCTCCAGAATGCCGCTTTTCAAGATTGCACTCTGAAGATCCAAGATTTCGACAGTGTATTCCATATATATATAATATTCTGTTTGAAAGTGACTTGTCTAGACTTTCATATGCAGTGAATCAGATATTAAAACCAGGACTTCATCTTACACATGATTCTGCAAAGGAATTCATGGACAAAGTTCAACAAAGAGATGATCATTTAGAATCTGAGTTAATTAATTTGATGGTGTGTCAACATGGTACCAATGAGAATTGGTATCGCCGTCATGGGGTACTTAAATGAATGTTAAGAAACTATGTTACCCCTACATGGTTTGTTACGCTTACCTGTGCTGAATATGCGTGAGCATTTTTTACTTGAATTTCTATGAGAAGCAAATTCAAATGTAAAAATCATTACTTTGAAGACAGCTGGAGAACTGTGATCCTTGGATCCTGTAAATGTGTGAAGATATTTTAATCATAGGTTTCAATCTATGATATCTTTAATCCATCATTGGAGAAGTTACTGATTTATTTTGGAGAAAGGAGACAGCCAGATGTGCTCCTTATACACACATGCTATTATGTATCAAAAATGCACCAACATTTGGAGCTGATAAAACTGTTTTGTCTTTTATTGAAGACTATGTTACCTGTGCCATTCCAAATAAAGGAGGAAATAACAGCTTGAGACAATAAGTTTTACGGTTTCAAAGTCATCGGTGTGGAAAATATTGTTGAGGAAAATACAAGTCAAAGGAAAATTTGTATTCAAAATGTCGTTATGGATTCTCACGTCCAATAATTTCAGAAGGAAGAGTCAATAGTTTTATGTTAGCTGTAAGGCTTACTATAACTAGAAAATCTTCAAAGAATAGATACAACTTAAAAAAACTAAAGATTCGAAGGACATTAATGATTACAATCCAGTGTTTTTGATAATGTGGAGTGTAAACATGGATATTCAATATGTTGCTGATAATTCAATTGCTGTTGCTCGCTATGTTATGTGATATATACCCAATTCTGAAAAGACAGAGTTGAAAGAAATGTGGGAAGAAATTTCACAGGAAAAGAGTCATAGCAAGAAATTATACAGCATTAGCTTGAACATGCTTTCCCATTGAGCGATTGGATCCTATGAATGTTCGGATCGGTTGATCTCTGCCAGTTTATATTCAAAGTCAAGAGAAATCATTTGGGTATGTCTAGGTTTTGCTGCCACACAAAATAGAGTGTGGAAATCTTGACAAAAAAATTAATACTTAGCATTGAATGAACCAGAAAGTACAGATATTGTTTAAACTAATAAGTTGGATATGTACTATCCTAAAAAGAGCCCAAGTCTGAAAAACCTGGAAAACATCTTTACAACCCAACCATTACATTGCACAACACTTACAATGCAGTCATTACATCGCAACATCATTTAAAACGCATGTCAGTACAACACAGGTATTACAATGCAAGACACTACATCGCATGACACTACATCGCATGTCACCACAAAACAGACATTACAACGCATATCATTACAACGCATACCATTACAATGCATAGTACCCCTACACTATCCAAAACGTACCCTACTGTTGCACCCCCTGGAGTTAGAATAGTACATTTTACCCCTACACTATCCAACACTTACCCTTCTGTTGTACCCCCTTGAGTTAGAATATTACATGTTACCCCTATACTATCCAATACTTACCTTACATGCAATGTAATGATATGCGTTGTAATGATATGCATTGTAAAGGTATAATGCGATGTAATGGAATGCGTTGTGAAGGTAGTTTCTAAAAATGCGAAGTAGTGTCATGCGATGTTATGGAGTGCGTTGTAAAAGATGGTACGATGTAAAAACTGCATTGTAAAGGCATGTGTTGTAAATTTATGCGTTGTAACATCATACATTCGAAAAACCTATGTCTCTATGAAGTAAAACATGTCAAAGTAAGTCTTATTAACCCACGAAAAATAAGGTGTGAAAGTCCAGATTAGAGGGAATCTTTCTGTTTAGCACTTCTGCAAATTTTCAAGCCTTGGCGTAGTGAACCAGAATTACTTGGAGATTTCAACTGCTATGAAGATTGTTTTAATGCATGTAAAGATAGTATTCAATGCACAATCTTCCCAATTTATCTATAAATGTTAAATAATTAAATTGAACAAGAAACTACTAATGCGGCTGAAATAGCTGGAGACAGTTCTCAAGATAGTCAAAGTTCGGGTCCATTAAGTCAAGATCCACTAGGACAACCAATTATTGAAAATGAAGCAGCCAGAACCATGAATGAAGTGGAAACTGCAATGCTATAAGCACAACAGGATATTATTCAGTTGGGAAAGTTAGAAGAACAACTAAACTTTGAGAAAAAAGAAATATATCTACAAGTGACAGAACAGATACAACATGGTTTGCAACATGAAAAAATAGAATGCCATTTAAACCTATTTTAATGTACATCAGTGGTCAAGCTGGAACAGGAAAAAGTTTCTTAATGAAAGTTTTGACTAGCTATCTATACAAAACTACAGAATCACATTTCTCTTGTGTTGTAACAGCTACATCTGGATTAGCAGCACACAACATTAAGGGAATTACTTAAAATCGATTACTCATGCTACTAATTGAACAAGAAAATAATTTGGAATATCAAAAGCTATCTAGAGAAGCTTGTTATGAAGTCTCAAACGTAATGAAGAAAATTAAACTTCTAATCATTGATGAGGTGAGCATGGTCTCAAAACTAATGCTTTCCTTGGTTCCTTTCAGAATGCAACAGATTTTAAAAAGAGATTATGATGTTTTGTTTGGATGAAAACATATAATTGTATTTGGCGATCTACTACAACTTACTCTTGTAAAAGGGCAACCGGTTTTTAAAACACTTCTCCATGAAGGGACAAGAAAATATTCGAGAAGTATTGGAACTGTGAACATATTGTCTCATTTTGAATATATAAAGAACTTATTAAGAATATGTGACAAGCAAGTGATGAACATTATGGTAATATTCTTCAAGATATGAGAGTTGGTGTCTTGATAAAACATGGTAATGAAGCTTTGAAAAGTTGACCACTGAGGAATGTGTTTACAACTAAAAACACAGCAGCTGATGTAATGTACAAAAAGCTTGGAGAAAAAAAACTTTACCGTTTGATTAATGCCTACTTTGCAAGAGTGTTCTACATTTAATCAAGAAGTTTTAACACTGGAAAAGCAACAATTAGTGGAAATTGAAGCTATTGATGAAATTGAACATAAAGGAGTGACTATTCTTCTCACAGAAAAACTACAGTCAAAATTGAATTTGTTGGAAAAGTCTGTATCTAAAACTGCAGGTTGAGAAAAGACTTTACATCTCTGTATAAGCTGTTGGGTAATTTTACAATGTAATTTGAATGTAGAAGAAGGTTTAATAAATGGAGCAATGGGTATCAACTGCTATGCTAATGTAATTTTGAATATTGTGTTTTATTTAGAAGAGCTTCATTGTGAAATTATGGGATTTTGTTCTTTATTATGTCATGTATTTAACCAATTCATAACCGACAGAAGTAAAATCAAAACTGCTTCTGGTGTTCGACATCTTTTGGATATATGTACTGGTTCTTTGACATTCACTCATAATGTTCAACAAGATGCACAATCATTTCTTATGTTTATGCTTGGAGTATTAGAACATGAAGAATGCAGATTGAAAAGTTATTTGGTCTAAGTTACAGATGGGATCAGAAATGTGAAGAGTGTTCATTGACTTCCAGCACTGGAATGAACACAGAACGATTCATATACTTGATGGTACCATATTGGAAATCCGTACCTTTTAACAAATTAGTGAAAACAACAAATCAGGATATAAAATGTTTTCATTGTAAATCAGAGACGTTGTCTACATTACATATAGAAAGATTTGGAAAATATCTAATTTTATTACAACAACTTTGTAAAGCAAATGGAAGAAAATTGGAGACAAAATATAAAATTTTGTTGCGAGTCAAATATCTATTTCAGGAAGAACCTTTATAGCAGTGGCTATTACTTTACATAATGGCCCTAACACCACATCTGGACACTATACTGTGTATTTAAAATGTTATAAAGGATGGACACACTACAATGATGCCCACTTGCAATTCAAATCGATATTACCTTTCGATTTACAAAATTCATATTTTTTTTTTTTAAGCCAAAGTTTTAAATACATGATTTGGCCTATTGGAAAGATGTCAACAAAAATTATCAAATTTATATTGGATTTTTACCAAGAAAAAGTTTTGAATACATTATTCTGTCTATTGGGAAAATGTGAACAGAAACTGGACATGATTGTAACAATCAATATTTCTAGTTAGTTTTTATGTTATTATTTGTGCTAATTGATATTAGATTTGGAAAATTGGTTTTAAAAGCAATTGTATATATTTTTGTTGTCTATATTGTACCAGATATAAATGAGAGTATACATTTAGGAATAGTTTTTCAGAGTAATAAAAGACTTGGGGCCATATGTAGGTAATCTACATTTACCGATTCTAAAATACAGAATTTTACCAATTCGGTATTTTAGAATCGGTAAATGCTATGAAGAAAAAAATTCGGTACATTTTAACGAATAGGTAAAATTCGGGTATTACCAATTCGGTATTTACTGATTCAGTAATTGCCATTCATTCCTGGAGGCTCATAGGAATGAATGAGGATTACCGATTCAATAAACACTGAATCGGTAATAGGGGGAAGACTTACAAGGGTGGCAGGGTGGCACATTGACACCCTGTTGCACCCCTGAAAAGTGCATGGGTGCACATGTGGCACACATACATGCCCTAAGGGCATGTATGTCTGCCACATGGCCCCGTGGAAAAGCACAAATTTGCTTTTTCAAAGGTTTTCGATATTTACCACCAACTTGTAGTTGGTGGTAAATACTGAACCCTTAAATGAAAAATGCACTCACTTGAGTGCTCCCTACATTAAGATTCGGTAATTTACTGAATAGGTATTTAAGAATTCGGTAAATTACTGATTCCTTAAATTACCTTTCGGTAAATTACCGAATCCTTAAACATGCCTCCTACATCTCAAATGCCCAATACCGGTCGCTAACGACCGAAATTCTGTAATTTCGGCCGTTACCAACCGGTATTGGGCTACCTACATCTGGCCCTTAATGTATAAATTGGACTTAATTTAGAAACTGTAGATAGGTAAACATATAGGTACACATATTGGAAATAATGCTTAACGGTAACTTGTTTTTTTTTACAATCTCATTGATTATTTTTTCCCCGGACATGCACTCATAACATCACCCAGGCACTTCCCAAGTACTCCTCTAATCACCCAGGCACTAGCCCTGTACTCGTCCAATCACCCAGACACTTCCTATGCACTCCAGCAATCACCCAGGCACTACTCCTGTACTCATGCAATCACCCAGGTACTACCCTTGTACTCCTCCAATCGCCCTGTTACTACCCATCTACTCATTCATGTACCCAGGCAGTACCCCTGCACTTTAGCAATCCTCCTAGCACTAACCATACACACCTCCAATCACCCAGGCATTACCCCTGCATTTTTGCAATTAAACAGGCACTACTATTGACTCCTCCAATCACCCCGTCACTACCCATGCACTCTTCCAATCACTTAGCCAATACTGATGCACTCATGCAATCACCCAGGCACTAACTATGCACTCCTTCAATTACCCAGGCACTTCCCATGCACTCCTCAAATCACACAGGCACCACCCATGCACTCCTTAAGTCACTCAGGCACTACTGTTGCTCTCATGTATTCACCCAGACACTACTCATGCACTCATCTATGCACTCAAACACTAATGTTGCACTCAAACATTCTCCCAGGCATCATCCACGCACTCCTCCAATTACCAAGGCACTACCCATGCACTCATGCACTTACCGAGGCACTACCCATGCAGTCATTCAATACCTCAGGCACTACCATTACAATCATCCATTCACCCAGGCAGTATTTTGTGCACTCAGGCACTACATATGCACTCATCCATTCCCTTAAACATCATCCATGCAGTCATCTATGCACTCAGGTACTGCTCATGCACAGCTATAATCAGCCACTACCACTGCACTCATGCAATCAGCCAGGTACTATCCATGCATTTATCCATTCACACAGGCATTACCTGTACACTCTTCCAATCTACTAGGCATGACCCATACACACATCCAATCACACAGGCACTACCCATACACTCCTCCAATCACCCAGGCAGTACCCCTGCACTCATGCAATCACACAGGCAATACCTATACACTCATGCAATCACTCAGGTACCACCCATGCACTCATGCATATACTCATGCACTACCCCTACACTTATGCAATCACCAAGGTACTACCTATGCACTCCTCATATCACCCAGGCACGATCCATGCATTCCTTCATGTACCCAGGCACTACCCATGCACTCCTCTAATCACTCAGGCACTCGCCATGCACTGTTGCAATTACTCAGGCACTACCCTTGTACTCTTCCAATGAACCAGGCACTACCCATACAATAACTCAGGCCCTACCCATGCATTTATCCATCCACTCAGGCACCACCCCTGCACTCATGCAATCACTCTGACAATACACATTCACTCCTCCAATCACCCAGGCACTGTACATGCACTCATACGATCACCCACACACTACACATGCAGTCCTACAATCATGCAGGCACTACCCCTGCACTCATGCAATCACCCAGGTACTACCCATGCACTCATGTAATGACTCTAGCACTACCCATGCACTCATCCATGCACTCAGGCACTACCACTGCACTCTTGAAATCACTTGGCTGGTACAAATGTGCTCCTCTAATCATCCAGGTACTACCCATGCACTCATAAAAGCATTTGGGCACCACCTATGTACTCCTCTAATCACCCAGGCACTGCCGATGCACTCCTCAAATCACCCAGGTACTACCCATGCACTCATCCATGCACCCAGGCACTACTCATGCACTCATGCAATCATTTGGGCTGTACAGATGCACTTCTTCAATCACCCAGGCACTACCCATGCACTCATCCATGCACTGTGGCATTACACTAGCACTCTTGCAATCACCCAGGCACTACCCATTCACTCCTCCAATCACCCGGGCACTACCTATGCACTCATGCAATTACTCAGGCACTACCCATGCTCTCATCCAATCACTTGGGCAACACACATGCACTTCTCCAATCACCCAGGCACTACCCATTCACTCCTCCAATCACCCGGGCACTACCCATGCACTCATGCAATTACTCAGGCACTACCCATGCTCTCATACAATCACTTGGGCAACACACATGCACTTCTCCAATCACCCAGGCACTACCCATGCACTCATCCATGCACTCGGGCACTACCCTTGCACTCTTGCAATCACCCAGGCACTACCCATACACTCATGCAATTACTCAGGCACTACCCATGCACTCATCCAATCACCCAGGAACTACCCATTCACTCCTACAATCATCAAGGCACTACCCATGCACTCATCCATGCACTCAAGCACTGTACCTGCACTCATGCAATCACTCAGACAGTGCGCATGTACTACTCCACTCACCCAGGCACTACCCATGAACTCATGCAATCACTCAAGTCAAGTCAAGTCAAAATATATGTTTATTATGACCATAGTCTTTAAACAATGCAATGAACATAATACTGGAAGGAGAATGCACAATAAACTCCTAAAACTTTTTTAAAAGTTAATCTGTTAAAAGGGATCTCCACCCATTCAAAAGTACAAAATTCCACTAAAAATTACATTTCTTAAAACCTATATTTACATGTTAAAAACCTATTCGTTTTCTTACCCCTACAGGCACTTTCATTCAACCAAGCTGTACTACAGTATTATAGATTATTCTTGAGTTCTCAGTGCTCTCAGGGCCCCCTTTATAAAATTCCCCAGGGCAATTACGATATCCATAGAGGGGATTTCTGCTAAGAGGTTGGCTGCCTGCGTCCTTGTTTTTATATCATGGTTTAGAAATACAGGCCGCAGCCACAGTTTTCTCTGCTCTAAAAGTGTCAAGCAATCTAGCAAGATATGTGACAGGTCTCCTTTTGTTCCCAACTCACACCTACAGAGACCTTGCTGGTCTAACATTTTGTTTTAAGGTCTCTGTTTACTAACCATGGGTTAATCCCGATCCGTAACCTAAGGATCTCTTACCTGTACCCCCGGTTTGGTAAAATGTCTAGGTAGGGGAACCAATTTTCGTTAGACCAAGCATTTAGCATATGCGCTACTGATTTTTTCTTTGTCAAATATTCTATATCTCTCAATTTGGAAACTTATTTCCCCCTTTGCTTCAGCTCTCCTTTGGTACTAAGGACTTGGTACGTTACCTGGTCTACCTCGATCTTCAGTACTTTGCAAATTCCCATCAATTTTTCCCTACTGGCCTTAGCCCATTTTAGCTCACTTTTCTGGATTTCTTTACGACACCACTGTGCTACTTTTTGCCTTTCAGGATCTTCCAGTCTCTTCCAAAATCTGATTACAGCCATGTGAGTTTGTATCACCCAGGACTTTGTGCCTATTTCTGTTCTTATGGCATGTATTATAGAAGATTGAGGAAGTGATAGGAGCCTTTTTATGCATTTCCCCTCTATCACGTCCCAGGATCCCTTACCGCTCAAATAAAGGATCTCGGCTCCGGACAGAACTTGGGAGGGGATCATTGCCTCAAAGGTTCTAAGCATTGGTCGATGTGACATCTCTCCATAATCCCCATTAAACCTTTTTAAACCACATATGGAAGAGATTGCCTTTGCTTTTTGTGTTTCCAAATGGGTATTCCAATTTAACGCCCTGTTGAACCATATACCCAGGTATCGATACTCATTTACTGTCTCCAGTTTTAGATCGCCTATGCACCAACTAAACCTGCTTATCTTTTTCCCAAAGCATAAGGTTTTAGTTTTATCAAGATTGATAGTTAGAAATTTGCTAGCACAATATGTATTAAAGGCATTAAGTTTTCTTTGGAGACCTCTCTCTGTCTGGTCAACTATTACCAGGTCGTCCGCGTACAATAGACAGGATACCTTGTTCCCATCCATTTTAGGGCTGGCACTACCCTCTACCTCAAGATATGCCGGGAGATCTGACAGAAAAATAGAGAACAGCTGGGGGGCCAACACACAGCCCTGTCTTAATCCATTGGCAATAGGTATTTTTGGGGTCAAAGCACCCATCGTATCCTTGATAACTTGCCCCCAATTTTCTCTATGTAGTTCCTTTATTATTATGAAGAGATCTTTAGGGATCTTTACCCTCTTTAGGGTATCCCACAGGCAGGCCCGATCCACTGAATCAAAGGCTGCTCTGAAGTCGACGAAACAACAGCATAGCTTGCCGTTTTGTTCCGTCGACTTCTTAGCCATAGCCCATAGCGCAAAACCATGGTCTATAGTGGAGTGGCCCGCTCTAAAACCACCCTGTTCTGTGGGTACTATTTGGAACTCTTCAACCCATTCATTCAATTGTTTAAGTACAATTTTAGAAAATACTTTATCTCCTATATCTAGAAGGTTGATCAGCCGGTAGTTTTATGGAGCCTCTTTGCTCCCTTTCTTGTGAATTGGTCTAATTATAGCACCCTTCCAGGTAGGTGGCATTACGCCTTCTTTAAGTACTACGTGGAACATCTTTGCAAGCAAACTTGCCCACCAATTAACCTCCGACTTCAGTATTACTGCGGGGAGATTGTCTGGGCCTGCTGCACGGGTTAGCTTTCATTCTTTTATTGTAAGCTCTACTTGTTCTTCGTTAAATTTGGCTAATAAATCTTCTGAAATTTCTTGCCAAATTTTAACCTCCACATCCTCTCTGGGTGTTCTTGCCCCGTACAGTTCCCTTATGTACTCCTCCCATGCGGCCTCACTCACCACACAGTTTAATTCCCCATCTGCAGATCCGGCTGCTGCCTCTACTAATTTCCAAAATTGCCTTAGATTTTTATCCTCTATGGCTTCTAACAGATCTAACTAGCATTTCTCTTTATTTAGCGTTTGATACCATTACTTTAAATTCATTTTTCAGCTTAATTAACTGCTCCTGTCTCTCTTGTGTGAAGTTCTTTTTTTGCCTTCTTTGTACTGCACGTATCTCTTTTTTCTTGGATTGACACACCACAGAGAACCCTTTCCCTCTGTTTATCTGTTTTACCCTTGTGGGTTTCTCCCTATTTAAGTGTATTATTAGACAGTGTACCACTTCTTCTAATTTCCCTATAAACCATTCCAGGTTTTTATTCTCAAATTTTTCAGGTGCCGTTTTTATTTGCATGGCCTTCAATTTTTCCATATATTCGTCCGTTAGTCGTGTCGTTACCCTTTTGGGGTACTCGACCTCCTGGCTAATCACAGTATCTCTCTGCGATTTCCTACCCCCTGCTATTATTAGGTGGAGAAGTTTGTGATCACTCACCTCTTTTTGTTCTATCCTAAAGTCCCTGATCTGGGGGAAATTCCAGGCTTGCAGAAATATATAGTCAATAGGGCAGTTCTGTTCCCCAAGATTAAACGTCTTTCCTGCTGGGGAGTCTGTCTCTATTCTCCCATTTACACAGTGAAAGCCCCTATCTCCTAGTGCATGTACTAGTTCTAAGTCCTGTTTCGAGATCTCCCCCTTTGGAAACCTAGCCGGGTTTATTCCGTACACCTCTATCTGTTCCCTGTTCCACAAGTCTGCCTTTTTTGGGTTCAATTTATGGTTAAAATCCCCCGCTAATATTATTTTATCTGCGGGGTATTTTTCTAAGGTACTGTCTACGTCCTCTTTAAAACAACTCATCTCCCTTTTGTACTCCTCCGCATTATCCCACTGCATATATACATTCATTAAAATCAACATTTTACAATTCAAATCCACCGTCAGGAGTTCTATTCTACTTAATTAAACCCATTTACATTTTGTTTTCAACAGTTTAACTTCCCTCATTGCTTTTGTTGATATCAATGTCAACAGGCCCCCTGAGGGCCGCCCATAGTTTTTCTTAGTGGCGGAATGATGTAACTGTAAGTATCCTTCAAATGTTGGGGTTTCGTCGCATAGCCAGGTCTCTTGGAGGCAGGCAATGTCCACTTTATTTATAATTTCCTTAATATATCCCTGTTTTTTCTCATTGCCTAGCCCATTCACATTCCAGGTTAAGAGACCTAGTTCTTGCGACCCCCCCCATCCTATTCTACGTCATTCAACCCACCATCTTCTTCCGTATCCAGCGTATTGTTGTCGTTGGATTCTTCAGTGGGGTTGCTCTGTAAGGACCAATTGTCCCATGAGGATTCATTCCCTGAATTTTCTATATTAACATTCAGGCAGCCCCGGTCACCTTCTGTTTCCCTACAGAGGATCACTTGTCTCTTCTGTAGCCCGGCATGCTGTTTTAGGAAGGTATCGTCTCTAGGGGTTTTTATTTCATACTCAGGAATCATCCTTATTACCTGTCGATTTATCTTGTTTGAGGCTTTTTGGATTGCCCTTTTTACAAGGTCCGAGTAAAGGGTGACTTTTGTTATTTCTTTTCCGTTCCTATTCTCTACAAAGCCTACATGCTGAATGTCTTTTGTACTGAGCCCCCTCAAACTACCGCATTTTGCAAAAGCGCTTAAAATCAGTGCCCTATTCAGGGGGCTTGTTTTTCTTGCCATTTTTGCTTCTTTCCGGCTGGTACCAGGTCCAGAAATAGCCATTTATTATTGTCTTTCTCGTGTAGGTGCAACTTTGTTTCATGGGCCTGTTGGCTGGCAGTTGTTCTCCTTGCATGCCATCCTTTCTTTCCCACGCCAGTTGTTTCTTGAGCTTGGGGGCTTACTGACCTTTGCACAATGGCCTGTTCCGCCCTTATCTGAACTTTCTGCTTTATATTGCGGGAAGGGTTGGATTTCTCGGTTACCTCCTTGCATGTCTGCTTATTCCTTAATTCTCTCGGGGTCTTTGGTGATTTTGCCTCTACCTGCGTGTGATTATGCGTTATGAAAGTCGACGCTGCGGCGTTTAATTCTAACTGCACCCCCTCCACCGTTATTTTCTTCCTTTTTCTCTTTCCTGCGGGTTTCGGTTTCCTGAGTTTTTCTGCCCTGTTCCTAACCCCAAAGGCTACATATCCCCCACACCTTTTTATCAGCATAGGTCTTTTTGAGATATAAACATTGTCTACAATCTCTACGGCGTCCTTTGCTGTTTGCTCTGACGGGTGAGGGGAACTTTCAGGGGTTGTCATGCTTTCTTCTTCAAGTACTATCAAGGCACTTTCCTCAACGGGTGGGGCAATGTCGGTTGATCTTAACCTATTTGGCATTTGGCTCTTTATCTCCCTTAGTTCTTCTTCTATTTTCTTTAGGTGCTGTTTCTGTGCTTTCATCACTCCGTTGTTTGAGACTGTTACTTCCAGGATTCCTTGAAGTGCCTTCTGAAGTAGTAAGATTAGGCCCATCAATGAAGATGTGGAGGTTTCGGAGATTACCGAATCCTGTGTATTGTTTCTGACTGTATTTATCTGGTGGCCAGTCCTTATACTCTCCTGAAGTAGTGGTGAATTTTGCATTGTAAAGTGCTGCTGGAATTGATCTGGCGCGCCTCCCCAGACATAACTCTGGTTCTGGCCTTCATTTCCCCTATGCCCTTCGTTCTCTGGTGACACCAGTGAGAGCATTTTGGGCGAGGATGACAGTCGGGCGCAGAGAACTGGTGGTTTTGGCTCTGCAGTGTCTGGTTTATAGACTTGGGGTTAGCCCCTTCTTCTTCTATTTCGAGATTCACTTCTTCTTGGGGTCCTCCCTTATCTGGCCATCTTTGATTTCCTACTGTCATGCCTGAATTTTCGCCGATCTCTCCATCAATTTCCACTATTTCTCCGTCAAGATCCGAAGTTATCGCTGGATTTGCTGATTTATAATGTTTCCCTACAAACTCCTTTATGGATTTTGATGCAGCCATGGACTCTTTCTGTTTCATCGTCGATTGAATACAGCCTCTTTTCGCCTTCTGGGCGTTCTTCGTTGCCCTTTTAACTTTTCTTTTCTTGCGTTTCCCCTTGCTATTATCCATAGAGGATGCATGGCTTTCCTGGCTCTCTTCCAGGAATTTTGAGCCCTCCAATGATTTACTCCCCCCTGGATCCTCCACAGAACGTAGTTTTGGCCATCTTTTGGGTGCCATTTCTAGGTTTTTAGCCAAAAAGGCTGTTATACTGCTGCGGGTGGAATCTCTTGTTAATTACTATACATTTTGTTTTTTTTTTACTCTTATTTCAACAAAAATTTTCACTTACCTCTGTTCCGCCTATTGCCTTCAGCCTGCTTGCCTTGCCACGCTTGAAGCTCTCTGTTGTGTTAATTCTCCAACTTTTCCGTTATGCTTGGTCTTCTTGTGCTGGGAAATTAGATGCCCTTCTTGGGTCTTATAGGCCCCTTTTTTCTTCAGGGGCCGCCGAATTTTGTGCTAAAATATCTCCTCTGCTGACACTGCTGGATTACACTTTTGCTAAATGTCCAGTCAATAGTATCAGTGCTCCCCCCCCTATAAACGATGCTCCTTGGGGGTTCCACTGGTATTACGGCAAGTATTTCTGCTTGTTTTTGCTTATTTTTCCTCCTTCGCGGGTCTCTGCGCGGGTCCGCCCTGGGCTGCCGGTCTCTTGCGGTACTTGCTTACCTACGGGCTGATTCCCATCACCCGTCACTCATCCAGGCCAGCCGGCAAACCCTCCTGCTCGCACCGCACTCCACTCCCCACGTCTCGCCCCGAGGCCACCGCGTGTTATCGAGGCAGGGGGGGTGTCTTGAACTCCGCGCCGCCACGTCCGTGGGTTACCTCAACCTCGGTCCTCGGACGTGGACTTACCCCAGTCGCTCTCACGGTCCCGTTCGTGCTCCTGCTCGCGCTCCGACTCCGGCTCGTCGATCGTTGGGCTAGGTCTGGCGAGGCGTGGCTTAGGCACTGCTAGGCTAGGCAAACAGAGGACCTTTCAGCAGTAGTTAATGTGCAATCACTCACTCTGTACACATTCACTCCTCCTTATATTACAATTTCCGCAATTCATACAACACATAAAAGTTTGTCTATTTTTAACAAAATAGGCGGTTCTAACAAGAAACATTTTTTCCTTGAATTTGTTTGTGTTTTTGTAACTCATTTTAGTATTGTTTTGGTGTTTCTTTTTTAAGAAGTCAAAAAAATCAACAGAATGAACTGAGAAAACTTCCTCAAACATTTTGCAATTGAAAACTCATGTCAAAAACTAATAAATTAACAACAGTGTTTTTTCGAAACAACCACAATAGCATCCACAGATTGTTCTCCATACAAAGTACCTTTTGCAATTAATGCACTGCTGCCCAATTCCAGCAAACTCAGGTATTAATTGGGCGCTTTGGGTTGTTGTAGAAGAACTTGATGAGGACTAGATCATCTTGCAAAGTTTGTTTCTGTAGCTCACAATGATGTTGCTCTTGCGCAAGATGACGTGGATGCATTGTCTGCAGGTGTTTTAGCATAGATAAAGTGCCACAGGGATATTTTTTATCTGATCCACAAGAGAGGACCGTTTCACATATAGTGCACATCGCCTTGCATGCATTGACCTTTCTTTTGCCGGCTGGAATAGGAAAAAAAGCTCACACAACACTTTCATATCACTGCTTTACAGGTTCGTCCAAATCTTCTTCTTCTCCAGGAATGTCCTGTGGTGGAATTGAAGAAGCCATTTTTCTAGAGGAGTGAAGAAAACACCAAAAAAATGCTAGAAAGAAGAACAGAAAACACAAGAGCTGTGTCTCTGAAGATCTTCCTAGGAAGAATGACAAATTTGGGTTGGGTCCTGCAAGTTCTAGTATAAAAAGCTTCTTAACCAATTAAATGCTTTCTTTCAAAGTCACATGGGATTCATGCACTGGACGCAAAACCAGCGCACAGCAGATGCAAATCCCGAAATATATACTCAACAATAATATATCTTTATTCCAGTTACAAATATACAATATTTAAAATTGTGAATATTAATCTCTTGGAATAATAAATATAAAAAAGTTATATACATATACTTTTAAAAACTAAGTAGCTTGCGCTAGATTCGCATACCTGACGCGACCATGGAAAAACATACGTGATGTTACGTGGGACTGTTGCAGCTCCCGTAACTTCAATATAAGATGTTTAATATCCATATTATTTATGTAAATAGCACTTTTATAAGTCTTTCAACAAAGCATAAAGGATTGATTTAATAAATGTATAGTATACATCATGTATTTAAATTTAAAAAAAGAAAAATGAGAACCACGCCCCCTTTGCATACCGTACGCATATCGTGCACAACTTAACCAATATGGTGGCAGAATTCTTGGATTCACACACCCAGTCACAGTACATGATCAGTACACAAATCCTACGTAAAAAAAATTAAATGCATATTTCAAAAAGGATAAAACATCATATTACCTTTAGAAAAGCTTAAACATTGAGAAAAAGCATTTTTAATTCATAATGTAAATTATACACACTGCAATTTTTCAGAAATTGTTGAACATATAGTGCCATTGTTGTTCTACTCTAAAATTATAAAAACAAGTTACAAAACCTTAGATTGTCATAAAAAACACAGTTTTTTTGGACTTTATAGTTAGGAATTAGCATTTGAAAAATCCTTTGATAATCACTGAAAAAAACAAAGGTTTCAGTGACATTGTAGTTAGAAATTAGCATTTAAAAAACCTTTGACATTCAGTGAAAAAAACATAGGTTTCATGGATGTTATAGTTAGAAATTGTACTAGCAGGTTAATGTGCCTACAAGGGATTTCTTTCTACGCACTAGGTTTAACAATTAAAAAACATACAACAATGCATGTAGGTTCCGACTGGTAACCTACAGTTGAACTATCAATATTGCAATTCGTTAATTTCTTCCCAATAGATCTGTCAAAGATAGTCTTTAAACGGTTTTGGCTTCTTCAGAAATCAAATTTTTATAATGAAAAATAAAAATGCCTCACAAGACTAATAGTAACACAAAATGACCGAGGTTTATAAACGATTCTTAATTGATGATACCTCAGGGTCATTAATGTGGACATCTATTCCAAACAAGATACATAAATGGAACAATGAACCGAATAATGTAGAAATCACTCCCAAAAGAAAAATCAATCACTGAGGAAATAGATGGAATTGTCAATTTTACAGTCTTTTTGGTGTAAGCATCCTTTAGACATTCTTCAGGACGATGAGTTGAAAGTGTTGAAGGACCCCAATGAGCATTACAAATGGAATTTATATTTCTGGCTAAGTCACTAGCTGGTTAGGATCATCCTTGTCACTGACTCTGGAGAAAAGCTAATAAAAAGCTCTGGATTTATTATATGTCCAAACAAATTGTTGGGCTTAGTGTAAAGCAATCGAAAAAGATTTGCTTCAATACGGCCTCGCAATCGTCGAACTTGAAATAGGGTGCTGCTCCTCCAACGTACTGTTGTCTCTGCAGTTAGAAATTAGCATTTAAAAAACCTTAAAAATTCACTGAAAGGCCACAGGTTTCAGGGATGTTATAGTTAGTTGGACATTTCACTCGTTCAAAACCAGAGAAATTCGGGCGTTATAGTTAGTTGAGCTAACTATACCTCATACACCGCAATGCACTGCTGATGATGTCACATATTACATCATTCATTACATGAAAAGTGACATCACTGATGACATCTCAAATGACATCACTGATGACATCATCCACTTGATCATCTGTGGCACCTCCTCACACCTTAATATGCAATAGGAGGAAAAGGGAACTTTAATTGAACGCGTGGGCACACCCCCATGATGCAAGCACCCGTCCGAGAGTGCTCCGCTAAAGGTGTTGGGAGCTTGGATATATAAATATATATTTGAAAATTAAACAGCAAATGGGAGGTGGTGGTCCCTGGAGCAGCGGGCTCTGCAGAGGCCCCCCAAATCATTAGTATTGGCTCCAGGGAGGAAGCAGCAGTCCCTGGGGCTGCAGGGAAGGCATATACACATATGTATATGTTTGTAGCTATTCTACTGTCTCTTGATGGAGTAACAATCAAGTGGCAGCGCTGGGCTAGATTTTCCGAATTTTATGATGTCACCATCAGTGCAATTTTAAAGGACAGTCAATATATATTTTTCAAATATATATGTTTGATTGTTAATCTGTTGAGAGAAAGCAGTAGAATAAATACAAACATATAAATAAGTATATACATATGTGTGTGTGTATATATATGTCTGAGCGTATATATATGTCTGTGCGTATATATATATGTGTGTTTATATATATATATATATATATATATATATATATATATATATATATATATATATATATTATTTTTTTCACTGAAAAACCATAGGTTTCAGGGGTGTTATAGTTAGTTGGACATTTCACTTGTACAAAACAATTGAAATTCCTCTGTTATAGTTAGTTCAGCTAACTATAACTTGCGCGCCCACAATGCACTGCGGATGACGTCACATATTACATCACTCATGACATCACTGATGACATCTCAAATGACATCACTGATGACATCGTTTATGACCTAATCCAGTGAATATGTGTTTTTCTGAAAATTTTATATGTTTTATATGTGTATATCTCAAGGTCGATGGAAGAATAAATGGGTATATAAGTGTCTAAATGGATGATTTTTTTGTTGTAAAATTGATCCTATAACTGACTGATAAAGTGTATTTTAGTGAATATATGGGTTATTGAGTAATGTATAAATATGTAATTATCTGTATCAGTCTCTCACTTTGTGTTTAAGTGGCTGCATGGGTTGGTGATTAGCTACATGAGTGTCTATATAGGTTATTAGTTGTTTTTTTGACTATCCGTATGAGTGTCTGAGTCTCTGTATGGTTCAGTGGGGGTATTACTTAGTGCATAGATGCATGAATGAGTGTCTCACTGTTTGTATGTGTTGAAGACAGCTTGTGTGCAGGACTGTATCGGTGGATGAGTGTGTGTATGGGTGTGTTAGTGAGTGAATGACTCTCTCAATAGTGTTTGTATGAGTAACTACATATGTTTTAAACTAGTATATGCGAGTATTGATGTATATAAGTGAGTATATGTGAGAGTGAGAGAATGGAAGAGTTCCTGTATAAATTAGAATGTGTTTCTATAAGTGATTGCTCAAGAGAGTAAGTATGTGTAAGTTTCCGTAGAAGTAAGATTGGTGGTGGGTGTATAACTGTACATGCAATGTAATGGATGTATAGCTGTATAAGTACATATGATGAGTGAGGACATGTATCAGTAACTGTATAGGACTGTTGGTGAATGAGTGGATGTGTTTGCAGATCTTGGAATTACTTAATAGGTGTGTGGTAAATGGTATTGGTATGCCCATTGTTTTAAAAATTGTATTTTTTATTTTTGAGTGTGTGCATCAAAGGTTATATTAGGATGAGAGGAGGTCTGCCACTCTATCACAAGAATGATGTCATCAATGATGTCATGAGTGATGTCATTTGAGATGTCATGAATGATGTGATGAGTGATGTCACTGACCATGTCATGAGTGATGTAATATGTGATATCATCAGCAGTGCATTACGGGCGCGTGAGTTATGATTAACTGAATTAACTATACTGGGGAATTTCTATGGTTTTGTACGAGTGAAATGCCCCTGGAACCTATTGTTTTTCAGTGAATTCCTAAGGTTTTACAAATGCTAATTTCTAACTATGACTTCCCTGAAACTTATGGTTTTTTCAGTGAATTTCAGATGTTTTTTAAATGCTAATTTCTAACTATAACGTGCCTGAAACCTATATTTTTTTCGTGAATTTCAATGGTTTTTTAAATGTCAATTTGTAACTATAACGTGCCTGCAACCTATGGTTTTTTAAGTGAATTTGAAAGGTTTTTTAAATGCTAATTCCTAACTATGCCTAAAGAGGTAGGACATGTAAAGAAAGAAGAACAAACACACAGAAAGAAGCAGACAAAATGCAGAAAGAAGCAACAGAAGTCCTAAAAGACTAAGAAAAGTGTAGGAAGAAGCAAGACATGTGCAGAACGAACCAACAGAGGAGCAGAAGGAGGCCTTGTTACAAAACCATCCTCTGCCCTCAACTTTTTCAGACGGATACTGGTGGTAACTGATTATGACTAACCAGGGGCCTAGAGCCAGTGGTATGCTAAAAGACGTTTCAAATACAGTGAAAGCACTTACATACACTAGGGAACACGATGCGTTGGGGAACCCCTGTGATTAGCATGACCTCCTCTGTTAGGCCCTAGTACATAATTGGACAGGGGGATTAAAACTACCTCTTAAAATGCGCCACAGGCGTATTTGCAGGAGGGTGCAGGGAAGGGGGGCCTGAGGTGATATGTGTGCAAACACGCCCTGTGGCTGTTTTAAGTTGGGGGCTAAAGTCCCCTTGAATCCTGAGGGCAACATGGACCCCCTTCCTGGCTGTTGTTGGCCTAGGGACCACCGTAAAACAAGAAAGAAGGGGATTAGATTGTCCCCCCTTTTGGAGCCAAAAATGGCCTAGCTGACTGCCACCCCCAGGGTCAGTTATTGCTTTGTCCAGGGGTGCCCACCCCAGGGCATAGATGTTTGCTTCACTGCTCCCGTCAAGCCATTGCAAACTGTGCTCCACTTTCAGCAAGTGAGAGCATCAGGACTGCCTTTCCTAGAGTTTATTCTGAACACTATGTGCAAGGTTGAACAATAATGCATCTTGTTATTCTGGTCTGGTCAGTCCCTAGCACCTAGACATACCATGCTATACACAGCTGCAGTACTAAAGACTTGTGCTTTGACATTACATTGTCTGAACTGGGGTGGCAGAGTGGGCTAAAGAACGGTGATGGATCAAACCCAGATCTTTTGACTTGGTGTGAGTGTTTCATTAATTCAGATGCTCCGTCCATCACCACCCCCTTTTGTACCGTTGACATTACATTGTTGCATGTTGTTTTAACAAACTGGGAGATAGGCGATCCATGGAGAAGAGCTCTGCTGTTCCTATTGTGTAAACCTTACATCCAGTCTTTAAGGTATATGGTCTGCTGTCAAAGCCCAAAGATCATACTTTTTATAAAATAAATTTATTCTAGTCAAGAAGAGGGAGGTCAGGGTTAAAAGCCCTTATTTCCACAGTCTTTATAAAATGGTTTCTCCCTTTGTATTCTATGGAATTGTAGGAATGCTAACTGTGCTGAGTTTATGCATTTTGCTGCTAGTAGTGGCACGTATACTGTATTGTAGAGCACGATAGCTAAAATAAACATTTCAAACTATTTCAGTGATTCTGCCTATTCTTATTGTGTACAAGTATGAGTGAGTGAGCAAAAGAGTACGTCTTGCACCCGTGATTCCTGAAAGAGTCGGAAGTGTTGTGTTCTGGCTTGCCTAATCATTTGTAGCTTTGTGATCTTTATAGGAGAACGAATGAGACACTATAGCTAGTCGGTTTGGGATCTTGGGTTGCAATGTGGTAGGTTGGTACACCCCTATTCACTGAGGCCCTGTTTTCCTGTGCATAGTTCTGTGTATGTGCAGAATACCTGCAACAGACACTGTTATCTATGATGGAGCTCATTCTGAACAACAACTGTTTCATATTCGAGGGTCAGTGGTACAAAAAAACACAAGGAGTGGCAATGTGTTCAAAGTTCTCACCATCCTTTGTCAACGTTCTCATGGGCTTTTGTTCGAAACACAATGGGTATGGAACCAAAGTGGTAACACCAATAACCAACACATAGTCTATTGGGGGCAGTACATTGATGACTGCCTCCAGCTCCGGTCAGGGACAGAAGAGCAACTACAGGAGTTCTATAAGTATATGAATCCCAACATACTGGGGGTCCAGTTCGCACATCATTACAGCGGAACCCATATTGTCTTCCTAGATGTTGAATGGTACATCAGCAACGGCACGTTACACAGCAAACTGCATCGCAAACCCACAGCCTGCAATGCTATCCTCTCTGCCACCAGCTCACATCCCTCTGACCAAATCAGGGCCATTCCCTACAGGGAGTTCTCAAGGGCTAGGAGGAATTGCAGAGAGGACCCTGAGTTCCTCTTCTGCCTAGACTCCATGAAAACCAGATACAGGGCCAAAGGGTATAATCCTTCAACCCTCCAGAAAGCAGGATGAGGTGTTCTGAAATTACCCAGAAGGGAGACCCTAAAAAACAGAAAGAATAAGACATCCTCTAATCAACCTGTCAGGTTGATCACAAACCACAATGAACTAACGCACACTCTAAATAAGAGTATGAAGAAACATTGGAACATCCTCAGAGCAGACAAATCACTGGAAGGCTTTACCACACATTAAACCCTAATCACACACAGAAGAGGCAGAACGTTAAGATATATTCTCAGCCCCACGGTTCCAACAGTTGACAAAGATGGTAACTGTATCAATTATCACTCCCAGGGCATTCACAAGTGCGGCTGCTGTGGGGTGTGTAGGTGGGCATTTAATTGGAAAGTGTTTAACGGACCAGATGGGTGTGAGTACAAGATCAGAGAGAACATCAACTGTGTTTCCAAATATGTTGTATACATAATCATGTGCAATTGCAACAAACAATAAGTAGGCAGCACCTTCAGGATGCTTAAAGAATGAATCAGTGAGCAAACCAGGGCACTGAAACAGTGTGATGAGCAGGACCCCATGGCGGTTCATGCCACGGGGTGTAAGGCCCAGGGCCCATACAAACAATTCTCATTTTCTGGCATTGACCAAGTCCCACCCAAACAAAGAGGGGGTGAGAGGGAACTGCTATTGCGCCGCACTGAGGCCACCAGGATTATGCATTTAAAATCAGTAGAATGAACACCGGCCACAAGATGCAATACTTCCTGGGGGACTGAGCAGCCTCACATATAATGCAGCTTCAACTTAGTGGTCATCTCTCCATCTCGTGTAAATAATACACACTAATGTATTATGCTCATGTTTGCTAACTTATTGGCTGTTTGTGCTTGGGATTTGAGGATTGGAGTGGATCCCGTGTTCCGACTTTTGTAAAATATTGTCTCTAATATCTGTATCTTTAGCCACTGTTGATCACTGGACTGCTTTCAATTATTTCTGTGTCTCCCTGTATGATGATCAACTGTGATCACTGATAACTAGCAAGCAGCTGGTAAAACCCAGGCATTTGTGTAATCATGCCCACACAAACCACATTTTCTTGTCACACTTTATGCCACCGACAAACCATATGGTTTTCCTTAGCAACTGGAACCATTGTTTCTCTATACTCAGAATAACACAAAATATGTTCTATCATTGAACCACCGTTGTGACCTTTAATATCAACATGCTCCTTCTCTCTACATCAGAATCTACCATTCTGTCTATCTAACTTCCTCTGTACTCATCTCCTTCTCCGAATCCTAGATTTTCTTGGAGCACTCCTCGCCCATTTTTATTCCATAAGGGGACCTGTCAGATCCAACAACCAACAATTTCAGCACATACCACCTAAGCTTGAACCCAGCCCCAAATATTTCAGTAGTTTTTCGTACTAAGTGACGTCTACCATGTCCATTGCAGTAACATTCCCCAAAACTGTGGTTGGCGTTCCAGTATTTCCCAAATCTCACGCTTAAGAATCAAAGCAACAACAGGACCTCACTTCCGGTCCCAGACGCTGTGAACCTCGGTTGCACACAGCGTACTTGCTGCTACAGATATGTGATGCCTTCACTCTCTCGATAAGCCTTGCCGCTCTCTTAATCATTCTCATGAGTTGATGTTCTATCCCCAGACACCTAAATAGGTTTTGAATTCCCTGAACGAGAGCCGGAGCTCACACCAGTGCACTGCCGAACCCCAGGCACCACAACACCGCGTGGATGCTCTCAGCTGACTCGCTGACTAGGTGAGACGATTTCCCAGTCACCTATTGAACAGCCTGCATGCGCACGCATTCTCCTAAAAGCTCAGCATTGCACTCTCTCTCCCCATATTCCTTACGTTGAACCTATAATGTTCTCAGTATTATTGATCATTGAGATTGACGGGCCATTCTTAACCATTACTTGCAGATCCACTGGGTCTTTCTCTAGCATTACCGAGCTTCAGTGAGATCCCACCCAACGCTTGCACTCAGTTATAGCTCTTGGTCCCAAGCCCCACCCATGCTCACATTTCCCTACAGCTGGTTGACTGACACTTGTGTCCTTTCTTCTAGAGAATCTCTCACTACAGCTCCATCTCACGGTCCTCAATCTGGACCGCTTGTAGCCTAGAAACACCCTGCTCCTCTTTGCAGTCGGGACGGAACCGGTGAAGTGGTGAGATGCCTCCCTTGCCATCTTCCGCCATGCTCTTCTCATCCTCAAACAGTGCAATTAACATGCATATTTTCTCTTACCGTGAAGCCCATATTTTGACTCCACCTTATGGTCTTGATTCCGGACCCCTCATTTATTTGGACATATACTTACTTTCATTAGCCAGCCGGGAATGAAGTACAACCGGCAGAGAGGTAAGATACTTCTCCTCACCCTGCACTTTTCCCTTCTATCCGTATAGCAATGCTGACAATCTCCTGACTCCCTCTTCCTAATTTATCATTTCCCTCAGATCCAAGGTCTCTTTTTCATTGCCTTAAGGTGTGATTACTCTCATGCTCTGTGCAATTTACACATTCACAGCTCTACTTCAAGTTATATTGCATCTAGTCACAACGGGCTCCGTGCCCCAGGCATGCATTGGACCTTTCCTGTGTGTCAGCCCCACAATGCACTCTCATCACCTTTGCCCTCCCTGCTCACCTTTGCTTTTCTATGTATACTTTTCCTGGAAACTTATCCCAACAGTCAAGTCTGGCAAACATATCTCTTCTCTCCCATTTCTACCTCCTTCTTATCACCCTCTCTCCCTCTCTCTATTCTCTTTCCAATCCATTTTTCTACCTATCTCTATGTCACTCAAATGTCACTGTTCAATTGCCATGCATCGTAACAATGTGTCTTTTCACTCATGCTTACTAGCACTTTTTGACCATTCAGCAGGATCTAGCACTTGACATGTAGATGTGTAGTCTTCAGTAACACAAGTTGGTATGTCATGTAGGGTGCTCACTCGCCCACACTGGTCGCCTTGCACAGAATAATATGACAATTGTCGGGTTCATATTGGCTTAGACATTGTTCTGTTGTATATCCTTTCATCCCAGAAGAAGTCTTGGGGTACCTCCCCAGACTAAACATGTGTTCGCTGGACAACCGCTCAGCATTCAAAGAACACAAAACTCCTGATTGTTGATTGCCATCCTCTCCCTTCTTCCTGTTTTTTATATCTGTAAGTGCTTCCTAATGAGGTTTAATTCCTTGGACAGGTGCCTCGTTGCCTACTTGTAACTATTCTCTGACCCTGCTTCAAGGGTCAGAGCAGGGTCAGAGAATAGTTGCAAGTAGGCAACGAGGCGCCACGAAGCAATTAGCAGCAGGTGTCCAAGTTGAAGTTAATTTGTTTGCAGCCCTTTTGTAAAAGGTTACAAAGAAATTAGCTTCAACTTTTGCACCTGCTGCTGTAACCCTTGCTTGGCTGAAAATTCGTCCCCGCTGATTCGCGGATTTTACCGCGATTTCGCGAGATTCGCGGATCGCGGAAAATCCGCAAATTCGCCCGCAAAATGGATTTTACGCCCACCCTTAGTACTTACTCTGCAATTGATATTGATGTGTGCACAGGCTTGCAGCAATTTTGTGTCACCTCTTGTTGATGATTCAGGGGGTTCAGGGTTAACCCCCTCCTGTTAACACTATCTCAGATACACCACAGCTAAAGAACAAGTATTCTTGTTGCAGGCACCTATTTCGAACCACATATGTTTAAAACCCTGTCCCTTGTCTTCACTACCAGTTGGGGGATGAAGTCCCCTTGGGTGCTCAGGGTCCTTGGGTGCCAACCAGCTCTCCTGTTACCTCCAGTATGTTCCAAACAGTGGAATTGCTGAGAAGTTGTTGGTGGCCATGCCTCCTTTCTCTACCTCTCTGCAAACGTACCTACTGGCTCATTTCTGGTTGGAGGTAAGGTCCCCTTGGATGATGAGGGTTCTTTGAGGCTAGTAAGACCTCCTTTGCCTCCAGTAAGTCCTATACAGTTGGATTGCTGAAAGGTGTTCAGAAGCCAAGCCTACTTTTTTCACCACTCTGCAAACACACCACCTGGCCCACTACTGGTTGGAGGATGACATTCTCTTGGATGCATAGGTTCCTTGGGGTCCAAGAAGGACTCCCATTACCTCATAAAAGCCCAACAGTGGGATTTCTGATAGCTGGACAGAGGTCCAGCTCCTTTTTCCACTACTCTGCAAATGTGACTACTAGTTAAAAAAACTTGGAAATTCATAGAAAATAACAACATTTGCAGTGACGTTGAATTTATAAAATAGAATTTGAGAAACCATAAGAATTAACTTAATAAACAAAGTTTGCAAGGAGGGTATAGTTAGGAAATAGAATTTTAAAAACAAAAATTCACAGAAAAAAACAAAGCTTACAGAGACATTATAGTTAGGTTTAGATTTCAAGTGCACAAAGCCAGTGAAATTCAGTATTTATATTTATCTAAGCTAACTATAATTATACCCCCAAAATGCACGGTCATTACTTCACATATTACATCACTCATGACATGGTCAGTGACATCATTGATGATATCTCAAATGATATCACCAATGACTTAATCTACAGAACTACTTACATACCCACTCACACCCCCATACAACCTCTTTTATGCCCATTCACACACCCACACAACTACTCATATACCCATTCACAGATCCATACCAGTACTCGCACAACCATTCACTCCTCCATAGACTCACTCACTCGCTCACTCACTCACTCACTCACTCACTCACTCACTCACTCACTCACTCACTCACTCACTCATAAAGCCATTGATTCAACCAGTCACTCCCCCAATAGCCAGTCATGTAGCCACACACTCATCCATACAGCTACTCTCATACCCATTTATTTATCTACCCACTCACTCAACCATATAGCTTTCTAACACAGCCACTCACTGGCCCATATAACCATTCATGCACCCACTGACACACAAGCACATAACCAATTACATACCTATACACACATGAATACACACCCACTCATTTTTTTTATAAATAAATGTAAACTGTATTTCCTGATAAAAAAAAAAAACCTTTGCAATCAGTGACATGATGGCTATAATAGGGCAAGCCCAACAAGGGGGCGCTTCATCCGACTCATGGGCTGGGGTAGATATGATCGTGTTCTTAAAAAAGGGTAAACCACCTAGCGAACTGGGCTTTTATAGACCTATAACGCTGATGAACAGGGACGTTAACATTTACTCAAAGGCTTTGGTAACTCCCCTGAATCAAATATTAGGGAAAATGGTCCATCTCTGTCAACATGGTTTTATTCCCGGAAGGGGGACTACAGAACACACCCGAAGAGGTAAAACTCTATTTGATGTAGCGGAAGTCTCAGGAGACCCTATGGCAGTAATTCTTATGGACGCTGAAATAGCATTTGATTGGGTCTCCTGGGACTACCTTTGGGATGTGATAAAATGGTTTGGGATTTGGAGCAATTACATTACAGCCATACAGGTTCTATACAAAGCTCCAAGGGCCTGGATCAGAGTGAATGGGGGTACACAGCACCAGTAATAATTACCAGAGGGACAAGGAAGGGTTGCCCTTGTTCGCCTCTGCTTTTCGCACTTTACATTGATCCCCTGCTAAGGAAGCTGGATGCCTCTAGTAGTATTAGCCCAATGGGGTACCATGGGTGGGAGACCAAGATATTGGCTTACGTAGACAAACTTGCTGTGGTTACCTCTAACCCTGAGGCACAATGTATGTAATAGAAGAAGAGGCTCAAAAAATTCGAGCAATTTATGGGTATGCACTAAATAGTCAGAAGACATTGATAGTCCAAAATAAATGGGATAATCTAGAAGACTCGAGGGTGGCTGACTCAGCTGTTTACCTAGGTATTGAAATTACTCCAGATCTGGGAAAATTTGTGATAAAGAATATTGAACCAATTATAAAGCCAAAAAAGGTTTAGATCGACTGAATAATCATCCTATGACTCTTGTTGGCTGTAGCAATGTGGTAAAGATGGTTCTCCTCGCCAAAATACTTTATCTTTTTAGGGCCGTACCGTTAGAGTTTAAGAGGCACTGGTTTAGAATGCTCGAGCACTTTGTGAACAGGTTTATATGGGCCCATGGAAAAACCAAAGGGGTATAAAAGATATATCACTACCTAGGGAGAGAGGAGAGTAGGCATTCCCAGATTTTTGGGTTTGTTCTGTTCGGGAGAACTGGGAGTGACCACACGGATACATTTGGCACCCCAGATGTTTATGAATTGCTATTGGGTGAGGATGCAAATAATTGTTTTATTAAATTTATCGAGCCTAGCTATTATAAAAAAATGAAATATAAGAACTTGTTGGCTGCACATAAGATCTGGGCTGCTTTTAAAAAGAAAATAGGCCTCGGCAGGTTTAATTATTATACACAGATTCATAGAAACCCAACGCTCCAGGATATTTTTTGTGACACAATTATGTTAGAGTGGGAGGGGAAGGGACTAAGGGTGCTTTGGGATTTGATCGGCCAGATGGCATGCAGACGTTTAGCGAAATCCAGCAAGAGCATGGGATTAATATAAGAAACTTTTTAAAATATTTGCAGCAGCGGAGCTCTTTTAACCCCTTCGATGCTGATGACGAGGTCAGCTCGTCATCAGCCACGGGTGACGTGTGCGGATGACGAGCTGAGCTCATCATGTAACGCGGTTAATCGAAAACAGCCGCACAGCGCAAAAATAACCGCAGCAGCGATGCGGTTAATGGGAAATGGGGGGGGGCCATGCGACTTTCAGAGATTGGTAATACCAGATGTCATAAGAGCGGGAGAGAACTTCACTATTAGGAACATTTATGCCGAATTGCAAATATCAAAACCAGATGACCTGGATAAATATAAGAACAAGTGGGCGGAAAAACTGGGCATAGATCAGAGCTGCTTTTCTGAATCTCTAGAAATGGGTCAAAGCATTTTATGCTCGAAGGGATCACAGGCTCAACATTTTAAAATGATCTACTGTCTGTATTATACGCCTGAAAGGATAGCGCAATGGGGTCGTCAGGAGGGAATCAGGTGTTCCCGGTGTAATAGCTCTGAAGCTGAATTAATACACATGTTCATGTCCCATGCTGCAAAACTTACTAAAATCAATAGAAATATTTAAGTATCAAACTTTGAATATACATGTAGGACTATATCTAGCTTTAATACTCTTGGGGATTTAATTGAATGGAAGATAAAACTCATTTGATTTTTTTTATTGCTCGCTATGGCTGCATTGCGTATTATTCCACCAATGGCTAGCTAAATTGTTAGCTATATATAATATGGAGAAAGGGATCTATGAAATGGAGGGTAAGAGAGGGAAAAAACTTGGCAGGCGTATATGGCGTAGTGTAGAACATACCCTTCCTGTCAAACATTATTCCCGACCGTCTCCAGCTGATTGCTACCCAGCAGCCATCTTGGTTGGTTTTTGGTGCACCGCAGGTTGAATACTGTAACTTCAGACTTCTCAAGATTTATACTTAGCCTGTTCTTGTCTGCAAAGTTGCTTGTGGAGTTTATCAAATGCTGCAGGCTGACTGGAGTTCGACTGATCAATATCAGATCATCGGTGTACAATAAGTTTGAAAGTGTCAAACCACCCAAGTTCGGAGCGTGGTGATGGCAGTTGTCCAGATCAGTGGAGAGGTCTGACTTGAAGAGGTAAAACAGGGTTGGGGCAAGAAAACAGCCCTGTTTTAGACCTTGGGTGGTTAATATTCTCCTTGACAGACTGTTGCCAGCCCCCAACTTGATTTGGACCCATGTCTTAGAGTGGAGTAAGATTATCTGATTCGGAAGGTGTGGGGCTATTTTCCACCCGGCTAACAAATTCCCTCTATCAATGCTATCAGAGGCAGCTTTGTAGTCAATAAAGCAGACAAATAATGGCTTTTTAATTGTTTTTGTAGCATGTATTAAAAGTGAAAGAGCGAGAATGTTTGTGGTTGTCCCAATGTTTTTTTGGAAGCCTGTTTGGTTAATTGAAATTAAGGCTTTTTCCAGTGCTCACTCAGTAAGTTCCACCAATAGTAGCCCTGCTTAATATTTGGCCTCAATGTCAAAGAGTGCAATGAGTCTGTAGTTCTTTGGTTCGGTCTTATTACCTTTCTTATAGATAGTTCAGATAATCGATGCCTTCCAAGAGTCTGGTAATCGTTCATTTTCCATGATGTTGTTAAAGAGGGGTAATAACACCCCTGCCCAATAGTTTGGGTCTTGCTTGTACATAATAGGTAGTAAGCTGCTAGGCCCAGGCGCTCCCTCATTTTGACTTTTGGAGATTCTGTTCACAATCAATTTTATTGTGAGGGGGGAGGAAGCTCTGAGCCTAGAGGTTTTAGAGGATGCGGGCCGCCCTAGGGTACCGCCAAGACTTGTTTATTTTCGCATGCTTCCATGTTGAAATGATTATATAATTATCTTACCCAAGATTCCTCCGTTATATACGACTTAATTCCTGGAGCTGTAGGGTTCACTATCCTCTTGAATGTGTGCCAAAATCTGGCGCTGTTATTAGTTTTTGCGTCGTATAACAGTTTTACCCATTTTTTTGGTCATTTTCCCTTTTCGCTTGCCAAATAATTTTCTTTTTGCAGGCCTTTAGCCTCCCTAGTTCCATTTGTATGTTTCTCCTTCTTAAAACTGTAATTGGCGTCAAAAACGTGGTCTTTTAATAGTGCTTTTTTACTGTATATGAGCAAGATACTTCTCAATTTATCTTTCAATGTAGACAATGATTTTAATTAATCAAGCATAATAACATTTCTACAGTTTTATGTTTCCTGCAGGGCAGTTTTGACAGAGACTACACATTGCTCTGTTTATTTCACCCCTTATTTGTCTTAATTTGGCATGTTGATTTGCCGAAAGGTGGATTCTTTGATTGCTTGTTGGCCCGCTAAGTACTTCCAGTTGAATTTTTTGCCCAGTTTTCATTGGGTCTATTTTGGGGCTAGATAGTTCGAACCTTTTGATGACATTTTCCCAAGCTGTTAAGATGTTACCGCAGTTTGTTTTCCTCCCACCATATTTTTGATATTGCTAAGAGTTTTCCTGGGTTACGTGTGTTGCATTTGACTCTCCTATGATTAGATTTGACCTTTGTGTCTAAGTCAACGATTGGACAAGTAAGAGCTGTTCCTTGAATGGCAAGTGTAAACTCTTGTGGTTGGTGATCGCTGTTGTACGGCTTCTGATCCTTAAATCTTTTGCCAAACTATAAAGTGGTAAAGATACGAAGGTTTCAGCTATTGCGGTATTTGAAAATGTGTTATGAAAGGTTGCAGTTTAGGGGCAGTCCCCTACAAGTCAACCGTTTAATGCAACGAAGGACAGGCTTTCTAAGTTACTCAACAGGTCTTTAGAAATCTTTGTTGGCTTGCCCCAATTGCAGTCATCCTGGAGTGGAATCCCCCATGCTGAATGTTGATCTGCAGCCAGCCTGTCTGTGGCACGCTCCCTGTAAGGAACACATTTAAGTTGCCTGAGATGATATAGTTTGAAGTCTCCTCCTCGGTGATTAGTTTTGTTAATTCTGCTACCAGTTGTTTTTCGCCATCTTTTTATTTTGGGGATGTAGATAGGTATTAACAAGTATTAGCTGTTTATCTTAAAAAATTGCTATTTCCAGCTGTATTGTTTTTATTTTGTGTGTTGAGGTGCTTTTGCTTGTTAATTCCTTAACAGTCGTTATGGTTTTAATTGAGGCGTAAGTCGTAAGACCCCCTTTTAAATGACTGAATTTAGAGTTTCTAGTTGCTGGAAGAGGGTATGATTTAAAACCTGGCAGGTTCAATGGATCTTCTACCCACGTTTCTTGAAGCAGGATTAGTACGAATTGTTGAAAGAACGTCAATAAGGCTGTATCTTTGGTTTTAGTTCCAAGTCCATTTATGTTTCAGGAGCAATATTTTTAGTTTGGATTGTTTGTTTCCTGTTCAAATTTCTTTCATAGGGACTCTTGTCTTATATTTATATCAGAACGTACCTGTACTTAGGCCCTTGCATGGGAACAGAAGGCGACAGTTCCCAACGCCCCCTGCAGGATTCCCCAGAGTCAGCCGTGAAAAAACTGGACTCCAGAAAACCCCACAAAGGAAAAGGGGAGTGGATAAAATAATAAAGAACAATGCACAGAAGAGACTGCACTGGACCTATTCAACTGCTCCTCTTGTAAGCCTGCCTGCAGACTAATGTCAGAGGAACCTGTTATGCACACAAGAAGATTTAAGAGAAAACATTACACATGACCTCACTACTCTAACTTCTACCTGACTTTGTATTTCTTAATCTTTACCTATCTTTATCCAGTGTCGAGCTTCTCTTCGATTGCTTGCTATGTGCCTTTGTATCTTAACAGTGAATACCTGAAAGAAGCAAACTCCTTACTAAATGTTCACACGTTTCTAAACTGTATACTATATTATACTTTGGGGAAACCTTACCTAGTTAAGTCTCTGGACATGCTGTAAATCTCTTTCTTCACTGTCAAATAATCCCAATATATTTTCTTCACTAGAGCAACCTATACTACACTACCTACAAGAGCTCTTGACTAAATTATATATGCCTTGTACTGTCTTCTGTCTTCCTAAATCTTTAGAACTTCGTAATTGAAACAGCTCAGTTGAAATCTGTAAACAGTCTTTTAGTATCTCTTTACGTTGAACTTCTGCATTCATTAATTATCTCTTTCAGTCTTTATATGGAAAGTCTTTTAAATAATCACTTATCTCTGTTGTTGTCTTGCAGGAAATAACTCGAACTGCTGACAAGCCGAGGAGCTTGCTAATATTTGAGTCTCTCTGCTTTTCGCACTCTCTCGGGTTTCTTCTCGCGCATTCCTTCATGCGCGACTCGACGAGGAGAAGAACTGAACTCTAAAACTGGAACGCGTTTCACTTCTGCCACGAGACTGGACTCGGGTAAACGCTGGTTTATGCTCCGCTCGCGTATTACTTTCATATGCGGCGAAAAACAGCTACAATAGATTCTTGTCACGAACTCAGGAAAAACACAACTTGCCAGGGGATTCTATTCAGTGAAGTGCGCAGCAAATTTCGCCTGCGCGCATCACCTGAATTCGGAACACCTGTAAACCGTTCAAACACTAGAACGCCTACAGTTGCTTCATTGCGGCGGCCATGTTGGAATTCCGTTTCCTCATCAGAACAGTCCACTCATTGCTCCTTGGAGATTTCTGTAAACCAGACACGGTTTCTCTGGACACAAAAGCCGCTATTTTATTTGTATAATGCAAAGGAGTTCTGACAGTATCCCCGAAAAAAAAAGGTTCTTTCTCTCTTGGCTTGTGTGGGAATCGTTGGTGAAAGGATTTCACTAATCTTGGAGCATGAACATCCAGATGACATTCCCAAGATTGTTCCTCTGGTCCATAACCTTTCCAATCTACTAGGTAGAACAATTGACCATTTATCCTTTTAGAATCTAAAATTATCCTTGACCTCATATTCTATTCCTGACTCAAACTGAATGTTTTTTGGAGGTGTGGTTTTACGTAAGCCTGATGCTTCCTTTTTCAACAATGAGACATGAAACACTGGATGAAGTTTCCATTTAGCTGGCAGTTTTAAACGATAAGTCACTGGATTGATTTGTGTCTCGATTTGGTATGGGCCAATAAACCTAGGTAAAAACGTTCTATTACCCTTTAACTTCAAATTCTTGGTATTTATCCAAACCTCATCTCCATCTCTCAACTCGGGGCCTTCTCTTCTCTTTTTATCTGCATATTTTTTATATTGCTGTTTAGCCTGTTCTAAATTTTGGATTGCTGAGCCATGGACTTGTGTCAAATGAGTTACTAAATCTTGAACTGCAGGAACAGAAATATCTACTGTAGTCATTGCCAAATTTGGATGGTGACCATAATTTAAGTAGAAAGGGGAGTAACCTGTGCACACATTTCTAGCATTATTGTGTGCGAACTCTGCTGCCCACAGCTAATCCGACCAATCACCACCTCTTTTCAGGAGAAACCATCTCAAATATTGTTCCAATTCTTGGTTCACTCTCTCTGTTTGACCATCAGTCTCAGGGTGGTAACTGGTGGAATATCTAGCTTCTACTCTCAGACTTTCCAAAAAGGTTTTCCAAAATCGGGACAAAAACTCAGAACCTCTGTCAGAAATAATGTTCTTTGGAACCCCATGCAACCTAATTATTTGGGCATTGAAGCTCTCCACCAGTTGTTTAGCTGTTGGGAGACCTTTAAGGGCCCAAAAATGGGCCACCTTGGTAAAAGCGTCAACTACCACTAAAATGGTGTCATGCCCCTTACTAAGTGGAAGGTCTACAATCAAATCTAATGTGACTGTCTGCCAGGGACCAGAAGGGGTAGGTAAGGGCTGTAATAACCCCTTGGGGGCCAATCGTTCCGATTTTCCCTCTGCGCAAATTTCACAAGATTTGACATAATTATCAATGTCAGTAGTCATCCTTGGCCACCAGTATCACCTCTTGAACAACTCTTCAGTCTTCGCTCTTCCTTTATGACCTGCCAAAATACTGTCGTGACATTCATACATTACTTGATGCTGTAACTCTGGCGTAGGCACATACACTGCCCCATGATGATAAGGTAGATTGTTTCGGATTTCTCGTTCTGGTTCCTCAGAAACCCAAACATGCATCTCTTCTGGAGTCATCGCTTGAAAAATTGATTCATCCAAGGCCACAGGTATGGTGGAGCAGATAATTTTGGAACTTGGAATGATAGCTTGGCCTTTCTCCATTGACTTATTATTTTCAGTGTCTATCCTGGATAAGGCATCAGCCTTTCCATTCTGAGCTCCAGGTCTGTAGGTAATAACAAAGTCGTATTCAGAAAAATATAATGACCACCTGAGCTGCCTAGGAGTTAAAGTTTTAGCGGACTTTAAAAACTTTAAGTTCCTATGATCAGTAAAAACTGTCACTTGATGCTTGGCTCCCATGAGGTAATGCCTCCACTCCTTGAAAGCATCCTTAATGGCTAACAATCTTTTTCTGTTATGGTGTAATTCACCTCAGCTGGGGTTAATTTTCGAGATCGATACGCCACGGGGTGCAACTGTCCTGTTTCTTTATGTCTTTGCGACAATACCCCTCCAATAGCTTGGTCCGGCGCATCTGTTTCGATGTAGAATGGTTCTGAAGGGTCAGCATGTAACAAGATGGGAGCTGTAGTAAAACTCTTCTTCAATAGTTCAAAGGCTTCTTCAGCTTCATTTGTCCATTCAAAGCGAACTCCTTTTCTAAGCAATTTAGTGAGAGGAAGTATCTTCCGAGAGAATTCACTGATAAATCTTCTATAGAAGTTCGCAAAACCAATAAAACTCTGGACTTCTTTGACACTAGTTGGTGACTTCCAGTTCACAACTGCTTGAATTTTGCGTTCATCCATATTCATTCCTGCTGGGGACAAAATGAATCCTAAAAATTCCACTTCAGAGACATTAAAGGCACACTTCTCGAGTTTTACAAATAATCAGTTCTCTCTGAGCTTTTGCAAGATGCCTCGGACCTGTTCCGGATGTTTGGTCGAATCATTGGAGTAAATTAGTATATCGTCAATATATACTATTGCACACTGATCAATGTACTCATGAAGGATATCATTTATAAAATGCTGAAAGGCAGCTGGAGCATTGCACAAATCGTAAGGCATCACTTGATACTCGAATAAACCAAACTTGGTCCTAAAAGCTGTCTTCCACTCATCTCCTTCTCTCATTCAAACCAAGTGATAAGCACCTTGCAGATCCAATTTGGTGTAAATTTGTGCTCCCTTGACCTGGTCCAAAAGGACAGAAATGAGTGGAAGAGGATAACGATTCTTTTTGGTGATTTTGTTGAGTGCACTGTAGTCAATGCAAGTTCACAGATCTCCTTCCTTCTTCGGTATAAAAAATAACGGAGAAGATACTGGCGATTGTGATGGCCTTATAAACCCATTGGCTAAGTATTTGTCCAGATATTCCCTTAGATGCTTATGTTCTCCTTCCGTAAGCGCATACACTCTGCTGCACGGCAAGTTAGCTCCCGCTTCTAACTCAATCTTGCAATCATACGGGCGATGTGGGGGTAACATTTCTGCTTCCCTTTCATCAAAAACATCAGCGTAATCTTGATATTCCGCAGGGATTTCTCGGGAGTTTATAATACATACCGAAGTATCTGCTGAACACAACGAGTATGCCGGGCTCACTACACAACCCGTTACATTTTCTTCAAAACAATTCTCAAGACAATATTGAGAGTCCATGGTTATTGTTCGATTGCTCCAATTGATTGTAGGGTTATGTTCTGTTAACCACGGCAGACCCAGGATGAACTGAAACTGCGGTGCATCAATTAAATTAAACTGAATCATCTCCTGGTGCCCTTCATCCAATATCACTAATAAGGGTTCAGTGTGACTCACAATTGGGCCTGAGGACAAATTTGTTCCGTCAACCGCTCTTACTGGTTCACTCTTAGTCTTCTGGATTGCTCTTATTCCTATCTTGGCGGCGAATCCCAAGTCACAGAAATTTCCCGTGGCTCCAGAATCTACCATCACGGAAACTTCATTCAAAACTTTCTGCCCAAACTTTATCTTCACAGACAAAATTAAGTGAGGGGTTGAGGATTGCAACGTATTTGCCAACTGATGCTCTGTGGGAGTTGATTCTTGGCTTGCAACCACTTGTCCAACTCCTCCTACAAGTGGTGCTGCAAGTTTTCCTTCGGCTTATATGTAGACTTAGACTGAGGTTTCTTGGAACAATTCCTCACAAAATGTCCACTTGTCCCACAATACATGCACAAATTTCCAGTTCTTCTTTGCTCCTTTTTTTCTCTCGATAAAGGACCTCTGATCGTGCCAATTTGCATAGGCTCAGAACTTGTTGACCCCTCCACAGTTCGAGTAGTATCTGATCTAGCCCTATCAAACCGTGGTATGGGACTTTTAAAATCTCTTCTCTTCTCTCCCTTTCGCTCCCCTTGGTGAAAATCAATTTCCAACACTAGGTCCACTAATTCAGAAATTCCTGTGGGTCGGTTTGGTATTTGTGCAAGAATATATTTTAATTCATCGCGTAATCCACAATAAAAAACCACTGCCCTTTTACTCTCTGGCCAGTCAGTTTCTACAACCAATTTATTAAACTGAGCCAGATGTGCTACTAAATCCCGGTTTCCTTGTCGCAGCTCCAGCAGTTCATTATCCACAGCTTGTGATATCCTTCTTCGATCAAAAACTCGAAGAAATTCTTTCTTGAACTCATCGTAATTCTGTAAAATTGGACCTTCTCGTGTGACAAAAGGCATGGACCATGACGCTGCATCTCCGCTCAGATAAGATAAGACAAACGCCACTCTAGATTGCGCATCAGGGAAAATGGAAGGGCGGCACATGAAGTGAAGGGAACATTGAGAAAGAAAAATCTGTGCCTTTTGGGGATCCCCACTAAACCTTTCTGGAGGTGCTAGAGGAATAACTGGGGACAAAGACTGAATTACTTGGGTCGTTAATCTATTGGTCCCTTTAGTAAACTGATTGGCAATTCCCCCACCTGAACTCAAGGCCGGTCCTATTCTTTGTGCTAAATCTGCCGTTTCTTTTCTGGCATTGGTCATCTCTTGTCTAAGGTTTCTATTATCTTCTCGAACTGCTACTAACTCTTTCTGCAATGCTTCTAACACAGCCCCTAAATTCTGTAAATTTAACCCCTCCGCCATCTTCTGCTCAGGTGCAAGAATACACTTGGGCACTTAACTCTATCAGAACGTACCTGTACTTAGGCCCTTGCACGGGAACAGAAGGCGACAGTTCCCAACGCCCCCTGCAGGATTCCCCAGAGTCAGCCGTGAAAAAACTGGACTCCAGAAAACCCTACAAAGGGAAAGGGGAGTGGATAAAATAATAAAGAACAATGCACAGAAGAGACTGCACTGGACCTGTTCAACTGCTCCTCTTGTAAGCCTGCCTGCAGACTAATGTCAGAGGAACCTGTTATGCACACAAGAAGATTTAAGAGAAAACATTACACATGACCTCACTACTCTAACTTCTACCTGACTTTGTATTTCTTTAATCTTTACCTATCTTTATCCAGTGTCGAGCTTCTCTTCGATTGCTTGCTATGTGCCCTTGTTTCTTAACAGTGAATACCTGAAAGAAGCAAACTCCTTACTAAATGTTCACACCTTTCTAAACTGTATACTATATTATACTTTAGGGAAACCTTACCTAGTTAAGTCTCTGGACTCGCTGTAAATCTCTTTCTTCACTGTCAAATAATCCCAATATATTTTCTTCACTAGAGCAACCTATGCTACACTACCTACAAGAGCTCTTGACTAAATTATATATGCCTTGTACTGTCTTCTGTCTTCTTAAATCTTTAGAACTTCGTAATTGAAACAACTCAGTTGAAATCTGTAAACAGTCTTTTAGTATCTCTTTACGTTGAACTTCTGCATTCATTAATTATCTCTTTCAGTCTTTATATGGCAAGTCTTTTAAATAATCACTTATCTCTGTTGTTGTCTTGCAGGAAATAACTCGAACTGCTGACAAGCCAAGGAGCTTGCTAATATTTGAGTCTCTCTGCTTTTCGTACTCTCTCGGGTTTCTTCTCGCGCATTCCTTCATGCGCGACTCGACGAGGAGAAGAACTGAACTCTAAAGCTGGAACGCGTTTCACTTCTGCCGCGAGACTAGACTCGGGTAAACGCTGGTTTATGCTCCACTCGCGTATTACTTTCATACGTGGCGAAAAACAGCTACAATAGATTCTTGTCACGAACTCAGGAAAAACACAACTTGCCAGGGGATTCTATTCAGTGAAGTGCGCAGCAAATTTTGCCCGCGCGCATCACCTGAATTCGGAACACCTTTAAACCGTTCAAACACTAGAACGCCTACAGTTGCTTCATTGCGGCGGCCATGTTGGAATTCCGTTTCCTCATCAGAAGTCCACTCATTGCTCCTTGGAGATTTCTGTAAACCAGACACGGTTTCTCTGGACACACAAGCCGCTATTTTATTTGTATAATGCAAAGGAGTTCTAACAGTTTATAGTTTTTGCTATCCAGGACCAATCCCTTGATGCATCAGTTCCATCTTGAACCCGAATGCTCTGGTTAGTTGAGTTATTCCTCTCTGAAGCCTCTACAGAGGTACTGCGTGCCCCCTTAATCACAGAGCTGATTGGCGCTAAACCTCTCCTGCTACTTGGTCTACTGTTGGTGGGCTCTTGATCGTAATGGAGTAATGGGTCAAGATAACCGACTTCATGAGGAGATGCAGTCTGATCCCCCAGACGTCTAGTTGATGCTCTTCCTTAAGAATTTTCTCCACTGTTTCTCGAGTTGACCAGATGGTTTTTGTTACTTCTTGCACCAAGAGGTTTTTTAAAAGTATTGAATTCTTCGGATTCCAGGTCTTGTGAACCAATCCCGGCCAGACTGCTAATGGCAGTTTACATTTGAGGATATTTCCTCTATTTAGGATGTACACCCATCCTTTATATATATTATCGGGGATGAACAGGATTGACTTGTACATCTCCAGCCTGGAATTATTCGGGGGAGTTCCACTTTGCTGGGCCTTTTCTCTTCTCCCTGCATTTGAGGGTATTTGGTTTTGTAATTCTAACCTTTCTGCAGATTCCGAGCCCTGCTCTTTTTCCATCTACCATTCATTAAAAGGTTGCTGTGTGACAGAATCCGCTCTGTTTACTGTTTTCACTTTTGGTTTAGCACCTTCTGTATTTAGTAGGTCTGTGTGTGCCATTGCGACTGCTGTTACCGCAGTGGCAACTTCACATGCGGATGCTGTTTGAGGTTGATTTTCCACCTGTTTGTTAAAGTTGGTGTATCCTAGATGTTTATGTTCACCTAGATGTACCTTTCCTGCATGATCCAACCCTATTGGACATGGGAGGTCAAAGGCAATTAGGTCAGGCTGTACATTTGGCTCCCCCCTACTCTACATTATGACTGGGGGTCAATCAAGGCTTTTACTGCTGCTTGAAAAAAGGATTTTATTGATAGATTTGTATTCCTCCCTTTTCTCCTCTATTTCTGTTGCTGTTTGGATGATTGCCATTTGTTCGACTGGACATCCCCCTCATCTAGTTGACTTGTCTGTTTGTTCCCACTACTGGTGGTCTGCACCACCTGTTGATTGTCTAGGGTGGATAAAGGCCCTAGAGAGTCTAAGCTCAAAGGTTTGCTCACTTTAACTATTCCTCGAGTTCCCGGTTATTTTTGTTGTTCCGACTTAAAGGCTACTCCTTTGCCTGGCCCGGGATCGTTACCAGCCACCACGGAGGAGATGACCTGAGTATTTTCATTTTTATCAGACTGGGATAACTCTTTTTGATCTTTGGTGAGTGATGTCATTTCTTTGTAATGATGTCGCTCTTGTTTACTTTTTTTTATTTCGTTTTTCAATGTTTGTTGTATTATTACAATTTGTACTTTTTATGTCCCTTAGATGAACACCCATCGCTCCGCATAGTGTGGTTACTTTGTCGACAATTTGATGGCAAGTGCAACTTGGAGGGATTATTTCGGATCGGGCTCTTTTAATAAATGTGTTCAATTCCGAAAGCTTGCTGTTGATACTTGTACCATGCAGGGATAGACAATTGAGGAGCGTAAGTTGAATATCCATCTTTTCTGAGTGATATTCCAGAGCCTTTGTTGAGAGTTGCATGGTATTTAGGAGTGAGGCCCATAGTTTGTTCTCTCCTAATGGGGTTTCCACCAGGCGTCCCTTTGTAGCCCTTCCTGTGTCTTTGGGTGCTATTTCTCCTTTATCCTCAATGGAGTATGTGGTGACCAGGTTTTCCAATTCTTCAGTCGTAAGAAAAGACCTGTTACTGGCTATATAATTTGGGGTGTCTTCTTGCTCACCCTCATATTTGCTACTCCGTTGCTCAACATAGGGGGTTTGGGTTCTGCCTGCGATCCAGTGGAACGTAAACTTGGTGGTTCGACCTTGATACCGGTGTCAGTACTGTTTCCCACCTTTCCAAAGACCCCACTGGGATGTGTCATCGCTGTCGTTGCTGTGATTTTCCTGTTAATGTCTTTGAGGTCAACGATCTGTGATGTCCAAACTCAATTGTGGAGTTGTTCCTCCCACTACTTTGGTTACGATTTTATCTAGAGTGGTGGTAGCCCTGGTAGCCATTGCGGTTGACTTGGGGATAGATGTATGTCCTTTTGGCTCTAAGAGTGCTGCATTTATGTAGGTCATTACTCTCTGACGAGGCCGTATTTTAATGTCTGGCTCCAATGGTATTCTTGGTGGAGATCTTAAACTCACTGGTAGAGTAGAGTGTGTTGTGTTCTTTCTTGTTCTTTTTCCTGATGTTTTTATCTGTATGCCTTATGTTTTAATGATCTCCCTGGGCTGTCACTTGCTCCAACGATTGATCCATTGATTGATCTGCTGTCTCTTTTCTTGCTTTGGCAATTTTTGAGTTAGGTGGGGTCACACTGCTTACTCCTGGAACGAGTTTGACCGATGCGCCTTTACCTGTTGAAACTTCTAGGTGCAGTGGAGAAGGGAGGTCCAGTTGCTTGTTGATCCTAAGATTTAGCACTGTGCCAGCGTCTTTGACAAATGAGAATTTGTAGTATATTTTTTGTTGGTAATAATTTTTTATCGAACTCGCAAGCGGCTGTGCTGATCCTCCCATTACTCCATCCCTGTCTATATTTACCAGTGGATTCATTAGTGATCCAGATTCCTTGTAGGCAATTGACCAGAGCAATTGATGTAACAACATGACTATTGGTTGGTTCTCCTAAAGCTTTTCTGTCCTTTTTCTATTGTTGATAGCATTTGTTACAGTCCGCCTCCCCTTGCCAGATCTCATATTCACCTATGTAGTATCAGTATGCTATTATTGTTGCTGTTGTTATTGTTTTCACTATTGTTTTATTTTTTACCCTTGCTTTATTTTGTTGTAGTTGTCGAGTATTATAGAATATTGGTAGCTATTGATAATTCCTGGTGCTACTGTTACTGCTGGTGCTGTTAGTGTTATTGGTGTTATCAGTATTGGTATTGTTATTGTTAAGACTGTTTGTGCTATTACCACTGTTCGATCCAGTTGGTTATGTTGGTGCTGTTGGTACTACCAGTCCAACGAGTTAATTCTGCGCCAACCGAACTATGTACGCAGATTTATTTGACTGAGCCCCTGGGGGTTTGCTGAAATTTCCAGAGCTGGGCAGGGGGGTCAAGAGCGGGTTGTGTTGGCTCTGGAGCAGCTGGCGAACAGCAGGCGCAGATGCAGATGGAGACGTGGCAGATTCCAGCATGTACCCCCTTCAAACAGCCACTGTATATGAGCCTGAGTGACTGGCGGCACAAAAACCGAGGTGATGGGGCGAGTGGGGCTCATAGGGGGACTGCAAACCTCACCCGTCCTAGTCAGGCCGCCTCCACGATCTCCTCCCCGGGCTCATACTTCATGGCCGCCCCTAATGGCTACTGCACTCGCACACTGCACATTACTCACTGTGTTGCTCTGGGTCTGCCACTGTCTCTGTTTTTGCTACCTCCCACCAAGCTCCGATTTCAGTGTGGTGGCCTCAAGATGTTCTCAAAGGCTGACAATGCTTTTAGCTGTAGCAGGGCACTTGAACCCCCACTCCGTGCTGCCTCGCCGCCTCACACCACGCTGCCGTTCACCACCGCTCACTGCCGGATATTGACGGAAGCTGGCTAAACACTCGCTCAAGCACCCACTCACTCACCAATACAGCCACTAACCCAGTTGCTCACCTATACAGTCACTTACATAGCCACTCACTCACCCGTACAACTACTCACTCGTCTACTCACTCACTAATAGCCTCTCAACAGAGCCACTCACACACAACCACTTATATACCCATTCGCACATCCATACACGCACTCACATGTCTACTCACCTTTGCATACAGCCATTCATACAGTCACTCTCTAATTCAGCCACTCCCACACCTACTGAGTTCACCAAACACCCACCCAAACCGCCACTTAATCACCCATATAGCCACTTACATACCCAGCCACTCATCTATACAGTCACAGTCACTTAGGCACCCCTACAGATACTCATACATCTACTCATCTACCCATACAGCCATTCACACAGCCACTGCTTCACCCATGCAGCCACTCACGAAACAACTCACTCACCAATACAGCTATTCAGACACCCACTACTCACACACCCACTTATTCACCCGTACAAACACTCACATACCCATGTGTTGAAAGGTTATATGGGTGAGTGAGTGGGTGTGTGAGTGACTTTATAGGTATATAGGTTGGTGTGTGAATAGCTATATGGGTAAGTGTGTGGCTATGAGTGTACGGGTGAGTGACTGGTTGTATGTGTTGCTGTATGGGTGAGTGAATTGATGTGTGAGTGGCTGTACAAGTAAGCAAGCGGGTGTGGCAATGCCTCTGTGGAAGAGTGAATGGGTACCTGAGTACTGGTATGGGTCTGTGAATAGGTATGTGAGTGGCTGTATTGGTGTGTGAGTGGGTATACAAGACTTTATATGGGGGTATGAGTGGGTATGTGAGTAACTCTGTGGATGTTGTCATCAGTGATGTTATTTGAGATGTCATCAGTGATATCATCTGTGATGTCACTGTCCACATCATGAGTGATGTAATATGTGAGGTCTTAAGCAGTGCATTGTGGGGCCTAATTTATAGTTACCCCAGGTAACTCATACAGCCACATTTCACTAGTTTTGTATGAGTGCAATCTGAACCCAACAATAATATCCCTGTAACCTTTGTTTTTTTTGTGGTGAATTTCTAAGGTTTTTCAAAATGTATTTCCTAACTTTAATGTCCCGTGACCATTGTTTTTTAAGTGAATTTCTATGTTTTTTTAATTAGTTGTCAAGTTTTCAGAGTCATGGAGAAAGGGGGTGTGCCTCCGACCAGCTCTCAGGAATCCTGGTGTGTCTGACTAATTAAAAGTAGCAGGAGGGCGTCCAGGCCCCCTGAACCCTTCGCATCCAAAAGAACTTAATCCCCCTACCAGCAGTGCACCAGGAGGAGCATTTGCATATGTATGGAGAAAGGGGGCATCACCACCGAAGATCTCTCAGCAATTCCGCCGTGTGGGATTTACTTGAGGTAACACAACGGCTTGTTGTCCCTTAAGGACACTCTAGAGACAAAGGCCCACATGCATTAACATTGCCATTTGCGATTCCTTATTAGCGAAAAATAAGGAATCGCTAATAAGGATTCGCAAATGGCTATGAATGAAGAAATTGCTAAATAAAGTGTGATTTCTTATTATTCCTTAATTGCGACTCGCAAATTGCGAATCGCAATTAAGGAATACCTCCCCATTAATTCCTATGGGCCTAGAGGCCGATAGGAATGAATGGGAAGACATTCACAATTTGCGATTAGCAATTAGCGAATCTCAAATTGAGAATGCGATTTCAAGGGTGCTGGGGTGTCCAAAGGACACCCCAAAGGACACAATAGTGCATTTTCAAAGTTTTCGCGAATTACCATGAGGTTCAACCCTAAGTGCGAATTCTCAATTTTTTTTTAATTTCATGCATTGCATTTAAGAAATCGCAAAATGTGATTCCTTAAATGCAATTGCAATTTGAGAATCCGCAAATATTTGCGAATTCTCAAATTGCGAGGGCCGTCACCCTTCATGCACCCTTCATGCATCCCAAAAATTCAAATTGCATTCGCAAAACGGACGATTTTTGCAAATTGCACCATTTGCGAATGCAATTTGCAATGATACATGTGCCCCAAAGAAACTTAACCCCACCAACCAGCAGCGCACCAGGTGGCGTGTTTGCAGAGTGCTGGAGAAAAGGGAAGTGGCCTCCCAAGACCTCTTGGCAATCGTTCACTGTTGTTTTTGTGCTCTGTTCTTCCCTGAGATTTAGTCTTAACGGTGCAGACAACTTTGAACAACAGTGCCCCTTGTTATTCTGTTCTGGTCAGGCCCTGGTACCTAGAAAAAACTTGCAGATGCAGCTGTTGTTTGGGAAAATGTACTTTGGTCATGTAGATACATCTGGTTGGTAATACACACTTGGAGAGGGAACTTTCCAGAGAAGGGAGCGTGACATCACCTTTGATGTAGATCTCTCACCTATGTACTGAGGTACGGGCTCTGCTGGTAACACCCAGAGATTTTCTGATACATAATCATTTTGCTTCTGTAGATGGGGAGAGAGGTTAGGCTACACTGTTGTATATAATGACAGCACCTTTAATGATTTATGGACTACTTCCTATCTTAACTGTATTGTACTAGGAATTTTTTTACTTATGTGGCACGTATGCTGCATACTAGAGCACAATAGTTAGAATAAACATTTTAAACTTTTCTCATTTCTCTGCCAGATCTTATTGTGGACTGGTACGAGACTGAAAGCGAAAAGGTGTGTCCTGCAAACTAGATTCCTGAAAGGGTCGGGAGTGTTGTGTTCTAGGGTGTCTAATCACTTGTTCATCTGTGAGTGAGTAGGATGGCAAGTGAGACACTATGGCTAGTCGGTCCCCGGGCTAATGGGTACTCAGGTGGTAGGATGACTCAGTCCCTCCCTACTAAGGTTCCATGTTTCCAAACATTGGTTTCTGACTCCGCAGAATCCCTGCAACATGGGGCCATCAACATTTGGTCTGCTACTGAGTCACGGGATCCCTGAGTAGCACGTGTGCTGGTCCACAATACCCTCACACTGGTTCCTGGAGATTGTGGTGGGAGGGCTTTGCTTTCTCATTTGATAAGGTTCACCTATTGCTGTAGGTTTTTCAAGCTTGAATTCTGTTTTGTGTTACCGATCGATTCCTTTCTTAGTTTTCCTTATGGCTCAACCAGTGGAAATTTTGGCACATTGCCGCACGGCAGTTACACAATATTTGTTACGGAATGGGGTCCCCAATGTCGGGTATCCTGTTGTTTTTGTGGTTGAAATGATCCTGCATACCACTTCAACGTTTTTTATTCCTGGGTTACGTTTCTCGCTGTGGATGCAAATGCTAATTCCTTTCATGCTTATACGGTTGCTACAGTTCCGGCGGCCTGTCATCCTTATGTATTGGTTGAAGTTCCTCTTACGGCCTGAGAGCACCAGATTTGGTTTAATGGTGCCCTTCCCTTCACTCTTTCTTTCATTCATGTGCTCCCCTTAAGTACCGATTGCGCCACATGGCCTGTATTGGCAGGTTTTACCCCGCATCCCAATGATCTACACGCTAATTTGGCGGACTTTCATTTAATTTATGTAGGTATGTCATCTGTATAGACCTCTGATTCAATTTATTTCACATGCGGTTTTGGTGGCCTCACCTGGGGCTGCACCTCCAGTGCAGGTGCATGGTAGGGGCCTTATGATTAGCCCTGTTCTTATTAATTTGGTGATGGAAAATGTCCTCAGGCTCGTGAGGACTTTCAATTTTGGATTGCTCAGAAGATGGAACAGCTTGATGTTGTCTTTCCTCTCAATAGCTCTGTGGAGTAACACAGGATCCTTACTACATGTTTACTAAGTGATCTAATTCCTCCTCTGGCAGAATGCAACACCTGGGGGATGGTGTTTGCCTCAGTGTATAGACTTTATTTTGGCACCCCCTCCATGGGCATTCTTCGGAGCCTTCTAAAACAGTTACAGAATAAACACGGGGCTGGTCCTGCCCTGGATGTGGGGATAACATTGGTGGGTATTTTTCCCTTTGTCTCCAAAATGATTCTTTTTAATATTAAGGGTGAAGCAGTTTGCTTGCAGATTCGCCAACGCCTTTTGGTGGTGCCTGACATTGATCTGGAACGTGAGATGCTGATTATTATTGCTGGTTTTTACATTTTTGGATCGCAAAAATGTGTGCGTCAGACCTTCTACCCAGCCTTAGGGTAAACCACCTCCTGAGAAGCAGTGTTTTTCCCTATGTTAGCATGAGCCTGTGGCAGACTGTCTTCTGCTTTTCGCACGTTACTACACAAATGTATTTTGCTTTGTTCCACACTGCCACTTTCACACAGGAAATTCAATTGTTTTTGCATTCTGTTCTTTCCTGGGATTTAGTCTGAACACTGCAGACAAGGTCGAACAACAATGCCCTCTCTTATTCTGTTCTGGTCAGGCCTTAGCACCTAGACAAAACATGCAGATGCATCTGTTGTTTGGGAACATGTACTTTGGTCATATAGTTATACACAGGTGGGTAACACACACTTGGAGAGGGATATTTCCAGAGAAAGGAGAGTGTCAGCAACTGTGATGTAGATCTTCCATCTATAGACTGAGGTATGGGGTCTGCTGCTACACCCAGAGATCTTTTGATACATATTAATTTTTCTTCTGGAGACGTGGAAGGAGGTTAGGCTGCAGTGTCATATAAAATGACAGGACATTTTATGTTTAACGGACTACTTGCTATGCTAACCATATTTGTTTTAGGCATTTTTCTTTTCTACTTGTTGTGGCATGTATACTGCATACTAAAGCACAATAGTTAAAATAAGCATTTTAAACTTTTCTCATGTCTCTGTTCGGTCTTATTGTGAACTGGTACTAGAGTGAGAGCATAAGGATGTGTCCTGCAAGCGCAATTCCTGAGAGGGTCAGGTGTTGTATTCAGGGGTGTCTAATCACTTGTTCCTCTGTCAGTGAGTAGGAGGCAAGTGAGACACCATAGCTAGTCAGTCCCTGGGCTCATGGGTTCTCAGGTGGTAGGATGACTAAGTACCTCCCTACTAAGGTTCCATGATCCCAAGCATAGTTCTGTGGCTCTGTAAAATCCCTGCAACACAGGAAGTGACATGACAGCCCCCAAACACTCTCTGAAGCCAAAGGGGCTTTGTTTCCCCTACTAGCAGTGCACTAGGCGGTGTCTTTCCATTTATTTATTTATTTTTATTAGGGGAGGCGGGCTTCATGCTCCCCCTGCCCAAGGACGACTTTGGCCTCGGATACCCCATCACCCAGGGCCAGGCCTTTTTGGAAAATGGAGGGGGGCTGCATGGGCCCCTTACCCAAGTTCTTTTCAAAACATTCCAGGATGATTTAGGTTCTGGAGACCCCATTTCCTGGAGCCCGGCCTCTTTTTTTAATGAAATGTGGAGGGGGTTGTGCAGCCCCCCTCCTGGGCAGAATTTGTCCCCAGGGACCACGGTCCCGGCCTTTATTGTGGGTGCCCTGATCCCACCCAGGACACCCACAATACAAGTGTTGGGGACCATGGGGTAGCCTCAAGCACCCTTACTCCCCCTCCGGCTCCCCATCTCCTGTGGGAGTCAGCATTGCTTTAAAAGATAGGGAGCTGCTAAACATGTAACACCCTCAGTGTCAAAGCAATTCTGCTTCACTTCCAGTAAGCAAGAGTATTTTTGATGCTCGTGCTTGCTGATGGCTGGACACAGTTTGCTATGGCTTGGTGGACATCCCAGAACGTAGTAGGAGCCGGTCATGGGGGGTGGGGGTCACCAGGGCTGTCTTTAGCTGCAATAGGGGGACCATGCAGCCCCCTCCTTTCTTTTGTTTTGAGCCTGCTCCAGAGAGGTAACAGTTCCAGGAGCACAGGAGGGGCCAAGAGGGGCACAAGATGTATGTTTGGCATTTGGCTCGATTGAGGTGGTGGTCCCCAGGGCCTAAGAGGTCTGAGCGCCCCCCCCCTCCCTGTTTATTAAGGAATAAGCCCCGGGGAAGTGGTGGTTCCCTGGGCAATAAGCAGCCCTAGGAGGTGGCCCTGTGTACGCCCCCTCCATTATTAACAGAATGACTCAGGGACCTGGCCCACCCAGGGGCCAATAACTAACAAAGCACATGAGCCCGTGCTTACTATTTAAAAATAAAATGTTTACCAAGGATCCTTAAAAAAATATGTTTTTTGGGCTCTGGGACCCACCCTAAGAGTTCTAGGAAGAGGTCAGGGTATTTCTACCCTGCTCCATTAATTATTTTACTGTTTTTTCTGTGAATCAGCTTAGGCTGAGTCCTAAGATGGCTGCCAACACTTCCTTGTTTGAAGTCAATCAGAACTACTGAAGGTATTTACACCAATTTACAATAAGATACATTTTTCGACCAACAGCTCCCTTTCTGCCAAATTTGGTGCAATTCCGTTCAGCATTTGAGGCTATAGCCTTGTCTAAAGTTCCTATGGAAATTATTGTGGGTAAAACGTGTTTTGGGACCCCCTTTTTTTCTTGGCCCCCGCTTGACAGATCACCCCAAAATTCTCAAGATAGCAGCTACAGTGAGTGGCACATTAGCTTTGAAAATTTCACCAGGATTAATCAAACAACACAAAAGCTATTGGCAAATGAAAAACAATGTTTCTGTGGAAACTACATCCTAACTATACAATCTACTGGCGACAGCCAGTTGGTGATATGCATTTTTATTTAATAAATATATATTATGGTGTTCACCACTGTGTAGCTATAGTTAGGTCAGTCTTTCCATTGCAAGACTGTTCTTTGTTTTTCTAATAACTTTATCACCATTTGACACATTTTCATGAAACTTTCCAAATAGTAGAGCCACCACCTTAGCTGCTTCTGGGGAAGTTTAGGGTGATCTACCAAGCAGAGGCTGAGAAAAAGGTGGGGGGCAAAGCGTTTTTTCACCATGAAATTGCCATAGGAAAAATTAGATAACAATACAGAAAAATGGCTGAGCAGAGCTCCTAATTTAGTAGAAAGCTAGATTTGTACTCAGAACGTGTTTTTTTTCTAATTTCGTGTAAATCTGGTCAGCAGTTTCAGATAAATTAATGTTAAAAAATAGACTTCTGTGTGAATCCTGTGGTAAGATAGATAGATAGATAGATAGATAGATGGATAGATAGATAGATAGATAGATAGATAGATAGATAGATAGATAGATAGATAGATAGATAGATAGATAGATAGATAGATAGTAGAATAAGTACTGATGTTTATTTTCCCTAATGTGTCCACCATGGCTGACTAACATTATTGGGGGCAAATTGTACTAGCTATTTAGCTCAAAAAGCCTTCATATTACACAGTAAAAACTAGAGACTATAGCCACGGATTGAAAAGTGTAACTTGCAATGGCATAACCAGAATACTATTTTTGCATTATTGCAAAATGAGAAGGTAAACAAGTGGTTAATAGCCTGAGGATGAACACAATTGTCAAGATGAACAATAAATTGTAAGACATAAACTATTCTTTGAGGTCATATAGTAGAAATCGGTTACAGTGCTTTTATTTGATGTTGGTAAGCAGACTCCTCTTTGGGGGATGTAATTTCCACATTCAGATAAGATCATCAATGCGTCAGGAGTCATAGTACTGTTTAAAATGAAACTGAGAATACGTCTGACCTCAAAAAACACATGCAAATAGTTATATCTTCCAAGGGATGAAGGTGCTGGTAACTACAGGGCATGTTTTCAAAAAAATCATTCAATGCAGCACAACAAGTAAAGTTGCTGTGATGTGTTGTGTGTATGAGAAAGTCCTGAACTGCACCATATGTTCAAAGGAATTGCATGGTTCTGCTCTCTCCATGCACTGGCACACATGTCTATCTAGGGTTAATTCAGGTGCCCATGTGCCATGATGCAAGGGTATCTGCTTTAAGGTTGGGGTGATTTTTGCGCAGGAAGTAGTACCTTCCTGCACAAAAAACTATGCTTAGAGGCTATTTCCTGTTTCAATGTGTTCGGTAGAATGCAGAACACATAAATAGAGGAAACAATGGGGAGAAATACAGATATGTCTTTACAAAGCACTGCAATTAACCTTTTGTGTTGCTTTATAAATACCACAAATGATTTTGCTTCAGGTCTGCATCAATAAACACAAAGCAAGCCCAACACCAAATCTTCGAAAATCTGGCCATACATATAGAGTATACAAGACTCAATGCAGTCTTGATTCTGCAGCTTCAGCATCAGCTATTTTGAGACATGTTCAAACATATGCTCACAAAAACTCAAGTGACCGACATTCCAAAAGCCTCAGGAATCAGCCTATGCTATGAAAAAAATGTGCTATTTGCCAGAGGTGCTACACTGACCCACTTATCACAACAGCTGATTCAACTGAGTTCTATGAATACTAAATGTCGGAGTGATACAAACAAAAAAGGAGCACGAGTCAGTCAGCAGAGGACATTTTAAGAGTGTGGAGTGGGCCTTATTAACTTTAGGACTGAGCACAGAGCTAAGTGCCTGTTTTATGTGTTTGCTATGCTAAAGTAAATTCATGTAACCCTATGTTTCTCTGATTTAGGGCCAGATGTATCAGTAATGGGACTAGCGATTACCTAATTGCAATTCTCTGTGATTCGCAATTAGGAAATCACTGTTCCTAATATATGAAACTCATGGAGTTTCATTAAGCAATTCCTAATGGGACACAAATTGACCTACATCATGAATAAGGAGGTAGGTTGCAATTTGCGAACCATTAGGAATTGCTAAAATCACAGGGATGATGGTCTGCTGGGATCAGTGGACCACCATGGCTGTGATTGCTTTTAAATAAAGCAATCTACTTGTTTTTAACATGCAGCTATTTTCCTTGAAGGATGCAAATCTGTGGGACAAATGCCTGCTCTTTAAAACATTTTTAGGAACGTTCACAGTAGGGAATAGATCCCTTGTGGACCCCTTCCCACTTGCGAATGGGTTACCACCTACTTAAAGTAGGTGGCAAAATGTGAATTTTTAGCGACCACATTTCAGTTGCTAAACATTCTGACATACCACTGTGATCCAGTATTAGTAAAGAATGGGCTTGGCACGCAATTCCAAACTTCTATTAGGTAAAATGTTACAGAATCGTAATTTGGGAATAATACATTCAAAAAAGCATTCTGTGCATCCGGCCGTTTGTGACCCCAAAACTGCGTGATACATCTGGCCATTAGTTATATATTTTCAGATAGAACAGCTCAGCCACAGAAATGAAATGAAAAACGATTTTTAACGCGCAACTAAGCCCAGGTGGGCGTCAAGGCGCCTGACCAAATAATACCAGATAACAGAGGCTAATCCTAATTACGGATATGCCCTGACAAAACACCAGGTCTTGAGCGCCTTTTTAAAGGAAGACAGAGAGGGTTGCATCTTAATCTCAAGGGGTAAATATGCAAACCTGATCACAGTTTCCTAGCTGTAGTATCTAAAAATAAAGCACTAACCTAGAAACATATCCAGTTAAAATAATTTATAACCAAATTGTAAAAGCAGGATTTTTGAGGTGGATATGTGTGACAAAAATATATATGCACATTTGCTGTGTATCATTTTGTTGTGCTGGAGCTAAGCTCTGTTATTTTTTGTGCTGTTGTCTTATTATTGGAATGTTTTTTTGTTTTGTTGTACTGAACTTTTTGTGTTACATTCTGCTTTGACTGTTTTATTGGGATGTGCCATTTTTATATATCAATAACCGGTACTATATTTCCAGTCAAAAGCGGCATAGGCCTTGAAAGTTCCTGTGACAAGCAAAAATTTACCATATTAGGATGACAAAAAATTGCATTGCTCCAGCTCTTTAGCTGGTCAAAACACTAATCAGACCAAAACTGTGTGCAGATTAAACGCTCTGCTTACGTGATACAGACCCTGACATTCAAACTAGTGGATTAGTAATGGTTCTTGAGGAGATGGTCATGTCCTGCGTTCGTTGAATTGTAATTGCATTTAAACAGCGCTTACTACCCAACATAAGGAGTTGAAGAACTTTGATAGACTCTAATGTATATTTGCAGTGATTGGCACTAGAACAGTTATTTTTCAAATGGTTTTGTTAAAAGATCAAAGAACAGTCTACTTTTGTATACCATGTAACACAGATGCTGACACTTTCAAGTTCACTCTTTGGTTGTTTTGTGAAAAGTCTTATGCTGTCACCAGAAATTTTATTAAAATAAAAAATACCTTTAAATCTGTCAGCTTCAGATTGTTAGTGGCTGATGTTTACATAGGTCACTAGTGAACGGGTTTCCACCAAATCACAAAAAGCATGCTTACTGAAATAAAATCAACCTTTCTGCCAAATTTGAGGTCTTTTTATTCACTCATTTTGACTGTAGCTGTGTCAAATTTTCCTATGGAAAAGTGCACAGGGAAAATGTGATTTGGGACAACCCCTTTTTTGTGGCCCCATTCTTGACTGTTCACCCTCAAAACGTCACAGAAACAGGGGGCAGGGCATTAGTTTGACCCAGTCAGCTACTTAACAGCATGGTTCAGGTAGGTGCCCGTAGTCTGCGATTCCTGATATCCTGGACCCCCAGACTCGGAATTTGCAGGCTGGTGGGGGCCTCTAGCTCAGAAGGGCCCGGATGACAATCCAAGCAATGGTGGCCCGGGTTGCTGCAGATTTGATCTTTGGATGAGGAGCGGGACAAGGATAACTGATCAAAAGATGGCAGGACAGTCAAGAAAAGATGGCTGCAGTGAGGTGCGGTGGAGCAGCTCAGAGAGGCATCAGCTTAGTCCCTGTCTGGGAGGGTGGTAAAGGGGCACATGTTCCCAAGAGTCGGGGAGAACTTGGAGGGCCATGCAAATGGAACCACGAGTGCTCGAAAGGTTGCAGGGTTCAATGAGTGTCTAAGGAGGAACCGGGTGAAACCCAGCAGGCAGTGGGCTCAGAGAGCTACAGTTTAGGTGTGTCATTCAACTGGAGGGCTGAGAGAGGTGGCCCTTGGAAGACAAGAGTGACTGTGGCCCCGAGAGAGACATAGGAGTGGAGCAACAACATCACAATAGGGTGGCCGAGCAGAGGGACCGAAGAGACTAGGCAAAGCCGCTAATGGAGTACGTGATACCTGACGAGAACAAAGAAGGAGGCAGAGGCACATTTCTTGGAGTGCAGAGGTGGGGGCTGCTCACACCCACTCCTGTAGGGAGTTCTGGGGGCCAGGGGTTGCTCCCAGTACTTTGAGGCTTTCTTTCATGAAGTTACAGAGTGCACAGCTAGAGGGGATTGAGGTCATGGCCCACCAATAAATGCCACAGGGCCATTGAGGATGGACTTGTGGAGGTGGTGGCTAAGGGACCACACCCCACCTTTTCATTCTTCTTTCATGCCTGGCAAGTGGCAGATCAGCTGGAGGACTGAAGGGGTGTCACCCTGTGGCATTGACTGGAGCGGAGTGGTCACCCCTGTGGAGCTTACTGTCTCATGGTAACAGGAATATGGACCACTGTTTGTGGGTGCTCTTGCCTGGGGCACTCCCTGCGAGGATTGTGAGCAAGGAGTGTCATAGAGGTACTGAGCATCCAGTGCCGCACAACCCTGGAATTCATTTGGCAGTGCCTGCTGGTAACCGGTCTGAACTGAGACGCCTGGCGGGAAGGCGAGTGTTGCACTTGAGTGTGCCGTAGGAGTATACTCGAAGGAGAGACCATGGTGAGGTCAAAAGTAATTAAAGCACCCCAGGTTGACTTGTCAAAACATGTGTGGGACATGCGTGTACCAATGGTGTACTCGCCAGATTATGACTTGGAGACCCACACAACCACCATTCTGGGGGCCATAAAAATCATAAAAGCAACACTGGGACATAAAATAGACGCTGTAACCCAGGAGTTGAATCTCCTCTGGACAGATCATAGGAAGTTGGTGGACCATGTGACTGAGACAGAGTCCACACTGGACCGTACTTGATCTACGGTGGCCTAACACTCCATCCGGTTACAGCGGCTGGAGCAGGAGGAGGCCAAGCTGCAGGAGAGAAAGGAAGATATGGACGGGCATTCCCATTGAAACAATATTTATTGGTCCCAGAATGGACAGAGTGTATGAGTATGGACCTCTCCCTTGAGAACTGGTTGATAGTACTGGCCGGGAAAATCTTTATAAACGATTAGGTGTGGAACACGCCCATTGAGTCTTAGGTCGACCACTACCTCCCAGGGGCTCGCCAAGGGCGATTGTGGCCTGACTGCTTAATTTTCGGAACAGGGATGGCATCTTTAAATCAACATGTTTTCATGGACCATGGAATCTGGAGGGGCAACTTGTTAACATTTACCCTAATTCCACAGTACTGGTTCGATGTCAAAAAGAGACCTCAATAAGGGTCAAGCAACAATTGAGAACATTGGATCTCCGACATGCCTTGCTATTCCTGGCAAAACAGAGGACAATTGACAAGGAACACTCAAGTTTTTTCACCTCTGCAGCGGACCTGACTTGAGTGAAGAGGATACCAGTAAGGGTGGGCAGTAAACTCTGATCCACCACTGGAGTTTGCTGAGTTTTGCCACTTGGCGCTCTGCTAGGAATGCAGAGTTTCAGAAAAATTCAGCTAACCTCCATGTGAAAAGGTTTTTTCTCACGCACAGCTCACCAACATTCATTTGGTGAGCGCAAGTTAGAAAATCAAGCACTACACCGCCTCCCGATCAGATTTCTCAAAGTAGGCAGTCACGGCAGGTTACTACCGCTCATGTTGAGAAAGCTGCTGCTTACAATAAGAAATGAAGAAAATCTACTTGAGTGGTAGAAAGAAGCAGCACCCTCTGGTGCTCTCAATCAATCAATCAATCAATCAGTGGTTTATAGAGCGCGCTACTCACCCGGAAGGTTCTCAAGGCGCTGGGGAGGGAGTAAAAGCAGCTCCGGTCAGTCGAAGAGCCAGGTCTTGAGGACTTTCCTGAACATGTGGAGGGTTGGGGAGCGTCTGATGCTGACCGGGAGATCGTTCCAGGTTTTGGCTGAGATGTAGGAGAAAGCTCTCCCGCCTGTTCTGCTCTGTGGATGTGGGGGACCTCTGCTAGGGCGAGGTCAGCTGAGCGGAGGTTCCTCTGGAGTGCATGGAAACATACTCAGTCGTTAAGGTATTTGGATCCGATGTTGTTAAGGGATTTGTAGGCGTGGGTGAGGAGTTTGTAAGGTGACCCTCTTCTCAATGGGGAGCCAGTGGAGTTCTTGCAGGTGTTGGGTCATATGTTCATGGCACGGTATCCCTAGGATGAGCCTGGCGGCAGCGTTCTGGATGGTGTGGAGCTTGTGTAGGAAAGTTTTGTTGATTCTGGCATAGAGGGCGTTGCCGTAGTCAAGTCTGCTGTTGATGAGTGCATAGGTAACGGTCTTTCTGCAGTCGGGGGGGTCGGCGGTGCTCTGTGTGGTGCCATTTGTGTTGATTGTACTGTGTGATTTGTCTCGAGTGTACAGCACGGGACACGCTTCTGGTTGTAAAACTCCATGTGAGCAGCACATTGTACCACATTTCACTGTTCATTTAACTTGCAAAAATCTTGCGGAGTATTTAGATAACTCCATGTGTTCTCCCTACCCCTAGATACCAGTTACTGATCAACAGGGGTGACAGTACCCAAACCTAACCCTGGCAGGAGTGGAGGAGGCCTCAAAGCCAGAGAACTCCCCTGCAGGTGGTGGCAATTCAGACACTGGCCAAGTCCAAGAGGGCAAAGGTGATTGTGGATTTGTAGAGGACCTCCTGACCAGAGTCTGAGTACAAAGGGGTAGAACTGGTTGAGGAAGTGAACAATACACCAGAAGAGGACATATTCTAAGAGGGTGACCCTGAGAGTGGTTCACTGCCGTGGGCCACGCCTTTGATTGCTGAAGTGACTATCTGAGTGCTGGCCCTTAGATGCAGCCGGCATATGGAGCTGGTGGGCACACCAGAAGACTGCTTAGGAGATCTTTGAGATGCCACAGCTTATGCCAGTCCCCAAATAGGGAATCTAGGTCCTCAGTTTTTCCTATGTTTGTGTTACACTCAGTTTATGTATCATGGTTTTGAGGTAGGGAGCAGGGGTAGTTGGGACAAAGGTAAATGGTTTGTAATGATGCCCGGATGGTCAAATACTGAGAGAGAATTTCCAGACCCTTGTGAGATGCGAGCATGCAGGGGGCAGGTACTAATACTAGCGTAATGGCACAACACACCCTTAGAATTCTGACCAAGGAAATATTATTGAAAAAGGGCTAGTGTCTAAGGGCCTTATTAGATATGCTGCAGATGCTGTTTTTTGCAGGAAACACATATGAGAGAAACCAACCGGGCAGTGCCAGCATGGGAAATACACAGTGCTTAGCTAAACAGCTAACTCCTCTAGCGCAAGAGAGGTGGCAGTCCTAATTAAGAAAATAGTGGCCTTCCACATATGTAAGAGATGGGTTGATAATTTGGGGAGATGTACAATGGTACTGGGTGACTGGGAGAGAGAGCCTTTAGCCCTTGTTAATGCTTATACCCTCCTGGTTCCAGACAGACACACTGGCATATGTGGACAGACTGCTCACTGAGGAGTTATTTTCTTTCTCTTTCAGACTACTTGACCCACAAAATGAAATATATAGGTCTCATGGTTCTTGAACAATTACATCATCACTGCAACACAATATTTGTGAAAGGGCCTTGCTGTGTTTGAATGGCCCACCATGAGTGACACTCTGCACTCTCCTCCAGTCTACCTATGGTGGCAGAATAGCCCTGCTCAACATGCACAAATATTATGAAGCTGCCAAGGTCAGTATCATGAATGAGTGGACATATGTGGCATTGTAAAACCCAGCCTACCAGCAGGATTGTGATGCCCTAGGTCCAAAGGCTATCTCCATGTACTTTATGATGGCAGGATTAGCCTGAGTGCTCTCAGTTTGGCATACCCTTCATAAAGAAATGGGGTGGGAAAGAGAGTGATGCCAAAACAACCCTTGAATTGGGCACAAAGTTCTGGCAGGATTGTCCCTGCAGAGATTTAGGAAATGGGATCTCATTGCCTCTCCATGTTACAGGATGTGTGGGATGCCAGTGGTATGGCACTATTCACTAAGCTTAGAAAGGAATATGATATGGCACTGTCAGGAAGTTGGGAATCCCACTTTGTGATGTACTTGAGAAAGAGGAGGAGAAAGCTGATTACATACTTCTCTGCTTTATTCACAGCCCCACCGAACACATGCAGTTCGCCTCAAGAAAGATTAATTTCATGAAGGACATGATCCCTTTAAGGAACAGGACTTCCTTAGTGACGTCACAGAGATGTATGAGCTAATTATACACTCCCCTCACTGGTAGGTTTGGATTTCTGTAAAGGGAGAAGAGCACAGTGAAAGTGACCAGTTCAACCCTTCATGGTAGAGTTGCAATAGGAATCTGCCTTCAGAGGAACTCCGGCAAGATGTCCCGTTGTATCCTTCATGTAAGAACGGAGAGGCACCTAACGTGGAGTCACCTGCAGAACCCGGGGAAGTGAATAAAGCCGACAGCATTGCTAAGTGTCCAGCCATGTTCCTGGAGGAGAGTGGCTTTCTCAGGAACACACTTGCATATGGGGTTTCGCAGGGAGGAGGGAGTAAGGGGCAAACAAATCCTAAAAAGGGGTTAAGGGAGGATAAAACTTGCAATATTAGGTCACCAGTACAGCTAGTAACTGGGACAAGCATCCAAATGGTGTTTTTTGTGATAGGTGAACTTCCCACACTCCTTATTCCCCTAAAAGAGCTAGATCATAAAAAGAGTTAGAACACTTACCTGGCTCACTATGTTTTCCGAGGCACAAGTACTGTCATATAGATGCTGCTTTTCTATATACTGTGTTAAGTTAGCATGAGTTACTAAGTGTTTAAACAACAAATTTTCCTTCGGCTTTAGTTTGCACACAACACATAATTGTTATTGTAGCTTTCAACCTAGACGAAAGATGTGATTTATTTGAGAATAATATGTTATTACTCTGATATCAGTCGTGCTTGGTACACTGTCTGAACAGTGAGTGCTGAACCCTCTAAGAATAACTTAACAGAAGGTTGCTGGGAGGTCTGATCCTCGCACCACTAGACATAACACAAATACAGTTGCTGCCAACATTGGGCTCTAAGCGGGTTTAAGAGAGAGTTACTGAGAATGCAAAAACACACTTGATGATGCCTCGCATGCAGAGAGCTGGTGGCAGATGATGTGATCTTCTCCTCCTGAGATTCAGAGGTATGGGCCCGCCCTGCTAAAACCCAAAAGAGACCTTCTTGGATATAATATAGTATGCTAAATAGGGAGTGCGAGAAATAGGTGATATTAATTTCTATTGATTATAGCACTATAATATTTTATCACCGTTTGCTTACTATGGACTAGTAACTATACTGATAACTCTGATTCTTATAATATGTCTTCTTGTATTATTTAAGATACTGCGTTTGAGAACCTTGCATTGAATAATAAATATTTCAAATGTGCACGTGTCCTCTTTTACTCCACGTTCTGGTTTGAAATGATTATAGAGCGAAAGAGTGTTCATGTGTTCCACGATACCTGAGGTAACCTAAGTTCATGTTCTGGTTTGTCTAAGTCATTGGGAGTTTGTTATGACCAATGAGACACTGTAGCTAGCTCGGTAAGGGGATTTTGGATACTGAGGTGAGTTTTGGGTCACCCTAATTCACTGAGGTTCCGGATCTCTATGCACAGTTCTGTAAGAGAACGGAATCCCTGCTACATGGCGCCCGTACGTTGGTGGTCTTATATCATGACACTCGAGTAGTATATCATTCAATCCTTAACCCCTTCATTCCCGTTTCCGGAAAACAGTGGTGTCGGAAAAACCTACCTATTTTTGAAATAGGTCTTTTTCAAGCTTGATTCTATCTAAAACGGTTTCCTTGAATTACTACCCAGTTGTGCTACAGAGTAATCTTTGTTTTTTCACGTTCCTGTGCTGTCATGGCACAAGCTGTGGACATTCTGCAACATAGTCGCATTGCGGTGCGTGATCATTTGCGGGCTTATAATGTTCCTTTGGAAGGCTTGGCTGTGATAATGGTGGTTAGTGCGGAACATGCTTATCCATACGAATTGTTTCATTCATGGGTGACGTTTCCGCCGGTGGACGCTAATTCTGTAGTGTTCAACACATACAATGCCACTGCTGTACCTAATGTGTATTCTCCATACAGAGCGCAGGAAGTACCTATTGATGTTTGGCAGCATGGAGTTTGGTTTGGTGGCTCCCTACCCCATTCTTTAAGCGCTCCGAGGTTGGGTCCTTTGTCCATTCCAGGCGCAAATTGGCCTGTTTTGTCTGGATTTACTCCTCACCCTCTGCACGGCAATTGTACCCTGGCGGAACTTTGGCGACTTCATGTTGTCGCTATTGCCGTGATTATAGCACTAGTGCACTACACAAGCCGTAATCTTCAAGGTGGGGCCCCGGGAGGTGTGCGCTTCCGGCAGGGCAGACTGGTTTGAAAATCAGTCCTGTGATGGTCAATTCCGTAATGGGCAAGAAGCCCCTGGATAAGGATGATTTTCCTTTCTGGCTTGCTGAGAAATTTGACCAGCTGGAAGCAGTGTTTCCGAATACGACTCGGGGTGAAAAACACCGGATTCTTACGCTTATTTTGCCCAAAGATTTGGCCCCTGAGCTCGTTGACTGTGAGACATGGGGAAAGACTTTTGCAGTGGTCTATTCGAGGTGCTTTGGCACCCCGTCTATGTCCAATCTGTCTACGGTCCTTAAACTTGTTCAAGATGATCACGGACCAGAGTCTGCGGTTGAGTTGGGTATGCGCCTCTGTGGCACCTTTGATGTAGTTTGTGATCTGATCCTTGCAAATGTCAAGGGGGATGCAGTGAACTTTCAGGTTGCTAACGCGTTAAAGGCGATTCCCGATGCCGAGAAACCCCAACAGTTAGCGTAGATAATTGTGGCGGCTTATAATACAGTTGGCCGCAATGCCAAGGGTCTTAAGCCTTTTTCTGATAAAGAGAAAAAGCAGCCCCAGGGACAATCTTCGGTAACGACGGTTCAGCCTAATTCAAATAAAAAACAAAATTGGCCTAAAAAACAGAAACAGGGTAAGCAACAACAACAACAAGCTCAGACTTCTCGCCCTGCGTCTCCATTGCCTGCGCAGTCAGAACGTGTTTATGATTTGCGCGACCGCGCGATGATTAAATCTCCTGATCGTTTTCAGGCTTCTGAACAACGCTCTCCTCATTCCTTTCAGGACTCATCGGCCCCGTCAACCGGTGGTGGAGGGGGTGGCAGGGGCCGGGGTGGCCAGCAAGGACGTGACCAGCCCCGCCCACGCAACGGTGCAGACAAGCAGGAGGGCTCTACGCCTAAGAGACCGCAGTTTGCCAAGAAGAAAGTCGCAGCCTTAACGGCGCATCGATATGCCCGTTTGTGAGAACGCGGCTTCGGAATCTGACGTGGGCTCTGACCTTGCTGGACAGCGCGGCGGAGATTACCATAGTGAGAGAGGCCCTCCTCCACTACTGAAGGTGACAGCGACTGACACTTATGTTGTGATTGAAACAGCTGATACGAGAGTTGCTCCCCCTGATAGACTTTTTTAAATTGTCCTGTTAATTGAAGGTGACATACAGCGTACCATAAAAGGGGTATTTTGGGAAAATCTTTCATCTACGTATGACATTTTGCTTTCGGAGGCTGACTGGCCCCCACCTTTTGTTCTTGCAGCTGCGCGAGGGGAGGAGGTGATCATCCCCAGTTTCGCGAACACTGTTTCGAGAGTGGAAGCGCTGCACTTTGCAGAAGAGTGGGCTCTGGCGCTAGCACCGGCTGTGTACCGCAATCAATGTGGCTGGGATAAATTGTCCCCGAGCCACGAGATTCGTTTACGGTCTCAGCCGCAGCCTCAACTTCAATATCCCATACGACGTGAAGCCAAAGCTTCAGTCGCGGCTATCCTTGAACAATTGGAATATCAAGGTGTAATTGAAACATGTGTGTCACCGATGAATAACCCCCTCTTTACTGTGAACAAGCCGGACGGCTCATATCGTTTGGTTTTGGATTTCCGGCATTTAAACTCGCATTGCCGTAACTGTGCAGTATAGAATACTCACGGCTCTGCCCTTGTGAATAGTCTTGTGCGTAAGCGGTTCAAAACCACGCTTGACATTTCCAATGGTTTTTATGCCCATAGATTGGACAGTCTAAGTTCCCAATGGACCTCCTTTACATGGGGCGGTGTGCAAAAAATGTTTTGGCGTCTCCCAATGGGCTATAAGAATAGTCGTGGAGTATTTTCTGCCCGCAAAGTCTCTCTTGTTAGAGAGAATCGACCCAGATGCTTGTTCGTATGTGGATGACATATATCTCACTGACGACGAACTTTGGGAGCATCAGTGTCGAGTGAACAGTATTATTTGTAACTTTGCAGACATGGGTTACAAGTTTAACTTTGTAAAATCGCACATTGCAGAGTACACAGTGTTGTTTCTAGGCTATGAACTCAACAATGAAGGAAAAGTTTTGTCTCCTAACTTCCTGGAGAAATGCGCACAGTTGCGCTCTCCGACAACACTGAAAAAATTACAGTCTTTACTGGGCTTTTTAAATTTTGGGAGAACATACATTCCGGAATATGCCCAGCGTATCAAGCCTTGTATGCTTTGATACAACCATCTTTTTCCAAATCATGCTGGCTGCCTGAGCATTCGGCTATTCTGCAGTCTTTGCAACCTGATTTGCTCGCTTCTGAATATTTACAGACTCGTGATAACCAAACCAACCTTGTGATAAGAATTGTCCCTGGGACGGTAGGTTTCACATACCTAACTTTTAATGAAGGAGATACGGTACCTATTGCTTACAAGTCACACTTGTACACTTCGGCTGAAATGCGATTTTCCACTGTGGAGAAAGTTTTAACGGCTGTGCAGATGGCAATTCTCAAGGAACGTGCCCTGTCACAGGGAAAACGCATGTTGGTTGTTACCCTGTGTCCTTCCTTAGAGGCAGTTACGATAGCCAGTGTACCAATTTCCAAAGCTTTGCACCCTCGGTGGATTCAATGGGCTGCATCCTTGACATCCCAAGATGTCACGTTTATTTTTGACGCCACTTTACGGTCGCAGGAGTACTTACAGTATGAATTCGTTCATCCGGCTCCTTTAGCAATGCGGCCTTTGGAGGATTTCCATTGCATCATTTACACTGATGGTTCGGCGCAGGTTGCGCATGGCTCTAAACATGCCTACGTTTCCGCATGCGCCATTGTGGTCGGTGCTATGGTGAACGATGAGTTCAAGTCCAGTGTCATGCACACGCAGACACTTGGTGACTGCACTGCACAATTAGCAGAACTTCGTGCTCTGATGCTTGCATTGGAGTTCGCAGATCCTTGTGTGACGACTTTAATCGTAAGTGACTCTTACTACTGTGTCCAGTCTTACAATGAAAACTTGTTCTTTTGGATTCAGAATTAATTTCGTGATTCCAAAGGTAGCACAATAAAACATAAAATGATCTGGGTCCGAGTGGCGGAACTTAAAGAAAAGTTACCACTCGTGTTTGTGATTCATACTCTTGGCCACCAGCGTGTGGGAGTCCACGCTGTCGGTAATTTGCTTGCTGATGAAGCGGCAAAGTCAGCAGTATCAAAATACTTAGTTGCAGCAGTTACACTGGAGTTCTGGACTTTTTGGTTCCGTCCAGAGGTGTCAGGGTACAACACCCAAAGACCCCGGAGTTCCACCTGCCTTGGTGCACAAATGAACAGAAACACGGGCTTCTCGATGGTGGCGTCAAAGACCAAAGGTTTATTACTGCAGGGACACAGAAGTCACAGAATCTACGCACGGGCAGAAACTAGGAGCCTGTTCGATTTGTACAAAGTGGGTTGCTCCTTATATACCAAAAATTGTGCTCTAGGCAAATATTTCACATGTCGGTACATTCCCAAACCTTTGTGTCTCTAAACAATAAATATTTGACGTTACACAGGAACCGTCGATAAAATCTGATACAAAACATCTACGAAGAGGGGTTCCCACTAGTTCATCACAATCCCCTGTCAATATTGCATTCAGGACCCGGACCGCCTCATCGTAAAGTTCGTTACCTCCCCCTAATAAAGATTCAGAAAGAAAGAAACAGAGCCAGGTGTGGAAGATAGAAAAGTGGGATAAGGGATGTTTGTAGGTCGTAAATGGGCAAGGCTACCGGCTTCGGCCGCCTAATCATGATCAGGTACAATGGACACGAAGACCAGTTTGGCAAGACTGGCCTTGGGCAGAGGAGGCAGCCTTTGTCGAGTCATGCAGCTACAGCGTGATCTGGTTTAAGGTGCACGTGTCATGTAAGAGGTGAATCTCCGGCTAAAGCTACGTGTCCTTAATCAAAGTGGAGTAAATGAAATGATCGGAGGCTATTGCATATGTGAGGGCAAGGAAACACAAAATGGCGGCCACGATCTAAGATGGATGCCGTGTGTATATCAGAAATGTGTCAGTGGAAGGAGTGCTCTTGCTCGTAGCGTAGCGGAACCACTAGGATATACTAAATGGATCATTTGCGGTTCACTGATACCATTTTTATGTATTTCCGACAAACTTGAAAACACGGGTTCAAGTCGTCACGGAACCGTCACGGAACCTCAGACCCTCCTTTTGCCCTTACATAGGCAATTACTCAGTCTATGTCAGAATCTAGTTCTATGCTCATCAGGTCAGTGACATGCTGTTGTATCATCATCCTTTCTCGTGTCTTTTCTCCAAACGCAGGTGGTTTTCTGAGACAAGTCGTAGCACAAAGACTACACAGAGCAGGACCACACTGGATAATCAGACAACATGAGAATAGGAATACTAGGATGACACCAATGACCATTAGAACTTTCCATCCCCACGCTGAGATCAGAGTCCAAAACCACTCCATGAAGGACCAGTTTCCCTTGTCTACATGAATGGAGTCCGAAATCTTGTGCAACTTAGAGATCGCCTCGTAAACTGTTGGAGCATTATTAGGAATAAAGACACAGCAGCTCGATTGGATCATTCTGCATACCCCACCTCGATCTGCAAGTATAACATCTAGAACCATACGGTTCTGCAATGTCATGAGCCTATCCGCCTGAAGCTCAGCTGTCAGATTGCTAAGGGCACCAGCAGTTTCAGTAATAGTAGATTCAACTACCCGTGTTAGCTGACGTATGTTTCTACTATTGGCCATAGGCCCCCAGAACGGAAGGAAGCCTTTGAAGAAGTCTCCAGCTTCCTGACCAGCGGTATCTTCCTTGCTGAAGACACCTCTCGCTACTCTTGTTCTGTGGTAATCAGGTGAAGCAGTGTATGTCGGAGGCAATAATCGAGCAATATAACATGATCCTGAGAAGTCGGCAGGCAACCATGTATAAGCTCTGTCTCGACAAATGAAATAGGTACCCCTAGCAGTAAGAAAGGCAGGGGAAGAGTTAGCCGGAAACACATAAGTCTCTACGCACTCACTCCTCCCTAGCTGAGCTCTCGGATTTCTCCCATTACCTTGCAAACAGACCTGACCTCGGTGAGGTACGACCCAGATTGGAGTTGAGCTTTTACGCTTGCTTTCTCCTAAACTAAGGCGATACTCTGAAGTATTCCAACTTAAATATACTCGTAATTCGTCTCTAGGGTAAGATGGAGTATTATTGACGTCCTTGACCATGTCAATAATTCCCTGGACTAAGGCTTTGTTGGCAGAGTTATATTTAGTGGAACGTGGTGGACGTGGAGGATAGGTTTCAAGGGCATAAGCAAAGATGGTTTGGAAGGCAGGCCTGAAATGATCCATTATAGCTGTAAGGCAAAACCAGATATGGAATACCTTTATCCATAGTGTGAGGTATCAAGCCACATACCCAGCAGTCTGTAGCGTTAACTACCAGTTGGTGTTGGTGCAAGAGCTGCACAAAAGTGTTGTTAATGAATTCTGAACGTCTGGCTTGCTCATGTTCCGGAAACGAGTGAAAAGAGTGTATAGAGGAAACAGTAGAAATAGCTGGATCAAGGGGAGGTACTGTAGACACTGGCACAAAAATCAAATTTATGCTAAAGACAATTCCACCCACCAATGTTGCTAAAACAATCAAAAATGTAACGGCACATTGCATCAAGAAACATTTGCTGTGAAGAATTCTATTAAGTCTGTTTCTGCGAACGTAAATCACATTCTTTCGTTGCAGCGCAGGAAGCTCCATCTTCTACAATCCGCTCGCGACCACTGATGATGTGTACGTAGATGAAAATGCCTCTGTCAGCCCTGGGAGTTCCCAGAACTAACAGAAAGATCGACCTTGTGTCAGACCCCTGCAAATTCAAACTAGGCACACAGCCACGACCCTACGGCTACCCAGACGGCAAGGCAATTTTAAAAACAATAAACAATAGCAAACTTCCTGGCTGAAGGCAAAAGTTCAAAATATATATAAATATATCAAAATCACAGTATGCAGTTGCCTGCTTTATTAGTCCTTTTTATGGCTTCTAAGGTTGTATCTTTTCTTCGCTGGTACTGTCTGATCGGAAAATAGTGTATCACTAGCAGCTGTTGCAGAGTTTAAGTTCGCAGATAGCAAAGTTTCTTGTGATGCTGGAGACAAATGTTCAGTGTTCAAAGCAGTCTTTTCAGGAGGAGAGTCAAGTTTCAAAGTGTCAGTAATCAAACCGGCATCGCTGAAAGGGACAAATTTCGGAGTTGTTTCAGCTTCGGAGGCACCAATTCCCTTCTTCACCCAGTCGTCGTAGGGCAGCGGCAGTGGAACACGCTTTACGTGAGAAGCGTGGATCCAGTGCTTGCGACCAGCAACACGTACAGCTGTCCTCGTCGCCAGCAGGACCTGGAAGGGGCCGATGTAGCGAGGCTGAAGATTCTTTGTCCTCGCAAAATTTCTGACCACCACGTGGTCGCCGGGTTTCAGCTGATGCCCTGGACTCTCCGGAGGTTTTGGCAAAGCATCAAAGACCTGTTGATGAATAAGACTTAATTTAGCAGTCAAGTCGTAAAGGTAGTCTATCAACATAGGATATTCAATGGAGCAAAAGTGTTTAGGCCTTGGCACACCCCAGATATTTGCTGGGCGGCCAAACACAATCTCATATGGAGAAAGCCCTATTCTAGAATGCACTGTTGCTCTCGTTGATAACAAAGCCAAAGGAAGTGCGTCTGGCCAGGCTAAACCTGTGGATGCTTGTATTTTGGCTATTTTAAGCTTGAGAGTGCCATTGTAACCCTCGACTAAACCAGCAGACTGGGGATGGTTTGCACTATGGAATTTTTGTTTCAATCCTAGACCAGCACACACACTCTGCATAACTTTCCCTATAAACTCACTTCCGTTATCTGACCATACAATCCGTGGCATTCCGTACCTAGGGAAAAATTCCTTGAGAAGAATTTTGGCAGTAGATAGAGCAGTGTTGTCCTTTAGTGGGTATGCTTCTATCCACCTGGAAAAAGCACAAACTACCACCAGGACGTACTTTAAATTGTTGCAGCGTTCCATGTGAATGAAGTCTAACTGAATCACTTCAAAGGGACAGGAAGGAGGAGCAAAATGACCAGCTGGAGTTGGAGTTCCCTTGCCAGGATTATGCATCAAGCACACCATACAATTTTTCACCACTCTCTCTGCACACTTACTGATTCCCTCATTCTTCCAGACCGGAGCTAACATCTTACATATCCCTTTAGAACTTATGTGCGCCACTCCATGCGCCATCGTCACTACTGCAAGCACATATGCATCAGGCAACATCCAACGCTGCTGTTCTGTCAAATCAATCCAACATCCATTCGAGTCCAATTTGCCCGTACTTTCTCTCCATACACGTTTCTCTTCCTCAGTCGCTTCTTTCTGAATCTCTTTCACACTTTCCATAGTGTCCTCACACATTCCAGACTCAGCAATCCATCTTGCAGACGTAGCAACATACATTCTACTCATCATGTCTCTAGCTGTTTGTTTAGCGGTTTCATCAGCAAAGGCATTTCCACGACCAACATCATCCGTGATTGCTTTATGAGCACTGCACTTCACAATCGCAACTTCAGTCGGTAAGGTTAGAGATTCCAACAAGTCGTTAACTAGCTGACCATGTTGAATCTTAGTCCCATGGGACGTAATGAAACCCCTTTCTCTCCACAACCGGCCAAAACTATGGGCCACGCCAAATGCGTACTGACTATCTGTAAACACATTCACTCTCTTTCCCTCAGCTAAAACACACGCTCTCGTAAGAGCTATTAATTCTGCTGCTTGGGCAGAATTCTGACTCACTCTTGCAGTCTCCACAATCGTCTTCAAAGTCGTTACCGCGTAGGCAGCAGTCACATCACCATTCTCCAATTTAAAACATGACCCGTCCACATATAGCGTACCATCCGGGTCGGATAGGGGAGTATCTCTCAAGTCGATGCGACCTTTTGTCTCTTCCTCCGTTTTGAAATAGCAGTCATGTGGCTCAGAATCACTCGACTCTTGATCAGTCGGCAACAATGTTGCTGGATTCAATACATTGCATCTTTTGATCTGAATATGACTCGCTAATAACGTCAGCTCGTAACCAGATAATCTCGCACTAGTAAGGTGTTGAGTCTTCGTTCGGTTCATGAGTGTATCCACTGCATGAGGAACCATGACCTCTAGCATATTGTTCATCACCAAACCAGCAGATTGTCGAATGGAAGCTGCAGCTGCCGCTGTAGCCCTCAAACAACTAGGTAACGCTCTGGCTACCGGATCTAATGTTGATGAGAAATACGCACAAGGGCGTTGTTTATCACCAAACTTCTGTGTCAGAACACTCAACGCGCAACCTTCTCTTTCGTGAACGTAGAGCGTGAATGGCTTGACATAATCAGGTGTACCCAATACAGGAGCTGAACACAGTGCTTTTCGTAACTCAATAAAACTCTCTTGACATTCATCAGACCATGGCACCGGACTCGGAACATTTTTCCCAGTCAAAGCTACCAATGGTTTCGCTAAAAGTGAAAAATTTGGAATCCACTGCCTACAGTAAGAGGTAATACCTAGAAAGGCACGTACTTCTCTCTGTGTGCGTGGAACACTCATCTGCGTAATTGCTTTTATTCTTTCTGGGGTCAACTTCCTTCCCTCCTTTGATAAGAGGTGACCTAGGTAGGTTACTTCTTGGCAACAATATTGCATTTTGGAAGGTGACACCTTATGATTCAAATTAGACAAATGATGCAATAGCGAAATTGTAGCTGCTTTGCAAGTTTCTTTGTCATCGGCAGCCACTAAAAGATCGTCTACGTACTGTACTAGGGCAGAACCTGGAGGAAGGACAAAAGAATCTAGCTGACTTTTTAAAGCTTGACTATAAATGGATGGACTTTCACAATAGCCTTGTGGAGCGCGTTTAAATCTGAAACTGCGACCTCCTAAACAGAAGCCGAAAATATCCCTACTTTCTTCAGCTATCGGAATGCTGAAAAAGGCATTCTTAAGGTCTATAACTGAGAACCACGTAGCTGTGGCAGGAATCAATGTTAACAAGGCAGTAATGTCTGGCACTACAGGAAACTGCGGAATTACAATCTTATTAACTTCTCTAAGGTCTATGACAAACCTATAAACTGGAGGCTTTGTAGGGTCAGTTCGTTTCAGAATCGGTAATACAGGACTGTTACAGACATTTCCTCGAGTTTCTTCAACTACACCCTTCTTAATCAAATCTTGCACAATCAATAAAAGTGCACGTTCACCTTCACTTGAGATTTTATATTGGGGAATTCTTGGAAATTTCACATTCGCTTTCAAAGTTACTACATACGGTGGAATTTCTAGTAGACCTACATCATTAGGACCAGTCGCCCAAAGAGAATCAGGGAGTGAACGTAGCTCCGGCGGGAGTGCGTCCATTGACAAGTACATCGGAGAGGTGAGTCTTTTACCCAAAGTAAGCTGTACTCCTTCCGGAGAACAGTACAATGTCGCATATAGTCGTTTTAACAAATCTAAACCAAGCAGATTTTCATTACAACCTGTCGTCAAAATCAGGGGTGCTTTCAATTGACACGGTCCAACAGAAATAGACAAAGGACCAGATATCGGGTTGTACACAGGGGCGCCTGAAAAACCTACGGAAACATTTGTTGAGCCAGACAAAGGTGCGCCAGGGAGTTTCGCATGCATGATAGAACTTTTCGCGGCACCAGTATCCAACAGAAACGGTTCGACTACACCTGATGTTGCTACTGCGACATAAGGCCCACTCTGATCCACTGGAACTGATACTACTCCCTCTCTCTGTCCATGGCTGTCCTAGTACCCATTTTGTTGAAAACCCTCTTTTACTTCACAATAATCTTCAACAAGATATTGCTGAGATCTATTCTGTTGAGCTGACTGTACATTTCGTTGATCAAAGTGATTGGATGGACGATCATTAGTTTGTGGAGGCATAGCACCTCGTCCTCGTCCTCTAGAATTCTGCACAAAACCACCACGACCTCTCTGAGCTGCTGCTGCATTATTTTGCGCCAAGATCGGACATTCATTTTTATAGTGACCCTCTTTCTTACAGTACGCGCATTGATTCCATTGATATTGAGGTCTTGATGTACTATAATCTGTCCTTTGGTATGAGTTTTGCTGCGTATTAGTCTGATTCGTACGAGGCGGATACGCCTGCTGCAAAAGAACTTTAGTTTTTAAATCTTTCGTTTTCTTCTCTGATTTTTCCTTTTCCTCTTTATCCCTATTTTCGTAGTACTGTGCAGTCGCAAGTATTTGCGCTGTCGTAGATACAGCCCACGCACTTTCTGAGTCTTTCAATTTATTGCATAATTCAGGTAACAAATTATGCACAAATTTATCGACAAACAATCTTTGCCCTCCTTCTGTACTCATGTCCTGGCCACTATGATCTACAAAAGTCTCTTCGAACCTCGTGAAGAAGTCCGAGACGCTTTCGTCTTTCTTCTGCCTACATGCTGACAACTTGTCCCAATTAACACGCAATGCTGGCATCAGAGTCTTCATTAGATCAATTATTCTACCTGGCAGATTAGCGATCAAAGGTTCGGGTTTCGCACCACCTATTTGTTGACCATCTGCTGCAGTGATAGCTGCCCAATCACCACCTAAAGCAGCCTGATGATCCTCTCTACGAATTTTAGCCCACACTGGTTGCGGAACTACATTACCAAATAACATATCAATGTCGGCTAAGTTCATTATACAAGCCTCAACTGTCTGTGTTAATTCCTTGTAATATCCGGCTGGATTCTTACGCGGATCTGGCAAGGCCTGTTTCACTGCTAACACTTCTGCTCGCTTCCATGGAATATGTATCCACACTCTTTGGAACTGTGCCGGAGCAGCTGCAATTCCTGCATTATCATCACGTTGTACTGCTTCGCGCCAAATTGGAGGAACCTCCCTCATAGGATATTGGCGACTTAGCTTCACTTTATCTTTCTCTAAATCTCTCGGAGAACGAAGAGATGGATCATTCCTAAAACTTAAAATGAGTTCCATCGCTTGCTTTATATTCTCACCCACTATCATTCCAGCAGCAAACTCCTTTTGAACCCTAATTAAATCTTCCAAATCTGATTCGACATCGTCTTCTTCTATCTCTTCACGTAACAACGAGCACATCTCATCAAAGACGTACCGTTGCGTTGGCTCTCCCCATTGCATAAATGTCTCTAACACATCTCTCGTACTATATCTTCTACCCTTCGAAATCCATCTGAGAGCTGTGGAGTCTAAAACTCCCCGTTCCTCAGTACTTGGAAGCTGACTCCGTCTCTGAACAGAGTCAGGAGTAGGAGTCTTAATCAAGGTTTTATATATAGGAGACAGCATATTAGTAACAGAATCAGTGATTCTTCGACGAACAGAAAGTGGAGTTAGTACACTCGCAGACATAGAGAATGCAGTAGAGGTAGGAATAGATGACGAAACAGTAGGAGTATTGAGGAAAATAGTTTCTGGAGCAGTAGGTACAGAGGTAGGTATAAGAGCTGGCAGTGCAGGAAGAGGAGGAGCTGTAGGAACATTTACATTCACCACAGGAAGTATAGGAACTTGGTTCTGAGGAACAGGAGCAGGAACACCAGGTTGTCCAGCAACCGGCAATTGAACATTCGGGATGAGTGGAGCCGTAGCACCTTGTGCATACGGTGGAGGTGACCGTAACAGATAAGATAGCAGAGGATCGTTTTCGGAATCCTCCAGTATCTTAGCCATTTTCGATGGCAAGGCAGGATAGCACTTGTCAATCGCTAAGTTATGCTCTCTAATGGCTACATCTATGACCTTCTCACACTCGTTAGCCTGCAACTGTTTAGTCGCTTGCTCTAGAGTTAACTCTTCTTGTTCTTTTTGTTCTTTCTTCAACCTTTTCATTTCTCTCTGTTTGGATTCTTTCCGCCAATAACGAAAAGAGTCAAACATTGCCGGCCGGGCTTTCTTCCTAAACAATTTCGCTTCTAAGTTGTCGAGAATCTCTTGCTCAAAACTACCATGCAGTGGCCAACTAAGGACACCATCCTTCTTACAATAACGGACCCATATCTCATTATAAGTTATAGGACCCACACCATACTTACAATATAAATCATATAGGGGAGTCCCAATCGGAGGAACCAGACAAGAATCCTCTAATTGTGAGTCACTGTTGCAACTAAAACAAGACAACATTTTCCGACTTACCATTTTCAGTCCGGAACACAAAACAAACAAAACACGGAACAAATATGTGCACTCGAACCAAGAACTTAGGCCTACCAAAACGAACTGATGTATCGATACCCAAAACTAAACCAAATAGATTATCGTAACTAGAACAACCAATGATAATCTAACAAAACCAAACTAAACCAAGAACCGATCAAGGATTTTTAACAATCCTCACAAAAGTAACCAGCTAGCTATTACTAAATACTTAACTGAGGCACTGAAGACGTCACCAAGGAGAAACCCGTCACGTTTCGCCGTACTAAGGACTGCACCACTTCGGGTCCAAGACAGGGCGACGGTCAAGGCAACGGCCCACTGCAGCCGTCCTGAACGGGAAACCCTCGTGGAAGAGAACTTCAGGGCCACTTTTGCGATATGCCGGGATCGATGAAGTGGGGCGCCTCCCTCAGGAATCTTCACACGAAGCTTCTCGAACTCTTCAGGCTTTTGGACCGGTACCGAATGACGTCGCCCCACGTTGGGCGCCAATTGGAGTTCTGGACTTTTTGGTTCCGTCCAGAGGTGTCAGGGTACAACACCCAAAGACCCCGGAGTTCCACCTGCCTTGGTGCACAAATGAACAGAAACACGGGCTTCTCGATGGTGGCGTCAAAGACCAAAGGTTTATTACTGCAGGGACACAGAAGTCACAGAATCTACGCACGGGCAGAAACTAGGAGCCTGTTCGATTTGTACAAAGTGGGTTGCTCCTTATATACCAAAAATTGTGCTCTAGGCAAATATTTCACATGTCGGTACATTCCCAAACCTTTGTGTCTCTAAACAATAAATATTTGACGTTACACAGGAACCGTCGATAAAATCTGATACAAAACATCTACGAAGAGGGGTTCCCACTAGTTCATCACAATCCCCTGTCAATATTGCATTCAGGACCCGGACCGCCTCATCGTAAAGTTCGTTACCTCCCCCTAATAAAGATTCAGAAAGAAAGAAACAGAGCCAGGTGTGGAAGATAGAAAAGTGGGATAAGGGATGTTTGTAGGTCGTAAATGGGCAAGGCTACCGGCTTCGGCCGCCTAATCATGATCAGGTACAATGGACACGAAGACCAGTTTGGCAAGACTGGCCTTGGGCAGAGGAGGCAGCCTTTGTCGAGTCATGCAGCTACAGCGTGATCTGGTTTAAGGTGCACGTGTCATGTAAGAGGTGAATCTCCGGCTAAAGCTACGTGTCCTTAATCAAAGTGGAGTAAATGAAATGATCGGAGGCTATTGCATATGTGAGGGCAAGGAAACACAAAATGGCGGCCACGATCTAAGATGGATGCCGTGTGTATATCAGAAATGTGTCAGTGGAAGGAGTGCTCTTGCTCGTAGCGTAGCGGAACCACTAGGATATACTAAATGGATCATTTGCGGTTCACTGATACCATTTTTATGTATTTCCGACAAACTTGAAAACACGGGTTCAAGTCGTCACGGAACCGTCACGGAACCTCAACACGGTCCAAAAGTAAAATAGATGATGACATCTTGGCGGCTGTTGCTGCCACTGCGAAGGGAGGTAAATATCCTGCGGGGTTCCCTTCGAAGTACACATATCACTTAAGTCCCGTTAAGGTTCCTTATGTGAAAATTCCTGAAGTTGGTGAACGTTTAATTCCCAACTCGGATTGCAGATCTACTTTGATTACAGCGGCTCATGAAGGTGTGGCGTCTGCGCATGCGGGCGTCTCGGCCACTGTAACTCAGCTACAACAGAGGTTCTGGTGGCGGGGACTGTACAAACAGACGCGCGATTATGTCCTTCAGTGTGACATTTGCCAGCAGATTAAGCCTTCAACTGCTGCGCGTCCACCTCAGACACAGTTGTACATTTCTAATAAACCACTAGGATGCGTTTATTTAGATCACTGTACACGCTTTGTGTGGGTATGGCCCCATCGCAGCGCTAATTCACGGACTGTCATAAAGGAATTGCGTGTCTTTGTGGGGATTTTTGCCTGTGGTACCTTCCATTCGGATCAGGGTCGGCTTTCACCTCTAAGGCGTATAAGGATGCTATGGTTTAGTTGGGGGTCCAAGTCAAGTTTTCGTCTCTGTACAGACCTGAGGGTAACAGTGTAGTGGAACGAATGAACCGTGACTTAAAGCAATCTTTCATAGCTCCAGTTATAGGCACTGGCAGAAACTGGTTGGCCCATCTCAATGGCGTGCAGCGTGCTCTTAATAATCTCCCTAGAAGGTCTCTGGGTGGGCGGACCCCGTACGAAATGCTCTTTGGTATCAAGATGTATGTCCCTGACCTCGATGGTCTAGACTGCAAGGCCCAGGCCGCGGCCTTTGACGTAGATGAACATTGCCATGTATTACAGGATCTACAAAAGACCAGAGACAGTCTAGCTAAGGAACATTTTCCCTCCACATCGGATGTTGCGTTGCAGATCCTGGTAGTTGGCTGGCTACCCCAAGTTGGAGAACTGGTTCAAGAGAAGATCGATAACAAGAAAGAATTTGGTCCTTCATATCGTACACCGGTTCGAGTTCTTGGAGTGAAGGGCACAAGAACAGTCATATTACCACCGCTTCCAGGTCGTAAGGAGAACAGATTTATCTCAATTGACAATGTCAAGATACACAGGGTGGCCGATTCTTCATAGCATGACACCTGCAGTATCCTGTCCTTCCATGGTGAGGCATTCTGTGTTGGTCATTACTTCTGGTGCTGAGCCAGAGGTGTCCCTCGAGATGCCTGTTATTTCCAGTCCTTTATTAAATAGTTTTCCTGTTAATGACACTGATGAGCTGAACTACACCTATCCAACTGATTTATCAATCCGGGTTTGCAGACTCGTTTGGCCACACAATCCAGATTCTCTTTTGACTCTGTTTCAGTACATTCAAAGAAACCCTCAAATATTGCAATTTATGCCACTTTATTTAAAAAACATTTTTTGGTTCCCCCTTGGACATACATTTGGATGATTCTATTTTCACTTTATCTTTTTATGTCAATTGGTTTTGTGTTTTATTTTTTCCGTCTAATCGATGGCCACTATGTCAAAGAAAGAACAGGAATTTGGTACCTTAATGGAACATTGGCCCCTCTTTCCTCTTCACATTCAGCACACAGACTGAAAAGAGATTTGAATACAGTTAACATCACTGCTTTGCCTGTTCTTGATGGGATTGTGTGGGATGCGGTTAGGTTTCAAATACCTGGCCCCACTGAAGTGATTAATGTTCCGAATGTGCTTAGAGTAAACATGGGGGATGTGGTAAAACAAAATATACGTTCTGATGATTGGGATATTCAGGCCGTGGAAGCATTATTCTCTGATTTAAAATATTATGCTGCCTTTGATGCTGAGGATTTATACTTAGATTCTGTTAATTATGGTGATTTGTTTTGCTTTCAACATTATGGTAATCATTTTCTGCATAAAACAAGTTCCAGAAGGGATGCTGTAAATTACACACAGTGGGAACATAGCCCAGCTCCATTAAGAGGCAGCTCCAGTACATTTCTGAAAAAATACACTTATTTTCCAGACTTTAATCAATCAAATCCTGAGTCATTTTATTTCAAAATGACACAAAAGTCCATGTCCAAAGTTAAACTTACCGATACAAAATTGCTGTATTCGAAGTCCTTTCTAGACAAGTTAGCTGTGGATGGCTGCGAGCTTTGGAAGGAAACAATTGACCTTAAATCGGTTTGGGGTTCCAAAGATTGGAAGGTACAATGCACTGAGGCTTTGCACCGTGCATGTCTCATCCCGAATCACATGTTGTTTTTAAATTCTACTGTTTCCCAAACAACATGCTTTGGATTGGCTACTTCTAAAAAAGTTAAATACACCAACTATCCCCGAATTGGAAGAATACTCATGTTGGGGTAATTATACTGAATTGTCCATTCGTGAGTTACAAACTCTATTGCATAATTCATCCTATAATGTATCCAGTTTGGATCAGAAGGGTTGGCTGATGTGGCATAGAAGTGCTGATTCTTGCCAACGTCGTTTTCTGGGTTTGACCGAAGGGTTTACACAAGTCTGGCCTGATCCCCGTTTTGAAACTGATCATACTGTCACGACTTACTCTGTGGGCAAACTGTGTCAGAATTGGTTACAACATTCCACGTTAGCTGCAGTTAAACTACATCTATCCCTGTTAAATGACAATGTGGATTTAAATGATTTTATAAAAGGCCCGGCTAATGGTAGATCTAAACGGTGGATTTATGCGGTTTAGAATAAAATTTGGAAATGTTCACAAATTGAGGCTGCTAAGCGCCTAAGGGCTATTGACCAAGCAAATTTGGAAAAAGTGCTTGCAGTTGTCGATAACAGTATTAACATGCTTTCTTCCCGAATTTACACGTTGAATAATATTGTTTCTTCTGTAGTTGACATTGTGAATGATGAGGTGTCTGTATTATACCATGGTCAAAATCAATTGCGTTTTGTAATGCAGTTTGCATGGACACTACAGACTCTTAAGGCGGGCCGTGTGCCCTGGAGTTACATGAACGTGTCCTCCCTCTTTGCCCCATTTAATTTGACCGACAAGCAGCGCATGCTTTCAATGCGGGATGCATCATTTTCTATGTTACATATTGAAAAGTTAGAATCTTTACCCTTTTCTGTAGCTTAAGCCGCTGCTGCTACATGGCTAATCCATGGATTAATTACATTACCATTTGCTTTGTACAAATTCACTAATTGTATGTGGTATATTGCAATAGGGCGATATGAACCACTAGGCAGCGCATTCCTCCATGAGGCATGGTCTCTACCATACACATACAGATGTCTAAAAGATGGAAAGGAAGTGAATCTTAATGGTGAAGAATGCACACAGTCGCCTGACCGTTCATTAATATGCAGACACATCCAGTTACACGGTTCTTGTAATCAGGACCGGCCTAATTTAGCCTGTTTTTTTAAAGGCACACCAGTACCAGCGATTGTTCCCACATTTACATTATTGACAAATGGTAGTTTTGCTTTTGAATAACGAAGAGTGTTGTGGTTTAATGGTCGGTATCGCTTATGTGGTTACTGTATCAGAACGTGTGGTGTGTTGCAAGAATGTACTATATCCTCCCACACATGGGAATTCAGATGTTTCCATCTGGCCGCGCATCCCAACCTTGAAAGCGGAGTTCAATGGTATGAGTAGAATAAGAGCCCTTTTGTCTCAAAAGGAAGTGGCCCTGAGCTCGGCCCGTGAAACGTATGTCCTTCACATAGCTAACACACGCACAGAGGTGCAGGCACTTTTACATACTGACTTGCCGTTTCATTTCTGCGAATTAGTTCATCAAATCTTTAATGCCTCCTCCATGTCTGGCTTAGCTCATTTTTTTAAATTAGTTAGCAGTGGTCTTGTGACTACCTTCGAAAAAATTTTGGTGTCATCCCACGTTCTCCCATTCTATATTTTGCTTCCTAAAACATGGATGCCCGTACTGTTTCATAACCGGATGCTTGATTACTATGGCACCCTGCCGCTTGCGACTTTAAGCACGGCATTTGGATTATCGTTTCGATTTTCCTATTTCACATGTGTCCAGCCTGTGTTTCATTGCCTGAGCTGGGATTTCGACTGGGCCATTGATTTGTGTCTCTGCTTGCCGATATCTCCTGACGTTGATTTTAATCACCTGATAGGCCCCGTAGTTGCTCACGAGTTGGTTTGTTCTGGCGAAAGGATTATGGCCTTGGCAGCGATTCATGGACTAATGGGTCAGTGGGACATACCCGCAGCGGCGCATGAGTTTCTGGCACATAGCGTTCTTGAGAACCCACCGAGTTGTCCTCTGATGTTGCTAGAGGATCCGGTGCTGGAGGAGCACGTATGTTCTTTCCCATTGCTTAATTGGATGGCTGAACTGTTTTCGGATGATGACAGTGATTTCATGTTGGAAGCTGTTGCTGCCTATTTTGCATATTCTGTCCAATCATGAGATGCCTTGGAGACTTTCATTATTATGGCACGTGACTTTTTAGTATTTTTGAAAGGTGCCTTTTTCTTACAAACATTTGACTTTATATGATCTAGGCCTATAATTTTATACTTGGCCTCGAGTTGAAGACTTTGAATTAAATTTTGTTTGGCCACTATAGGCAGTCATACATATTTTTATATATTTTTTATATATACATTTAGCTTGGCTCAATATTGTTGAACTCTGCTTTCATGTTATGCCTGTATTCTAGTATTGGCTTGTTTTTTTTGACCGTCCTCGGATCATTGGGGGGTGTCATATAGATGCTGCTTTTCTATATACTGTGTTAAGTTAGCATGAGTTATTAAGTGTTTAAACAACATATTTTCCTTCGGCTTTAGTTTGCACACAGCTCATAATTGTTATTGTAGCTTTCAACCTAGACGAAAGATGTGATTTATTTGAGAATAATCTGTTATTACTCTGATATCAGTTGCGCTTGGTACACTGTCTGAACAGTGAGTGCTGAACCCTCTAAGAATAACTTAACACAAGGTTGCTGGGAGGTCTGATCCTCGCACCACTAGACATAACACAAATACAGTTGCTGCCAACATTGGGCTCTAAGCGGGTTTAAGATAGAGTTACTGAGAATGCAAAAACACACTTTATGATGCTTCGCATGCAGAGAGCTGGTGGCAGATGATGTGATCTTCTCCTCCTGAGATTCAGAGGTATGGGCCCACCCTGCTAAAACCCAAAAGAGACCTTCTTAGATATAATATAGTATGCTAAATAGGGAGTGCGAGAAATAGGTGATATTAATTTCTATTGATTATAGCACTATAATATGCTATCACCGTTTGCTTACTATGGACTAGTAACTATGCTGATAACTCTGATTCTTATAATATGTCTTCTTGTATTATATAAGATACTGAGTTTGAGAACCTTGCATTGAATAATAAATATTTCAAATGTGCATGTGTCCTCTTTTACTCCACGTTCTGGTTTAAAATGATTATAGAGCGAAAGAGTGTTCATGTGTTCCACGATACCTGAGGTAACCTAAGTTCATGTTCTGGTTTGTCTAAGTCATTGGGAGTTTGTTATGACCAATGAGACACTGTAGCTAGCTCGGTAAGGGGATTTTGGATACTGAGTTGAGTTTTGGGTCACCCTAATTCACTGAGGTTCCGGATCTCTATGCACAGTTCAGAAAGAGAACGAAATCCCTGCTACAGTACTGTTCAACAAAGAGGGAGAAAAGGACCTTCAACGGACAATAGACAAAGCAAAAAAAAAAAGAATATTTGTGGAACTAGGAGAATGTCTACTAATAAATGAATAGTGGAGGAAATGAAACACACGCTCTCTGCCTTTTCCATCATGCTAGCCCTTTACATGTGGTGGAGAATGCGTGCAACCCTCCATAAGAGTGTAACTATGAAGAACCTTATTCAGCAACCAATAAAAGGGCACGAGAAGTTGGAATGGGCCCTAGAGAGACAAATGCATTTGGCACAGTCCAACTGAGTTGTCTTTAAGGATTTATTGTCCCAACAAGTAGAGTGTATACAAAGGTAGAGGATGATCAAGTTCAATTAACTGCCTGGCTCCAGGGTCCTCAGGGTGGTCACAGTGGATTTCTGAACATAGCTCTCCAGAAGCACATAATGCAGGAGGAACCAACACCTTTTTATTGAACTTTGAAAGAGCTGCCAAAGACTGTGGTTGGCCAGTAGGAAAATGTATGTTTTTCCTAGCCCCACTTCTAACCAGGGAAGCTCAAGCCATATACTAGGCAACCTACACTGCTGGCAATACCCCCTAAGCAGAAATCAAAGATATCATTTTGGATCACTTAAGTACGTATCCTGAGACATTTAGGGTTAAGATCCACAATGAAAGAGGGCCTCCAGGAGAAAACCCAAGACTCTTTTTTTAAATTGAAAGCAGCTTCAGATTAGTGGTTAAAAGCACAGGAAAATAGCAATGAGGAGATAATGTGTATCATTTACTTTGAAAAGTATTTAGAGGCTCTCCCTTTTACAACCCAATGTTGGCTGCTGCAGCACACTCACCTTACCATGGAATAAGCCTTCAATATGGCCACACCCTTTGCCTGAGCCCAACCCTCGTCTTACCCTTGTGAAAATGATAAATCTCACTGTTCCCTTAGTGGAGCTGGGAAGACAGAGAGGAAAAACCCTGATATAAGCCTATACCTGAATCCCTAAAACCCTGGAACATTTAGTCTGAAAGCTTCCTATCCAGAGGACCTCAATGCTTCAAATGTGGGGACTGGGGACATATTGCTCGTTTTTTTCCCCCACAAGAAAACTAAGGAGGAACCCATGGACATCAGCTAACTCCCTAAGTCCATATTATACATCGAAGAAGTAGGAACATGATTTTACGTCAATGTCTTGGTGAAAAAAAATGTATCACCACCTTATTAGACTCAGGGTTTTGTCCGTCAATAATCAAAGGGGAACTTGTAGAAGAATCCCACATTATTCCTAGAATTCTCATGTACATACAGTGTGTCCATGGCAATGCCAAAAGATATCCTTTAGCAGAGCTCCCCATTAAAACCCCTAATTGGAATACTGCCCAGGTTAAAGTAGGTGTTCTGAGGAACCTGCCAGAGGATCCTATTTTAGGATCTAATTGTCTGGATTTTTTAGGATCATTCATCAACAATATAAAAATCCAAAAGACCAAACCATTGATCTTCTTACTCAGGAGCCCTTGTCCACAGATAGCAGCTTTCGGTATGCTTAAACCAATGACCCCACCCTCCAGGTTGCCAGGCATGAGGCTAAGAAAAATGAGCCTCGTCCTCAGGATAGTGATTCCCGTTTTCATTTTAAAAATGGCCTACTCTATCAAGTAGGGACAAGAGACGATTCACCTCAACTAAAAGCACCCATGAGCTTCTCTGAACAGATTTTGCTCTTTGCTCACTCAGATCTCCTCGCAGAACATAGAGGAGCCCTCAAGACCACACAAAACATCCTGAGGCATTTCTACTGGCCCAGCATCTATGCCAACATCACTAAATACTGCCAGGAGTGAGATCTGACAATAGAAGAATCCTTACAGACCCCCCTTGGTCCCCTTACAACCTCTTCCCATCACAGGGAAACCTTTTGAAAGAATGGGTATGGATCTTATAGGACCTCTACCCAAATAAAAAAAAAAACGGAAACTAATATTTCCTTGTCAATTATTCAACCCGATATCCTGAGGCTTTTCCCTTAAGAGTTTCTCCTACTGTGGCCAATATAGCAGACAGACTAATAGAGCTCTTTTCGAGGGTAGGATTTCCCTGGGAGATCCTAACAGACTAGGGTACCCTTTTGTCTCGTATCTCATGCGTCAGGTCTGCGAGACCTTAAATCTCTCCCACATAAAAACCTTGGTTTATCACCTGCAAAAGAATGTCTCATGTGAGAGATACAACTGAACCCTTAAACTGACACTTAAAAAGATGTTAACAAGTGAAGGGAAGAACTGGGACCAACTCTTGCCCCTCGTGTCATATGAAGCCAGGTTCAGAGTAGCCTGGGTTGCTCCTCCTTTGAGCTCCTCTACAGCCAACATCCCAGAACTCTGCTGGAGATGACAAAAGTGGCCTGGGAGCAAGAAAACCCAGAAGAGACCTAGAATCTCTTGGAATATACTCGGGGACAAAAACTCACATATGGAAGCTGCATGAACTAGCACATTCCAACCTAGAGAAAATGCAAGTAAGACAAAAGATGTTTTACAATAGGGCACAGAAATGGAGATATCTACAAATCATTCACAGAATCCTAGTCCTTTTGCACATGTCCCTCTCCAAAGGGATGTATGTCGTTACTATGCATGCTTTTACAACGCGTGCCTTTACCACTCAACTTTTACAACGCAATTCATTACAACGACTTGCGCTGTGGGGCGCTGGATAGTGAATAGTTTAATTTACTATTCCAACTCCAGTCTCCGTGGATAGTAGGGAAGGTTTTGGATAGTAAATTAAACCATTCCCTATCCTACAGCGCCCCCCAGCGCAAGGCGTTGTAACGACTTGCGTTGTAAAAGTTGCGTGGTAAAGGTAATGCGTGGTAAAAGTTGCGTTGTAAACGCTGTTCCTCTCGCCAAAGTAAGATCAGAATGAAAGAGACCATATAAAATAGTGGGTAAAGTCAGTCATTAAACCTATTGACTACAAGTGTCTTCTCTGAAAACCGAAATGTACCCAATTAACCTCCTGAAGAAATAGTTGGGTCCTGCCCTAAAACCAACCACCTAATCCTCCCTGACCCTAACCCAAATCCTTCCACCCTGGATCTGCTAGGTGTAAATGAAATCCTAAATGGAGAACAGAAGTCATCTCTTCAGGCGGTGTTATGTCCTTTTTCCTCTATGTTCTCTGATCTCCCAGGTAGGACAACCCTAGTAGAACATATCATTGTCACCACTCCTGATAAAATAGCAAAGCAACAACCATACCAGATACCTACCACTAGGGGTAAAGCAATTGCTGCTGAGGTGGACAACATGTTAAAAATGGGTGTCATAAGACCCTCACAGAGCAATTTGTCCTCTCCTATAGTTTGGGTCTTAAAGCTGGATGGATAAATAAGGTTCTGCATTCAGGGTAGGCAATTCTATATCCAAGTTTGATTAATCCCCCTCCCCAGAATTGATGAGCTAATTGAGAAATTAAGAGAAGCCCAATACATATCAACCTTAGAAATCACAAAGGGTTATTGACAGATAGCACTTAGACCAGAAAATAAGGAAAAGTCCACCTTGCCACCCCAAAAGGCTTATCTGAATTCCCTGTACTTCCATTTGGTTTCCACAGAGCCCGGCCACTTTTTAGAGACTTATGAACAAGGTGCTCCACAATCATCAACCATACTCACCAGCCTATCTCGAAGATATTCTGATAATCAGTCCCTCATGGGAACAACACCTTACCCATTGTCAGGAGGTTTTTCAGGTCCTAGAAAGTGCAGGGTTACATGTCAACGCAAAGAAATCCAGAAAGGGCTTCAACAAAATCAAGTACCTGGGATACGTCTTATGAGGTGGCGTTATTGAGCCAAAACCCAAAAAAATAAAGGCTACCCTGAAGACCCCAATTCCCACCACCAAAAAGGAACTGAGGGCCTTCCTGGAGTTATTAGGATACTACTGAAGGTTCGTACCCCGGTGTTCCGAGATTATGGGGCCAAAGATATAATAGATCTATCCAATTCAATCTTTATTTTGACAAAATGTTGTCATAAAAGAGCACGGCAGTAAAATAATAAAACGGTACAATAAAATGTTTAAGAAACAAGCAATAATAAAACATTTCATAACAGTGTCTATTTCCAGTAAAACAGATGACCCGCCTGCCCAATTAATTCTTATGCCAGCCCCGGTGAAATTCCGTTATGTGCCTTCTACATCCTATTTTGCCACAAGTGCCCTTCTGATGTTCCACATTGCTGCTAAAAACTTAGTAACAGCGAATACCACAACCGGAGAGAGATCCGCCTTTAGGATTCTAAGCAACTGAAGGCAGGGACTTATACCCAGGTTTTTACATATTGGGATAATCCACCTCCGTCTTGGGTTTAGGTAAGCAGGACAGAAGAAAACAATATGGACCTCATTTTCTAAAGCTGCAGTGCACCCTGGACAATTCTTCGGCGAAAGTGCGCACCAATCAGATGTGAGAGATCTGATGGGTAACGAACCATGCCGCCATTGAAGAAAGAGCTTCCTCGAGACAGCCGGGCTAAAATCGTCCAGGAATTGCTACAAAGAGTAAGATTCCTTGATTGATAGGAACCTAGCTGAGAGAGAACCCAGCTGGGAGCTTGACAGTAAATGCGTCATGCAGTTTTCCCGGAACAACTGGACCAGTTGTTTTCGTGAAATACCAGCACATGTGTGCTTCGGGTCTAACCACATTGAAGCAAGTCCAAGCCTCTTGAGTTCCTTCCTAACATATTTTAGCCAGGGAAGCCTGCCCGCATTGGGCAAGCGCAGTACTTCCATAAGCTCCTGCCTATAATTAATCAGCTCTGGAGTGACCCAGAGTCTTCTCCAAAAAGGTAGAGGTCTGAGAGCCAGTTCCTCTTCGCGTCTAATGCCAAGGTCCAATCTTAGCGGCACTAGTGGAGTACTCGCGGGCAGAGCTGTCACTTGCCTCAGGAATCTATTCTCTGCAACAGTAATTACTGAACTGGTCTTGTGACCCCACAACTCAGCCCCATAGGACACTGCCCCACGCGCCCGCAGTTTATAAATTTCTAGTGGGGAACCAATCAGTTTGTATGATGATCTGCTCAAAAGTTTCAGTATGCCCCCAGCTATCTGAGTCATTTTAAGGTGCTGTTTCAGTTGATGTTGGGCCCAGGTAAATGACTCATTGAGGGTGAGCCCGAGATAGTCAAAGGTATGGAACCTCTCTAATCTAACACCATCTATCATGGGATTAGAACGTGTTATTGTAGGGGGGTTAAAAATCATGTATTTGGATTTAAAGGTATTAGTTTCCAACCCCGGTCTTTGCAAAAGGAAACAAACCCATCCCAAACACGTTGAATGCCCATGGGAGTTTTAGAAAGGAGCAGCGTATCATCTGCAAACATGATCGCTGCAATCCGGGACCCAGCAAGCTCTGGGGCATAGCTATCATGTACAGCATTCAGATGTGCAATTACCCCGTTGACGTAGAGGCAGAACAGGGTGGGTAAATAAATCTATCATAAGTCATACAAGAAGGATTTCAACAAGAAAGATATGACTTCTAGTCCTATTTTGGTATCTCCCAACTTCAGCAAGCCCTTTATCTTGCAGATAGACACCTCTGAAACTGTGCTTGGAGCAATCTTATCTCAGCTATATGAGGAGGGTATTGAATTTCCCATATTGTTCATCAGTCGCAAAACGCTTCCCTGGAAACGGAAGTATCCAGTAATTAAATAAGGGTGTCTTGCCGTCAAATGGGCTGTGGAAAATCTGTGTTACTATCTGGAAGGGTCTCCATTTACCTTATACACCAATTATGCCCCCTTGTTGTGAATGAGCAGCAACAAGGGTAATAACCATTTGTACTCTTTGTTGGTTCTGCTCACTCCAGCCATTTGTGTTTCAAATTAGGCTCCGTATTGTATTGTATTGTAAACTTATATAGCGCAAATCTGTCACCCTACGGGTATCCTAGCGCTGCGAATGTGAACACATACCTCCTATCCCATATTCCCCAGTTCCCCAATTGGAAATGGTCTAGGGGAGGAGTGTGTCAGGAAGTAGCGGATTTACTTTGTGACATACTTTAGAAGGAAGAGGAGGTAGACGATCAGCTGCCTTGTTATATAACTCCTCTTCTTTATTCACATCCCCACCTAACACATGCTGTTCTCCTCAAAGGACAGAATCACTTTAAGGAACAGGACTTCCTTGATCCCTTCACAGGTGATCTCACGGAGACGTACAAGACAATGATATACTCCACTCGCTCGCGGGCTTGGATATCTGGAAAGGGAGAGAGAAGACACTGTGTCCAGAATGGAGAGGGGAAGTGGCCATCAGAAGAATGCAGTGAAAGGGACCCGGGGATGTCGCAGAAAGCCAATGGTACCAGATAGTGTCTCACAACATTCCTGGAGAAGTATGGCTCTCCCAGGTACAGGCTCACATACAGGGTCTCATAGGGAGGAGGGAGGAAGGGAAAAGCAAGTCCTCAAAAGGGGACAAGGGAGGAGAAAACGTGTAATATTATATCACCAATTTAACTAGTAACTGGGACATGAATATCACTGGTGGAGATTTTGTGTGATGGGTGAACCTCCTGCACACCCTATTCCCATAAAAGAGCTAGATCATAAAAAGAGTTAAAACACTTACCTGGCTCACTATGTTTTCCGAGGCACAAGTACTGTTCAACAAAGAGGGAGAAGAGGACCTTTCCATGGACAATAGAAAAAACAAAAAAAAGAAGAATGTTTGTGGAACTAGGAGAACGTCTACTATGAAGTAAATAGCAAAAGAAAAGAAAGATTATTTTTTTTTTAGGCACCAGTACAGATTGACAAACAGGGAGAAGAGGACCTTACCATGGCCTATAGACGAAGAGAAAAAAGAATAGTTCTGGACCTAGGAGATTGCCTACTATGAAATAAATAGTGAAAGACAAGAAACATACATTCTCTGCCTTTTTAATCTCGCTAACCCTTTATAGACACCCACAAATTGTTTTAAATATTATCACCTGAGACATGCACTAAGGGTGAGAATAGCCCTGTAGGAGGGCACTATGGAAGAGTCCACCCTTGCGAGATGACTCCTGCGTGGCCACATGGTAATCAAAGCAATTTCACTTACCTATAGGTCGCTTATGAACAACACACTGAGGGATTTAACACATGTAAGGGGAATATAGCAAGTGGATGTGGGGGAGCTGGAAAATGAGGACTGGCACGAGGCAATACAGTTTCCCATGGAAGTGGCATGCAGGCAAGATTTCACCAGGTTCATTTTAAAATTCTCCTTAGAATATATTACACTAGGGTACTCTTGCATAAGATCGGCGGAGTTGCGGATGATGCATATCTGCGGGCTTGTGGCCAGCATGTATCCTTTTTACACATGTTGTGGATCTGCCCCAGGATCCATCTGTTTTGGGAAGGGGTGGAAGCTTACTGGAAATGGCCATTGGGAGGCCCATTGCGATCGAGGCAACACTGATATTTTTGAGGGTGTGTGGGCCTTCAATCCTACCTCCTATCAGAAGATCTTGGATAACTTGTTTTTTTTCCTGGCGAAAGGGGAATTTGCATGAAGATGATCGAGTGCTGTGAGCCCACAATTGCAGGATTGGAGCAAGGAGATGGATGAATGTTGTGTGAGCGTGAAACTAAAATACAAGGATTGGGCTACCCAAAGAATTAAATTGAAGTGTTCAGTGGTTGGTCTGTGGGAGAATAGGAAGGGGAAACAGTGATATCTTATAGCTGGCCTCTGGTGGGTGAGGCACTGTGGAGATAATATGGTGATATGGTCCCAGACATTTAAACTGCTGACCTCAGCCTGAGGAATTAGTGTGAGAATTTGACATTCAGAGGATTGAGAACATATATGTTAACCGTCAGGAGTTGGGGGGAGGCCAAAGGAGGGAGGGCTGGAAATCACTGCAATGTTTCTTCACGTTGTTTTTTGTGTATATGTTCTGTAAAATTAATATGTCCCTGAAAAAACTAACTTACCAGAAAGCAGCTGAAGTAGAATAGACATTTTTGGGAAAGTTCACTGGAGATAAGTCAAACAGCATGGTGGTCATTTATAAACATGGCAGGTGGCATCTCTGTCAGAGAGAGCTGTATAAAAAAATATCTGGCTTCTGCAGCTATTTTAAGAGTCAGGCTGGAACCAGGGGACGCTAGTGAACAACTCCAGAGTACACCACTTGAATTAGTGGATGATGTACCACATCATGTCATCTGCTGTTCATATACTCCCAACCCACTGTAAATCCATTGCACAGAAAACCCACGCCCGCCTCTGCCTGATCTTGGAAATATTTGTTGTGGTAATGCATGATGACTAAAATTAATATTCAGGTGATTGGGGTAGCAATAGTAGCAATTATTTCATTCTTAATCCTTCTTTCAAGTTTAGTCGGCCTGACCATCTTTTATTAGTGATCCTCCTGAAAACAGCAGGCACCTACGTCGCAGGGTGTTTAGTCAAAGAGGAAACTCTGGGCAGTGAGAGAGTGTTTCCATGAGGCACAGGGTCAAGACTGATTTGCATAGGGCTTGGTCTAAACTGGGGTGGCATGGTGAGCAAAACAGCAATGAATTTAACCCAGATCTCTTGACTGGTGGTGAATGTATGATTTATTTATCGCTCTGTCCATTATTTGTTTGCGTAGCACTTTTCACCCTAAGTGGAATGTCAATGCCCAGATGTGCGTCCCTTGCACACTGTGTCACAGGATTCAAACTAGCCTGGCTAATGAAGGGTAATACCCAGAAACCGGTCCCAGGATGCTTGTTTCCAGTCCAGAGAGGACCTGGCTTGGCAGTTCGGTCTGGACTGTTCCCATGAGGCAGAGGGTCAATACTGATTTGCATATGGCTGGGTCTAAACTGGGGTGGCATGGTGAGCAAAAGAACAATGGCTTTAACCCAGGTCTTTTGACTGGGGGTGAATGTATGATTTATTCAGCATTCCACCCATCATTTATTTGCGTAGCACTTTTCACCCTAAGTGGGATATGTATGCCCAGAGGTGGGTCCCTTGCTCACTGTGTCACTGAATTAAAGCTAGCCTGGCTGATGAAGGATAATGCCCAGAAACCGGTCCCAGGATGCTTGTTTCTGGTCCAGGGAGGACCTGGCTTGGCAGTTCAGTCTGGACTGTTACCATGAGCACAGGGTAAATACTGCTTTGCATATGACTGGGTCTAAACTGGGGTGGCATGGTGATCAAAAGAACAATGGATTTAACATAGGACTCTTGACTGGGGGTGAATGTATGATTTATTCAGCATTCTGTCCATCATTTGTTTGCGTAGCACTTTTCACCCTAAGTGGGATGGATATGCCCATATGTGGGTACCTTGCTCACTGTGGCACTAGATTCAAGCTAGCCTGACTGATGAAGGGTAATACCCTAAAAACAGTCCCAGGGTGCTTGTTTCCGGTCCAGGGAGGACCTGGCTTGGCTGTTCGGTCTGGATTGTTCCCATGAGGCACAGGGTCAAGACTGATTTGCATAGGGCTTGGTGTAAACTGGGGTGGCATGTTGAGCAAAAGAGCAATGGATTTAAACCAGATCACTTGACTGGGGGTGATTATGATTTATGTATGATTTATTCATCGCTCCATGCATTATTTGTTTGTGTAGCACTTTTCACCTAAGTGGGATGGGTATGCCAAGACGTCGGTCCCTTGCTCACTGTGCCACTGGAATCAAGCTAGCCTGGCTGATGAAGGGTAATACCCAGAAACCGGTCCCAGGATGCTTATTTCCAGTACAGGGAGCACCGGCTCGGCAGTTCGGTCTGGATTGTTTCCATAAGGCACAGAGTCATGACTGATTTGCATATGGCTGGGTCTAAACTGGGGCGGCATGGTGAGCAAAATAACGATGGATTTAATCCAGATCTCTTGACTGGGGGTGAATGTATGATTTATTCATCACTCCGTCCATTATTTGTTTGCGTAGCACTTTTTACCCTAAGTGGGATGTGTATGCCCAGACATGGGTCCCTTGCTCACTGTGCCAATGGAATCAAGGTAGCCTTCCTGATGAAGGGTAATACCCAGAAACCGGTCCAAGGATGCTTGTTTCCGGTCCAGGAAGGACCTGGCTTGGCAGTTCAGTCTGGACTGTTCCCATGAGGCAAAGGGTCAAGACTGATTTGCATATGGCTGGGTCTAAACTGGGATGGCATGGTGAGCAAAAGAACAATGGATTTAACCCAGATCTCTTGACTGGGGGTGAAAGTATGATTTCTTCAGCATTCTGTCCATCATTTGTTTGCGCAGCACTGTTCATATACTCCCAACATACTGTAAATTCATTGCACACAAAGCCCACCGCCGCCTCTGCCTGAATTTGGAGTTATTTGTTGAGGTAACGCATGACAACCAAAATTAATATTCAGGCGATTGGTGTAGCAATAGTAGCAGTTACATCATTGCTAATCCTTCTTTCCAGTTTTGTCGGCCTGACCATCTATTATTAGTGATACCTATTTCGCAGGGTGTTTAGTAGAATAGGAAACCCTGGACAGTGAGAGTGTTTGGAGTGTGATGAATCATACTTTTCAGTGCCACTTTTATTTCCATAAAACTATTGGAATTATCTTAATAAAAGAGAAAGAGTTTGGAGGTACAATGCTGCTAAATACCAACCTTTTTACTACCACAAGAATTCTTGTTTAGTGACTTGAACAATCTTATAGTGCATGGTCCTCCTCGGTATGATTCTCAGACGTAACTGACTGTAATTCAGAATGCTTTGTAAATATTGAGATGCAGAAAAAGCAGTTTATATTCTTTCGACGTTTAAATTCGTACTGTGATGCTGAAACCGGAGCTTTTTTGCAATATGATGAGTGCCCTTTTAGTCCTTTAACTACTCCCGGCGGTATATAATACCAAAATCCTGTTCCTCCTTTAAAGTAATGTAACCTTGTTTAGATCGTAACCATGCACCTACTCTCACATATAGGTTTGCTAATGAAGAATTGTGTTGTCTTGTGACAATCTTTCTTAAAGCCCATGCCTTTTTATGAGTCAGCTGTATTATTTCATGTACTTATTCAATACTTCTGGGTCCTATGTATGAGTGTATCTGGCACATGCATCAAAGCCTTTTGCGATTGCAAACTGTGGGATTCGCCAAAATTGGCTGTTTGCAATCGCAAAATTAGCTTTGGCAATGCATCAAGGGTCAAGACCCTCGCAATTTGAGAATTCACAATTAATTGTGAATTCTCCAATTGCGATTGCACTAAATGCAATGCAAGAACCACTTTGAAGTAGCGATTTTGCTACTAGGGGGCGCAAATTACCATAGAGTTGAACTGCATGGAAATTTGCAAAAACTTAAAGTGCATTTTTCAAACTTCTGTTTACACACACACATGCAATTGGGGCATGTGTGTGTGCAAGATGTACTCATATACAGATTTCAGTGGTGCAACAGGATGTCCTTTTGACACCCTGGCACCCTTGAAATTGCATTCTCATTTTGTGATTCTCTAATTGAGAATCGCAAATTGAGAATGTCTTCCAATTCATTATTATGGGCCTCTAGGCCCATAGGAATGAATGGGGAGGTATACCTTAATTGCGACTCGCAATTTTTCGAGTCGCAATTAAGGAATGTTTAAAAATCGCTATTCTTTAATAATTTCTAAAGGCATAGGCTTTTGCGATTCCTTGATTGCAATTCCTTAAAAATCGCAATTAAGAAATCGCAAAAGCCAACATTGATGCATAAGTTGGATAGGCCCTAGAATCAGCTGAACAATGGGGCACATGCATCAAAGGTTTTTGCAAGCGCAAACGGTGCAATTCACAAACATCGTCTGTTTTCGTCCGCAAAAAGGCCTTTTGTGATGCATTACAGTGTTAGGCACTCCTAATTTAAGAAATCACAATTTATTGTGATTTTTTAAATTGCGAGTGCATTTAAGGAATCAGAATTTGCAATTCCTTAAATGCAATGCTAAAAGCACTTAGAAATAGCGAATTCGCCATTTGGGCCCGCAAAATACAGAGAAATTACTCTGGTCTGTATTTTGCAAAAACTTTGAAAAATGCACTTAAGTGCATTTTTCAAGTTTTCAGATAACAGACACACATACCCTTGGGGCATGTGTGTGTGCAACATGGGTACTCAGCACAATTTCAGGGATGCAACAGGGTGTCATTTTGACACCCAATAGGTACTCGCAAATTGCGCATGCATTTTCCCATTCACTCCTATGGGCCTGTAGGCCCATAGGAATGAATGGGAAGCCATTCCTAAATACCGACTCGCAATTTGGAATATTAAGGAATCGCTATTTTATTAGCGATTCCTACATGTATAAGGTTTTGAGAGTCCTTAATTGTGATTCCTTAATATTCACAATTAAGGACTCGCAAAAGCTTTTCTTGATGCATGTGCTTGTATGTTTTTCAGCTGTTCACTCACAGCATGTATATTTTTTCAGCTGTTCATTCACAGTGAAGTGTGTGTTTCTGAGCTTTTATTACATTTAGGTTCGGTTCTCTCGTCCATTAAATGCCTGCAAATGGCTGCATCTAAAAGGCACTTCAACTCGATCAAAAGCAATCATTAGGTTCAAACGGAACTTTCATTTGTTCAATGAAAAGATTCACAAACCTCCGAAAATCACATCAATTTTGTTTCGTGAATTTCAATAACTGAGGTTACTTATTTTTCTTTGGAACATGGTTGAATCTGTAATTATTAATTCTAAACAAGTCTACAGAGCTGCAATATTCGAGATTTTAGCTTTTTTTGCCATGTATAAAGGCCTACCACACTTCACATAACCCACTGAATGGGACTGATGTGATAAACGTACTCACTCTCAGACACAAATGGAATGATTTAGACACCTGGTAGGCCGTCCACCATGTTTCTGAGGAGGCCACTCCTCCACCTGCTGAAGACCACCAGGCATAACTAACTTTCTTCACAGTGGGTTGTAGAATTTATAATTATTGTATGTATACTGGTAAGTACATTATCTTCCTGTGTTGTTGAGCTATTGATTATATTCCTGCACATAACTGCCAAACATCGAAAGGTACACAGGGGAAGTGGAATCATCAGCAGATACATTGTCAACAGTCGGTCTGGAGACCAATTACTTATTGTCAGAGAAATTTCTCTCCCACCATCACAGCTCCACCATCAAATGAGACCCTCCTGAGCCCCTGCACTCGCAAGTGTTGGTGTCCTGAGGAAACAGAAATTTTATGTGGTCAGTGTGTCCCCCCCTCGCACCCTATCCACGTACCCACGCTCCATGTATGTCCATGTTATCATATAATTCCCTTCCCGTACCTGTCATAATAATGTTCCTGCATTTCCGTCTAATGTTAGCATATCAGCTATTAGGCCTTCCATGAATGAAATGTTAATTCTGCACTGAGGCCTACGTTGCCAATGCATTTACATGGTACACGTTTAAATATCGAGAAGCACACGTTTTTGTGGCCCAGCCGAGCCAGGCCCTGAATTCAGGCTCCGAGCCTCTTCTGTCTCTGAAAGCTGCAGTTTAGGTATGCATCCCTGACCTCTCCCTTACTCCCTGCCCAGCCGAGAGGTGCCCGGCCTGGCCTGCCTGCCAAGACGGTATTTTGCCTACAGTTATCTGTTCAGCCTCCGCAAAAACACATTCCAGTCTAGTGAAATAGGTAAACATTTCCCGCCTGCAGAGCATAGGGCCTAGCCTTACTGTCTCCATGCAAGTGATTTACTGAACCCGTTGCCATAGTAGGCCCATGGCCCCCACGTAATGCACGAAGAAATATATGCACACACTAGCATTTAGTGATGAACGGCTTCTGCTCGAGAGACCTTTACTTCAGACAATACATCCTCCAAACACAAGATATCAGATATGCCAAAAGTGCAGGTCGTTCTGACATCCCAGACTCCAGACTCCTCTACTAGTGCTAAAGTCAATCCCCCAGCTCTCCCCAATTTACAAGTCAATTTCACGTCATGACCAGTTGCGCGCGCATGCAGGGTAAAGGTTTCTGCTGACCCTGCAGACCTCCTCTATGCATCCACCCACCTATGACACACCTATGACTCATCAAGTGCACACCTACGTGTACGCCCCTATACACGCCTTCTTCTACGCCCATGTGTTCTTATCTCTCTCTTTTCACTTGCTCCGCCTGGAGTGTTCCGCCTACTGTATTCATTGCAATTATGTGGTTTTACTATATATCATGTGTGATGTTAATAAAACGTTAGATATCCCTTCCTGAACCTTAGTGGTGATGGAACCCGATTCATTCAAATTAAAGCCCTTTTGACTCTGATACCAAGGACTCTGCCTCTCATTTTATGAGCTATCCTTATTGTTATTAATGTATAGAAAAATGTCTGGGTAATTTTATTTACCACAGTCTCTCCTCCACCTGCAGGTTATACCTGTGCCTCATCCCGGTTGGTCCAGTGGACCTCTCACTCTTTCTCTCTTTTTTTTGTCCTCATTTGTGCATTATAGTTAGTAAGGAGTTGTCGGGCCCCAATATATCTTTAACCTTTGCCTTCACTGCCATGATTCTGGGTGTGTGGGACTTGGCAGTACCCCTGTAGATCTTTGGAGATAGAAGGGTCCCATTATTTCCATTACTTTGTCGAAGGATTTACTGAGTGGGGGGGAGCTAGCCATTCTGGCTACTCTTGCAGGCCTTCTCCTGGCTTTCCATTGCTCACACAGAATCGTTGGACTGTGGTAAGAAAGATTTGAGCCGGTCCATCTATCTGTATATTCTTAATACTGAAACCAACCATTCTCTATGTAGCGGGGGAACTGAGCTGGCCCATTTCACACAAATCTCTCTCCTAGCCAGTAATATCAGTAAAAAAAGAAGATTTTCCTGTGTTTTTGACAATTTTTCTAAGACATTTGAACTTATTACCCTAAAAATGACTAGATCCATACTTACATTCAGATGTCTTCCTAGTACCTCATCCAATGCCTTACCCACATCCTTCCGGAAACCATCGAGAAGGGGGCACTGCCAAAACATGTGGAGGTCGTCGGCCTTTACCAGTCGCATTTCGGGCAGACCTTCACTGATGCCCCGGTGAATTTGGAAAGCTTTTTTGGAGTCCAGTATGCTCTATGAGACGTAAATAAATGGTTCCTCTTTACGGCAGCCGATGTTACAATTGACCAGCATTTGCTCATAGATACTTGCCATTGGTTATTTAACTCCAGCGTCAGCAGATCTCTCCCCCATATTCTCTCTGGTATCCGGAATCCTTCCTCACCTGCTAAGATCAAGGCCCAGTACCAATAGGATATTTCTTTGTGGATAGCATCCTTTTTCAGCATTGCATTTTCCAAAGTTATGTTTCCTGCTCTAACTTCTTTTAAAGATTTCGCCCAACTTGAAAGCTGGTAGTATTTGAATTTTGCTAGGGAAGCATTTGTTGTTGAATATAGTATATCCCAATCCATTATTTTTTTCTGAGACAAGAGTTGCCCCCACTCAGTTATTCCTGCTGCTTTTATAGGGAGTGCTAGTTTGTCTTTAAGACAGTCAGGAGTGCCTGGTGAATCCCATATTGGGGCCAAATCACTGTAATAAGGGATATTTAGAGTACATCTTATGCAATACCATAATTTAGCAGCTGACTTCAACATCTTTAGTTTAACTTTTTTGAAGAATTTTGGATGCCCAAATTTGTATAAGAAATGGCTGGCTTTATTTGGAGATATCGCGGGTGGTTTTCAAATGTGCTTAGCAATTTCCTGCTTGATTTAAATTGGAAGGCTCTACAGTACTCCAGGACTGGCAATTCCCCCTTGTTCTTTTTTCCTTCTTAGCTTACTCCAGGCGATTCTAGGGTTTTTTGAAGACCAGATAAAACTTGTGATTTCTCCTTGGATTTTCTTTATTGTTTCTCTATTGAATTCCAGAGGAATAGCACCAAAGGCAAAAGTGAATTTCGGTAAAATTGAAATTTTTATAATGTTGGACTTGCCCAGTAGTGTCAAAGGCAGTCCTCCCCACACTTTCAATAGTTTCTTTACTTCCCTTTCGATTCTTTGCATATTGATTTGTGTTACTTTGTCTAAGTCTTTGACGAGGTCTATACCTAGATATCTGATTTCATCCTTATTATAAGGTCTGGTTGTGTGTTCATTTCAGCACATGGTTTCCGTCTTGGCTTGATTAATTTGATAACCATATTCTGGATATTAGTCCCCAGATTGAAATTCCTTAGTACTTCATTCAGATAGATCCAGTTAACTCTATCAAACGCTTTGGCCGCGTCAATGGTGATTATTGATAGAGGGAGTTTCTCGTTGATGGCTATGTCTATAGCCCCGAACAGTTCTTGTGTTAAATCTTGTAGGTGTCTTCCGGCTATAAACTCCTTTTGGTTGCTATTTGTTAGAGGCCCTGCTATTTTACCCATTCTCTTTGCCATAATTTGCGTGAAGATCTTGTAGTCGTAGTTCAAGATGGAGATTGGGCGGTATGATTCGCATTTTTTCTGGCTTTTGCCTGGCTTTAGAAGGATGGAGATTGTGGCATCGTTCCAAGACTCTGGGAGGTCGCCTTTTTCCAGGAAAATTTCATTCATCATAGTTGTTAAAGGGAGAAGCACTATCTCTCTTAATTTTGTGTAGAATTCGTTCGGCAAAGCGTTCGGGCCTGCTGCTTTGCCTCTCTTGAGGTTTTTAAGACTTCTTCTACTTCTTGGGTTGTAATTTCTGCATTTAATTTTTCTCTCAACTCTGATGCTAAGGATGGAAGGTTATGGGCACCTAAAACATGTCTTATTTCTTCAATTTCGTTCTTGCAGTCTTCATTGTAGAGATCTGAGAAGAATGCAGAAAATTCTTGTTTTATTATAGGTTCTTCTAAGCCATTTTGAGTGGGTTCAATATAAGCAATTTTATTCCTAGATTGATCTGTCTTGGTTTTCTATGCAAGCAACTTGCCACAGCCTTCCCCATACTCGTAGTGGGCAAGTTTTCTGGCTTCCCATCTTTCCCTAACTTTATTTTCCAAAATTTCTGTTATATTTTCTTTTTCTTTCAATCTGTCTGCTTCTAATCGTTCTTTACAAGAAGGGGATGTTGCCTCAGATATTTCTATATCAAGTTTTTTGATGTTATTTTCCAATTTATAGATTTTTTTGTTTAATACCCTTTGATTTATATGCTGCCAGACTCAGGATTTTTCCCCTAACCACTGCTTTATAAGCATCCCAGGTTGTCTGTACGGAGGCACTATCCTTATTGTCCTCAAAAAAGAACTCTGTCTCTTTTTTAAGCTGATCGACTATCTGGGAATCTCAAAGGATTGTACGATCCATAGTCCATCTTGTACCTTCCGTACTATTCTTCAGTTGTAAGGTAATCAGGACTGCCGAGTGATCTGAGAGATGAGCAGGAATGTGCTCTACTTTTAATGTTTTTTTGACTACCCCTTGGTCCACGAGAAAGTAATCTATTCTTGATTGTATTCCAAGTTTTTTGTTTTTGAATGTAAAATTGTTTTGCTTATCACCTTTTTCTTTCCAAATGTCTACTAAACTGAGATCCCTTTTATACATCCCTAACCAGTCTCTCATTTTTGGCAGACTTGCTTGTCTTCCACTAGGTGAGCGGTCCACTTTTGGGTCAAGTATAATATTGAAGTCCCCTCCTAAGATAATGGGTGATGAAACCGTGAGTAAATGTGAATATAGAGTTTGTAGAGGGACTGGGTTGTCCGTGTTTGGATCATAATAGCCTGCTACTGTTAAGACATCGCCACATATCCTCACCTTAGCCATTGCCCACCTTCCCTTTGGGTCGGTTTCTATCGACTCTACTATCGCTTTTAACGACTTTTTAAAGAGGATGGCAACCCCCTTAACAACACAATCTTGGTCCGTGCAAATGTATGAATCGACCCAGTGTAATTCTTTCCTAATTTCTTTCCACTCTTTTTTTAACAGATGTGTTTCCTGAAGAATTATGATGTCACTATCTATTGTTTTTAAATATTCTTTTATTCTATTTCGCCTACCCTTGGTTCGTAACCGATTAACATTTCAGGAAGTTATTTTCACAAATTTAAGATCTTTTCTCATTTTATTCTACTTTTTTCCTTTTGCCCATCCCGAATTCCCCCTCTTTCTTATACTTTGCGAAATGCTGAGGACCTATTTTAGTTTTTCCCCCTAACTTGCTCCCATCTCCCGTGCATGATTTTTTCAGTCTTTTTTTTTCCCTTTTAGTAGTGTGCAAGTTAAAAAGTCCCTTCGCGGGGCTTTGCTGATAGCACTCTTTGAGCTCCGTGTTTTTATTTAATTTAAACTATAAATACTCTGGTATGGTTTTTCAGTCATGTTTATTTCTGCGTCTGATCACGCGTCTGGTCACGCAACTGTTCCAGGATTGTTTCAACTTCTTTAGGTTCCCTAATGTTATACATTTTGTTCCTCCACATGATCCGGAGGGAGGCAGGGAATTTCATTTGGCCTGTAGCGCCAAGAGATCTCAACTCGGGCATCATCTGCCCCAACTCCCATTGCCTGTCCTGTGTTGCTTTTGCTATGTCAGAACGTACCCTAAAGGACCAATTATCCTTATTGTATGTTCCAGTTTTTAAAGCTTCACTTAGGATTTTCTTTGAGAGAGTATGTTCGGAAATTCAACAATATTTTCCTTGGATTTTTTCTCTCCTTGCCTTTTCCAAAAGGGTCCCTATGCACCCACTGGACGTCGTCTTCTAAGCCGAGGTCTTTACACCATGGAAAGAATTCCTCCAGAAGAGAGACAATAAACTTCTTTATATCTGTGCCTTCTCGGCCTTCCGGTACATTTAAATTTCTTAGGTTACATCTTCTGGATTGATTTTCCAATGATTCAAGCTTATCGGTGATGTGGTTTTGTCTGATGCCTTCAGTGTTCTAATTTCTTTCTGGTTTGATTTTACTCTTCTACTTAGTGAAACCACTTCTGCTTCTACTGCCGTTACCCTTTCTCCTAGGGCGTTTAGCTTTGAGTCTAGTAGTTCGCAGGTATCCTGGATCTTACTTTGGTTCCCTTCTGAGATCTCGAATCTTGAGCTGATTTCTTCTGGCATTTTTTCTAGGAATATATCAGTGGAGGTTTTTGTTTGACTTTGGGATTGAATCTCGGTCTGAACCAGACAGTGAACTGGGTTTGGATTAAGCGTGTCTACTTGTCCTGACATTGGTGCTGCTGGGTCTACTAAAAGCCTAGAGGGAATATGAGTTGAGACAGGAGTATCCCCCATCTTTTTTTGTTCTGAGGTAGGTGACTTTAACTGTGATTTTTCCTGTTTCCTTTCCTGGCCTTGTTCTTGTAATTTGAAGAAAGATCTTAAAGAGGGAGTTATCTTTATTTTTGCGCAGTCAGCCCCCTCATGCACGTCTGCTATACCCCCTGATTGTGTTTTTCTTTTGCCTGACTTTGCTTGAACTTTAGTTTTTTGTGCTGCGAGGGATAACGGGTTGTTTAGAAATTGCGGGTTGGTTTGTTTTAAAAAACTGCCTATACTTTATGCAGTAAGTGGATCTTCCCTTTGGTTCTGTGCTCTGGCCTGGTTCTTCCTCTATGGCATGGGCTACCTCTGTGGGTGGAAGTTTATCAGGGTTTCCTGTGCCCCCAACTGTTATCTTACTCCCCACCTCACAAGGTGTATGAGAAGCTGTCCCAAAGCAAATGACTTGTTTCTGCTTTGTGTTTTGTTTCTGGCGTCCAAACTTTCCCTCTGTACTTTCAGCACGCTCCCCTCCCTCCACCCTCCGACCTTTCTCCCGGCTTACTCATGTGTTGAACAGGGAATTCCTCAGAGCTCTTCCCTTCCGTCTCTGCTGTCCGTGGGATTATGGTGGGCCCCTCTGCTGCTCCAGACACTTTGACCTGGCCCTCCGAGGCTGTTGTGTGCCCTTTCTCCCCAGCATACAACACCAACTTATTTTCACTTTGTCCGCTCCCACTGACATGTGTTCTGTCGCCCCCTCCTTCCCCCCGGAAGAAGACAACTATCCTGCCCGCTACCCTCCGGCAGTTCCTGTGTGCCTCAGAAGCCGCCTCCCACCAGCCGATGTGTGTCTGGCGCTCGAGTCCAGGAGGCACCGGGTTTTTTGGGCGTGATACAGCTGGTAAGTTCCCGGTTTCAGGGTCCGACGTTGTTTTGGGCATCCCCGTGTGTCTGATCCCTGTTGTGGGGAGACGGGGGACAGCGATTGGGAAAAAGAAAAACGCTCCGCTCAGAAAGTGCTTGGAATACTTGGGATGGATGAAATCCGGGTGATTCTCTTTTTGTTTTCTTTTACCGCCGTGCCACTCAGCTCAATCAGTCAGGCATGGAGGAAAATAAGAAAGAAAAAAGGCTAGGAGACCCACATAACGACGCAATGTCACTGGACTGTAGTTGTGTGCATATTCCTGGAGTCTTGCAGAGTATTAGGTCATCTCACCGCAGAGCAACACGGAGCTCCCGACCGGACTCACTGACCGGCCTCCATCTTCTCCCCTGGAATCCTTTAAGGTTAGGCCCTCACTCTTACTCTCGCTCCAGTTTTCTGCTTGCCTTTTCCTTTCACATCTTTGCTTTCACCTTTGTCTTTCACCCTTTTACTGTCGCTCTTTTTCTATCACTTTTACATCCTCCTTTTCACTTTTACTCTATTTTCACTCTACTCTTTATACTGTGCACTTCTCTCCCACTTTTCCCTGCTGCTGCTCCCGTAGCCCCTCCCCCAGCGAGACCAGCTAAGTCAGGTTCTCCTCCCTGCTCCCAGCTGTCCAGTCCTCCCGACCCCTATTAAATGGCAACTTCCAACTCGACAACCAACAAGACCCTAACACCACATCCCTCCTGGACAACCTCCACAACATAGGAGTCTGCCAGAAACGTGATTGAGCCCACGCACTTAGCAGGACACACCCTTGACCCCATATTCCCCACAGGAAACTCCATCACTTTCAGCCACACCACTGAACTCCCATGGACAGACCATCTACAGTTACCGATACTCTGCTTGCCCCCACAGTGGGACCACAGCCCCCAGCAGAACACGCGGCACGTACGCCGCCAACGCGTCTTTCAAGCACCAGGAGGCGTTTTTAAGGAGAACAGGGCTCCGGTGGAGCGGGATCCCTGCTACAGTTACCAATACTCTGCTTGCCATCACAGTGGGACCACAGCCCCCAGCAGCACACGCAGCGCGCACGCCGCCAACGCGCCTTTCAAGCGCCAGGAAGCGTTTTTAAGGAGAACAGAGCTCCCGCATGGCGGGACGCGCCGGACGGAGCTCGGGCCAAGGGCGGGCCCATCTGAGCCCGTCCTAGAGCAGAGGAGACCGGACTGGGCCCCCCCTCTGACAGTTGCTATCAGCCAGACACCTGTTGGGGAAATTCAGGTATTGTGAAAGTAATCTTAACTTTGTGGTGCTCACCATTTGATTTTGGTGTTACTTTTATACTGTTAGTGGTGAGTATTCACTCAGCAAAACTGTGTATACAAAAAGACTCAAAGGAAAGGAGTTGCAGGGACCCTAGACACTTTTATTCTAAGGGCAGAATCCCTCTTGACTCATGAAATTGAGTTAACTGAACGTCGTCTGTCTTTAAACCTTGTCTCCTTACAGGCCCGTCTGTCATCGAGTGGTATTAACTCAGCCAATGCACTTTATTTACCGCCACAAAATGCTACTGAGAGTCTTCCTCCCACTTCAAGTCTTGCTTCTCCACAACAGGAAGTGTTTGTTTCATCTGATACAGCCCTTTCGGCTGCCCCCTGCATTAACACCAGAGTGCAGGCTGTTAAGTCTAGAGGGAATCTTAAGACAAAAATATTACCTAATAAACGAAAGCGGGCTGTGGGCACCCAGAAAACAACAACGGCTAAGCGCCCCTGTGCCGCCCATCTCACAGGGAATCCAGTAACTATCCCAAAAATGATAATGTGATCACAACGGGTGCTCAGACTGATATTATTTTTTAAAGATTAGGAAATGCAATTGGCACAAATAACACCTTGGAAACAGTGCTTGTAAATTGAGTTGAGAAATGGTTGGATTCTGCCCTGTCTCAAATTAAGGAGATCATTGATAAGAACTTTGACTTATTATGGGGGCGGCTGCAGAGGATGGACTCTATCATGGACAATTTGACCAGTAGCAAGGAGATTTGTGTTCCTAATAATGTGGGGATTAGCCTACCTGTGTCAAATTGTGTAACTCATGGGACTAACACATCATTGCCAAGCTCTACTGTGCATAATGACATTGTAAAATCTAATTTGTGTTTTACATGGGGAGACGGTATAAATCCAAATGTTTTAAATCATAATTCTGAGCAAAGGATTAGACAGGATGTCACCCAAATGCCTGATGTTAGCATTATTATGGAGCATGCTAAGAATAATCCTTTGAAACCCAATGCTGATGTTCTTAGCCTTCCCCCTGCCGCATGCCCTTATGTGTTACTTTTGGCAAGTGTCCCATGTCTTACTGACGACCGGAGGGAATCCTGGGTAGACCTACGGAACAAGTCAGTAGATTGGTTGGTTAGACATAAGAAATTCAATGCTTTTGATATGAAAGAAATTCTAAAGGTTAGAAAAGTTGGGTGGGTTGGCCATTCGCCCAAAAACATTAGCGGCGATTGAATCGTTATTAACTTTCACAAACCCTAAATGGTTTAACGCTAACTAAGTACCCATGAGCAGTCGCAAGCATTTAATACCTGTATTAGAGCACTCCCATTGGGATATTTTTATAAACCCCAAAATACAACTGTCGGGAATGCCCATGTTCTCCCATTGGGTTTTAAGAGGTTCCAGGCCCTATCTAACTTAGATGCTCAAGACTGAAAACCACTTGGATCGGTTGGTCAATCCCGTCTTGTTGAAAACTGTTCAGGTCTTAGAACAGTTGCCCAAAGTGATAAGTTGGCTGACCAGTACTCAAGAATTACAGAAATACCTATATATGCCGATCAATTGTAACAGATACAAAATCAGGGTGGGCATATATCGATGGCTCCCATTGGCATGTGTGACATTTTACAAACCCCAACTAAGCTTAAAATTGACACTGATCTGAATGTCTTGAGGTGGAACGTAGCAGGCTTACAACCTAGGTTAGGTGATGAGGATTGGTTGCGTGTAATATCCGACCAAGACATATTATTGTTCCAGGAGACATAGGCAACCGATGAATTACATTTTGAGGGCTTTTGCTTTTTTAGTATAGTTGCTTCTAGGCCCAGATTTGGTCGCCCATCGGGGGCTTATTCATTGGGATCAGTGTCGCAGCTGGAGGAAGCACGAAGGTCTTACCAACCAATAGCCATCATTATCAGATACTGAGATATAAGAGGAGTGTTTCTTTTTATTTGATTAATTTTTATAATAATGATTTTTATTCGGGAGAGGTGTGGTGCCGCGGCTAGGGCGACTGACTCCGGAATCTGGGGATCACGGTTCGATCCCCGGCACCGGCAGCAGATTAGCCCAGCACCATGCGACTCTGGGCAATAGCTTGCTTAATCTTCCCGACGGCCCCCAGCGCCTAGAGACACTTGCGGTAATTTTTTCGCTTTATAAATGTGGATTTATTCTATCCCTAATAGGATTTTTATTGAGCTTTTCAACCATATTACTAAACTGGATAGTCGGTAAGGTTTGGAGGGGGTCACTGGGATTCTCTTGGGTGGTGATTTTAAAGCAAAATTCTGACTCCCGTTGCATGGTGCGTGCACACTTACCTCAGATCCCGCCTTGTGCAGGGGTACTGAGCTACCAACTTTCCTGACCTGTTATAATCTTGTTAATGTCATGGACGTTGAGGAAGTTTCAACTGATACTAACTATAGAGCACCCACATTCAGAGGAAGGAATTGTTCTTCAACTATTGATTTTATTTTTATTACCCCTACTCTTGTGGATCTTTTAACCACATCACTGCTAATGGTATCCCTCTCCTGTGCTGGGCCATAATGAAAACGGGTGTGGTCATGACGAGCTCAGCTCGTCATGAGCACTGGAGCACTGTGCCTTATGACGAGCTGAGCTCATCATGAGCATCGAAGGGGTTAATGACTGCCACCAATTACGGGGATCATAACCGTCTTAAAATAGTCTTGAGATTAGCATCCCTCTTCTGTATAGAATGTGGGGCTAGGAACATATTGCTTTTGAATGATAATTTAAGATTAAAATGGAGGGGTGTTGATTGTGACAAAGTGTTTCAAACCATAGTAAAGGAGAACATGCATTTAATTAATTGTTGCCTATCGACCTATGATCCACACCCTGGAGTAGTTGATGATTTTACCAAACTTTATACAGCAATTAAAACTCTCCTGACAAAACCAATCCTCGGGCAGATAATGCACCAAGGTGGTTCAATAATGAATGTTCAGAGCCTAACAGGAACTTACGGAAAGTTTTAACGTCCAGCCCAAGGTACTTGGCAGACGTGAGAGCAGCCAGACGGAGGTATAATACAGCGATCACTAATCGGAAGGGTGCCCTCCTGAATGATCGTTAGGAAACCTTATCTAAGGCTGCTGTCATAAAAAAAGGGTAACACATTCTGGTCTGCCGTAAAGGACTTGCGCTCTATGGGCCAGCTATTGACACTGGTTAGCTGTACCATCTCGAGTGAGTTGTGGGAGAGCCACTTTTCTAAGATCTATGCTTCACCCTTACAAGTGTCAGAATAGTATATATTGGGCCAACTGTCCAATCTGCAAATAACTGTGCCTCAGGTGGAAGACGGGATTGACCAGAGCCTGGGAAACAAGGCTCCTGGCCCTGATTGGCTGCCCAATGATTTGATTAAATGGCAACCACTGTTTTGGGCTCCCCTCCTCCTGAATGTTTTTAACAACTTGCCATATGCACAGTTGCCGAGCACATGGGCCATTTATTTATTTATTTATTTATTTTATAGCACTTATAAGGCGCACAGCTACCCACAAAGGGTTTCCCGGCGCCGGCAATAGCAAAGCACATGACACAACTAGAGAGAAAGCAATCAGCAGGCAATTATTTGTCGAACAACCAAGTTTTTACGCTTTTCCTGGATCTCATATGGTTTTCTTCCTTGCGTATATGGACGGGCAGTGTGTTCCACAGAGTTGGACCCAGATATGAGAATTCTTCAAAGCAATCTGGCAGCAGCGTTTTGCACGAGTTGCAAGCGTCTTATTACTGCTTTGTTTGAACCCAGGTACAGGATGTTACCGTAGTCAAGCCGAGATGTAACTAAGACATGACTACGGTCTTCTGGGTGGGGGGTGGTAACATCCAGACAATTTTGCGTAGCCATCTAAGAATGGTGAAGCACATGCCTGCCACTTTGTTGGCTTGCTGTGTCATAGATAAACTGTCATCTATGATGACCCAGAGATTTCTAACCTGGGAAGCTGGTGGCGGGAGCTTACCTAAGGACGCCGGCCAGTGGGGATCACTCCAAAGATCTTTACTATTCCCTAGGAGGAGGATCTCGGTTTTCTCCCCATTTAGTTTAAGTTGGTTAGCCGACATCCAACGGAACACTTCGTGCAGGCCTATTTTTAGTGCAGATGGAGCAGAAGGGTCAGATTTAGAGAGTGAAAACATAATTTGAGAGTTGTCTGCATAGGTCATTAAGGTAAGACCATAATTTTCCGCAAGGTCGGCAAGTGGTCTTAGGTACAAGTTGAAAAATAGTGGGCTCAGGATAGATCCCTGTGGTACACCATGGGGGGAGTAGAATACATCGGAACATGCCGAGGAAGAGGCGATCTGAAAGGTGCGGAGGGATAAGTATGATCTAATCCACTCTAGTGCCCTGCCCTCGACACCATTCTCCTCCAACCTGGCAAGCAGTCTGGAGTGAGAAATGGTGTCAAAGGCCGCACTGAGGTCTAACAGGACCAATGCTACCGTTTGGCCATCATCCATACGCTCCCTGATCTTTTCTGTGACCCCGAGCAGGGCAGTCTCGGTGGAGTAACCACTCCTGAAACCAGATTGGGACGAATGAAGTAAGTCATTGTTTTCCACATAAGTTGAAAGAGCCTCATGAATGTGCCTCTCCAAGATTTTGGAAAAAGCAGGAAGTAACGATATTGGGCGATAGTTGGCCAATATCGTGGGGTTGGCGGTCGGCTTTTTGAGCAGTGAACTGACCATAGCATGTTTCCATAAAGCAGGAACTGTGGCCTGTTCTATGGAGGCGTTAAGTATCTCTGCTACGGAGGTCATAGCCGGGTCCTCCAGCTGACAAATGATACTGATAGGAATGGGGTCACGTGGGGAACCCGATTTGATAGATTTTAGCAATTCCTTCAGTTTGTCCAAGGTAATGGGGGGCCAAGCTTCAAGGCGACAACTTACTCTGGGGACTTGGGGGGTGTTGTCTTGCTTGTGTGTGTTGATACTGTTTCCGTTGATGTTAGAGACAATAGTCTCAATCTTTTCAACGAAAAAAGACGCCAGATCCTGGCACTGCTGAGTATTGAGAGGGTTAACCTCCGCCCTTAAATTCTCTCCAGCCAGCTCTTTTACGGCCATGAGTACTTTTGAGTACTATTGTCCCAATTTTCAAAAAAGGGGATCGATCAGATCCCATTAATTACTGGCCCATTACCTAGCTTGACAATCCCCTAAAGCTACTGGGCAGAGCTCTATATAATAGGATCTTAGAATGGTCAGAGGATAGTGGAATCCTAGAGCCATGCCAATTGTGGTTTTCGCAGTAAAGTCGTGACAATTGAGCAGTCCCTAAACCTCAATTTGGTTATTGTTAAATATACCATTGCTCGATCTTCCCCACTTTATTTGGCCTTTATGGACTAATCGTCCGCTTTTGATTTAGGTAATAGGTTCAAATTGTGGACCATTTTATTGGCCCATGGGCTGGATGAGCCTTTGCTACACTTTTTGGCGCATCTCCACAAAGATCTTAAGGCTCAGGTCAGGATTGGTAGTAGTGGTGAAGTTTCTAGAGCTATAGGGGTGGGCAGGGGTGTCAGACAGGGATGTGTTCTATGGTTTAAACACTTCCTTGAAAGCTTCGACTGTAGATGTTCCAAGAATAAATATGATGCAGCTGCCGGTACTGCTATAAACAGACGATGCGGTCCTAATTGGCTGTACTCTAAACTCCCTGTGTATTTTAGTAAATTCTTTTGTAAATTACATGGGCAGCCTAGACCTAAGAATTAATTTTAATAAATCTTATATAATGTCATGTGGTCCTGGAAAGCGCAAGTTTAATTCAATTTGCGTAGCCAGTCAAAAATTGACAAGCACTAGCACTTTTCTCTATCTTGGGGTGGTCTTTGCTGTGAACGGCTCCTGGACTGAGCATTTGGCTCACTCCAGGAGCAAGTTCTCAAAGGCCATCAATTCCATCCTTAGTCTTCCCCGCCCAAAGAATACAGGTGCTATTTTAGCCATTTTAAATTTTTTTTAACTACAATGTGGCCCAGTTGCTACTTATGGGGCTGAGATTTGGGGCAATGTGAATGCCCACTCAATCCAGCGAGAGGAAAATAAGTCATGTAGCAAGCTGCTGGGTGTCCCAATTTCCACCCCTCAATATATTTGTCACAGGGAACTCAATTTGAACTATATTAATGATTTTATTAACGCCCACCAAGCTTTTTTTTGGTTATCAGTTTGGAAGAACCAAGCTGCTTCTTTAACCAGAGCAATTAGTGACTGTGTTAAATGTGAGAGAGGAATGGATATCCCATGGCTGTCGGGAGTCTACCATAGTCTGTGTAGCGTCAAGAAAGGTAGCCTCTTCTTAAATCCAAGGAAAGCTGAAACATTGAAGAAAAATGAGCTAAAAAGTGCACTCTATGCACTTTATAACACAGAAAGGATTTGTATGGAATCAAAGAATTCCTTTGCACTAAGTTACATGTCCATAGAAATATATACAGTACAAAAAGGGGGTGGGGGGTGATAGACGGAGCATCTGAATCAATCAACTACTCTCACCCAGTCAAAAGATCTGGGTTTAATTCATCACCGTTCTTTAGCCCACTCTGCCACCCCAGTTCAGACATGGCTATATGCAAATCAGTCTGACCCTGTGCCTCATGGGAACAGTACAGCCCGAACTGCCAAGCCATGTCTTCCCTGGACCGGAAACAAGCACCGAGGACCGGTTTCTGGCATTCCAGCCGTCTTCAGCCCGGCTTGCTTGAATCCAGAGACAAAGTGAGCAAGGGACTCACGTCTGAGCATACCCTGCCACACTTATGGCAGCCAAAAGCGGTACAAAAGGGGGTGGGGATGGACGGAGCAGCTGAATCAATCAAACACTCTCACCCAGTCAAAAGATCTGGGTTTAATCCATCACCGTTCTTTGGCCCACTCTGCCACCCCAGTTCAGACATGGCTATATGCAAATCAGTCTGACCCTGTGCCTCATGGGATCAGTCCAGCCCGAACTGCCAAGCCATGTCTTCCCTGGACCGTAAACAAGCTTCCGAGGACCGGTTTCTGGCATTCCAGCCGTCTTCAGCCCGGCTTGCTTGAATCCAGTGGCAAAGTGAGCAAGAGACTCACGTCTGAGCATACCCTGCCACACTTATGGAGGCCAAAAGCGGTACAAAAGGGGGTGGTGATGGACGGAGCATCTGAATCAATCACTCTAAGTCAAAAGATCTGAGTTTAATCCATCACCGTTCTTTAGCCCACTCTGTAGGGTCTTCCTGAAGGTGTTCATGGAAGGGGCGCATCTGATGTCTGTCGGTAGCTCGTTCCAGATCTTGGCAGCAATGTGAGAGAAGGATCTTCCACCTGTTCTGGCTCTGTGGATTCGCGGGGTTTTGGCTAGTGCAAGGTTGGAAGATCAGAGGTTTCTTTTGGGTACATGAAAGTTGATTCTGTCATTGAGGTATTTGGGTCTGTTGTTGTGTAGGCATTTGAAGGCATGAGTGAGGATTTTGAAAGTGACTCTTTTCTCCACAGGGATCCAGTGGAGACTTTGTAGGTGTTTACTGATGTGTTTGTGTCGAGGAGGCCGAGGAAGAGTCTGGCAGCTGTGTTTTGTATTGTCTGGGTTTTGCGGAGTTGGGACTTGTTGATGCCGGCATAGAGTGTGTTTCCATAGTCCAGTCTGCTGGTGATGAGTGCATGGGTGACTGTCTGCCTTGACTCAGGGGGATCCACTTGAAGGTCTTGCGAAGGATGCAGAGGGCATTGAAGCAACTGGAGATGACGACGTTGACCTGTAGGTTCATGGTGAGTGATGAGTCGAGTACGATGTCGAGGTTCTTGGTATGGTCTGATGGGGTAAGTGGGATTCCGAGGGCCATCGCCCCCCAATTGCTGTCCTATAGAGAATGGATGGTACCCCTTGGAATTGGTGTAATTGGACTTGGGTGTTTGTATTTGTTAAAGATATGTTGGGTGGTGTCACAATCTGTTCTGAGTTAATTTGGGAGTGAATGCTGGCAAGCTTCACCTCACATACTGTTATGGAGTTCTTCAGAGTTGAGAAGGTGGTTTCCACCTAAAAAGGAGATTACGATTTAGAAATGACTGCACTATTCTTTAGACACATTTGCTCAACTCTTGCAGAAAAGTAGTACTGAACTTTACCATTATTTTCATGGTATTACCCAAATGCTTGCCTGAACTATTTTTATTGGCTATAGGACTCTGTGCACCTTACCGTTGTACATGTGCCTAGGGCCTGTAAGTTTAAAGCTACTCCTAGGCTGTAGCAGTGTAAAGCATGTCGCCAGATCTGCCACTGTAGCCTTACTGTGCTGCGTAGTTTTAAACCGTCAATTTGATCAGTCATGATCACCCTATTGATAGTCCTAATCCTTCATGTTAAATATTTAGAAATCTCCCCTAATGTAGGTCTTACCGCTCAATAGGGAAGGTAAATGTAATTTAAAGGTAGGACACGTGGAAATCAATGGCATACATGTCCTGACAGCGAAAAGGCTCCAAAAGCTATTTCAATTGTGGTAGGGTTAGCTCCTGCATAATGAGAACACTGCATTATATTATAAGGCCTTATAATAATAATTTGGGTTTGGAAGCAGCTAAAAATATAATTTGAGGATTCGTTTTAATCAATTTTCAAAACCCAATTAAATGGGGAAGTAGAATTTTGACTAACTATGTTGAAAAAGGTACTTTTAGAAAAGTTACTTGTATCTGACTAATCTGGAGGCCTTTATGCCAATATTTGTTTGTCTCTGACTGCTGATGGCTCCACTGTGGTAAGATATGGATTTCTCACAGGCAGAGACCTTGGGTATGGGGAGATGTTGGTTTTCCACTGACAGGATGGCCTGAGGGCTCTGCCCAAGTACTAGTCGAAGTTAAAAGAGGCCTAGCCTGTCACAATCAAATGAACCTGACACTGGGCCAGAACCTTTCCTTTGTTCTTCTAGTCAGCTTGACTCCAATGCCGGGATGAGGGGGAGAAGCCCCAGAATGGTTTGGGTGATGGCAAGGGGGGTTTGTCCATTATTGTAGCCACACCTTTGGTTTGCCCAGGGACCTCTGACTAAGGGAAGAAAAGCACAGATAGCTTGGTTCTATGTAAAGAGTAGCACTGTTAGATAGTTTACAGTACAGCAGACAGGAAGTGAGTTAAAGGTAGGTAAGGTCAACTCTGGTAAATCTTACTTGATTGCCTAGGGTGTGACCAGTAATTGAACTCATTCACAGACTGTCACTGAGCATACATGTGACATCACAAGTACCTTTCTCACAACATTCCTAGACCTGAGATGTATCAGAAGTATTACAGCCTTGCTATTTTAAAGAAGGGACTCCAAGTGTCAGTTGGCTGACCTCTTGTTTGGCCTACAGAGCTACAAGATGCTTCCTGAGGTTATTTCTGCTTTCTACGATCAGGAGAAGGAAAAAGAGGGGCTCTCAACGGGTTGTGAATAAGGAGAGTGAATCTGATTTACTGGAGTTGGCTGAAGGTGTTTTTTCTAAAGCAAATCCTCAGGAAATAACCAGTGCATCTAAAACCCTCGAGGGCAATGATGAGGCTGCTAATGCTATAGTCGAGGATGGACCCCTTAATGACAATTCTAAGAAAATCCCTCTAATAACTATTTATAACACTATGATGAGTCATAGGGCCAAAAGCAAAGCAGAAAACCAGCGCACTCAGGCAACGTGCTCAAAGGTAAAAAATGCAGTTCGCAGAGCTATCAAATTGTGCACACAGACAGCTGATAGAGTCACTGAGGCAGAGGCGAGGATATCTGCTCTCGAGGATGAGACTATAGTGCAAAAGCAAGAGGTCGCTAACATGAAGGCCCACAGAGATGATATTTCTGATAAGCTGGCAAGTTTGGAGAACCAGGCCCGTAGAAATAATCTACGATTTTTGGGTGTGCCCGAGAAAAAAGAAGGGGCTGATGTCAGGGGTTTCATCATTGGGCTACTAAAGGATGCCTTCCCCGAACTGACGATTTGGGACTGGTCCAAGGAAGTGCAGCGTGCACATAGATTTCCTTTTGTAATTAGGAAACCACGACAAGGTCAAGCAGAATATCCTAAGGCCATTTTGGTTTCCTTTAATAATTTTCTTGCCAGGGAAGCAATTTTTTCATTAGCAAGACCGGATAAAAAAGACGAAGGCATGAACTGTCAGTTTTTCGTGAGACCTGATTACTGTCAGGCCACCGTGTCCCAACGGTGGCAACTGCGTCAACTTATCCCAGACTTCCAGAAGAAGGGAGTCACAGTGTTTTTTCAAAATCCGGCTAAACTGAAGACTATATTTAAGGGTCAGATGAAATTCTTCTTTTCAGAAATTAAAGCAAAGGAATATTTGGATACTTTATGATGCTCTAGACATAATGCATATTTTTGGAGCTGGCAATGTTGCTGTATTAGAGTATTCTAAGAAGATTAGTGTGTATCTTTTTTTCTTTTGTGTTTTCACAGATATCGCATATGCATGAACTGTTCTCCTTCTACCCCCGGAGGGGGCCTCTAGGGCAGGGGACGCGGTACTCCATCTGTTACAGGAACTGGTAGTTCCTGAGCCTCATATGATGGGGAGGGTGGGGGGGTTCCAGTTGGGAGGGGGGTGGCGGGGTCGGGGATGGGGTTGGTGGTGGGGGTGTAAGGCAGAGGTAGTTACTAGTGTGCAGACATTAAGACACATATTACGTTTTGTTGATTTCTTTGTTTTTTTCTGGTTATTGCTACAGGATGGATAAGAAAATAAAATTTTGTACCTTAAATATCAATGGCCTCAATGACCCGACAAAAGTAGGGATTCTTCGTAGAATAATACAGCTTTTAGGTGTTGATTTTTTGTGTATACAAGAAACCCATGTTCCCTGGGATAAACAAGCCCTTTTAAAAAATCTGGGGCTTGAACTTCTAGTCACCTCTAAACAAATGGGTGTTAAAAGAGGCTTTGCAATCTGTATGAAGAAAGGGGTGGGGAAATGTCTTAGAACTTTAGCGGATAAATGGGGTAGATGGGGCCTTGTCGAATTAATCGTGGAAGGGCATAAATTTACTGTTTGCGGTATCTATGGCCCCAATCTGGATGACAATGAAGTTTTTAATATTGTTAATGCAGAAATTTCAACTTGGCCTCAGCCTATAATTCTATGTGGGGATTTGAATATTCACATCGAAGCGATTTGGAATATTAGGTCTGAAAGGAAATATACTGGTCGTAAAATGAGGAATTATAGAGCTCTAAGAGAACTAGTACTAGGAAACGGGCTAGTGGATGTATGGCATAAATTGCAAGCTAATGAGCCAGGCTATACTTTTTTTTCGATCCCTCATTGAAAGTTTGTCCGCTTAGATTATTTTTTGTTTCCTCTTCGTTTATGGAGAACGTGAAGATTGAGGTGTTACCACAACTGGTCTCCGACCACAATCCAGTTATAATTGAATTATTTTTACCTTCTAAATGTGGTAGACCTAATATACAGTGGTCATTTCAGAGAAATCTACTACTTGATGAAGAATATCTTCAATTATGGCTGGAATAATTAGGGATTTTTTTGAGCGGAACAATGGGACAGCCTCAACACAAGTCGTCTGGGATTCTTTTAAGTCTATTGTGCGGGGGGAAACAATTAGTTATTCTAATTTCAAACGTAAGAAGAGCCAAGCCGATTTTAAAAATAGATTAGATAAAGTCCGGGAGGCTGAAGTTAATTTAGCTTCTGCCCTTAGAGACAGGCAAGGCTCTGATAAGGCTCAGCGACTATTAGTTATTGAGCGGTCCCTTTTGTATTCATATGTAGCAGACCAGGTAGCGGTTAAATATAAACAACACAGAGCTGAGTGTTATGAATACAGTGAGCAGACAGGGAGGATCTTAGCTCAACGGCTCAGACAGAAAGCAACGTTAAATGAAATAGTGGGAATTAAGGACTTAGCTGGAATATTTCAGGAGTCTAAAGCAGGGATACTAAAGGCATTCAGCTGTTTTTATAAGGTATTATATAACGACACCAATAACGAAATTAATAAAGCTAGTGATCCAATGGATTACTTGAGGTATATTGAAAATACACCGCTGATCGAAGATGATAGAGCTCTTTTATCAGCTCCTATTACATGGGAGGAGATTGAAAATGCAATTCTTAGTCTTGACGCCGGGAAAGCAATGGGGCCAGACCAAATCCCTCTTGAATTTTATCGCACCTATAGGAATATGCTCAAACCAGAGCTACTTAAGATATTCCATCAAGCTTTCCAAGGGAACCCACCTAGTTCATGGTCCATGGCTACAATTGTAGTATTTAGTAAGAAAGGTAAGGATCCCAAAGAACTAGGTTCATACCGACCAATATCCCTTATCACATCAGATAGTAAGATTTTCTCAAAAATGTTGGCCAACAGATTAAATAATATGATGCCTGATTTAGTATCTAAAATTCAGCATGGTTTTATCAAGAACAGAGACACAACAGATCACATAAGGCGTGTCATTACATTGTTAGATTGGGCACAGGCCACGGAATCTCCAGTCGGGGTTATCCTGCTAGATGCTGAAAAAGCTTTTGACAGGGTTGACTGGAGATTCCTGTGGTATGTTTTGGCCTGGAAGGGTCTTCCGCTAGAATTTATTATGGCCATACAGACACTTTATTTTAGTCCTAAAGGAGTGATTCGTATAGGTACAGAAATCTCTGATTCTTTCTCGATCACCAGGGGGACAAGGCAGGGTTGTCCCTGTTCCCCTTTACTGTTTGCACTCTATATAGAGCCATATTTGAATAAACTTATTAAAGAAACAGGGATTTCACCAGTAAAAGTGCATAATGTTGATCATAAGGTTTTTGCCTATGCAGACGATGTTGCCATTGTGACCTCAGATGCTGCTTTAGCTATACCCAAAATTATAGAAATGGCAAAGTAACACTCCCTAATGAAATTAAAACTCTTAATAATAAGATAAATGGGTTGATCAGATCCCAATTTATAGACCCATGGCCGTCAAGACAAAAAGAGATATACAGATTTAAACAGGTCCGGAAAAGGAAAATAGCTGCAGATCGCAGGGCCTCTGAAGACGAAAAATGGGTTAACCTTCGGGAAGTGGCACTCTCGGGGGATACTAGAAAATACTGGGCATTGATTGCCAAATACTGTGACAGTAGAGTAAAATCCCAGCCCATGTTGATCTCTGAATCTGAATGGTCTACTTGTATATCCCAATTGTACGCCCCAAATCCTATAGATGCTGGGGTTGAGGGGTTCAATAGGTCCATATTTTCGGTAGAAGAGGTAGAAGCACCAATAATGAGCGAACTTGAGGGATACATTAAGGGGGCGAGATACTCCGGGGCAATGGGGCCGGATGATGTCCCTGTAGCCTTAATAAAAAAGGACTCTGGTGATTGGGCAAAGATGTTACATCACCTGTTCGTCCATTGTTATATCTTTGGGGATATCCCTTATTCCTGGAAGGGCAGTATAATAGTACCTCTATATAAGAAAGGCCCTAAAAATTCTCCTGCAAGCTATAGACAAATCTCCCTTTTGGACGCAAAGGGAAAACTTTTTGCAAAAGCATCCTTGTCCACCTGCGAGAGTGGGTTTTTCGGTAATAATTTAATTCCCCTTGAACAGTCTGGTTTTCGGAAGAATAGTGGCACCCTAGACAACATCTCTGTCCTGCAAACCCTAATTGATAAATATCCTGTGGGTCGGAGGCTTCCGCTGTATACAGCTTTCATTGACTTCTCCACAGCGTTTGATAGGGTAAATCGGGACGCTGTGGAGGAAATTGATAAGAATGGGGATCCCAGGGAATTTGTTAAGAGTAATAATCGCTCTCCACTCTTCTACCTGGACTCAAGTTTTTTTTAGGGGGAACCCAAGGCCTATCAAAGAAAATCACCACCCACAACGGTTTGAAGCAGGGGTGCCTCTTGGCCCCTTTACTCTTCTCAATCTATATAAATGACCTTCCAAGCCGGGTAGGGGAGAGTAAAGGGGACCCTCCACAAGTGGGTGATCTAAAATTAAGTTGTTTGCTGTATGCTGACGACGCAATCATCATGGACCTAACTCCAATCGGGTTGCAAAGACGTCTGACGGAGCTGGTCAGGTACACTAATGAATATTTTTTTTAAATAAACACTTCTAAGAGTAAGGTGATGATTTTTAGTCAGAAAGGCTGTAAGGTTAGATCAAATCTGAAATGGTTTTTGGGGGATGAAAATATGGAAAAATTGACATTTTATCCTTATTTAGGAAACATTTTTACAAATAGGTGCTCTGCTAACAGACATTTAGATCACTGCAAAAGTAAAGCTTTTTCTCAAGCATCGGCAATTAACTGCTTGTATAAGCAATGTGGGAAAAGACATTTTTCACATACTATTGCAGTGTACAAAATAAAGATTCCGCCGACCTTGAATTACGCATGTGAAACAATTGACAAATGTAAGTGGGCTAAGTTCAAGAAACTGGAAGGTAACATTTGGCGTCAATTATGTAACCTGAATCACGTTGCATTAATCGCGGCTCTTAGGCTCGAATTTGGCCTTCTCTCAATGTATGTTTTGTCATTGGCAGGCTTTTTAAGGTGGTTTTACGCTTTGATAGATGGTCAAGAAAATCTATAAAGGCTAGCATTGCACAAGGAAATTTTTGATAATTTACTGTGTAAAAGTGTAATTTTTAGAAACTATTTAAAAGCTTTAAGCATTTTTGGTTTAGACTTAGCAGGAGCGGCAGTTTTAAACAAAATAGCATTAAAGCAATTAATAAAAAAAAACATATATGTGATCTCACGAGAAAGAGATCTGAAAATATGCAGAGGGAATGGCAGACTGGACTGCATAGCGGAGAGCTCAATTATTAAAAATCCTCAGCCGTATGTTCTTTGGAACTTGAAACATGGTGTACGCAGAGTGATTCTACTCTTAAGAATTAATTTATTGCCGTTGAGGATAGTAAAAGGAGCTTGGGAGGGTATCCCCAAAAATGAAAGACTTTGTGATTTATGCAATGGTGGTATCCAAGATTTTAATCATGTTTTGATTGTGTGCCCAGCACTTAGCTCAATACGACGCAAACTTCTAAGGCATGGTTTTCTACATTATAATATTTCAACAGCAGAACAGGCACGCAACTTTCTTCTGCACCCCCCGTCAGAACAGATATGTTTTAAGAATTTCTGCCTTTTTAAAGAATTTTTAAATGTATATTAGAAGTCAATAAGTAGGGTGATCAGTGGATTATGTAGTAACTTGTATAACTTCCCTTGTTTTAGCACTTTTTGAGCACTTTAAGCGTTTTTAATTCATTGTAACATACCATAAGTAACAATTATTTATTAGTGTGTATAACAATCCTGTTTGCTACTTAACTTGCTTGTGCATCCTCCGAGTTCTTTTAGTTATATTGATGCTAGATAATGATTCTGGGCTCTGTCCAGGATTAGGGCATCTATGCACTAGCACTTTATCTTAATATATTTGCACCTTCAGTAGCACTTTATAAAATCATCTGTTGTTAACACTGTTCTCTGTCCTCGCCATAAGAAATGTTTTAATTGCTTTTGCTTTTGTTAACTGCTGCCTGTATATTGGATAACAATTGTACAAATGTAGTTGAGTTTATTATTCTTGGGCTAAAGCCAAAAGGGTCGAATCAGGTATAAGCCCGGGATAAAGATTATGGTTTCATTGCGTCAGCACAATGTAGATTGCATGGGCACTGTACATGGCACTTTATAAAAACCGGCCGCTTTTTTCATTTAAAATTCAACTCCCAAAAATAAGATTTTAAAAAATAAGATTTTAATTATTATTTTAGATTAACGTTAACCGTACATTGGATGAACTATACATACGTTTTTAAACCATGCGCTGCCCAAATGTAATTGTAGATTAGATTAGATCGCTTTATTAAATTAGGGAATCAGCCAATAGTGTTCCTTACTAGATAATGATTAGAAGATTTCAGTCCCCCGGAGTGACGTATTTAATGATTAACAGAGATTAGTCCCTTTAGGGAGGAGGTAATTTTAGGAAAATTGTTTATTACAGTATTTATTCATAACTAAAGTTAGGGGGTTAATTAAAAATGTATTATGTACTGTGTGTAATGTAGGATAATTACATGGTGTAACCTCTTGGGTTTTTAATACTGTTTTTTATGAATTAATGTTTTATTGCAATGTTATGTGGAATTCTTCGGAATTCCAAATCATAATAAAATTTATTTAAATTGAAAATTGAAAAAAAGATCAAAGCATTGATCCCTGTTTAATTCCACATTAGTGCGCGATACATTAGCCCAATGCATGAGGGGGCAACTCAAAATTCAGATTTAGTAATGTCTTTTCTCATTGTAATACACTAGATATTTTGAATGCTCTCACTTGGTTACATATTATTATCATCTCCAGTGCTCAATTTATGTGTGTGGTTATGTTATGTTATGCCATTGGGTTTTGTAAAGTGCTCTTTCACCGGGAAGGTTTCTTGCCATTATGTAACAGAAGGAAGCAGATGACCTTACATCAGCTTAATTATAGACTTGTAATGTATGTAATGTAATGTATGTGTCTTGTAAAGCGCACTGCTGCCCTGAGGCGTCGTGGCGCTGTAGACCGCTGGGGAACCCGTCCTGGCTATCCTTGTGAGATGGTCCCTACTGGGTATCTCCAAGGTGAAACCAGGCATCCCCGGCGAATGTGGGGGGCCGTTGTAGAGATGAGGCAAGCTAATGCCCAGAGTTGCCGAGTGTGATCCCTGGTCCACAACCCTGCCGCGTCGGGAATTGAACCCTGGTCCCAGGCCGTTCTCTGCTTCCAGTCTGCCGCCTCTAACCAGTGAGCCACACCACTCCACTTGTCTGAAGAGCCAGGTCTTCATTTGAAATCTCATGCAATTGGAAGGGAATTCGATCTCTGGGGCAAAAGAATTCCAAAATCAAGAGGCAATAACCAAGAATCTAGAGCCCCCTTGTCCCGCATTTCTCAAACCGGGGCCATAATCCACTGTTGCCCTTACCGCTTTCTGCCTTCTTGCGGAGTCTGGACCAAACCTCCCTTGCCACTGCCAGCTGACTCATCGCTCCCGCGGACCGCTGACTTCCGGGGCACTACACCCCCCAGAAGGCAGTGCGGTCTCGCGAGAGGAGCCGCGAGAGCCCGCACCAGCCCATAAAACCTGCCGGGAGCCCCGGCTACACAGGACGCATTTCTCAAACCAGGGCAATAATCCACTGTTGGCCTTACCGCTTTCTGCCTTCTTGCGGAGTCTGGACCAAGCCTCCCTTGCTACTTCCAGCTGACTCGTCGCTCCCGGGGACCGCCAACTGACAGGTGAAATCACCCCCCAGAAGGCAGTGCGGTCTCGCGAGAGGAGCCGCTAGAGCCCGCACCAGCCATAAAACCTGCTGGGAGCCCCCGCGGCGGGGACGCGCGCGGGCTCGCCCGGGCGAAGCCTAGGCAAAGGGCGGGCCCGTCCTTGCCCGTCAAAGTCCGGAAGAGGCTGGGCTGGGCCCGGTCTTTTTGCTTCATTGGAACTCTGGATCCCTGGTACTGCTATTAAGTAAGGATATACTTATTGCATAAAGACTTTGTGTGTTTAATGGACTTTAACGCTTGATATAGTGTCCCTTGCATGAGCTAGGAAAGTCTGCCATATTACTGATGGGGAAAAGAAAGCTTAATAGATCTAATGGTGCATTACCAGCGGACAAGAGAAAAAGTATCAACATGTTGTTAATGAACTACCTGACGGGTGCAGTGGGGGCCATAGAGAAACAAATATCTAGTGTTGAAGAGTCACTGACCAAAGGAAAAGAAGGATTGATCACAGGGGCATTGACTATTAACGTTAGTAATCAAGGGATAAAGTCCCCGATAATCCAAAATATTACCAACACTAACATCACTAATAAGTCAAGTAATGGTTTTGTTCTTAGGGGAGGGGATGAGATTCTTTCCTATGATCGAGATGTTTTAACACTGCCCTCCCCGAAGAGAGCTTGTACAAAGGAACAAAAAGTCCCCCCCATCAGTTTACCCCCTGTGATACACATCACCTCAGAGGCAATCGAGAATAAGCTCCCAATCGTAATTTCGACTAAAAGTAAGCCCATTTTGGGGACACACAGGGGGAAAAATGGGCAAATCAGGTAAAAAGTAATACTAAATCGCAAACCTCATGCTGTTCATCTGAGTCTAAGTCCATATATGCTGATCTGGTATCTGCAATTAAAACACTGATTGGCCCAGTAGAGGAAAGGGTAGTGCAACTAGAAGCCGGACAAGCTTCTATTTTGGATAAACTTAATACATTAAGCGAGCTTGTACCCAAATCATCAACTAGGGATGCTTAAGGTCATGTAGTCTGACTTCCTCTACCCACAGAGAAGGAGCATATATCCCTAGCAACTTAGAAAAAACTTCTAATGAAGGCGAAACATATGGGCCTAATACTACCAACTTGGGTAGTGAAAAGGGGGCAGGAGGTATAGAAAAAGGAAAAAATGGGAGGATATTGCACACTGATACTTACCTTAAGGAAAAGCCGCAAAAGAAATCCAACCATACTCTGTGTCAAGAACCAATTACCCTTAATCTTCCTCCGGCTACGGTCCCATACACTTTAGTACTGGCAAATGTACCCATGATAGACGACGCTGCTAATGAATTTTGGGCCACTCTGCGGAATAAGTCCATTCATCACCTGGGACTTAAGACAGGTCTAGCTAAGGATATGTTCGAGGCATTTAAAATGGTGCGACGTTTGTCCTGGGTGGGCTGGGAGAAAAAGTTATGGTCAGGGGATTGTGTGGTCTTGTCTTTGAGTTCCCCCGTCCTGGTCCATGAAATTTTGAAACGTGTAGGGCAAACTGACTTAAGAACTGATGGAATAAAAGTTCTCCCATTGGATTTCTTTTACTGTCCTCGTTTGCTAAGGAGGGAAAACGTTATGCCAAGGTATGATTTCCACGATGACAACCTGACCCATAAAGTTCCGACACATAATAGATTTGGACCATTGGCCGACCTAGAAGAGGTGGACTGACTTCATGATGGTTCTTTTCAAAATAGTAGTCCAGCCCAGATAGAGAATATACCGCTAGGGGATCATTTAGATAAGGTCTTAATAGAAGGCCAGAATGAACCTAACTTGTTACCGGATACAGCCTCTTTGTTTTCTATACAAGCCCATGTACTATACAAGTTAGCCCTGAAGCAGGCAACTCAGAGGTTGCAAAGGACGCTGTATGTGTGGATGCTGTTGCTAAGGAGGAAATATCAATGCCCTCTACTAATGATGTCTCTTCCCTTCTACTCAGCCCACCATTATCTCGAGGGCCCGTAAGGATAGCCTCTTGGAATATCTATGACCTTGAGAGCAAAGTTTCTAACAATGTTTGGGGAGCTTTTATTCAGAATTTTGACACACTATGCATCCAGGAAACTTGGCTCATAAATGAAAAACACTTGGACGGTTACAAAACCTTTCATACCCCAGCGGTGCGTTCCATGCATGGTAGACACAAAGGGGGAATCTGCGTATATGTGTCAAATTTGCTGAGGGTCCAGAGAGTTAAAATGATGAAGTGTTACCCTTACTATCAAATAGTATCTATCTATTTAAACTCGGGCATAGAGTTGCTGGTGGTAAACTTCTATAATAATATTGACAATGCTAATTTTATAGAAGTGATGAAAAATATTTCAGAAGATTTAAACTATCTAAACTTAGTAAAAGGAAGAGATGTAATTTTGGTATGGGGAGGGGATTTTAATATAAATGTATGTAAACTAAATGCATGCAGATTCCGGGAAAACGATTGGAAAGAAAGTGGTGGCGTGAACCACCTTGTACACACAGAAAGAGGGGAACAATTAATGACATTATGGCCATGTTTGATCTTGGTTTTGCAAATATGATGTGTTCCCCAAAGGTAACATTTAGTTTGACCTTTATAGGTCGGGGTCTCCAATCTGTTCTTGATTTCATCATTCTACCTACCAGATACTCCAACTGGGTGGAAAAGTTTGTGATATATCCAAATGGCCTTAGTGACCATTTGCCCCTTAGTTTGTATCTAAATTTACCTGATTGATGGTTGCAAGAAATAGTGTTGGCACGCCAAAATGGCTTCGCATTAAAGTGCGGTAAAAATGACCCAATAAAAACTAATGCCGATATTACAGCTATGGCATTGTCATCTATCTTGGTTTGCCTGGATGAGGAGTCTACTTATGATGAAATCTTGGATGCCTTTTCAGCGCCAGCAGGAGACCCCGTGCCCTGACTTTCCGCCGTTATGCAAGAGGTGCAACCTGGCACCTAGCGGAATTGTTACTTAACCAAAAGCCTCAAATGTGATCTGGCACTGACATATATTGATATCAGGAATTAAACCATACAAGGAAGGCCCATAGCCTATTGATGATTTAGTGGCCGTCAGCCCCCGTTACGGATCTACTGGGCCGTTTTACAAGCGTGTCAATACCGTTGAACCTTGTTCATCCTTCAAACTAATACGATATAGGCAAAATATGTGAATAAGCTTAAGACAACAATGAACTATCCCTTGTCCTGAAGATGATGCTTTATATTGTTGTGAATAGCATCGAACCGTCGTCGACACTAAAAGCACCACATGCAATATGATTTTATAATATTGTAATGATCAATGGTGTGAAAATGGATATTTAAGTCTGTCATAGTGATTACAAACAAACAGACACATCTTATACCCTGCCTTTGGCCATTGTTTTTCGTTGGTTTGTCTTGTGTTCTGTGGGTCACAGCTGTGCCCACTTGTCATTTAATGTTTTGAATCACAATCAACTGAACTTATATAAAAATAAATTCTTGTCCGGCTGGAAGAAAGACATACGATCTATTTAAACGTATGATTATTGTGGTTGTCCATTTTTCCTTCCAAAATAGGGACCACTGTTCTCTAAAACATGTTACTGCCCAAGGTCCCTATGGCATACCTCCTGGGTTTCCCTTGTTTTGTATAATAACCCAGTGCACTAAAGCATACACCCATCTTAAAGCTGCACTTAGCGCAAAACCAAGGGACTATGAATTAATTAGAGTTTGTAGAAAGACCTATAATTCAGCCCGGAACCATGGGAAAAAAGAAATAAAAAGAACTGGCTCGGCAAAATCTGCTGAAGGCCTCTCAATATAGAGGCTCCCAACTGTTTTGGCAGGCAGTAAACGCTCCCTATTTTATCAAAAAAGATACCTCGAGAATAGAAGTCGCCATTGACGAAAGCACCTGGATAGACTTCTTCGCGAAAGGTATACAAAAAATAGGTTGGAGACCTTGGTATGCCCTTAGAGAATAATGAGCATTCTCATATGAGGAAATCTTACTTGCGATTAACAACAGTAAAGGAAACAAAGCCCCAGGACTACCGAACTTGGGGCCCCAATTTGCACACGTGTCCTAGTGGCCTGCTGTGCTAAAGGGTTTATTAAAACTTGGTCCAAATCGGTAATAATACATATCTATAAAAAAGGGGATCGAGAGAATTCAGCCAATTACATGCCTATATCTTTTCTGGATTCTCTCATGAAGATTGCAGGTAGGGTGGTCCTAAATGAACTTCAAACTTGGGCTAATGACAATAATATTTTGAGCCCGGTCCAGTATGGTTTTAGGAAGGGGATGGGCACTGTGGAGCAGGTCCTTAACTTTGTGATGTTACAAGGGGAATATACTCAGGCAAATCCAGGAAGTTTATATGCCATATTTGTCGACCTCACAGCCACTTTCGACTGTGTAGATCATGATAAGCTGTGGCAAATATTGGAAGACGTTAGGGTGGAACCTGCTGTTGTGCACTTCCTTTGACAGTTGTATTCAGGTGCAACTGCGAAGGTGAGACATGGGCTGAAGGGAGAATGCACTAAGCCTTTCCGCATAGAGAAGGGAGTTCGACAGGGCTGTGTCCTAGCTTCATTCCGCTTCGCCATATATACAAACGCTTTGGAGGAGGAATTGGAGGCCAGTATAGTTGATTCACCAATATGTGGAAAAAAGCAGGCTGTCTCCCTTCTCTATGCTGATGACGCAGTGCTAATGGCCAGAACTAGGATAGGTGCCCAGAAGGCACTCTCTAAATGATCTGAGTTCATGGAAATTTGGGGTTTAAAATGTAATGCCCAAAAATCGTTTGTGACTATGTGAGGGAAAGGCCGGGCTAAATGCAAAGGAATCCAGATGGATCGCCTTTTAATTGACCACACTAAAACCTTCTCCTATTTAGGGTGCTACTAGATGGCTCTGGCTCGAGGAGGTCCCGCGGTTAAGAGCAGGACTCTATTGTTTAAACGTTCAATTGTGGCACTAATGAATTTTGCCAAAAAAATTAGGAAAAAGACCTCCTGAAATCCTCTTAAAAATATACATGGCTAAATGCAGAAGCATTGCACTTTACGGGGCAGGTATATGGGGTTTTCAGAACGTAGCATCATCCAAATTGCAGAAAACTGCTTTTTAAGATATCTTTTAGCGCTTCCTTAGGGCACGTCAGTTTTTAATTGTCATGCAGAATTAGGTATGGAGTTTATTTCCGATCTTATAAAACTACAACCAATCTTACTATGGCAGAGAGTATGGTCCTCAGAAGCACTAGGCTTTTACCAGGAAATTATTAAGGATGTTATGGCCCTGGTAACTCAAAACAAATTCCATGGTTAGAGTCCATTAGAAAAACGTTAATTGATCTGCAAAGACCGGAGTTTTATAATAACCTTGAATTAATCAGTGGGTTATCAAGAAAGGAACTAAAAAGTTTATGTATGAATCATTTCGAGTTGTTAAGATCTTCGGGTGAATTTACTAAAACATCAGTAATTCAACATCAAATGACCTTGGCCTGCTATGCGATTCAACCCTATTTACCTTATTGCACAATGGCTTTTGACCGTTTTATTTTGACCAGGTTTAGATTTGAATTATTACATCGCTTTGTAACTTTCCCATCAAAAAACGATTGGTCAGGGACTTTGGAGTTCTGCCTATGTGATAATTTATCAATGCAAACTACATTTCATGTGATCTTATTCGGTAAATATTATGAGATTGAACGTAGAAGATGGATTAGACATTACTTAAAACAGGGTTCCTGGCGGCATTGCCGACCAGAGTATTTATTTTTACAGCAAATGGAAAATGAAAAATGTCTTATGATTATGACTGGTTTTTTAAAAAGTATCCTGAGGAAACGGAATTTTATGATCTGTTAATTTCTATTATGTAAATGCTTCAGATTGATAATTGTACCAATGTAATACTATTTTAATGTTTTAATGCCTGGCTGCTATTCCTTTATGAAATGGATTATATATATTTGTCGCTTTTATGATTTTTATGTTATTGTTAAAATCGAATAAAGCATTTCTGATTCTGATTCCCTTCATTTTGAAAGTGGGGACTGTAACCAGATGAGTGGACCGTAGACTGCGATTGGGAGCACATGTTTTTTAAGAAGATAAAAAAGCAGAGTATTTACCATGAAGGGAACTGAAAATAATACAGCCTTTCTTGAAGGTGGCTCATTGTTCAACCGGTAACAAATGGGGCATTCTCAGCAGAGGGGTGTTGGAAAATAAGTCTAGAAGCCTGATTTTGTACCAGCTGAGGTTACACATGGTAAGCACCAACACAAAATTTTCGAGAGCAGGATTTATTTTTAGACTTGTTGCAGAACAAGACACGCAACAGCAGAAAGGGGATACGAAAGGAGGAAACAGTGATGAAATAGAACCTGCAAAACAGAGATAATATATTGGAAAGTTAGGTTAGTGGAAGAAATCAGAATGAGAGAGAACTAGGATGAAGCAACCTTGTTATTCACCAACTCCCGCATTTTGCAATCTGTATAGACGGTACCTAAGAAAATGTTTGGGCACCGATACTTATGCTATTTTATTTATTTATTTTTAAAAATACATTAAGCACTAACAACATTGCAGAAATGTTGGACTGTTATACAGTGACCAAAATGACTGGCCTGATCCATTCTGAACAAAAATCAATATTAACTAAACAATCCATCATATAAAACTATGAGGAGACAATGGTTATGTCACCTAAGAAGAAAAATAGGTTTAAAAATAGTATACAGGTGTGGTGAGAGGTCTAGCCGGTGGGCTGTTATGATTATTCATTTTCTGTTTGTAAATTTAGAAATAAAATCTTCATATCACAATGTGGCCTGATCCCCACCATAGGTGATTTAAGTGAATCAGTTTATTTGTTCTGAAGAAAGAAGCATATCTGTGACATTTGCCCTAAAGGTCAGAAAGGCAGTCACAGTATCAGTGCTGGTCACAAATCAACACAAGGCAGAGCCAGATTGCATAAAATGGCCCTAAAATTACTGTCTTCATTGAGAGAAGGAAGTGCACATACCCTAAAATATCATAGTGACTGGAAACTCAGATTTGGAACTTCAAGTAAGTGTGTTAGCTAATAGCAGGAGACAGAAAATTATCAACAGTAGGTATGTGTGTCAGAGTGACTAAAGACTTTGCAGCTTTTAACCACCTTTCATTTTTTGGGAAGGCCCAATTGAGCTTTTAGCTCCCTTCAGAAGTATGTAATGGTTGATTTTCAGTCTCATGATAGTTCATGTTTTGAGACCCTAAATTGATATGCATGCATTTCAAAGGGAAGAGAATCGGGCCAGCTGAAGGAAATGAGAGCAAACATTTTGACAAGCTGGGACTTCAGTGTCTCATAACTCCTGATGCTTTAGGCTGGTAACTACAATGGATTCTTTGATCCACTTGCAGGGCTACACACAACATGCACACTACTTTATTATTAAAATGAGGTCCACAATTTGAATGCAAAGAAACAGGAAGGTCGAACCAAGGGACCAACTCTTTCAATATCAGCTTGGCTACAGTAAAACTGTGATTCCTTGTCAGGTATGACTCCAACCACAACCAAGATGTACCATAACTGAGCTACATTTGAGGCCATTGCAAATGGGCATCTCACCAAAATCCAACTGCATGTAATTGAAAGTACCACCCAATATTACTACATGGCTAAAGGGTATTTTGGGCCTCCTGCCCACATTTAACTTTTGACAGCTGACAAATCAGTGACATAGGTTCTCGTTAATGACATGGAAACTGGGGCTGAAACAGTGTGTCTTAAACAAGCACATGTTGGCATATCTTCCTATATGTTTTGGGCTATGCAAATATCTGGCCATAGGGGACAACAGGGTATCTGGCAGAATATGTCTTTCATCTGTTGAAAGCCAAATCACATCAAGATTCTTAACACACCCTGCTGTGACCCATCTCTCCTGTTCAAAATCTGATAATTGTTCCTGCAAACTCTTGGCCTCTTCCAACGTATCAGCACAAGTCAAGAAGAGGCTTGGGGTGACATTACCTTCAGATTCATTTGATTAATCTCCATTAAAAATGCAAGATCTAAGAGCGTTCTGTCAGGCTACTTCATCCACAAAGCGGATTTCAGCAGTCACAAAATCCCATTCAGTCCTTTGTGTTGCATATTTCACGACGACTAGTTAATCAGACTACTGCAATGCCTCTAAGAGATCTATAACATCATTTCCATTTTAGGTGGGAGAGCCAGAGGATGTCATTAAACCTCTTTGGGACCACAACTGTCAAAATCATGGCCCACACCAAACTTGCATTGGCTATGAATTTAGGTGGTGGCTCTTACATTTTCAGAGATGCAACAGGCACTTGTGAGAGCAACCAGTCCCGCCACCTGTGCAGACACCACATTACACAAACAGGATGCCTCCACTGCACATTCTAGGGTGCAAAATAGGGGTAGGTGGCACTTGTGGCATTTTACAACTTGGAATTGCGTGGAGTTACATAAAACTCTGCGAGAATCCGCAGAGTTCCACGAGCAGGTGGAAATGGCAGGTAGTGCTGCTCGTGCTGATTAATAGTGCTAGGAGCTTGTTCTGGATGCAAACTCAGTGTGAACGGTACCATGTGGCACACCAGAGGGTGCTTCTTCTTTGCTGTTGCTCAAGTAGATTTCCCATTCGAGTGACAGCTTTCTAATCACAAAAGGTCACGACTGCCAGTGACCACGTGCATTGAGAAAATCTCACTAGGGGACACCTATTCTTGCTTGTGCTCGCCGGCTTATCATTGGCAAGCCATACACGAAAAAAAACTGCACCACATTGCAATTGGCAGAGCTTTGCCAGAACTTTGCGTTCAAAGCATAATATAGAGTGGGCAAACTCTGCTAACTCCACTGGTGAACTGGAATTTTCACCTACTCCTAGTGCAAATGGCTGCTTTCACAATACTTTGTTTCTCTCTTAAAAAATAGGTGTCTACCAATAGCATTTATACAAACTTTTCCAGAGGGATCTCTCAAATGTTAGGGCTTATCTTCGTACACAATTTGTAATGTCCAGACAGTGTTGGTCAATCCAATCATTATTTTCATCAGTCACGGGCAAAGGTAACAATGTGGCAAGAGTGAGAGAGAAGCAGCTCAACAGAGTGATGTTCTCCACAGTGAGGATAACATGCTCATAACTTGTCCTTCTACTATTGGTCATGGTTTGGGTTCAAATGCAGATAGCAAGATCTCATCAGAATGTGGAAGCATAACTATAAGAGGGCACCCCATAACTGAACGCTCACATTGCTGAATGCTGACATCACCTGTGGACATTACCTTTAGGTAATCTGGCAATGTGGCAGATACTCGTAAGTGGTAGAAGTAAGTGACTGAGCATTTAGAGTTGCCTTTGGTCTGTGTGAGCACTGAGAGCAAGCACCCATCACTTTTACTGCCGTGTAACACAAAATCCTTCTCATAGTCAGTCATTCATATAGCTGGGACACGGAGGAGACTTTCTTTCATCTCAACAAAGGCTTTCATGCAGGCATTGTCCCATGGTTGCAGATCAGATATATACTTATGTGTCAACCTCTGTAGAAGCTTTGTGTTAAACCTGTCATCCTTACAATGGTCTTCCTCCAAACCTTTTGCCTGTTACTTCCTCTTTTTGCTGTATCTGTTTGCTAGCCTTAGGGCTCAGAACACCTAACCTCTGCTGACAAATGGTAAAGTGCATGTGATTCTAAAATGGCAATATTGGTGTACTTGTAAGTCCCTTGTAAATTTGTGTACCATATACCCAGGTCATGTAACCTAAACGCTACAAGTGGGAATGCTGCAAAGATTGGGGCACCCACACAAGTAGCCTTTCAAACCTGTCTCAGGCCTGGCATTGCAGGGTCATGTGCATGCGATTTACTGTCACTTCAACTTGGAATTTAAAACTACTTGCAATGCCTTAAACTCCCCTTTTACTGCACCTAAGGCACCCCTACAATAGGCCCTAGGTAGCCCAGAGAGCAGGGTACTGTATAAGGAAAAGGTAAAACATGCACTTTTAAGTTTTGCATCTCCTGGTAGTGAGAAACACCCAGATTCATTTTTCACTACTGTGAGGCCTACTCCTCTCATGGGTTACAATTGGGAATTCCTTTGTACACTTTTAAGCTGCAATTAGAAAGGAGTAGCTGCATCATGTTTTATATATCCATGGAATGGTATTGATAAATCCTCTTTGCAGGTAAAGTTGAATTTAACATTGCTATTTTAGAAATTACACTTTTAGAAAATGAGCATTTCTCTGCTCTTACTGAGCTGGGTGCCTACAGCCTATCTCCAATACATTATTTGGGTGGGTGACAGCTACACTTTGTACAGTCCTTCTAGACAGCCACAATCTCAGGAAGGTTAGGCACACTCATCTGCATTCTGATGGCTCTTCTTGAGCAGGATGGGAGGAAGAGCTAACACTTACACCTGAATAGACAGTGTCCTATTTCCAACACAAAGGACTGATTACCCCCCCCCTCCCCCACTAAAAGGCTGGACCCAGGGCTGGCAGGAAAGGACCTGTGTGCACCTCAAAGGTCCTTTTTGGAAATCACCCCACCTTCAAATACAACAACTTGGTATACACACTGGGTCTCTCACCCTACCAAGACAGTACATTATTAGACCTGTGAAGAACTTTGCCAGGAAGAATGACTACTGAGCTGCAACGAACACTGCCACTCTACTGGACTACTTCACTGGAAGAAATGCTTTTCTGCTCTGATGCGATGTCTGTTCCTAGCTGCTTGCTACCCTCTGCCCTGCTGAGGAAAAAGACTGGACCCAACTCACTTGATCCCAGAGTGACTCCAAAGGTTTGCTGGTTTCTTACCTGTTCTGTAGTCTCAGGGCCGGTGCAGAGCAGGAATATCGATGGAGAAATATTGCGGGAGATTAATATCGCCGCAAAAATATCGTGTGGAAGAAATATCGACAATAAAAATATAGTTGACAAGAATGTCGACTGACAGGTAAGTATTATCGATTACAAAAATACTGGGGTAATAAATATTGTTTACAAAAATATAGTTGACAAAAATATCACTTTAATAATAATGTTATGTATTTTAGTGTTTTTAATGAGAATTGTTTGTTACTTTATTATATGTTTTAGAATTTTACTAGCTCTTAATGTATTTTAAGTTTAATTCTGAGTAGCAGGTTGTGGGTTTATAGGGGAACAGGATGGGAAGTAATTTAATTATATAACATTTATTGAATAAATAATGTGTTAATTTATTAATTAATAATAGTTTAATAATTCATTGTTAATTCATTTCAATTAGTCGATTATTAATTAATTATGTTAATTGTTTAATTGATTTTAGGTGTGTGTAGTGATGTTTATATGTGTAAATGGTGTGAAAGGTTGTAAGTAATTAATTTATTATTGATTCATTAATAAATATTTCTAGATTACCATTAATTATGTATTAATTGTGTAATTATTTTAGGTGTGAGCTGTAGTGTTTATATGTGTAAATGGTGTGAAAGGTGGTAAGTAATTCATGTTTTATTGATTAATTAATAAATATGAATACATTAATTTTCATTAATAAATTAGTACTTATTAAATTGAAATGTGTAATTAATTTTAGGTGTGTGTTGTGGATATTATAGTGTTAAATAATGTGTAATTAATTATTATTTTTTTATTATTTTTGTTAATATTAATATATTTAAATGTGTATATTAATTAAGTTAATATTGGAAATTAAATGTAATAAAAATGTTGATTTTATTTTTATTGATTTGGGATCCAGTGCTTTCCCTACTGTTGCACTCACTAGATTGGGAATATAAATTTTTAACCCTCTGCTATCTACCGCTTTCCCTACTCTTAAGACTCACTGAAATGGGATTAGTAATTTTTACCCTTAAGCAATCCAACGCTTTCCCTACTGTTGCACTCACTGCAGTGGGAATAGTAATGTTTACCCCTACGTTATGCAGCGCTTTTCCTACTGTTGCACTCATTGGAGTTGGAATAGTAATTTTTACCCCTCCGCTATCCAGCGCTTTCCCTACTGTTGCACTCACTGGAGTGGGAATAGTAATTTTTACCCCCTCGCTATCCAACGTTTTAACTACTAATGTTTTCATTTTGTTATTAAATGTATGTATTATTCTTTTTTAAATAGTTTAATGTATTATTAAATCTAGAATATTTTATTTTATTTTAAATTATTTATAAAAAATATAATAGTTAATAAAATGTATTTAAGTAAATGTAAATGTACACCTTTTTTGTTTGCGTTTATAATTGTTACATTACGTTTATTTGTCATAATTATTTAAAATATATATTAAATGTAATTTATTTTGTTAATAATATAAATATTATTTAATTAATTTTATTCAAGACATGTTATTTTTTAAAGTCGATATTTTTCACATCTATATTTTTTACATCGATATTTTTGAGTTGACATCATTGTAATTACCTGTTTAAGTATAGGGAGTCAATATTTTTGTTATCAATATTTTTACATCAAAATTTTTTTCATTGATATTTGTTACATCGATATTTAAGCATGGAACCCTCAGGGCAATCAAAGACTTTCTACCAACCCTGCAACATCACCTGGACTATGCCACCTGGGATACCTGCCTTGCTAAGTAGTGCCAATCAAGTCCAAAACCCTTGGAAGTGCTTGTTTCTTTGCTGACCCAGCAGAATCCACACATCAACAACTTTGCACCAATTGCAACCCACTCATCGCCCATTGAAGCTGATGCAGCTGCTGCTCGAAGACATGGCTTGATGGTGTCGGACTGCACAGTTCAATGATGTGGCATCACCTGCATTGCAAAGGGGTTTGTCGGCGAGACTTCACTGACTGCGCGGATTGGAACTGATGCATTGCCTGCATCCATGGGATCGACAACAACGCATCACCTCCTCTGTTCCTCGCATTGGGTCCTTGACATTGAGACTTGCTCCATCCAAGGTACTTTTTCAGTGGGTCCAGCATGAGTACTGTAGCAAGCCTGCCCTCCATTGTGGTTGGCCTAAGTCCAATTCAAGCCTTTTTCAATTCTCTGTGATTAGCCTTTTTAATTTTTGGCTAAACCATGTCTCTCTCTTGACCAGTTCATTTTCCAGCTATAGGAACTATAAACAAAAAGTGCAACTGTGTTTAATTTATTCATTCATGTGCTGTTATATCATTTTCCATGGCTGTTCTTACAAATAACAACTTAAAAGTTTGTTGAAGCTGACATTGTGACTATGAGAGTGTGTTGTGTGGCGAATGCAAGACAAGAGAGTTTGGAAAAAGTATGAGAAAGAGAGAAAGTTATAGGTTGTGAGAATAATTTTATATGCGTTATAATTTTGTTACAAGATGTTCTGTTAATAATGAAAGGAGATTGTTGAAGAAAATCTAATTTTGATATGTGAAAAAATTAATAAAATAAAAAAAGATTTATTTCAGAAAGAAATAGAAGTCTAAAGAGACATGTTGTTGGAACTCTATGTGTTTTTCGGAAATGAGAGTAGAAGTAAACTAGCAGTACTGGCAGTTGTTTAGTTGTGTTGTCTCTGGAGAAGCCACACAAGCATCTGCATCATGATGCATTGATTTAGAGCTGGCCAAGTTAGAAACAGGGGTGGGTGGAATTTTTTCTTTTGATGGTGAAATTGGGGGAATTTAGGAATTTTGTGTTACTCTTGTAAACCCGGATTTACTAATAAATTCCACTGCTCTGTAGTCAGATTTAATCAGCTCTTTAATTGGCTTTATCATGTATACATACTCCTTTCTTTACCTGCACCATGATCCATGATTTACCCATTTGAACACTGAATGCCTATATGTGACAGGAAATGGACCAAAATATTTACAAATATCTCTATCAACAAAATAAACATATTTATTAATTATAAATCCTGTGCTTATAATAACATGTTTGTCATTTTTACCTCCAACATTTGTTTCGCTGCTGTTTTACTCAACTCACTAGTACAGCTGCTTTTTGAATGGATTTTACTAGAAAGAAAAAAGTTGGCATCATGTCTAACTGGATCCCTCATCTCATGGTGAACTGGTATATGTTTCAGCAAACCTACTTCCTTTTTTGTGTGCATTATATCATTAAGTTTCAGACATTTCAAAGCCTGTTGTTTCAAAGTGATTTACAAAGGTACATCAACGTATATCTTTTTTTGTCATGACATTATTTTGTAGTTTGAGCATTTTTTGTTTTTCACTGAAATGTTATTTTCCTCTGTGCTATATTTTTGTTTTGATGCTTCCTCTGAACTCCTTGGTTTTGTGACATTGCAGGGTATTGTTTCATTTAATAAATATTTACTTGATTGGGAATACAACCATAAAAAGCGCATAATAGCATAACACATACCCTGATAAAAATAACAATATACACACAATGTGTACTTAAAACAAGAACCATAAAAGGTGTGCGAAAGAGTAATATTATAACAGAAAATTAAGCAAACATCTATTAGCAGCACTAAAGGTCTGGTATGCCTCGATCCGAAAACAGCTTGTAAGAAACAGGAGACAGCAGAGAAAATATGTTCATTAGGGATCAGCTGTTAAAAAATGTGCAACTGGTGAGTTTGCGTAGAAATCAGGAATTTCAATAACAGGACAATAAAAAAATTAATTGGGCACACTAAACAATTAAAAAAAGAATATAAAATGTAAGCTGTCCTGCAGAGGCAGATTGTTGCGGCCACAGGGAGCCAACATCCAATTTTGCCACCATCCGCTGGGTGAGGCCAGAAGATGGAGCAGCAGGGGAAACCTGTATGTTGGCAAAACAAATTTATCCCTCACATTGAATATGGTTCCATAGTCCAAACCGTGGACTGTTTTTAGGAGCATGTGTCCCCAAGCCATGGGTTTCATCAGCTCAGCTTGTTATGTGTGTAATGGTTCCCGCTGTAAAAACAAATTCCTCACCCTTTTCAATTCCAATGGGGACAGGTAATGTGGGTTATAAAATAGATTCTCCCTGCCCAAGCTGACAAGAGCTGCCTTCACGTAGGCAATCCAAGGGATATCGTTTGCATAATCAAGGGACAGGCAATCACAGATGATCTGTCTGCTCAGCTTGAGTCCCTCCCCAGTACAGACCTTAATACAGCATATCAAAGGTCTAAGAGCAACTTTGTCACCAATATATTTAGTTCCAAAATCCTCATGGACAGAGAAGGCCGGAGTACTTTTAGGGTCCTGCACCAGGTGTCTTAAGTACAGATTTTCGGCGCTCTAAATTTGATTAACCTTCGTGTACCCCAATACCTTGCTGCCGTATAAGACCTTTGAGACAAATTTAGCCTGATAGATCTTTAGTAGAATACATGGCGACCAGGAGCTCAGCCTCTGGTCAAACCAAGCAAATGGTTCCATAGCCTTAGCAAGCTCACACATACTCCCATCAATCAAGGGTCTCCAGTTTTTTGTTCACTTTAAATACCACCTCAAGGTAAGCAGAAGCCTGAACTTTGGCCAAAACATGGTTAGCCACCTTAAAGGTTTTAGAGTTGGTGGACCATGGATCAACTACCATGACATATTATTTTATATAGTTTACTGCAATGTACAAACTGTTCATAAAGGAAATAAAATTGTCCAATAGTTACTGCAGACCCACAGCTGTCCATGCCATGAGAACAGCGTCATCGGCTGATAATAAAACCGGAAGTGATCTGTTTCCTACCCCCAGGCAGTCTGCCAGTACAGAGAGAAGAGCTTGTTCCAGACCATTGACATACAGGGTAAAGATGAAAGGGGCAAGCATACACCCATGACCGACTCACTGCTAGTAATGAAAGACTGAGTGTAATCTGAGTCTTGGGAATACCACACCAATACCGAGGAGAAAGTATGCAAGTCTGATAAGAGGGACACAATATTTAGGTCCGCCCTCACTGCAAGAAGCTGGCCCACATCTTCCTGCAGTAGACCCTTTCAAAGGCAAATGTAAGGTCAATAAATGCCAGATGAAGTGAATCAGGATGGGCAAAAGTGTTAAGAATTGAATATAGAATCAAACATTTGACTGATGTTGACCTGTCCAGCCTAAAGCCATATTGAACCTCTGAAAATATGTCATTCACATCAGCCCATAACATACGCCTGTTGGAAGTACCCTCCCCAGAATCTTCACTGCTGCATCGATCAAAGATATCAGTGATGGCATGGGCAATTGTCCTTATTCTTGTTCTTGAAGAAAGGAACAATTACGGCAGTTGATAGAAATTGGATTTCTGGCTAGCTGAGACTTGTGCCAAAGCGAGGCAGAAACCACCACTCTAGTCATGATAAGGGAGTTACACTTAAAAAATAACCCCTGCTCACCCCCTTGGTAGCCTGGTACAAGCAGTCAGGCTTATCTTAGAGGCAGTGCAGAAAGCATTTGCACATAACCAACTGTTATACAGTGTACGCACTACAAAAGGACACAACACAAGTTTAGAAAAATATCCAATTTTTATATACTTGAGACAAGATCAAATACGATAAATAGTCCAAAATACTATACTGCAAAATCTTCACTTATCACAATATACTTTTGAAAAAAGTTCCTTAAGGTCGATAGCTCTGTCCGGGGCTATCTCTGCATCGTGAACAACAAATCCAAAAACAGTTCTGGCTGACCGCGGGGTCACAGGCCAACTACGATGTCGGGAAGACCCGCAAACAGTACCTTTCAGAGATGCCCGGCGATGGGGCCCTTGAAGTCACTCGCATTGCAGGTCGAGCTCCTTTCTGATGGGATTCGGAGCGTTGGTACCAACAGGCATCAGGTGCTGCAGTGTGAAGCACAGCGGTGCGCCGTGCGGTGCCCCCAAGTCACGGTGCAAGCAGCGGTTCGTGGCGGCATCAGATGGCACCGTCGGTGAGACCAGAGTCAGGGTGTAAGACGGAGGCGGTGGTCCTCACGGTACTAGCAGGTCACAGTGCAAGCAGCGTCGTTGTCGATGCTGAAGCGCTGTCATCCGCTGATGGGCTGGAGTCGATGGCGCTGGTAGGCCAAGGCGGCGGTGTGGGATGAGGGCGATGCACTGTGTAACTCACGAGCGGTGCCGCCAAACCACGGTGCAGGTAGTGGCGTTACTTTCAGCGGGAAGTGGCAGCATCAGGACAGCCACGGCATTGCCATGTAGCTAGGCACTGCAGAGTGCAGTGCCCACAGGTCAGGAAGCGAGCAGCGGCTCAGTGGTGGATGTCAACAGATGCCAACGGTGAGACCAGGGTCACGGTGTGGCCTTGCGGTGTTGCCCTCTGCAGTGCCAAAGCATCAGCGTGAAGCATGGCAGTGCAGAGTGCGGTGCCCACAGGTCACAGAGCGAGCAGCGGCTCAGTGATGGAGTCAGCAGGCATCATTGGTGCGACCAAGGTCGCTCTGCGGCATTTCAGCTGTGCACTCTCCGGTGCCTTCAGGACACAGATTCGCCAGGGTCATCCTAGGCATTGTTGAGGGGCGTTCTTCCGGTTGCAGCACAAAACACACAGTCCCTAGTGCTGTGGGTCGAAGAACCTGAAGTCTTTGCCGTTCCTGAGACTTTGTGAACAGGGGGCAAGCTCTACCTCAAGCCCTTGCAGAGTCTCCCTACTTTGGTTGCATAAAGTCCAGAACAGGGCTCTCACTGCCCAAGACAGAAGCAGCCACTGCTGGTCAGACCAGCAAAGCACCCAGCAAATCAGTCGATCCTTTCACATCTTCTCCGGTGCTTCTTCTTGCCAGTCTTCTTGATCCAGATAAGTTCTAAAGTTTAGGGGTCCGGGACCCAGCATTTGTATCCAAAAATCCTTTTATCTTTCAATCAGAGGATGCCATTGTCCAGCCAGAACCAGTTGGACCATCTCTGGTGTGAATTCCTGGCAGGAGGTGGAGATGGCTTTGTCAGAGGCAGGCCCTTTGAGGTGGAAGGAGATTCCCTCCCTCTTCCCCATCATAACACAGGTCTGTTGAGCCCTTTCATGACCTACCTAGACTATCAGGAGTCACCCCGCTCACCAGCCATCTGTCGTCCCAAAAACCAGACAGGCAATCCACATTCCAACAGAAGCACACGGGATGACCAAGCAAAATAATAACCACTTTCTAAAAGTGGCCTTTATGAACTCAGAATGAAAAGGTGAAAAGGGCACCCTTGCTAAAGGCTGTGTCTTTAGACGCTGAGTTCAGGCATACCAAACTTCATTCACTTCTACCTTTTTCGGGCTACATATGTGGGTGGCACAATCTCTGCTGCAGGTCCAGGAACAGCGGTGGACTCACAAGCCTCGGCACTCGCAGTGCCCATAACTGAGGGCTGACAAGTGAGTCGCACATCCAATCGTAGCACAATTTACCACAGGAGCACCAGCACATTACCACTGATCAGCAGTGCGAAAAGCGAGCAAAAACGTTACACCAGAAAAAACGGAGTCAAAACCGGGAGGGCAGAAAGCAAAAACTCGGGGGAAACATGCCAAAAGATGCCAAGTCTAACACACGTCCCCTCCAGCTGAAAGTAGGGGGACCTACCCACACTCCTGGGAGTTTTCCTCACTAAGGCGGAAGAACTGGGACAGGCCATCTGCGTTGGCGTGTTCTGTCCCAGGACGGTGTTCCACCGTGAAGTCCATACCCTGTAGGGAGATGGACCACTTCAGCAATTTTGGATTCTCCCCCCTCAAATGCATTAACCGGGAAGTGAGTCCCAAACGGGTAGGGCCTCAGGTTCTTCAGTGCCCAGACCACTCCGAACTCTTCCCTTTCATTGGCACTTCACCTTTGCTCCCTGGGGAGTAGTCTCCTGCTAAGGAAGACTACCGGCTGGTTTAGGCCCTCGTGGTTCATTTGTGAGAGCATCGCTCCCACTCCATGCTCAGATGCGTCGGTCTGCATGACAAATTCCTTGGCGAAGTCGGGGACCTTGAGCACCAGGGCAGTGCACATGGCGGTCTTCAGGGTCTTGAATGCCCTCTGGCCCAGATCACCTTTTTCGGCTGCTTCTTGGAAGTCAGCTCAGTTAAAGGGACCACAATGGTGCCATATCCCTTAACAAACCTCCGGTAGTGTCCCGTGAGCCCTAAGAAGGCCATCATCTCAGTCTCGGTCTTGGCGGCTCCCAAGCCAGAATGGTGTCGATTTTGGGCTGTAGGGGTTACCCCCTGGCCGATCCCTACCTGGTGCCCCAAGTACACCACTGACCCCTGCCCAATTTGGTACTTACTGGCCCTAATTGTGTGGCCTGCCATCTGCAGCACCTTCAACACTTCACCGAGGTGTTGCAGGTGTTGGTCCCAACTGGAACTGAACACCGCAATGTCGTCCAGGTATGCAGCACTGAATTCCTCCATCCCGGCAAACACCTGGTTGACCAACCTCTGAAACATGGCAGGGGCATTCTTCATGCCGAGGGGCATAACCCAGAATTGGTAATGCCCATCCGGGGTCAAGAATGCGGATCTCTCTTTGGCCACCTCGGTTAGGGCGATCTGCCAGTACCTTGACATTAAATCAAACGTACTCAGGAATCTGGCCGCTCCTAACCGGTTAAGGAGCTAATCAGCGCGGGGGATGGTGTGTGCCTCCGTCCATGTGACGGCATTGAGCCCCCGATAGTCCATGCAGAACCGCAGTTCTGGGGCCGCACCGGGCGCCGTGGCCTTCAGGATCAAGACCAAGGAGCTGGCACAGGGGCTGCTGGAGGGCTCGACCACTCCCAACGCCTACATCTTCGAGACCTTTTCTTTCATGATGGCCTTGACCTGGTCAGCCAACTGGTAAATCTTGTGTTTCACCGGGAGGCTGTCACCGGTATCCACGCCGTGGGTACATCAGTGAGTGACACTGTGGGTCAAAGAGAGCAGGGAGGAAAACTGTTCCAACAACTGGCGACACTCGTTCTGTTGCTCCGCAGTCAGTGTCGGGGAGAGGGTCAGAAGGTCCACCAATCCATCCCCCTCTCGGTGGACTGGAGGTCCGGAGGAGGCTCACTCTCTGCTTCTTCCCCGTTGTCTGTCACCAAGAGCATGCTCACTTCGGACCTCTCAAAGTGGGGTTTGAGGCGGTTCACATGGAGGACCCGCAACAGGTTTCGGGAGCCTGCAAATCCACCAGGCAGGGTACCTCACTTTTGCGCTCCACCCCCTCGAAGGGCCCGTCCACCTGTCCTGCAAGGCACAAGGTTCCACAGGGGCCATAACCCAAACTTTCTGGCCAGGTTGAAACTCTACCAGAGTAGCATTCTGGTCATGCCACTTTCTCATTTCTTCCTGGCTGACCTCTAGGTTTGCCTGAGTGAGTTTCCTGAAGTGGGTCTTTTGGTGGTGAAAGGCCAACACGTAGCTGAACACATCCTGGGGTGTCTTCTTGGGATTGGTCTCCCAACCTTCCTTCACCTAGCTGAGCGGTCCTCCCACGGCGTGACCGAACTAAAACTTGAAGGGGCTGAACCAGAGAGACTTTTGGGGTACCTCACGGTATGCAAAGAGCAGGCATGGTAAGAGGACTTCCCACCTATGCCTCATGGGTTCAGTGAGACCCTTTATCATGCCCTTTAAGTTCTGGTTGAACCTTTCTACCAGACTGTTACCTTGGGGGTGGTAAGGAGTGGTGAACTTGTACATAACATAATGTTAGGGGGAACCTGGGCTCCTGGAACCATCTCACTATCCTCTAGTGAGACGAGGGCCATTTCTGCGGGGTTCCCACCCTCCTGTGGGTACTCCTACTCCTTCCCCAGTGCTACAATAGCCAACACTTTGGACTGCCCACCAGTGGGTGGCTGCACCCCTTTGAGCACCTCAGGTCTCCCTTCATGTGCCCCACCTGTTCACATGCGAAACATCTGCAGGCCGCTCTCAGCCGGCATTCCGGTTGAGACCACTGGCTTTTTATCTACTGGAGGATGGGGACCTTTACCCTGGGTATTTTTTTGGGGCCCTTTAGAGAACTCCTGTGTTTTACCCTTGTCCCCCCACTTTTCTGCTGGGGACCCTGTCCCCCTTTGGCTGAGTCTCCCCCAAACACTGGACCCTGGTACTCCCCCAGCGGTCCGTCTCCATAACCAGAATCCAGGAGTTAGTCAGCTTACTATCCACTAGGTGCTGGTGCAGATCTGAAAAACATAGAATGGAAAAGTGATTCCATGCAATCAAGTCGTAGAGCCCCTGATAATCTGTCACATTACTGCTCTTTACCTAGACATCCAAGGATCAGCAGAATACATCCACACACTCCAACCATGTGTTGGCATTGGACGTCTTACTGGACCTAAACTGGTCCCAGTACTTTTAAAGGAGTAAGACCATACTTAGGGGCAGATTAGGATAGCGGGCGGATTGCCCCCGCCAGGCAGGTGGTAGCCAGCGCCGGCCTGGCGGGGGCAATCCGCCCGCCCGCCATCCTCTCCTAAATGCCCCCACCATATTAGTATGGCGGGGGAACACGGCAGACGGAAAGACCGTCCGCCGCTTTTCCGCCCCGGGTCGCCTTGCGTCCAGGGCGGAAAAGGTTTACTATGGTGGCGGTGTCTATTAGACACCACCAGCCATATTAGTATGTGCCAAAACAGATGCCTTTCCGTGGCGGCGATGCCGCAACGGAAAGGCATGCGGTCTTCACCCTGGGGGCCCCCTGCAGGCACCCAGAGTGAAGGAGAGGTGGGGGGTGCACAGGGGGGTCCCTGTGGCATCCCCTGCATTTGCATAAACAAAGCAGCAGGCACCGCGCGGTGCCTGACGCTTTGTTTATGCAAATGCATTGATACATTTTTAGCATTGTGGTGGGCGGTGCTCAGAGCACTGCCCGCCACAATGCAAAAAAATGCAGGATGTGCCCGCCACTGTAGCGGGCACATCCTAATACCCCTGCTCTTATGGCGGGTGGTCCCAATCCCCGGTAGGATGACGGGCGGACAAAGTCCGCCCGCTATCCTAATAGGCCCGTTAGTGAGGAGGGCGTCCTTCATGTCTGGATAAGGGAGGTGATACCCCTTACTCAAAGCTATTAAAGTGTCCCTCGCTTCTTCAGGGAAGAGAGGCACAATCCTGCTCCCCAATTCTCTTCAGGGACCCCATTCTTGTGGATCGCTGCTTTGTACCCCTGAAAGCACCTTTGTATGTCATCGCTTTATTGAATTCCTAGCGCACATTCTTAGGGATGTGCATGATTCTATCTGCCTGTCTCAACGAGTTGCTGTCACCATCTTAGCTGGTTCTATTTTCTCGATCCAGCTCCTTCATCCTAGCTTCATGTTCTAATACCATTCTTTTCTCCTCCATGGCAAATCTAATCTTTTCTAGCTCCATGGCGTCTCTCCTTGCTTTCCGCCTGTCCTCGAGCTCCTCTGGGGACAGGCCACTGCTGCCTGATCGGAAGGATTTCCCCCTCCTAAAAGCACCTCCTTTCTAGGACTAGATTCCCCCACCTCTGCACTTAGGTCCCCAGATTGCCCGCTCGCAACTCTGGCTGCTTTTTTCCTGGCGTTAACAGCAGCACCAGACTCAATTGCGGGACCGGAGTTCACTGTGGTGGAGTATCACAACGAGGGTGGTAAGAGTGGGACTGCATCTGCGCAGGGGTGGCCTCAATTAGCAGTGTATCAGTCAGCAGCCACTAGAATAGTCACCCCGATCCCAGCAACTGCCTCGAGTAAGAGAGAGGGCAGGAAGGGAGGGAAAGGAGCTGGGGGCTTATCGCAGCATAACAGAGTTAAATGTGCACAGGGTTGGGGAGAAAGCACAGCAGAGTTTACTGAAGTCATAAGAGGGGATTGCTCTGATGCTTTAAATCAAGAGGACTCTGTTTTTGGATCTGATTCTGGAAAGGGCAAGGCTTTACAGAAACAGCAAGGGCAACCAAGGTCTGCCAGAGAAGTTAAGAACAAAACTACAATGAAAAACAGCCCTGCTCGTATCACCCCCTCCTTGCGATCTTTTCTCAGGGTCCAGCCCCAGGTGTTGAACATTAAGGTTCAAGGGCTTCCCACTGATCAACAGCACTCCTCCCCTAGTGGCAATAATATCACTCTTGAGATCTTCGACAGCATGTCTAAAGATACTCCCATATCTATATCTGTAGAGTCCAATACAATCCTCTCTACCATGACCGAACAGCTGGACATTGTTGCCCCCCCCCTTGTGCCCAAACTCTGGTATGTCACACACTGTCTACTTTAATCCACCTGGGCTTTCGCAGTCCCAGTCAGTCGCCCCCAATGACAGGGGGACAGAAATGTCAGGTGTGTCAACTTTGTCAATTGAGTCTCTCCTTGCTTCTTTGAAAATGGATATAAAACAGATCTTCATGGTCTCAGCAGAAAACCAGTCCGAGATTAGAGCAGCTTGTAAGATGCTGGAGAAGAAAGTGGATTTATTAAACAAAATAACAGAGTCATTGGAGGGCTCTGTAGAGGAGCTCAAGGCCAACTTAGGCTCAGCTGAAGTAAAAATCCAAAACTTACGAAGGGAGGGGGATGCAATCCGTGAGAGAATGGAGTCTCTCAAGAATTATTCTCGGAGAAACAACCTCCGACTTTTGAAGGTTCTGGAGGGCAAAGAAGGGGGCGACATTAAAACCTTTGATGCTACATTATTAAAGGACTCACTGAATTTGGAGGACCCACTTGGCCTCATGGTGCAGGACATTCAAAGTGTCCAGAGAGACCCTTTTCGACTGAATCCGGCTAGGACCAAGCCAAGAAAGATCTTAATCAATTTCCTCACATATACACTAAAGGAAAAGATTCTTAATTTAGCACTGAAAGAAAAATCATTAAAGCGTCTGGATTTTCCATTTGAAGTACGCTCTGACTTATCCAAAGTTACTCAGAATCGCCAGTGGGAGCTGAGCTAAAGAATGGAGAAATTGAGGTCACTGGGGTCCACAGTTCAAATGAGATTCCCAGCCTTTTTGAAAATCATGTTTAATAATAAAATGTATAACATCAGAGCCCCAAACGAAGCCGACGATTTATTGACATCCTTAAGGGACGCTTCTCGGGAGAAGGAATGATGGAATTAACTCACTTTGAGCAGAGCTGATAAATTTTCCGCTAACTAGCTTGAGTGGATAAAGGCTAAGGGAAGAGAAAGGGGGTTGGTAGCAGAATTAAAAAAAAAAGGAGAAGGGGATAAAAGAAAAGAAATATGGGAAAGAAAAAGGGGAAAAACATATAAACAATAAATAAATAAAAAAAGGGGAATGGAAAATAATAAAAAGAAAGGAAACAAATAATAAAAGCAGGATGAATATGTAGCTATATAAGTTTTTTTTTTTAATACTGCATAGCAGAACATATTCTTTAAATATCTTTTCGGGGATTAAACCCAGTATAGCTACATACTCATGTTTTTTAACTTCACTGATAATAATTTCCATGGGATTAAATGCACATTTATATTCTTCTATCCTTGATTAAGCTTCGATGCAAGCTGCGCTTCATTTTATTTTGGCTCTCCTACAGCATTCGTTTCTCTCTCAGCGCCAGTGTGACAGTTTAGGGCAGAGGGTAGAGTGAGGTAGCAGGAGGACGCTAAATCCTTGCTTTTCATCTGGCCAGAGTAATCAGGGATGGGTTTCCCAAGGGTGGGGGGGGTCATGGGGAGTGAAAGGGTTAAAAGTGTCTGCCGGTGCTCTATGTGATTAAACTATTTCTCAGCCCTATACAAGATCTGTACCAGGGAGCCCAATGGTTTTTTTTGGGTCAAGACTGGATTAATATTAGAAGGTGATAGGGAGGTGTTGCTAGGTGATATGGGAGGGAAACTCATGATGCAATGACAACGATCCACTATTTGTCCTGGAATGTCAATGGCCTGCGCATGAAGGGTAGAAGTGCCAGAATACTCTCATATCTAAGAGACTCCCCGGCGCAGGTCATTGCCATCCAGGAAACGCATCTCCTTAAGTCTGAGACCGCAGACTTATTAAAAAAATCAGAGATGAGTATACACCTTTATTTGTATGGACCAAACCGCAAATATCAGAGGAATACTATTTATATTTAAAAAACAAGCTACGGCACAAATATTGGAGTGTAGGGAAGATCACAGCGGTAGGTGGATCATACCAAGAGTCTCCCTAGGGGGCATGCTTATCACCCTAGTGGGGTATTATGGCCCAAATCATGATGATTCGTCATATCTTGATATTATACGTTTTCATCTTTTAGATCTTTCAGATCCTGTAATTTGGGTCGGAGATTTTAATATCATGTTAAACACTTTGTTAGACAAATCTCCAAATTCAAGAGCCGCTGTTATTTCTAAGTCACAACAGGTACTCTTAATAACAATGACGCAGTTAGGACTTTGTGATATTTGGAGGGAAAGGGCGGGGTATCAACTGGGGGTTTCATTTAAAAATCTAAAGTATAAACATACATCTAGGATAGATTATGCGTTGTTTAGTATTAGCCTTAAAGACCTTGTTGAACATATTACCTATTTGCTATCTCACCTCTCCGATCACTCAGCAATCATGTTTAAGTTGACACCTATTCAAAAACATCTCCACAGGTCTTGGTCTTTTGATCGTACCATCCTGTTAGAATATGACAAGATCAATTTCCTTCGCACTGAGAGTATTTCCTCAAGATAAATCTATATTCAACTAAGGCTTCCACTGTCTGGGATAGTCTTAAAGCCTTCTGGCGAGGATGCATTACGAACAGAGCCTCCTTCCGAAGGAAGAAATTCAGGGACGCCATCAAAGGCTTAGAGGTAGAAATGAGTATTATTGAGCAAAATCTTGGTTTTCACATTGGATCTAGTGATGATTGCAAAAAATTAGATTATTTGAAAAAACAACTCGAATCTATTTTGCAAGATAGAATTACCCGTAGATGGGAAGTGAGCAAAATCTCCCATTTAGAATTTGGGGAGGCAGCTGGCAAGTAACTTGCCTGGAAATCTAAATCGGATCAGGCTCGAAATTATATTAGTAAGATCATGGTAGAGGATGAGATCTCCCCCCGCCTATCCAATTTAAATATCGGCAATGCATTCCGGGATTTCTTCCAAATGATATATAAGGAAGACACTATAGTGGATAATGAAATGAGGAAAAACTGGCTAGATAGGGTATCTTTACCTGAAATTACAAACGAGCAAAGGATAGGCTTGGAGCTTGAGATCACTGACGAAGAAGTTAGCAGGGCTATCTCTCAATCTAAACGAGGGAAGGCGTCCGGCACAGACGGTCTACCAGGGGAGCTGTATCATTCACTTAAGGAAGATATTATTCCTATCTTGGTGGAAGTCTTTAATAATATACGTATTAAGGGTGAAGACCCTCCCAGCTCTTGAAGCGATGCCACAGTTGTGTTGATCCTTAAACAGGACAAAGATCCGACTGAATGTGGGTCGTACCGACCCATTTCACTTCTCAACTGTGACTATAAAGTCTTCTTAACTATCTTGTCGAACAGGTTGGGGGGGGTCGCTGGTACTATCATCCATCCAGATCAGAAGGGTTTCATCAAAGGGCGTCAATTAGCAAATCTCATATACAACCTGGTTGAATCTATTGACATGGCATCTACTTTCTCACTCCCATTGGCCATTTTGACCCTCGATGCAACTAAAGCTTTTGACAGGGTCAATTGGGCATATGTGTCTGAGGTTATGTTGAAATTTAACCCGGGTGAGAGATTCTGTCAAGCAATAGAACTCCTGTGTAAGGCTCCGACTGCCAGACTATTAGTAAATAGCTCCCTGACTGAGAAATTTGAGATCACAAGGGGTACAAGGCAAGGCTGCCCGCTTTCCCCTCTCCTTTTTAACCATTACATCGAACCATTTGCACAAGTTCTGAGGGAAGACCCTAACATTGTTTCCTTTAACTTTGGAGGGTGGGAAAAGCGGGTTGCCCTATATGCAGATGACATCCTTATCTTTACAGCCGACCCTGATTTAGCCTTTCCAACTGTTATTAATCGGGCGGAGGAGTTTGGCAAGATCTCTGGTTATGAAATCAATGCTAATAAATCTGAAATTATGTCCTGGAATGCCCCCAATTCACATCTTATTATGGGTACCTCTTTGCGTTATTTGGGAATTAGAATAACGCAAGAAGTTGAGAATATCCCTGAACACAATTTAGATCGGGTGTTCAGGGAATGTCAAAAACAGCTGAAATCTTGGGCCCTCCTTCCCTTAACCATTCTGGGAAAGATTAACATAGTAAAGATGTCCATCTTGCCCATACTTACATTCCTCTTCAACTCTATCCCTATGGCCTTTGACACCAAGCAAATAGAGAAGTGCCAATGGGAAGTAAACTCTTTCATTTAAAAGTTTAAATCAACCATTTTGGCTTGGAAAAAGCTTAGGAGGAGGAGGGAAAAAGGAAGTTTGGCACTGCCAGGACCTACAATATTATGCATGGGCTTTCATGCTTTCGCATTCGAGAATGCTCCTGAAGGTACCCACCAACACTTCTGGTGGAGAAATGTATCGGGCCATGTTAAAGGGAGAAGGCCTGCCGGAGGTTGGGTTCATGTTTAAATTTGGGAACCAAACGTTTTAAAAAAAATTAAATTAAAAGTCCTCTCTTCACTAGCTAGAAGTTGGGCAAGTATAAGAAGGAAAGTGGGTCTAAGTTATTTCTCAAATCATTCACCAATATAGGATTTCCCTGGTACACCTTCATGTTTTTACGATAACCTGATCACCACGGTGACGGATTCGGTCATCTTAAAGTGGGGAGTTATGTTGGTAGGGCATTCTATTTTGCCCTGGGAAGATCTACGGAGGATTGTGGGCCCCGGGCTATCTAGGTTCAAATATATCCAGATGAAGAGTTGGGCTCAGGCACAGTCCAGGCGGGATTCCCTTTTGGGCAAGGATAGCAATCTTAAAGAACTCTTAGTGGCGAGGCCTGGAGGTGGGAAGGAGGTGGCACTGTGGTATTGGGCAATTGAGGAAGAGGCGGATGGTGATTTCAAGTTGCCTGATGAGCTGTGGGGAGAGCAGCTAAATTTACAGTGTAGGCAGGTATGGATGGACTCATTTACTTTACTGCCCAAAATAATAAAACCCGCCTGGCTGAAGCAAAATTATCACTTTACGGCCCATAGGGCATATTTTTCCCGGTTAAAACTGTCAACATTTTTGCCAGGGAGAGTATGTAATAAATGTGACCTTCCAGAAGCATCGGACGTTCATATGTTCCAGGATTGCCCTCCAATCCGCCTCTTTTGGGACAAGGTAAAAAAAACACTGGAATCCATCTTAAAGGTCTCACTTAACATCACTCTCCCCTTAATAATTTTTGGCTTGAAGATAATATCGTGGGCCAGGCCGGATCCTTTCTTTTTTACGCAATCCTAATGGCAAGAAAAGAAATTTGTAGATTCTGGGTAGACTTCGCTGCTCCATCTCACGCTGGTTGGCTGTCTCTTCTCTATGAAATATCTAGGGTCAACTTGGCTAGATCCGCTAGTAGGAAAAAAGCTTGCATTCTGAAACTTGTTGGTTTTATGGTAGTAGGATGGCCGGTTTTTTTTTTCCCCAGGTCCTATGATTATGCCTTTTTCTAACTCCATGGACCAGGGCCATAGGTCTCTTCGGTAATCAGTATGGTCCGGCAGGTTGAATCATAACTAGTTGGAGTAATCTCTCCTATACTCAAATTTTGGATGTTCCTTCCGACAATTATTTAATTGTGTCTTGTCAGGTCAAAATCAGTATAATGACCCCTGAGCAACTTCAGAAATGACACGCAAGGTGGTCGGTGCTATTTCTAAGAGGGCTAAGGCAAATGAGGACACAAAAAAAAAATGTCACATTACTGCCCTTTACCCAGACATCCAACGATCAGCAGAACACATCCACACACTCCAACCATGTGTTGGCATCGGACCTCTTACTGGACCTAATCTGGTCCCTGTACTTTTAAAGGAGTAAGACCATACTTAGGGGCACATTAGGATGGCGGGCGGATTGTCCCCGCCAGGCTGGCGGTAGCCACCGCTTGCCTGGTGGGGGAAATCCTCCCGCCATTCCTCCCCCTAAATGCCCCCTCGACTTATTAGTATGGCGGGGGACCACGGCGGACGGAAAGGCCGTCTGCCGCTTTTCTGCCCCGGTCGCCTTGCGTCCGGGGCGGAAAAGGTTTAATATGGTGGCGGTGTCTATTAGAAACTGCCAGCCATGTTAGTATGTGCCAAAACAGAGGCCTTTCCCTGTCTGCGATGCCGCCACGGAAAGGCATACGCATAAGGCATTTGGCATAAGCATTTGCATAAACAAAGCGGCAGGCACCGCGCGGTGCCTGCCGCTTTGTTTATGCAAATGCATTGATGCATGTTTAGCATTGTGGCGGGCGGTGCTGAGAGCACCGCCTGCCACAATGCTTAAAATGCAGGATGCGCCCGCCACTGTAGCGGGCACATCCTATACCCCCCCCAGGACCCCTGCCCTTATGGTGGGCAGTCCCAATCCCCTTAAGGATGACGGGCGGACTTTAGTCCTCTTAGTGAGGAGGGCGTCCTTCATGTCTGGATAGGTGAGGTGATGCCCCTTACCCAAAGCTATTAAAGTGCCCCTCAGTTCTTCAGGGAAGAGAGGCACAATCCTGCTCCTCAATTCTCTTCAGGGACCCATTCTTGTGGATTGCTGCTTTGTACCCCTGAAAGCACCTTTGTATGTCATCCCCTTATTGAATTCCTTGCACACATTCTTAGGGTGGGCATGATTCTATCTGCCTGTCTCAACGAGTTGTTGTCACTATCTGAGCTGGTTCTTTTTTCTCGATCCAGCTCCTTCATCCTAGCTTCATGTTCCAATACCATTCTTTTCTCCTCCTTGTCTAATCTAATCTTTTCTAGCTCCATGGCGTCTCTCTTTGCTTTCCGCCTGTCCTCGAGCTCCTCTGGGGACAGGATGCTGCTGCCTGATTGGAAGGGTTCCCCCACTCCCAAAACCACCCCATTTCTAGGACTAGATTCCTCCACCTCTGCACTAAGGTCACCAGATGCCCGCTTGCAACTCTGGCTGCAACCCAGGCCTTCAGTGCCTTTTGAGCTCGTCCTTCCTAGTGAGGCCTCTGACTTGGACTGTGAGGTTTTTGCACACAGACTTCAATCATCTCACTGTGTAGAGCTCCAACCTATCCTCCTCAAAGGCAATGTCCATGGATGCAACGTATGATGCTACTGATTCTGGCATGATGAAGCCGATAGTTCATTTGGCAAGATCACCAAAATCGGCCAAAAAGAACACGGGTTAGTATGTGGCATATATAGGTCTGAGATAAGGCCGTAGTACACACCAATCACTGTAAGTCAAATGCAAATGCAATGCTGATCCTCACCGCTGACAACCAATGTTAGAAATTGGATTTTTTGGCTTTCTGCGACTTGCGCTAAAGCGAGGTAGAAACCACCACTCTAGTCAGGAGAAGGGAATTACACTTCTAAAATAACCCCTGCTCAACCCCTTGGCACGAGCAGTCAGGCTTATCTTAGAGGCAGTGTGTAAAGCATTTGCATATACCAACAATAATACAGTGTACGCACTATAAAAGGACACCCCACCAGTTTAGAAAAATATCTAACTTTTATATAATTAAGACAAGACTGTTAGACTTGGCATCTTTTGGCATGTTTCCCTTGACTTTTTGCTTTCTGACCTCCTGGTTTTTACTCTGTTTTTGCTGGTGTAATGATTGTGCGTACTTTCCTCACTGCTGTCTAGTGGAAAAGTACAAGTGATCCTGTATAAAATGTGTTATGGATTAGTGTTTCCATGATTGAATATTTGATTTATGTGTCAGTCCCTAGTAAAGTGCACTGCGAATGCGAGGGCCTATAAATCAAATGATGTTAGTGGGCTGCTGCACTTGATTGTGCCACCCACGCAAACAGCCCGTAAAGTGAAACTCTGGCCTGCCATTGCAATGCCTGTGCGCAGCTAGGGGCTGCCATGTCGAATTGGCAAGTGCACACATGTGCAAGACCCTAAACCTAGGACATGCTGTGGTGTGTGTGGCATATTCTGATAGTGAGTTACAGCCTACTTAATTTTTCACTATTGCAAGGCTACCTGTTCCCCGTGGGCCAGAATGGGCAGTTTGATTATTACATTCTATGATCCTAATTTACTCAGGGAACATGATAGAAATTTGAGTTTATTATGCCTGAACTCAGAATGATGAAATACATCTTTTACTGAAGTTGATTTTAACATTCTGTGTTTGAAAATACCACTTTTAGAAAGTAGGTATTTTCTGACCTAACCATTCAGCCTGCCTCTGCTAGCTTGTGTATTAGCTGTCTGGTTTGTGAGTGACATGGGCTGGGGGAGACTCCAGGAGACAGGGTGAGTCAGCCGGGCTGAATAGGCACATCTACACATAGATGGGTTGGAGGAGTAGCACCTGGGTCTAAATAGGGCTGGGCTTGCCTTAAAAAATGCTGGCTCTACCTCCTGTGGTGCGTCTGAGTATCCTGGCCCACACTGACAAAGAAAGAAGGTGCACCCTGGCAGAATGCACCCCAAACTGGTTTGAACTAGGTCTAGGCCCCTCTGCCTTCAGAGGACAAAGGAATTGCTTGTATAAATATTGGGGCCCAGACCCCAAGACTTTAGAACTTGCTTACATCAAGAGAAACCTGCCAAGAAGGAGAGCTGGAAGAGCTGCCAGGAGGAGTACTGCCCGTTTGCTGTGTTGTTGCTTTGTTGGGTTGGCCTGCAGCTGCTGCTTCTGCCTTGGGCAGTGAAAGGACTGGAGTTAACTTTCTTTACGTGTGCTGAGTATCTCCAAGGGCTTGAGGTAGAGCTTGCTGCTGTTCAAGAAGTCTCAGGAACAGCAAAGACTTCAAGCCCGACGCCGTCTACGATGCCGCTGCTGACCCTGTGTCATGAAGGCACCGCAGAGAGCACCGCCGCAACGCCGACCCTGGTCTCACCGACGACACCTGCTGATGCCGCCACCGATCCGCTGCTCACACCGCGACCTGTGGGCACTACACTCCGCACCACCTCACTTCACAACGAAGCCCTGATATCCCTGACGACACTGCTCTACAACGGACTTGACGCCGCTGCTTGCACCGTTGTTCGTGGGCACCGCTCGTAAAGTTACTCGATGCACTGACCTCATCCCTCACCGCAGCCTTGGCCTACTGATACCGGTTCCATCAACTCCAGTTGTCAGCCGATGACAGCGCTTCAGCAACAGCGATGCCGCTGCTGCACCGTGACCTGCCACCACTGTGACGAGCACGGCCTTCATCCCACACCACAACCCTGGTCTCACCGACTACGCCATCTGACGCCGCCACCGAGCTGCTGCTCGCTCTGCGGCCTGAGGGCACTGCACGCCGCAATGCTGTACTTTGCACTTTGCACCCGACGCCTGCCAACGCCAGCGCTCCTGATTCCATCAGAGAGGAGATCAACCTGAAATGGGTTTGACAATGAGAGGTCATCGACCACCTGCATCTCTTTAAGGTACTGTTGGCGGATCTTCGCGACATCGCAGTTGACCCGTGATGTCGCGGTCAGCCAAAACTGTTTGGATTTGTTTGTTCACAACGCCGTGATAGCCTGGACAGAGCGAACACCATCAAGGAACTGTGTTTTCAACGTATCTTGGCAAGTTAAAGACATTTTGCAACGCATCTATTTTTAAAGTACTGTACTGTGGATTTTTATCGTATTTGGTCTTGTTTAAGTATATAAAAATATTGGATATTTTTCTAAACTGGTGTGGTGTCCGTTTGTAGTGCTTACACTGTATTACTGTTGGGTATGTGCAAATGCTTTACACACTGCCTCTAAGATAAGGCTGACTGCTCGTGCTAAGCTACCAAGGGGGTGAACAGGGGTTATTTTAGGTGTGTAACTCTCTTATCCTGACTAGAGTGGTGGTTTCTGCCTGGCTTTGGTGCAAACCTTAGCCAACCAGAAATCCCATTTCTAACAAAGACCAAATATGATAAAAAGTCCACAATACTATACTTCAAAATATTCACTTATCACAATACGCTTTTCAAAATGGTTCCTTAAGGTCGATACCTCCGTCCGGGGCTATCGCTGTGTCGTGAACAATGAATCCAAAAACAGTTCTGGCTTACCGCGGGGTCGCAGGCAAACTATGGTGTCGGGATGGCCCGCAAACAGTACCTTTCAGAGATGCCGGGCGATGGGGCCCTTGAAGTCAGTCACATTGCAGGTCAAGCTCTTTTCTGATGGGATTCTAGGCGCTGGCGCCAACACGCGTTGGTTGCTGCAGTGTGAAGCATAGCAGTGCGGCGTGCGGTGCCCCCAGTTTGTGGTGGAAGCAGTGGCTTGGTAGCGACGTCACATGGCATCTTCAGAGAGACCAGGGTTGGGGTGTGAAATGGAGGCGGTGCTCGTCACAGTGCTAGCAGGTCACAGTGCAAGCAGCTGTGGCATCAGGAAGGCCACAGCATCATCTTGTAGTGAGGCGGTGCAGAGTGTGGTGCCCAGAGGTCACGGTGCAAGCTGCAGCTCAGTGGTAGTGTCAACAGGTGCCTTCTGTGGTGCCAAAACATTGACGTGAAGCAAGGCGGTGCGGAGTGCGGTGACCACAGGTTGCAGTGCGAGAAGCGGCTTAGTGATGGCGTCAGCAGGCGTTGTCAGTGAGACCAGGGTCACGGCGTTGCGGAGGTGACCTCTGCAGTGCCTTCCGGACACGGGTTCGGCAGGGTCATTGTAGATGTTGTCGAGGGGCATTCTTCGGGTTACAGCACAAAACACACATTTCCCAGTGCTGCGGGTTGAAGAACCTGAAGTCTTTGCTGTTCCTGAGACTTCGTGAACAGGGGTCAAGCTCTACCCCAAGCCCTTGAAGAGTCTAACCACTTTGGTTGCAGAAAGTCCAGTCCAGGCCTTTCACTGTCCAAGACAGAAGCAGCCACTTCAGGTCAGCCCAGCAAAGCACCCAGGAAAGCAGTTGTTCCTTTTGCAGCTTTCCTGCACTTCTTCTTGTCACTCTTCTTGATCCAGATGATTTCTAAAGTTCAGGGGTCTGAGACCCAGCATTTGTATCCAAAAATCCTTTGATTTTTCAGGTAAAGGGTGTCTGTGTCCGGCCAGAACCAGTTGGACTGTCTCTGGCGTGAATTCCTGGGAGGAAGTGAAGACGGCTTTGTCAGAGGCAGACCAGGCCCTTTGTGGTGCAAGGAGATTCCCTCCCCCTTCCCCCATCGTAACCCAGGTCTGTTGAGCCTTTTCCTGACCAACCTAGACTATCAGGAGCAACCCCTCTCCCCAGCCATCTGTCGCCACAAAAACCAGACAGACAACCCACATTCCAGCAGAGGCACACAGGATGACCAAGCAAAATAATACCCACTTTCTAAATGGGGCCTTTATGAACTCAGAATGAAAAGGTGAAAAGCGCACCCTTGCTAAAGGCTGCGTCTTTAGACGCTGAGTTCAGGCATAACAAACCTCATTTAATTATACCTTTTTCGGGCTACATACGTGGGTGGCACAATCCGTGCTGCAGGCCCATGAGCAGCTGTGGAGTCACAAGCCCCGGCACTCGCAGTGCCCGTTACTGGGGACTGACAAGTGAGTCACACACTCAATCGTAGCACAATTTACCACGGGAGCACCAGCGCTTTACCACTGATAAGCAGTGCGAAAAGCGAGCAGAAACTTTACACCAGCAAAAACAGAGTCACAACCGGGAGGACAGAAAGCAAAAACTTGGGAGAAACACGCCAAAACAGCAGCAGACCATGAGAATGTTGCAACCTCCCTCACTGCAGCATTCAGACTCAATTTTAAGTACACCAAATACAAGTCTGGGGGTATCCCATGAGGGCCTAGAGCCTAGAGCCTTATTACAAGATAACGTCTGAATACCCAGGAAAAACAACATTCACACTACACCTCAATTGTTCAACTTTGCCTCAGCTAATTTCAAAATTGTAAATCTCTTCAATAGTGATCATTCCATTGTTGCTCTGAGATATGGTGGCATATGGCTGGTACAGTTAGATTAGCAAAACAAGGCCTATTTATCACCCTCCAAGAAAGAGAAATATCTCCGGTCCCACCAGCCGCAGCCCATGCAGGTAAGAGTGGTGGGGCGAGGGGGCGGGGTTGGAGACTATTTCGACAGAAGATGACAAAGGAAAATAAAAAAAAAATGATTTCCCTCTGTGTCACTACCGTCACACCCCTCTACCTCTCTCACTTGCACGGGCCGCAGTGGGTCTCACAAGCCTGGGCTAGCTCCTTCCACACTTTTGTGCATAGGATGAGTTTACAAATACCTAAAGCCTTTTTGTGTCCCCCCCCCCCAATTGGAGACATGATCCCTATCTCTTAGAGCCGCCTTTAAGGTAGCGAAGGCTCTTAGAGCAGTAACAATCAAACCATTCAATGCCCTGCAAATTAATATTTGCCACAGAGACCCTTAGTAGTGCTAACACTTTCTGGGCAATACTCCCAATGCTGACAAAATGGCTCTATCTGAATAGCTTGGATACAGAAATGTAGATATATCCTGTCAGCAGTCTGTAAAAAGGGACACTTTAAATTGCATAGGGTCCACCTGAGACCATTTGATTCTCCTACCTTGGGCAGAGAGAGAGAGAGAGACCAGTTTGCACCTCAGCCAGGGGGCTAAAATCAGTTACTCCTACGATGACTAGAAACAGAGGGTTGTGATCACTAAAGGGGCTGTGACCTATAATGATATTTAAATTGTTCTTAATTTTTTAACTTTTTATTAAAATCTATAACTTAACAATACCGATCTGCATTTGTTACTGTACAATCTCAATGTAATTTCTTTACAGTCTCTTTGTTAAACAATCCTACTTCGATACAGCTATATTCTCACAACATTACATGTCTCCATCCGAGTCGCTATCGTCTTCTGGGGTGGAACAAATGTTTTCTCTGTGCGTGTTCTACTTTCCCCACACCCTATCCCATTTGCGAAGGCATTTTCAATTCACGAAAGTGGCCTTCTCCGCCACCATGGCCATATCCATGTCTCTATACCACTGTATTATTGTTGACACTGTTTCTGTTCCCCACATATGCACTATGTTCCTTTTAGATATCGCCATGCCAGTTGTGGCCCATTGGCGTTCTGCATGGCTGTATCTGTATTTTAATTGTGCTTTTATATCAGCTTGCAGAAATAAAGATTTGTATCAGCAATATTAAAATTAGAAATAAGCATGCACTAAGGAGTTGATACAAAGATCAAAGCTAAATTGGAGGCAAAGCCCCTCTAAACATTGGGAGAATGTGTTGCTTAAAAGAGTTTACTAGCTTCTCCATAGCAAAAATTAGGTTGTTGGTGCATAAGATCGTATTGAGCTATGAGCCCTCCTTTGTGTGCTGTATTGTTGTTTTTGACTATATAGAGCACACAGAAGGTACCACAGTGCTCAAGTTTCCAGTGTTTTCATAACTGTGCTGTTATCTTGGTCCCTACATTCGACTGTTGAAGAATTGGAGTATAGGCACACTCATCACATCCACAGACTTCCCGAGCACAGTGAACCACAAAGGCTACCAGAGGAGGAGCTTTCCTACACTTTAAAGGCACAGTGATAAGTTGCATCATCAAAAATCGAAATCTACGATCCTTCTCATGCCATTTGCAGTCTTCCAAAATGTGTTGTAAATCCTTCACTTGAAGCCTCGAAGATCCTTGTTCAATTTTTAAAAATGTCCATGCTTTAAATCGGACCCCACATATGGAAAACACGGTTCGACCATTACAAAGTTATTCTTTTAGCTGTGTGTTGCCATTAGCCAAATAACACCCAGGCAAACAGAAGAAGGTTAAGTACTGTTTATTTATTGTTGCATTAAACAGGACAAAAGTATTTTCCCATTTAATGCAACCCATTACTAGCACCAAATGCCCCACTCCCCCCGCTGTGGAATGCTGCTGAATCTGGTTGAATTAGAATGGAATTCTGCTGAAATACCTGAAGTAACATTCCACCAATTCTGCCCACCCATAGTTAGTATCCTACAGTGTAGCCCAACTTAAATATTTTCGCGAAGAATTTCATGTATTCATGAGAGGCTTCAGCCAGAAGATGGGGCTGCAGAAAGCCCTGAGAGCTTGAGCAGAGGCCAGAATTGAGGGACCGATGTCCCAGTGGAGGAGGAGGAGCAGGAAATTCCAGAGGAGGAGGATGCCCTGAATTTTGAGTTCTAGGTGGTCTGCAACTGCCTGTGGAGGCGGCTAATAACTTACTGGAAGCAGTGGTGATCCCCAGTGCAGGGTGCAATGTCTCCTAAAAAAACTGTCCTCAGTGGAGCTGGCAGACAGGAGAGAGGAAAGAAAACTAAAATCGGAGCTTGTCAAACTAGAGAAGGCACAGAAACATGTTTTGGTTGAAAAGGAACAGGCCCTAACCAGATTGGAGAAGGAGCAAGCTCTAGAGGAAAAGAGACTAGCATTTGAGGAGAGGAGGTTGTCCCATGAGCTGAGTCTCAGAGAGCTGGTCATAGGAGGTCTACAAGTCGGGTTCAGCAACAACAATGGCGTCAGCATACCTGTGTTACAACTGGTGAGCAGATTCAGGACACTCAAGGATTTGGTGCCCAGTTATGGGGTAGTGGGTGACATAGATAAATGGTTTGAAGCCTATTAAGTGGCTCTAGGAGTACACTTGGTCTCAGAGGAGTTCTGGGGTGGTAGATTATGGAGGTATATGGCCACAGTGGGAAGGGACACACTCCTTACACTAGAGGTAGAAGAACAGACATGCTACACTGCTATGAGTGCCACCTTAGTCAGCAAGCTTGTGTGATCCCAGAAAAGGGTAGGACCAGCTACAAACTCTCCACACAGACCTGGGTGGATTTCTTATATTATGCTAGTAGGGTACTGAGGGCTTAGGCGGCAGCACGGTTGATGACTTTTCAAAGCTGTAAAACTTATTTTTAATGGAGCACATGTTCGATACTTGGTTTCTAGAGCTGCTCCAACACCTTGTGGATAGCTAGCTTACTTACCCTAGAAAGCTTGCTGAGGAGGTGGACATCTGGGTCAGCACCAGAGTGTCCAAGAAGGTATCTAGAGGGATTTACAAAAGGGTGATCAGGCTTCCCAAAAGAAGAAGAAGACCCCCAACACAACTCACAGGGGAAATGTTCTGGTTCTAATTCCCAATCTGACCACCAGAATAAAAACGACCCGTGCAAGAATCAGCAACCCAAGCCCATCAAGTGCTATGGGTGTGTGAGTATGAACCCTACAAGTGGGATCCCAAGTGTCCAAAAAGAGCACCACCTCCCACTGGAGGAAAAACCCAAGGAGCCGCTGGTGTAGTTTTAGGGGTGGAGTTTGTCTTAGTTAATGAGGTGTAGTTTAGTGGGGTTACTCTAGTGACCCTTATTAACGGCGTGATGGTTCCTAAAATACATGTGCCCTCAAATATTACAGTGTATGGACAATGGGTCACCACCAATGGGCATGATATTGAGACATGGAGGAATACAGTTGCTGGCATCACTGTGGTAAGGAGTCAGCTGGTGTCCCCAGAGCAGGTGATTCACAATGCATTCCACCTGGGTGTGGTAGCAGACAACAGAGATGGACACTATATAGTGGCCCTTGTTCCATTTGAGTGGGGCTCAGGTCTTCTAAAAGTTGCTGCTTGCTTGGTTATGACCTTGAGCACACTACCTGGAAGGAAGTGGAACTCAAGGCTCATTTGGAGATGTTGGGGTTACCTGGCTAAATATGTACTACGACAAGATCCATTACTGCTCAGGATAGGAGTCATAAAGGGATAGAGCCTAGAATAAGGGCCCTGATAGCTGATAAGAAGGGGAAAGACTAAGGGTGCAAGTCACCAGGCCCTGAATGTTTTCCCAGTAAGGGGGATGGAGCACCTGTAGTGATCACCCTGGAGACCACTGAGGAGGGCATTGCTCCTCTTAGTGACCCTCCTGAGATTGCTGGATGGCATGTGGAAGGAGGGCCTATCAGAAGAAGTTCTGTAGGTCACAGAGGGAGTCCCCAACCTTTTGGGGCTGAGGCAACAGGGCAAAGCCCAAGCAGCAAGTGATGCCTCTGGAAGTCATCACATTTACTTTGATGACAACCTCCTTTACAGTGAGTCTAAGGGTCCAGTGCATGGGACAACAAGGACCCTGGTGCTTCCCCAATGCTACAGCGCCTTACTACTTGGGCTGGCTCATGAAAGTCCTGTGGCAAGGTACCTGGACTAAGACAAGACCTTTCCAAGCATCAAGACATCTTCAGATGCATTCTGTAGGACGTGTGTAATCTGCCAGGCCAGTAAGAAGGCAGGGCAGAGGCTTAAAGTGCCCTTTAATCCCTTGCCTGTTGTTGGCACACCCTTTCAGCAGGTGGCCATTGCCATTGGAGGGCCTATGGATCCCCAGACTGCCTCAAAACCCCATGTTTCTCCTGGTGGATCATGCCACTAGATCCAGAGAGGCAAATCCCCTGGGTACCACAACTGTATGTGCAGTAGCAAAGGCCTTGATGGAATTTCAATCGGAGTGCATTTCCCCAAGTAGGTAGTATCTGACATTGACACCAATTCCATATCTGCTTATATGCAGTCAATGTGGAAGCAGTGCAGGGTAATCTACAGGTTCTCTATTACTTACTATAAACAAACAAATATGCTTGTTGAAAGACTCAATAAAGCCCTGAAGGTCTTGAAGCAGCAGTATGACCCAAATTATACCACTGTGGAATTAACTCCTGGGCAGAAAGTGTGGGTGATGGAACCGGTGGAGCCCAGAGCCCTCCAGGTCCATGAGCCTGGCCCTATGATGTTATTGAGAGGAAGGGTGAGGCCACGTAGCTGGTGTTCCTCAAGACCCCAAGGCAACCCCACAAGGTGCTCCATATCAACCACCTCAAACCCCACTTTGGCAGGTCCGAGGTCACTCTGCTGTGGGTGAGAGATGGAGAAGAAGAGGAGGCGAGTGAACCTCTCCCTGACCTCTTAGATTCCAACGAGAAATTTGGATCTGTGGAGGAAGTAATCCTGTCCCCTTGCCTCACTCCTGACCAGTAGAGGGACTGCCATCAAGTGTTGGGGAAGTACTCCTCTCTATTTTCCCTCATCCCTGGGACAAACCACCTGCGTATTTTTGAAGTGGACACAGGAGACACTCTTACAGGGTGTCTGATAAGTAGAGGCCAACATTCTCCACTTCACAGGGCCTCTACCAGTTTAGGGTGATGCCCTTTAGACTCAAAAATGCCCCTTTTACCTTTCAGAGGTTGAAGTACCAGGGCCTTACTCTTACTAAGGCTTTCTCAGTTGCCTATTTGGATGACACAGCTTTCTTCTGTAGTAGATGGAAGGGCCACCTTTGTCACCTAATGAAGTGCTTTAGACTTTGCAATAGTCAGGCCTGACATTCAAGGCCAGTAAGTGTCATATAGGGCAGTGGTGTATGGTGTACCTGAGATACCTGGTTGGCATAGGTAAGGTGCAGCCCTTCAAGATAGAGACAATCATGGCCTGGGAACCACCCAAAACCCAAACTGAGATCCGAGCATTTTTGGGCCTCACAGGGTTAAATATAGGCTTTACTGTTTTCAGTTTCTATTTTTGGTAAATTCTGGTGGTGTTTTGTTAGTGTTTTCCAGTGATTTCAATATCTGAAAAAAACTGCTTTTCAGTGATTACTAATTTTCGTTCCATAAAAAACAACCGAAACAGTGTTTTTCCAGTGTTTATGGAACTCTTTCCTTTTATTATTGCTGGCTTTCTTCATTGATGCATGGCATATAGACAGTGTACGTACGTGTATATGAAGTCCAAATACATTTTTACAAGTCAAATTTATTGTAGTACGCCATACAATATTTCTTCAGTGATTCTTTATTCATTCGCGCTCTCTCTTTCCTTCCCATGTACACTTTTATTTGTGAAAACGCCCTCTCAACATTGGCACTTGAGACTGGCAACGCCAAAACAGCCAGTACACAATTTGCCAACTCTGGCAACTGACGTAGCTTTCCATGCCAGTACTGGTGCACCTCAAGGTTGACATTCTCTGGGACAGGTTCTGCAACATATGCGTTGAACTGGGTGCACATGCCCTCAGAGGTATTAAAGCGGTCAAAAATGAAGTTGTACTTTGCAAAGTCCGGAGAAAGTTCCCCTTTACGGAATGGATCTAACACTTGTGCAGAGTACCAAAGTGTGGCTTCATTGACGTCGAACACCATGGTTGGGAAAGGGACATTTCTATGAATCATAGCTAGCCATTTCTCATGCATGGTAAAATAAAATTTCCTGAATTGGTCTTCAACACTTCTTTGCTTACCAAGTGGCAAGCATTCTAACAGGGAACATGTTGCCGTGCCAAAGTCACTAAAAGTGTTGTCTAGCCTACTCTCGAGGAGATGTTTGACATTGACACCAATTATACTGAAAACTTGGTAGACAAGGGTGTTTTCTGACTCTAGTTTTTTTATTATGTCCACTACAGCAGTCATGTTTTCCTGTAAAAATCTAAGGATACAGTACAGTGTACTTTTTTTTACATCACTATCAATATGCACCCGAAGATCCTCACATTTCTTGCCTTTTGCATCATCACTAAGCAAAAATTCAGTAAGCGGTCACCAAATAGAAAATATTGTATTCACGGCCTCTAGGACTGAGAACCACTGACTAAATGACACAGTTGGGATGACTCTTACTTTGCTGCCACACAAAATACAAAATGAGAAATATTTGCCTTTGAGTTCCCGCTCATAATGAAACAGTGCACCTGCTTTCAGCATACCATCTAGCACGTGGCAAGGATCTCTCACAGGGAAACACTTCAGCTCAGGTATTGCTTTTGACAGGTCATCACATAACGTTTTCATATACATAGCTGAATCGCTGCAAATACAAACAATATCACTCCAATCTTTGTTAAACTTGGTAAGAACTCTCTCAGCAGCATTCCAAGTGACACTGCGTTGCATGTTTCCAGTACATCTAGATCTGCCATGATGGTACGTCTGTACCATCCATTTTTTGCATCACAAAATGTGATTAGCACTGCCACTGCTGGGTCGCCACGCATCTCTGGGGTTTCATCAATGGTAAAAGAGATCTTTACATCACCTTGGAATAACTCTGAAATATGTTCAATATCAGGAAGGAACACCTCTGGTAGTGTCAGGTCCCAGATTCTTCGCAGAGGCAGAACTGATGCTGGCTCCCAATGCCCTATCCCCAGTGACGCCGCTTCACGAGAAACGGCACCAGAGACAGGGAAAGGGGAAGTGGACAGAAAAGAGAGACACTCCAATGACAACTGGCACCCACTTGTCCTTCTATATTCTATTGGTGGTCAGGACTGCACTTGGGTTCCTAATGCACAGAGGAAAGAGAGAAAGACAATGCAGAAACTCAAACTACGCTTCCAGGACATATAATACTCAAATCCAGTTTATCCTACCAGTTGTCTTTAGAGCCTTGCCCCTCTCTGTATGTGATTGCGGGTGGTTACCATGAAGGAGTGGATAGTACTGAAAAAAGGAGAACACCCCGTTAGTAACTGAATAGAGGAGATGTTCCCTGACGCTAAACCCAGTATTCCCTCGCCTACCTTCTTCAATGATAACGTTGCTTTCAAATGGGAGTCTGTTCACAAGATTGTGGAATTGGTCATGCAGTTCATGGAGACAGTCTTGAACACTTGGAGGAAGCGCGCAAAAAGGAACCGGGAAGGAGAGAGAGGGAGGGAAGAGATAGGGCAGCGCAATGGGGGAGCTCTGGGGAAAACTAGAAGGTCTTCCAGGCGATTAGAAAGTTCTTACTTGGTCCTCCGGTGTATGCCGGCTTACTGTCACCGACGTTCGCAGCCTTGTCCACGCTGAAGAGATGGAACTGCAAAGTTGAGGATAATTCTCCTCAGGAAAAGTCCAGAAAAGTCTTTCTCACAAGAACTCCTCAGACTCTTGCTAGAATAGCTGTCAAAGCGCAACCTGCTCTCGACGGACTTCTCTTCACTGAAACGTCGAAAGGCGAGAACAGTTCACAGTCTTGGTTCTCACAGCTTACAACCAACTTCGACTCTGGACTAAGATATTCAGGAACGGGACTATGAATTATTGTCACAGAAAACACTGAAACTCAAAATTCCTGTGAGCGCCTTGAATTACGGCCACTCACGGTAAAGTCTATTTTGAAGTGCGCAGTTCTCTGCACTCTCGCTATTCAAGATTGCTGGAGACTAGAACATCGCCGCTATGTCACCACGGCAATAGTGGCGACCATCTTGAAATCCCAAACTAATTCACATTTACCCAGAAGCTCACCATCCTAGGTTTCACCACAACCCTGGATGTCTTCTTGAAGCGGAAATGTCCTGCGTTGTATAGAGAACTGACTGAATGATTCCTGACAGGTAGGTATATCTCATGCATTTGTGTTGCTTTTGGTAATGTTTTGCATGCTGGTATACGCTTGTGGAACAGATTCCCATTCGGTCCATCGGCTTGGTGTAAGCTCTTTCCAGATTGCACTAGGGCACGTACCAACTCATGTGCCACATCCTTTTCTTCCTCACGTTTTCTTTTGAAGTGGGTCATTGTCTTGGCAAGAGACATCTGGCATAGGCTGTCGCTAGAAAGTAGCTCTTTCAATTTCAAGTGGGCCTTGGTGACAAGATGTTCAGCAATTCAGCTTGCAGTCTACCCAGTTACTATTGGGACAGTCACTCTGCAAAACCTGCACATTAACATCTTTTGCCCACGCACTTCTTCAACCATGAAATCTTTGTTTTCCAGCACATAATCTTCTGCCGTCTTTATTCTGCAGGGCATGTTGTTCTGCGCACACTAGATCAACAAAAAAAAAACTCTTAGAAACTGGTTGCGTACTGTTGAGAAAATAAAGAGAAAGACAATATTTTCATGGTCAGGTGACTGCTGTGCAAACAGGAAAGAGCAAACTTGTGTTGCAAGGAGTAACAGAAACAACAAGTTATGGTCACGGGAGCTAATAGGCTAAAAGCACCCCAGGGCATTGCCGTGAGGCCTTGATGTCTGTAAGGTTAAGTCAGCGCTTTTGGAAATTTGCCTGAAAAGGGAGGTGCTGTGCAAGGCACACCTCTCGAACTGCGGGGTACAGAGAGACGGTTTTGGAATTGCAGGTTTTGTGACTCTCCAGGTATGAGTCATTTATGAGAGATTTCTAGGGGTGTTGGGCGTTGTAGATAAGGCAGGCACTTTTCATAGTTCATTTAGAATCAATGCTGGGTGACATGTTCATGGTTTTGGGCACTTCTCACAAATCACGTAGTATGTTGGCACGGCTCTGAGTAAGGCTAGGCTGGTTTTCACTGCTGTTTTTTTCTCCTCTGAGATTTATATAGTGAGAACTCGACCTGAAGATTTTGAAGCGCTTCATGTGAGCACCTGTTGCTTTACACATGGGCAAATGCATTTTTGTTTGGGACGGGTAGATTACGTGGGTTGCCCAGATTCACAGGATGTTGAGCATCATTGCCTAGACTCTAACCCTGTTTGCTTCCACCAGGCACACACACACCAGCAGCTGCCAGTGCGCGCTTTCACCAGGCACACACCATCAGCCATCAGTGCACGCTTTCACCAGGCACACACACCACCAGCCATCAGTGCACGCTCCCACCAGGACCACACACCACCAGCCATCAGTGCACACTCCCACCAGGCACACACACCACCAGCCGGCAGTGCACACTTCGACTAGGCACACACACCACCAGCCATCAGTGCATAATTTCTACAGGCACACACACCACCAGCCATCAGTGCACACATCAATTGTTAAAGCATCCACAATTAACTATTGTTGCAATCGCAGTATGGTGTTGCAATATTTAGCAATACCAATAGCTCAAACGTAATTAATGCAAGGCCTATTGCATTGCAAATGCTTGTTTAGAGTGAATTGCGGAGAAAGGCTGACCAATATTAAAATAAAGTTTTTTTGCTAAAGATCTCATGTCTATACTTACAGCGGCAAGCAATTCAGAAAAACAATATAAATCTTTAAATAGAACGTAGTTATCGGTCTAGCATATTTTGGAAAATGTTATTAACAGTGTTATACTAACAGTCACCTTTACTGTAGGACTTATTTGTATACCTGGTTATAGTTTAATAATGTCTTTTATTGTTATTTATCTGCTTTCAAATAAAATGACAAAACAAAAAGATATTGGCAATTGGACATGGAATGTTGTATCTGTACCTAATATTAGTATTCAGCTCATTAAATAAAAAAGATTTAATCAGCCCTTTATATATTTTTAACCTTTATAAAACATCATTTTCAATTGACAAACACACATGCCTACTCCTCTTTGAAATTATTTTGCGCCAAGTTAATTGCAGCAAAGACCTGCCATTAGGCAGACAAATGGCAGACCTCAACAGCTCCTCTCCCCTAAAGCCCTGCTTGAAGCAAATCAAAGTACCCCCCCCAACCAAAGTCATGCATATAAAAAGAGGTCGGATAGCTCCTCTGTTTTGTTTTAGGGAGAGGAGTGGGGCAATGGGATAGAGTTACGAAGTCCGTTCCAGGTGGAGCGGTCTAGGTTGGACAAACACCTAATGGTTTAAAAAGAAAATGTCCCTGCGCCGCACCCCTGCACTTTATGGTTGAGTCACCAGACCACCAGAGAGAATGCCCACCCCCACGTTAGCCAATGCAAGCATTTCAAGCCTCATTATGTAAATGGTCTTTTTAAAGACCTGTGCAGCAATGGGGCGCAGCCGCAGACTAATAAATAACAGATCTCAACAGCTCCTCTCCCCCATCTTTGAAGGTCAAACTTGCCTTTCTCAGCTTTCAGACCATCATTCCTTCACTCGGACCTAAAGGTACACAGTGGTACTAACATTTTTCACTCTTTCTTTATCTCTTTCAAAACCCCTCTCTTTAGCTCTTTATTTTGCAGCTTTACATAGCGCCAACTCGACCCAAAAGTATTGGAGTGCTTTACATGAGCACCAATTACATTACACATGGGCACATTTATTTTTATAGCCACTGGGAGGTTACGTGATCTGCCCGAATCTCCGGATGTTGAGCCCATCTCCAGACTCGAACCCGGTTCCCTAGTTAGCAGCTCTGGTTGTTACTCCACCGTAACTTGCCCTCTCTTAACACTCTCATGTCACTTCTCACCGTTCTCCCTTCTCGTTCTCTCTCCCCAACTCTTTTTAATTCTCCCCCCCCAACACACACACATTCCGGCCCACAAACCGAACCTGTGTGTGGCCCCTTGTACCAGAGAACCAGAGATTATATACTGCAGCGAGCGACGAGCTGAAGGCAGAGACAGTTTCAAACGTGTCTTCGACACACTGAAGTGCACACATATTGACACAGTCGTCCAATGACGTGTCAACATAAATGTCTGCATGAGTTATGACTGTGGGCCGAGTTCAATCCCAGCACAATCAGAAACCGTGTGATTGGGACTGTGTTGATGAACGTGAGAGGATGTGTGTATTTGTGAGTGCGTCTGTGTGTGGAGATGAGTGCGAGGGAGTTATTGTAAGCATGCGGCCTCTTTACCCGGCGCCCACCCCACGTTAGCCAGGCAGGGGGGCCCTTGCTCACGGGCCGATTTAAGCAATGGAATCATAGGAGAGGGCAATGGGATAGGGTTACAAAGTCCGTTCCAAGTGGAGCGGTCTAGGTTGGACAAACACCTAATGGTTTAAAAAGAAAATGTACCCGTGCCGCACCCCTGCACTTTATGGTTGAGCCACCAGACCACCATAGAGAATGCCCACCCCCACGTTAGCCATTGCAAGCATTTCAAGCCTCATTATGTAAATGGTCTTTTTAAAGACCTGTGAAGTAATGGGGCGCAGCCACAGGCTAACAAACGGCAAATCCCAACAGCTCCTCTCCCCCACTGCATTAAACAATATTGGGCCTCTTTCACCGATGCCCACCCCACATTAGCCAGGTAGGGGGCCCTTGCTCACGGGCCAATTTAAACAATAGAATCTTGATTTAAAAAAACAAGCATGCCGTCTCTTTACCCGGCGCACAACAAGAACTAACTAGAATCTCTCCAATATTGTAGAACGCCCCAACAATTTGATGACCTACAATTCACGTAGGTCAGTTCTCCCACAGATGTCAAATGTCTGGGCTATAATTTAAGCCACTGTTATCTCCAAAATTGATTAAGGCTATGATACTACATTCAGCAGCAAGACCGTTATTTAAAAATTTATGACCAGATTACTCCAGTCCTATTGGGGCTTCATTAATTACCTTTGAAGGTCGAACTTGCATTTCTCACCTTTCAGACCATCATTCCTTCACTCTGACCTAAAGATACACAGTGGTTCTAACATGTTTCACTCTCTCGTTATCTCTTTCAAAACCCCTCTCTCTAGCTCTTTATTTTGCAGCTTTACATAACGCCAACTCGAACCAAATGTATTGGAGCGCTTTACATGAGCACCAATTACATTACACAGGGGCACATTCATTTTTATATGCACTGTGAGGTCACGTGATCTGCCCAAATCTCCGGATGTTGAGGCCACCTCCAGACTCGAACCCGGTTCCATAGTTAGCAGCTCTGGTTGTTACTCCACCGTAGCTTGCCCTCTCTTTAACACTCTCACGTCACTTCTCACCATTCTCCCTTCTCGTTCTCTCACCCCAAATCTTTTTAATTATCTCTCCCCCCCAACACACACACATTCCGGCCCACAAACCAAGCCTGTGTGTGGCCCCTTGTACCAGAGAACCAGAGATTATATACTGCAGCGAGCGACGAGCTGACGGCAGAGACAGTTTCAACCATGGCTTCGACACTCTGAAGTGCACAAATATTGACAAATAATGTTCAATGACGTATCAGCAAAACATTTCTGCACGAGTTATGACTGTGGGCAGAGTCCAAGCACAATCAGAATCCGTGTGATTGGGTGTGTGTTGATGAACGTGAGAGGGTGTGTGTATTTGTGAATGCGTCTGTGTGTGGTGATGAGTGCGAGGGAGTTATTGTAAGCATGCGGCCTCTTTACCCGGCTCCCACCCCACGTTAGCCAGGCAGGGGGGCCCTTGCTCACTGGCCGATTTAGCAATGGAATCAGAATTAAAGTACAAGCATGCTGCCTCTTTACCCGGCGCCCACCCCACGGGCGCCGGGTAACACTCCCAACATTTACCTTGGCTGGTTCACCTAGGCCTTGGAACACTGGCAGTCTTCGTCTGGTCGTCGTCTCCTCGTCAAGGTTGCCCAAACTGTAGTGAGGTGCGTGAGTCCACACAAACTTGGACAGTATTTAGATTGGGACCTGGCCACACCCAACACCCTTGCCAACCAATGTGTCTCCCCGCTTTTAATGGGGGTGACGCACGTTCTGGGCTGCTTCCTTCTTGGTGCCTAAATTGCAGTTTGGTCTGCAATGCTTTGGCTCCATCAAGCAGCCAAGTGGTGCAACAGCAATGAAAATCAGTGACACTCGGTTTAAACTGGGTCAGCTGATATTCATTCGGTAGTGTACTTTCGTTCAGAGTGCGGTTTTAACCGAATTTCAGACAGCCTAGTTATATAGGAGGTTTGTCAAAGAATATTGCACCATTGTTGACCCCCTTGACAGCGTCTAAGAAGCAGCCCAGAAATGTGATTTGGACAGAGGCATGACAAAAAGCATTAGACTCCATTAAGCAGGCCATGTGCACAGTTCCTGTTCTCAAGGCCCTTGACTTCTTTCAGAAGTTTATTGTTCAAACAGATGCCTCAGAACATGGTATAGGGGCCGTACTTTCACAGCTAAATGAAGAAGGCCTGGACCAAGCTGGAGCCTTTATCTCTAGGAGATTGTTTTCACAAAAAGGATAGTTTGATGGCCTCTACATTTGTTACAGTAAAGCATGTAGCACCAGTGTCAATCGAAAAATGACACAGGTGGTTACTCACCTCTTCATCTACATATGACTATTCTGGTCTAACTCAAAGCAAACACCAAGCACACAATCTTCCTCCCCTTTAAGACATCATCATTATGATTGATCAATCCCTGGATCTCCGTAACTATCAAAGACCAAGAACCATTGGAAACAGTGAGTATGTTTGAAAGGTTTCTGTTGAACTCAGGTTTTCAGGTTTGCATTAAATGTCAGATTAAACAAATGACGGTATATTTCCAAAGGCTTGGGCAAGCTAGGGTTCTCAGCTCTTTGCACTTGCACACTCTGAGTCAGTAGCAAATTAATATTAGACAAGATATAACTTGCTGCAATAATGGTAGGGATTGAACTTTTTCAACATGGTTATGTTCATCCTTGAATGCAGATCAAATGGCTCGCTCATTCTCTACCATGTAGGGCATCTTTCCCATTTTCAATCATCTGACCACCACCCTGAATTCCAACACCAGGACCGTAGCCTGGATTTGATGTGTATCGGCCATTTTGAAATTCCTTTTGGTTAACTTAATTTGAGACAGTATGAATTAGTCTTTAATTGTCGTATTTCTCAATTCCAATGCATTACTGCAATACTTTGTGTATTGCAGTATCTAATCCAAGGGCTTTAACTGCCAACAAATAACATTCTGCTGAAGCCGCAGCCCAAGAACGAACTGGGATGCACAATTTTTAGGTTTTTCTTGGTCTCTGTTTTCAATGTCACTATGCTGGTGAAAAACTTCCTTAAGCCTTTTGAATTTGGAACAACCCATTCTTTAAACTTATGGATCTTTCTTTTTCAGTTTAAAAGGAAGTTTATTGAAGAACACAGAATAAAAGAATACAAAATATGAAGAACAATATATATATATATATATATACAATAAAGAAAAAAGGGAGGTATATACAATGAAAACAAAGTATCATACAATCATGGCTGTAATGGAATGGTAATACAACAAGATAAGCAGTAAGGTAGTATATTTGCAAGTAATATGAAAATGAAATAAACAAAGATATGACAATATGGTATTAAAAGGAGGAATGTCACTGAGGTTGGTCAACTTCTTGCTGAATAGGTGTTAGCGAAAAAGAGCGCTTAGCACTAACATCAGTAAACAATGTAACTGGTGACCATAGATTCAAACGCTTTATAGCTAAATGAATGTGATTAACACAAGCTGTGTCAAGTCTATGATTGTAACACACAGCATACCACCAAGTCTGAAATAATTGATCCAGATCCTTCCAGTTTTTAGTGATCTGTTGAAATGCAACAGCTAATGATAATCTTTACGTTGTGAGTATAGTCTTCCCAAATAGGTGATAAACTTCCTAGAAATAAATGAGTATTGGAAAAAGAGAAATTAGAACCAAAAATTGAGTTCATGTGGGACCAAACGAGTTTCCAAAAGGTGTGTACATGTGTGCAGGTGAAAAGAAAGTGTTTTAAATCAGCAGTTGGGAAAGAGCAAGACCAACAAATGTCAGGCATGTCAGTGTGTCTCTCATGCAACAGGATCGGGTGAAACAAAAGCCTATTATAAATAGAAAACAATGGGGCATATTATCAAGGGGGTTTATCTCCGCTTTTTTGGCTTTAAAAGCCAAGAAAGCGGAGATAAAATTATCTCCCTATTACCAAGCTGTCGCTAACACCAGTTAGTGACAGCTAATAGGAGATAGCGACCATCTTGGGCCCCGCTTTGCATGTCAGTGATATTTATCACTAATGACATGCAAAGTGGGCGTGCCAAGATGTTAGAGACTGAAAACAGTCCCTAACATCGCTATCTCCTATTACCAACTTTTGGAGATATTCGCGCTAAGCGCGAATATCTCCAAAAGCTAACACCTGCCCTGAGCAGTTCTTAGCCATGTTATCCAATGGGAGGTGGATAACATGGCTAAGAGCATTTGCTCGATAATGCATGAATATCGCTGACTTTTCAGCGATATTCATGCATTGCAGCCGTTTTTTATCGCATTTGCGATAAACCTTGCTAATAGCAAGGTTTATCTGCGATAAAAATTGCCGATGTGCGGCGATAATTTTTGTCTCTAAACAAGTTAGAGACCAATCTGCCCCAAAGTCTTCTTCCCAGGCAAGTTCCACCTTAGTTTTTTGTCTAACCAAAGGTGAAAAGCGCAGATGAGCATAAATAGTGGAGGCGCTGTGGGAGGAATATAAAAGATTATGTAATTTGTTGATAGGAGAGGAACTTGAAGGAGAGTGGGAAGAAACTTAAGTGTAAGCATTGAGTAGAACCTGCCTAAGAAGGTTATATTTAGAATGAAAAGACGGAAGTTAGTCAAAGAGTAGGCTAGCGCTGGAGGAAGATATAACAGTATTCTGAAAAAAAGGTGACATACCTAAATTAGGCTTTTTTGTCTCCAAGACGTCCAGTAAATAGGTGTCACACTAATTAGTTATGCTATGCCATAAAGAGGAATTAAGAAAGGAGGTTGGATCAGTAGGAGGTGATGATAAACCAAAATCTAGAAGTTTACAGGTGTGTTGATTGATAGTGGTAGATAAAGATTGTGGTCTACGGGTAAAAGAAAGATACTCTTTAAGTGAAAAAGGAGAAAGGAATGTATGTTCAAGGTCTACCTAACAAGAGCAATCCAACAAAGAGTATTTGAGCCATCTAGAAGCTTGACAAAGTAAGAAGGATTTGTGATAATTAAGAAAATCAGGATAATTTACTCCACCTTCTGATTTGGGTTTTATTAATCGAAACAGTGACATGCAAGATTTGTTTTTATTCCACAAGAATGATGAAAGTATAACATTTATTTTTTTAAAGAATTTTAAAGGAATAGGAACTGGAATATTAGGGAGGGTGTATAAAATGATAGAAGAGAGCATCATTTTAATAGTATCCAAGCAGCACCACTAGGAGAGATATAAGGGATGGCAACTAGTTTTCAGTGTGGAGATTTTTTTGTATGCATTTCTCCATACACAAAGAGATTTTAGTTGAAAGTAAAGGGGTGAAAAAGAGTTCCCAAATATTTAATATGTTGAGAATTTCACGAAAGATTTGAAGCACTCAAATCATCTTGTTGTCACCGGAGAAAGTTGTCAGGTGGAGAAGTGTGGCTCAATGATTAGAGAGGCAGACCCTGATGCAGAGGTCTAGCCCGGGACCAGGGTTCAATTCAGCGCCTCGGCGGGTCTTGGGCTCAAAATTTCACAGACCTGATAATTCTCACCTCGGTGCCTATTCCAATCATGGAGTCCCACTCTGCAACTCTGGGCAATAGCTTGCTTAATCTCCACAACGGCCCCCACAATGCTAAGGATGCCTGGCCTCCACCTTGGGGGTACCCAGGAGTGGACGCCTCACAGGGAAAGACAGGATGGGTTCCACAGCGGTATTCGTACAAGCGCCTTGAGACCCTTGCGGGTGAGTAGTGCGCTATACAAGTATCAATTTACATTTACAATTTACATTTACAAAGAAGCAAAAAGATCCACTTAATGTAAAGAGACTGGGATAGAGGAATGTGGGTTTGAAATGAATAATAAAATATCATCGACATAGGCAGCCAGACTAACTTGGGAGTCATTTACTTCAAATCCCTTTATATCATTATTTTGGCCCAATCTGGACAAAAGAGGCTCCAAAGCTAAGTTAAAAATGAATGGAGATAAAGGGGTACTCAGTCAAAATATCGAATCTTTAATTTCGACCTACACTTATATTGAGTTGCTAATATCGAAGGGACAGAATATCGATGTCCAGAATATCGATGGACAGAATATCGACCCTAAGGTAAGTAATATCGAAATTACTTATATCGATAGCATATATATCGATGTAAGTAATATCGAAATTACTTATATCGATAGCATATATATCGATGTAAGTAATTTCGATTTACTAATATGTGTTATAAATTTTAGTTAAGTATTTAAATTAATTGTTATAATATGTGTTTAATTTTTTTATATAAATAAATATATATAAAAGTAAATTATATGTTTTACTACCAGAGCGGGTTGTGGGTTTTTAGGGGAATAGGGTGGGAAGTAATTTAATTGTAATTAATTAAATATTTTTTAATGAATATTTTATTTTGTAATTAAATATTAATTGGCAATGAATTATTTTAATTGATTAATTAATTATTTAATTAATAATTAATGTATATTTATAAGTAAATTATTTTTTTTACTACTGGAGCAGGTTGTGGGTTTATAGGGGAATAGAGTGGGAAGTAATTTAATTGTAATTAATTAAATAATTGTTAAGCATATTTTATTTTGTAATTAAATATTAATTGGTAATTATTTTTTTAATTGATAAATTAATTCTTTAACTGGTAATTATTGTAATTTTTCATTAAATGTTATGTGTTACTACTGGAGCGGGTTGTGGGTTTATAGGGGAATAGGGTGGGAACTGATTTAATTACAAATAATTTATTATATTTTTATGTATATATTAATTTTTAATAAAAAAATTATTGGCAATTAATTATTTTAATTGATAAAGTAATTATTTAATTGATAATTAATTTTCAATTAAATGTTATGTGTTAGTACTGGAGCGGGTTGTGTGTTTATAGGGGAATAGGGTGGGGTGGGAATAGTAATTTTTACCCTTACGCTATCCAACACTTTCCCTACTGTTGCACCCTCTGGAGTGGGAATAGTAATTTTTACCCCTATGCTATCCAACACTTTCCCTACTGTTGCACCCTCTGGAGTGGGAATAGTAATTTTTACCCCTACGCTATCCAACACCTTCCCTACTGTTGCACCCTCTGGAGTGAGATTAGTAATTTTTACCCACCGCTATCCTACGCTTTCCCTACTGTTGCACCCTCTGGAGTTGGAATAGTAATTTATACCCCTACGCTATCCAACACTTTCCCTACTGTTGCACCCTCTGGAGTGAGAATAGTAATTTTTACCCACCCGCTATCCAACGCTTTCCCTACTGTTGCACCCTCTGGAGTGGGAATAGTAATTTTTACCCCTACGCTATCCAACACTTTCCCTACTGTTGCACCCTCTGGAGTGAGAATAGTAATTTTTACCCACCCACTATCCAACGCTTTCCCTACTGTTGCACCCTCTGGAGTGGGATTAGTAATTTTTACTCACCCGCTATCCTACGCTTTCCCTACTGTTGCACCCTCTGGAGTGGGAATAGTAATTTTTACCCCTACGCTAACCCTCACTTTCCCTACTGTTGCACCCTCTGGAGTGAGAATAGTAATTTTTACCCACCCGCTATCCAACGCTTTCCCTACTGTTGCACCCTCTGGAGTGGGAATAGTAATTTGTACCCCTACGCTATCCAACACTTTCCCTACTGTTGCACCCTCTGGAGTGGGAATAGTAATTTTTACCCCTACGCTATCCAACACTTTCCCTACTGTTGCACCCTCTGGAGTGAGAATAGTAATTTTTACCCACCCGCTATCCTACGCTTTCCTTACTGTTGCACCCTCTGGAGTGGGAATAGTAATTTATACCCCTACGCTATCCAACACTTTCCCTACTGTTGCACCCTCTGGAGTGAGAATAGTAATTTTTACCCACCCGCTATCCAACGCTTTCCCTACTGTTGCACCCTCTGGAGTGGGAACAGTCATTTTTACCCCTACGCTATCCTACGCTTTCCCTACTGTTGCACCCTCTGGAGTGGGAATAGTAATTTTTACCCCTACGCTATCCAACACTTTCACTACTGTTGCACCCTCTGGAGTGAGAATAGTCATTTTTAACCACCCGCTATCCAACGCTTTCCCTACTGTTGCACCCTCTGGAGTGGGAATAGTAATTTTTACCCACCGCCTATCCAACGCTTTCCCTACTGTTGCACTCTCTGGAGTTGGAATAGTAATTTTGACCCTTACACTATTTAACGTTTTCACTACTATTTAATTTTCTTAATTGGGAATAGAAATGTTACAATCTACGCTATCCAATGTTTTTATTACTGTAGTTATTTTTATACTTCAAATAGTAGTTTTATTTATTTATGTATTTTATATATTTTGTAGTAATTTAGATAATGTTGTATTTAATTAACTTTAAAAATATAGAATTATTTAATTATTATGTTTTAAATATATATTTTTTTATATATTATAATAATTTATGTATGTAAATGCATTAGTAATTTATATATTTTTTTTTACATTATAAATAATTGAAATAATTAACAAAAAATATTGTTAAGTAAGTACATATTATATATGTTTTGTTAATTTGTATTTATTTTTTTATTAAATATGTATTATTTATTTGTGTTTAACATTATTAAATATGTTTGAATATGTTTAATTAATTTATAAGTATTATTTACATTATTTTACATGTTTTTTTAAACAGAAAAAAAACAATATATTTAACAACAATATTTTTAACATCGATATTATTTTTTCGATATTTTGGTACTTACCATGTTGTAGATAGGGCGTCGATATTCTTGCCATCGATATAATTGCGTCGATATATGTGTAGGCCGAAATTCTGTCAGTCGAAATTCTGTCATAGATCCAGATAAAGGGCATCCCTGACGCACAACCCTCTTCAGATCGAAGTACGAAGATGAAATGCTGTTTACAAAGATGGCTGCAAGGGGGTTGGAATAAAGAATTGAAATCAAAGAGATGATCTTTGGAAGAGGTACGACCAATTAACTCTATCAAAAGCTTTCTCTGCATCTATGGCTAATGCAGCTAAGTAATGGGATATATGAGAGGATTTAGAAAAGATGTAAAAAAATAAGTGAGTGTTATTCGAAATAAGGCAACCTTTTGCAAATCCAGATTGTTCCACACTAAGTAATTTGGGAAGGAAAACCTCCAAACGCTGAGCCAATACCTTAGATAAAATGTTGTAATCTATACTGACAAGGGAGATAGGCCTATAATTTTTGCAGTATTTTAAATCTTTGCCATCCTTAGGAATCGTAAATCACAAAAAAGTGCCTACACCCGACATTCTTAACCAAAATTATTCATATGGATGGGACAAGTGCAGTGTATGAGTTTGAACTGGTATTTTTTTATACCTATTTACTCTATCACATATTTTTATACCTTTTTCAAAATTTCACCAAAAAGGAAAATACATTCATAATATTTACATTACAGTACATGACTACTTACAACCACATATTTACAAATTTCATACATTCCACAAACAAAACTTTTTACAAATACACATGAAAATTGTATAATTTCATTAAATCGAATCAATCACAATCAAAGGAAAAAGACAAAGTCAAAACAAAGGAGCAAAGCCAAAAGATGGAAACAACTTATAAATCAGCCTTGAAAGATTAAAAAACTCTTAATGATATTGCTTGCTCCTCCTGGTGTGCCAACGTGTTTGTAGTCCTGGGAAACCAGTTCCTGGACTGTCATCAGGCCTTTGTCAGTTTTCGGTCTTTAGTTGGTCATTTCCCTTGTAAGTCAACAAAACGAAAAGAGGCTTGAAGTCAGCCTATTTTATTCAAGGAGAGACCGTTTCAAACAACGGGGCGTTATCTCATTATATTTTAAACAGAGCTCAAGGTAATGGACGTCACCGTCAGGCGGTGTTGTATTATAATTTCACTCGAAGATTCTTTACTTGTGCATGAAGTCGATATTCAAAATGCAGCATGCAAATTTTCTTTTATTTCATTGCCGCGTGTGCCCAGTACAATCTGCTTGTATGCTGGCACCTCCCTCACCTTGAATGGCCGCTTTTCTTTAACTATATTAACTCAACCCTGCTGCTACCACTCGTATTCTCAGACATCAATCCTCCTACAGGAATTAGAAATATTAGAGCCACCAGAAAGGATCCACCAGATTCATCAGAATGTGAAAATGAATTTAGATGGATGAGTAATTTGGGAAGGAATAATGAAACAAAGTGTGAAAAAAATTCCATTGTGAAACCATCCGGTCATGGAGCTTTATCTTTCTTTAGTGAGAGCAAAGCAGTAAGAAGTTCTTGCTGATAGATATCTGTTTCTAAAGGAGTCAAATCTATATGAGTGTCATGGGTACAATGAGTGTTGTCAATTAACTGCCGATATGAGAATGTGAAGGAACTTTTTCAGGTGAGTAGAGTGACTTGTAGAAGAGAAGGAATTCATTTAATATTTCTGAATCATTTGATCACAATGTGTTCTGTTCATCCATAATACAATCAATATCAAACTTATTATGTTTAACTTTTAAATAGTTTGCTAAAAGCGTACCCGCTTATTCTGTCCAACATAAAACTTAGCACTGGATTTTAACAGATGAATTGATGCATTTTCAGTTAATTCCTTATTAAAGTGGAACTTTGTCTTAACAAGTTGAGACAGACATTGCTTGGATTTTGAAGTGTAATAAGATTGCGCTTGTATCTTTATCTCAGCTAACAGATCACCAGTGACTTTGCGTGAATTTTTGCTTTTCCTAGAAACAAAGCCACTAATAAAATCTCTAGAGGCTGCTTTGAAAGCATCCCAAATTATATGGAAGGGAAGCATATCAGACTAGTTTAAGGAGAAGTATTCATGGAAGAAGGAGGAATAAGAAGAGGTAACTGTGGGGTCTAAAAGGAGTGAGTTATTATAGCACCATTTCCTGGGGATGTTGGGTTTAGGTTCTATCTCCAATTGAATGAAGATGGGAAAGTGGTCTAAAATTAAAATGGAACCAATTTCCACACCTCTCAAAGATTGGGAAAAGATATGAGAAACAAAAAAATAATCAGTTTGGGATTGAGTCTGATGGGCTGGAGAGTAAAAAGTGTATTCTCCTGTAGTGGGATTACAAAGTCTCCAAGTGTCTATGAGTTTATATTGCTGGAGGGTTTGGAGGAACATGTTATGCATGTTGTTAAGGCCTTCATTCACAATTTGATCCGGTTAATGAGAAGGTAATACCATTATGAACAAATATGAGCAAAGTAACTCTCACTAGGATTCCAGCTGAGAGGGGAGCACTGCATTATAAATGGCTCTCGCAGTCAGCGCATCAGAAACGCCAAGTACGACATAGAAGATTCCATGTCATATGGAGCTACAAAAGGTCCCAAAATAAAGCTCAGGGAGGTCAACACATCTTCTGCTGCTCAAAACCTCTCATCAGGCATATGGCGGAAGACTCAAGATGCTACTTCTCCATCCTGTCCTGCGGAGCCTCACATGAATGCCATCATTTGCCTTGGGTGTCAAGCCACACCCCCCTGCTGGGTCTTTCTTGATATTTCAATCAATCAGTCTCTTTCTGAAGAACCATAGTATTCAAAAAGTTAATCACCTGATTATGCATTTTCCGTGACAGTCTGAGAAGCAGTACTCCTCCGAGAACCCCTCGAGGATTCTGCAGTAGGTCATTGTACTGATGATTTTTACTTAGCCCTCAAATCATTAGGGACAACAATGTAAAGAAAGTATTCAAATCCTCTCAAAGCAGCTTCTAAATCTTCAAAAAAACAGGCAAGTTGCCTAAACCAAAGGTCAGGATTCTCTCTCAGTTTTGCAAGTTGATTTATGAATGTAACTAGATCATCACAGCTCCAAGGTTCATGCACAGACCCACACCCATGTACTTCATTTAATGGGTCACTTTTGCTCTTTTCACCCTCTAGTCAAGTATTGTCATCCTTTTTGTCTTCTTAACTTTCTGAGCTCACCTCTCCTTTTTTAATTGAGTATCACTCACTTTTTTATGTTACCAACTAATTCCCGCAGATGTAATTTTAGTCCTGGTGTTCACATATTCTTGAGATGTTCCTCTCTCATGAACATTGTAAAATGCTAGTTCAAACCCTAGATGAGTCAACCTCAAATTCCGCTGCTATCCCTTCTAGAGCCTCATGAACCTCACACTTCCACCTAACAGCGTCCCTGCACAGGAACAAGACTTCGTCTTTGTTATTCCCATTTATAAAATTCAGACCCAGATTTCCTTGCATAATTTCATTAAAATCTGTCTTTGTTCTCAGGGCCTCCAATCCCATTGCTGTAGCATCCTCATCTGGGGTAACTGACTTAGAGTTTTCCTCAACCTCTACAACAGGTCCAGTCATAATGGGAGCGGTTACTGTTTAGGGCATCGCTCCTGGCTATGTAGCGGTAGTAGTGCTTGGGGTAATGGGGACTTTAGTAACGGTGGATGCAAGTGGGCCTCAAGAAATGACAGTAGTGCTTAGAGCTTTGGTGGTGAAGCTGGTATGACAAGGGGCACAACAACCCCAGAAACACGACGATCTGAGAGGCACTTGCACCTAGGCTGTGAGGGACTATGGAATGTATGATTTTCTCTGTCCTGCTGGGTATTATTCAGAGGTGGTTGGGAAGTCAACTGACCATCCAGAAAGTCATCACTAGAATCACTATCACACACCACATCTTTTTCTCTTGAGAGCCACCCACCTCTTGTAATTGCTACCTTTTTGTTTTTGTCTTTTCGCAATGTGGGATACATTCTAATACCTCCAATGATATTTTCCCTCAACTCTTGCTGTTTAGCATCTAGTCTAACTTTACTCCCACTAAGGATATTATTCTGTGATCAGGTCTGATATTTCTCCTTCTGTTTTGCATGTGTGGCACACTCCCATGCATTCAATGCCACATATTGGGCTGTTCTAGGTGGTGGTTTCACCATTTTTATAAAATGTCAAAAAACTATGTATAATTTTGTACATCCCTAATTAAAACAAACAAACGTGTGCAAAGCACCCAATCACTGGTCAGTTTCTGAATACATCCTCAGGGCAAAAACATTGTTAAGCTGGGACAAAGGGTTCAGTTTTATAATTTACCACATAGCGCAGCAACCAAATTATGCTGTGCTGAATTGTGTGAGTGGGAAAACAGCGCTGAAGCCTATCTATTAAAACTTGCCTACTGCTGCTTTCATCCCCTGAGCTGGTGTTCCAGGATGTTTGCACAATGAACTGTCTCACACCATGGTGTAGAGGTGAGTATGCACTGTCTAGCTTTAGATTTGTGCTGGAGGCACACCCTTCCAGTACACATTCCTCCATCTAGAAAACCTTCAGAAGTAGCCCAGGCATTTGATACAATGAGTGTTTTATTATGGCAATATAAACATTTACCCTTACTAACCTTTGCTTCAAGGTGATATCAGCTTGCATCACTTGCTATAATAAGTGAAACAGGATGTCTGAAGCATGACAGCATTGCAATTATGAGTTCTACTTACTTTAATGCACTTCATATAAAATCTGATTCATATTTACTTATCATCATAGGAACAAGCTGTCCCTGCTGTAGAACATGGTTATAATTCCGACCTGTGAAGTGAGCAGCATCAGAATATTTTTGCTGAGCAAGCAAACTCAGCGTATAACAATTCTATATTATATTGTGAAGTTGTCATATGGGACAATTATACTTAATATTCAATTTCCTTTCACATAATCTAAACCATTCATGCTATTTGGTTGCCTTAGTGTTTTACAATATGGAATTAATTTCAACTCTCTAAAAAGGATTCGCTAGCACTCTAATATAGACATTACTGTTTTCCTCTTAGAGCTCATTGCTGACTTCAGTATGCTCTAATCAATCTTATAAATATAATCAACAGCGTAGTGTGCTTATGTCATTCAAGCCCACTCATTCAGTTTGCCTACCCCAACACCCACTTCACTCCATTTCAGAGTTTAGTTCTCTTCTATATAAATAATACATGAAATATATTCCAGTAAATGACAGGATCTACACTTTCAAGGACTTGCTAAAATAGTTCTTTCTCTAATGGAGCAATGACTTCAGCTGAGAGTTAACTTATTTCTGAGTGTGGATGCCGGATAAACAGCACACACAAAGCATATGGATTTTCCAAATGCCATTGTTATTTAATGAGCAGGAGTAGCAAATCATGAGGCATTCCGTGGTTTACCCAAAAAAATGTTATCTTGTTTTTGATGCAAACATTTTCAAGTCAGGAATTCAACATGCACACCTTAGCTCCTGTGATTATTTATAACACATAGATCCTTGTTTGTAGTTGAAAATGGGTCGTCAGAGCTCTGGGGGCCAATATACTAATCCCTGTTCACAAAACTGGCAGTACTGTGTCTAGAACTATACTACTTGTTACCTGCTTGAAAAAGCATCTTTATTTGCCTGATGTAATAGCCTATCTCAATAGTCACACTTCAACCACTATATGAACCAAGGTGAAATTCCATTTCAATTCGTATGTTACAAAAGCTATTCCCAAGTGGGTCAAAGTCTAAGTACACTACTGTAATGATTTCAATTTCTGTTGAATGCACCTTTACTTCAATGATCATCAATTGCTTCCTTTATTTGTGCATATTAAATTACTGTGGTTACGTTAACACAGTACTTCTTATTTCAAAATGATTAGGCTTGTCAGCTAACGTTGTATGACAGGGACACATATGGCTAAACCGCACGTGCCTCTACAACGCAGCCAGAACAACAAATGCGTCTGAGCAACGTATTGCTTTGCCACACATGCCTTTACCATGCTACTTTGTGGTAAAGTTATGATTGGTAAAGGGATCTGTGAGAAAGATCACAATGCAGTCCCTCCGGCTTGTGTCCTAAAACCCCGGCCCCTGCCCTAATCCAACCCGACCCCCCTTAGCACTAAAAAGTACCACCAACCCTAAAACCCCAAAAAAACCTGACCCCCCCTGCCCTATAAACAACTGTACCCCCCAAGCTTTGAAGAATACCCCACCCCTAAAACGACCTCAACCTGAACCTTTAAACTCTGGCCCATGACCTATAAACAACCCACCCCCCAGCCCTAAAAACTACCCATCCTAAAACCTAAAACTACCCGATCCCCCTGCATTGAGCCTAAAACATGCCCTCCTGCCCTATAAAAAGCCTTGACCCACGAGCCCTAAAAACGACCCCACCACTAAAACAAGCCCCCAAAACCCGCCCACATACCCAGCTGACTTACCAGTTTGCATCCTCTCCTGATCCCTCCTCTTCCTGGGCCAGCCCATCTGTGCATCAAGACTGCGTGCTGCCGTAATCATGCATCTGTGTAGGTAAGGCATATGTATTGTTAATGCAAGTGTGGTTGAACTTGCAGGGAAACTGCACACATGGCTCATCCCCCATTGTAAAGACTTTTTCGCTCTTTTGACCAATTAGGAGTTTCCAATGGATGTGAACCTGCCATTCTTATAAACGTTTTGGAGTACAACATGATTGTTTGCTGTACATTAATTATCCATTCAGATTAATGACTGTTGACTAGCTCTGGTCCATCCCTCTTCTTTTCTAAAATGTATATCACGCACCACTACCAGTACAGGAGTCACATGATGGCCAATGTGGCATTGAGATTTTTTAGTTGAAATATTCTAGTTATGTCTGGTTACAGACCACATTGATGTAAAATTGACATCATATTATAAATGTTTTGACAACAGGATGTAGAGAGCAAGAGAGAGAGAGCAAGACTTAGAAAGACAGCCTCTTAAGCCATTGTTTTCCATTCATTGCACCTGCTTGATGAGTTGTCCATCAAGACCATGGCCCTTTTAGGATGATTACAATGTAACATTTGTGTTCTCATTGACCCTGGGCGTAGTTCGTGAAGTAGCGCTATGTGTAGCTACGCGAAGTGCACTTCACACTACGCGAGCCACGCCTAGCTTCTCAAACTGCGTAGGGCACTGTGCAAGATGCTGCTCGCACTGATTGCACAGTGCCGGATGCTTGTCCGCACTGTGCATTCAGCACAAACCGCATCATGCACAGTGCAGGCGGTCGTTTTCTGCGGCTCAAGTAGATTTCTACTCAAGCAGCAGCTTTCTCAATGCGGACTGCGATTGGTCGCGAGCATACACAACCACTCGCAATGAAAATCCTGACCTCTCTGCGTTGAGAAGCTCGCTGGGAGGTTAATTTTCCACAGTCGCGATCGGCAACTTGATGTTGCTGATCACGAACGAGGACAAAGTCTCGCCGGGATGTCATTTTACTTGCTCGCGGTCGCCAACTTGACGTTGAGCACCGCGAGCAAGCATAAAATGACCGCTGAACTAAGCTATGCGTGTTTGCATTGTGCTATGTGCAATTTGCGTAGTGCAAAGTAGCGTAAACTTTGCAAACTACTTGAAACATAGCGTAGTGCTTAGCCCAGGCTTAGTTCTCATTACATTTTGGTGATGGGGTAGAAGCAGTAATTTTGTTAAAGTTGAAACAGGATGTTAGATTTGGGGGTCTCTAGTTGGCACAGGTAGGTACTTGTGACAAATAGGGATCCTCGGTCTAGTCAGGATAAGGGGATTACACTTCTAAAATAACCCCTGCTTACCCACTTGGTAGCTTGGCACGAGCAGACATGCTTTATCTCAGAAGTGTTGTATGTTAAGCATTTGTGACCACATACAGTGACCCAGTGACAACACTACAAATATACACCACACAGGTTTTCCATAAAAAATAAATATACTTTATATAGAGTTACCACAAGACCATAAACTACAAAAATACACAATACTATCACTTTTAGATGGTAGATTTAAGCTTAGTTCAGTTCAGCTCTTAGATGCGACACTTTGCGTCAATGTACCTTAGGTTGAGTTGAACTTCCACAACAAGCAATGTTGCAGCGATGGGAAATGCGGAAAAGTTCAGATACAAAGAAATAAAGATCTTCCAGATGAGGCACGCTTCTCAGGGATGCGAGAAGTTCTCTGTTTGATGAGTGGACTGCAGCGGCTACACCCTGACGATGCGACAGCAGCAGCTCCAGCTGCAACACTCTTCTCCCACGATGCGTGAAGCTTCCACTCGATGTGACAGCTACAGCGGTGTCATCTATATGCGATGGCAGAAGCTCCAACAGCGGCACGCTTCTCGAGGATGAGAGGTGCTCTTCTTCCATGAGGTGCAGTTCAACAGTTTGAGCGGCAACACCCTCCTTCGGGGTTGCTACGGCAGCCACAGCGATGATGACACGCTTAGATCTCATTGCGAGATTCTTCTCCTCATGCGGTGCAGTGCGAAAACTACAGCGGCGACACCCTCCTTCGGAGTTGCGACGGCAGCAGCAGCAACAGCGACACGCTTCCTCTTCGTTTTGGCACGCTTCTTTCCGATGCAGTGCAGTGCGACAGTTACAGAGGAGACACCCTCCTTTGGAGTTGCCATGGCAAGCACAGCAACGGCAACACACTTCTTCTCGTTGAGTCGCGCTTCCAGCTCCTTGCGACACACAGTTCCTCAGAAGGCCCAAAACAGCAGCAGGCATTCCAAAGAACTCTGGGGAGCTGGGGGTTGAAGTCTGTTGTCCCTGATACTTCATCAGGATGCAAGCTCTTTTCCAAGCCTTTGGAGATCTTTCAAAAGTTGAAAGCAAAGTACACAAAGTACCTTTCTCCTTCCTTTGGTTGTGAGGCAACCACTGCAGGCCAATCACCCAAGCAGCATTTCAGCTTGGGAATAGTCTCTCCTCAGTTTCCTCAGGTTCCTTTCCTCAGTAAAGGTTTTTTCTTGTAGTACAAAAGTGATCTAATTTCTTGGGATTAGGGCCCCAATATTTATACGCCAAAACCGTTTGTCCTCTGAGGCAGAGGGGCCTTTGCCCAGTCCAAACCTGTTCTGGAGCACTCCTTCTTTCCTTTCACAATGAAGGGCAGAGACATCAGACACCCCACGGGAGGTGAAGCCAGCATTGTGGGGGGCAGGCAAAGTCCTATTTCGGTCCCAGGTGCAACTCCTCCCTGACAGGTCTTAGACACACTTTTACAGGCTGCTTCTGTGGGTGGCACAACCAGTGCTGCAAACCCACTAGCAGTATTTTGATTTACAATCCCTCGGAACACTCAGTGCACTGTACTAGGGTCTGATGAGTAAACCAAAACCAGCCAATCATGGAATCACTAATTCATACATCAATTTACAATAGGTAGAGCATATACACTTTAGCACTGATCAGCAGTGGTTAAGTGCCCAGAGTCATAATACCAACAAATACAGGAGGAAGGCAAAAAGTTCAGGGATGTCCCAGCAAAAAGGGCCAAGTCCAACACAGGACATAACAAGTAGCTTTTAATAGACAGACACTACGTAGTGCTAGTCACGTATTTCTCTTGTTTCTGGTTTGTTTGTTTGCTGTAATGAAACCATCTTGTTGGATTAACATCTTAAACACATAGTGCTATTAACTAGGTCCAACAAAGATGCTGAACAAACTGTGCTCCTAATACTTATGCTCAGTTTCTTTTGCTTTGTTTTCTCATACAGTTTCATGTGTTAAGCAGGAAAGATCACATTATTCATGGCTTGATTTTCCTAGATCTTGTTCTAAAGATATTGTAGGAAGCTATACTTAAAATGTCAAGAATGCGGGCGTGGCTGAGCGCGATCCGACATGGCCGCGTAGCGAGTGAGCTGCGCAGCCAGTCAGCCCAAATATCAATCCTGAACGCCTATCCTGTACTCCGGATTGTGATCCCTGGTACCAGAGGGGTGGCAGAGACTGGGTCGACCGCCTCGTGGTCAATCGCGGCAAGATTTGCTGAGTTGTGGCTGCCTGTGTGCACAGGAGTGACTGGACCATGCAGCCAGGGCCCACAGTTGGACGACAGGCCGGCGAGGGACGACTTCCGGTCTGCCTTGCGAGATGAGCTGTGGCTGCAGATTAGGTGGCCTTCGCGACTGACTGAGATCTCACCCCGGAGCATTGGGGCGTAACATTCTTCTTCTTTGGTGTGCCAGGCATTGAAATATCGGCGGCGACAGCGAGGAAGCGGCAGTCAGAGTCACGTTGGTTCCCGGGAGCTGAGAGGACGTCTGAGGGGCCCGAGGGGCGATCGGGTGTCCCCCCCATTCCCCCCCTCTGTTTTCTCGTCGGAGACTCTGGCTTTCTACTTCCTTTTAACCCCCTTCACCCCTCGCAGACTTTGGCATCCGAATATGATCAGGCAGACCCCCCGCTTGGTGCATGTGGGCAGTACACGGAAGACTCCTGGGGTTGTGGCCTGCTTCAGGGGAGGTGAGCACTACGGCAAATAACGGAACTTAGAGGCCCCCGACATTCAACAACTTGGCGGCTGGTCTGGCGGAGGCTCTGTGGAGGGCCCCCCTACCCTCCTCTTCCCTCTTTGCGGATCGCAGGTAGGCACAGCTTGTGATTGGGGGCGGCCTTTAGGGGGCCCCTGAACTTCTGAGGAGCGTTCTGTGGTGTCCCCAGGGCTGGGAGTGAGGAGTGCGTTACTGTCAGGGTTACTGCCGGAACAGCAGTAAGACACCAGGGAGCCTCTTGGGAGTTATGGACGGGGATACCTTTTAGTACCTGTTGGGGCATGAGGACCGATTCTACGGTAGTGCGTGACTGCAAAGGCCTGTCTGATAGACTCCTTCATAGCGTAAGTTTGGAACTCGCCCTGGTAAAAGCGCTACCTGTTTGGCTGTGCTTCGTGGAGGGTGAGGCGGGCCAATTGACTGTTGTTGTGGTTGACCCCTTACGAACACTTCTGCGTTACAGATGGAGCATGTGAAAGGCACTGGGACCAAGGGCTCAAAATCTGTCCAAGCTAATAAACTGGATCGCTATACAATAGCTAAAGCTTGCAGAAGGGTCGGCCCTCCGAGGATTCTGTGAAGGGTGCTCTGCCTGGGGAGGAACCCGAACCCTCCTTAAAAGATCCCATGGACGCTATCACGCAGGTCAAAACTTCTCTGGAGCATAAGAAGTACTCAATGGCCATTGAAATTAATTGGATTCGAGCGGATATGGGGAAACTTAATGAGAAGGTGAAGCAGGTTGAGCTCGCAACCTCCAGCCTGGTAGCTGATGTTTCCCAATTGCAAATGGAGGTCAAGGAATTGCGGGACTCCCAAGCTGCCTTTGACCTTAAGCTAGATGACTATGAAGGTCATCTTCGTCAAAATAACCTGCAAATCTTAGGTGTGCCGGAAAAGCCAGAGGGTCCAGCCCAACCTATTTTTTGAGGACCTTATCCTTAAACATATGCAACCAAAGGACCTACGTACGTTTTTTGTCATTGAGCGGGTGCACAGGGTCCCGGGCGGGCGTCCCAGACCGGGCGCTCCCCCGCGGCCTATGTTGGCCCGAGTCCTCAACTATCGGGACAGAGATGCTGTTCTCCAGGCCTCGACGGCTAATGCCCCTCTTCGATATTAAAACGCTACCATCTCCTTTTTCCCAGACTTTACGCAGAGAGCGCAAAAGCAAAGGAAATAATTCTTGTCTGTGAAGCGAGATCTAAGGGAGAGGGGCATGAAGTACTCGATGTTGTTCCCGGCCCGTCTCAGGATTGAAGCGGAGGGCCGTGCATAGTTTTTTGATCACCCAGAGGCGGTTATGGAGTGGCTCGAGTATCGGGGAAATGAGGCCCCGGCAAACAGAGGCGACAATAGCAAAGCGGACACTCAACCTTCCTGAGGTGGTGGCTACTTGAGTCTTGATTTGTTGCGGGGGTGGGTTTTGGGGGGTGTGTGTTTTGAGGGGGGAGTGAAATGTACTTCTGATCTGAATTGAGTGGTGCGAGGGGTCGTAGATTTGATTAATGGAAGTCACCCATGACTATTCATCATGTGGGTTGGGCACTGACCGGGGCTCATGGACTTTAACCCCCTGAGCTTACTTTCTTATTCTTTTTTTTGAATGTTTAGAGCGACAGGCACTCTGCAGTTTTCAATGGCAGTTTTAAGCCTAATGGGCAGGGCAGCGGGGTGGCGGAGTTTTGGGGAGGGTTGTTTGTTTCACCTGTTGGGTGGTTTGCTAGTTGCATCAGCATACAGTTCTTGATTGGTAGACAATGTTCAGAGGATTGTCACTTTTTCCTTGAGGATGATGGGGGGTAGGGAGATCAAGATTCTAAGTTGGAATGTGAATGGGTTGGGGGACAAAATCAAACGGATTGTTGTCCTTCAGTATCTCAAGAGACAAGCGCCCAATATTGCCCTATTACAGGAGACGCACCTAGTGGGTAACATATGTAGAGCCCTACATAGGATGGGGTATCAGTTATTGGCACACTCGGGCTTCACCTCTGGCTCCAGGGGTGTTGGCATATTGATTCGGAGCGCATTTCCCTTGGCAATTACTTCCACATGGGAGGATGACAGGGGTAGATATATTGGGGTAACGGGACAGTGGGAAGGTCACAATGTTACCATCCTCTCGATTCATGTTCCACTGGGACTACAGAGCCCGACCTTCGCAGGCCTGGGTAGGCTTTTGCTTGAGCTTCCAGAGGGGCTTTTATTCCTGGGGGGGATTTTAACGCTGTAGCCTCTGGAGCTATGGACAGGCATCCAGAGCGTGATATGGGGCCAGCCATGAAACTGCCTGGCTTTATGGGAGCAATGGGACTGGTTGATGGATGGAGACTGCGTCACCCATATAAAATGCAATACACATTTCATTCGGGGGCCCACAATAGCCTCTCTCGACTAGATTACTGTTTGGTTCCTGCCTCACAAGCGTCTTATATAACTGAAACTGCACATCTAGCCAGGGGGATCTCAGACCACTCCCCGGTATGGGTCCGTATGATTGTAACCCAGGGCACTGCTGGGAGGGTAGCCCCTATCAATCCGTGGTATCCACATAGTCCCAAACTCCGTAGGGACCTTATCAAAGCGCTGGATAATTATTTGCAGAAACCGAAGGGTCGTGTCCTCGACTGTGTCCCTCTGGGAGGCCTTTAAGACTGTTGTTAGGGGTCATGCCCTGTCACTGATAGCGGGCTCGAAGAAAGAAAGGAATAGGAAAGTGGTTGACCTGGAAACTGAGATTGGATCGCTAGAGAAGGAGTTGGAACTGGGAGTAACGCAGGCCAAACTTCATCTCTTGAGCCTTAAACAACAGGACTCAAAGCGCTAGTAACTGACAGGGCTAATTCACTCGGTAGGGAGCAGCAGGGTAGACTTTATGATCTGGGGGATAAGGCTGGGAAGCTTCTTGCTTGGTTAGATAAAAGGGACTGGCCCAACCGTCTTGTCCCGGAGCTGCTTGATGAAGAAGGAACTTCTATCACTGATCTGCAGGACATACTTGACAGGTTTGCTGCTCACTTTCAGACAGTCTATACCTTGGCCTCTGTCCGGTCAGAAGATGACTCTCATCTTTTACTCCGGGACATATAGCTCCCGTGTATCTCCTCTGAGGACCGGGATTTCATGGACAGCGCATTTACAGTTGACGAGATTGCCCAAGCTATCAGTTCTCTGTATTCAGGGAAGGGCCAGGGTCCAAATGGGCTCCCCATTGAACTTTACAAACTCAGACCTGACAAATTGACGTCTTACCTTAAAGATATGTTTATTGAGTCTCTACACCGGGGGATTCTTCCTAGAGACCAAAGATCGGCACTCATTGTTGATATCCACAAGGACGGTAAGAGAAAAAAAATTGTGCCTCCTATAGGCCTATCTCCCTATTAAACACCGAGCCGAAGATATTGGCCAAACTCCTGTTAAACAGGCTTGTAAAGGTAGTGGGCGGCCTGGTTTACCCAGATCAATTGGGCTTTATGCCCCACAGAAACACGACTTTAAATTTGCGTAGACAGCATGGAGTGATAGCTAGAGCCCACACTCTTCGGGAGCCAGCTGTGATTGCCTCTCTGGATGCGACCATGGCTTTTGACACTGTTGAATGGCCCTACCTAAGGGCGGTCTTAGCTAAGTTTGGTTTTGGCCCCGAATTTTTCGGGTGGGTGCACCTGCTATATGGCAAACCACTCGCCCAAATAGTTGTAAATAACAAGGTGTCGGCGCCATTCCTGCTCGGTCGAGGCACCCGACAGGGCTGCCCCCTGTCCACTCTCCTTTTTTCATTGGCCCTTGAGCCACTTGCAGCCTGGTTAAGATGGGAACCATCTATCCGCGGATTGAGGTGGTCTCCGGAATGGGAGAATCGCATATCTTTATACGCAGATGATATTCTGCTATATCTCTCCTCTCCAAGGAAGTCCCTTAATGTAGTTTGCGATGTCCTGGCATCTTTCGGGAGGAATTCAGGGCTTTCCATTAATTGGGGGAAATCCTTGCTATTTGTGCTGAGTGGCGACCCTCAGGTAGCACCTCAACACTGCCCCATATAAATTAGTACAGAGGCGACCGGTATCTGGAAATTTACATTTCTCTGGACCCAGCAGCTAGATATGGCCCTAACCTTCTTCCCCCTTTACAGAGACTTCAGAGTGATACCGTACATTGGAAGATACTCCCCCTATCGTTGTTGGGTCGAGCGGCCCTCTTTAGAATGATGGTGCTGCCCCGCTTCCTTTATGCTCTTCAGAACATTCTTGATGTGGTGCTGGCTAGCTATTTTCATGAAGTCGAAACGCTACTGCGTAGTTTACTGTGGGAGGGCAGACCACGGATTGCGTTGGCTAAGCTCACACTTCCTTGGTATGACAGGGGCATTGCTCTCCCTGATATCAAACAGTACTATCTGGCTTCCCAGCTGGCCGCTATCAATCATGGTACATATGGTTCGGTCGCAATCCGGGAAATGCCATGGATAAGTGGATTTTTCCTGGGGGGAGGTACAACAGGGCACTCTACTCGAGGCTGACGAGACTGGGATTGATGGGGCCAACCAAGCACGCAGTTCGGATCTGGCATGATGTCACTAACTCCTTGGGTTGAAAAGATACAGTGACTAGGGCCTCCCCGCCCTTGGACTCGGAGGAACTAGGTCATCTCTGGAGGACAAAAGGGTTTCATAAATGGGACCTTATAGGGATTTCCACCATTGGGGATGTATGGGGCAAAGGGAAGATCAAAATGTTTGAGGAACTACAGGCAGAATATGAATTGACGGGTTCTGAATACTTCCATTATGTGCAAATCTGCCATTCACTCCGGGCGGCACTGCCTGGAGATTCGGATCCCCCAGAGGCTTCACCTCTTGAGGATAGGATTCTGGATGGCCACCTCCCCTAAAAAATGATCTCCCTAATATACAAGAAATTAATCAATCAAAGGGCTGATCCCCTTGTGGAGTTGAAAACTAGGTGGGTCCAAGACGGTATAGAACTAGATGATGAGGACTGGCAGTCGGCAGTGTCTTCCCCAAAGGAGATTGCTATCCCAGCTCGATTGAGACCTGTTCAACTTAAGGTATTGCACAGTGTTTACAGTGTTTATGTGTGTGGCAATTACTTCCACATGGGAGGATGACAGGGGTAGATATATTGGGGTAACGGGACAGTGGGAAGGTCACAATGTTACCATCCTCTCGATTCATGTTCCACTGGGACTACAGAGCCCGACCTTCGCAGGCCTGGGTAGGCTTTTGCTTGAGCTTCCAGAGGGGCTTTTATTCCTGGGGGGGGACTGTCGAACTCGGGAATATGTAGACGACAGTGTGGTCAGACTGGCCCGTTCTTACACATCATCTGGGAATGTTAATATATTACAGTATACTGGCGCAAAATACACAACATCAAGCACAAGGTATGGGGATCGCTTTCATGCCAGAGGCAAGGAGGTGCCTCCTTAACATATGGGAACCCAAAGATCTAAATTTGGCACAGACACAGTGAGCTACACTGGGTTTCATGTTGGCGAAAAGAAACATCGCCCAGTTATGGGGTGCTGAGCAGCCACCCACCTTAGAAGTATGGGAAAATAACTTAGACTGGTGCATGTTCAGGGGAAAAAAACTGTCTTCCTTGCAAGGGGGCACCCTCGTAAATGGTCATTGGTATGAGGACCCTGAAATCAGTACAGGGGAGAGATATGTGCACCACCCAGAACTGCTGTTTCTGAAGAGCCCCCTACCCTGTGAAATTCTTCATCATGTGTACACTTGGACTTCATTTGCCCCCTTTGTGTTCCATGTGCCATGACAATTACCTCTGTAATGTGATTTTTGCTGATGCTTATTCAATAAAAAGAATTGTTAAAAAAAGTCACGAATGTCACACCATAATGGACGAAAGAAATGTTTGAACTAACAATATTTTTTGTGTGCACACATAGGCTTTCTAAAAATGCAGCAGCAACTAGCATTTTGTCTAGCTGTCTCTGCCTCGTTGAGATTTAGCTACTAAAAACCAAAATGAATGGCAGTGATACAGGATGTTTTAATAACAAGATAAGCACACACCTTAAGCTTTCTGGAAAAATCACCAAAACTTGAATTTTGGCAAAGATTTCTGTAAGAGGGCACACATTTTTGTATTCCACCTAATATGCGCAAATTGTCACTGCAGTTCAAATTAGTAGAAAGCATCACATTTATACATGCTGTCCATTTCAGCTTTAGACAACAATTAGGAATTTTAATTCCTAGATTAGAGGATGGCACACAGGATACTTGATCACAAAAGTAATGGAGTATCATATCCATCAAACCCCTATTCCAATTATTCAATTTAGAGTCCGATAGACTGTCGGTTTTAGAGGGTAATGCATTAATTGGCTCCATCGTAGGAAAATTAACTCTGAAGTTCCGATTTAAAAGAGGCAGTGAGAGAAAGCGCAACAGATGCCCAACCTTTTTAGAATGAATGGTGTGATATCCTCTGTTTTTTCATCCATCACCATCCTCCCATCAGCAGACAATACAATGCCTCCCCCAACCCTAGGTGAAAACTCACAGGCGATGGGGGCCATTAGTTTACTGTTTTTCAGAAACAAACATACGCTTTAAGAGTTAGATCCTGAAAGACAAATTTGTTTGTTGCTTGGACATCGGAAGATGACAGATATACCCTAAACGTTGTATTAGTTATATGTAAAGAAGATAGTTTTGTACATTTTTGGTTAAAGTAAGTTTTTAGCGATACAAAAGGGGAATCAAACACTCACCCCCAGTCAACTGATCTGGGTTTAATCCATCACCATTCTTTAGCTCACTCAGCCACCCCAGTTCAGACATGGCCATATGCAAATCAGTCTGACCCTGTGCCTCATGGGAACAGTCCATCCCGAACTGCCAAGCCATGTCTTCCCTGGACCGGAAACAAGCATCCTGGGACTGGTTTCGGATTCATAATCCTCATCAGCCAGGCTATCTTGAATCCAGTGGCCAAGTGAGCAAGGGACTCACGTCTGAGCATACCCTGCCAACTTAGGGCGAACAAAGCAATACAAAAGGGGATTATGGACGGAGCGTTTGAGCAAATCAAACACTCACCCCCAGTCAACTGATCTGAGTTTAATACATCACCATTCTTTGGCTCTCTCAGCCACACCAGTTCAGACATGGCCATATGCAAATCAGTCTGACCCTGTGCCTCATGATAACAGTCCATCCCGAACTGCCAAACAATGTCTTCCCTGGACTGGAAACATGCAGGACCGGTTTCGGATTCATAATCCTCATCAGCCAGGCTATCTTGAATCCAGTGGCCAAGTGAGCAAGGGACTCACGTCCGAGCATACCCTGCCAACTTAGGGCGAACAAAGGGATGATGGCCATGTTTGACATGAACAGTTCCATTCAAGAATATTGGCTTTGTACAGTTGATGTTGTATCGCTGTACACATCAATTCCACACAACAAAGGCCTTGAAGCTCTTGAATGGAACTTACTCAAAGACGAAGAGTATGAAGCCAATAACATTTTCCTCATTGAACTAATGCATTTCGCTCTATACCACAGTTACTTCGAATGGAATAACAAATACTATAACCAATGCGGGTGGCTCCCTCATATGCTAACCTGTTCATGTCAAAATTTGAACACGACAATATCTTAAACAACACGAACTGGACCAAGAATTTAGTGATATTCAAAAGATATATTGACAATCTATTTCTGATCTGGAGAGGAGAAAAGGATCAACTATTGACCAATATCACAGAACTCAATCAACTAAACCCCAGAATCAAATTTACCCACACTATTCATAAGGAAACTATCTCATTCCTAGAAGTACAAATTACAATCATCAACCACCAAATCCAAACTAAAGTATACAAAAAAGCCACAGACCGCAACTCCAGTTTACTTTTTCAAAGTTTTCATCCCAAAACTCTCAAGAAACATTTACCCACATCACAATTCACCTGTTTGAAAAGAATTACTTCTGATCCCCAGATTCTGGAAAAATCAATGGCAGAGCAACAACAACAATACCTCGCTAGATGATACCCTAAAGAGATTCTAGAAGAATCACTTAAAAAAGTAGCCAAACTACCCAGAGAAAGCTTATTGACGCCAACACCTCAAACCACAGAACAAAAAGCAGTATGTGTTTTGAAATTTTCCACTGAAGCCAAAAGGATCAAGAGAATCATCAATCGACATTGGTCTTTAATTAAAGCTGAACCAGATCTCCAAAATCTGTATAGCGACCAAGTAACTTTTGCTTTCAAAAGATCAAAAAATCTGAAGGAGTTTCTCACTACTAAAAAAGAAATCAAAACACAACATAAAGGAATGTCTAAATGCTTGAATTGCATACACTGCAATAATGTAATAATCGGAAAAACTTTCATGCATCCTACAAAAGGCCACAAAATCGATCTACATTACACTGGAACTTGTGATTCCAAAAATGTGATTTACGGTATCAAATGCCCATGTGGCAAAATATACGTTGGTCAAACGGAAAGGAAGATAAAAATAAGAATGTCTGAACACAAAACCAACATTCGCACTAAAAACATGAAATCTGCTGTGGCCACACATTGGCTTGAATCCAACCATCAAATTGCACAATTAAAATTTACCATACTGGAGATACTCCCACAACGCTGCGATATGGATCCCATCAAACAGCGCCTACAGGCTGATTTTTTTTGGATCAAGAAATTATATTCCCTTTACCAACAGGGATTAATGACAGAATCGAATTTGCATGTTTCTTATGACACTGCAGCACAACATTGGACTTTGAGGCCCTTCGCTCCCTCGTCATCTTTATATGACACCCAGACTTAAGCTTCAGCTCGCTAGCCACCTTATTCAACATTGAGTGTAGCCTATTTATTTTTCTTCATACAGTTTGTTCATGTTACTCATGACATGTTTATTGTGTATTTTGAATTTTTCAGTTTTATCTTATTCCTCCCAAGATTATACATGTATGCCTACTATGCACCATCAATTCTTTTACCATACTCCACACTCTCAACATTTTGACACATCACTTCTATTTCTGTCTTTATACATGCCCCATACACCGTGTCGTATTCCTTGTTTACTTTCCGTTTTGACCACCACGTGATCGGAACTCTTATCCTATCAACACATAGCTTCTAAGTTCCTTGTTTACTTCCTGGTTTGACCACCACGTGATCGGAACTCTTATCCTATCAACATGCAGCTTCTAAGTTCCCACGGCTATCCAGCCGGTGTTTCACCACTTAATGTCTGACTTATTTTTCACTTATTTTTTCATTTTTAGTTTTTCATCTATATTCCAATACCATCAGTTTACCTATTCCCCTGTAAGTAGCTATGCATTTGTCGTTTTCATACTCTTGATTCTCGCGTTTTCCGAGATTACGTGACTCAGCAGCTGGACTATAAGAAGCCTCACGATAGGCTTATTGTTTATCTGACCGGTTCCACGTTCGGAACGCCGTGAGAACTTCGCGTCACATGGACAGTAAGTTTGTCATACTGTGCTTTGACCTCGATCTTTTTCTCCACTTTACGTTTCAACTTAGTCTTTGATAGGGTTTTCACTCCCACAACATCCTACCACTCAGCACGCTATACCAAGTTGACATTTCTTTCACCACTATCTAGAGCTAGCTATGAAGTGTGTAATTTTTCAATGTAATTTCGCTATGCAAAGTTTGCTACATATCTGCCAAGTACTTTTATCTTTACAATGTATTCCATGAAGTGTACATCGTTTGTTTGCAATATGATTATATGAATCTACGGTTTGTTTTCTGAATGCTAAGGTCCTGTATGCTTTCATTCACAGGCCCCTGATGAAGGGTTACTCTGTTCAACCCGAAATGCATTGGGCATGATGTAATGCAATGAATTTTTCATGATTTCAATGAATTACTTAAAGTATTTGAAAAAGCTACAAACTTTGAATCAATAAAATAATTTCATGATTCCATCAGTTTGAAGACTCACTAATTTCAAAAACTAAAGGCAACCAAAGAAGCAAAACGAGTGAAGAAACTCCACAGTTTCATGTTGAATGAGCGCGCCCTTCGTGATCTACCAATCACATATTCTCACAATTTCCCAAGGCACTGAAAGGCACAGTGCGACAAGGATTGCGCCAAAAAGAACTTTCTGAAACACTGTTTAACATTTAGGTGTGCACGGAGATAACAAGAAAAAATGTTTAATTGAGCAATGTACAACAGTGTGAGGAAATGTGGGCACTTTAAATGACACATCACCCAAAATGTGTTCACATGGAATGGATCCCCATATAATTGTGATTGTTATTTAAAACTAAATACGCAAATTGTATGTACGATTTTGTGAATCTCGGCATCGCTTTGAAACCCCGAAACCGTTCCTAGGATGCTTGTTTCCGGTCCAGCGAGGACCCTTCTTGGCAGTTGAGATGGACTGTTACCATGAGGCACAGGGTCAAGACTGATTTGCATATTGCCAGGTCTGACCTGGAGTGGCATGGTGAGCAAAAGAATGATGGATTTAACCCAGATCTCTTGACTGGGGGTGAATGTTTTGGTTTGTTCTGCATTCCGTCTATCAATTGTGTGTCTTTCGCTTTGAACGGTATTCAATCACAGAGGCAGCTTGTCTGACATGATCTAGCACAGCTACTGTAGGCCTGAAGGGTCAAATGGCTAGCTTTTCAGTTAGTTACCTCTGCACATTGTCTGTGGATGGATGCGTAGTCTGAGAAGTTTTGATTCGGGGGACGCACTTTATGTGCATCACTCCGGATGCATCAGTAGAAGAATGACCTTGTGTCAAACCTGCTCTCTAAGGTAGATTTACCATTGAATATTTCCTCTCAACCTGTGAATTTGTGTCTTAGGATAGGAATAATGTTGGAGCAGGGATGATGGATACTAGTTGTGTTTCTTTCAACTGGTTTTGTGTCAGTGGGAGAAGGTACTAAGGTCTTTGAGTTCAAAAGTAAGTTTATTAAGATAAAGAAATACAGTATTGCAAAAGATGTAATAAAATTAAAAAGAAAGAATTAGGAACAATATATCAGTTGAGACAAAAAGGGTTTGAATGAAAAACAGTCAGACATATCATATATTAGTAGAATGCTAACAGTATATGGAAAATCATCATGAAAAGGAAATATGCAGGTTATACAAACATTCACATTATAAAATAGAGTATAAGTTAAACTAAATAGGATCAATATAGAGGAAATCATGGATGTTTAGTCACTTCCTGTTGTGAAGGAGTAGGAGACAGAGAACATCTGGCACTTTTATCAATAAATAGCATGCCGGTGACCACAAGTCTAAGCGTTTAGTTGCCATGTGTAGTGGATATACAAATGTTGTGTCCAGTCTGTGATTGTAACAGACAGCATACCACCATGCTTGAAATTATAATTTAGTGAAGTCTTTCCAGTTCTTGGTTGCCATTTCGTTGTTAGAGATGACAATCTTTGTATGCAGTTCTCCAGACAACGAGATATTGTTCCTGAAATAGATGGAGTAAAATGAACACCTAAGTATTTAATATATTGGGGACTCCAAGTGAAACCTGAAGTAACAAAATCCGCATGGAAAGTATATTTGGTTAGGGGTAAAATCTCACACTTATCCTCATTTAGTTTGTATCCAGAAACAAATGCAAAGGGGGCCAGTTCTTCTAAAATAGCGGGAGGAGAAGCTTTAGTTTGTGATAGGAATAAAAGGACATTGTCAGTATAAGCTGCCATTTTAACACTGGTCTCCCTAAAAGTGAAGCCGTGAATGTTATCATTTTGACGAATCCTTAACAAGAAAGGCTTCAGGGCGAGATTAAAAAGGAAAGGAGGAAGTGGACATCCCTTTCTGACACCTCTACCGAAATGGAAATAGGAAGAAATGCTACCATTGGGTGATAGAGCTGCTCTTGGATTAGAATACAAAATAGATATTAAAGCAGTGAGTTTTGGGCCAAAGCCAAACCATTGAAGTGTGCGTAAAAGATAAAGCTATTCGACTCTGTCGAATGCTTTTTCTGCATCTAGAGCGATGGCTGCCAGGGGATGGAACATATGTGAGGCTTTAGAAAGAATATAAAAAAATAAGCGAGTATTATCTGTGATGAGTTGTCCCTTAACAAAACCAGATTTTTCTGTTCCTAACAAGTCAGGCATCTGGGATTCCAAACACAATGCTAAAGCATTTGAAAATATGTTATATTCAATATTGACCAAAGAAATAAGTTCATAGTTTTTACATTGTTGCAGGTCTTTGCCATCTTTAGGTATAAGGCAAATAAGAGCATCTGAAAAAGAGCCAGAAGATTTACCAGATTGTAAAAAAAGTATGTATGAGCATATGTAATTTAGGAATAAACAAATGTGCAAATTGATTAAAAAATTCTACAGTGAAGCCGTCTGGACCTGGGGCCTTATCTTTTTTGAGAGTTTTTAAGGCAGCGATGAGTTTCTTCTGTGTTAATTCAGATTCTAAGAGTGAAAGATCTGAGTGAGTATTGGGGGTACATTGGATTTTGGAATGAAATTGGAATATAGACTGGTCAGAGGATAAAGTTTCAGATGTATGAAGTGACTTATAAAATTGGAAAAAATAATTTAGGATATCCTCATCTGTGGAGTTCAATTGACGATCTTGACTATAAATAGACTTTATATTGAGTTTGTTTTGTTTAACCTTTAAATAGTTAGCTAATAATTTCCCGGCTTTGTTCTGACCCCCATAGAACTTTGCACTAGACTTTAACAAATAATTTGAAGCATTATTGGTTATGTCCTGGATAAATTGAAATTTAGCTTTTATAAGGTCAGATAAGCAATCTTTTGGTTTGGAAGAATAATAAGAGTGTTCCAACGCCTTAATTTTGGATAACAGGGTATTAGTGACTTGTTGTGCCTTTTTACGTTTAATAATAACATCTCTGGCTGATGCTTTGAAGGCATCCTAAACCACATGAAAAGATGTGGTGTCCAATTGATTAAAAGGAACATTTTCATTAAAAAAAGATAAAGGATGATCTAAAGACTGGGTCCAAAAGCAAAGTGTTATTGAAACACCATTTACGTGAAGTTTTAGGTTTACACAAAACATCAAGGTGAATAGTGACGGGAGCATGATCAGATATTAAGATAGAACCAATATCTGCAACCACTAGTGATTAAGAGATATTGTGAGATATAAAATTATCTAATCGTGATTGAGTATGATGTGTTGGAGAAGAAAAGGAGTATTCTCTCAATGTGGGATGACAAAGTCTCCAGGCATCTGTAAGCTTATGTTGTTTAATTGTTTGTGTAAATAATTTGTATGATTTATGAGGGACAAAGGGAGTTGAGGAATTCCTATCAAATAAGGGATCGATCGTTTCGTTACAATCTCCTGCAAGGATACAATTGTCATCATAGGACTGTGTGATTTGTTGAGCCAGGAAAATCCAAAAAGAGGGGTCTCCTATTGTGGGTGCATAGACATTCAATAAAGAGAGTGGAATATTATCCACTATAAATGTAACATCTGCTTACTTGATCTGCACATTGTGACATTACCTTAATCAAGAGGGATTTGCGAAAAAGAATAAGGACACCATTACGCTTCCCATCACCCGGGGAGAAGAGAACCTCACCCACCCATCCTCTTTTTAGTTTTGCAGATTCTTCAGCTGACATATGAGAGTCCTGTATACATGCAATTTCTGTTCCTAGTTTAGCCAAATGGGTAAAAACTCTCTGTCACTTAAAAGATAAATGTAAACCTCTGAGGTTCCAAGAGACAATTTTTAAAGGCATAGCATGAAAATACAACAACATAATAAATATTGCCTGAAACAAAACCTTGAGCAAGTTAAACCATTTCCAACAACAAACCAACTTTATGTAAAATGAAACAATTGAAACATAAAAGAGAAGAAAGAAGAAAAGAAAGTACATCAGATAGACAACAATTGAAGAACAGAGGAGCAGTAGAAGATTGAAAGAAAATTTAAAAAAATAAAAAAGAAGAAAGGGAAGAAAGTACAGTGAAGAGACAACATCTGAAGTAAAAAAAAAATGTGGAGTAGAAAGAAGTAATGAGATAAGCAGAAATTGGGGTGAGTCATTCAATGCAGGAAAGAGAAGGAAAAGAAAGAAAATAGAAAAGAGAAGACAGAGATAGATTAAGAAAAAAGACTTACATATAATCCGGAACATACGAGAGGTGAGAGGGTGGGAAGCCACACGGAGCAATGACGCATCCAAGACCCAGGCGGAAAGGCGGGAGGGAGAACAGAACCAACAGACGTTATAGGGGCAGGAGCAACACATAGATTCAACCTGTAAGGAAGAAAAGAAGTTAGTTATATTGTTAAAAAGTTAAAAACAGTAAGAGTGCAAATTAACACTGCCTATAAATGAACACGCAACAAGTGAATCAAAAACCTGTTCAAAGTACATGTATCAAAGTGTACACATAGCAGAAAACCAAAAAATGCCTATTTGGAGCTTATTAAAGAAGTGTCCATTGTGTCAGCATTGTAAGAATGTAGGAAACTCTTTAGTTTTATTGGGTCATCATAGTGGTAGTTTTGTTGTTGATGGTCACTTTAAATAGACAAGGGTGAAAGAGACCATATCGTGCGCCTATAGATAGTAATTTTAGTCTTAATGTTAAAAACTCTTTGCGACGATCAGCGGTCGAGAGTGTTGTATGGAAGTACCACATAGGAGAAAAACTCTGTTAACGGGCGAGACAAAATGGCGGCCGCAAGCTCGTCAGAGCCGCGCCGCAACTCACTCTCAAGGTAATGATATGCACAGGTCCCGGAAATCATCAAAACAGGATTTCTTCAACGCCCCTAGTGTTTAGGCGAGTCGTCCTCAGTTCTGGAGACAGTACACGTGAGGAATGTCGTGTTAGCTCCGTCTCTGCTCCCACCGCTCCGGGAGAGTCACAGGTCCGCTGCCATCTATAAAGATAGCCCCAGTGGCAGTGCATCCCTGAAATTACTGAATGATGCCTCTTGCAATGTATGCTATTAGGTTTAGGATTTGCAGCAGCTCTCATTTGGTGTCTGTCCTCTTTGTGTACTGCATGAGACAAAAGTAGGATGCCGATATGAAGAGTCCCGTCATGAGAGAGGTTAACCCCTAGAATCACCACCAGAAATCTATGTAATCATTTTGCATTCATTTCCACCACAAACCCTATCTCTATTAGTTCAAAGATGTTCTGATAAGTGTGTGTTTTACTAGTATCTGCGAGGTGCCTGACCTCAAGCCTATCATATAAATCGTGTCTCTTCATGTAGGATGAATACAGACAGTAGGTTCTGTTTAAAAGGAATCTGCACATCTCCACCGTGCATAGATCCCGATGCAGTTGATTAGCTGGTCAGACACGGTGTACTAGTTACCAAAACGGTTTATATAGTGATTATTTTCGGAATATGGGTTTGTTATGGGAGAGAAAAAAACAGATCCATGGACCGTCATACCCAAGCACAACCTTCTCCCTTTCCAAGTCGGCGTCATTAGAACCCCATACCTCCAGTAATTAATTCTGTGTGCAAAATAATCAAACTATTTCAAAAGATTGTAAGAGATACACTATGAATTATTAGAAAAGTAATCGTCTGAAGGGCAATGCAAACCAAAAGCATTTTACCACCTCAGCATTGTACTACACCTCACTTGATATAAGTATTTGAAACATGACCAGCAGGCATTCACCACTTTGAAGGAAACGAAGCGATCCCTTTAACAATAAATTACTAAAAAGTTTATGTGGCAGTTGGATTTCCCTGCAGTCTACAAAGCCAAAAATGTAACGGAGTATTATAAAAAGTCAAAGCGGGACACGAGGCTTCTGCAAACTGCTATCTGCAGCTGCTAAAGTTGCTTAGTTCTCTTTACAAACATTTCAGATTTGACAGTGAAATCAACAAAAATCAGTAAGTAAAACCATATATTCTTGTTATCTCCTAAAAAGGTTATTGGGAACTATTACAGCACCTGACATGTTTCTCCCCACAGCAAATTTCAGTTCTCCTTTTGCTGCCATCTATGCCATTTTCTATGCGGCGTTTTCCTCTATCTGAAATAAGCAGCATCCAGGGTGACTGAGAGCATAAATGACTGCTGCCAGAACATGGCAATGTTATTTCTAAGGCCGACGATTTCTGTTGAATTTTGATAAACTCATTTGAAGATGATGCTGTCAGCCTGTAGCTGCAAGGAAGCAAATGAGTTCTGATTGAAAATGTTAAGACTTTTTTTCAGCTATGATGTCTCCATCCATAAGACATGAAGACGTGCATGATTATAACATCTCTAGCACAGAATACTAAAAGAGGTCATTTGGCTCATTTATTTTCTTTAGATTAAGCTGTAAATGTATAGATTAATTATTTTCCCTTTGAGACCACGGTTTGTCACTTGTATTAAGCTCTAGCCTGCTAAGTAGACAAAATCGAATTAGGACATACCTTATCTGCTTGGAAAAGTTATTAAGTCACAAAGAGATGACATTTTACACTATTTATTTGAGTCCTATTCCCAATCAGTGAAAACGTATTTAAAGGAGGCGATGAAGCTCATACATCAATCTGATTCGCAGAAATGAAATATTAAATTCTATCTCCAAGACTCATTGTCGATTAAAACACGAAGAGACAGGTTTAACAAAATGTTGCATTGTCCTTGCATCACATTCACTAGAGTCAGATTTGCCATGCCATGCAAGGCCACGGTTCGTGGTGCTGTGGTACTTGGTAAATCTGGAGTATCAGAGGCCATCGCAAGTTGTTGACTTTTGTTACTCTGCCTCCAAAAGACGTTTTATGGGTGGAGCATGGTTGCTCCCATACATCCACCCATGCATTTTGGCAAATTTCCAGAATTACCATGAGTTGTTGACCTGGAAATGCTAAACGTTACTATGGGAGGCATAATGGGGAGAAATACTCTTATTTCTCCTTTATTCTTTCTCTTTCTACATGCTGCATTCTGCAGCACACATAGAAAGAGGAAAATGCCTCAGAGGATTGCTCTTGTGCAGGAAGGTGTCCTTTCTGGCACACAACAATGCTACCTGCAATGAAGCACAATTTTTACCATGACTCAAGGGTGCCTGCATTGGTACAAGGTAGCACATTATAAGTCAGCACAAGGGGAGGGCAGGAATGCACAATATAATGTTAAGCATGGTGCATTCCTGTCCTTCCCTTTCACGCAGTGATGCAAGGTGTCTTGCTGCGTTGCGTGAAATATTGATGAATCTTCCCTAAAATGTCCCTCACCATGGAAAAAAAATTGTGGAGTTTTATTAGACCCAGGTTTTATTTATGAAATCAGTCGTGAACATGAAGGCTGTTATTTAAATGCTACTGTTTTTTATGACACATTTAAGCACCGAGTGGGCTCTAGATTTAAAATAACTTGAGTATCTTTTCAGCAAAAAGATACTTGTCTGAGGCAGAAAACAGATGAAACCCCTTTCAATTGTAGGGGCAGTCCAATCCAGAAAAAACTCCTTATAAGTCTCTCAGCAAGAGTGCCTTTGTAGGACCGATATTTTTAACTTTGATACCCCAACAAATCTGTTTTTAGGAGCAAATTTCCAGCCTTGATTTCCAGAATGAGTGGCACATGCCAATTCAGATATTCTGCAGCATGTAGAATTTCAGCATTCACAAATTCGAGGCTAGGGGCAGAATTGTGGGTTTCCCATGAGTTCTCTACTTGGAAAAGTAGGAGAACACGCACAAACTCTGGAATTTTTATTCATATTCCCTGTAAAGCAAGAACTTTTACATTGGAAACAAATTAATATTTATTCTTGGCAAATACAAGTGGTGGCTCCTCCGCTAAGGCGGAGGAGCATTGCCCCTCTGCTCAAAAGGAAAAAAAAATCATAATAACGTATTCTTAGTATCATTTTTTTTCTGATTGAAGTCAGTAGCTCTTGGGTGGAGCTAGCCAGAGCAGAACGAGGAGTGCGCATGACTGCTTGGCGTACTTTGCATCTTCCCCACCAGGCTTGCTTTACACAGCCTGGTGAGGCACATGCAAAGTCTCCCAGTCCCCATCTGAGTGCCAAATCATGGTACTCAGACCAATCACATCGCTGCATTGCAGTGTTGTGAATGGGTATTGGGAGCCTGGGAGCCCGGGTGCTTCCTGCTGCTGACAGAGACACGAAGAAGAGGACGGAGGAGAGGTTGCTGTCGCCGGCCCTGGTAAGTTTTTCTTTATCTCCATTTCTTTCACAGACACCCCCACCCACCACTCCTAATCGGTAGGAGCCAATACTGATGTTTCCAGAATAGTAACGGGGAGGAAAAACTTCCAAATTTAAAAAAGGGTTCAAGCAAAAACATTCTTTCTCAGAAAAATAATTTCCCAACATTGTAGGTTTTATATAATTTCTTTTAAAAAAAGGGATTTTCTTCAAGCATTTGAGTAATTGTGAGTGGACACAATTCTGATGATTTTAAGAATGTTTTGTCAATCAAGCTCACAGAACTTTCTCATTTGTCTTTCAATGTAATGGGTAGGGCACTATGGGATTTTAGGCAACCATTCATTCGGTGGTCCTATTTGTATGAGAAGACTGAGAGGCACAGAATAATGATGATGAATGTGTTGTAACTGACAAAGTGAGACATAGTGAGATTGATGGAGCGAGTTTCAGAATTCATTTTATTCTGGCTCGTGAAATTAATTCTCTGTAATATGAACTAATTTATTAATGAATTGTTGTATGATTTGTATTACTAAATCAACCTAGAGTAAAAATTGCACACACAAACACGTGGAACTAATATTTATGTGCTCATGTTGCATTTGCGAGTTTGTTTTGTAACACATAATTAATATTGTCTTGTTTGTCCTATTGTCTTTGTCACTATTAATGCGGCTGATCATTATATGGCATGTGCTTTCATTATGTGTGCTTATGTGTTTGTCTATGTTGTGACTGTTTATCCATGTTTTGTTTGTCTATCTTTTTACTCTTTCAGATATAAAAAGAATCCAGCTGGACTTTAAGAAGAATGGTAGATATTAAATGTGCTGCTTTATTTGTGTGCTTCTGCTAGGTGATTTATATTAATGGGTTACATTTTAGCAATGAAGGGTGGGTAACAAAAGGGTTTATTTTACCTGAATTAATCATTCTTTTGTGTTTATTTAAATACTAGCCCGAGAGAAAGGCTTGAGGCCTAGTTCTAATGGAGGTTGGTTGGCCTGACTGAAAGGAGCTGAGAACGGCAGAGATGATATTCTTAATAAATATTTCCACGGAAACGTGCAGAAGCTCAAACAATAGAAGATGTGTGCATCATGCTCCGAAAGCAAAAAACGTCAAGGCCAAGGAAGCGTGTAGAGGCAGCTTGGCTAAAATCCTGGAGGAAATAGCTGTGAACGTTTAGTTTAATGTTGCAACTCTAGGAAGCCAGTGTCGCTTCGTGTCAATGGACAATGACATAATGATGTCATAGGTACTGATGCATTGGCCTCTCGGTGGTCTGATGGACATTAACCAATTGGGTTGCTGAATTCTTCAAAAATATCATTTTTAGTTAGATTAGTGGGTCGAAAAAGATATACAAACTTAGCCTCTTGAGGGGAGCGGGGCTGACTGTTTCCTGAGGGCGAAGTGCTGACTGTTTTCCTTTGGACACGTAAGGACTTTGAATGCTTAATAAATGTTATTCTTTTCCAGGTCAGAAAGCTTAACATAGGGATTTAGGGTTGATGTTTATTTTAATTCATTAATTCCATGCAGTCTTAGAGTGCCGGACCTTTTGTGCCAATGATCTAATGATTAAAACTGATTTAATAAAAAAATTTGAAATTAATGAATGAGCTAATAAAGATTTTGAAATTAAAACTTTGAAACTTTAAATAAAAGACTTAAAACGTCAAGATGTTCTTGATTATTTAGTCATTACCATTAGCTGATTTCATTGGCCTCAGTGGTCTAATTAAATGTTTTCTTGATTTTCTATGAATATAAATGTTATACTGCAGTTGTAAATAATGTACATATAAGTTTCATAGTGTGATTAATTAGGCCACATGATTCAGCTTCATGATTTTCTGTCATAAGTTGTATGGGCCTTAGTATTGATTAGTATGGTGAGTATTAGGTAGTGAATGGTGACGCATTTGTGACAGAATTTCTATAGTGACGCTGGATCAAGATACACTTGTTGTTCACCAACCAGGAGACATATGTATGAGACTTTATCACAAAGTATTGTTTTGAGGCTCTCAAGTAACTACTGTCTGAACACCACTCTTCAACACATCTTGCAGGTTAGTAGCATAATCCTCACACACACCTGCACTCTTCTTCTCTACCAGAAGGATACTTCAAGATACCACATTCGCAACTACTCAGCAGAAACCCATATTCAAAATAACCACAACATCCACCCAAACTATCTAGTTGCAACACGCAAAAAAGCCACATCACAAGAAGTTGACAAATATCTTCCTCTCAAGCAGGGAAGACACAGACTTCTAAAAAAGCCCCAAATAAAGAATATGTTAGGCTCTCTCGAAAGACATTGCAGGAAATTGATACAACTTATTAATGAGCATCCAAGATAATTTCTACAATCTACCTCACACATGCATACACCACTTTCCACAAAGATGTTTATGGTGCCAGAATCAAAAACCTCTTGAAAGGTTAAAGGGAGCCATCAACAGTTCTCACAAACAGTCATAATAGTGCAACAGTTTGTGTCTCCCAAGCAAAGAAAAAAACATCAGCTACACTTCATCGAAAAAAGGTTAAAAAAAATCATAATCATTACATTCATCAACAACTCAGTCTCTGCCACCCTTCAGAAACACACTGCTGCCTGCTTGTTTGACCGTATAGAAATATTCCCTTTCCCAAAAAATGTCCAGACTATAGAAGACTCAGGCAACCCATTACCAACCACCTTCACAACTGTATGCCCAAAAATATGGATGACTCATAAATAGGTCCAGCAAGCAAGCGTGTTCCTTTTTTAAGTTAAAAAACCTTTATTCAAATAATAGAACAAAATACATGTTAGCCAATCCCTGCTTCAGCCGGAATGACATTTGACCAGGTGAATGCCACAGAGAGTGCCAAGTTCTACACCAAGTTTACATTGAGATGGTGTTGCATTCTGAACTAAAAGAGACTTACAGCAGGAATATTGAAACCTTTGGAATAAAATGTAAATATTAAACCAAAAAATTAGTAAATTAAAAAGTCCCATTAATTCATGCTGTTTAAAAACGTAATATCAGGCAGCAACCATCACCCCTGATCACTCCAACACCATATCAAATAATCTTTTACCTTGCCTTTCTGTATTATGTCTTTATGCAAATAAGCATGTACCAAAGAATATGCTAGTGTATAAATAAATTTAGGGGAAAAATCAGCACCTTTAAATATCAAGAGATGCCTGACTCTCCATTGAGCATCTGTCAAACACTTCACAACAATCGAAAACATTTGGCATTGGAAGTTTGATCTCATCTGACCAAAAATCAGAACCTCTTTAGATAAAATCACATCTGCATTTAGGAAAAATTGCCATACCTTTGCTAAAGCCCGCATTCTTTGTGCTGAATGGCAGTGCCAAAAAAGGTGGTCACAGGTTTCCTCTCCCAAATATCCCTTCCTGACACAAAATGGGGCTCTAGAACATTATTTTCCATACAGAAAGAGGCTGGGGCAGTTCTATCATTTGAAAACAATCCCTGGTTACACCTCTACTTCAGAAAGAAACGATAGACGCAGTAGCCCCTAACATGTGCTTTTCTAAAGTATGGTGTAATTTTATTCTAAAACATTGTATGTACAGTTTTAACATCCAAGCCCTGACAGAAGTCCAACAAACGATAGACACCCATTCATCCAGATTTCAGCCATGTCATAGAAGCAGCCATTTCACCAGGTGGGAAGCCATGCTAATACTGGCAGACCATTGATCACTCAGAACGCTGATCCTATTAGATCTCAAAGTCACCTTTGACAAAGCTAAACAGAATGTCCTCCTTTGCTTCAGTTTAGTGGCCAATGAAACAGTTGAGGGAACCAGAAGTTTTAAATTCCTCCTGACAAGCTGAATTCCAAAAATAAGATCATAACAGTTGTCTTCCTCAGCAAGCCCAGTCACCAGGGGAGCCCCCAAGGTTCCATGTTTGGAAAGCCACATTGAGCATGCAAAACAAAACCCTTCATTGTGTTCTTCTGCCCTTACAACCATCACTTCAACTCCTAGACCCATGACATCAAAAATACCAACATGGTTAGCATGGCTTGTGTTCAAACGATCATGGTGTCCAACTGATAACCTCTGTTCACAAACTCCTGTCATGGGACTTTTACAGCAGGCACACCAACCTCTGATGAACTGGTAACGTTTCCTGATCGAAAGTACCGAGCAAAGGAGAGGTAGATGATTGAGAAGTTGATAAAACACCATTGTTGCCTGGGGGTTACCACATTCATTTGAGAGCACTTGGAATGCGGCAGCTATCTTGGGTCCTACCGCTTAATTGCAAAATCTATAATAAGGCTGGCCTTGCAAAGTTCCAGCGGCCGTAGGAGAGAGTGCAATGAGGAACTAAGCCACAGGGGTGCCTGGATGAGTGTGTCACATGGAGAGGCAATTTGTACTCTCCAGTGCCCTCTAAGACTGAACAGTAGGAGGAATGTGGACAACTTTGTTAGCCCTTTTACTGCTAGGCCTTTTCCCCCGTGTTAAGGGGCATATTTACAAGCACCTTGCAACTCTTTTGTGCCGCCTGTTGTGCCACGTTTGTGACACAGAGGTGGTGTAAACAATGCAGCCAATTAACAACGTGACGCATCTAGGTATAATGTATGCAGGATGGGTGTTCCCATGAAGGAAAGCCTCGTAAAAGTGACACAATGAAATTCACAAGATTTCACTGCGCCACTTTAAGGATGACACTGCGTCACAACACTACTCCTGCTTGAAGCAAGTGTAAGGAGTACCACGGGACAATAAGTATAGGCCTCAACATGCATTGCTAGAGTTGCGTCGCGCTTGTGACACGAGTCCAGCAATACGTGACTTTTTGGCCAACAGATGCATAAGAATTCTGACACATTTGTCAATCCTTGCGTCATGGTGCACCGTATTGAAGATACAGTGCATTCATGGTGGTGCAAGGGTATCACCGGCTGCTAAAGGGAAACTGAAGTATTTCTAAAGATGTGTCAATTTCTTGTAAATCTGTCCCATAGCCTTTTTTTAGCTATTTGGGTAGTTCACGCTTAGTCTTCTGTAAAGATTTGTCCACACAAGTTATCCACACCAAATTTGCGTCCTTTTTTTTAAAGATCAGGTATATTTTAAAGGTACCCAGGGTTTGTGGTTACCCCTTGAGGGGTCCCAGAAATTAGCCAAAATACATCTAAAGTTTGTGTTTTTGGGGGAAAAATTGGGAAGTGGGGCCCGATTTAGGTGGCTCATTACCGGTCGGTAAACCCGAAATTCGGTAAATTTCAGACTTACCGACTGGTATTGAGTCATTTGCTATGTAGGTGATGATTCTGTAAATACCGAATCGGTATTTACCGATTCTGTATTTACCGAATCATTATTTACCGATTCTGTATTTACTGAATCGGTAAATGGCATGTAGAAAACACATTTAAGAGTGCTTATGTGCTTTAAGGATTCGTTATTTACCACCAACTATAAGTTGGTGGTAAATACCGAATGCCTTGGAAAATGCAAATCTGTGCATTTTCAACTGTGCCATGTGGCAGACATACATGCCCTTAGGGCATGTACGTGTGCCACATGTGCACACAAGCACGATTATAGGGTGCAACAGGGTGTCAAAGTGACACCCTGCCACCCTTCAATGTGTTTCCCCTTTTACCGAATCGGTATTTACCGATTCGGTAATTCACATTCAACCGTAGGAATGAATGCAAATTACTGATTCGGTAAATACCGAATCTTACTGATTCGGTAATACTTACCGAATAAATACCTACATCCCATTTACCGATTCTAAAATACCGAATCGGTAAAATTCGGTATTTTAGAATCGGTAAATCTTCATTATCTACTTCTGGCCCCTGGTCCCCACTATAGAGATACCCTCTGGACTCTCACAAATCTGGAAGAGTTGAAGATCTGGAAGAGTTGTGGAGAAGTGTGGCTCAGGGGTTAGAGGCGGCAGACCCGGAAGCTGAGATCGGCCCTGGACCAGGGTTCAATTCCCCGCTTCGACGGGGGTTGGGCTCAATAATTCCACGGACTCGATAATTCTTGCTCCGGTGCCTACTCGACTCACGGGTTCACACTCTGCGACTCTGGGCAATAGCTTGCTTAATCTCCACAACGGCCCCTCGCGGCGGGATGCCTGGCTTTCACCTTGTGGATACCCTGCCGGGGTATCTCACAGGGGAATACCAGGACGGGTTCCCTAAGCAAGCGCATAGATGCCTGCGATGTGGGCGATTTGCGCTATATAAATACATGTACATTTACATTTACATTTACAAGAAGTTCTTGGGTTTAACTTTTTTGATGGACTTAATAAGAAAACTATCAATGTCTTCATATTGGTCTATTAATCCCTTGATGGCAACAGCTACATTTCCGGCAATCATGAGTCATGACCGGTATTTGCTTCTGCTTTGGATGTTGCATTTTGCTGATAATGATTTAGCGTTGCGACAAGTTTACCCTGATTGTGACCATATTGTTTTGAAGATTCAGCCTGTCATTGACCACTTTGTAGATCTATGCTCTAGAGAAAGAAATAGCTGTGGCTGAGTCTTTGGTTTTGTTCAAGGGCCACTTGGTTTCTAGGCAGTACATTCCTATCAAGAGGGCACCCCATGGAATTTTGGATGTATATGCTGCATGACAGTCAGACTAGATATGTCTCTAATTTCAGGGTGTACACTGGTAGGTATTCCAGGATTGACCCACTGGTTGTCCGTCCACTTTTTGAGTGAGTGAGAAAATTGAGTGGAAACTTGGTAGAGGACTTTTTAACAAAGGGCACCATTTATATGTCGATAACGTCTACTCTGATGTGCAGTTGTTCAGGGAATTAGGCAAAGTTCAGACTGTTGCTTGCGGCACAATCCACTCTAACTGTAAAGGTTTCCCAAAGAACTTGTTTGTCAAATGCTTGAGTGGGGACAGTACAGTGTGTTGCGTAGTGAGGAGCTTCTAGCTGTGCAGTTTGCAGAGACATATTGTGTAAGTACACAAACTGCAGAACAACCAGTGATGAAACTGCAACCTGGAACATCAGCCAAAAGAGCAAAATTGTTGAACTAGAATAAAAAGGTGAAACAAAACATGCAATCACAATTCACAAGAAATAAAACAATTACCATTATAACGCACTATGTCACTACTCAAATGGCCAATCTGCCACAAAGGGGGACAGAAAAATAGCCAAAAGTAAATAATAACCAAGGCCCCATCCCATTAGCCCAACACCCCCCCTCCCCCCTGGCAGATGGGCATCAAAATAGGGCCAATCTACCCCCAGAGGGAGCAGAAAGCGGCCAAAAGTAATTAAAAAAAATGATTAGCATCAATAGGGGCGACTATTACCCAGGGGCCACGCTGAAATATAATATATACATATCCCTGGTGCTAGTGGGTTTTCTGTGGGGGCAGATGGGCCTTCTAATTGAGTCAATCTGAGGGGTGGGGCAGAAAACAGCCACAAGTATGAAAATAATTGGGGTTCAGTTCTTGTCCAAGGGATCCCTCCCATTCACTTAAAAAAAATCCCTGGGTCTAGCGGGGTTTATGCCCCTCCCCCTGGAGGTAGAAAAGCCCAAATAAAACAGGCAAACATGTGACCCTTGCCCAAGGGGTCGCTTCCATTTAAAAAAATAATAATAATAATAAATCCCTGGATCTAGTGGGTTTTCTACCCCACGTGGGAGGGAATGGGCATTCAAAATGGGTGGATCTTCCCCTGGGGGGACAGAAAACAGCCACATGTACAAAAATAAGAGATTGACCCCATGCACCATAAAAACAAATCCCCTGGGGACAGAAAGCCAAAGAAACTGACCGATCTATCCCCGGAGGTGGGGGCAGAAAATGCATACACATAATTTATGCCCGTTGGAAGTGGCCCTTGCCCAAGAGATTGCTTCCATTCCAACAAAAAAAGTCCATGATGGCTAGTGGGCATTCCTACAGCACGATCGCGACCCTGTGTGCGATCGTGCAGCATGAATGCACTGCAAAGAGATATCAGTGGAGAGGAAAAACACTTTCCTCTCCCCGATCCCTCAATGCACTGAGAACCCCACCCCCCGAGCAGGAAACACCTACCTGTTCCCTCCAGACACATGAAAGCAAATGGCTTCAAGCACGTCTGGAGGTTCTTAATGACATTGGGGAGCGCTGTCCGTGCAGACATCATAGGACTGCTAAGAGTGGGATCGGGGTGGCAGCAGAAACTCTGCCCACTATGGCTCATGGTGGAACTATTTCATCATGAGAACGGAAGGAGTGAATCCGACCCCTCTGAATCCTATCTACCCCTCATTTTTTATTTATTACCATACCCTGTGTCTTGACTTTTACATTTTTTCATTTTTTTGTTGTTTTTGCAAGACTTTTGTACTTTTTTAGTTTTACTTTCTTTCTTATTTTATTTCCTTTCTTTTTTCTTCCTGCCACCCAGCACCAGTGGCAGGCTCCCCAAAACCAGCACCACCAGGCACAGTCAGCTATGCAGCAAAGGGGTGCAGCCCAGCGCATTATTCTCTGGCGTTGAAGTGGCTGCGCTAGTTTTTTATCTGCAGCACCACCTCCCCTCTACCCTGGCAGCATGTGGCAGGCCTGGCAGTGGGCATGTCCTCCAGGAGCATAAGAAGTGTTGGGAGAAGGGTGTGCCAGCTTATGCACCACTGCACCAGGGTGTAGCTCACCAAACAACAGCTTACGCACTAATGGGCTGCCATCCTGGTTAGGGACCAGGACCTTCTCAACCTGCTGGGTCTGGAGGTTGCGGGCATGATGAGTAATAGTTATATATTTGTTCTGTTCTATCTATGCTATTTTTTTATCCAAGTAGAAAGCCTGCTGCTCACACTCTGGTAAGTTAGATTTAGGTTACAAATATTATGTTATCATCCTAGAGTAGACAGGTTCTAGGCAGCACCTAACCTTACTCATTGACGCTCACTTGGACTCTTTATTTAAAATGTAATGCAGAGTCTCCTCTATCCTGGCACTGAGACAGTAGTGGTAATAATATTAGTGAGCTAGTGCATTCTCTAACTTCTCTGCTCCTTTCTTTTTTATAGCTCATACAGTCCCAGCGATTTCCCAGTGATGTATAGTATGTAATTAGTAACTATGCTTGCAGCAGCAACTATGCCCTTGAAAAGAATGTCAGACTGAGTTGATTTGTCAAAGGGTGAGAGATCGAGAATGAGATGAGAAGCACAGATCATTAATTGCAATTTATTAGAAGGTCCAAAATGTAGTTTAGGAAATATGAAATAGCTTTAGGATTAGGAAATCAAGGAATAGGTCCATGATACGTATAGGAGAGGAGATCCAATTTATAAAAGTTAACTAAAATATAGCCGCGTTCACCTCTCACAGTCAAAATATTTTTGGGGAGATTGACTGTACCACTAATCTTTTTTTATTTTGTTTATTTCTTACAACAGCATCCAGGGGCAAGAGGGATAATACCTCCACCAAGGAGCCAGTGGGTGAGGGATCTGGAGATGCCTCCAGTAGTGCTGATGGCTCTGCTTAGCCCAGTAAGTCCTGCTGTAAATATTATTATTATTTCCCTATCTTGATTCTTTTACTGCATAAGAGGGGAGGAGAGGTGCATCGCAGAGGCCAGAGTGGCTGACTCTGGAGCATGGGGATCATGGTTTGATTGCCGCTGGCAGCTCAGCAAAATGTGACTCAAGGCAATAATCTCCCCAACGGCACCCCAGAGCCTTTAAACCTTAAACGGTGATGTGTTTGCACTTTACAAATATGGATTATTTATACAGCTTCACATTTTTAATTATTGTTTTCCTTTTTACTAATTTCTTTTCAACTCCTCTTTCATCTGTTTCCTAAATTCGTCTTATCCTCGCATTATCCTATTTATGACCTATTTTCTGTATTTGAAGTTTCTGTGCTTGACTTCAAACTATCTGTACTAGTCTGGTCAGGCCGTACATAAAGTTACAGTGCTGCCACACAAGATAAAGTTGTGCATTATGCAGTGTGCAAACCCTGATGGCCGATTCAACCTGATTTACATAGTACAACTGCTGATAATCATAACGCGCAAAATAATGCTGTAAACAGAAGTACTGCAAGGTGGAGATCAACCAGGTGTCAGAAAATGCAAACTGATATTTAGAAGACAAGAAATAAATGACCTACTGAATACACTAAAGAGAGTCTTCGTACCACAGCACTAGGTTAAGGTCACTCAACGAGAAGAGCTTGGGTTGTGCTTACAGAGCCACACATACCTGCAGTGGTTAATTCATAAAATTGAACACTGAGGTTCAGAACAACTTCACAGGTCTTCAAGGAAGAAAGAATTGAGAACAACTCTCTGGATAATTATATTTTTCAGATGGCAGTGAAGAAAGTTACTTTTCTAGCTATCTTTACAAATGTTTCAGAGACCAGCATGTCACAAGATCTCACAGTTTAGTTGCCTAAACCAAGTCACAATGATCCACAAGTGATGTCAACAATGCTGCTGCCTTCCTGAAACCACCACTACCTTATGATACAGACAAAAAGCAAAATATTGGTGATAGAAGAACTGCTTGGCTAGATAAATTTGATGATTTCATTGATGTCATTGAAGTGACTGATAACAAAAAGAGTATCAAGTATCTCAGTAATTTTGTATGTGATGATGTGAAAGAAGTCATAAAGAAAATGCTGCAACCTGATGAGGAATTCACGTACCTATTGATTGAAGAAATGCGGATTCTCAAATTCAATCCAATACCAAATGTTGATTACAAAAGAAAAATTTTCAGTCAAGAACGCCAAAAAGTTAGTGAAACCATTGATGAATTTGTGGATAGAATTGATACATCCATCAAACAGTGTAAGTTCAATGAAACTGATGATGAAGAAGCTATGCATTGTAGAGCTATTGATTGATGCTTGTCAGATTCATTTGCGCTATAAATGCTGAGCAAAACCCTGAGGGCCAAATGCATCAATCATTTTCTCCTTGCAAAAGGATCGATTAGCAGAATTGGCCTGTTAGCGATCGTAAAACATGCTTTTGCTATGCAGCCCACCCAATTTTGCGATTTGGTAACCTGTTACTGAATCGCAAAAACTTTTTGTGATTTGCTATTTGGAAGGGGTCTGTTTAGGGCGTCCCTTCCAAATAGCGAATCTTAACAGTATGCATGAATGTTTTGTGACTGTGAATGTGGTCGCAAAACATTCGCATTTTACCACCTGCTTCGCAATGGAAAGTCGTCCCTTGGGGATCCCTACCTCTTTGCAAATGTTTGTAAAAGCATTTTTAGGAGCAGGCCGTGGCCCCACGGACCACTGACTGCCCTTAAAAAATGAAAAGAAAATTTAATTTTTTCTTTTTGAAAAACATCTAGTTTTTCTTTAAGGAAAACTGGCTACTTTACAAAATAAAATGATTGCTTTATTTAAAAACAATCACAGACATGGTGGTCTGCTGATCTCAGCAGGCGACCATCCCTGCGATTATTGCAATTTCTAGGGGGTCGCAAATTGTGACGTACCTCATTAGGCCATTTGCGACCCTTTAGGAGTCGCAGAAAGTGTAGTGACCACTTTCATGCATGCCGTTTTGCGATTCCCTAATTGTGAATCACAAAGATTCTGCTGACATGGAGGCTTGAGGTTCCCAGACTGAATTTGTCATGAGTATAAAGAGTAAGCCGAAACAAAAGACTGAAGGACACAAAGTGGAAACAAAAGACTGAAGGACACAAAGTGATGTCTATATGTAAAAAGAAGTTATGTTTTAGATGTAGATTTTCATTTCCACATAAAGATAAATGTCCCGCCCTTGGACAGATATGAAAAGGCTGTGGTAAGGAAAACCATTTGTGACAGTGTTTAAAGTGGAGGAAAGAGTAAGTGCACTGTGGTGCAAAGACAAAATTGCTGTCAGAACATTCCAGAAGAACTATATTTGAAGCACACCAACAAGACCAAGCAGTGACATCAATTGAGGCAAATCGACACTTAACGAAGTTGATCATTATCTAAGTCATCATCAAAAAGTTCTTCCATCCCAATATCAAGTGAACATGAGGAAGATGGTTGGGCCAGGTAAATGTTTACTTCAGAGAAAAGTGCACATGTCAGACTGGCTGGATGTGAGGAAAGAGTTCAGTCAAAGAAAAGTCAGCATGCCAAAGCACCTAAGTCATACTAACGTTGTCCGAAGATTGTATTGAAATTAATGGTAGCATAATACCTTTCGTCATTAACAGTCATGCATCAATAAGCATAACGCCTGAAGAAAAATACAATGAATTCTCTCCATTACCCCAGCTTACAACATCGACAACCAAAGTGTACACATGGGCTGCCCATTAAAGTCATGGTTCATTTGTGGCGGCAATAAAACACAGGAAAACAAAAGTGCAAGCACTCATCCATATGCTACAAGGTACAAAGTCACGTGTCTGTCTGCTCAGCTTCAGCACAACTCTGATATTTGCTGATTTCCATGAACTACAACATGAATGCTCACCATGAAATAGTAAATAATTTCCCTTCATTGATTCATGGTTTGGGAAACTTTAAGACTAGGAAGTAAAATTGCATATTGATGAGGACATCCTGTTGCTCATAGACATAAGCAAATTGCTTTTCATTAACAAGATGCTGTTGACAAAGAAATGTAATCGTTAAAAAAACATTACATCATTGAGTATTCAACTGGTTCAATACCATGGCTTTCTCCCATAGTGGTAGTGCCCAAAAAGAACAGTGAATGAGCTGTACATATGTGCGTTAACATACGTCAAGCAATCAAGGCAATTGAATAAGAATGGCATCCGGGTCCACACATTGAGGATATGATAGCACAATTAAATGGTGCAAAGTTATTCTCTCATCTCGATTTGAAAAAAGGTTATCATCAGCTAGAACTCAAAACAATTGCAGGTATATTACAAACATTTCTACACATGTTGGTCTGTTTTGAAACAAGAGGCTCAGTTTTGGTGTGTCATCGGCTGCAGAACGTTTCCAAGACTTCATTTGACACGTCATGCAGCCTGTTTTGAATGCATTCAACTATAGCGATGACATATTGATTTTTGGAGCTACACATAGGGAGCATGATAAAGCTCTCACTCGCGTATTTTGTTTACTTACGGATAACGCTTGGCTTTGAATTCAGACAAGTGTGAGTTTCACAAGACAATGTTAAAGTTCTTTGCCCATATGTTTTCAGATGGGGAATGACACATAATCCTGCAAATGTATAAGCTCTGTCAAATGCTGATTCCCCACAAAGTGTTTATATGATATGTTTGTTTCTTGGCATGGCCAGTTACTGTTCAGTATACAAGACTTTGCTACCATCAGTGCTCCAGGTAACAAAGAAAAATGTTTCATAAAAGTGGTCACAAGAATGTGAGAGAAGTTTCTAGAAAGTCAAAGAAGCCAGTGAAACTGCTGCTAAAAGGCCTACTTCAATCCAAAGCTTCATACAAAAGCTGTTGTTGATGTTAGCCCAGTACGGTTGGGTGCTCTCCTTGCACAGCACAACAGACACCCAAATGTTTGAAGGAATATTGTGGAATATACCAGTAGACATTTATTCCTGACCGAACGTGCTTACTCATCCGCTGAGAAATAAAGACTATCCATGGTATGGGCTTGTGAACATTTCCATGTATTCTTGTACTGAAATCTTTTTATGCTGGTAACTGACCATCAAGCTCTACTATATTTGGCAATCCAAATGCAAAGATGCCTCTTTGTATTGAATGGTGGGGACTATTATTACAAGAGTACAATTATTTAATTGTGCATCATCCAGGGAAGATTCAAAACCCAACGGACTAATTTTCCAGAGTGCCTATACAAAGTCAGGGTCCTCCATCCACGATGGCTGATGCCTACATTAATTTAACTTTAAAATCTAATACGCAAGCTGCTATATCAGTAGCCTCGTTAATCAATGCCATGAGCCATGATGGTGAAATGCTGAATTTGACAGATATAATTATACATCAGTCATGGAACCAACACACTAGCCCTCTCACCAGTGATGGTAAAAAACAGAAATGCAAAAGTGAGTTTGCCACAGAAATCAATTTAAGTATCTCACAAAGGACATTGTGGTATTGTTGCCATCTAAAGAGGTCTTGAAGAGCAAGTTTAGTTTCCATATTTAGATTAAGGGTTTAAAAGGAACCCAAGGCCTGTCATCTATGCAATTGCCTTTCTGCAAATATTACTCGACATACTCCTAACATGTCACAACTCCCTTAGCATGCATAACCGTCGATTTCTTTGGTCCATAGATAATGGAAATAAATTGTTGGTATTTGTGGATGAGTACTCACATTTTCCATTAGTTGAAGATCTCTCATCCACAACTCATGAGCAGTGATTGATAGATTAGATGGCATCTTTGAGAAATGGAGTGTTCCAGCCATTTTGAAGTCTGATAATGGACTGCCGTTTAAAAGTCAAGAATTCAATATTTTCCTGGAGCATCTGAACATAATGCATAAGAAGAGTACCCCTTTTGGCTGCAGCCCAATAGACTCAAGTAGCGTTTTATGAGTACGCTAAAGAGAGCAGTACAGTGTGCAACTCTTGAGAGGCTAAGTTTAAAAACTGTATTGAATTTTACCCTATGAGCCTGTTGTTCAACACCTCACTCAACCACAGGTGACAATCCTGCAACTTTGATGTTCGTGAGAGCCATCACAAACCTGTTACTTCAACGGACCAACTAAAGAGAAGGAAACAAGAAAACAACTCAACTCGCACATAGGACTTGGTTAACAGGCAGAAAATAAAAGCCTATGCAGACAAGAGGCAACATACAATGACCTTTGAGTTTAAGAGAAGGGATCCAGTTATTGCCAAATAATTGTGAACGAGGAAAACTCAGTGACTGCTGTTTCCTATTCACAGTGTTAGAAAATCTCTAACAGAAAAGATGACATATCCCAGGAACCATATCAGGTTGAATAATTAATGTGCAAAGGTATATATACATATGTATATATATATATGTTCACTGAAGAAACAAAGGTTACAGGGATGTTATAATTAGGCTGACATTTCAGTCACACAAAACCAGAGACGCTCAGAACTTTCTAACTCGCGCCCCAGCAATCTGCTGCTTATGACCTCACAAATTACATCACTCATGACATGATCAGTGAAATCACTCATGACATCTCAAATGACATCACTGATACCATTATCCGGTGAGTGTGATTGTTTCTAAAAGGTTGATGAGTGTTATAAATATACATATATACACCAAGGTGTATAAATGAATCAGTGGGAGCCTGTATGGATTATTTAGTGGGCACGTGGCTGACAGTATAAGTGAGTGATTATGCATGTCTCAGTCAATGTATGGGTGAGTGATTAATTTGTGGAAATGGCTGTATGTCAGTTGGTGTGTATGTGGCTGCATGGGTTGGTAAGTTGGTACATGAGTGGCTATATGGGTTTTTGGTTGATTGTCTGAGTACCTAGTTGGGTATATGAGTGGGGTGTATGACTCCCTGCATGGATGAGTGACTGGGTGAATCAGTGGCTGGATGGGTTCATGAGTGCATCTGTGAGGGGCTGTAAGGGTGAGTGTGTGCACATATGGCTGTGTCAGTGAGTGAATGAATGTCTCAATGGTATATGGGTGAGTAACTGCACATGTGAAAGGCAGTATATATGAGTGTTGGAGTATATATGTGACTGTACATGCGAGTGAGTGATTGTGAGAGTGGCTGTATCAGGGAGTGTGTGCTTGTGTCAGTGACTGTATAGGTTGAAGAAGTTGTCCTGATTAGGGTCACCCGGGTCCCTTAAAATCACCTCTCAGCCTTGCAAACCAAATGAAGAGTTTGTCAGACAGTAGAAAATTCAAACTAATATCTATTTATTCAGGTATACTCAGAGCGGAGCCCAGTCTGCCCAGTCGCTTAGGAGTGCTGGAGAGGGACTGAGATCAGCAAGCATAGGGATATATTATGTATATTTCAGAACCAACAAAGGCACACCCAGAAGTGAATTTTCCACGCATATGTAGCTAAACAATGAAGTATAGAGGAAACATTTCAATTCTGTGGCTGCACACACTATCTGCTACTCAAGGTCGCTCTGCCTGTGCCCTTCACCAGACAAGTGGGAGAAGGCCTCTAGCTAGAGAACAGTGTATTCATTAGGGAAGTAAAACTTAGCCTTGGAGAAACCCAACTCAACAGAGGCCTTTTCTCAAAAATAGCAAGAATATGTTTAGATTATAACTCAAAATGGCGCCTTCAGCAAAACCTAACAAACATAGAACAATGCGTGAAAATGATTTTTTCTATTCTAACACACCCTCCTTTTAGCATGAGCTAAACAATTTCTAGCAATAGCAGACGGTGCCACGGACGGAGACCTTACCCGCTGCTCAGATACTTGCTCCTGGGTTCCACACGCTGTAGTCTCGCCGCTGCAGCACCGACATTCCGCGGCTGGAGACTACAGCTCCCAGGGAGCTTTGTGGGCACTTCCTGCTTCCTGCCTTCAGCGCGCCCGGAGGCGCTACTTAACACAGATGCTCCCTCGGTGGAGCGGGGGGCTAGCCAGACGGTGCCATGGACGGAGACCTTACCCGCTGCTCGGATACTTGCTCCTGGGTCCCACACGCTGTAGTCTCGCCGCTGCAGCACCGCCATTCCGCGGCTGGAGACTACAGCTCCCAGGGAGCTTTGTGGGCACTTCCTGCTTCCTGCCTTCGCGTGCCCGGTGGCGCTACTTAACACAGATGCTCCCTCGGTGGAGCGGGGGGCTAACCAGATGGTGCCACGGATGGAGACCTTAGTCGCTGCTCGGATATTTGCTCCTGGGTCCCACACGCTGTAGTCTCACCGCTGTAGCACCGCCTTTCCGCGGCTGGAGACTACAGCTCCCAGGGATCTTTGCGGGCACTTCCTGCTTCCTGCCCTCAGCGCGCCCGGAGGCGCTACTTAACACAGACGCTCCCTCCGCTTCACGGACGCGCGCAGGCGGCGCCGGGCTAAGCCCGGGCAAAGGGCGGGCCCTATTAGGCCCTCAGAGGACATCAGAGGTCGGGCGGGCCCCTCCCCTAGGAGCTGTTATAAGAGGTGAGCCCGGGAAAAGTCAAAATGCGAAAACGTAATACCAATTCTTCAACGCCTGCTTCTGTAGACCCCACTGCTCTACCTCCTTCCTTTGAATGCTTACTGGAGAACGCCCTTAATATGGTCCAGGAGGAAATCGCCAATACTGAAAGGAGGATGTCACTGGGGTGTAGCACTAGTCACCTGCAGTTACCACAAGCAAGCCCCTCTAATACTCCACCGCTCTCACCAGTAATTACTATTTTGAAACCCACTACTCAGGTAACTTCGTTGGAAGTGTTGCCTGGGGCGAGTAGCCCAGTTAGCCCAGTTATAACCATCGACTCCCAGCCTGACTGTGTTGTACAGACTGTTATTGCCTCCCCATCTCCGAGTAACAAGACTGTCGATTGTAAACGGAAAAGGGGCCCCCTGAAATCTACAGTAAATAAGAGGAAGCAACATACCCGTAATAAGAACCAACTAACCCCCCAGAGTATGTGGACCAGAGGGAAGCAGCAACAATCTGAGGGCAACACCGTTAATACAGAAAACCTGCAACCTGTTGAGGTGGCTGTCCCCCTAACCCCTTCTATAGATGAACATAACTCATTGGGCACACAGACTGAGTTTTTAACTGAAAGCATCATCCAATCCAAGCCTAATGGGAATTTTATCGAGACAATTGTTGACACTATTTTTAAACAATTAGAAAGTCAATTGATCAAACAATTTAATACTATTTTTAAAAGACTTGATAAACTAGAAAATCTGGCTAAAAAGGAAGAGGAAAAAAGGAAAGGGGCGATCAGCCTTGATCAGATGAGGGGTGATCGTCTTTTTGAAAGACCTAGAGTCTGCTAGTAAGGTTATCTTGTGCGCTGGGCCTATTACCAGCAGCAGTTCAAAGGATGGGCCCAAACCTATCAGTAGTACACTAACAGCTAACACTACACCTAGATGTGATACTACAGAGCAAACTCAACCTGCGCCGAAAGCCAAGCCCACTCCTCCCGCAGTAGTCGGTCCTTCTCACACTACCACTATAGTTAGCAACACACAGAAGGAGGGCCCTATTATAACTACTGCAAAACCTGTGGCCCCAAGTAGTAATGACGGTAGCAAGGGACAACTGGCCGTTAGCAGACCCATAACATTTCAGGAACCTGCCCTCCATTTACCACCTGATGCCTGCCCATACGTTCTAGTATTGGCAGGCGTGCCACCACTTAGGGATGGACAAGGTGAGTCTTGGGTTCAGCTGAATAATAAGTGCATTGACTGGCTGACCAAACATAAGGGGGTAGGTCATGACATCTCAAATGACATTTTGTCTGCCCGCCGAGTGAGTTGGGTTGGCCCCCTACGTAAAAACTTTAACGGGGACTGCATTGTTGTAAATTTCAGGCACCCTGGCACTGTCAAATATATACTCAACCACAACAACATTTATCCGGGTCCATCTACTGTTGTTATTCCCCTGCCTTTGGGCTACTTTTACAGGCCCCCACCAAGGCAATTCTGTCCAGCCCCACCGCCTTTTCCACTTTTTAAAAGATACACTGCATTAGCTGAAACATGTAGTCTGGACTGACCATTAGACACTCTACCGATATTGTAGCCAGTGATCATATTAACATGCATGTTCTTGCAGGAAAATCATTAATTTGTCCTATTGCATCATTGTCTAATTCACCCGGCAGGCGCAGGGCGTCATCTGACTCCATAATAGGTACCCAGGGTCATATTTCCACCACAGCTTCCGACAATTTATCCATCTTGAGTTGGAATATTGCAGGCCTCAACGCAAAAATGAAAATCAAGTCCTGGACTGTTTGGGTAACCAACTTTGATGTCCTAATGTTGCAGGAATCTTGGTGCACGAGTCCTCTACTTCATGAAGGATATAGCTGCCATAACTTGATTGTACCTTCCCCTCCTATCGGTCGTGCTAGTGGGGGCTTATCTATTTGCCGTTAAAGTGGACAAAAGCATTAATATAAGGTGCCCATGCTGGATTCTGGTGTCATGGGAAGTAAGAAACCCTCTCTCAGCCAGGAGTCGCCCAAAAATATGCACACCTCCAAAGGCATATTGACTGTCAGTATAGATATTGACAACCAGCCCCTGGCTCAATTCGCAAGCTCCAATAAAGGCAGCAAGCTCAGCAGCTTGAGACGACTGATAAGGGACTCATGATTTCTCTACTACTGTAAGCAGTGTGGTAATAGCAAAAGTCACAGTTGTAGTGCCATCTGATAATTTGAAACAAGAGCCATCAACATATAGTTCCCCTTCGGGTCAGATAAGGGAACGTCAGTCAAGTCTACCATTCCTTTCGTCTCTTCTTCAGTGACGATGATAAGGTCATGTTTGTCGACTTCATCACTCTCGGAAGGGAGGGGTAGAAACATGACTGGAGTCAGAGTAGCACTTTTTTGATGGTGATATGTTTAGCAAACAATGTCATTTCATAGCCAGTAAGACGTGCACTGGTGAGGAGCTGTGTCTTTGTCTTATTCAGAAGTGTATCCGCACCATAGGGTACCATGACTGTGAGATAGCCATCCAGTACCGGTCCAGCTGTCTGTCTGTTTGAAATGGCCACAGCCGCGACTGTTCTTAGACAACTCAGGAGGGCTCTCGCAACTGGGTCAAGAACAGGAGAGAAATAAGCACCCTGCCGTTGCTTATCTCCAAATTTTTCTGTTAGGAAAGAAAGAGCACAACCAGCCATCTCATGCACTTACAACACAAATGGTTTGCCGAAATTAGGGGTGCCAAGTACTGGAGCCAAACAAAACACAGTTTTCAACTGCTCAAACAAATTACTGAAATTCGGGCATTCAAGGAAAATGTTCAAGCACTTCTTTCATTGTTAAGGCAAGCTAGGGTTTGGTTAGTTGGGAGTAGTTAGATATCCACTGCCGACAGTAGGAAGTGATACCTATAAAAGTATGCACATCTTTATGAGTCTGTGGAATAGGCATTTTAATAATGGTACTGATGCGCTCAGGGGTCAACCTCCTCCAACCCTCCTTCAACAGTAGGTGATCTAAGTAGGTGACCTCCTGTCAACAATACTGAAATTTGGAAAGAGATACTTTATGGCCATGTTGAGCCAAATGCAACAATAATTGAACTGTACTATCTTTACAACCCTGCTCTGTATCAGAAGCAATAAGGAGGTCATCAACATACTGCACCAATACATTACCTGCAGCAAGCGAAAGGGAATTCAACTGACTCTTTAAAGCCTAACTTAAAGAAGGAAGAGGTGTGGTGCCGCGGCCAGGGCACCTGACTCCGGAATCTGGGGATCACGGTTCCAACCCCTGTGCCGGCGGTAGATTAGCCCAGCACCATGTGACTCTGGACAATAAATTGCTTAATCTTCCCGACGGCCCCCAGCACCTAGAGACCCTTACGGGTGATTATTTGCACTTTACAAATGTGGATTATTATTATTATTAAGCTCCTTCCAGCTAGCATAAACCCACACAGATATCTGCTAGCTGGATGAATTGGAATACTAAATAACTTGTTTCTGAAATCAATGATGTAAAATAATTTAGCGGTGTAAGGAGTCATTGTCAAAAGTGTGATAATATCTGGAACAACTGGAAACTGGGGAACCACTATTTTATTAACTTCACGCCAGTCAATCACAAAATGGTAAACATCTTCATGATCATCAGGGGAACCTAAGCGTGTCTGTTTAAGAATCAGAAGAATGGAACTATTACAAATATTAGTAGACGTCTCCTCAGCTACTCCTTTGCGTATCAAATCCTGAATAATTTGTAATAAGGCTTGCTCCCCTGCCTGGGGTATTTTATACTGAGGAATATGAGGAAAAATAGCATTGTCTTTAACCTGAATCGAAACCGGTGGTATATGCAGCAGACACACACCCGTAACATCCATTGCCCACAAAGTGGGTGGCACATCAGCAAATTCAATAGGAAGCGGTGCATACTTGGACAAACACTATTTAATACCTAATATATCTGGGCCCATTATCATATAGACACCTGCCAGGGAACAATAAATAGTGGCATGCAAATTCAAATCCAAACCCATCAAATTCTCACCAGAAATAGATGTCAGCAAAAATTGAGAATCCACATTGAAAGGATCAATAGTCAATGCAAGGGGTCTAGAAATGTGGCTTACAACCGATACACCTGAGAAACCTACCTATTATTATGGCCAGACAAAGCCGCCCCAGGCCCCATAGATTGAGAAACAGAACTCTTCATTGCACCAGTTTCCACCAAAATTTCCTTAGTCGAGCCATGCAAATCTGAGCCCATTCAGCCGCTCGACCTCAAGGACTCCATCCAATAGGGACCACCACTTTCTGAAAAAGCACTGGACACTGGCTACGCCAGTTACCCTCTTCCTTACAATATTCACACTGAATCAGCCCCAAAGGCATCGTATTCGGCTGCCTACAAGTGCATGGAAGCTGTCGGGGAGGGCCACCGTGTCCTCCACCATTTCCTCTAAACGCTTGCTGCAACAGCACCTTCATCTTTAAGTCCTTTTTCTTATTACCTATCTTTTCTTTCTCGTCCTGATCAGGATTCTCATAATACTGAATCATATTCAAAATAACAGAGGGGTAAGAGATGGTCCAAGTACTCTCAGACGCCTTCAAACTAGTCCCAATTTTAGGGAGTAAGTGAGAAATAAACCTGTTGACAAACAATTAAACACCTCCTTTTATAGACATATTCTAGCCACTATAATCCAAAAATGTATCCATAGACCGGGTGAAGAAATCAGACACACTCTCATCCTTTTTCTGTTTGCAGGCAGTCAACTTGTCCCAACTTACCTTCTTTGGGGGAATAAGAGAATGCATATACGTAATAATGCGACCTGGCAAAGTAAGTATCTTGGCTCTGGGCTTATCACCTAGCTTCCTTTCCCGATCCCATCCCTTAATCACATCCCATATACTACCCAATTCCGCAACATTGTCTTGAGTATGAACATGTTTCCAAATATCAACCAGAACATGGAGACTGAAAAACAGTTCAATGTCAGCAAGAGTCAATCCAGTAGAAGAAGCTTCCTTCCGTTTTTTTCTTTTCAATAAGCAGTAGGATTATTCCTAGGGTCGGGCAAATGAACTTTAAGGGATAAAACCTCACTTCATTTCCAGGGAGTATACACTCATTTCTCCTGGAAACGGGCCGCTACACCAGCTCGAGTAACATTACCTCATTGATCCGTTAACTCTGGTATCTCTGGGTGATATATGGGATGAACTTCTTGCATCGGAAACTGAAATACTGTGGTAGGACTCTTCATATGCAACTTGCCCCTATAGGCAATCAACGTGGTAATGTTTTCAGAAATTTGGCCTGTGTCCAAACCAGTAGCATACACGCAATCTTTAATATCGAATAAAATTTGTGGCACGTCTTCCCCAAAATGTTGCTGCCAAACTCCAATCAATGTAGAGGACATATGTTTAAGTGCATACTGCTGTGTAAAAGGCTCACAATCTTTCATCACACCTCAAACATCCTCCACACTGTACATGGGATTATCACTGCACTGCGCAGTCTGATTGGCTACTACCTTCTTCTCCTCACCCCCCACTGCAGACAGTACAAAAGGGCCCATACGCCCCTTGAATTTTGTCAAGTCTCTATCCTCAAATCCTCAAAATGGCGTCTTAATACTTGCGAATGTCAGGGGATGAAGATCCATAAAGGGAGACGAGACAGAAGTAACAGGCACAATCGTCGCTGGTGGTTGTGCCGGAGGAGAGAGAGCAGGAGATAGGAATGCCTAAACAATAGGTGTTCTTGGTGTGCTAACAGTCACAGTTGCCACAGATGGTGAAGGCAAAGCAGGAGGAGGAGCCAAAGCCACAGCTGTCTAGACAACAACAGTAGATACAGAGACGGTGGGCACAGCTGCAACAGGCAGCTGTGATGGCACAGGGACAGTGGGATATATCCTTTGCCAGGCACATGAGGGCGGGGTTTGGGTGTCTAACAATTCTTCCACAAAACTATCAGTTTTCTCCTGGGCCAAATACGATTCATCAACATGTAATCAAAACCTCCTATCTTCACATGAAACTCCCTTTATTTACTTTTCTTTATCATATGCTATAGCTTTCTCCGTCAGTGTCTGTATCTTCCCTTTCAGTGCAATTTTTCCATCTTCAATAGTCTCTGCCTAGCTGCTTTCTGCCATGTTCAGGGTTAGGAGGGAATCAAACATAGACTGCCTACTTCATCTCCTAAATAACTGTACCTGTAAATACCCAATCTTTTGTTCATCAAAAGTGTCAACGGCCACTGCAACTCGGCATTGTCCCTCTTATATTTTGCCATAATGTACTAAACACAATGGGGCCAAGATCATGCTTCACATACATATCCAAATTAGAAGTACCTTCTGGAGGCGCCAGCTAAGATTCTTGCAATCAAGCATCAGCAGAACAACAGCGACAGCACAAATAAAACAGTTTACTGATACCAGGCATTCTCAAAAGAAAACATGTTCAATATTTATGCCTGGCAAAGCAATTGCAAATGCTTTTATCCAAAAGATGGTCCTCAGACCATACCAAATTCATACAAAAATGGTACCATATCCACAAAGAACAAAAACATACTCACCTGATATATGCAGGTCAAACAAACTAATTCTCCACTGCTGACTCTTTAGACCAAACGGTCACATCCAAGGGTTTTGCCGTTGAGGACTCTAGTCGGGATGACCCCCGGGCAAGGCACTGTCAGGCAGAACAAATGTGGCAGCTGCGAGCATTCAATACTCCTCATACAGGGATCCCTGAACCATCAGTCCGACCCGACAGCCTCAACCTCCCACCGTCCGCGGAAGGGGATGGGTTACTCACCCGAAAGAGTCCCTGTGCGGGTGCCAACTAAAGGAAGTGGCCTGATTAGGGTCACCCGGGTCACTCATGACCACCTCTCTGTCTTCCATACCAAATGAAGAGTCGTCAGAAAGTAGAAAATACAAACCAATATCTGTTTATTCAGGTACAGGCAGAGCGGAGCACAGTCTTCTCAGTCGCTTAGGAGTGCTTCAGAGGGACTGACATCTGCAAGCGTAGGGATACATTATGTACATTTTAGAACCAATGAAGGCATACCTAAAATGGAATTTTCCAAACAGATATATCTAAACAATGAAGTATAGATGATAAGTTTTGATTCTGAGGCCGGGCACACACTCTCTGTTACTCAAGGTCGCCCTGCCCATGCCCGCCACTAGACAAGTGAGAGAAGGCCTCTATCTAGAGGGAAAGGTATGCGCTAATAAGAACAGTGTATTCATTAGTCAAGCAAAACTTAGCCTTGGAGAAATACAACTCAACAGAGGCCTTTTCTCAGAGATAGCGAAGAATAATTTTTGATTATAACTCAAAATGGTGCCGACATAGAAAATGGTGCTGCGAATGTTAATATACATAGAGCAATGCGTAAAACTGAATTTTTCTATTCTTACAAGGTGAGTGAGTATCTGTATGAATAAGATTGTTGGTGTGTGTATATGATTGGCTGTATTGGTGAGTGACGGGATGTGTATATATATCTATGAATGAGAAAGTAGGTATGTAAGTAGTGGTATGGGTGTGTCAATGGCTTTTAGAATGATAGTGTGAAAGCTGGAGTGGGTATATGAATGGTTACATTGGGGTGTGAGTGGCTTTGTCAGAGAATCTGAGCATGATGTAATCAGTGATGTCATTAGTAATGTTATAGAAATGTCACAAGTGATATAACTGACCATGTCATGAGTGATGCAATATGTGTGGTCAGAAGCAGTGCATTGCGGGGGCACAAGTTTGCTGAATTGTGATTGCTTTTGTTTGGCTGAAAAGCCTAACTATAACGTCCCTGTAACTTCTGTTTTTTTCAGTGAACTTCTAAGGTTTTTTTTTTACTCTTTTTCCTAACTATAAAGTATGTGTAACTTTGGATTTTTCAGTGAATTTCTAAGGTTATTTAAATGCTAATTGTTAACTATAACGTTCCTGTATCCTTGTTTTTTAATTTCTAAGCTTTTATAAAAGCTTTTTTTTTAAATTGTAATGTCCATTTGATTGTAAGTGAACCTGGAAGATTTTTGTACTTTAATTCTATAGTTGGATATTGTGTATTATATTTATATAAAACAACACAGATTTTTTGATTTCATATGTGTTTATCAGGAAATACATTATTAACTGGTTTTATTTTTAACAATTTTAGCACAACATTGTGGAATTTACAGTGGTGATTCTGTCATCAGTAAAGGTATTCAACTTACTGAAAAATACACTTCAAGAACTTTTTTGAATAAAGTTTAACTCTAAACATGTATTAGATATTCCTATACCTTTTCTTTCTATGATCAATTTGGAAGAAAAACACAATGGCTTTGGTAGTCGTGAAGAGCGTGTGGTTTATACAAATTGTAAACCATATATAATATATACAAATATTCTACAGTATATTTAACAGTAGAGCTTTATTAGTGTACTTCTCAAGCTCACATTTTTCTAGTGAGTTTCCAGATTGATCAACTCCAAACACTTTTTCCAATTTCCGCGAAGAGTAAGAAAGTTGCGAGGGAGTCGGTAGTCACAGATGGCGAGCATTTTTCGACAACTGTGAAACGTATATGTAGAGATACTGTGAACAAGTTTAGTATTTCTGTTCACTAATATAATATTGCAAGCTCTGCATTTCTTTCTATTTTTAAACAAAACTACTTTAAACGTATACTTTCAATTTCCACTTCATCGCGGTAACTGCGACTATTTTGGTCACAGGGAATATCACGCGACCAGGAAAGCAAGGAATATCACTAGATAATATACTTTTCAGCAAAATCAATAGGAAGTACACACCCACTGTTCCTTCTTGAATCTTCTTTCATAGAACTTCATTCTGAGCAGGAGGATTAATTTTGCACTGGACATTTATTGCTGTTTATTTTCTATCAGATAGGGCAACAAAGCAAGGAGACGGGGTCAGCAGCAACAACAGCTGAACCAGTATGTGGAGGAGGTGGACAGTAAAGAACTGGAAGAAGAGGAACTTCCACAAAAGAGAGCCAGTGTGGCATGGGATTTATTCACAATCCCAACAGTTGAATCAAAAACAACTGCCAAACTTGTGCAATGCACAATTTGTGAGCAGACCCTCTCTAGAGGTACCAACAAGAAATATTCATGTGAGACACGTCCATCTTATACCATCTAAAAACCTATCATTAAAAACCTCTCCAACGGGAAATCAAGCAGAGGGAAGCTAGAGGACTATATACTTCAGTGGCAGCAGCAACTATTCCTGGTCAAAAACTCCCTTCTGAGGTGCAGAGTACTGCAACATATATGGCTCCAGAGATGGCAACAATGGCCACGTACTGCGTGGACTGTAGTATTGTCATAAGTGCTGGTAAGTGGTCTCTTGCAGCTACTCAGAATGCAGCAAAACTGCATACATGCTGAATTTTTTCCTCTTATATGTTTTGCTAATTTTTAAGTGCAGGTTTTTTTCAATTCCTGCTGTACCAGTTGCCATTTTTGTTAATATGAAAAACATCAAAAAATTAAAACTTTATATAAACGTTAAAAAAAATGTTCCTGTTAAAACTGCTTTTTAGAGGTAAAAAAGTTAAAGTATATATATATATATGTTGGAAGGAGTGTATAATTGGTTTATAGATAATTTAATGAGTGCACAACTGGTGCATGGGTGTTACAATGAGTGCAGCAGTGGTACCCAAGTAAATGTATGAGTGCATAAGTAATAGCTAAATGATTGGATGAGTGTAAACGTAGAGATTTGAAGATTGCATGTGTCCATGATTAGTGTGTGGCTGAATGGATGAGTGCATAAGTAGTGCCTGAGTAAATGGAAGAGTGTGAAGGTAGTGCCTCAGTAAATGAATGAGTGCAATGATAATATCTGGGTGAATGAATGAGTGCATGGATAATGCCTGGGTGATTGGATGAGTGCATGGGTACTGCCTCAGTGAATGAGAGCATGCATAGTACCTGCCACAACTGTTTTTCATGACCTCCTCTACCATTTATCACACATTACTAATATTCCATTTTGTGAAAATTGCATTCCAGCCCTTTGATTACAGTTCATCAACCCAATCCGGAGAGCACAGCCCGAGCCAGAGATTCCATTCCGACTGCGGTTGTAAAGATATGACTCGTAAAGGACCTCTGTGAATACCAAAAGTCGTAAATGACTTCTGTGAATACCAAAACTCGTAAAGTTAGATTATCTTTGTGAACCAGCCCCAAAGTGTTCTATTGTTTCAGAACTTAACACACACACTGGGCACAATGAGGTAGCATTTGCCCAGCTGCTTTTCAATGTGCTCAGGGGAAGTGCCCCATTTCTGAATCATGTGTAAAGTGCTTATGCCTGAGGGGGTTCAACTTCATCCTTACAATAATCAAACTAAAAACAATATTTAAATTCTAAAAATCTACTTGTTAAAGTTCCTGGTGTCACGAGATTAGTACTTGAGAACTGAATGTCGTACCAGTATCTTTTTTTGATCTGGGGAAATTTTTTTGGGTTCACCCCAAAAGGTCCCTATCCCCAGTTTGAAGAGCCACTGATTGACTTTTCTAAACCAACCCAGGAGCCCATCCTGACTTTTAAGTGTTAATATTTATTCCACTGATTCTTTGACTGGGCTCTGGGCATTGCTAGTCCAGAGTCTCACCCAGAGCCATCAGGACAGCAGAATGATTGATACTTAAGGCCAAGATCAAGGCATATCGGTAGTAATGGTGTATTAGTTGGTACTTTTGGCAACCTCTAATTGATTTAGTTGTTCCAAACCCCATAATTCAGCACCATAGAGGGCTGTATCCAACCCTCTATAGCCCTGTGTATTTCAATTGCAGGGGAGATTGGACAGTACACTGATCGTTTGATTTTCTTTACTATTGTACTATCCACATGCTGGAGTGTGAGGACGCTCTTCAGAATTTTGGAAGACCATGTCAGGTTACCAGCAATTCTAACTCAAAAGTTATCAAAAGCCTAAGTGTTTGAGCCCAGCCTCAATTTCCCCTGGAAGGATTTATGAGGATTAAAAGCCATGAACTGTGTTTTAGAACAATTAAAGCCCTGGTCCTCACAGGTTGAAGAAAACCTATTTAAAACATTCTGAATGCCCATTGTGGTTTTTGAGATGAGTAACATGTCTTCTGCAAATAAAAGAGAAGAAGTAAGTTTGCAATAAAGTTTTGGAGCATTACCTCCGCAATTATATAATTCATTAATAAGCCCATTCATGTATATAGTGAACAGGATTGGGGCCAGAACACAGCCCTGTTGCACCCCTTTTGAGATAGTTATATTGTTAGTTAAGTCTCCAACGGGGTTGCACCTAACTTTGGCATAGTTACCTTGGTGCAGATGGACCAAAAGTTGGAGCAAGCCACTTGGTAGCCAAGATCCCTGAGAGCGGCCCCTAACTTGGCACAGTTAAAAGAGTCAAATGCTGATTTAAGGTCAACAAACACAACATATAGGTGTCCCTTCTTGATTGTGAATTCCTTCCAGATGAGCATGAGGAATCAGAACACCTGGTCCAGAGTACTTGCATGAGCCCTAACGTCAGCCTGCAACTGAGAGAGAATTCTATTTGCTTCTATCCAACATTGAAGATGTACCAGGATCATTTTACTAAAGATTTTCTGACTAATGTCTATAAGGTTAATGGGCCTGTAGTTGGAGGGATCCCCTTTGTCCCATTTATTGAATATGGGGATTTTCTGCACCCTTAGATGTCTCATGGATATCCCATTTTCGTGTTATGGCATGAAAGACTAAGTGTAGTAACATGCCCCATTTGTTAGGCTCTGTGTGATATAAATGTCCTTGTATTCTATCCAGCCCGGTGCTTTCCCAGACTAAAGCATGCAAATAGCTTTCAGTTTCCTCAAAGGTAAAACTAACGGGGTCCCCTACAGCTGGCTCCAAGGGGCAATCCCTCCCTACCAATGCATTCTAACACTTATACTCCCTGTCTTCTCCGGAACATCAATTTTGAAAGTAGTCATCCCAGACATGGGCTGTATGTAGAAATACTTTTCTGTGACCAGTTGTTTTGCACCTTTGGAGAGTAAAGTCCAAAATAACTTGCAATCCTTCAGTCTGGGGAGTACCAATTCTCTACATCCCAGTTAGTTTTTACGTCATCCTGCATCTTCTGTAGGATTCTCCTTCTCTCTATTATTTCATTCCTATTTCCCTTTTTTACTGCTGCACTAAACTCTTTTCTAGCTTGTCTACATTCCTTATTATACCAGAGTGTAGTGTTCCGCCTATTTATATTTGTTTTACATTGTCTATTGAAGTAGTACTTTAGTCTCCTTATTAATAGAAAAAAACTGGCCATTATGCTTCCATTATTTAGGTTAGAAAATAGCAGTAAGTGTCTGTGCTACCTCAGTAGGCCATTTAATTCTCCTGTTGTTATTGGTAGTAACAACGGGGACCAACATTGAATTATTCAACAAGGTCAGGATTGGGATGCCAACCAACCTCAGGGCAAGTGCATTATGGTCATTGCCTAGGCAATTTAATACAGCCATATCATAAACATTAGGCCAGAGGTCCATGTCTACCATGATAAAATCAATCATACTCTTGCCATTTGCCCTTGTAAAGGTAACATTTGCTTCAAGATCTGAGGGTGTCAGCCCATTATCAGTGCACACTCCATAGGTAAGTGTGAATGAGAGGACTTGTTGGCCAACCTTTGTGCATCTTTTAATTTGTGGTATTTGTTATCTTTTGGTTCCTCTAGCTAACTCTTCCTCCAGTACTATTTCCTGAACAACATGTATAGGTTTGTATGTTGTAATAAAATCCCCAGCCACTAGGAGATAGTACTATTTTTTTAAGCTAGCCAGAAAGCTGGATAGCATTGCTATTGTGTCTGAGGCCTTATGATGACTACTAAAACGGTTATATAAGTTGATTAGTCATACATTAAAATTCCCTTTAAATGCTGCCGAATCTATTCCAACTATGTCTGGTGAGCCTATTTCTAGCCTATTTATTTAGCATGCCAAGCTAGTCTTGACCCAGATTAGCAGGCCTCCAGCGGTCCTACATGAGGATATGGGTCTAGCTTCAACACTAATGGGCAGATTAGGATCTTGTTCAGAAGGCCTCCGGAACGAGCAAATCCAATCTGGAGCCTATGTTTCAGACAGAATCTTCCCCCATTATGAACGAACAAAAACGATGAGAAGATCTTGTCTGCGTTGACAGAATTGTTTCGGAACCTGATCTTTTCAGTCTGACTCGTTAGCAGCCGAAAAGTGCTGTGCAATGGAGTTGGCTTCTTAACGAGACAGACAGCCGTATCGACTGGGTCTCAGCAAGATGAAATGGATGTGGGAATTGGACTTCGGGGGGCTGTAATGGGTCCCCCTTCACCAGGGGCCTTCCAAATCAGTCCCGTGGGGCCAGGTGCGGGGGATTTTGAGGGATAATGCAGATGGAAAACTAAAAAAATAATGTATTTCCTTCTGCATCGTCCATCAGAATCCCTCCCCCCGACCCCACCACCCCACTGCTGTTACCTGCTCGGCCCTTGGCTGTTCCACACACACCACATTTTGCTATGGGAGCCCTTGTATGCGTTAAATATACAGGCCCCAATAGATTTCAATGGGAGTCCATCACCATACGGGTGCATGAGAATCGGTCTCTCGAACTTACGGAGCGCAATTAGCTAGGAAAGCCATCCGGATCTGAGTCGGCCCCAAAATGTGATAAACCCCACCCTATGGATTTGCTTGGTTGCCCAGATTTCTTGGAACATACTGATGTGGCTACCATCCACTATTTTGCACCATACCAAGTCATTTAATTTGTGTCTGAATTCAGCAACATTCCACAAGATCATTTTGACATTGCGGTCTTCATTTATGCTTGCCTGGGATGGATATCCAGCTGTTGGGTTGACTTTACTTAGGGCTGGGTCAAGCATACAATGAACATTTGTTACGTATTGTGTCCCCCCAAGAATGGCAATTTGAGATCATGGCCAGAGTTACCACAGATTCAGCATTGCCTGGTTTAAGTCATTCTGGGTTATCAAGTTCGGTAACAGCTTGAAATCTATTGCTAGTTTCTATTTCAAATTGTTCATTGTCCCTCCGCGGGTAATGAGCTATGCAGGTATTAAATATAGGCATTACACCTGAGTACTTAAGGTGTCTATAAAAGAAACACAGTGGTATAATGGCGATCCCCGGTATCAACACCCACCTGGTTTTCCCCCAATTTGGATTTTTTTTTCTACTATAATGGGTAGCTGCAGTTAATCACTATGCGATCCTCATGGATAGACTTGCATTGGGGGCCGATCTATCCCACTCTTCTGACAAATATAATGTCATGAAAACTAGAATTTGTAAAATCTGAATTCAGAGATAGCCAGTTGTGCACTTTATTTTTCAATTGAGTAGTGTTCTCTTTGTAGTTATCTGAGAGCATAGGGACATTTGTTAAAATTGCCACATGGGGGCAACACTTAGTAGGAAGATCCAAATTCAGCAGATTTGGATGATCAATTGTGCTAGATTGGAATATATCGAACTAAGTGGAGTTTGATTCATTGTTAATATTCTGTGGGGGGCCATCCACCCTTGCCCTCACTCTACTAATAGTAGGCCCACCTACTGTTAGTTGACGATCTTGCTGCAGATAATTATGTTTGGACAGACATTATGACCCTCTTTTTGGGTGGAAGCTACCAGTGTGGGCCAGGTAGCTGTTTGGGAACGACACCATATCCACGTATTATACCCATCAAGCTCTTGCACCCCCATGGAATTACATGTTTCACACCCTGTCAGCCACATCTGGCCTTCTTGGGGCCTTGGACTGATATTAGACTTTTGGATGGTTAAGACTGTGGCCTCAAGCTTATCAAGTCTATCTAAAATCGGTGAGAGATTTTTTTACAACATGCACTCTACCCGGTTTAATATATTCTCTAACTCTTAGTTAGTCAATGATGTATGGGCAGATAACAGGCTTGTGGTCTAGGTTGGGGTTATCGGTGTTTGTGCATTACAATTTACCCCTCCTATCTGTTGTGAGTCCAAAGTTTTTTCGGGGATCTAATGCTTGCCCCCATGGTCATCATCACATTTTTAACCTCCTTCCTTTTAGTCGGTGGTCCCGTCAATGAAGGCACTGAATGATGGGGCGGGGACTGTATCTCGTTCAGCCCTTGGTGTATTCTTACATTGAGTGTCCCCTGAAGCCCTGCAGGAGGCTAAGTCTGAGTCTATAGGAACTCCCCCTCCAATTATAGGTGTTGTTCTACCACGGAGATTTTTATGGCATTGGGAGGACTAGCCACACCTCCAGTGCTGCCGCCACAGAGATCGCTAGGGGACCAAGTCCCATCCCAGCAACCAGGAACCAGTAGAGAAGGAAATGCAGACGAGCCTCCTCTATTTTATATCATCAGTAGAACTGGCCACGCCTCCCGTGCTGCAGGCACCGAGTTTGCTAGGGGACCAAGTCTCACCACATCAACCAGTGCAGAAGTAAATGGAGGCAGGCCTCCACTGGCCCGTAGAAAGGAGCATCCCGTGCTGCGAGAGCAACCAGCAGTTTCTTATGATGTTGAGAGGACTGGCCATGCCTCCAGCACAGCTGCCGCCACGAGCACTGGGGAACCGAGTCCCACCCCAGCAACCAGTGCAGGACAAAATGCAGACAGGACTCCACTGACCTGTAGAAAAGAGCCTCCAATGTTGTGGGAGCAACCAACAGTTATTTTATGGCATTGGGAGTACATGCCTTCCTCCCACGCTGCCAAGAGCTCTGGGGGACCGGGTACCACCCCAGCAATCAGTGCAGAAGGAAATGCAGGTGGGCCTCCACTGGTCCGTAGAAAGGAGCAATCCCACTTTGTGGAAGCAGCCAGCAGGATTTTATGACATCCAGTGGACTGGCCATGCTTCCCGTACTGCTGCCAAGAGAGCTGGGGGACCGATTCCCACCCCAGACTCCAGCAACAAGTACAGGAGGAAATACAGGTGGGTCTCTACTGGCCCGTAGAAAGGAGCAATCCAGTACGGTCATCAGTGAGTTTAATTATTACAGTAGCAGAATGTATAATACTTCTACCACTTCCTAATTCTTCCTGTAAACTACACAGTTGTGAAAACATTCTTCTATCTACATTTTCTTTAATAGAATTTGTAAAATGAGGCAAATGGTATAGTCTATTTAACACTACATTTGCATAATAGTTATCTCCAGATTTATTATCAAAGTGATAGCATTTTATTTCCTCATTGTTTTCTAGTTTTCTTTTCTTTCTGCCTTCTTGATTTTCCTCTTGTTCATCTTCCTGTTCAAATGTGAAAGACTGTTGCAAATCTTCTGCATTTGACACAGTATTGCTTTTTGAACCACAGGATACTGGCCTAAATGAGGTGCATATTGAGCTCTTAACCAATGATACTTCGTTACACAGCTCACATCAGAACTTAATTTCTTCTCATCAGAATCAATCAGAAATAAACCAGACAATTGCTCTAATTTGAGGCAAAGCAACATATGACATTCCTTCTTTGAATACACTACTACTGCTTTCGCTGGACATACAAGTCTTTCACAAGTAGGAAACTGACAGCGCATCTACCAATATTCTTAACTTCAGCAATATCATCACATTTTATGGATATTTCCTGACTACGCCTCCCTTCTACCTCTTCTGCAATAACGTCTTCTACATTTCCATATACATTCACCTCTTTTCCTATAGGACTGCCATTCTTCATTTCATTCTTCATTTCATAACATCCTCCACTTTCATCAATAGCATGAACTTATCTGTTATCCTGGAGATAACTTTCTTTATTAAAGAAATGCTCTGTACTAGAAGTATGCATTCATTCCCCACCATTGAAATCTGTGCTAATGTTTTCTTCAGGTTTTGTCTCCTCATGCACAGCACTATTTTTTCAAGAGTCTTCATTCTATGTAGAATACAATGAAAAGATTCCTCTTCAAAGCAAAGGCCTTATCAACTGCTCTCTCAACTTGTTGTCTCTGTTTCAGTGCCTCTCTCCTTCTTCTATACTTCTTCACAGTTCTCTGTAGATTTTTAAGCATTCTACTATAAAACATTTAGGGTCTGATATCCTTAAACTGCTTCTGTCTCCTTGTTAAGGTACCCATGACTTTTACAATCTTTTTTGTACTTGCACTGTACAGTTTATCCACTCTTATTGTTTCTCATAGTCATAATTACATTTTCTTTATTTTGTATTTTTTGTAAGTAAGTGCATATACTGTTCAGAAATTACTTTGTCTTTTTACCAGTAGCTCTTTTTTCTTTCTTCACTTTTCTGCATTTTGCCCCTTTTGTACCGCATTTCTGCAAACATCCTGTAGTTGCTTCTGTTGTTTTTTCTTTCAAGCTTTTGTAAGCATTGTAACTATGTGTGGTTATGTAGAAATTGTTCTGTATAAAAGCAAGTATATTTAAATGTTACCCTAGCCAATCTGCCAACTACTTTACTACTAACTTACACAGAATACAGAAACAGTTTTCATGTTATGTTGCAGTTTTAAATCTACAGACGACCCTAGAAATATTACTAAATGCACATACTTCAAAATAACAAATACAGGGCCAAACTCAAAACTTTATTTATGAGTTACCTTTAAACATTTTAGCACCCTATTGTGAAACACAGCTACAGCATATCTTACTCATCACTTATACATGGTGAAAGAACAGTTTATCCCTTCTGCAGTAAATTTTAAAATGAACATCAATACAAGAAGGCATATTTACAAGCCATATGCACTTTCAGGAGCATCTCTTTTTTGACACACCAGCACGTAATCTGGAGCTCTATATTTACAAAGCCACAAAAAGCCACTCTGCATAGTTTTTCATGGCTGTATAAATACAAGTTCTTTTCAGGCAGCATTTGCATGAAGGAACCATGGCATGGGTGTTGCTGTAGGCGGTGCTCCCCAGGAACGGTGTAGGGAGATGTAATGAGAACAAATACATTTCTTTCTCCTCATTTTTTGCTGTTTTTTATGAGCTGCATTCTACAGCACGCATACAAAGGAAAATACCTCTTGTGATAGTTTTTGTGCAGAAAGGTGTCCCTTCCTGCATAAAAACAATCCTCCCCACTGCACAGGCACCCTTGTACCATGGTGCAACGGTGCCTCCATTGTTGCATGGTAGCCAGTTCAGCACCAGCACAGGGTAGAGCATTGGGAACCATCATATTGTTGTAAATATTATGTATCCATGTGTTTTAAAAGTAATGCAGCATGGTACAGCCAAATGGCTTGCAGCTAGGCACTGCATTACTTCATTCTAAATTTAGCCCTATACATAAGTGTCTGAACACTATAAGTATAAAAACACAACATCAGAGCTTTTCGATGCCTCTCTACCACTGTGATAGTGGCCTATTTACTATCTCAGTACTGTTCTACTTAAATGAATCAGATTTAAATTTTAGTAAACGGTGCATATAACCATCTGCACGTTATTGTCTATAAAAGCATATACCTCACTAATTCTTCCAACTACATCCAAAGAGTATGTTACACCCTGCATATATAATTCACCACATGGTTCTAAAAGACTAAAAATTCTTCAGTAAAATTTGCAAAAACATGTGTTTGTTGCTGAATACACAAATTCTCCCTGAAAGATTGAATTAGTGCATACATAGTACCTACATGGTTCTTGGAGGATGCACATACTGCCTAGATTATTCCCTGAGTATATCAGAACTCAATGGGTTGTTCCATATCTGCATAGTTACTGCCTCCATTTTTACATGTGTACACGACTACTATCTCGATGTTTGCATGAGTGCATGAGTAAGTCTGAATGGTTATAAAAGTGCATTACTAATGGCTCAATAATTCAATACATGAATAGATACTAGATGGATGATTAAATGAGTGCATCTTTAGTGTCTGTATGATTGCAGGAGTGCCTTGATAGTATATAGATGATTTATAGAGAGCATGGGAAGTGCATAAATGACTATGGAAGTACATGCATAGCACCTAGCAGATTGCATGAGTGCATCACTAGAGTTTCAGTGATTGTATGACTACTTGGCTGATGCCCATGTAGTTTTGGTTCACTAATCAGGTGGTGCATGGGTGTTTAGATAACTACATGGGTAGTGCCTTGATAATTCATACCAGAACTATTATGCACTATCAATGCCACCTTCGAAATCGGCACCTTCCCCTACGACTGTAAATGAGCAGAAGTCAGGCCCCTGCTCAAGAAACCCTCAGCAGACCCTACAGACCTCGAGAACTACAGACCCATCTCCCTCCTCCCCTTCATGGTCAAAGTCACAGAGAAGACCATCAACGTCCAATTAATGAAAATCATCGAAGAGAACTTCATCCTCAACCCCTCCCAATCCAGATTCGACAGTAATCACCACACTGAGACTACTCTACTTGCAGCTACAGACAACATCCACACCCTCCTTGACCAAGGACACACCGCAGCCCTGATCCTTTAGCTCTCTGCAGTCTTTGACACTGTCTCCCTCCACACACTCATCGCCACACTCCACAACACTGGCATACAAGGAACTGCCCTCAACTGGCTCCGCTCCTTCCTCAGCGGCAGAACCCAATGAATCAGACTTCCTCTCTTCCTCTCCAAACTCACAGGGATCAACTGTGGAGTACCCCAAGGGATCACTGCTCAGCCCCACACTCTTCAACATCTACATGGCCCTTCTCGCCCTCATAGTCAGATATTACAGACTCAGCATAATATCCAATCCTGATGACACCCAGCTCATCCTCTCCCTCACCAAGGACCCATCACCAACAGACCCAACTTCTAGGAAAGAATGAAGGATGTTGCATCTTGGATGAGCAGCAGCTGCCTTAAGCTAAACTCAGAGAAGACAGAGGTCCTCGTCCTCTGACCCTCCCCTTTGCAAGGGACAACACCTGGTGACCCACCACCCTTGGCAGCCACCACCCCCAGGGACTACACCTGGAACCTCTGCATCATACCAAACTCCTCCCTCTCCATCACCCAACATGTCATTTCAGTCACCTCCACGTGTTTTAACACCCTCCTTATCCTCGGGAAGGCCTTCAAATGGATCCCCCCAAATAAAGGAAGATCATCACCCATGCACTCATAACCAGCAGCCTGGACTACAGAAATGCCCTTTATACCAGGATCAACATGTCTCTGCTACACAAGCTCCAAACCATACAGAACACCGCAGCCAGACTCGTCCTCATCCTCAGCATCCCTCGACATGAACACATCACCCAACACCTGCGAAACCTCCACTGGCTCTCCATCGAGAACAGAGTAACTTTCAAGATACTCACCCATTCCTAGAAATGCCTCCATAACACCAGACCAAAATATCTCAATGATAGAATCTCCCTCCATGCACCCAAGAGAAACCTCCGATCCGCCGACCTCGCCGAACCCCCACACAACCACAGAGCAAGAATGGGTAGAAGAACCTCTCCAATACTGCAGTCAAGACCTGGAACGAGCTCCTGATCGACATCATACGCGCCCCCACCCTGCACATCTTCAGGAAGATGTGCAGTAATGTCTGGCTGATTAAATGGGTACATGACTAGTGTCTGAGTGATTCCATGACTACATTGTTAAACCTTGACAGATTAGAAGAAAGTAAGTGTACTGCTGGAGTGATTGTATTAGTGTAAGAGTATTCCCTTAGTAATTAATTTAGTACAAAGCTACTATATGAATAACAGGTTTACTACAATACTACTCTCTAGATAATTAGAAGACTGCATGAGTAGTACCTGGGTATTTGCATGGGTTTATGCGTGTGCCTCAATTTTTCAATGACTGCATGAGTTGTAAGTGTATGCTTAGATGACTGCATAGCTTCTACACAAGTGTTACAATGACTTCATAGGTTCAGCCTTGTTAACCCCTTAAGTGCTGCTGACGGCCAATGGTCGTCAGCAGCGCTACCTCCCCAGTGCTGCGCACGACCATTGAACGTCCATTCAGCACTAGTTCTAATGGACAGCGCAGCACTGGGGAGAAATGTTTACACGCAGCTAAGGTGTTAATTGTATAAGTAAATGGCTACTGTCTGGGTGATTAGATGAATGTATAACTAGTGCCTGCATAGTTGAATGACTACATCATTTCTTTCTGCTTGATTGCAAGAGTACACATGTACTGTATAGGTAATAGTCATAAAAGTCAGAAATACTTTTATTTGATCTCGTTAAAAATCATAAAAGAGTGGAAAAAGTTCAATAATACAAACATGTTGAAGAAAATGCATAAATAGATAAATAGATGAGGGTTAAAAAGGTGCTAAAAGATGAAAACACAATACTGCCATGACCTAGATAATCATCAATAGATAATACATAAAGTAAACTTTCATATTAAAATGACATTTTGAACAGTAAGAGGCGGTACTGTAAACAAGGGGACCAGAAATAATGTTGGTGCAGGAGAAGAAGAGGGGTCCAAGCAGTCTTAACGGAACCGCTCCAGTTCATTCATGTTTGTTGTCTAATTCTTTGGCTGCCATTTTCCAAAGCATAATGGCTTTACAAGATAGTTCAATGGAGTGGCCTCCAAGACATTGTATGACTGCAGCTCTGCATGTCCGTAGCTGTTTTTTTATCAACAACTTGCGGAGGACCCTTTTCCGCATTTCTAGGAATGTGAGGCAAATGCATAGGAGATGTAAGAGGCTTTCGTCTCCTTCTCCACACAGCCAGCATTCCCTTGTTAACCATACTTGTTTCCATTTTGGGGTTAGGTCCTTCGTGGGGAATGACCCCAACCGTAACATAGTCAGATAATGCTTTTTGTGTTGTGAAAAATGTTCAAACAAGTATGGTTGTGGTTTAAGCAACTGATAAGAACGAATCACTGCCCAAGCGTGTTTTTTCTTTGAGAATGTAGTTTTATCCATTAGCTGTGAAATTTGTTTAGTTGCGCTGTTTACTGCCTTTTTGAAACCAGAGAAAGAGGTGTTTGTATGCCATGCCCCCTCGAGGTGTAAGTCCTTGAGTACTCCTTTTAGGACTGTGGCGATGGAATTATTTAGCCTTGCTTGCTTTTCTATTTCTTCCAAGCAGGAGTGGGCTAATGTGTTATCTTCTGCTTGCCTCGTACGCCAATAATATTTGACAACCGCCCCTTGTCTGGCTGATTTCTGTTTTTTTAGCCCGTATTCCAGTCGAATCTGGGCTTGAGAAATGTGCTGAGGAATTGAGAACAACCTTTTGAAGAAGCTTGATTGGGCTTGGTTAAGGGCGGCTGAGTCTTTTGTATGCATTATTTCGACCCGTATGATATAGTTGGTATGAATTCTGCTGTGATTACCTTCAGCGATGCCCTGTTGAGCAGCCTTTTAATTTCCTGTGTAAAATTTTGAAGGCGTAAAGAAGTTGTTTTGCTTTCGTTCTCACTTGATTCAGCTGATGTTTGAAGTTGAGGCTTTGATCCACTTGAAACTCTAGGTATTTGTAAGTTTCCACCTGGGTTATTGGTTTGTCACCTAGGTTCCAGATGAATTTACCTTTTGACCCTTTTTTATGTTGTTTTTAGAAGAACAGCACCTTAGTTTTCTTGAGATTAATTGTTAATTGGGATGCGATGGTATAGGCTCCTAATTGGGTCATTGATCATTGCAGACCTATCAGTGTTTGTGATAGAAGGACGATATCATCTGCATATTGAAGGCTGGTGATTAGTGTTTTGCCCAGTTTTGGGGGGTTAGTTTGAACTTGTTGGTGGTGTTTCTCCAGGTCGGTGGTATAGATGTTGGAGAGGCAAGGGGCAAACATGCACCCCTGTTTCAGCCCGTTTTTAGTTTGGATCTTACTTGTTATGCTGCGCCCGTCTCCTTTTTTATTTGGACCCATGTATCCGAGTAAAGGTTGATAATTGCCTCCAAAAGATTTGTTGGTGCCCCCAAGCTTTGCATTTTGACTTATAGCTTTGCCCTCTGTACTTTATAGAATGCTGCTTTGAGGTCAATAAAGCAGGCGTAGAGGGAGCAGGATTTAGCCATAGCTTGTTTGGGTAGGAGTGTGACCACAGAGATGTTGGTAAGGGTGCCCATTCCAGCCCGGAATCCTGTTTGTGTATTTGGCATCACATTTGTATAGCTCATCCAGTCTTCGAGATCTGCCAGCAGGTTTGAGGAGTAAATCTTGGCTTCAACATCGATGAGTTCAATCAATCTGTAGTTGGCAGGGTCTGAACATGGGCCCGATTTATATATGGGATTTAGGATGCTACCTCTCCAGGAGTCTGGAACCGTACCTGACAATAGCGCGTGTGTGAATAATGGAGTGAGGATGTCGGACCAGAATGAGGGAAATGCTGCCCAGCGATTTCTTGGGTCTCTTGACGACTCGCTGGGTGCAGGTGCATCAACCAGAGCTTGTCAGCTCATTAGATGAATGGAGCCTTTTCAAATAGGAGGAGGGTGGGCACGCACTGCCTCACATCCCAGCACTCAGCTTGCGCCAATGCATCATAGTAAATGTAGTGCATGATAACACTTGATCCGGTGTCAGGCTTTAGTTTTTCAACCTTGATGGTGCAGCCAGTGCTGTGATTCTCTAGACACATGTTTCAGGATAGTTGTCCTTTTTTAGTAGAGAACAACACATTCTTTTTTGGGGGAGCAGGAAATGCTGCCCAAGGTCTTCTCGGGTCTCTGTACCACTCGCTGGGCTGAGGGGCATCAACCAGAGCTCGTCAGCTCATTAGCTGAAGGGAGCCTTTTCAAACAGGTTTAGGGTGGGCGCACACTACCTCACATCCCAGCACTCAGCTTGCCTCGATGCATCATAATAAATGCAGTGCATGATAACACTTTATTCGATGTCAGGCATGGGTTTTTCACCCTTGTTTGCGCAGACAGTTCTGTGTATCTCTAGACACATGTTTCAGGATAGTTGTCCTTCTTCAGTTGAGAGCAACACATTCTATTTTGGGGGTGCTGGAAATACTGCCCACAGTCTTCTCGGGTCTCTGTACCACTCGCTGGGCGCAGGTGCATCAACCAGAACTCGTCAGCTCATTAGCTTAAGGGAGCCTGTTCAAACAGGAGGAGGGTAGGCGCACACTGCCTCACATACCAGCACTCAGTTTGCCCTGATGCATCATAGTAAAAGCAGGCACAGGGTCAAGACTGATTTGCATATGGCTGGGTTCAAACTGGAATGGCAGGGAGAGCAAAACAAAAAAACGATGGATTTAGGCCCAGATCTCTGTACTGGGGTGAATGTATGACTTTGTTCTGCATTCTGTCCATCAACTGTTGTTTTTTTCATAGTAAAAGCAGAGCTTGATAACACTTGATTGTTAGCATTTCAAACACATGACCCGCTGCTACAAGATTGTTTCACAGGACAAGGCGGACTTCAGTCTCCCTTATTTCAATGGCCATAAGCTATTCCACCAGCATGTGCACTCGTCCCCTAGGCCTTGAACCCTGTGAGCCTCTCCTTTTGTAGGTTTCGCCTGGGGCACGGAGCTTTAGCTCCGCCCCCAGGAGAAATCTTTCGTTTTCAGTATGGGGGACTTGAATCCGCCCTCTATTCCATTGTCTAGCTCCATAAATGGAGGCTAGCCATTGGAACACCCACTTCTGATGTCATGTGGCTGTGGGCGTGTTCTTTTTTTTTTTTTGTCCCGTGATGTTTTCGTCATTTTGGAAAAGCCATTGGCCGAAGTGGTTGGCGAGTGTGCAGCGCCTGCTGTTGCCAGAAGTGCACAATGTCCGATCACTCAAATCCCATCGGAAGCCGGCCCAGTTTTCAGTTGTAATGGTTCGTTAACATTTGATATTATGCTCAACTTTGTCATTTAAAAGGAAAAAAAGGTTCATTTTGCGATGCGTGGGATGCACAGTCAACGTAGAGAGTCCCGAAATACACGCTGGTAATACATTCCGAGGTGGTTGTCCATTGTAGCATACCAAAGATATTAAAATCGAATTCCGGAGTGAGATTAGGCGGGCGGTTTTGATCACATTTTAGGATACCCGCTGAGGTGAAATCCAATCCTCCGTAGTTCATGCAACCCTCGGGATAACATAAAAACCATATTTCGACGTCAGGCGAGAGGATTATTTGAGAGTCTCCAGCGCTGCAGTCGACATGGACGTGGAAGAAGAGGCGTGTGTTTTTTTTATGTGTGTAAGGCGTGCATTTCCATTGTAGAGCGCACATGCAGCCTCGAGGCGCTTGCAGTATTCCTCGGTGCCTGGTTCACAGGGCCAGTCGTCTCTGCATCATGGAAGCCTGGGCGGAGCCTCGCTTTAGAAGCTGGCTAGTTATTCCTTTAGCGTGGGTAAGGGAGATTGCGGACGCCAGATCCGCAGTCCAGCTGCTCTAGCCCACCGAGGAAGCCAGATCGGCGAGGCGGAGGGAGCGGGGGTGTCACCCACGGGTACCGCACTCCATTAAGCAATGATAGTGTTAAACTATGTGCTGTTCCTCGGCAGCTGCACCTCTGGCAGAGATATGCACTGAGGGGGCTGTGTGCACTGATCAGTGAATGCTCCTGTCTCAAAAATCCCTTCCTCAGTGAGGGTCGCGCATGGTTCCGAGATAGGTTATCTATTAATGTGCTTACACAAGGCCTCCTACTGATATACAGACGTGGTGGGCGGTTAAGATGCGTTTTTTATGTGGCGTTATTTTAGGAGTACTCGCTTCGCTATGGGGGACTGTAGAGACCTTTTTAAGCATTCACTCGGTATCCTCGGTTGGATTTCAGTGCCTCAGAGTGACTATGCTGTGGTGGGGCTTGGGCAGGGCTGTAGACTCGCTGTCCCTTTCCCACACGTACAAATCTGTCTGTTGTCGGTTCAGTCGCACTTCCCCAATCAAGAATATTCTGGAGCTTGCCGCTTACTTCTCGGGTGTAAGGAATGTGCACCATCTCTGCTGCCTCCCATGTGCAAGCCACAGTGATCTTCTCAGGGGCCCGTTTCGGCACATTGGTGCTTTACACGTCTCACTCTATCCATTTGTCTTTGGGATACATGCCAGTCTGACGTTTTTATGTCGTCTGTGCCATTGCAGGGACAAGCTGCTGCCCCCACCTCAAAAACGACCGTCCAGGCCGAATAACCAGGGCAGGTTCACTCTGGGCTCCCTTCTGCCAGCATGGGCATCCGCAGAATTTTTTATGGGGGTGGGGCAGGGGCATCATTTTGACGTTATTCACCACCCAACCCTTTTTGACAATGTCAAAGGCCAGGGGCCTAGTCAACGGACAAATGAAAACCAGAGGGATCGAACTCCACCACGCTGATCCTGAGCACCAGGGGCAGAGGACGTAGATTAAGAGACCAGTTCCTGCCCCAGCTGGCCTCCGGAGTATATGTTTAGGAGGGTTACTGTGCTGGACTTCTTCTAGCATCCAACGTGCATCCTGCAGGCATACCACATGTCACAGGTCTATATCTCTAAATGTGCTAATCGTGGTCAGGTTTTCGGTTGGCAGAGGCACCCACGGGACATGGGTTAGGCATAAGTTCATGAACATGACTGTAGTATCAGAGCCCAGTCATGAATTCAAAAGGGATACATCTGTACCCATAGGGGTCACTTAGGCAGTTCCTACGGTTCTTCGGTTGGCAGAGGCACCCACGGGACATGGGGCAGGCATACATTTATGAACATGACTGTAGTATCAGAGCCCAGTCATGAATTCAAAAGGGATACATCTGTACCCATAGGGGTCACTTAGGTAGTTCCTACGGTTCTGCAGTCATGGAAACTGTCTCACCCTAAACGTTACCCCAAGGCTCAGAGTCCAGAATGAAATACTTTGGTTATGCAGCGGTGTAGCTAGACCTTTGGCCTCCTGTGAGGGTTCCTGCATTTGCCGCCCCATGGCGGCCGTATGGAAGAGCGGGACAGGGTGCTGGCGATTCCTGCGTTTGCCGCCTCCGACAGCCGCAGTTAAGAGTGGGTGTTGAGTCCACCCCCCATAACTCGTGCTCGGGACTGCCCCTGCCTTGCTACGCCACTGATTTCCAGTATGACTGAGCACAGTCCAGGTTGAAAGTGATGGAAGCTCACCTCACTTGCCGTTCTTGAATATTCTTTCTAGATCCTCAACCCTTGTTTTTAAGTCGATTATAGCCTGCTGGGCTGCAAGTTTCTTGTGGCTCCTTGATGGTTAACCTACTCTAGCCACCCTCCACACTGGTTTTATTCCACTGGGCAGTGGCAGTACAGCTCCCTCTTCTTCCAGGGTAGAATAAAGCAAAAGGTTTTCTCCATATCCAAGGCTTGGGCCTAGCCTTGATGGGAAATAGCAACATGCAGTTATGTTTCTATGAAGCCTCCCATCACTGGTGCAAAAGGTTTAGGCTAGGAGCAAGTTATTGGCATAAAATTGCCGAAAGTACAGCTGAAGTGCAAAATTTCTTTACATTTAGATTTTCCAGTCAATCCAGATGACATCCACATAGGCTTTTCTTCTTGGGATGTTTAGGGTGCAGGAAGGGGTAGGCACTGAATTATCAAATTATGTATGCCATTAACAGCCCCATCAGAAAGTCTGGGTCTGACAGTGGGAAAGTGGAGCTTGTGTACTGTTGGCGGACAGCAGTCTTAGGTCAGGCATTGTTTGTATTCACCATATCACATAGACACCCACTGGGTCTGTGAGGTGGCAGTCCCTAAGGCATTGTCATGTTGGTGGTCTCATCCGTAGTGTACAAAGACAGCCTGAAGTGGAACCATGGTTTTGTGTGCTAACTTTGTTGACTATATTGACTGCTATTCACCCTGCACATACTCGTGGACGTCTTGTGTGGAGTATCTGTCCAGTCGTGAAGGCCTCATCTAGCGTTTTGTGTGCAAATGTGGAAACCATATGTGTCCTTTTTCGAAATAGCTCTTCTGGACAGCTGCGTCCATCTGTGGGCTTCTTCTCCGAAGTTTAAGGACTGATTAGAGAGAATGGTTACAGCAGAGCTACCTAAACGGAGTAATGCTGGCAACAGAATTTCTCAAAATGGTCTAGGTTGAGTGCAAGCAGTATATGTAGAGTGTGCTGGACACACATTCCTTGGGGCCATAAATACAGTGTGAGGGAGTACATGTTTTGTATGAAACATGCAGTTTGACACACCGCACCAGCTTGGTCTCATCAGTGTTACATTGTTTAGCATTTTGTGTCTGGCTCACGGGCAACCATTTTAGCTGTCCTAGCCTATCCATCTGTCTGTGTGCCTGAACTCTCTTGGCTGCTTCCTAGAAGTTTGGGCATTCAGTGATGCTACGTCATAGCCCTCATTTTTGCATCCGCAATGCATCCTTGGTAGGCCTGGGCAAAATTTAAACCCTGCAAAAATTGTAAAGTTTCTCAAAAATGTCACATTACCACATTTTGTGTAAATTGTGCTTGCAAGGGGCACTTTTATACAGAAAATGTTTGCAGCGATATATTTTCTTCTCGTACAGTACCTCACGTGACTTTTTTTTATTTTTTATTTGCGCCTGTGTGAAAAATTGACAAAACAGCCAGGCAATGACACTATGGGTTAAAAGCATAATTTTCTGAAATTTCCATGAAAGTTTGTGGGAAAAAAGCTATGCACCTTCGCACACCTTTATGTGCTGGAATGAGTGAATGCCAGGGTTTATAAGGAAGCGTGGTTAGTATAAGCATGACCAAAACATGTGAATGAGACAGGAGCTGTTGCACTGGATCTTTGGGGAGCGCAAGCTCGTAAGTGATCAGTCTCCTTTGTCGACAAGAATATGCCCCCCACACCACAATATCCATTCAATCCATGCTAGTCTTTTAAATGCCCCCCAGTGAAGCTTAATTGTTGTCCTGTTCCTGAGGTTTCTTGAAATCAGGACCCCCTAGCTTAACCGGGCCTTCAAGCCGTCCTTTGTGTGCAATATGTAGAATCTCGTCCCCCAGCTACTACCATCAGAATCTCTCCCATCGAATTACCTTCTGCTCAAGGCAGTTGCAATTCTGCCCTTCTAGCACCAGGTGGCGCTGCCTCCTGTACTACCACCAGGTGTTGACATCAAAAGTAAATCTGCATGACCCCTTCTTTCGCCGCCCCCCCGGCCGCCGCCCCCCAGGACCCGGTCTGGCTCCATCACACACCAGCCTGCGACACATCAATTTCTCTTAGGTGTTGTACATTAAGGCCTGTTCTCGCTTCACATTTGAGCCAGTGAAGCAAAAAATAGGCGGCCCCTCCGTGAAAATTTGCATATACATTACCATCTGCCTGTGCCGCCTTCTTGGCAAAGGGCTACACGACCAAAGAGGTTGGGTGTACATTTAAAATATGGCGAATTTGATTCTCTTCGACCACGGATCTTTCAAAGGCTCAAAGCACGGTGGGGGATGGCCAATGTCTGGTGCGGAGATTTCAGACGGATTCTGGAAGATTCTCACGTGGGCTGTGAGAGCTGTGTGGGCTGTGAGAGCTGTGTGGGCTGTGAGAGCTGTGAGGGCTGTGTGGGCTGTGGGGGCTGTGTGGGCTGTGAGAGCTGTGTGGGCTGTCAAGTCAAGTCAAGTAAAAATATTTATATAGCGCACTATATACCCAGAGGGTCTCAGGTGCTTGAAGAAGGGTGGGGAATTACTTGTATCCAAGTTTAAAGTTGCTTTCTGAATGCTAGGTGGTTCTGAGTGAGACGAAGGTGAGTGGGAAGTGAGTTCCAGGTCTTAGCTGCCAGGTAGGAGAAGGATCTACCTCCCATGGTGGTTTTGTTGATGCGAGGTACGATAGCAAGGGCTTGGTTGGAAGATCGCAGCTGGCGGGGGGGGTGTAGAAGGAGAGTCGTGTGTTGAGGCATTCGGGTCCAAGGTCGTAAAGTGCTTTGTGAGCGTGGGTCAGGAGGCGGAAAGTAATCCTCTTATTGACGGGGAGCCAGTGAGTGGAGGTTTTTCAGGTGATCAGAGATGTGTTCTTTGCGCGGGATGTCTAGTATGAGCCTGGCTGAAGCGTGCTGGATGCGTTGGAGTTTTTTCTGGAGTTTAGCTGTGGTACCGGCGTATAGGGTGTTTCCGTAGTCCAGGCGGCTCGTGACTAGTGCGTGGGTGACCGTTTTTCTAGTTTCGGTGGGGATCCAGCGAAATGTTTTTTTGAGCATGCGAAGAATGTTGAAGCAGGATGATGAAACGGCGTTGACTTGTCTGGTCATCGAGAGTGAGGAGTCCAGGATGACGCCCAGGTTTCGTGCGTGGTTCGTCGGGATGGGTGCTTTTCCATGGGCCTTTGGCCACCAAGAGTCATCCCAGGCGGAGGGGGAGGTGCCTAGGATGAGGACTTCTGTTTTGTCTGAGTTCAGTTTCAGACGGCTGTGCTTCATCCACTCGGCTACATCTTTCATTCCTTCGTGTAAGTTGGTTTTGGCGGTGTTAGGGTCTTTGGTGAGTGAAAGGATCAGTTGAGTGTCGTCAGCGTAGGAGATGATGTTGAGATTGTGTTGGCGAGCGATGGCCGCAAGGGGGCTCATGTAAACGTTGAAGAGGGTGGGGCTGAGTGACGATCCTTGTGGCACGCCGCAGATGACTTCAGAGGCCTCTGACTTGAATGGTGGGAGGCGGACTCTCTGGGTTCTTCCGGTGAGGAACGAGGTGATCCATTGCAAAGCTTTTCCTTGGATTCCGACGTTTCTTAGGCGCTGTAGAAGGGTGTTATGACAGACTGTGTCGAAGGCAGCGGAGAGGTCGAGGAGGATGAGGGCGACTGTGTCTCCATTGTCTAGTAGAGTTCGAATATCGTCTGTTGCTGCGATAAGTGCGGTCTCAGTGCTGTGTTTGGCTCGGAAGCCGGATTGTGAGGAGTCGAGGGATTTGTTGGTTTCGAGGAAGGTGGCGAGCTGGTTGTTGACGGCTTTCTCGATGACTTTGGCCGGGAATGGAAGAAGCGAGATGGGGCGGTAGTTTTTGAGTTTGGTGGGGTCAGCTGTGGGTTTTTTCAGAAGGGCGCTGAGTTCTGCGTGTTTCCAGCTTTCCGGGAAGGTGGCGGAGTTGAGGGAGCAGTTGATGACATCTCGGAGGTGTGGTGCTATGATGGAGTTTGCTTTGTTGAAGATGTGGTGAGGGCATGGGTCAGTTGGGGAACCTGAGTGGATGGAGTTCATCAGGCGGATGGTGTCCTCAGTGGAGATTGGGTTCCAGTCGTTAAGGATGTTCAAGGGGGGTGAAGGTCCTGCAGCAGGTTGGGTGGGTTGGTCGCCGGGTCGGTTGTCGAAGCTGTTGTGGATGTCAGCGATTTTGTTGTGGAAGAAGGAAGCTAGGGAGTCGCAGAGGGCTTGGGAGGGGGTGATGTCGTTGGAGTTGGCTGATGGGTTGGTAAATTCTTTGACGATGTTGAATAATTCCTTGCTGTTGTGAGCGTTGTTATCTAGTCGGTCTTTGAATGCGGCTTTCTTGGCAGTCCGGATTAGTTGGTGGTGTCTGCGGGTGGCGTTTTTGAATGCGTCTCTGGTGCTGGTGTTTGGGTCTTTTTTCCAGGCCTTCTCGAGGGATCGACAGAGTTTCTTCGATTTCTTAAGATCATCGTTGAACCAGGAGGCGTTTTTGGTGCCTGGTTTGATTTGACGTTTTTTCAACGGTGCTAGGATGTCGGCGCTGTTGGATAGCCATTGGGTGAGGTTAATGGCTGCTTGGTCGGGGTTTGAGGAGTGGGCGGGGGGGTTTAGAAGAAGCGATGAGGAGATCTGGTCGGTGGTGATTTTGTTCCAGTTTCTTCGCAGGGTGGGTTGAGGATGGTTGTGGATTGTGGTCTTATTGTAGGTAAAGTGAACGCAGCTGTGGTCCGTCCAATGAAGAGCTGTGGTGTGGCTGAATGAGACATGTTTGCTGGAGGTGAAGATGGGGTCGAGCGTATGACCTGCGATGTGGGTGGGTGTAGTGACAAGTTGTTTGAGTCCGAGGTTGGCGAGATTGTCCAGAAGGGTGGTGGTGCTGCTGTCCTTGCTCTTTTCCAGGTGAAAATTTAGGTCTCCCAATAGAATGTAGTCCTCGGAGGGGCGGGCGTGTGGGGTGATAAAGTCAGTGATGTCGTCCCTGAATTGTGCACGGGGTCCTGGAGGCCGGTAGAGGAGGGTGCCTCTGAGTGTGGTCTTGGGGTCGGCGTGGATCTGGAAGTGGAGGTGTTCGGCGCTGGCGAGGTTGGCGTCAGAGCTGGTTGATATGCGGATGGAATTTTTATGGATGATAGCGATGCCTCCTCCTGTTTGCTTGATGCGGTCCTTGCGGATGATCTTGTATCCTTCCGGGATAGCAATGGTGATGTCTGGGGCTGAAGAGGCATTCATCCAAGTTTCTGTTAGGAAGGCGACGTCTGGAGAGATGGTGTCTAGTAGATTCCAGAGGTCGATGGCGTGTCTGTGGATCGAGCTTGTGTTGAGCAGGATGCATTTTAGGTGGTTGGTGTCGGGTCTCTGTGTGGTGTTGGTGGAAGAGGAGTTGGTTTTGGTGCCGTCGAACTTGCAGGAGTAGCAAGAGAAAGGTCCATGAGTGTGTCCAGGAGCGGCTTGGACGCAGTTGGGGGGTCGGGCGGGGTTAAGGGCTAGGAGGGTGGTGGCATCGTAAGTGATGCGAGTGGGCTGGGCATTGCGTGGACCAGGGGGTCTGGCGCTGGGCGCGGTCCAGGCGCGGACGGGCATAGATGGGCTTACCTTTGGCGCACCTTCGGCGTGGTCGTAGTGCGTGGACGCTGCGCGTTGGAGCATCTGGCATTTAATGGATAGTGGAGGGGCGGAGCGTGGGCGGGTCAGCTGGGAGGCGGTAGCAGGGAGGCGGGGCAGGGGAAAGCACAACAACAAAATGGTGGGAGGGATAGGAATCGAAACCTACACAGTACAATGCCAGCTATGAAGGAATGCACTGTAAGCAGTGAAAGCGCTAAGGACTGAATACTGCTATGAATATTTAAAAAGCGCTACCAAATGCAGTTATGTTCAAGAGCTACCCAAATGAGCCAAGCACAAAGCTGTGAGAGCTGTGAGAGCTGTTTGGGCTGTGAGAGCTGTGTGGGCTGTGTGGGCTGTGAGCTGTGTGGGCTGTGAGAGCTGTGTGGGCTGTGAGAGCTGTGTGGGCTGTGAGAGCTGTGTGGGCTGTGAGAGCTGTGTGGGCTGTGAGGGCTGTGAGAGCTGTGTGGGCTGTGTGGGCTGTGCGAGCTGAGCGAGCTGTGTGGGCTGAGCTGAGCGAGCTGTGTGGGCTGAGAGAGTTGTTGGCAATGTAAATAACAATGCCATTTATTTATAAGTAAAAAAAAAAGAAATGTCATGAGCAATGCTAATATCTCTAACTTTTCCAAAGGCGAAACCATTGCATTGTAAATGCTTGTTTTCCTGTTGGCATCAGATGATTATTCTGTGCAGACAGTATGAGGCACGGAAAAATGTGCTGATCTCACAAGAAGTACTGTATCACTTTAAATAACTTGTGTGTTTTTAAGGTGTGATTGAGTTTTCAGTATTATGCAACGATGCCGGACAGTTCTTTAAAATGAACATCTATCTGCTAATATTATCTGTACCAATCATTTTTTTCACTAATTTGAGCTCCTGTATAAACACTTGTTCTGACGAAATGTTCCTGCAGCTTATAGCAACGTTTTCTCAGTCATTGTGTATTTTTACCTCTAGTTGAGGTCTCCGATATTGGGAATCTTTTTGATTCCTTGTGTGTGTCTCACCATGTGATAGAGATCCAAGCGACAGGAAACATTATCGAATTGCACTCACAATTGAACATCTCGTTGTTATTTTTTATTGCATTTGCAATTCTTTTGTAGATGCCTTTTCAATGTGACAGTGCTCCCAGTGTTAAGTCACACTGTTGGACCTCACTTTTTGAGGTGTTTATATTGCGTCACACTGTTGGACCTCACTTTTTGAGGTGTTTATATTGCGGCTATAATTCCTTGCACCTGCAATTTATTGCTGCCAAATTGGATTCTTGCATCAGCATTTTCATTATAACCAAAGGTCTGGTTTAGCCGAATGTGATGTTTTACCCAAGCACATTGTTACTGACTTGAGATTTTACATTCTTTGTATGTGTATTTAATAGCTGTAATGGTTTTCACTAACTGTAAGTAAATAAATAAAAAAAAAAATAAAAAAAAAAGATATATATATATATATATATATATATACATATATATATATATATATATATATATGTATATATATATATATATATATATATATATATATATATTCACAGAAAAAGTGGATATATAGTTAGGAATTTGCATTTACAAAACCTTGAAAATTCAATGAAAAAAACATTGGTTTTAGGCCATATATAGTTAGGGATTTGCATTTACAAAACCTTATTTTACTCGCATAAAACCATTGAAATTCCATATATAGTTATAAGCGCTAACTATATATCGCGCACCCGCAATCCACTGCTGATGATGTCACATATTACATCATTCATGACATGGTTAGTGACATCTTCTTCAACATCGTGAAAGAGCTTTCCAACCCCAGCGCAGGAAACAACGACATCACCCCATCGCAAGACCTCTGCAACTCCCTCGCCTCATACTTCCACAACAAGATCACGGACATACACAGCAGTTTCAACAACCAACCAACGCACACCACGACCGACCAGCCACCCCCCCCCACCACCACCCTCCACGCCTGGACCCCGATCAGCACCGAAGACACCATCCGCACGATGAACTCCATCCACTCCGGATCACCAACCGACCCCTGCCCTCACCACGTCTTCAACAAAGCCGACGCTGTCATCGCACCCCACCTGCGAGACATCATCAACACCTCCTTCGACACCGCCATCTTCCCTGAAAGCTGGAAACACGCCGAGCTCAGCGCTCTTCTCAAGAAACCAACAGCGGACCCCACCGACCTCAAGAACTACCGCCCCATCTCGCTTCTCCCGTTTCCAGCCAAAGTCATCGAGAAGACCGTCAACAAGCAGATGGCCGCCTTCCTCGAGACGAACGGATCCCTCGACCCCTCACAGTCCGGATTCCGAGCCAAACACAGCACCGAGACCGCCCTCATCACCGCCACCGATGACATCCGAGCCCTGATGGACAATGGAGAAACAGCGGCCCTCATCCTCCTAGACCTCTCCGCGGCATTCGACACGGTCTGCCACCGCACTCTAGTACGGCGCCTCAGCAACATCGGAATCCAGGACAAGGCGCTGGAATGGATCATCTCCTTCCTCGACGGAAGAACACAGAGAGTCCGCCTACCACCGTACAAGTCAGAGGCCTCCGAAGTCATCTGCGGCGTCCCCCAAGGATCATCCCTGAGCCCCACCCTCTTCAACGTCTACATGAGCCCCCTCGCGGCCATCGTACGCAAACACCACCTCAGCATAATCTCCTACGCCGACGACACCCAGCTGATCCTCTCCCTGACCAATGACCCCGCCGCCGCCAGAGCCAACCTGCACGAAGGGATGAAAGAGGTAGCCGAGTGGATGACGACCAGCCGCCTGAAACTGAACTCGGACAAGACGGAGGTCCTCATCCTGGGCTCCTCACCCTCCGCCTGGGACGACTCCTGGTGGCCTCCCGCCCTGGGCACCGCACCCAAACCGACAGACCATGCACGAAACCTGGGCTTCATCCTGGACTCCTCCCTCGCCATGACCAGGCAAGTCAACAGCGTCTCCTCGGCGTGCTTCAACATCCTACGCATGCTACGGAAGATCTTCTGGTGGATCCCCACAGAGACCAGGAAGACCGTCACCCAGGCCCTCGTCACCAGCCGACTGGACTACGGCAACGCCCTCTACGCCGGGACCACCGTCAAGCTCCAGAAGAGACTCCAGCGGATCCAAAACGCCTCAGCCAGACTCATCCTCGACATCCCACGATCCAGCCACATCTCCGGACATCTGAGAGACCTTCACTGGCTCCCCGTCAACAAGAGAATCACCTTCCACCTCCTCACCCACGCACACAAAGCCCTACACGACCAAGGCCCGAGCTACCTCAACAGCCGAGTCAACTTCTACGCTCCCAAACGCCACCTCCGATCAGCCAACCACGCCCTCGCCGCCGTCCCCTGCATCCGAAGAGCGACTACAGGAGGAAGGTCCTTCTCCTACCTGGCCGCCAAGACCTGGAACTCCCTCCCGTCCGACCTGCGCCTGACCCAAGACCACCTCTCCTTCAGGAAGAAGCTGAAGACCTGGCTGTTCGAGCAGTAGCAGCACCCCCCCCCCCCCCCCAGCGCCTTGAGACCCTACGGGTATGTAGCGCGCTTAATAAATGTCACTGATTGATTGATTGATTGATCACTGATGACATCACTGATGACATCTCAAATGACATCACTGATGACATCACTGATGACAACATCCAGTGACTGTATGTTTCTGTAAAGTTAAAATATCTCTTACATATTGAAGAATGAGTGGATATATAAGTGTCTGGATGAAGGATTTAGTAGGTGCATGACTGACTGTATGAGTGAGTGATTAAATGTGTCTCACTGAGTGCATGGGTTAGTGACTAAACTGTCTTAATTTGTGCATCATTATGTCTGTTGTTCTGTAAACTGTTGCATGTGTTGATAAGTAGCTATATGAGTAACTATATGGGTTATTGATTGGTTGCCCAAGTATTTATATGGGATACTGAGTGTGTGTGTGGGTGGCTGGGAGGTGTGTGACTCTGTGCATAGATGTGTGAGCAGTTGATTCACTAGATGTATGGTTTCAAAAGTGCATGTGGAAACAGCTGTATGGGCGGTTGACTGTGTGCATGAGTGTATTGGTGAGTGAATGGATATCTCAGTGCTACATGTCAAAGTAAGTACATATGTAAAACACAGTACATGTGAGAGTTGACATATATAAATAACTGTGCATAAGAGCCAGTGAATGTGTGAGTGGCTGTATGGATCATTGTGAACTTGTATCAGGGATTGTATAATAGAGTAAATATGTGTTAGTATATGTTTGAATAAGTAAAGTTTGTATAACTGTATAGTTGAGGAAATGGAGGTGTGATTGATTCTTTGCATGACTGACTAGTTGTGTGAGTAACTCCATGGATGAGTGACAGTCTGTGAGTGTCTGTTTACACTGATTGTATCTAAGGTTATATTAGAGTCTGAAGAGGTTCATCGTATTATCACATGAATGATATCATCAGTGATGTGATCAGTCATGTCAAATGAGATGTTTTCAGTGATGTCATCAGTGATGTCATTTGAGATGTCATCAGTGATGTCATCAGTGATGTCACTAACCATGTCATGAATGATGTAATATGTGACATCATCAGCAGTGGATTGCGGGTGCGCGATATATAGTTAGCGCTTATAACTATATATGGAATTTCAATGGTTTTATGCGAGTAAAATAAGGTTTTGTAAATGCAAATCCCTAACTATATATGGCCTAAAACCAATGGTTTTTTCATTGAATTTTCAAGGTTTTGTAAATGCAAATTCCTAACTATATATCCACTATAACCTATGGTTTTTTCTGTGAATTTCATTGGTTTTTTAATAGCAAATATGAAAAGCTTTAAAATGTCAAGTACGTGATAGATAAAAACATTTTCGTATTTATGCACGCTGATGTGCTTTGAACGCTGCACCCCCCCCTCCCCTCTTTTGTCTTAGTAGTACTCTCTCTTTGCAGATACTGAAGGGTAGTTAACGCAGGCCTTTACCCCCGTTGTAATCCGTCGTGCCTGCTTGTCTCTCCATTTGATTGATTGTTGTCCAAGCATTTACTGTTTTAGAATTGGTTCTCTTTGGATCATTCTCTATTTACAAACAAGCACAAAGTCGCAATACTCTGTTTAGTCTTTGCAGATAGTGAAAAATCGTGTAAAAAAATAAAAGTAATCGAGCAAAATCAGTAGGCCACTAATTGGATCTCTTTTTGACCTCGCTAAAATAGAAATATTAGGAACAACCCTTCATGAGAAATACGAAAATAGTGAGATGAACTGAGCTCCACACCATGAGGGCTGCAAGACAGCTCGGCTCCATCACCCATCCCGCACAAAATAACGACAAACCCTATGCAAATATTAAAAATATAGACAACACACCAGCAAAGAAACAGGGTAAAACATTTTATTAAAAAACTATTTACATAACGTTGGTTTATAAGATGATGTCAGTAGTGGACCGATGTGTGAATAGGTCGAAAGCAGCACAAGGCTCCAAGATCCGGATGGCAACCTCCTGGATGCTGGATGTTGGGTGCCATAGTTCAGAGTTCTGAGTTTGAGCCTTTTTCAATGCCTGTGCTTTGTTGAATCAAAATGGCGGCTTGACACAAAGCTGACTCAAGCGTTGCTACTGATGCTATGCAGACCAAAACTGGTTTTCAGTTTGTACATTTTTCTAGATTTTTCAATCCAAGTTTGGTTGACTTTGTAGAACGATGGCTTCAAATTTTCAACATACGGTGTGGTGGCGCTGACTGGGAGGGGGCGCTTCGCTCCTGCCCCCTCCCCAAGTAAGATTTTCATACGTGAAAGTACGTTAATGGTTTTGGTCCCTGAGTTGCTTCGATGTCACTGCCATTCTCAAATGGCATAAGTTCTGGATGTTGGGTGCCATAGTTAAGAGTTCTGAGCAGTGCTTGTAACACTGTCTGAAGCTTATTTCCACCTACTGCAGCTTCACTATTCTCAAAGTAAGTGAGTGTCGTTTGTGGACCTGACTGCATTAGAAAACAATGTGATATGTTACCTTCCTAAACAGCTTGAAGGAGGCCCCTTAGGGGCGGTGTGATGGCCATGGACTCGGAGAAGACGCTTGGCTCCGACACCCTCCCCAAGTCTTATAGCACTGGTGTAGCCTGAGATCGCCCCCGACATAGGCGGCCGGCTCCCGGGGTCCGGCAGAACTTTTTGCCTTTTGATGACTCTTCAATTCTGAACCTTGTCCCACAATCCGTTTGACCTGAAGACACGCTGTAGTGGGGCGCCCCTTTACCGTTTCAGTTGCCATTCCGCCCGCTTTTGCTACACTGTGCCTCTTCCGCCATTCAGCTGTTTACCGCCTGCTCTTGCGACTACAGCGTCTCGCTCATCATGTAGTTGAGTTGCTCCCGCTCTTGCGGTGCAGCGATAGGCGGCTGCCACAGGACTCTCAAAATGGCGGCCGGCTCTTCGGTTTTGGGCCTGGTCCACTAAAATGGCCCTGGGACACCTTTGAACTCGGACGCTTCCCTGATAGGGCTTGGGTCCCATTCTCGAAAAGCGTCCCCTCAGCCGTGAAGATTCTACAAAAGTCTTGGGGGCCTCCGACTCCCGCAGGCTTCTGGTGGGGAGCGGCTGCCATGATTGCTCGTGGAATGGCCACGACGGAGCTACGAGATGGTAGTGGTCTCATGCTGACGCCAGCTTTAGTCTGAAACATCCAGAAACACTGTAGACTACCAATTCGATCAGTTCCGGTAGCGCCCCAACATGACCCGGAAGAGAAGAACTTGCCCTCCCCTCTTTGACTGATGGTTCTTGTTGCCTGTCCCCTCTGTTGTCATTTAACAGAACTTTTTGGACTGCTGAAAGGGGTTGTGTTCCGAACGCTGGTTGGTGGAGACATTTTGACTATATTCTTGACCTACGTTGTCGCGTAATGCGTTATATGACACGCCGCGTTAGCGCACCCGGAAGTGATCCGAGGCGCGGCGCGCAGCGCGTAACGTAAGCATAACAGGTCATGTGACTTGTTAATAAAACTTTTCATTGGTTCATTTTACTTTTGTTAATTTAATGATGAAAAGCTTGATCATATGACCTAAAAATTACGCTTTTTATTGTTTTCGAACAATATTTTTTTTTCAAACATATGTTATAATATTCCAGGCTAATGTACTTTCCCGGAAAATTTACAACTGTCTTGCAAGTAAAATATATTTCTTTTTCGATAAAAAGGGCGTTTCTTCCTTCCATGACGGAGCCGTTGAGTAAAAGAGATTCGGCCTGCTGTCTTAGTCGCCGATACGCCTGATTATCAGATTCTTATCGATCACTTTATGTTGCAGACATGAAAAACACAACTGCCCTTGACCATTTATCTTTACTGCGTTCCTACATATTATACCTTTTATCCGTCATGTAATTGGACTGCTTTATTTCACTTGCCTTTTACTGATTCGAAAACAGTGACTAAAAGTAAAAACTTTACCAATGTAAATACTACTACCGTGTTTTGTTTTAAAAACCTTTATTGTGAAAATGTCAGTATACAAATACGGGCCTATAACCACGTGGGCCGGCCACGGAGCAAACTGAAATCGTATATGATGAGGAGACATTTACACTGTAGAAGAACGTAACGAGCGGGCCATTAGGTTGCAAGAACAAAGGTGTCTAACAGTTGCGGAATCGGTGGACGTACATTTTGTAATTAAAATACGACAGGGCCACTTACAATAACATTTTCTAGATATACATTTGCGGGCAAGGAGTTACGAGTCCCATTTATACCGGCGCCATTTTGGGCGAGGCCGGGCAGGTCCAAGATATAGTCAAAATGTCTCCACCAACCATCGGCCAGACCAGAACCCCTTTCGGCCCTTTATGCTACAAGATGGTGTCTTCCATTCAGAAAATATTGTTGGCAGCATTTTGAAAGGAAACAGAAACAGCCGTTCTCCTAGTGAGTTTCACATTGTTACATTTAGGAAGAATGTTGAAGAGTAGTATGTGGAAAATCTGAAGCCATTTTTCTACAAACTCTCAATCAGACTTGGATGGAAAAAAAAAACATGAAGAATGTACAAACTGAAAACCAATTTTTGTCTGTATAGCATCAACAGTAACGCTTGAGTCAGCTTTGTGTCAAGCCGCCATTTTCATTCAATCAATAGCATCCCCCTGCACACATTCAGGTGTTGTGTCTTCAGATGAAACGGATTGTAGGAAAAGAAGCAGAAAGGAAAAGGAAAAAAGTTCCGCCGGACCTCGGGAGCCGGCCGCCTATGTCATGTGCGACCTTTGGCCACACCAGGGCAATAGTGAAGCTGCAGCAGGTGCAAATAAGCTTCAGACAGTCTTACAAGCACTGCTCAGAACTCTCAACTGAGGCACTCAACATCCAGGACTTGCCATTCGGATCTTGGCGCCTTGTGCTGGTTCCGACCTATTCACACATCGGTCCACTACTGACATCACCTCATAAGCCAACGGGGCACCCTACACTGACTTTCGGCGCAGCATTGTAGGATGGCCACACCAGTGCGGCAACTTGCTGGACACGACCTCGGTGCCATCCGGATCTCGGCGCGTTCGAGTCACTGTACCGCAAGAGTGACCGGAACTCAGCTGAACACGCCGTCTTTCGGCGCAGCATTGTAGGATGGCCACACCAGTGCAGCAATTTGCTGGACACCACCTTGGGCAATAGTGAAGCTGCAAAAGGTGCAAATAAGCTTCAGACAGTCTTCAACTTACTCTGATTCTTATAATAAACTTCAGATAGTCTTACAAGCACTGCTCAGAACTCTCAACTATGGCACTCAACATCCAGAACTTGCCATTCGGATCTTGGCGCCTTGTGCTGGTTCCAACCTATTCACACATCGGTCCACTACTGACATCACCTCATAAGCCAACGGGGCACCCCACGCCGACTTTCGGCGCAGCATTGTAGGATGGCCACACCAGTGCGGCAACTTGCTGGACACAACATCGGGGCCATCCAGATCTCGGCGCGTTCGACTCACTGTACCGCAAGAGTGACCGCAACTCAGCTGGACACGCCATCTTTCGGCGCAGCATTGTAGGATGGCCACACCAGTGCGGCAATTTGCTGGACAACACCTCGGTGCCATCCGGATCTCGGCGCGTTCGAGTCACTGTACCGCAACAGTGACCGCAACTCAGCTGGACACGCCGTCTTTCGGCGCAGCATTGTAGGATGGCCACACCAGTGCGGCAATTTGCTGGACACCACCTCGGTGCCATCCGGATCTCGGCGCGTTCGAGTCACTGTACCGCAACAGTGACCGCAACTCAGCTGGACACGCCGTCTTTCGGCGCAGCATTGTAGGATGGCCACACCAGTGCGGCAATTTGCTGGACACCACCTCGGTGCCATCCGGATCTCGGCGCGTTGTGCTGCCTTCGGCCTATTCGCACATCGGTCCGCTACTGACGCCGCCTCACGTGCCAACGGATTTTCTACGCTTTTTGTAGCCCTATGCCGCATAACAGGTCATGTGACTTGTTTATAAAACTTTTCATTGGTTCATTTTACTTTTGGTTTCCTAAAGATGGAAGTCTTGGTCATATGACCTAAAAATAACACTTTTCATTGGTTTAGAACATTTTTTTTTCCCAAACGATGAAAGCCCCACCTTGTTTCTGGATCATTCAGACTGAAGCTGGCGTCAGCATGAGAGCACCACCATCTCGTGGCTCCGTCGTGGTCATTCCGCGAGCAATCATGGCAGCCGCTCCCCACCGGAAGCCTGCGGGAGTCGGGGGCCCCCAAGACTTTTGTAGAATCTTCACGGCTGAGGGGACGCTTTTCGAGAATGGAGCCCAAGCCCTAACAGGCAAGCGTCCGAGTTCCAAGGTGTCCCAGGGCCATTTCAGTGGACCAGGCCCAAAACCGAGGAGCCGTCCGCCATTTTAAGAGCCATGTGGCAGCCGCCTATCGCTGCACTGCAAGAGTGGGAGCAACTCAACAACATGGTGAGCGAGACGCTGTAGCCGCAAGAGCGGGCGCAACTCAGCTAGATGGCCGCCACCTGGGGAGGCCCGTTCACGCCGCCTCCCCCACGCCCCCCCCCCCCCGGGCCGCCGCACGCCAATTTTCGGAGCAGCATTGTAGGATACCAAAACCAGTGCGGCAGTTTACTGGACATCACCTGGGTGCCTGTCGTACATGTTGTGTCAGCCATGGGACACTGGACACAGTCCCATCGACATCTCAACGCGTTCTGCTGCCTTGGGACTATTCGCACAACAGACCGCTACTGACGAGGCCTCCCCCCGCACCACCCGGGACGCCCCACGCTGTTTTTCTGTGCTGCATTGTAGGAACCCAAAACCAGTGCGGCACCCAGGCGACATCACCTGGGTGCCGTCCAGAACTCTGCACGTTGTGCTGCCTTGGGATTATTCGCACAAAAGACAGCTTCTAACCATTGTTGCTTTTTGAGTTGAAAAATGTTTAAATGTTTTTAGTTTTTGTTCCGTTCATTATAGTTAAAAGTTAATAAAGTTTTATAATCTTACTTTGTTGGAGTGTTATCTATTTTTTTAAAAACGGGTGAATAGGGCCTTGAATCGGGTTATTGTCATGTGTGGGCTTTGGAAGTGTGCTGCTGCAGGATCGGACATTTCAAACTCAAATGCACGCTCTTTTTCTTACCTTTCCGAAGCATGGAGCGCAATAGCAGGCAGAGAAAGGGTTATGCACGTGTTGAACACTACCTGACCTGGCAAGTTGCTGGCAGTGCCCCCCCGCCCGCTCCTGAAAGAGGGCACACACACACCGCCGCCCCGAGTACTTCACAAATCTTTAAAAGACCATGCGCTTGTTCATGAGGCTTAAATGGTTTATCACCTCTTCTAGAACCCCTGCATCGACCCTCTGACGTTTCCTGGAAAAATTACCATGTAACACAATACCAAGCCCTGTCAGCTGAAACCCCCAAGGAATCGTGGGGCATATTATCAAGGGGGTTTATCTCCGCTTTTTTGGCTTTAAAAGCCATGAAAGCGGAGATAAAATTATCTCCCTATTACCAAGCTGTCGCTAACACCAGTTAGTGACAGCTAAAAGGAGATAGCGACCATCTTGGGCCCCGCTTTGCATGTCAGTGATACTTATCACTAATAACATGCAAAGTGGCGTGCCAACATGTTAGCAACTGGAAACAGTCCCTAACATCGCTTTCTCCTATTACCAACTTTTGGAGATATTCGCGCTAAGCGCGAATATCTCCAAAATCTAACACCTGCCCTGAGCAGTTCTTAGCCATGTTATCCAATGGGAGGTGGATAACATGGCTAAGAGCATTTGCTCGATAATACATGAATATCGCTGACTTTTCTGCGATAATAGCAAGGTTTATCTGCGATAAAAATCGCCGATGTGCGGCGATAATTTTTGTCTCTAAACAAGTTAGCGACAAAAATTATCGCTAGTTGTTCGTAATATGCCCCAGGGTTTTTGCTTGCAGAAATCGGGAGGCGGGAGACTAGCACTGAAATCAGTAGTCACACGCCTGAATCGGGAGGGTTGGCATGTCTGAATTCTCTACAGCTGGGGCCATAAACTACATCCGCAGGGGTAGGTGATAGCCTGGGACCAGCCTGGCATCTAAAATGGCTGCCGTGCACGACAAAATTGTGGCATTGGAAAAAAGGCAAGATGGCGCAGCCGCTGGAAGAGATGTATCAACATATATCAGCCTCCTCAGCCACCCTCAGGAAACATAGGGGATTAGGATACGTCTCCCGCACCCCCTTATACCTAGTAATTTAATTAACGAAGCACAAAATGGCGAATTCCCGTTTCGCTACCAGTTTGCGGCCCAGTTCGCGGCCCGTGAAGCGCTTCTACCGTGAAAAATCATTTTTTTTTCTTTTCCCCACGGGACCCTTTAATAACCCCAACAACATTCCTAGGGGGTCAAGAGGGGGATACCTTGCCCCCTTTCATTAAATTCCCCCTTCGTTTTTCACCTCTTCTTCTCTCTCGATCCTACCGAGAGACAAGATGGCGGCCGCTCCGGACTGTCACGCAGCAAAAAAAAAAAAAGCTCACGCACAGCCGCTGGAAGAGATGTATCAACATATATCAGCCTCCTCAGCCACCCTCAGGAAACATAGGGGATTAGGATACGTCTCCCGCACCCCCTTATACCTAGTAATTTAATTAACGAAGCACAAAATGGCGAATTCCCGTTTCGCTACCAGTTTGCGGCCCAGTTCGCGGCCCGTGAAGCGCTTCTACCGTGAAAAATCTTTTTTTTTTTCTTTTCCCCACGGGACCCTTTAATAACCCCAACAACATTCCTAGGGGGTCAAGAGGGGGATACCTTGCCCCCTTTCATTAAATTCCCCCTTCGTTTTTCACCTCTTCTTCTCTCTCGATCCTACCGAGAGACAAGATGGCGGCCGCTCCGGACTGTTTAGAATGTTGACAGACACCGGAGAGCCAATCAGCTTTCTGCGCGCAAAGTTCCGAAACGCGAAAAGTAAGCGGACCGGATCACTGCCCGGAGCGCTGTTACAGATATATATCTTGATTTAAACGTTAATTTCTCAAAATCCACTGAAGCACATATATTGAGACCTAGCAAAGGCACATCGGGCTAACAGTCCCTACAATTTTGCCAAGTTTCGTGCAAATCCATTCAGCCGTTCGAGCTAAAAGTGAGTCCAACCGCCCTATGGAAAACTCAATGTAAAAAACGCGTTTTGGGACCCCCCTTTTTTCTCAGCCCCCCCTTGACAAAACCCCACCAAATTTTCAGGGGCTGCTCAGAAACAAAGTGTGCCATTTTCCTGAAAATTTCAGCCGATTCCGTCCACAAACGCCAAAGTTATTAGACATAGAATTTTCAAAAATCCCATAGGGAATTAATCCTAACTATATATACCTACTGGCGATAGCCAGTAGGTAATATATATATATATATATATATATATATATATATATATATATATATATATATATATATATTCACTGAAAAAACCATAGGTTTCACACCAGTTATAGTTAGCTGGAAATTTTATTGCCATAAAACCATTGAAATTCCCACGTTATAGATAGTTGGACTCACTATAACTTGCGCGCCTGCAATGCACTGCTGATGACGTCACATATTACATCACTCATGACATGGTCAGTGACATCACTCATGACATCACTGATGACACCATCCAGTGAATGTGTGTCTTTCTGAAAAATAATTTTTTTTATATGTATTTGTAAAGTACGATGGAAGAATAAATGGTCAAATAAGTGTGTAAATGTATGTTTGTTTTCAAAAGAATTGATTGGTTAACTACCTTATTAAGTGTATCTTAGTGAATACATATATCAGCAAGTAACTTTTATATATTGAAATGTATGTATCAGTGTTTCACTTTGTGTATAAGTGGCTGTATGGGTTGGTGACTGACTCACTGTTTGTATTTGTTTTGGAGACAGCATATGTACAGGACTGTATGGATGTATGAGTGTGTATATGTGTATGTTAGTGAGTAAACAACTGTCTCACTATTGTCTTTTTCAGTAACGACATATGTTTTAATCTAGTATATGTGAGTATTGATTTATAAAACTGAGTATATGTGAGAGTGAGATATTGTAAGAGTTCCTGTTTAAATTAGTATGTGTTTATATAAGTGATTGTTTAAGAGAGTAAGTATGTGTAAGTATTCTTAGAAGTAAAGTGGTAGTGTGTGTATAGCTGTATATGCAAATAAATGAATGTTCATTACTTTTTTTGCATGTGTGAATATGTGTGTGAGTAACTTTTGGATGACTGTCGGTGTGTAACAGGATGTATAGGTGTATCACTACATATAATGAGTGAGTATATGTATGAGTGACTATATAGAACTGTTTGTGAATGAGTGGATGTGTATATAGATGGTGGAATTACTGAATTGTTTATTATAACTGGTATGGGTATCTCCACTTTTTTGAAAATGTTAAATACTATTCTTGAATATGTGTTTCAAGGCTTACATTACACTGAAAGGAGGTCTGTCACTCTATCACAAGGATGGTGTCATCAGTGATGTCATGAGTGATGTCACTGACCATGTCATGAGTGATGTAATATGTGACGTCATAAGCAGTGCATTGCAGGCGCGCAAGTTATAGTGCGTCCAACTAACTATAACGTGGGAATTTCAATGGTTTTATGTCAATAACATTTCCAGCTAACTATAACTGGTGTGAAACCTATGGTGTTTTCAGTGAATTTCATAGGTTTTTTAAATGCTAATTCCTTTCTATATCGAGTTTCTAACCTATGTTTTTTTTTACAATTTGTTGTTTTGTGTAAGTATTAATTTTTGAGGTTTTTTTTATATCATTTTTTCCTGGGGCGCTCTGGGTGCGCGCTCCGGTAAGCTCTCCGGTAAGCTCCCCGGTAAGCTTTCCGGTAAGCTCACCGGTAAGCTCTCCGGAAAGCGCACCCAGAGCGCTACTTTCGTTCGTGAAAAAAATAAGAATGAAAAGTTAATAATAATGCAAAACATTTCGTACCATACAAATAAAAGCAGTTTTTTTTATGAGGAAAATGATTATGCATTTCCGTAAAAGTATGATATCGTCACTTCGGCACGCAACGTAAGCGCCCTCGGAAGCGCCAACGTTCGCGACGCGTATGCGCCCCGGAAGCGCCTACGTTCACGCCGCGTATGCGCACCCGGAAGCGCTCCGGAGCGCGCAGCATCAGCGCGTCAAGTCATGTGACCTTAAAATAACACTTTTCATTGGTTGCTAACAGTTTTTTTTTTACAAAGAATGAAATCCCCACCCATTTCCTTCACTTCTTCTTTCACTTTTGTGACTGCAAGACCTGCCTTTTTCCTCCTGGATATTTCTTGGTTTTACCACGGCTGCCAGACAATCCAGCAGTGAAAAAAGAGTAAGTGAAATAGAGTGCATTGATAATGGAAAGGAGAATGAGTAACCAAGAACAGAAAGGTATGAGAGGGGAAAGGAAGTGAAGTAGGAGGACTGAAAGAAGGTGAGTATTAGGAAAGAAAGTAAGGAGAAGAAAAGTGAATATGGGGAATGTTGATATTCAAAGAAAATGTTGAAAAGGAACAGGGGTGTGGAAGGATAAGAAAAGATGCATTGCTGGAGTTGAAGGCAGAAGGCCTCATTTATGAAGCCATGCGTCACTTTAACGCCAACAAAGCATCACTTTTTGTGACGCATCAGTCCAATAAAAAATGCACCTTCTTTATTCATATTTACAAAGTGGCGTTTCTAGGTAAATACGTCACTTTGTAAACCCCTGCGCCACATTATTCCTGCGTCAGGTGTAATGTATGCAAAAGGGACATATTGACGCAAGAAAGGACTGACTGGGTTGCTGATGCACTCAAAACACAGTAAATAGATTGTTAAGTAACAATACAACAACACAGGCTGGCTGTATACTTCATTAAAGACTCCACGATTTACCTTTCATTGGAGTTCTGTTGAAATACTTCTGTCATTTATGTTGCTAAAGTGTTGTTGTATTGTTACTTAGCAATCTATTTACTGTGTTTTGAGTGCATCGGCAACCCAGTCAGTCAGATAAGTGGTAGTTTTGTCTACTCATTCCGAGTGGTTAAAGGTTTGTCCACTCGCCGATCTGCACCTGAGATAATATTATTTCGAAACCTTTGTGCGTATGAACAGGCAGTGCACCCAGAACCTAAACTGATCAAAAAGCCTTCAGAATTCATGACGCAAGAAAGGGTCGTAGAGGTGACACAGTGAATAAACTGGAGGCCTCATTTCTGAAAAGTGACGCATCACTGCGTGAAAACAGCGATGCGTCACTTTTCTGTGCGCACTCCTTATGACATTCCAGATTTGCCATATTTAATGTATGACGAATCATGTCGCAAGGAGTTACAGATACGTCAGTATTTCTGACGTATCTGTAAACACAAAAGTGACGCATTTGTGAATTGCGTCACAAAAGTAACGCAACTCCAGTAATGCGTCCTTTCACATAGGGAAAGCACCATGTGAAAGGTCTTGCGTCAGTCTTACACCTGCTGTGAGGTAGGCGCAAGATTTTGATGCAACATCATCCTAAAAGTGACGCAGAGAAATCTCATAGATTTCACTGCGTCGCTATTACGAAACTTTTTGCAGGGGGACAACCCCTGTGCATACATTATACCTGACCCAGGTATAATGTGGCGCAGGGTTTTAAAAAGTGACCCATCTACCTAGATGCGTCACTTTTTAAATATAGCGCAACGAGGCGCATTTTTTTACACCGCTGGTGCGATGCGTCACTTTTCTGTGCGCACTCCTCACGACATTCCAGATGTGTCATATTTAATGTATGACGAATCATGTCGCAAGAAATTACAGATACGTCAGTATTTCTGACATATCTGTAAACACAAAAGTGACGCATTTGTGAATTGCGTCACAAAAGTAACGCAACTCCAGTAATGCGTCTTTTCACATAGGGAAAGCACCATGTAAAAGGTCTTGCGTCAGTCTTACACCTCCTGTGAGGCAGGCGCAATATTTTGACGCAACAGCATCCTAAAATGTATGTATAGGCATTTATATAGCGCACTACTTACCCGTAGGGTCCCAAGGCGCTTCGACCGCTGCGAAACCCTTCCTGGTTTCCCTGAGAGATGGTCCCTTAATGGGTATCTCCAGGGTGAGACCAGGCATCCCCGGCAGTCTGGTGGGGCCGTTAGTGAAGATGAGGCAAGCTAATGCCCAGAGTTGCCGAGTGTGATCGCTGATCAGAGTGGGCACCGAGGCGAGAGAATTATCGAGTCCGCTGACCCTGGTCCAGAAACCTGCCGCGCCGGGAATCAAACCCTGGTCCCGGGCCGTCCTCTGCTCTCGGGTCTGCCGCCTCTAACCAGTAAGCCACACTACTTCACTGAGTGACGCAGTGAAATCTCATAGATTTCACTGCGTCGCTATTACGAAGCTTTTTGCGGGGAACGCCCCCTCTGCATACATTATACCTGACGCAGGTATAATGTGGCGCAGGGTTTTAAAAAGTGACCCATCTACCTAGATGCGTCACTTTTTAAATATAGCGCAACGAGGCGCATTTTTTTACACCGCTGGTGCGATGCGTCACTTTTCTGTGCGCACTCCTTACCACATTCCAGATGTGTCATATTTAATGTATGACGAATCAAGTCGCAAGGAGTTACAGATACGTCAATATTTCTGACGTATCTGTAAACACAAAAGTGACGCATTTGTGAATTGCGTTACAAAAGTAACGCAACTCCAGTAATGCGTCCTTTCACATAGGGAAAGCACCATGTGAAAGGTCTTGCGTCAGTCTCACACCTGCTGTGAAGCAGGCGCAAGATTTTGACGCAACAGCATCCTAAAAGTGACGCAGTGAAATCTCATAGATTTCACTGCGTCGCTATTACGAAGCTTTTTGCGGGGGAACGCCCCCTCTGCATACATTATACCTGACGCAGGTATATTGTGGCGCATGGTTTTAAAAAGTGACCCAATTACCTAGATGCGTCACTTTTTAAATATAGCGCAACGAGGCGCATTTTTTTACACCGCTGGTGCGATGCGTCACTTTTCTGTGCGCACTCCTTACGACATTCCAGATGTATCATATTTAATATATGGCGAATCATGTCGCAAGGAGTTACAGATATGTCAGTATTTCTGACGTATCTGTAAACACAAAAGTGACGCATTGCTGGAGTGCGTCACAAAAGTGACGCAACTCCAGAAATGCGTCCTTTCACATAAGGAAAGCACCATGTGGAAGGTCTTGCGTCAGTCTTACACCTGCTGTGAGGCAGGCGCAAGATTTTGACGCAACAGCATCCTAAAAGTGACGCAGTGAAATCTCATAGATTTCACTGCGCCGCTATTACGAAGCTTTTTGCGGGGGAACGCCCCCTCTGCATAAATTATACCTGACGCAGGTATAATGTGGCGCAGGGTTTTAAAAAGTGATCCATCTACCTAGATGCGTCACTTTATAAATATAGCGCAACGAGGCGCATTTTTTTACACCGCTGGTGTGATGCGTCACTTTTCTGTGCGCATTCCTTACGACATTCCAGATGTGTCATATTTATTGTATGACGAATCATGTCGCAAGAAATTACAGATACGTCAGTATTTCTGACATATCTGTAAACACAAAAGTGACGCATTTGTGAATTGCGTCACAAAAGTAACGCAACTCCAGTAATGCGTCTTTTCACATAGGGAAAGCACCATGTAAAAGGTCTTGCGTCAGTCTTACACCTCCTGTGAGGCAGGCGCAATATTTTGACGCAACAGCATCCTAAAATGTATGTATAGGCATTTATATAGCGCACTACTTACCCGTAGGGTCCCAAGGCGCTTCGACCGCTGCGAAACCCTTCCTGGTTTCCCTGAGAGATGGTCCCTTAATGGGTATCTCCAGGGTGAGACCAGGCATACCCGGCAGTCTGGTGGGGCCGTTAGTGAAGATGAGGCAAGCTAATGCCCAGAGTTGCCGAGTGTGATCGCTGATCAGAGTGGGCACCGAGGCGAGAGAATTATCGAGTCCGCTGACCCTGGTCCAGAAACCTGCCGCGCCGGGAATCAAACCCTGGTCCCGGGCCGTCCTCTGCTCTCGGGTCTGCCGCCTCTAACCAGTAAGCCACACTACTTCACTGAGTGACACAGTGAAATCTCATAGATTTCACTGCGTCGCTATTACGAAGCTTTTTGCGGGGAACGCCCCCTCTGCATACATTATACCTGACGCAGGTATAATGTGGCGCAGGGTTTTAAAAAGTGACCCATCTACCTAGATGCGTCACTTTTTAAATATAGCGCAACGAGGCGCATTTTTTTACACCGCTGGTGCGATGCGTCACTTTTCTGTGCGCACTCCTTACCACATTCCAGATGTGTCATATTTAATGTATGACGAATCAAGTCGCAAGGAGTTACAGATACGTCAATATTTCTGACGTATCTGTAAACACAAAAGTGACGCATTTGTGAATTGCGTTACAAAAGTAACGCAACTCCAGTAATGCGTCCTTTCACATAGGGAAAGCACCATGTGAAAGGTCTTGCGTCAGTCTCACACCTGCTGTGAAGCAGGCGCAAGATTTTGACGCAACAGCATCCTAAAAGTGACGCAGTGAAATCTCATAGATTTCACTGCGTCGCTATTACGAAGCTTTTTGCGGGGGAACGCCCCCTCTGCATAAATTATACCTGACGCAGGTATATTGTGGCGCATGGTTTTAAAAAGTGACCCAATTACCTAGATGCGTCACTTTTTAAATATAGCGCAACGAGGCGCATTTTTTTACACCGCTGGTGCGATGCGTCACTTTTCTGTGCGCACTCCTTACGACATTCCAGATGTATCATATTTAATATATGGCGAATCATGTCGCAAGGAGTTACAGATATGTCAGTATTTCTGACGTATCTGTAAACACAAAAGTGACGCATTGCTGGAGTGCGTCACAAAAGTGACGCAACTCCAGAAATGCGTCCTTTCACATAAGGAAAGCACCATGTGAAAGGTCTTGCGTCAGTCTTACACCTGCTGTGAGGCAGGCGCAAGATTTTGACGCAACAGCATCCTAAAAGTGACGCAGTGAAATCTCATAGATTTCACTGCGCCGCTATTACGAAGCTTTTTGCGGGGGAACGCCCCCTCTGCATAAATTATACCTGACGCAGGTATAATGTGGCGCAGGGTTTTAAAAAGTGATCCATCTACCTAGATGCGTCACTTTATAAATATAGCGCAACGAGGCGCATTTTTTTACACCGCTGGTGCGATGCGTCACTTTTCTGTGCGCATTCCTTACGACATTCCAGATGTGTCATATTTATTGTATGACGAATCATGTCGCAAGGAGTTACTGATACGTCAGTATTTCTGACGTATCTGTAAACACAAAAGTGACGCATTTGTGAATTGCGTTACAAAAGTAACGCAACTCCAGTAATGCGTCCTTTCACATAGGGAAAGCACCATGTGAAAGGTCTTGCGTCAGTCTTACACCTGCTGTGAAGCAGGCGCAAGATTTTACCGCAACAGCATCCTAAAAGTGACGCAGTGAAATCTCATAGATTTCACTGCGTCGCTATTACGAAGCTTTTTGCGGGGGAACGCCCCCTCTGCATACATTATACCTGACGCAGGTATAATGTGGCGCAGGGTTTTAAAAAGTGACCCATCTACCTAGATGTGTCACTTTTTAAATATAACGGAACGAGGCACATTTTTGTACACCGCTAGTGCGATGCGTCACTTTTCTGTGCGCACTCCTTACGACATTCCAGATGTGTCATATTTAATGTATGACGAATCATGTCGCAAGGAGTTACAGATACGTCAGTATTTCTGACGTACCTGTAAACACAAAAGTGACGCATATGTGAATTGCATCACAAAAGTAACGCAACTCCAGTAATGCGTCCTTTCACATAGGGAAAGCACCATGTGAAAGGTCTTGCGTCAGTCTTACACCTGCTGTGAAGCAGGCGCAAGATTTTGACGCAACAGCATCCTAAAAGTGACGCAGTGAAATCTCATAGATTTCACTGCGTCGCTATTACGAAGCTTTTTGCGGGGGAACGCCCACCTCTGCATACATTATACCTGACGCAGGTATAATGTGGCGCGTGGCTTTAAAAAGTGACCCAATTACCTAGATGCGTCACTTTTTAAATATAGCGCAACGAGGCGCATTTTTTTACACCGCTGGTGCGATGCGCCACTTTTCTGTGCGCACTCCTTACGACATTCCAGATGTATCATATTTAATGTATGACGAATCATGTCGCAAGGAGTTACAGATACGTCAGTATTTCTGACGTATCTGTAAACACAAAAGTGACGCATTGCTGGAGTGCGTCACAAAAGTGACGCAACTCCAGAAATGCGTCCTTTCACATAGGGAAAGCACCATGTGAAAGATCTTGCGTCAGTCTTACACCTGCTGTGAGGCAGGCGCAAGATTTTGACGCAACAGCATCCTAAAAGTGACGCAGTGAAATCTCATAGATTTCACTGCGTCGCTATTACGAAGCTTTTTGTGGGGGAACGCCCCCTCTGCATACATTATACCTGACGCAGGTATAATGTGGCGCAGGGTTTTAAAAAGTGACCCATCTACCTAGATGCGTCACTTTTTAAATATAGCGTAACGAGGCACATTTTTTTACACCGCTGGTGCGATGCGTCACTTTTCTGTGCACACTCCTTACGACATTCCAGATGTGTCATATTTAATGTATGACGAATCATGTCGCAAGGAGTTACAGATACGTCAGTATTTCTGACGTATCTGTAAACACAAAAGTAACGCATTGCTGGAGTGCGTCACAAAAGTGACGCAACTCCAGTAATGCGTCCTTTCACATGGGGAAAGCACCTTGTGAATGGTCTTGCGTCAGTCTTACACCTGCTGTGAGGCAGGCGCAAGATGTTGACACAACAGCATCCTAAAAGTGACGCAGTGAAATCTCATAGATTTCACTGCGTCGCTATTACCAAGCTTTTTGCGGGGGAGCGCCCCCTCTGCATTCATTATACCTGACGCAAGTATAATGTGGCGTAGGGTTTTAAAAAGTAACCCATCTACCTAGATGCGTCACTTTTTAAATATAGCACAACAATGCGCATTTTTTTACACCGCTGGTGCGTCACAAAAAGTGACGCACAGGCGGCGCAAAACTGTCGCAAGGCCTTCATAAATATGGTCCTGGATTTTCCCTGTGCTTTGCTCCCCGGTGCGCTTCTCGGTGCGCGTACCGGGCGCTCCCCCCGCGAAAATCGAATGTTTTTTTTTTTGAGACCCCGCGGAGCCCTTTAATGGCCCCCACATCAAACCTAGGGGGTCAGCGGGGGTCTACCCTGCCCCCTTATAGTCAATTCCCCCCTTTGTTTTTGCCACCTCTTTGGTCTCGATTTTACCGAGACACAAGATGGCGGCCGCTTCAGACTGTTTACAATGTTTACAGACACCCGAGAGCCAATCAGCTTTCTGCGCGCAAGTCGCGTGGCGCGCCCGGTGCGCTCCCCGGTGCGCAGAATGGGGCGCGCCTATAGATATTGTAGATCTTGTCCCTTTTTGAACAATCCACTTTTTAGTGTAGTTTTTATTTGGCCTTCAAGGACCTGGATCTCAATTAATATTTTATCCGCTACTCTTTTTGCGGTTTTTATGATTAGGACCAACCAGTCCCTTGTGCACCTCCAGGCTATCATTGACCAGTCTTTGAGGAAGTCTTTATCGTCAAGAAATAGACGTGGTGCACAAGATGACAGTTACAAGAATAACAAAGATTTTAAAGAATCTATTCTTTTCACTAAATTAGAAAAGTTCAAAAAAGATTTAGCGAAATTCTCTATGGAAAGAGTATATCCATACACGAGCGACACATACACAGCACCAGTATTCAATTGAGGTGGCAAAAAGGGTGGCTCGACATATGGCACATCAAGCTCAGATGGAGCTTCCAGTGACTCAGACACCTCACAAAATGGGTCTGTTGAGCAAACCTCCAGGGGCCGAGGAAACCGAAGAAATTGGAGGAATGGACATCAATCACAGAACTTCAATAACTTTCAACCGTGGTGGCCGGCTAACCCCTGGATGTTCGGACCAAACTATCCTCCTCAAATGGGTCCTTTTGGTCCCCCCCAAATGCAACAAGGCCCTGGATCTTTTCCTTTTTTAGGGTTTGGCCCGAGACGAGGCAGGGGCAGGAGGAGACAAGGAACTACTACATCACAGGTTCACTGGAACACGAACACCACACCTCAATCGAGAATGGATCTCCGCAGCGGGAAGAAAGTCCCACAAGAAACTGCAGGGACAAGCAACCAGACAGCCTCGTGATGAACCTTAGCTCACATACTCTCTCTCCCAATGAAGAGCGACTTTTGAATAAAGGCCTGGGTTTTGTGGCTACCCAGAAAGGGGATCCTTTTGTAGCTCAAGTCGAATTAGCTAAACTATTTAGAAAAATAAGACTACACTATTTCTTTTCTAAACCAGGAAATATTGGAACTGTCATTGAAGATAAAAACACTGGACTGAAAAAGCCATCCACATTCAATCCACCTAGTGCTGTTCTGCCTCCAAAGGTTTTGACTTTTGAAACAGCCGTGGAAAATGATATCACACGCCTCTATAAAACAGAGACCAGGCCCTTCATGAATCTTTCACGAGACGAACAGTTGGCTCTGCGTTCATTGTCATCTAACGACAGGATTACTATAAAGCCAGCCGATAAAGGCGGTGGTATTGTTATTCTGGATACTGAGACATACAGAAATGAATGCCTTCGGCAGCTGAGTGACTGGAAATCATATCTCCCGCTGAAAAAAGACCCTACAGAGGAAATGCAAACCAAAATAAGTAACCTAGTAGAGGAAGCAACCACTGCGGGCTGGAGTAGACCACAAGAAGGACAATACTTAATAACTAAATATCCTACGATCCCGTACTTCTATTGTCTTCCTAAAGTGCACAAACCCCAGAGGCCGCCACCTGGAAGGCCTATTATTTCAGGCATCGGTTCGGTTCTGGAACCTCTATCGACCTTTGTCGACCACTTCTTGAATCCTATGGTCAAGGCTATGCCCACGTTCTTGCAGGATACGAAAGATATCCTGAGACTTCTTCCAACAATACAATTCAACATCGACACTGATATTCTTGTATCGTTTGACATAGAGTCCTTGTATACATCGATCCCGCAAACTGAAACCTTGGAGGTAGTAGGTGACTTGCTTGAGCACAGCAACCATCAGTCCATCACTCCAACACGTTTCATTATGAATCTAGCGGAAATTGCCATGAAAGAAAACTACTTTCGCTTCGAGGACACGACTTACCTGCAAACATCCGGGACCAGTATGGGCAGTGTTTTCGCGGCGAGCCTGGCGAACCTCTACGTCCATAATTTTGAACAGCAAGAAGTCCTGACGTCCGCCAACCCCTATTTACCATCACTACATATATGGAAACGTTACATTGACGATATCCTGGTGGTGTGGCGAGGTACGGAAGAAGATCGTGTGTCATTTCATGGATGGCTGAATAGTAGGAATGCATACCTCAAATTCACCATTGAATACAGCCGAACGTCCTTGGCTTTCCTTGACCTGAGGATACATGCAACTCCAACTGGCATTGAATCAGAGCTTTATCGTAAGCCGATGGCCAGAAATGCACTGTTGAGATATGACAGTTGTCACCCACGGCCACTAAGAGACAACTTGCCCTTCGGCCAGTTTCTCAGGGTACAGGGAAACTGTTCTAGTAAAGAGGCCTTTAAGATCCACTCAAAAAATCTGGAAGCTCAATTGAGTGAGAAAAATTATCCAAAGAAAATTATCCGTCAGTCCAAAAAGAGGGCATCGAACAATAACAGAGAGTCTCTACTGGAGATACACCCTCCCAAAGAAAAGACCAACCGAATTGCCTTTGTCAATACATTCAACAGTAGATCAAATCAAGTACAAAGGATCATAAAGAAACATTGGTCGATTTTGAAAACTGGAGGTGATGACATCGCTCTACCAATCTTTGCCTTGAAAAGAGGACAAAATCTTAAGGACCAGTTAGTCTATACACGCCCACGGAACAAGGAATCAAGACAAGTGGGCACACTGTGGGACCTGCCCCCTGTTGTAGGTCACCATCCCTGTGGGGCGTGTACTGCATGTCCCCAGACTTGTAAATCCACCGTGGTTGACATAGGGACTAACCGTCCATGGACACAAAATAGATTCACAAACTGCAACAGCAGTAACCTCATCTATCTGATAACATGCCCGTGCCCACTCCGATACGTTGGCATGACGACCAGAAAAATAAGGACACGGATACAAGAACATAAAAGTACAGTGCGATGCCGAAAACAGGCCACTCGCCTTACTGCACACTTTTTGGAGAAAGGACATGGCCCTGATGATTTCTGCTGGACAGTCCTGGAACAACCACAGATTCCTGATTCTTGTACTGATATCAGCCGCTTCCTGTTCAAAATTGAACAAAAATGGGTCTATCGATTAAACAGTGATAAGGAGGGTCTCAATGAGCCGATACCCTGGATGTCTCTCTAAACTACCATCTCATACATCCATATCCTCAGTCTCTTTCAGCAAAACAGACTCTAAAAATGCCTGGAATTCTGCTAATGTACTTAACTTATTTGACCAAACAGGCTCGGGTTTTCTCTAGATGTTCCAACCTACTCTAGATAAATGACTTTTCTCTAGATGTTCCAACCTACTCTAGATAAATGACTGCTACTGACACACAGCAATGATCTTTCCCCTTGCGTAACCACTGTCAGGATAATAATATGCCTTTTCTACAGAAATTAATTCCCAAACGCTTTGACAAAGACCTGTCTATTGTCTTGAACTACATGTCCAAGCATGCCCTGTATCACGTGACCGTATCGGATCACGTGATCTTGTCTAGCTGAAGACGAACGTACAAACAGCTCTCCTTCGCGATCGCCAGTGCCCCCCCAGACAGTTCGGATGACTGCCAGGAGACACCGACGGACAGGTAAGCCGGCTGCACAGCACTCACAGTGCGCACGCTGCAAGCCTGACGAATCTCGTCATTACCAACGCATAAGAAAAGGAGCGTAAGCCGATAATGCAGTCTCGGTTTCCTGTTTCCTTTAAACTTCGACTTTTTCTAACTAAACCTGGCCCTACATATTTGTGAACATGTTGAGTGGATTGTTTTCCACATTATCGAACATTTGTGTCACAATCTAAATTAAGCCATCAGTCTGATTGCTGGGGTCTAGTACAGGCGGGGTCACCTACAATGAACCAACATATTATTTGATGGAGTAACCAAGCCATCTTTGTTTTCCTCCGTGTAAACTCCCTTTAACCCATTGTTAAAAATAACTTATAAATTATTTCTAGAGCGGTGCTCCTCATACCTGAGCCGCAGCCAGGTGGGGTGAAGCCTCTCAACCATCACATATGGGTGAGTGTCTATATTGGAATTCATCTCCTAGTATGTGTGAATGTGATTCCATCACACTGTGGTTTTTATTGAAAAACTACGGGAATATGAAACATTCATGTTCTTTTGTATTCTTGTTTGTTTGTCTTTCTGTTTGGATCCATTACCGTGCGATACTATGCGGTAACAGTATACGGTTGAGTACACAACCTGGAACTTTCAGGTGATATCTTTTCATTTATTTTAAGCAGTAGTGTTGTATAACAAGGTCCTGAAGAATGCATTTGAAAATTTGTTCTAATGATGCAGAAACATGTTGACCACCATCAAGTACGGTTATTATTTCAAACCCGCACTTGCACTTGCTTTTTACCCTTAGGTATTGGGAGATACTAATAAAATTCGTTTTTCTACCCGATTCACCTAATTTTATTAAAACCCTTCACTTTTTCACTCCTACCACTATACACTGCTTTTTTCAGTAGCCACTTTAATTTCTGTATAATACATACTACCCACTTGTCACATTTATCGGTCACGGTAACATCAGACCGGCCGTTTTGTCTCCTGGGTAAGCAGAACCCAAATGATGAGAAAGAGGGCGGTACAGTGTGGCTTCTGATGGGAACTATTTTCTCCATATGCTCTTGAGCCTTGACTTGGCCTGCATAAACCAGCTTGCACGTTGTTCTCACGGGTGTTGTCTACGTAGTATTGGTTTTGTGATCCATTTTGATTGACTTACTATATATGACTCCCAGGTATAATTTATTTACATAGATGCCACCCCTCTAGATGGATATTTTACACTTTAGGTTTATGAACATATTTCTGTTTGTAAATGACTAGATAATGTCTTCCTTATCTCTTTCTAATGTCCCAAGGCTTGCAAGAGGGTTACAAGATGGTCCTGTTCCATAGATGGATAATTAATCAAAAATATCCTAGCCGCATTCTTCCTAGATTCTGCAGGTATTTGGAGCAGTCTTTCACACCAAGCAGGCTCTCATCTTTCTTTTCCAGTCAAGGAAAAAAACATTTTCACCTTGCATTGGTGAGAGATCAAGCATAGGGTACAAATCGGCCAGAGGTGCAAAAGCAGATAGCTAGATCCTTGACAGTAGCTCTTTGGTCTCAAGCTACCTTCAGACATTTGCATACCATCTTGTAGCTCTATGGAGCACATCCTTCTAGAATTATCAAGCTTTTGTGCCTGTGATTTCCCATATCCATTAATCCATCCATGTGTGCCTCCTTCCAGAGATCCTGAACAAAAAGGAACTCACTTTCCCTTCCTCTGCCCACGCACAATACATGACAGCAGAACAAGTTAGTGAGGGTATTTTGTGGGAGTCATCTGAACAGGATCTATGGTGTCTGGAGGAGAAGCAGAATTATTTTATTGTAAAGGAATTGACAGTCATATTTGAGTATATTTACATTTCCTTGTGAGCTTCAAGGTGAAGTGGTTGTTGTGAAAACAGGTCATCAAGCGGCCTGGTCGTACGTAAATCACAAAGTGAGCCAAATTACATAATTTTTTGTCTTTCTAGCATGTAACATGTTTCTTTTGCAGACTCTACTCTTCTTCGCACAACAGCAGTCTATCTACAGGAGAGAAAGAATGGAACTGCTATCCACCCGAGTCTGGTCTTTCCAACCTTAGTGATTGTGAGATGATGTCTTTTACAGGAGATTGCCAATTAGGCCAATCATCCCTGATTGGACCTCTTTGCCTCACTTTTACTCACTTATTCCATCTCTGAGAGCTGGGGAGATAGAATCCTTAACTCTCATTGGGCCTCAAAATTAATTCATAGGGTTTTGGCCCACTGCAGGATCTGCAACAGAAGATGCTGTCCAGTATGGTGTAAGGGGAAGAAATCAGCCAGAGAGCCATATGTATTAACAAGCATTGGCAAAACCAACAAGACTTGCCTTTGGGACCTATTAACTTTGCCAATACTTTGAATTATGTTCGACAGAGAAAGCAAAATGTTTTTTCAATACTGTAGGGCATCTGAAAAAAGGGGGATGCCTTGACTGCACTGACGGATGTGTGCTTTATGACATGTGCGTGTTCATGGGTCACAACCAATGAGTGTTCAAGCAGAAATACTTTGGAGCACCTTAGCTTTGCTTTTTCATTTACTGTGAAAAGATAGCAGGCACCACTTGGATCAGAAAATAAAAAAAGTAAACAATTTAACACAAAGATGCAAAATTAAATATAAAGGAGGAGCTGGTGAGGGGAAAAATACAGAGTATAGGGACAGGGGAGAAGCATATGAAAAAGCTGGAGTGAGTAGCACATGAGGATGAGAGCAACATGAGGCAGGAAGGACTAAACAATGTTCAGAGCACTACAAGATTGGGGGAGAATCAAATTGGGGAGAGAGCAACTTGAGGCACAGGAAGCTGGGGGAAAATCGCATGAGAGAGAGCAAGTGGCACACATGTAATAGAGCACATAGAGCTTGGGAGGGAGGAATTTGGTGGGGCACACATAAGGTAGAGAACCGGGAAAAAATTGCATTCGTGGAATGCTTGACCAAAAAGATTTTCTTCTCCATAAATCAATAGAAGGATACAAGTCAGACTGTGCTCCAGGGAAATGACAAACACATGATGTGCTATAATTGGTCTATTTTAACCAGATTGTTTGCTTGGGGTGTATGATAGGCACAACCTAAATTTGAGCTGCAGCTGCACTCACCCCTCTATGCTAATGCACAAACAGGCTCCATAGCACCATGCACAACATTTGCACCATGATACAGTGATGTGTGCATGATTTCTAGCATAAGATGTGCATTGGCTGTGCACCCATTCAGTACAAAACCCTATGACTGGACACATTTCTAAACTTTCCACATATTATATGTGTCATGTACAGTGGAGCACTCATTCAAAGAGGAATATTTATAGAAATTAAAACATTTTTCCAAATTAGCACAACTTTGGTTCTGTTCTGTGTAGCTCAACTTTTTAAACAAATCTGCTGCTTGTTTTGCATCTGTAAAACTGCAAGCTTACTCCTAAGATCCTTTGAAGATTTTGGACTTTCTTGGAGATTTTTGTTTATTGGTTTAGGAGAATCCACATTAAGAAGTCAGTGGGCAGCAATTAAGGACTAAAGTGGTTTAGAAATTCTGTTCATTGTGCAGTTATCACTATCTTCTGAAGAGTTCATTTCTCAGAGGCCTGTGGTCCATCCACTAATGAAACCCCTGGAATCTTGCTCTGGTGCTTCAGAGAATTCTGGAGCCTCCTTTGGGGCCTTTGAATATTGCCATTTTGTTATTTATTTTAGCCACAGTGCTATTCTTGGAAGTGATTTGATCATTCCAAAGTGTAGGGGGGTTGGTAGCTCTGCTATGAGAAGAGCTTTTGTATTTGTTTTTTTCAAAATCAGGTAGATTTATGACTCTTTCAGTAGAGGTTGCTTCACTTGGTTTAGTGATGTTAACTCTTAAATTGTTAATTTTGTATTGTTCTTTTTAGCAAAGAAAACACTAAGCAAGTATGTTTATCTATGATATATTATTTAGAAATGTCCCTGTGACCGTATTTTAGAGCCTGGACATTTCCTCAATTTGTAAGAACAGTGACAAAAAAGAGGAAAGAGGTGATGATTCTACCAGTAATCTTCATTACTCGGAGTCCTGGTCTTCCTTATCATAATCTTTAGCCCCCCCCTCCACCCCCTCTCACCCAATACTATTGTTCACAGGGCCTATTTTATATTTGGTAATTCAGGAAATGCGGAGTTTAGCTTGAACCCTGTTGAGTTCTCGGGGGTGGGAATTGCTTAGCTTAGAAAGTATAGGTAAAAAAAAATATTGATTAGGTTTGACAGTCTTAACAGGTAAAGACTGTGGTGAGAAAGACTGGGTTACTGAGTATATAGAACATTACTGGTATGTATCCTCTCCTCGACAAAGCTACATTTCTAACCTGGAGAATAAAGTGGGGCCCGGTCTCTATGCAGAAAACAAAAGTCTGGAAAGCTGCTATTGGGCAGTCCCTCCAGCTCCAAAGTGGTGAACATTTACTTACCTATTGGTAACTCATGATTAGGGGGATCCACAAAGCCAATCCTTCAACTCGTTGTCACCCTTTGCAAAAAATGTCCAACAACAACCAATCTATTTAGATCAGTTCAAGACAAATCCACAAACTGATGAAAGCATGCCACAAGACCTATACTCAACATACCAAAGCCGCTCTGCAACAAGCACTGAGAAATAAGAAAACATCACAAGTAATTGGTATGGTTTGTAAAAAAAAACAGCAGAGGGGAAAAGAGTTGCAATATGTTTACTCACTTATGAGTAAATGCAACTTATGGAGGCATGTCAAAAATAAAAAACGCCAGGATGCCACTTGCACCAATGTCATTGATGAACCCACGTGGACCGTGCACGTAAACACAGCTGAACAACCGAGTGCTACCTTACCAGAAACCTTAAACCCCTGGGGCCTTATTTATGAAAAGTGACGCATCGCTGCGTGAAAACAGCGATGCGTCACTTTTCACTGCGCACTCCTTGCGACACCAATGATGCGTCATATTTAATGTATGACGCATCATGTCGCAAGGAGTTACAGATACGTCAGTATTTTTGACGTATCTGTAAGCGCAAAAGTGACGCATTGCTGGAGTGTGTCACAAAAGTGACGCAGCTCCAGCAATGCGTCCTTTCACATGGGGAAAACTCCATGTGAAAGGGCTTGCGTCAGTCTTACGCCTGCTGTGAGGCAGGTGCAAGATTCTGACGCAACAGCGTCCTAAAAGTGACGCAGTGAAATCTCATAGATTTCACTGCGTCACTATTAGGAGGCTTTTTGCGGGGGAACGCCCCCTCTGCATACATTATACCTGATGTACGTATAATGTGGCGCAGGGATTTAAAAAGTGACGCATCTACCTAGATGCGTCACTTTTTAAATATGGCGCCACAGGGCGCATGTTTTACGCCGCCGATGCGTCACAAAAAGCAACGCATCAGCAGCGCAAAACTGACGCAAATCCTCATAAATAAGGCCCCTGGAGGCTCCAAAGTAGGGCAATTTAATGTTTATGAATAACAACATCAAAGAAGTAAAACGCAAAAATGAGAACATGAGGTGCACCTGGCCCAAACGGGCTTCCAGCGCAACTATTTAAAGACGAGCAACTACTGTGTCCGGCAAAACTCTCCTCGATGTTCCACTCATGTTTCAAACTTGGTGGAGTCTCCGATAGTTGGAGGCTCAATACTGCATCCAATTTTCAAAAAGGGTGAAAACAGAATTCCACCAACTATCGCCGGATCGTCCTATTAGACATAAAGGCCAAAATATATGCCTCAGCTATTTTGAAAGATCTGGAGTCATGGGCAACAACAAACGCACTAATTCCATTCTATCAAGAAGGATTTTGATCAATCTCCTCCACACTGGGCAACATAATTATTTTTTCTTATCTCATCCACCAGAACTACGCACAGAAATCACAAGCTCTCTATGCATGTTTTGTTGACTATTCGCCATCATTTGACTTGGTGGACAGAGGCATCCTATGGAGCAAACTCCAGGCCTGGGGCATCTGCTTAATGCAATTATCTCACTGTATTCATCCAATTAGGTGGGGGTCAAGCTCTCGTACACTGCTCTAACAAAAAAGATCAACACTAACAAAGGTCTAAAACAAAGTTGCGTGCTAGCCCCAATGCTTTTTAATTTATTTATGGAAGACATGGCTTCGTCAATAAACTATACCAATCTAATTCCCTTAAAAATTTGGAACAACTAAGATTACGACATTGCACTATGTGGACAATATAGTTCTTGTATAATTCAAAAATAGGAATCCAGAGAGCCCTTAACGCCCTTCATACTAATAACAAGACAAACAAGATGATAGTAAATGATTAAAAAACAAAGGGGATATCATTTGGAAGAATACGTGGTCCCTTGATCCCTTAAAACTAACATGAGCATAATCTTATACCTACCTGGGCATTTGGCTCTAGGGGGCCTAAAATGGACCAACAATGGATATTTCCTAAAATAGTACCACAGATCCATGCCCGCTACTTTGTGTTTTGACCTTCAAAACATATGTAAAACGAAAACAGCCCTTGGAGCACCTGTTTATTGGCATCAGCAGATACCCTTCAAAAAGACTTAACCGCACTTAGGCCCACATGCATCAATATCGGCTTTTGCGATTTCTAAATTGCGAAAAATAGCGATTCGCAATTTAGAAATCGCAAAAGCCTATGCATGATTATTTTTTAATTTTTTATGCAATTCGGTAAAAATCGCTATTTTTACCGAATCTCATAAAAAATGTGAATTTCAAATTGCGAATTCGCAATTCCCATTCATTCCTATGGGCCAAAATGCCCGTAGGAATGAATGGGAATTGCGAATTCGCAATTTGAAATCGCAATTCATCAATCCATTTCAAGGGTGGAGAGGTGGGTCTAAATGACCCCCCTGCACCCATGAAATGTACTTTTCAGTAGAAGTTACATACACACATGTCCTAAGGACATGTGTGTCTGTAACTTAACAGTTTAAAAAATGCATTTTTGTGCATTTTTAAACAATTTCGCAAATTACCACGAGGTTGAACTTCGTGGTAATTTGCACTTCCAATTTGAAAAATCGCACATTTTTTGGAAATGATGCATAGCATTTAAGAAATCGCAAAATCGCGATTTCTTATATGCTATCGCAATATTAGAAATCGCAAAAAAGTAGCGATTTCTAAAATAGCATGATGCATCCCAAACAGCACTTTTGGAATCGCAAACGGCCGATTTTAAGGAATCGCACCGTTTGCGACTCCAAAAATGCTTGATGCATGTGGGCCTTAGTGCTCCATCGCTCTCGCACACAGCCGTTAAAATTTCCAGATGTGGAAAACATCAAGACCCTTCCACACTCACAAGCCCTGGCAATTCCGTATGACTACTCATTTGGCCTAAAGCTACAGCCATATCTTACTTTTTCAACCAAGAAAATGGATATTCAGGGGCAGATTTACAAGCCCTTTGTGCCTCTTTTACGCCCCTGTTGCTCACTTTTGTGATGCAGCGGTGGCGCAAAAGATGCACAATGGTGCGTGGTATTAACAACGTGATCCATTTGGGAGATGAGTCACATTGTAAAGCCCTGGGCTAGAAGGAGGCGTTCCTGCGCAGGAGGGGGGCATTCCGGCGCAGGAACGCCTCCTAAAAGTGGCTGAGTGAAATCTACAAGATTTCACTCAGTCACTTTGGGGCCCATGCTGCGTCAAAACCCTGTGCCTGCTTGAAGCAGGCGTAAGCTTTGACGCAGCATTAACAATATAGGGCCCCCCCAGAGCATTGCTGGAGCTGTGTCGCTCTTGCATCGCAACTCCAGCAATGCGCCACTTTTACGGCACAGATGCGTGACGTATCTGTGCCGTTTTTGCCCCATGGTGCGCTGCATTGTAAATGCGGCGCATCCATGGTGCTGGAGGCATGGCGCACAATAAGTGGCTCATCCCTACTGGTATGCAGGGATGCGCCACTTATTGTAAATATGCCCCTCAGTACCATGGTCCCTCAGAAACTGGCAAGAATAGGCAAATACTTTTAGGCGGTGCAGACCTCCTAAAAAAATTCCAAATAAGTGCAGCGATGATGCTGTTTAACAATATACACCTTGCGCCTTGACTTATCTGCAACACACTTCAAATAACTATGTAGCCTCTTAGTTAATGACTGCTGATTTTAAACTATGCATTTTATCCTTTGATATCATAAGCTTGTGTAGGTTATATGGTTCCACAAGGATCTATCCATCCCGACACACTGTGGGGCATATTACCAACAACTACCGATAATTATCGCTATGTTGGTTTAGCGGGGATATTTTTATCGCTTAGGAACCTTGCTATTATCAAGGTTTATCTCCTAAGCGATAAAAATCGGCCGAAATGCATGAATATCTCTGAAAAGTCAGCGATATTCATGCATTACCGAGCTAATGCTCTTAGCCATGTTATCCACCTACCATTGGATAACATGGCTAAGAACTGCTCAGGGGCAGGTGTTAGCTTTTGGAGATATTTGCGCTTAGCGCGAATATCTACAAAAGCTGTTAATAGAAGATAGCGATGTTAGCGACTGTTTCCAGTCGCTAACATCTTGGCACGCCCACTTTGCATGTCATTAGTGATAAATATCACTGACATGCAAAGCGGGGCCCAAGATGGTCGCTATCTCCTACTAGCTGTCGCTAACTGGTGTTAGCGACAGCTAGGTAATAGGTAGATCATTTTATCTCCGCTTTCTTGGCTTTTAAAGCCAAAAAAGCGGAGATAAACCCCCTTGATAATATGTCCCTGTGTTCTTTTGCTCAATTGCAATCGATTTTAAACAATCATATTGCCTTTTAGACAACTATAGGAGATTAAAAATCACTTGTCCTACTTTTCACTTGCTCATGGTATATGGCTCTATAACGAACTAACCACTCTTCTCCTGTCCCCTGTATAACATGGTACTTCATTTTCTTTTAAACGTTCTACATTAAGGTTTTAATTAACTAAACAATACCATTTTCTACAACTAGTTTGGCTTTGAAATGTTCTACTGGTATGTATCCAGGTTATAACATTTATCGTCACCTCCTACTGTCTATGAAATGAGATGTCACAGGCTTAACTGGTGATATTGATGCCTCATTAGAAAAAATTACAAACACGCAACAAAGCTTACCGAAGTGGAAAATGTTAATGCATTTTGCAAAAGATTTTTTTAATCATCCAAAGACTGGAGCTAGGAACCAAACTGCTTTCAAATAAAGCGTTTGTACATTAGTAAGTGACAGCATGTCCAATCTACATTGCATTTACGCTCCAGTGTGTTGTCTTTCTGTTGTCGTTTGTAGACAGCCTGTCACTGCCCAAGTCCTGAAATTGCCGTGCATTGGTCAGTGGCAGTTATAAACAACTGAAACAGACGTAAGGAAATGTCCGGCCAATGTATTATGCGCGATGGTGTTAACTTGGGTACGTGTTTGTTAAATGCCGTTTCCAGGAAATAAATAAATCCCCTATTCACCGATCATGACTAGGTAATTAGTAATTTCTCCAAACACATTGGTAAAATCGGAACAGACCCTTGCCCCAAGAGGCCCACTGTAAGCTCCTCTTTGTAAGATGAGTGAGTTGGGTAGGAAACAGGCTGAAGAATATATTGGGGGACTGAATTTTTGTGAATTTTAAAGATACTGAAGTAGCACAGCATGTCACTCAGGACCCCCACATATGTATGCGACCACATATACAGGCATATATTTTAAGTTACTTCTATAAGCCTGAACACAATGGGCCCATGGGAGGGTACCGGGAAGAACATAGAGGGTGGGTGGTGCAGCCAAATAGAGGGCGGGGCAGGAACCATAGATTGTTGAGTGATGGTTTGGGCAATGACGCTCTGGGATCACATACACATGAGAGTCAGGCTGCCCGAATGAGGGATAGGTATGCTCTCCCGTTGTTTAATAATTATGCACCATTGGGGGAGGGCAGACATCTTAGTGAAGTAGATTGACTACCCAAGGACAAAACAGGCAAGGAAAGGGAGCCACATCTAAGAATACAAGTAGAGGAGTCCCTGAATGGGGTACATCCGAATATGAGTAATCAGGAAGAATGCAATCCACACCAAGTCAGCCCAATAGTTATTCAAACACCTGGGGCCCGATGTAGGTAATCTCAATTTACCTACTCTCAAATACCGAATCATACCGATTTGGTAATTAAGAGTAGGTAAATGGGATGTAGGTAATTTCTATTTTAATATTACGAATCGGTAAGATTCGGTAATTCCTGTAGGCCCATAGGAATGAATGTCAATTACAGAATCGGTAAATACTGATTCGGTAATTGGGGGAAACATTGAAGGGTGGCAGGGTGTCACTTTGACACCCTGTTGCACCCCTCAATCGTGCATGGGTGCACATGTTGCAGACATACATGCCCTAAGGGCATGTATGTCTGCAACATGGCAGCGTTTGAAAAGAGAAAAAAAATGCTTTTTCAAAGCTTTTCATTATTTACCACCAACTTCTAGTTGGTGGTAAATAACGAATTCTGAAAGCCTTGTAGCACTGATTACAGTGCTACCTACATCGCAAAATACAGATTCGGTAATTTTACTGATTCGATAATTTTACCGAATCGGTAAAATTACAGATTCGGTAAAATTACCTAATCTGTATTTTAGGTGGCCCTACATCTCATTTTCCAAATACTGGTCAGTAACGGACGAAATTACTGAATTTCAGCTGTTACCGACCGGTATTTGCCTACCTACATCTGGCCCCTAGTGAGCTCCCTACGGCAAAAGGACCCCTTAACAGTGGTAACTGGAGCACCCTTGAACTAGTGTCTTGGAAAGTGGTGGGCTTATCAGCCAAATTCCTAAATACTGAGTGGTTGGAATATATTAATAGATTTAACGTAATTAGTATTCCGGAAACTTGGGAAGTAGAACCGTCTAATTTTAATCTGGTCGGGTACAAATCCTTTGGTGTCCCAGCAAGTATATCTAGGGCTGGGAGAGCAAAGGGCGGTCTCCTAATATGGGTCCATCTGACCCTGGAGGGAATCTGGAAGGATCTAAATTGGAACTCTGACTGTATGATCGCTGTACAGCTCAAATGCAAGGATCGTAACTTAATTCTAGTTAATTTCTATAATGCAGGAGGATGTAGAGTTGGAGAGTTGGAGGAAAGACTGGGGTCACAGAGAGAGCGGGACAAGGGTGCCACGGCCCCACTGATCCCAATAGCTGGGGATTTTAATTGTCACTTATGTCCGAATTTATTACCATTTACGATTGCATGGGCATCCTGTAATGTAGAAGATGGAGCCCATTTTGATCACACGGTTGAAGGGAGGGAACAAAGTAGGGTGCTGAAAAATTACAATATGGAACACAAAATGGACCTTTTACCCGTCACACCCAATAAGCAGGTTAACCCCACCTTCAAAGGATGAGGACCTAGTTCATATATTGATTTTATAATTGTATCCCATCTGCTAAAACGGAGAATTCTGGGTTTTACTATTGATGGTAGAACTCCAAAGCGAAGAGACTCCAGCGGATCCAGAACGCCGCAGCAAGACTCATCCTCGACATCCACCGACACAGCCACATTTCCGGACACCTGAGAGACCTGCACTGGCTCCTGGTCAACAAGAGAATCACCTTCCGTCTCCTCACCCACGCACACAAAGCCCCACACAACCAAGGCCCAAGATACCTCAACAGCTGCCTCAACTTCTACACTGCCACACGCCAGCTTTGATCGACCAGCCACGCCCTCGCCGCTGTCCCCCGCATCCGAAGAGCCACCACAGGAGGAAGGTCCTTCTCCTACCTGGCCGCCAAGATTTGGAACTCCCTCCCGACTCACCTCCGCCTGATCCAAGACCACCTCGCCTTCAGGAAGCAGCTCAAGACCTGGCTGTTCGAGCAGTAGCGGACCCCCCTCCCCAAGCGCCTTGAGACCCTCCGGGTGAGTAGTGCGCTATATAAATTCATTGATTGATTGATTGATTGATTGATTGTAGCGGCTTCAGTGACCATAACCCACTAACAGTGATGGTGGAGGTGTCAAATGTTAGAAACCTAACCAGGAGGGGGGCTGAAGATATTAGGGTGAGGGCTACGGATCAAGGGCAGCGCCTAAAATAGTCCAAGCTCAATGGCAAGCATTTTTATAAATCACTTTTGGAAGAGGGGAAACAGCAAATAGAGGCGTGTTTAAATTTAGATGTCAATGGGACCCCGTTTGTTGAAGCATTCAAAGAAATAGGGCGGCTAGTAGACTGCCTATTGCACACGACGCGGCGGGTTAAGATGAGGGTCGAGCCAAATGGGGTGTTCCCTAGCCCAAAAGAACTTAACAATTGCTCTCAAACATAAACCTAGAGACAATCAAAGGGTTAGGCTCTGTAGACTAATCTATAAACAGGGAGTAAGGCGCTGGAAGATTGCGCTCCAGACCCACCAAAAGTGGAAAGATCTCAGAGGAGCGGTTGAAAGAAGAGATCTTTCCGCTTTCTAGATGATGGTCAAGAGGCCTTATTTTCAATATGGAAATGGCCCTCAACTAGCGTCGAACATGCTCCCTGAACAGTGGGTGGAACACTACAGAGGATTATACAATAGGGGGACTACTAAGACCGAGAAGCTTGAGGAGAATGGGGGGTGGGGGGCAGAGGTGTCCGAATTCACACTGGAGGAAATCGTGGGGGGTAACAAGGGCCTGACTAGAAATAAGGCTCCAGGCCCAGATGGGATTCCGCCGGACCTCTTTCGTAGTAAAGTGTAACTGTGGGCCCCAGTCCTAACTAGAGTGATAAATGCTGCGATATCCTCAGGGTTATCCCGCTCATGGTCAACGGCCATAATAGTGCCAATTTTTTAAAAGGGGAGTAGGGATTCACCCCAGTGCTATCGCCCCATCTCATTGATAGATGTAACAGCTAAAGTGCTTGGTAGGGTTATTTTGAATCGCCTGATGAGTTGGGAAGAGGAACATCGCATTCTCACTGATGTCCAGTATGGCTTTCGGGCCAGCAAATCCACGACCGACCAATGTTTAAATTTATACTTATTGGTGACTAAATGTACAGTAGCCAATAAGGAAAAGGTCTATTTAGCATTCATGGATCTGGCTGCAGCCTTTGATTGTGTGAATAGGGAGAAGCTGTTGACCAAAAAGGCCAACTTAGGGGTAGATGTTGGCCTTATTAGGATTCTGAGAGCCCTCCATTGTAATACATCTGCCAAAGTGAGGTATAACCTGGAGGGAGAGAATACCGAGTCCTTCAGGTGCACCAGTGGGGTCAGGCAGGGGTGCATTTTGGCCCCCTTTTTGTTTTCCCCATACATTAATGGCCTAGAACAGTTTTTATCTAGATTAAAAGTGGACTCACCCAGAATAAGAAACAGACCAATTTCCGTCTTGCTTTACGCAGACGATGCGGTCTTGCTGGCTCGCACACCCCTTGGACTGTAGCTGCTGATAGATGGGTTTGTAGACTTTATGAGCAGCTTAGATTTATCTGCTAACCTGTCTAAATCATATGTCATGGAGGTGGGGCACAAAAATCTGGGGAAAAATGTTAACTATAAAACAGGCACGGCGAGTCTAGCGAAGGTAGATAAACTTTTGATAAACTTTTTAAGAGCGGCAGCTAAATTAAGAGACACTAGAGGTATCTGTTAAGCAAATACTAAGAAAATTTGGATAGGAGTCTGGAGCGGAATACGTTTGTTTTATGTATATTTTATGTAACTAATAGTACTGTATCCCTTCTGATGTGTCCTTTAACGGTATTTGTTGATATTTTTGTTTTTATATTGTAATTTTATGGTGTTATTTAAAAATGCCAAATTAAGAATATTTGAATCTAGTAATTTCTCCGAATATTAGCTCCCTTCTTCTACATTTTAATGCTAGAGCCTAACCAAATTGTTCACATCACGGATTGAGTAGCTACAGCATGCTTCACGAGCTAATGATGTGTATTAAGTTTACTTTCTAAAAAGGTGGTTGGATACCAAGAAACGTGCACGGTTTACAGTCAAGCAGAAAGCATTCATAGGCTCTCAAAACATATATTGAATGAATTGAAATAACATAGCGAATACATGTCATCATAAAACCGACCAATAACAACGAAAGGGTGGTAAGGTATTGTTGTGGCAGACAGCTACAGGTCTCTGTAACTGATTTAATGCTATTGAAAGTTCTGATTTGAATTAAATTGCCAGTTCCGTCACGCGTTACTGAATGCTCAATGTAGCTACTGATTGTGGGGAGCGACTGGAACTTAACCCCAGACCTTGTTATTGAACGCACCGGTACCCCTGACTGATGCAATGCGGTAGACATGGCACCCTTACTAGATTTACTTGGAGATCATTCGAAGGTGGATGTAGGGTGTCTGTGCTACCCCGTGGATAAAGACTATACCTACGCTTTCCCTCTCAACAATGCCTCCTGATGCATTTATTTTGTTTTAGCACACCATTCCATGCTACCTTTAACCTGTTATTCTGACATAGGCCATGGGTGCTGTTGGCCCACGTCCTAATATTATTCACCATGACGGTAGACCGAAGACTTAGGGGTAGATGTATCAAGAAATCGTTTTGCACTTCTCTAATAGCGATTGGTAAGGAATCGCTATTAGAGAAGTGCAAAATGGTATGTATGTAGGAATTCGCTATATTTTAGCGATTCCTTAACATTCCTTAATTGCGATTAGCAAATTGCTAATCGCAATTAAGGAATAATTTTCCCATTCATTTCTATGGGCCAGGAGGCCCATAGGAATGAATGTGCATTAATTCTCAAATTGCGAATTCGCAATTTGCTACTCGCAATCTGAGAATTATTTCAAGGGTGCAGGGGTGTCTTATGGACACCCTGCTGCACCCCTGAAACTTACATGTGTGTGCATATGGCACACATACATGCCCTATGGGCATGTATGTGTGCCACATGCCACCTTCAAAATAGTGATATTTTGTTGTTTTGAAGGATTTCGCAAATTAACACGAACCTCAAGTTCGTGTTAATTTGCGAGTCCTTAACCTCAATTCGCAAAAAAAAAAAGCTTCATACATGGCATTTAAGGAATCGCACATTTGCGATTCCTTAAATGCTGATGCAAAATAAGGAATCGCAATTTATTGCGATTCCTTATTTTGCTAATCACACATACATCTCAAAAGATGCAAAATTTCAGTTTACGATTCGTTAAGGCCGAAATTCGGCCTTAACGAATCGCAAACTGCTTAATACATCTAGGCCTTACTCCCATAGGGTTATGGAGGATATTGTAGCTAAGTACCGTCTTCCAGAGAAAAAAACGGAAATAGAAACTTAGGCCTAGATGTATCAAGCCGTTTGCGAATCGTTAAGTCCAAAATTCTGCGAAATTTGGCCTTAACGAATCGCAAACGGACATTTTGCATGTTTTGGGATGTATGTGAATTTTCGCATCGCTAATTTAGAAATCGCACTTTTTGCGTGTCCTTATTAGCGATTTTTTCGTTTTCTGCGAATTCATTTTGCGATTCTTTAGTTTGTATGTTTCGTTGTTTGCGATTATCGCTAATATGTTGCGAATTCGCAAAGAGATGTATGACGGAATCGCAATTAGCGAAAAAACGATTTTCGCAGATTAAGAACTCGCTAATAACACTAACTCAAACCAGGTGCAAAAATTTTTGAAAGTATAAATGACAGGCCCAACTGCCTCTTTTGAAGAGAACAATGGCTGCACTTTACGTGATAGCTAGAAGGCTGCGCATTCAAGCTCTTGCACAGAGGAGACAGAGGCAGGAAAGGATTTTCAGACTGAGGATTACCTTATTTCAACAGACAGAAGAAGACATTTTTGAAAAATATAGACTGCATCCACATACCATTTTGGACCTCATTGTGGAGTTAAAGCCTTTCTTAGAGCATGAGACACACAGGACACATTCAATACCAACTCATGTGCAAGTACTGTGTTCCCTACATCTTCTTGCTTCTGGATCTTTTCAAAGGGTGATAGCAGAGGTAGGAGGAGTATCCCAGAGTGCTTTTTCAAGATTCTTCAGGGTGTTTCTGGATGCAATGATGAGCAGGTTGCACCATCACATTTACCTTTCCAGCACTCCTCAAGATATCCAAATTTCTAAGTATGACTTTTATCAAATAGCTCATTTTCCACATGTTATTGGATGTATAGATGGAACACATATTGCCATTACTCCTCCTGCTGCAACTGAACATCTTTATCGGAATAGGAAAAGTTACCACTCTTTAAACATTCAAATGGTGTGTAATGCTAAGTACATCATTACTGACATTGTTGCAAAATTCCCTGGAAGCACTCATGACTCATATATATTTAGACACAGTGCATTACATGCCCGTTTGAGTACTGGTGAATTTGGAGATGGGTTTCTGCTTGGTAAGTGCTTTTAAAAATTACTTCAACTTGATTCAAATTGTCTAATTTAAAGTACAAACTAACAACTATTCACATTACTGTGCAGGAGACAGCGCGTATGCAGTTCGTGACTTTATATTGACCCCATACCTGAATCCAACAAACGTACATGAAAGAAGATACAATAAGGCACACCGCTCTACACGTGGAGTCATTGAGAGAACTTTTGGAATTTTGAAAAGTAGATTCAGAAGAATCCATAAAAGTGGTGGAGCTTTGCAATATAAACCATCCCTGTGTTGCAAAATTATCACAAGTTGTGCAATGTTACATAACATGGCAATAAGGAAAGGAACTGAATGTGAAGTGAGTGAACCTGAATCCTCAGACAATGATGATGTACCACCACCAAGAAGATGTGGTACTGGGTTAGGAGCTGTTGCTGGTCGTCAAAGGCGTGCAGAAATAACAAACAATTATTTCTAGGTAAGTTCAAAAAACAACACAGCTGTTTCGTGCATTGAAACATTTATTATTAGTAATTTAGCAATGCTAGTGACAAAAGAAACCTGTTACTTCACAGGACTTACAACAAAGACTGTGTCATCAGTCTAACATTCTATTTCCATTTAAGATTTGTGAAAATTAATGTTCACTTTTTGGCCTGTCTGCTGCTTTTCCTTTGCCCTGGCCCACTTCTCCTCACAGATGTCTGTGGAGACACTTGCCTTCCACTCCTGTGGGCAGTGGTGTCCAATGTAGGTGTAGGGTTCTTGCTGCTTCCACTTCCAGTGTCCTCATTCTCAATGGGCTCAAATGAAGCAGTAGAACCTTTTTTGCATGTATTTAATAATTCAAAGGAATGTGAAAACTTATCCAGCCCTTTTGCAACATTTCTTGAGCACTCACTGACCATGCGTTGCATAGTAATGCTGCGCACATTGCTTTGTGCAGATACAGTGCATAGTCTGTTGACAGCAGTATAGTACTTTTGTAGCTTTAAGTTACGTCGACGTGAATCTCTGGCCCTATTTGTTTCAGAATTCTCTAAAGCAACACAGAGTCTGTCTAAAGAGTCAGCCATGCGCCTCATGCCATCCGCCACATGGGTATTACTTTTGTTCAATTTGTTCAGTTGGGCATTGATGGACCTCAGTGCTTTGTGCTGCTTTTCTTGCACTTTAAGCATGTTGTGCTCCAAACCTGCAAATATATTTACATTCTCTATTGCTTCACCCCTGTTCTGTCTGGAAGTACTGACAGAGTATGATCTTCTTCTTGCTGAATCATTTACTAATTCTACATTGGTACCTGCATTTTCTGACTCTTGGACAATACTTCTTGATCCCTCAGGTTCCTCGTCTGAGTCTTGGAAAGGTTGCAGTTGTGCAACAGGTCTTCTTTTACGCCTAGTAAAAGTGATGGATTCCTCCTCATTATTGTCAATAAGGTCTTCAGGGCCAGTATTATTTTCTTGGGAAGATTGGCCACCTTCAACATCATGTGACTGTTCAACATGATCTAAGAATGAAGAAAGAGGCAAATGAGAATTTTGCTTGTCTGTCTGTCTGCTTAATAAAAATTTAAATATGCAAACAACAGATTGTGTTTTGAAGTTATTTATAGGTAATCGTTGGGTTATTAAAAGCCAAACTAATAAAGTTAGATATGTTTACTACATTTACATACACTGCAGTTATTAATGCCAATCAGCAATGAAGACCCTCAATGTAAATCCACTCATTCATGCAGGGCATCACACACAACATACATATCCATGTAATCAGTCTTGCATCCATCTTACCTTCTTCTGCAAGTTGGTGTTCTGAACTGTCAATTGTTGTCACTCCACTTATACTTTCTTGTTGTATAGTTGATTCCACAAGCTCCTCATGTGGGGTTGGCTGGTCTATATTTACTGTTCCTCCTCCTGTTTTATTTGCTTCCTTCACTCTCTCAGCAAGTTTCTCCTTTGCCCTCAGCCGCATGTCGTACCAACGCTTCTTAATTTCCTCAATTGACCTTGGGATGACTCCAACCGCATTCACTTTCTCTTGGATTTCCAGCCAAATCTTTCTTTTCCTTACATCTGGAACATTTTTAGCCTGTTTCCCAAATAATAGTTCATGATTGCAGGCCATTTCCTCAATCAAGGTCTCCACCTCCCTCTCAGAAAACTTCTGTTTCCTTTTCCTTTTCTCTGCAGAGGGCCCAGCTTCAGAATTTCCAGCCTCCATTGTGCAGTAAAACAGCTCTTCACACCAGCCAAACAGGTTTTCAACTGCCACTGGGTGTGGCTCAGGCATACAGGTGGATCTAATCAGGTTCACTTCCTGACTATGACTCAGCTATTTTTCAGTTTTCAGCAGCAGATTCATGCATTTTAGCGATTCCTTATTTAGCGATTATCGCAATTAAAGAATCGCAAAAAAATCGCACAAAATTATGCGACATATAAGGAATCGCAAAAAAATCGCAGAAAATTACATACATCCCATTATGCGACTTCTTAATTGCGATTCGCAATGAATCGCAATTAAGAAATCGCAAACGATTTTCTTGATACATCTACCCCTTATTGTGTTGAAAATTGTGGAACTCAGCAGATGATATGGGGAGCAGGAAAAGCGACCTGGCAGGCTAATATTATTATTATTGTTTTAGTTTGTTTTTATTGGCATTTCTCAAGTACAACAGCAAAGAGCACATTTACCATAAAGAGAAGATAAGACATATCATGCCCATTTTAGCGGAAAGCATGAGACATATCAATAGCAAATTCACAACAATTTCTAAAAAAAACATAAAATCCAGATGTTGTGGGTTACCATATATGTCAGCAGGTGCATTTTGTGAGAAGAGCTTTAAGGTCTTTCAGTCGGTGAGTTCAGGGTGTGATAACAGATATTAATGAAACAAAAGGAACCACCTCGGAGAGGATTATTGTATGTCTAGAAATATCAGGCATACACAATGTTTGATAAAATACCCCTCACACAAAAAGGGGCCCTTGGTGTCATGCTTCATCATCGGGGTCTTACCGCCCGCTGCAGGACGGGCGTGCTTATTTGTAAGTGCTATGTGAGCTTTATCTGTTGTGAGTGAAAAAGGGTCAGGGGTGAATGAAAAGTGATGCTAAAAAATACCTGGCCTTATGGATTCAAGAAAACTTTATTTGGTCATAGGCAGATATTGTTAAAAAATGTGTAGTCGGAGAGATCACTCTAGTAATGTGCATATTCTCCTTTAGGTGTCAACATGTTTTGAAGCTAGAGATGCTTCTTCGTCAGGACAGAGTACGATCCCTCAGTCACTCACTATGTTGCTATCAATATGTGAAGAAATTTATATACAATGATGTTAAAAATACAATACCTAATTGGTACAGGTATGACTTTTCTAAAGCTTTATCAGTATTTCTGAGTATAAGCTAGAAACATAAGAAGTCAGTGCTCCATGAACCTCTGGGTCGAGATGAAATGAAAGTCTGATATACTGTCGTGCAGTCACTGCTTGCTCTCTCGCCAGCACGCAGTTCCATGGTGATAATGGATAGGCACGGAGTTGGGAGGCGAGGGATATAATTGTCACATAAAAATTGCTAGTGGTATCGCAATACATCAGGTCTCTCACCCATGCCTTCATAGATGGGGTTGTAAGAACCCCCCTGCAAATACCTGTATCTTGACCAGCAATAAGGTGATAGCAGTAAAGCGGCATGTTCCAGTCCCCAGTGGGTGGACGTATCCCAAAAATGCCAACAGTGGGGAGGGTGATAACTCTGAGTCCATCATCAGTGCTAGCTGATCAAAGATTGCTTCTCAGAACACCAGGACCGGGGGGGGCAGTTCCAAGCTAGATGGATGAAGTCAGCCTGCAGGGCTGCAGACCTCCTACAGTTATCCGGCCTAGTGGTATTCCTTTTAGCAAGAAGCTAGGGGTGATATAGGCCCTATGTATGTATTTAAAGTGGAGCAGTTTATACCTGTAGTTGTTGGAAAAATAGCATATTTGCTCGCGGCAAAATTTCAACATTTTGTCTGTCAGCAGATGCCCCAGAACCACCTCCCAAGCTGCCCACACGCCCCTGCCCACCCCAGGGTGAAGAGTCTGGGCAAGGTGGTACAGTCGGGGGACCAAGTGTGTGCTATCAGACAATGTACCTATTGTGGATAAGGGAGGAAAATCCTGTGGTGCCCCTGTGCTGTATATTAGAAATTTGTCCAATATGGATATGTTGCAGTTCTCAACCATGTCCGCACCCGAGTGCACCTTAACCTCCTTAAACGCATCTCTAACCACCATAATTTAGCAGTGTGCAAGTGCATGCTACGCTAGGCTTTCAGTGGTTTGGAGTATCCACAGATCGTTAGATAATAACAAGTGCGGGGAGTGCAGGCACTCAGCCTTCAAATATTAACAAAGTCTCTCCCAAGCCCAGTAAGTGGTTTGCAATGTGTAGATTTCCTTTGGTGTGCTTGTGGGGACCTTCAGTAAAATAGTAGAGAGGGGGCAGGGGCGAGCCTGAGAGCGCTCAGGCTTTAAATACTGCAGTCGCACATCATGGTGGTACCAAAAATAAGCATATTGTGACTGCGCTATGAGATGATACAGTTAGAAATCCAGCACTACAAAACTGACCTGTGAAAAAGGCATTGTGAGTATCTGCCACTCCACCCGGGTTGATCCCCCAGCCCAAAACAGCCAATTCAACAAGCCTCAGAGGGGCAGATTTACGACTTCTGGCGCATCTCTGCTAAGCAGCAGAGATGTGCCAGAAGAGTTGCGACGCATCTGCCCACCCGTGCGCCACTTCTGATGCTGTGCATTTACAATGCGGCGCACAGTGGCCATCGGATGGACAGATGCGTGGAGCATCCCCAGTGGAAATTCAGCACATTGCTGGAGTTGCTTCGCAGCTCCAGCATGGCTCGGGGGTGCCCTATCTGTAACATGCTGCATCAATCCTTACGCCTGCTTCAAGAAGACGAAGGATTTTGACGCAGCATGGCCCTAAAAGTGGCTGAGTGAAATCTTGTAGATTTCACTCAGCCACTTTTAGGAGGCGTTCCTGCACCGGAACGCCTCCCTCTGCGCCAGAACGCCTACATGTGGCGCATGGCTTTACAACGTGACACATCTCCCAGATGCGTCATGTTGTAAATACCCCGCAGCATGGCGCTGGCTTTGCGCTGCTGCAGCGTCACAAAAGGGACGCACCGGTGGTGTAAAAGAGGCGCAAGGGGCTTGTAAATCTGCCCCTAAGTGTCATAGGAAACGTAGTGGTTAGTGGAATAAGGATATCTAAAAATAGATAAAGCAGGCACAGCAAAACAACCATCTTGATAGTGGCTATCCTGCCAGCAATTGACAACGGAAGGGTAATCCAATGATCGATCTGTGTGGATAAGTGGTCCATGGCAGGACTGTAAATAATATGGATCACTTCAGAAGTGCTCAGATGCAGCAGGATACTGAGATATCTGGGAGGTTCATCGCTCTGACGTAGCGGGAAGTCAAGCGCAAAGGGCAGGGTAGCATCAATTGGAAGACCAGTTAATGACGAGTTCAGAGAAGGCTCCAAAGCGGATCACTTCTACTATTATTGGAGAAATATTAACAACCGGGTCTCACATGAAAAACAGAATATCATCCACATATAATGAGGCCAGGAAGGGACCCTGATGAAATCGAATTCCCAGCTGGACCTGGCACGTTATTTTAATGAAAGATTTGGTAGTCAGGAAAAAACAATATGTGAGGAAATGTAGGACCCTGGTGCACTCAAAAGCTACTCTTGAGAAGTCATATGAAGAGTACCTCACCCTACATTACCTTCACTGTCTAGAGACAATGAAACTCAAACATAATCAGATCTACATGATGGTTGTGAAGAAAGCGCTTGTCAAGCTCAAATGCAGGCTTGATGACGAGCAGGTGGAAATGCAGGTCACATTTTATTATTCCAGCTTCAGGAATGGGGGCACAACTTACTATGCCACCAATAAGTCCTCCTCTCTGGGATGGTTGTCACGCATCCTGTAGACATATCGGAAACATTTTGCCTCCTATTATCAGATGCTATACAGATCCTCAGGTGGAAATGCTCTGCCTTTGACATATGGGTTCCTCAACACTATCCATCTCCTGAGTCTGGCTAATGAGGGTAGGGCCCTGCTTCAGGAGGAAATCTAATTAGGATAAATATGTCATGCTATTTTTGACCTGTCGACTTGTAAGTCCCCAGGACAAGATGGCTTCCCCAGTAAATTTTATAAGACCTGGAATACCCAAGTGTCCATTATGATTTTTTAGGCCTTCCGTGAAATAGAGGAGACAGGTTTGCTAGGCCCAGTGTCCAACAAGGACAACTTAACTGTAATACCTAAAGAAGGGAGAGATCCTTTGGAATGTAGGAGCTACCACCCAATCTCATTGATAAACATGGACGTTAAGATCCTGGCACATATACTTACGAAGAGGCTACGTGAGGTGATCCTTTTTTGATCCATGACTCCTAGGTGGGATTTGTGTCTGACTGATCCTTGTGGAATCATGTGTGCACTTTTGCTCACCACCTTTGAGACTCAATGAATGATGAGGTGGGGACCTCTGCCATGTCTTTTAGTGCAGAGAAGGCTTTCAACTGTCAAGTGGCTGTATATCTTTATGGTCTTGTTTTGGTTTTCGATTAGGCCTGGATTTTATACATAAAGTGAGGTGTGTACAAGTGGACCCAATGGTGCAGATTAACTGCAGTACTCACCTTGCCCATCCCATATGGATTCGTAGCAGCACCTGGCAGGGATGCCCGCTCTCACTGGTACTCTTTCTTGCAGGGCATGGTGGAGGCCGCCGGAGAACACTACCAGGAGCCATGGTTATCGCCGCCATCAATGGGAAAAGGGAAAAGAACTGCATTTCCCAAGAGGCGCTGGGCTGGTGAAGTGCATTACGTCACCGCATTGCCGGCATATGACAGTTTCCAGGGCGCCGATCAGGTGCCGTTGATTATGTGTACTGCTGAGCACGCGAGATGCAAGGAGGACTGGTAGGGGTGCTTTTGGCACCACAATCTTCTTATCATTCTTGACTTGGTGGAAAAGGATTTCTGCCTTGTGTTTAACGGTTGCTGACTGTGTACTTAGTCGCTGTGTAGTCCAGTTGGACAAACCTTTTTTCCGGTTCTTGCAGGGCTGCACGAGCGACCTCCTATAGGCTGCCATACAAAGGTGCTCCGGCTGGTAATAGAGATACAATTACCACGGTCTCTAGTACTTTATTTCCTTTAACCGATACCAAGGGTTAATTGCGGTTACCGGCTCTTGGCCCCCACATATTCATTACTTCTAGCGAATTCTCTGTGGTGAATTAACGTTGGGGAAGCTGGGCAGTGCATCTGCACACCAGCTGGGATTATAACTAGGGCTGGGTATAGTTCGCGAAGTAGCGTTACGCGTAGCTACGTCAAGTGCACTTAGCAATAAGCATAGCACTACGCAAACTGCGTAGTACCCTGTTCGCATTGTGCTAGATTCCATATTCAATGATTTGCCAGTGCGGACAAGCATCCGGCACTGTGCAATCATTGAAAACAGCATCTTGCACAGTGCGAGCTGTAGTTTTCTGCCGATCAAGTAGATTTTTACTAGAGCTGCAGCTTTCTCAACGCGGACTGGTAGATTCTCATTGCGAGCAGCCCTGAGCATACGCCACCACTCGCAATGAGAAACCTGACCTTCCCGCGTTGAGAATCTCGCCGGGAGGTTTATTTTCAATGCTCGCGATCGGAAACTTGATGTTGCTGATCGCGAATGAGGAAAAAGTCTCGCCGGGATGTCATTTTGCTTGCTCACGGTCTCCAGCTTGATGTTGAGGACCGCAAGCAAGCAAAAAATGATCGCTGCACTACGCTACGCTACACGTGTTTGCACTGTACTACGTGCAGTTCGCGTAGTGCGAAGTAGCGCAAACTTCGCAAACTACGCGATGGTAGCATAGGCTTTGCCCAGAGTTAATTATAACATTACTTCTTTCTTTGTATTTATGCAGCAGGGGCTTGTTGGGCTTATCCTGGAGCCAGCTCCAAATACCCCCCTGTTAAAAGCCACTGCTAAGTTGAATGTTAGTGTGTGTGATTTCTGTCTCCCAGTGCTATATGAAGGATACACTTAAGTTATAAGCTGATGTACCTTATTCCGCCCATAGGTTGCTCATGGCCGCTCCTCTTGTGGAATTCTTGATCACAAAGTATCACTGCGTTATTGTCCTTTACAGGTATTAAAGCCTTGTGTTAGTATTGTATAGCGTTTGATCTATATAATATAGAGAGTAATAAATATAAATGCCTAGGTGTATATGTTTGTGTTTCATAGTGCCTTGCTCTCGTTCGAGGTCTCCCTCCCGGCTGTTCCCATCCTTCCCTTCTCTCACCTGCTCACCCCAATGTGTCTGTTGTTTCACTCAGTTCCTGGGGCTGTCAGGAGGTGGAACCCATTTGAGCATCGTATGACTCTGAGGATTCAAGGCATTGACACTCTGTGCTGGCCTTTGAAACGCTGACTGTAGTTATTAGATCACATCCATTTATTCGGGGGTCCCGATGAGAGCAGACACAGTCTACTCCTTTCTTTAAGCAGGCACATCCTGAAGACAGTGATTAATCCCCAGACCTCTCTGCTGGCACTAGCCACCTTATTGGACAACTTTTCTTAATTCTCAGCTACAAGGTGAATTAGGGGGAAAGCGAGGAGCTGCCCATGTTCAGGATATAAACCAGGCCTTTGTTGAGGACAGCGGCAGTCCGTGCAGGTAACAGTGGTGGGGCAGGGGGCCATGTAAGGGGGGATTCTGAGGGACGATGCAGAAAGAAAATTATTTATTTATTTATTTTTCCCTCTGCATCGTCCCTCGGAATCCCCCCCTGCATGTCCCCATCGCTGTTACCTGCATGGACCAAGGCTGGTTGAGGATATGGGTCTGAAAGGAGTCTCAAAAGGGATTAAATCTCTGGGGGTGCTATTAACTAGAGGCTAGTGACATATGGTTGAGGATAATGTTACTCCTCTGATGCCCAAGATAAAGCTTGACTTTTCCAAATGGACTCTTTTACAGCACTCACTCTGGGGTAGGGTTTAGGCTGTGAAAATTGTAACAACACACCAATTCAACTTTATTGTGGGGATGCTGATCCTCCCTGTTCCTCATTCACAAGGGAAATTGATTCTGTGGTTAAAGATTTTGTCTGAAGAGGAGTAAAATCCATCTCTGTATAGCCAAATGATATGCCACCTCCAAGGCGAGAGGTCTCCGCTTGCCCCATATGGAATCATATTATCTAGTCAATTTCCTTCTCCGAGACTGTATATGGGTCCACAGCTGTAAAGGACTACCTGAGGTGGAAACGGATAGAAAAATACATAGTGGGCTGTGAAAACACTTTGGAGGCTTTCTATACCAAACAATCTATACTACGGTCTCTGGATAACCCGATAGTTCAACATGTCACTAATAGGGAAAAATGCACAGACCATACTGAATATCCACCCATGGCTGAATACGTCATCACCCTTTTGGCTCAATGCAGATAGACAAATGGGTAGGAAAACCATTTTCTGGCCTAAATGGAAGGACCAGGGAATACAGAAAGTAGACCAGCTTGTATTGAGGTTCTATTCTCTCTTTCCAGAGGCTGCAATTCGAATGAGGTCTAGAGTGTGTACACATGTGGCAGCATATCTAAATGTGGCACTGTCTCAAGGAGAAACTGAAAAGGGGGCTGTAATAATTGGACTTCTAATTTATCCACACAGATATTAAGAAGTGGGGTACCTCTATGGGGAATATTTTGGGGATGTATAGGCTTTTTCTTCATGGCAAACACTCTCTTCCAACCCTTGAACATACCCGGATACAATTGCGGATGACTCTGGGACATACCAACTCTCATAAAGCCTGGGTAACATTGATGGGTGACCTTGCCACTCTACTCCATGAAGCTAGATTGGAATTTGCATAATTTAAATTAAGCAGCATTGGTACTGGTCTCTAGCTCGGGTGTATAAGGATTCGATTTCCGAACCAGAGTCTGAATGATGGTCCTCATGGGCCATTTCCACTATTTGACACAGTAAGGTCTATGATTTTAGGATATGTTCTTTAGTTGATCTCTGGGGGTAGGAGTAATGAGGGAGGGAGTGGGGACAGGGGACAGGGGCGGTGGGATGGTTTGAGTGATATTGTTCACCAAGGGAAAGCTGTAGTTTTTCCCAGTTTCTTCAGGATACCTATAATCCCCTTGGATGCGGTACGGTCTATTGTAGATGGAAGATACATGTCATATGTAATCTCTTGTTGCTTTCCAGTGCTGGATCAGCTGTGTCACTGTGTCACATGCCAAGGACTTGTTTAGAAGGTATGTACATTGATTATATTATGTTTCGGTGATGCACTTTACGTGTTTTCAAAAAACTCAATGAAACATATCTCGCAAAAAAGAAACAGTTTATTATTTGGGAAGAGTTCTCAAGAGAACAACTAATGTGAAAGAATCAATTGAGCTGTACAGAGATATTTACCTGTACGAACAAGGATTTGATACACTGCTTAATAGAGGAACATATACAAAACAGTTCCTGACAATTAACTAAGAGACCTTAGATGCCCAATGAACAGGATGATGATGGCTGAATATAATATTCACTTATTTTTCTTTAAAACAATCTCAATTTTCTACGCTGGAAAGGAAAACCTCAATTTTAGGACAACTCAAGGATGTACACATTATATGCATGTTCAAAAACTCTCTAAAGCACAATTGGCTGCATGGTCAAATGAGTTGAAATAAGTAGACCTTAGGATCAGCACTTTGCATGCCTTTTTTTTTCGAATTCTTATAGCAAATGCTTGTTTTCACGACCTTCCAGTTTGAAACGTGAAAAGATATCTATTTCGGTACATCAAGCTAATTACCCCTCATCAGAGCATACACACATGGATTTACCCTGTGAACACAACGCAAACTCTTCGCTATATTGTCTAGCACAAACATACACTGAGGGAAACAAAATGATTAAAAAATGATATCTGGTGAAAGGTCAAACTCCTAATTTTAATTACAACGTATCGAGCTTTTCAGACTTGATCGTTTTTCTTTGGCTTTTTTCATCTATTTAAGGCTCCCTCTTTTACAGCAATTTTCACGGAAATGTACAGGCCACGTGCCAACTCTGCTGCCCATCCTCAATTTTGACATATGAAACCTACTGTAACTGCAGACCATCATTTATAAAATTAAAAGACATCATTTCCCTGAAGGGCTGACTCTCTCAGAATAAACTAACTTGAAATTATATGGAATCTGAGTGTTTGTGATTTAATAACTGTAGCTGATCCCAAACACCGATTGAAAGACCCCACTATCAATGAGATTGCAGAGAAAATTAAAAGATTATTTTTCCTTTTAATTTGTTTATTTCCACGAAAAAAATAATAGTTACATATTGTTGACGTACATCCTACCAGTGGTTACATATTCAGAAAAAAACAAAAAAACTAAATTGTGCTGCATTTGCCAAAAGGGAGAGCAAAAGAACCCAAGTAGAGAAAATAAACAAAGAGAAAGAAAACAAGAAATACCGAGCGGTAGACCCAAACAATGACGGCATATATTATTGGTAAACAAAAACATACTAATTATCCAGACATTATCCTGCGCCTCCCCTACTCTTCCATCAATTTACATTTATACAGCGCAATCTCTAAATTTAATATATGATACAATCTAGCATACCATGCCTGATATGTTGGTGGGTCTACCTCCTTCCACATTGTAGCAATCAAACACGATAGACAGCTGTCACCATAAAACATCAGTAACCTTGAGAAAGCTCTAACTGTAATTTTTCATCAAAACGAAATATCAGCATGGTGATGTTAAAGATACTGCCTGCCCCAGACTTTGACATAAAAACTGTTCAATACCCGCCTTTAGGCCCAACAATTTGCCACAATCAGCAAACATAAGAATTATATCAGCTGAGCCCTGGCCACACCTTGGGCATTTATCATTATCCCTTTTCCCCAACGCCCAAAGTTTAGCTGGGGTAAAATATAATCTGAACACTGTTTTAAAGGTTTGTGCTTTGAGGTTTGCACTTAAAAAGGTTTCCTTGGAGAGCTCTAATGCCCTACAAATATCTATGTCCAGGTTGTCCAATTTAACAGCCCATGCACTTTCTACTTTCTACTTTACAGATGTCATCTGGAGTAGCCTCCAACAATATTTCGTTAAAAGATCTAACAACTGGGTTCGAGCCAAATTAGTGAATTGTAAGACCAGCTTATTTATCAATTCCCTTGTCTATATATATTTTAAAAAAATGCTTGTGTTTAGCCCATATCGTAACTGAAGTTCCTCAAACGAAACAACCCCATTCTGGTCGGCAATATCTCCAATCTGTTTAATTCCTGCCTTTTCCCATATTATACTTGTATTATCATAAAATGGAGCCGGGAAGGCCGATGAGCGGCACAACAATGTATATCTTTCACTTGTGGAAATATCCATATTTTTGCCATATATTCCTGGCAGCTCTTATAATGTTAAACTGTGTTTTCTTATATTAGCTGCCTTCCAGCTGCCTTAACACTAACCCTGGAGCGAGTTTACCAACTGCTAGCTCATAGATAGATGGCAGAGTCTCATTGTCCACCTCCACTACCCCAACTGAATCCCAGCTTTGAGGCCTAAATAAAATAATCATGTGTTGCAACGTTACCACCCAGAAATAATATAAAACGTTAGGGAGTGCCAGCCACCCCGGTGTTGATATAAAGTCATACATTTTAGTGATCTCCTAATTTTCTTATAGACCATATAAATAGAGACAACATCCCCTCTGCCTTTTTAAATATTGATTTCTCCGGTTCAACGGGTATGCATCGACAAAAATAAAAAACCTTGGGGAACATCGTCATTTTAATGACATTTTCCCTACCAATGATGAATAGATATAGATTATCCAGTCTCTTGAGGTCCCCATCCATTTTTCTAAAGAGAGGTGCCGAATTTATTTCCCTTGTCGAGCCGACCTCCGCGGTTATGGCTATTCATAAATATGTGACAGCATCTGTCCTACGTGGATCCTGGAATTGCGTATTTCTAGCACAAACATTTAGTGTCTTGTCAGTATTGAGACTATAGTCTGATTGTTTACCAAATTCTACTGCAAGCCTTTCAATCTTATCTATCACAATTTGCGGGTCTGGTGTAACAACTGCGATGTCATCTGCATATGCTAGTACTTTTGTGATATAGCCCAAGGTCACTATTGGTTTTATTGCCTGATCCGCCAACATGGATCTTATCGAAGGGTCTATGTAAAGGGCAAATAAAATAGGGGAGCATGGGCACCCCTGTCTCGTCCCCTGCTTGATCTTAATCCTGCCAGACTCTTCCCCCATTTGTTGTATTTTAGCGTGGGCCTCAACATACATCCCCTGAATAGCAATTAATATTCTAATACCAAATCCCTTAGATCTTACATTTTGCCACAGGTGTGCCCATTCTACTTGATCAAATGCTTTTTGCGCATCCAGCAATATCAGAGACATTTGTGTCCCCGTGGCGGGGGCAATATCAAATAAAGAAATAACCCTTCTAATGTGGTCCGTTGTGCTTCTGCCAGGAATGAAGCCATGCTGCCAAGGTCTCACTGGAGTTCCAATTACCTTGGACATTCTCAGAGCTAATATCTTGGAGTACAATTTCTAGTCTGTATTAATTAAGGATATTGGTCTATATGCAGCAGGATCTTCTGGCTCCTTTCCTGTCTTCAGAAATATCACAATATTAATTTCCTGCCTAGAACGTGGCAGGATCCCGTTACGTTGTACCAACAAAAACAGATCCAACAATATTGGGATTAGTTCTGTCTGTAGAGCTTTATAAATCTCCATCTGGATCCCATCCCAGCCTGATGCCTTCCCTGAATCCATCATCCTAACGCCTCAAGGACCTCATTCATAGTGATATCTGCTTCTAACTCTGGGAGGACAGGAGTCTCGTTCTCCACTGCCACCTGCATTCCAACAGTTATGTTGTCCCTGGAGCGATAGAGATCCGGATAGAAATCAGTAAGTATTTTTAATATCCCTGATAAATCTGTAGCTATTGTTCCATCCTTCCCTCTTAATTGTAAAATATTATTTGCCACCGCCCTTTGTTTCATTCGTAATGCCGGATGTTTCCCCATTATCTCTCCATACTCGTAATTATCCAGTATTGCTGTTTGAAATCTTTCAGCCACTTTTTTATTATAGATTCCATTAATTTTGGCCTTAACCTCAATTACTTTTAGCTCTAGTCTAGTTTGTAGATCTGTCTGCCTCTGTATTATAGCAGCCATATGTTGTCTCTCACTCACACTCAATTCTTCTGTCAATACTTGTATTTCCTCCCTTTGTTGTTTTTGATGGAACACCCCAAAGCTTGTTATTTCCCCCCAAGCCCTGCCTTATATGCGTCCCAAACTGTTTCTCCGGTTGCACTCTATCTATCCATATCAAAAAACTGTTTAGTCCAGGCCCTAATGTGCTCTATAAATCCTTCTACAACTAATAGTTTTTTATCAAACGTCCATTTTGTACGACCTTTTACGTGTGTCCAGAACTCTATGCTCATAACCAGTGGATTATGATCCTAGAGGACCCTAGGGAGTCTTTTGATCTGTGTTCCCTCTACAAGCGAGGCTGAAGCCAAAAAGTAATCAAGTCTGACATATTTCCTATGTGGGCATGAGAAATAAGTGAAGCCTGGGTCCCCCCATTTTCTTACATGCCCAATATCTACCAGTCCATGACTTTCAGTAAGAGCGTTAAGGGATTTATTAACCTGAGGTTTCTTCCCTGTATACCATCCCCTACCCCACTCCCGATATCTACATGTGTATTCAGATCCCAACATATAATTAGAGGCGTCGGCCGGGATGCTAATTCCGTCTCCAGTTTTACCCACAATTCTGCATCATCGATATTGGAGCCATATACTGTACAAAGAGTGCATTGATTAGGTATAAGAGCAATGGCCCACCTGCCCAATTTATCTGCCTTAACTCGATTAATTGATAAAAGTCGCAAAGAGACATGTATAGCCACGCCTCTAGTGTTGGTGGTTTGAGATGAACAAACAACATGAAAGTACCCCGGTATAATGTTGACCCCTCTTTTCTGCCAGGGAATGTGTGTCTCTTGCTGGCATATATTGTTGGCCCTAAATGCTCGGAGCATTTCCCCAGCCCTATTTCTTTTACCCCTATTGTTCAATCCACCAACATTAATTGTAGATATTGTCAGTCTACTCAAACTTGCGGCTTCCTTGCTTCCTATATTGCTCTTTTAACCTCTCTCTGGCTCTCCTTCTAGTATAGCTGCAACCACTGGCACATCTTATCTTCTTTCCAACTACCTTATTTTTCTGGAATTTCTGCTTTTTACCCCCTCTACCTCCTCTCACCCACCCTCCGCGCCAACCCAACTCCCCCTGTACCCTCTTCCCTGCCCTCCCATCCCCCTCCTTGCTAAATAAGGCAACAGACCTCGCTAGGTCTGTAAGGGATGTATGGTGGCCCCTACCCTTCCCTCGTGATTGCGTACCGTACCGCACCATTATACGTTATGATCTCACTGAAATATCATACCTAGACCCATATGAACCCCCCACTCGACAGAAATTGCTGTTTAATCCTAATTTCTATAGAGGGAAAACATTACGAAATGAATACCGGCTCCAGGAGGGGTCGCAGCGCTCCACAGCACGCTGAACTAACCTGCAAAGCTCCATTGTGCCGCTGGGTTCCTGACGTTGTGGTCGCCCCCGCCGCCGGGCAGCACCATCGCACGGCCGCTGAGCGGGGCGGACCACAACTCCCAGCCTGCCTTGCTCCAACACCGCCCACTTCCTGCACACAGCGCCAGGAGGCGCACAAAAGGAAACAGCTTCCTCCGTGTCGCGGGCGGCGCCGGGCGGAGCCCGGGCAGAGGGCGGGCCGTCTGTGGCCGTCAGGGGACGACAGAGGACAGGACAGGCCGGACACCTAACATCTACGTCGCCAGAATGGGTAAGAGAAACTTCAGACTTCGCTTACAGGGGGCACTAGTAAAGTTAAAATTGCCCATAAAACAAATGCCTCTGAAAGCATTATGACATATTTAACATCAGCAGTGGGGAAGTTAAATAAAGAAATTGCCGAGAAAGAACGAGAACTTGGGATGGAAGGTGCATCTATTGACCCCAAAGAGACAATGTTACCCCTAGAAACTAATATCATCATCACCGCTGTCCATGACACTGCACCTGAGCACCAAAATACAGTGCGCCAAGAAGACTCTATAGTTGTATCTGAGGCTCCCGAGTGTGCAAGCCTTACGGTATAGAGCTAACACAAAATCACGACAACCCTCAACCAAGCTTGAAGGTTCAATAAAAGACATGATTGAAAGGGTTCTAACAGATACCATCGAAACTAAGTTGATTAAGATTTCAAGTGATATTGTTGAAACACTAAAAGACTGTGTATCTGGTATACTAAGCAAATGTGATAGAATGAACTCGCTGTTACTCCAAAAGGTAGTCAAGTCAAGTCAAGTCAAAAGATTTATATAGCGCGCTACATACCCAGAGGGTCTCAAGGCGCTTGAGGAAGGGTGGGGAATTACTTGTCAAATATCCAAGTTTTAAGTTGCTTTCTGAATGCTAGGTGGTTCTGAGTGAGGCGGAGGTGAGTAGGAAGTGAGTTCCAGGTTTTAGCTGCCAGGTAGGAGAAGGATCTCCCTCCCATGGTGGTTTTGTTGATGCGAGGTACAGTAGCAAGGGCTTGGTTGGAGGATCGTAGCTGGCGTGGGGGGGTGTAGAAGGAGAGTCGTGCGTTGAGGCATTCGGGTCCCAGATCGTAAAGTGCTTTGTGTGCGTGAGTTAGGAGGCGGAAAGTGATCCTCTTATTGACGGGGAGCCAGTGGAGGTTTTTCAGGTGACCAGAGATGTGGTCTTTACGCGGGATGTCTAGTATGAGTCTGGCTGAAGCGTTCTGGATGCGTTGGAGTTTTTTCTGGAGTTTTGCGGAGATACCGGCGTATAGGGTGTTTCCGTAGTCCAGGCGGCTCGTGACCAGTGCGTGGGTGACTGTTTTTCTAGTTTCGGTGGGGATCCAGCGAAATGTTTTTTTGAGCATGCGAAGAATGTTGAAGCAAGATGATGAAACGGCGTTGACTTGTCTGTTCATAGAGAGTGAGGAGTCCAGGATGACGCCCAGGTTCCGTGCATGGTTCGTCGGGATGGGTGCTTTTCCAAGGGCCTCTGGCCACCAAGAGTCATCCCAGGCGGAGGGGGAGGTACCTAAGATAAGGACTTCTGTTTTGTCTGAGTTCAGTTTCAGACAGCTGTGCTTCATCCACTCGGCTACTTCTTTCATTCCTTCATGTAGGTTGGTTTTGGCAGTGTTAGGGTCTTTGGTGAGTGATAGGATCAGTTGAGTGTCATCAGCGTAGGAGATGATGTTGAGGTTGTGTTGGCGTGCGATGGCCGCGAGGGGGCTCATGTCTACGTTGAAGAGGGTGGGGCTGAGTGAAGATCCTTGTGGTACACCGCAGAAGACTTCAGTGGCCTCAGACTTGAATGGTGGGAGGCGGACTCTCTGGGTTCTTCCGGTGAGGAACGAGGTGATCCATTCCAGAGATTTTCCTTGGATTCCGATGTTTCTGACGCGTTGAAGCAGGGTGCTATGACAGACTGTGTCGAAGGCTGCGGAGAGGTCGAGGAGGATGAGGGCGACTGTGTCTCTATTGTCCAGTAGAGTTTGAATGTCGTCTGTTGCTGCGATGAGTGCGGTCTCAGTGCTGTGTTTGGCTCGGAAGCCGGACAGTGAGGAGTCGAGGGATTTGTTGGTTTCGAGGAAGGCGGCGAGCTGGTTGTTGACAGCTTTCTCGATGACTTTGGCTGGGAATGGAAGGAGCGAGATGGGGCGGTAGTTTATGAGTTCGGTGGGGTCAGCTGTGGGTTTTTTCAGAAGGGCGCTGAGTTCGACGTGTTTCCAGCTGTCCGGGAAGGTGGCGGAGTTGAGGGAGAAGTTGATGACGTCTCGGAAGTGTGGTGCTATGATGGAGTCTGCTTTGTTGAAGATGTGGTGAGGGCATGGGTCTGTGGGGGATCCTGAGTGGATGGAGTTCATCAGGCGGATGGTGTCCTCAGTGGAGATTGGGCTCCAGTCATTAAGGATGTTCAAGGGGGGTGAGGGTCCTGCAGAGGGTTGGGTGGGTTGGTCTCCGGGTCTGTTGTCGAAGCTGTTGTGGATGTCTGCGATTTTGTTGTGGAAGAATGAGGCTAGGGAGTCGCAGAGGGCTTGAGAGGGAGTGATGTCGTTGGAGTTGGCTGAAGGGTTGGTAAATTCTTTGACGATGTTGAATAATTCCTTGCTGTTGTGGGCGTTATTATCTAGTCGGTCTTTGAAAGCGGCTTTCTTTGCAGACCGGATTAGTTGGTGGTGTATGCGGGTGGCGTTGAACCAGGAGGCGTTTTTGCTGCCTAGTTTGGTTTGACGCTTTTTCAGCGGTGCTAGGATGTCGGCGCTGTTGGATATCCATTGGGAGAGGTTAATGGCTGCTTGGTCGGGGTTTGAGTGGTGGGCAGGGGGGTTTTGAAGAAGCGCTGAGGAGATCTGGTCGATGGTGATTTTGTTCCAGTTTCTTCGCAGAGTAGGTTGGGGATGGTTGTGTGTTGTGGTCTTATTGTAGATAAAGTGAACGCAGCTGTGGTACGTCCAATGGAGAGCTGTGGTGTGACTGAAAGAGACATGTTTGCTGGAAGTGAAGATAGGGTCGAGTGTGTGACCTGCAATGTGGGTGGGGGTAGTGACAAGTTGTTTGAGTCCGAGGTTGGCGAGATTGTCCAGAAGGGTGGTGGTGTTGCTGTCGTTGCTCTTTTCCAGCTGAAAGTTGAGGTCTCCCAATAGAATGTATTCCTCGGAGGGGAGGGCGTGTGGGGTGATAAAGTCAGTGATGTCGTCATTGAATTGTGCACGGGGCCTTGGAGGCCGGTAGAGGAGAGTGCCTCTGAGTGTGGTCTTGGGGTCGGTGTGGATCTGGAAGTGAAGGTGTTCGGCGCAGGCAAGGTTGACGTCTGAGCTGGTTGAGATGCGGATGGAATTCTTATGGACTATAGCGATGCCTCCTCCTGTTTGGTCGGTGTGGTCCTTACGGATGATCTTGTATCCTTCCGGGATGGCAATGGTGATGTCTGGGGCTGATGAGGCGTTCATCCATGTCTCTGTTAGGAAGGCGACGTCCGGGGAGATGGTGTCTAGTAGATTCCAAAGGTCGATGGCGTGCCTGTGGACCGAGCGGGTGTTGAGCAGGATGCATTGTAGGTGGTTGGTGTCAGATATCTGTTTGGTGTTGGTGGATGAAGAGTTGTTCTTGGTGCCGTCGAACTTGCAGGAGTTGCATGAGAAGGGTCCATGCTTGGACGCAGTTGGGGAGACGGCCGGGGTTTAGGGCTAAGAGGGTGGTGGCGTCGTATGTAATGCGGGTGGGGTCGGTGGACCGAGGACCAGGGGGTCTGGCGCTGGGCGCGGGCTCGGCACAGACGGGTGTAGACGGGCTTACCTTTGGCGCACCTTCGGCGCGACCGTAGCGCGTGACCGCTGCGCGTTGGGTCATCGGTCTGAAGTGGAGAGTGGAGGGGGCGAAGCGTGGGAGGGTCAGCTGGGAGGCGGTAGCAGGGGAGGGTAGGCGGGCCAAGGGGTCAACAACAAACAAACAGGATGCTAAAATGGAGGATGGCACGTGAAACGGGGGCAGATTACTATAAGGCGGAATTGCTGTAATTATTGCCCACAGTAAAGCAGCACGAAATAAAGAGTCACTGGCGGCAGTAGTTACAATTAAAACAAACAACTTAGCGCTTCAAAATGAATTAGCATGCGAGGTTCGGCGCTGTGTCAATTCAATGCGCTATGATTTTAAGGTCTAATGCTATCGCGACCAGAGCGCTGTGTGTACGATACCAAGTCCAATTCGGCAGAGGCTCTTCAGGGACGAGGATATCAGGCAGATTCTGTGGCCAGGGAGCGTGGGTGGAGCGACCTCTAAGAAGCAGATCCAGACGGTCACAGCTGCGAGCAGGACGAGGTGAGCGCTGTATTCGTGGGTGGGAGGGTCCGCTGGGAGGCGGTAGCAGGGGAGGGTAGGCGGGCTAAGGGGTCAACAACAAACAAACAGGATGCTAAAATGGAGGATGGCACGTGAAACGGGGGCAGATTACTATAAGGCAGAATTGCTGTAATAAATGCCCACAGTAAAGCAGCACGAAATAAAGAGTCACTGGCGGCAGTAGTTACAATTAAAACAAACAACTTTGCGCTTCAAAATGAATTAGCATGCGAGGTTCGGCGCTGTGTCAATTCAATGCGCTATGATTTTAAGGTCTAATGCTATCGCGACCAGAGCGCTGTGTGTACGATACCAAGTCCAATTCAGCAGAGGCGCTTCAGGGACGAGGATATCAGGCAGATTCTGTGGCCAGGGAGCGTGGGTGGAGCGACCTCTAAGAAGCAGATCCAGACGGAGCACCTTGCCCTAGACTCACAACCGCCCCTAAATCAACAAAGCCAACCCATGGAGGAGTCTAATAGTGCAGTGATTATGCCTAATCCAATACTTTTGCCACATACTTCCATTCCGGATCCCACAAACAATTCCAAAACCATTGATAAAATATTGCATACAATTCGCCAGCATATTCCTGACCCCAAGCACAACCAGAGACTCAACTCCAATGAAGAGGACGACTCCAAGAGATTTAGCCAAAGACCGGGCAATGGACAATATCTAAAACCCATGGTTAACTTACCTCCAGAGGCAACTCCATTTGTGGCGGTACTGGTCAATGTGCCAAGGCTCAAACCAGGAGAGTCTGAAACACAGCTAACCCTTATGGAAAACGTAAAGAGTTGGTGTAACACAAATTGCTCAGGCCCAAGTGACATTTCTGCATCTATAAGCCTGGCAAGAAGAGTAGCCTGGTTGGGTCCGACCGCCAAACGCTTTTCTGATGACTGTGTCATTGTAAACTTTAGGAATCCACATGTTTGCACTAGGCTTTTTTGGGACGCCACAAATATTACACTCGGACAAATTTGTGCAGTCCCATTAGGTTTTTTCCATCCTCGCCCAGCACAACAAACTCCCCTGTTGACCACGAATATAAGGAAAAACACCCCAAGACATAATGCTCACCTAGCTACCTGGGCAACTCAACCACTAATCTCCCAATTGACCCAAAACAACAAACATTCAGTGGCTTCTACACCTGTTTTGGAACTGAGTAACAGTTTTGCTGTCTTATCAGAACTTGATGCTAATAATTGACTGTCCCCACAGGAGGGGGTGGAGGAACAGCCCTGTAAAATCACTGAAACCAGAAATTTGAAATTAATGACTTGGAACATTTCTGGTCTCCAAGCCAAAAGGGAAGACACACTCTGGCTGGAAATTATAAAACAACATGATGTGGTTGCACTACAAGAAACTTGGGACACTGAATGTAACTTTTGGGTAGAAGGTTATGTATCCTTTTTCTTAGCAGCACAAAAGTCACATAGGGGGAGAGGTAAGGGAGGTCTAGGGCTCTTAATCTCAGTGAGCCACATGGGGGTGATGAAAACTATAAACGTAAACTCCCCCAATTGCCTAGCTTTAGAGGTTTTGATGAATACGGGGGAAAAAATCCTCTATGTTAATTTTTATAATTCAATAGAAGGTTCACAAGGTAGTGAAAATATCCTTGTGTTGACTGATTTTTTAAATGACTATAAAAAGAGTCAATCTACATTTGTTCATTATATACTTTTAGGTGATTTTAATACACATTTATGTGAACTGAATTGTCATTACGGTGTTTGCCTGGAAGACGATTATCTGACTCACTCGCACTTTGAACACACAGCAAAAGGGGGTGCCCTAGAAGAACTGCTGATAGATCTTGATATATCAGAACCCTTTTTTGTGAACCCCAAGACAGAGTGGCAACATACAGTGCCAGTGGTAGTAACACCATTATTGATTTCATTTTTGGGTCACCCAGTATCCTTAAAAATGTCATCTCCTATAATGCAACCCAGACGACATTTAGCGACCATAGCCCGGTTATTATGGAATTAATTATTAGTAACCCAACCATAATAAACACTGGACTTCAACCAACTCACCCTACGAAAATCCGGGCTCATGACCAGGGCAGACGAGTCAAATGGTCCAAGATCATCCCTGATGACTTTTTTAATGATTTGTGTGACAAAGTAGGATTAGAACTAAACATTTGCAGAGATCCATTGACTACTGGAGGGAATGTTACAAATGCCTTTAAAGTTATATGTAAAAATGTTGCACAGACACTCACGTGTAAGCCTAATCATAAGCCTCACAAAGCACATGGGTGGTTCAACGCCGAATGTTCCAAGGCTCATAAAATCTTACTAGATGCCTTGAAAAGTACACCGTGCGATACTGTAGAAGTAACAAGACTCAGGAAAGAGTATAAAATAACGACTGAGGCACGCAAGAAAGAAATTAAAGCCAAGGCCTGGGAATCATTACATGATAGACTGACCTTGAGGGACAGTGCCAAGTTTTGGTCTATAGTGAACACACCACTGTTTAATGGTAGAGAAAATGAGGTGATGGAGGTTAACATTACCGAGAAACAATGGCTGGACCATTTTGAGAACATCTATGGCAGTAAGATCACCACAACTCCTTTCACCCCCATAGAATCTATAATCCCATAAACTCCATTGAGAATTACGGTGAAAGAAGTACAAAATGCCATAGAAAACACAGCAGGTGGTAAGGCCTCCGGCCCGGACGGGGTTCCCGCTGATATGTACAAGGCACACTCCCATGTGTGGTCCATAGTCCTTGCAACTGTTTTTAACCTAGCTTGTATGGACAAATCTAATATAACTACATCTTGGTCACACTCCATCATTATCCCAATTTTTAAAAAAGGTCAAAGGGGTGACCCTAGATGTTACAGACCAATATTGTTAATCGATTCTTCATTTAAGATTCTAGGCAAAGTCATTTTAGACAAAATTAACAAGTGGGAAAAAGAAAACGAAATTTTATGCAATACCCAATATGGGTTTAGAACCGGGAGGGGTACTGAGGACCAGTGTCTTAATCTGTATATGACCATCTGTAAATATACTGTTGCTGCTAGGGGGTCGATCCATCTGGCTTTTATGGACCTGTCCACAGCCTTCGACTTTGTCAATAGGTCGAAGCTGTGGACAATGCTCATGGAGATGGGTCTGGACCCAGCACTTGTAAATTTCCTAGCCTATCTGCACAGAGATCTGACTGCATCAGTGCGTATGACAATGGATGGAAAATGCACCGCTGGGTTTAGATCAGCTAGAGGGATAAGACAGGGGTGCATCCTAGCCCCCATGTTGTTTTCTTTGTATATCAACTCATTGTATTCAATTTTATCAACTGCTACACCAGATATACCTAGCATGGGTGGGTCCCCTCTGCCCGTACTGATGTATGCCGATGACACGGTCCTTATTTCTAGAACCCCAAATGGACTACAGCTGCTTCTTGACTCATTTGGGACTTTTATGCAGAAACTAGACCTGATAGTAAATATGGAAAAGTCACACGTTATGTCACTGGGGAAAGGAAAGACAACCACGAAAACCTTGCGATGTAACGGTGTGATACTGTCCAAAGTTAAAATATTTACATACCTAGGTGTAATATTCGATGACTTGGGCACCTGGACTCCCCAGATTGCAAATAAAGCGATGGCCGTGAGCAGGTCGTTTGCAGCCATACTGAGTTTTGCTAAAAGACTGGGAGGGAAACCTACAGAAGCCATACTTACCCTGTATAGAGCCAAAACTTTGGCTCTAGCAAGATATGGGGCTGGAATTTGGGGCTATAAGGATCTTACCCCAATACAGAAAGAAGAGAACAAATCCATGCGTTCTCTATTGGGTTTACCACAGTCTACTCCCTCCTTTTCTGTTCACACGGAACTAGGAATAGGTCACATCGAGGATGCACTTAATATGGCCCCACTACTTCTTTGGGTGAAATTATGGCTGAATCCTAGTCTGAGTTTAAATCGTAAAATCATCAGCGATTGCATGGGGAGAGATAGAGCCAAAGACATAAAATGGATGAAACATATTAAAACAATAGCTACACAATTGGGCCACCCGGAATTATATTTTAACCCCGAAAGCCTGTGCAAAGATGATGTCACATGGATAAAAGTCCAATTTATGAATTACAGAAATATCCATTGTGAAGCCCAGGAAATCGAGAAAACTACAGTAAGGGCACACTACACAGTAATATCAACTATGACTATTCAGCCTTATTTGATTGTAGTGAACAGGCCATATCATCGATGGCTATTGACGAAATTCCGTTTTAACCAGATGCATCTTTTATTGGGTGAATATCTGAAATGGAATACGCCTAGGAATAATGCTCCTTGTAAATGTGATGCTTTCACTGATCAAGACCTGATACACTTTGTCTTTTTTTGTCCCTTTTTTGTTGAGGGAAGGAAAAAATATATCTTACCACTTCTGAGGGACAAGGGATTTAAGCAAGTGAAACCCGCATTGTTGTTCTTACAACTCATGGAGACCCCTATTGTGATGTTCGGGGTTGCTAATTTCTTGGTAGCATCGATGCGTGCTAAACGGCATAGATTATTGAATATTCCATCAATGGAATGTATTCTGGAGTAGCCCAAGTTTAGATTTAATTTTATTCTGTTAAGAGTTGTTCATTTATTTTCTCCCTGTTGTGATCAAGCATTCAGGATGAAGTAACAGGGTAAATAAAACTACTTATAATTCTAATATAATGGTTTTAGGGTATATGAATTATTCTTAATGTTTTAACTGCTTCTGACTTTTTTCCTACCCAATTATTCTTAACCGATTTTTAACAATTGTTTATAATTGATTTGCATTGCTGATCTGTGTCTGTATGTGTATTTTTGTATAATTGTGTGTGTAGTATACTTTTATGATTTTAAAATAATCGAATAAAGTATTTTTGACTCTGACTCTGACTCTATAGAGGGAAAACAAGCAAATTTCTTTAAAGAGAAAAACAAAACAAAATCATTAAACAACACTCTAGACAGTTTCTAAGCAGTTCTGTGAATAGGCGACAAAGGACAAAAAATCCACCCAGGATTCACCCCCCTGTGTTTAAAAATTCTTTGGCCTTAATTTCTGATACAAAAAACTGGGTTTGATCTTTCTAGATGACTTTCAGCCGAGCCGGTTTAAGAAAAAAGGCCTGCGCCCCTTCTCCTGAAATTGGGTAATCATTTGCCTCAGCTGCCATCTTTGCTCCACTGTAACATGGCAGAAATCTGGCCTGGTAAACAAAGTGAATACATCCGCCGCCCGCTGTGCCTCAGGTCTTGCCTTTTCAAACACATTCTGTCTCAGTAAAAAATTCCTAAAATACACCAGCAGTGCTCGGGGTTTAGCATCTGGGCGAGCTTGCTGTCAAATGTTAGAGGGAACCCGGTGTGCTCTTTGTATTTCTTGAGCCCAGTTCCATCCTACCAACTCCGGGAAAGATTTTTCCGGAAGCTGGACCATAAAAGTGCGTGCATCGGAGATTTCCTCCCCCTCCGGAATTCCCAGGAGACGCAGGTTATTCCTTCTTTGGCGATTTTCACCTTCCTCAAGTAGCCACTGAATGTCAGTGAGTTGCTCCTCATGTGCAGTAATTTGACCACTTGACCCAGCGATATCCTCTTCTAGTGCAGCTGTCCTTGTCTCATGCTCCGCCATCCGGTCGATTATATGGTTCTGGGAGCGTTTTCTTTCCACTCGGGCTTCTTCCCTGTGTGCCATGGCACACTTCAGTATGGATTTCAGAGCGGGGGAAAGCGCCGGGGAGCCTGCTAGCCCTTCATTTAAATTAGGCTGATTCTGACCCCCCAACAGTTGATCTCCTGTAGAGTAGTCCTATCTAAGGTCATTTTGTTTGGGGTTGCCCATTCTCCCAGAACAAAGGTGTGTTTTTTTATTAGGTGTAATCCTATCCCTACCTCTTCCTTCCGTATCCCTACCCGAGATACTGTCTTCCTCACTAGATTCTGATTTAGTCCCATGCCCTGAGCCCAGACCAGACCACGTAGCATCCAAAAGTGATTAGAAGTAATTTGCTTCTGAATCTACATCTGTCTCTTTGCCAACCTGCAGGATCCTGCGCGCCTTAAGGGACCCTTTGCAGTCTTTTCCTTTCCCCCTTAAATTTGAATGTAGCCCGAACTCTCCTCTTGCTATATCAACATGTCATTCAATAACTCCACATGTTTTGAGCCCCCGGTGAGTCCTGCTTCACCTGCATCCACATCCACATCCTCATTTTCAATATTAGACAAAATAGTACCTTGTGTCTGTAATGTAATCGTCTCTGATTCCTGATGTTCTGATATTTCCCCCTGGCCCACCGGCGGTTTATCAATTACATTTGATACCATTGGCCCCTTTGAGCCAGCTTCTGTTTATGGGCTAGTACTCTTAATCTGCTCCTTAGATACACCGTTAGCTGAACTGCTCCCTGTGCCCCCGAACATATCCATTATTGTAGTGGGCCGGGGTGGCTGGGGCTGTGCGACCGCACCCCTCCCCTTCCCTTCCTGGGCATTCTCTGGCTTCACACGCTGCCGTAGACTCTGCACCACCGTGGCAGGCACTGGATCTGGATCTGTCATACTCTGCTGCGATGGCAGCCTTGGGGATTCCACCGGAGCAACCTGCCTGGTCCTCCTTTCCCCTTTTGACCCGTCTTGGAAGCCATAACGTTAGTTTCCGCACTCGTAGTCAGCCAGGTTCCACAGCTTCCACTCGCGCCCAGAATCCGGGCCAGTTCCTGCTCCAGACCACGGCAGCTAGCAATCAGCTGCTCTGCTATCTTCACCAGCACCAAAGCCCCATGCCGAATCTCCGGTAAGCACAGCTCTGTTAATGCGTGCTTCTTTGCAATGTTTGTTCTGTTCGGACGGAGCACCAGTCAAGGTCTGCTATATCCCGTACTTAGCTAAAGCTCACCATCACTATGGAGGCCACCAACGACTGACCTCACTCAGTCACCATCTTTGCCTCCACTCTAGCGAAACACTTGTTTTTATTTAAAACAATCTCAATTTTCTACGCTGGAAAGGAAAACCTCAATTTAAGGACAAGTCAAGGATGTACACATTATATGCATGTTCAAAGACTCTCTAAAGCATAATTGGCTGCATGCTCAAATGAGTTGAAATAAGTAGACCTTAGGATCAACACCTTCAGTGAGACAGTTGCCTTACAAATGTAAGCTAGTCCACAGACTGCCACTGAAACTTTGCTTGCCAATGTATCACTGGCAGAATGATCAACACACATTTAAATAACAAGCAGTTCAAGTTCCATGTTTCAACAGAGACAGAGGCCTAAGACTGGCTTTAAAATAGCATAATGAGGTCACATTATGAATGTTAAAAGCAGAGAACTTGAAGTAGAAGGGAGAGAGGCTGTACGCCTCTTGCAGTCCTTGAGACAACTTGCAATAAACTCCGCGGCCGTTACTCCGTGGGAGCAGAGGAGCATTGCCCCCCTCACACACTGCTGACAGAAAGCATGAAAAATGAAATGGTAATACAATGATTTTATTACCATTTAGTTTTTTATGCTTTCTACTAACAAACAGAGTGTAAGGGCAGGGTGTCACTGCTGCCAATGATTGGCCACTTAAGTTTGCATTGCGCATGATGGTTTGGCCGAATACCTTGCTACGGCCAAACTGACATGCGCAAGTCAAACCTCTCCAACCTGGCTGTCTTGGACAGCTGGGTTGGAGAACAGGCACAGACCTACAGTGCCTTGAGGGGCATAGAGCATGTCTGCTTCAACCAATCAAGACACTTCAAACATATTGCGCTTAACAGCATGAGAACAGCATCTTGATAGGATGAGAGTTGCCTGTGGGCTTTGCACTTGGAGGAGTGTTGCAGAACAACAAGGACATACTGCAGAAAATTGAGCAGCACTGTAAAGCAAAGTATTTTGTATGTGTATATTTATGTCATTGTGTATATCATTGTGTGTATATTTATGTTAATGTGAAAAATATTGTGCATTGGTTATCTGTATGTGTTATGTGTATATGTATCAATGTGAATATGTATCGATGTGAATATGTATGTGTATGTTATGTTTATTATGTGTATTTGATATGAGTATATTTTGTACACACCCATTTTGATTTCCCACCAACAATAACTGAATAAACTGCATGATTTTGTTATAGAAGTACAACATGGAAGAGAAACCAAAGCAAAACGGAAAAGACGCATGCTCATGTTTCATTTTCTGTAAATTATTAAAGAAAAACAAATAGTTTGCTTGACCTTGTAAAGCTTGTAAAGCTCTTTTAAAGTTTTTGACTTGGCACACACAGCCATCGAGCTAATTCATAACAGGTGGCACATTGGAACTTTTTCAAGGCTTTAAAAAGGTGTGCAACAAAAAATCAGAACATCAGTCACTTTTGTTAAATCAAGATGTTACAAATTGTACTTCTAGCAAAATGAAACTAAGTTAAAGCAGTGTGTGTTTTGGTAAAATAAGTATCCCATGACAGTACATGACAAAATAAAGTTTTTGAAACCATGGTAGTTTTCCAACAGCATTGCCTAAACTAAAAAATATTTGGAGAGGAAAGAGGGAAAATTAAAGATCATCATCAAGAGTGTCATAAGTTTGCAAAATACATACTTAAAAAACATGGTCCAACTGTACGGACTGGCCATTTATTCTCTCAGTCTCCGCCCAGTATGAGTTTGAAGCCATTGGGGGTTGTTTTTTTACTAGTCCTGGGCCATTGCCTTTGTCTGAAACTCACTCCAGGGCTTCATTAGGGGTAGCCATGAGTTGCAGCTGCGACCCCCAGCATGCCCCTTGCAACCGCTGGCACTGCCTTTCGATGTCGTTTGGACTTTACATGCCTTCTTTTCTCTCAAATTTGTATCACATTAATAGTGAATAATGAAACATTATTCACTATTAGTGTAATAAAAAATGCTATACAACTAGCTAACGTGTAATATTCTCTGGCAGTTGAGATAAGTACAAAAAAGTATTAAAATGTATGTTGTGTGCGAGCTTGCAGGTGAGTGAGATCACATAAGAGAGTATATGTAAGTGTGAATATGTGTGTTTGTGTAAGCATGTGTGTGTGTGAATACAATTGAAGGTCAAAGGGCATGTGATGTCACAGGAGGAAGGTCCTTCTCCTACCTGGCCGACAAGACCTGGAACTCCCTCCCGATCGACCTGCGCCTGACCCAAGACCACCTCTCCTTCAGGAAGAAGCTCAAGACCAGGCTGTTCGAGCAGTAGCAGCACCCCCCCCCCCACGCGCCTTGAGACCCTCCGGGTAAGTAGTGCGCTCTATAAATGTCTTTGATTGATTGTCTTTGATTGATTGATTGACTTTCGCTACCTCTGGCATTTCGGTGAATTGACATTCATGATGGCATTGGGCACAGCAATAAAAAATGGAGAGAGATAGAAAAGAGAGAGAAAGTGAAAGAAAGAGAGAGATATTGAAAAGCAATAAAGAGATAGGATTGAAAGAGACAGGAAGAGAGTGAAGCCAGATTTGAAAATTTTTGTCAAGGCTGCTTTTTGTTTCCAGAGAAATGCCAGGTTTTATCAAGCAGACAGTGGACACACACAAATAATTTTGCCATTCTTTTTCCCTTCTTCTAAGTGCGCCCCAATGTCATATGAAAACCACAGTCGACATGTCAAGAACGTTTTGCTAATCCAGCAGGGTCTAACACTGTTATGTCAACAAGAGGCCTAGTGTGAAAAAGGCCAGTCTGGGTGGAGGGACACAAGAAGGATGCAGGCCTGGGTCTTAAAAGTTAATCAAGTCCTTCAGCCCAGACCACAGGCCATCCTGTTAAGGGCACTACAACATCTCCACACACTCAAGGCCTTTTGCCTGTCCTGAGTGCAAGTTTGAACCTTATTTACGTCTATTGAAATGCTAATGACTCGCTGGATCAAACTGAAGAACAAAATGCAGATTTAGCTTCCAAGTACTTAGGCAGGACAAAGGAATCTTTCAATTAGATACTTTTCTGTAATATCTGGAAAAAAATCTGAATTCAACATTAAATTGGATTTTATTTACTATTAAAAATAGTTATTCAATTATTTTTGTAGATGATCCAATTTCTGAGATACAGTATTAGTGTTTAATATTGCATCCCAGTGCTTTCCTATGAAGCAGCCAACCATTATATGGTGAAATTAGATTTGATGTGCTAGTAACTGTAAGGACATGTTTAACATTAACCATTACATGTCTTACTTTTAAATACCATGCACCCTGCCTTAAAGGGTAGTAAAACAGTAAGGGGTGACTTATAATTCTTTAAAAGGAGGGTTTTATGTCTGTCAAAAAGAGATATTTAGACAAGTATATAATTTGCACTTTAAATTTGCATAGTTAGGCTACTGGTGGCAGGACTACAGTCATGTTTACATTGTTACTATAGTGGATTGCACAATGGGTGCTGCAGTAAACTTGTGACTTTTAACTAACATGCCCTGGATGCACTTTAATACCATATACTAGCAATGTTTAGGTAAATTAAATAAACCAACCAGGGGTATACCAGTTTCATCATATTAAAAGGAGGGTCACTAGAACGTTCCATTGTTTAGCGGGGTAAAATGCAGAGTTCTGTATCCAGCAAAAATAGGGTTCAATAAAAAGCCCCAAAATGTGGGGTCACTCTGCAGAAAAGCACATTTATAACAAAGATTAAAACAGTATATTAGTAGCCTTCCTAAAACATCTAAAGTATTTCAGTGCTAATTTCAGCTTGAATGAAGGGACAAAGTGGTAGGAATACCTTATCACATATCCAGAGTCGGTTGCTGTAACTTTACATCTTAAATCATACATTACAATGAAAGAAGAGTCAAATCGAATGCAATTATAATAAAATAGAGTATTTTTCTAACTCCTTTATTGAGAAACAAAAATACCAAATTAGGTGTCTTCCAAACCTAGCAAATGCCAAAATTAAGTCAATGTCTGCTAAGCATAGAGTTCAATTTCTCTACAAAGACATACTTTGTAGTTGACATATACATATTAGTGCATTGAAGCATGGTACTCAAGCCTTATTTAAAATAAATCTGTGGGTCTGAGAAATAAAACAGTTCCCGTCCCACTTTCAGTCACTTATGAAGAAGTCTTCTAAAATATTTATCTGAAAGAGATAGTCTGGTCCCACTATGGGCAGCTCTCTCTCCACTCTTGAAAATAGGTAAAACAACAGGTCTGCTGCAAGAAATGAGGCAGGCCTCCACAAACAAAAATGTTGTCAACAGATGCAAGTAAAAATTTCACATCCATATTTAGGATATCCAGCAGAAAAGCATAGGGCCCTTGGTTTTGCTGAATTGCTTTTTTAAGCCATTATTCTATTGAGTAGTTGTAAAAAGGCTCTGAATAGTATTTGAGTCTTTAATTGGAAAGCATTCTTCCAGGGCCCTGCCAAAGAAAAAAGCCAAGCACTGCGTGTTCTAAACCAGGCTCCACGCTTCTTCCTAGCAAAGTCGCCGTTTATTTCACCCCTTTAGATGATATGCTGTGATGCACTACAAGCACTTCTGCAGCCTCCGGAAGTTAAGGGTAATGTATCCTCAGCGAAACAACAGCATGTGTCCTCTGTGAAATAAACAGCACACGCCTCCCAGGTGGCTCCGCAGCAAGCGTGCGTGTACCTTTCCAAGGCGATTAGTGATCCACGTCCTTGACTTCTCCGGCAGCAGTGTCTGTTTGCTCAATTAACCATGTGATGACAGTGGACTCATGTCAGGAATCCCAGCGCGCAGCTTGCACACCGATCAGGCAGAGTTCAGGCAGATTTCACTTTTTTTTTTTTTTTTTTAAACGTATTATAGTGCACTGATCAAAATTCCTCAAAGTGCTTGCTCAAAAGTTGATATATACAAGAAAAGTGGAAACAGGGTGTATACACCCACACTACGGCCGTTTTCCAAATTGAATGCAATTTCAGTGTCAATGCCTGTAACAATAGTAAATCAAAGCAGCAGGCAGGCAGCAAATGAAGAGATACTTGAAGCGAGCACAGCGTTATTGCGCAGCCGAGGTTGTTCTATCCGGACACATTGTATCTCTCGTCAAAAACAGTATCCATTGGAATTAAAGCGCCGCTCACCTCGCTCCATTCACATTTCTTTAAAAAGCCGATTTTCAATTGCGGAAGGCTTCAGTCCGCCGTAGAGGCTTAATCACCCTCAGCAATTTCAGGTATTCTTAGAAACCACGGAGGCACTCAGCACGGCACGCCGAAGCAGCAGCAGCAGACGCCATTGACCTCGAGGCGGGGGAGGAGTCGGGAAGAGGAGCTCAGGCTACGTGGAGGCGTGGAGCTCCACCGTTTTTTTTTTTTTGCGACCCCAATCCAGCCTAGTGTGAGCATAATGGGGAAACTGCTTAACGCTCGTCTCAAAGCCAAACAACGGCGACAGCAGGCAAAGGAGGCAGCTGCTAAATTAACAGAAGGAAACTCTCTGAAGGATGATGACTCAGTACATTCATCTGATAACTCTGAGGTCGAGGATTTGTTAACAGACAGTCAGTCGCAAATGGGAGATAATTTGACTGAAGCTCCCCTTGATGATGTATCTCAAACCCATGACTCATCTCATCCACCCTTACCTCTGCCGCCTCCGCCTATTCCTTCGGCGGTTAAGCAGTTCCCCCTTTTCACAAAAAAAATCTCGCCTCTTTCACCTAATTTGATCCCCCCAAAGAATTTAACAAACATAGATGCTATACAAAATCATTCAACTGGCATAATCTCTGCAAAGGATCCGTGTATAGCAGCGACCCCTTCAAACTTGGTATCTCTCACTAATTCTGCTCATGACTCAAAGCTAGCACTCGATAGCTCTACCTCTAAAGACAAAACGATAGATACATTAAGTGCAGCAACAGTGCCACTTCAAGATTTCGATATGGAAGCAGGAGGGGGGGCAAAAGGGGGAGCGGCGGACCACCTTGGGCCCTTGCTTGAGATGAATACGGAAACAGAGGGAGAGATGCGAATGTCTGTAAAGGATATGCTCAACCTGATTCTCGATGAAGTTAGAGAAATAAAAAGGTCGCAAAATGCAGAACTTTCGGCAATCCACCAGAGACTGGATAAAATGGACAAAATTGAGGAATTAGTATCTACTTTCCCAGCCCGCTTAGTGGAAGTAGAAGAACGGATTTCAACACTGGAAGATCAAATGGTGGAAGTTAAAAAAGACACTAAAGGGACTATAAAAACCACAAGGGCTCTTGAATTAAAACTTGATGAGTTGGAAAACTATAATAGGAGGTCCAACCTACGTATCGTAGGAGTTCCGGAAGGAATTGAGGGGTCAGATACATTGGCATGGGTAACCTCTTTTCTACAACAAGGGGTGATACCGGAATATAAAGGAGACCTCACTATAACAAGAGCCCACAGAGTTCCTGCTCGACCATTTCCGAACTCTACTCTTCCGCGTACTATTGTACTAAATTTTGCAGACGTTAGGGTAAAGGAACAAATATTGTCTAGGGCTATTAAACAAAGACAATTTCCTGTGAATGCTACGGTGAAATGCCGAATATTCTCAGATATGTCAGCTATTGCGGCCAGACGCAGGAAAGAATTTGTAAAGATGCTCCAACTGTTTAAGGCTCAAGGGGCTCAGGCGATGATAGCACAACAATCTAAACTTAGAGTTCTGATTAAGGGTAAATTCTATCTACTATCCGATATTGAGGAAGCACAGGATTTGCTGCACGAAATGCAAAGTGTATAATAGTGATAGAACAGTTTAATTTTGTACTTCTCTTTTTACTCTTATACGCCATTATGGCTATACTCTTTGGTTTTGGGAGGGGAGGAAGGAGCACGGGTCCAGGGGTTAGGGAGTGTTCTATCACTACACCCCAGGGTTAAAAGAAAGGGTGCTGTGGCAAGCGTGGGGGGAATGGATAGTGAGTTAGGAGGGGGCCACAGGCAAGGGGGGGGTAGGGGGAAAAAAACTTTTTAAAAAAGTGTTCTTGGTGGAGAGACGGTGCATTGTGCTATTTTTGTTTGATGATTAACACATTTTGTAAGCACAGTGTGGATGGTTCTAAGAAGTTTGGGGAAATAAGGGCTGAAATGCACGCTATGTACCTTAATTATATGTTTGAACTATGTCTAAGTTGGGTCTGAAAATTATTTCTTTTAATGTTAACGGTCTCAATAATAAGAAGAAAATGAGGGCAATAGAGGCATGGATTCTAACAGAGAACCCTGCAGTTATTATGATACAAGAGACTCATATTGCAATTTCTAAGGCAGATACATTTTCCATGTTTAAAGGATGGGCCGACTATCGAGGTTTCTCTTTCTTTTCAGAGTCCCAGCGGGGGGTTGCACTATTCTTTAGTAAGAAATTAGAGGCAGAAATAATTCTTACCGAAGCAGATACACAGGGCCGTTGGTGCTGGGCTAACTGTAAACTTAAGAATAGACCATCTCCCATTACTTTTGTGAACTTCTATGCTCCCATTAACGATTGCCCTTTAATATATGAAGAAATGTTTCAATCTCTCCTTATGGTCAACGGGGATATAGTTATTGGAGGGGACTTTAATATATTGATGAACCCACAATTTGATTCAACTCTGGGCGGAAAAAAGCAGTCTAAACCTAAATCTTATCAGATTATTCTTAACAATATTAGGACTTTAGATCTAGCTGAATGTTGGCGGTTAGCAAACCCTCATAAAAGAGAATATACATGCTGGTCGGGGAGGCACAAGTCATTTTTCTCGCATAGATTTTTTTCTAATTTCCTCAATACTTACCAGTCGAGATCATAAGTTTTTACATAATGGCTTCTCCGATCACGCAATGCTTGTCCTTGAAATTGAGCTAGACGCAAGGACTAATGTGGTGAAACGATGGGTCTTTAATAAATCCTATTTGAATGATGAACCTTGGGTTATGTCTGTCCAGGCAGAGATTAAGGATTTTGTAGAACGAAATATGGGGACAGCACCAATTCATATTATATGGGACACCTTGAAGGCGTATATACGGGGCGTTATTATTAGTAGGGACGCAAGGGAGGCAGCTATATTTCGTGATACAAAAAACCAGCTACAGCAAAAAATACAAGCCTTAATACATCAAAAATATTATAATCCCTCAGTAGAGTTAAAAAACCTATTAAATGCAGCAAAACGTGAACTGAGTGCTCACTATTTCTTAAAAAGTGAGGAAATCTTTTATAGGCAAGCGCAGAAATCCTATGAGAATAGCAACTTTACTGGAAAATTTTTGGCATGGCAAGTAAAAGAACAAGCCGCAGCCAATCTGATTCGTTCTCTAAAATCGCCTACCACCGGAGAAGATACCTCAGATCAGGCAGAAATAGGAGCAATTATGTTAACCCATTACGAAACTATCTACTCTTCTTCCCATATTTTGGACCAAATTAGTTTAAATGTATTTCTAGATAAATACTCTCTTCCATCACTTTCCAATATGGATCAAGAAGCAATGGCTTCTCTTTTCTCTATTAAAGAATTGGAGCAGGTAGTTAAAAACTTGCCACATGGTAAGGCTTGCGGCCCAGATGGTTTTCCAGCCGAATTTTTTGTCACCTTTTTTGGCTCTCTTTCAGAAATACTTCTTTTATTAGTAAATTCAATGCTTCAGGGGGGACCAATTTCGACATCTTTCTATGATGGTACAGTGGTTAGCTTTGTGAAAAAAGGAAAAGTTGCAAAAGACCCAAATTCCTATAGACCTATAACTTTATTAAACTCGGATTACAAAATCATTACAAAATTGCTTTCTATTCGTTTCAATAAGGTTGCGTCACAGTTAATTCATACAGATCAGAATGGATTTATAACTGGCCGCCAACTGCTCACTAACACACATTATTTAGCAGAAGCACTAGATTTTTTTGAAACTCGAAGGTATCAGCTTTAATTCTTCTTTTAGACGCAGAAAAAGCTTTTGATTTAGTAGTTTGGGACACTCTTTTTTTTATTTTATATCGATTTGGTATACCTTCTCAAGTCATCACTTTGATTCGAAATTTGTACCAGGGAGCAAAAGCCCATATTCTAATCAATAAATTGATGGTTGGGTCTATTCCTGTTCAAAGAGGAACGAGACAAGGTTGCCCTCTCTCCCCCACTCTTTTTGCTTTTTTTATCGAGCCTCTAGCATCTGCAATAAGAAAAAATAAAAATATTTCTCCACCGATAGATGGTATGGATAAGATCAAACTGTACGCAGATGATATTATGCTTCTGTTGAAATCCGATATGCAGTCACAAGAACAAGCCTTTCTCATTTTTTCACAATTTGAAGCATTGGGGGGGTATCGTATTAATAAGCGGAAAACTGAGATTATTATTAGCGGGAATAACAACCCGGACCTGCATCCAGATATTCGGAGATGTATAACTAATAAACCCAAAAGATACCTAGGGGTTTATTTTTCATCTACAGTACGTGATCTATATACGCTTAATTTTGAACCCTTGATTAGGAAAGTCCGTGCTATGTTCCTAAAATGGGATACACTTCCTTTATCTATTTTGGGCCGAGTGGCATTAATTAAGATGTCAATACTCCCACTTTTCAACTTTTTGTTTTCAACCATTTCTTGTTCCCTTCCAGGCATTTTTTTTTCCAAGATTGAATCTCTTTTTTCAGCCTTCATTTGGGCAAAAAAGACTCCAAGATTAGCTATAGAAACCTTATGTGTAGATAAGGATCACGGTGGATTGGGCCTACCAAATGAAAAAGACTATTACTATGCATATTTTGTGCAGTATCTTTCGAGATTTAAATATCCAGCACTTGGAGATGTATTGTTTATTAATTTTTTTTTTGATTTAATCTGCAAAGAATCCAAAATACCTTCTCCTCTCGCGATTTTTAAATCCCCCAAATTAGTTAGATACAAGACTTTGCGTTGGTTTCTTAAAAAGCGAGATGTTATGCTGAAAAGGTACTCACTCTCTCTCCTGTCCCTAGTAACTCCATTAAGAGAGGCTGTTTTTAGATTAGGGACCAGATTAGAATTAGACATTACACTTACCTGGGCAAGATATGGGTTCATTAACTTATCAAATTGTATTAAATTTGGAGTCTGGTTGACTCCAGATGAGATGGCAGTGTTAATAAGCGGTAATTTTCTTCTTATGGGCTCATATGTAGCGCTGTATAGGTTACTGAGTATTATTGATATAACACAATTAAGCCAGATTTCTAATTTAACGAACAATATCTTTTGGTCCCCAGTATTCAAGAGGGCGGGAACATGGAGGAAAAGTTTGGCAGAAAATAGGGAGGAGGATCTGAGTGCCAAAGCGATAAATAAATGGCAGAAACATGAAAACTTCAATTTAAAGGAAATAAACTGGACAACACTAAATAAATTAAACTTCACGGTCCTTAGAGGGGCAAACTGGAGACGTATGCTTTTCTTTAGCAAATGGCTATTGTATTATACACCGGCAACGATGTCCAAAATGTATAGTAATGCAACGTCTAATTGTTTTAGATGCACTCAACCTGATTTGGCTAATTGGTCCCATATTATTGCCTTTTGTCCCAAAATCAAGGTTTTCTGGGAAAATATGTTTTTTATATTGTCTCAATATTTACATTTTAAGATCGATAACTATAATAATTTGATTATACTTGGGGTTGATCCAGAGCTTAATTTGGAAGATTCCTTGGTGAAGCTTTTGTACATCATTGTTGCAATTGCCAGATCTCTTATTCTTAAATATTGGAAATCAGAAATAATTCCAACTGCAGATGAATGTTTTCAAAAAATCAAGAGAGTTAGAAATAGTGAATTGAGGTATGCAAAAAGGATTGGAGCTTTACGTAAATTTACTAAAATCTGGAAAGATTACTTTGACTGAGAAAAGCGTATAACGCTGGATATCCGGGATCTCGGACAGTATGTTTTTGTTTAAATACAATCTTTTGTTTGATCTGTACCTATCTCGGGCAATTTCAGTGTATTTTCAGTTTAGTATGTTTAGATTTACATGTCGGATATTTGGTAATCATTATGTCATTGATTCTCTGCCAAGAACTTAATAAAAATATTTTTTTAAAAAAAGAGTAGTTGTAAAAAAATCAAAGAGACCCAGATGTTGAGCTGAATTCAAATCGAAACCTGACATGCTTCTATTTGCACTAATATGCACAGAAGACAAAGCTGTAGATCTTTAAAGATCAGAAAAATGTGCAGAACAAAGTTATAAAACCACTTTGTTCACAAGCGTGCCACAACAAGGCTGGTTGCACATCCTTCTAATAAACAATTTTTAAATTGAATTAATATAATTTATCATATTGATATTCTTCAGAGCAGTGAAGAAAAGATGATTTGTGGAATGTTTGAAAATTGCAGTCTCCCGCTTCACCTCAATTCACCAAAATCACTCTTTGATTATTTGTATTCCACCTAGAATTGATGTGGACTGGTAGAATGGCTTGGACTGTTTCCATTATAGCAGGATCAATGTCCCTATGGATATGGCTAGTCTATTTCTGGATTGGCAAAGTGAGCAAAAACAACAATGGATTGAATGCAGCCTGAAAGGTTGTCTGACTGAGACATTTGTAAGCATTCCAACCAATAACGTGTTTTATTGTGGCACCTTGAGTGTGTGTATACACGGACAGAAGTCCATATTTGCTACGCTTCTTGACTCAAGATGCAAGTTGTTGATTAGTCCCAGGAAGATTAAAACAAAGCTTAGGTGTTTTCTCATCAAACACACAAATGGTGATGGGAGAATGTTTGCAATAAGTCTAACCACTGGCAATCGCATAGGATAGCATTCCAAACCATCATTCCTTTGCCTAAAATGGCATCTCAGATTAGACCCAGCCATATGCAACTACGTCTTGGCCCTGCTCAATTACTAACAGTTAAGTCCAAACAGCTAATCCAGCTCCTCTCTGAATCAGAGCATGAGCAACCCATGACCAGTTTTGCTCTGATGTAGGCTCTTCAGTCAGATGTAGCTTAGTTCCAGTGACAAAGTGAGCAAGGGACTTATGTCTGGTCATACTCCTGGCCGTGTAGGGCGGTACATCAAACATACAAAAGTTGATGGGAGGATGCTTGCAATAAATCTAACCACTGGCAATTGCTCGGGGTAGCATACCAACTCATCGCTGTTTAGCCCACCATGCCACCTCAGATTAGGCCTAGCAGTATTGCAAGCTTGAGTCCAATTATCTTCTGTACGTTACTTGCCTTCTCATCCAGATAGAAGGAGACCTGGCCATATGCTGCACGTTTTATGCACTACAGTTATACCAAGAGTCTTAACAATATATCTTAATTATGAAATGTCCAGTTTAATAGAAAATGAAAAATAAGGATGATGAATGCTGTTTGACCTGTAATAGGTCCAAGATCAGTTCCACACCAAATGAAAAATACAGAGACATTTAAAACTTTTCCATCAAGATTGTCTATTTCATCTATACTTCACAATAAACCTTAAATATTAGGTGACAGAGAAAATGAAGGGTCAACGCATGTTGGGCGTTTTAGCTGAAGAAAAAAAAGGGTGGAATACCACAAGAAATAATCATTGCCAAAGTCTGCATATTTGTTTCTTTTTCACAGCTGAAAGCACCCTTTTTATCTGGATTTTATCTGTTAGCTTACTGTTTTTACTTATCTCCTTTCACTACTTGTCCAGTTCATAAGTGCTCTTCTTTGTTAGTGGAGTCTGATTACATGGGGATTTTGTCTGGTATGTTATGCCCCTGCGACAATGCAGCGAGATGATCTGCTGCTTGACTCTGATTGCCTAAATATAGAAACACAGCAGGAAATCAGATTTAGGAAATTATTGTCTGCTCAAGCATTTCTTAAGTGATTGAAAGTCTTTAATATTCCTTGTGGTCAGATTAAATACTTCCATAAAAGTGGAAAGAATAAACTATCAGATCTTAACACGAATCACCCACTAAAGTTTTCCCTAACTTCACCCTTAATGAAGTTATGAAAAAACGATGTATTTTTTTCATGCCTCTTCTCCGCATGAGTCAGTTTGTGCTCATGTATCCAGAAAAGGTCCATTTTCAAATTATAAACGTCACCTTTATGATGTTAATGCGTAATTATGTGTCCGTTTTCACACAACCATAAAAGAAAAGGGAGAATTTAAAATGCATGTTTTACTTTGTATAACTTAGTTATATTGCTGACACATATTCCGGTTTTTTTCTAAACATGAAAAAATAGCAGATTTAGGAATATCATTCCTGGGTACGGCTGTTAGCATCTGAATTGCATTGGAGAAGACAAATAACATTTTAGTAACATAAGAAAACATGCAGGTGTAAAATATAGCAAGCACATTGTCATCCCCTTTTGGCTTGGAGAGTGAGTAAAGTTTTGTACAAACAGTATTGTTAGAGGGCTACGTTTGTTAGGCACCTACCTGCAGAAGTCCAAAGTGTGGATTGAGTCTGTCTGTCTCCTAGGTGATTTTTAATTGAGGAGTAGCTTCCAACTCCCTATCCAGCAAACCTTTCCTGAGGTCGCAGGCACCTTATATAGTCAGCTATTGGATGCTACATGTGTCCACTGATTGGTGGTTCCATCTGTTTTTCTATTGGATTAGGGTTAGTGGTCTCATTAGTTGGGTATTTGAGGGTACTGATTGGTTCCCGGGTCATTGATTCAATTGATGTAGTGCTTAGGGTTAGTGATCTGATGGTGGATAGGTTTAACAGTTTGGATTGGTTCCTGCGACTGGGCTTTCCATTGGATGTAAGGCTTAGGGTTTCCTGTGTGATTGGCTACTGGGACTTGGGTTGGGACTAGGGCTAGGGTTAGGCATTCTGTTGGACATAGGGCTTAGGGTTTTCTGTATGTGATTGGTTGCTGGGAATAGGGTTGAGACTAGGGTTGAGGTATGGGTTTTATATTGGACATAGGGTTTAGGGTTCTGTGCCTGATGAGTGCTTAGACAAGGGATATGATTGGTTGTATGGTCTTAGTCTTCTATTGGTCCTAGGACTTAGGGGTAGTGTTGTGATTGCTTAGGGTTTCGGCTAGGGTTCCCATTGTCCAAAGGGGTCACCTGATTACTTGGGCTATATAAGGCCAGGGTTCAGGGCGTCTCAGTCTGGGCATTGAGGTTAAGGGCGGAGAGGACAAGGGTGAGTGACTGTTTTAGACTGGTCGGGCTAGAGCCAATATTGATGCCCAAATTCATATACACCAGCACCCACCCTACACCACCCACAACCAGATTAACATACTCACAACACATGTACTCTACTCATTTACAACAAATTAACCCTATATAAAACTTTACGTCTCAACACCCACTACAAAACTTCACAAACCACACCTATACACCCTTGCATCCCAGCTATCACACATTTGTACCATTACCTACAAATAATGCACAACTTTATCCTATACCACTAGCTAATCCACTCATGAACAATACAACACAATTCTACACCACACTGAACTATATCCCAACCAGACACACACTCCCTGCTCTAACAGAACCCCTTTTCTCACTAACAAACCTATACTCAGCCTTCCATCAATTTTTCAACCAAGGACCTCCTCTTTTTTCGTCCACAATAAGACAACCACGCAATACTTACACTCCACTGCACCACAGATATTAAGCCTTGCAGCAAACAAGTCTAAGACAAGCATTCACAGCTCTATTTTATCCCCTCTTACACACAACATACACTCTACTCACAAACACATCACCAACCCCTTTACCTTATAACTTTCACTCGCAAATACTATTCTAACAAATCCATCTCATAAAACAAATACATCTACATCTCCTTTCACTACTCCTCAAAAGCAAAACATATCATGAACACCAGCACAACAAAATCTCTCAAGCACAACATCTACTAATAGTCACCATCGTAAACTTCAAGCATACACACACCTTTCAAATTACACAAATGAACAAACTACAATACCAAGATTTTTCTCTTTCCCCACACCCAACATATGTACAGCATCACAGCAACTTTCTTTTAACTGCCTCAAATCCATTGGACAATTAAGATACATGACCCACATGCTGCACCACCACCCTTAAGTCATACACCTTCCACCCTAAACAGACACAAACAAAAAAAGCAGCATACCACACCTCACAAAATCACTTCTCCATGTCTACTGCAGAACACGATTACACTACATAAACAACACAGTACACCAACTCACTCTCAAACACCATCTCCGCCACCTATGCATGCAGACCCATCAAAATGCCTTCTTAGCCTGCTGGATGAAGAACCAGATACAGAAAATCCACATGATTGTTTCCTCATATACCTAATATCAACATTAAGGACACACCAGCTGCAAGCCCAAAAAATACTGTGCACTCTTCTACTAAACAAAGTCACACTATCTCCAAAGCACATTCTATAAACTGTCTACTATTAAATGCTCGATCGATTTTTAAGAACAAACATGAAATCCACAACCTTCTCACTAACGCAAATCTAGACATACTATTCATAAATCGTATAGCCAAAGAAGTAGGTTGCTTAGCTGTTGTGTTCAGACAAACATTACATAGCACTAAAGTTGACGATGTCTGCATAAAACATTATGAGGTCCTTTTTACCAGATGCAATCCGGCACTGACTTACTCCTGTAACTTCCTACTCCTTTCCAGACCTCCACCTGTCAAGGCCACCCTGCAAGATGCACTTCTAGACATTGTTTCAAACCTGATAACATTGCACTCCAAACATTACATTTGCCAAACCAAATGTGCCCCATCCAAAAACAATCATCGCTGGCCTAGAGGCATTGAACCTGCATCAGATCGTTCACAAACCTAGACACATCGCTGGACACATCCTAGATGTAATTTTTGCTAATACAAAACTAGTTACCTTTCAAAGATGACTCCTGTCACATGGTCAGACCACCATTTGCTTGCCTTCCAACATAAAAAAACCCTAAGTGACACACCTAAAACCACCTTAAGTGCATCCACTTATCAACCATGGAACAAACTCAATTTGGAACAATTAGAAACTCAACTAACATCCAGTCAAGATCAAGAAACAACTCTATTCAGAAACTATATAAGTAGCTACAGGAAACATTTGATGTCCTCCTACAAAATAAAACCACACACCAGAACAAAAGAATACAAGCACCTTGGAGAAATACAGGGATAAAAGAGATAAAACAGCAGATGAGAAAGCTGGAATGTGCCTGTCTCAAAACAAATGCCAACCAAGACAAACTGCACCTACAGAAAATTAACTGATCATATGTCAGCTATCAAAAAAGCGAAGAAAAAATACTATTCAGACAGAAATCAAAATGCTAAATGTGCAAATAAAGAATTCTATAAAATTCTCAATGAATTTCGTAAACCAAATTGCCTAGAAACAGCTCATCCCGTTACTCAAGATTTCAAAGACAAAATGGCAAATCGTTACAAGGACAAAACAGGCACGTCGGACTCATACTTAAAACAGAAACAATTCAACTAGAGGGGGTTTGGCTCTTAATCAGTAAGGCTAGGACTGTTTAACATGCTCACAATAACACACATGCCAATACTGATGTCAGTTATTCTTCACTTCACATGATCACACAGGACACTTGATGTGACCATATGTCATCATTTCATTTGTTTTTTCTCTCAATTTAACATTTTTAATTTCTTTGTGAAAATATGTTTTCATGGGTTTTTTAAAATACCCATCAGTTTGGGGCTTAAATGGACCGAGAATCACAAGGACAAAATATCAGTATATGAAGACGATGTACTGTTATATAAGGCTTCTCCAACACGTGCCCTCCACTGTATTCTCCATATCTTTCGCATATTCGGTGATCATTCGGGCTATACGACCAACTGGTCCAAATCACAAATATATGTTATGTTATGTTAATTTAAATTGTATTGCGCACAGATACTCAAGAGTGTCCTGGCACGAAACAGAGAGGGGTAACCATCAGAGATTTATACAAAAAGATATAATTTCAGGTTTTTCTTGAAGATCAGCAGGTTCTGAATATTCTGAATGGGTGGGGTAGAGCATTTGAGGCAACAGCTGCTTTCCGCACTAGACAGCTGCCTCCAAGCCTCTGACATTTAAATCGGGGAACCTGAGCGAGGTGCTGTGACAAGGAAAGCATATAACGCCCTGGAGTGTAAAAGGCAAAGAGTTTTTGCAAGTAGATGGGGCAATGTCCATGAAGAGCGTGATGGGCTATGACCAAAGATATAAATTTGACCCGGTCATCTACCGGAAGCCAGTGCAGAGAACGCAGGTGGGGTTTCATGCTAGTCCTAGTGGGAATTTTAAGGAGGAGTCAAGCTGCCGCATTCGGGACCACCTGGAGTTTTTTTAACAGCTAGCTCGGGAAGCCCACACACATGGCATTGGCATAGTCCAGCCAAGACAAGAAAAAGGGCGCAAATGACAGACACTTTCACCACCCTAGGCAGGAGAAGGGATCATTTCCTCAAAGATTTCAAAAGGCCAAAGCAAGTCCCAGCAAGTGTCTTAATCTGTGTGGTGAAGGAATTATGTTCCTCAAACCACACCCCCAGGTTCATAGTGAGCTTCCCTAAAATGTGGGGATGGGGAACTCGGGGCCAAAGAGTTTCTCTAAAATGCAAAAGAAACTTTCCATATAGGAGAATCTCCGGTTTATCTTCATTGCACTTAAATTGTGCGGCGGCTAGCCAATGGAAAATAGAGGACAGACAATGTTAAACAGAGGAGACAGATTCAACATTCTTATCCCAAGTGAAGAGGAGCTGAGTGTCTTCCGCATAGGCCATGACCTTGGCGCTAAGTTCCTCTGCCAGGTACACCAAAGGTGTGACATAAATATCAAAAAGGAGGGGGCTAAGGGAAGACCCCTGTGGATCTCCCGTAATCACTGCTTGGGAAGAAGAAGAGGATGGTGGAAGCCATATCTGCTGAGCCCGTCCTTCTAAAAAGTGATCTGAGCCATCCTCAAACAGCACCAGACACCCCTATCTCAGTTAATCTGCGAGAGGAGGAGGGAGTAGGGGACAGTGTTAAATGTCACCGACCGGTCAAGCAAAATTAATGCTGCCTTCCCGCCGGCATCCAGGCAGTCCCATCTACTCCGTGGCTCATCACCGAGCATAGACAGGACTATCAAAGCCCGATAGCATCGGAGGGTTTTCGATACCTGGGCATTTATATATTGATAGATCCTTCCCGCTTTTATGAAGAAAATTTACAAGAGCTCTTGATGAACTTTCGCATCTACCTTTTACACTGGCACTCCCTCCCCCTTACTCTTTTGGGATGTGCTGCTCTTTTTAAAATGCTGGCATTGCCCGTTTCCTTTATGTACTGCAAAAAACCCAATAAGATTCCCGACTCCTACTTCTCTAACTATGATGGTGGGATGCGCACCTTGCTTTGGGATGGTCGGGCTCCACGTCTAGCAATACAAAAGCTATTGGCGGGGTGGTATGATGGAGAAATTGCACTGCCTGACCTCCGTTGTACTATCAAGCATCACATCTAGTGGTGGTCAACTGCTGGGCCCATGGAGACAGTTAAGACCTGAGTTTTCGTACTGACTGGTGGCTTATGGGACAGGGAGGATATAACTGAGCGTTTTACATGAATCCCCATTGACTAGGACTTACTGGACCGATGGCACGAATGGTTAAAACCTGGAACAAAGTCAATAAAAAACTGGGCTAGCATAATAGAATTACACAAACTACCCCACTCCGGGAACCCGATCAATTCAGACATTTTGGAACATACTCAGGTTTGATAAGTGGGACCTCATAGGTATATCACGGGTGGGGGACATGTGGACTACTAAGAGGTTAATAACTTTCACTGACCTGCAAAAAGAATACGAACTGGCACAATCTGAAATATTCGGATATCTGCAGATCAGTCATGCGCTCAAAGCAGCAATACCAAGGGGAGACCCTCTCCCCAATGCTTCCCCACTGGAAGACAGATTGATACTCAACCCTATGGCCAAGAAGGCCATCTCCCACACATACAAAAAAACTAAACAATAGTTGCCCTGATCTCCTGAAGCGCTTGCAACAGTATTGGGAGTCCGACCTTGGGGCATTAGGATGAGGAGTGGCGTGATGCCTTGGCTTCCCCTAGAGGGGTGGCCATTCACATGAGACTGCAATTGGTCCAACTCAAAATCCTTCATCAAGTCTATCTCACTGCAGGGGAATTGGTCAAGATGGGTAGGAGGACTGACCCTTACTGCCTTAGACAATGTCACCAGACGGTAACCTTTCATAAAGTGTGGGAATGCTAATCGCCCAGGTCTATTGGAAGGCTGTCACAGAACAATTAAAAATCCCTGGGGATAAAGCCTTCACAGCGGCCCAAAGCCATGTCTGTTAAATATCTGGGATGTCACCGACCTCGTCCAAACTGAGCAGTCATGGGTTTCATTGGGATGGGCCAATGCTAAACAAAATCTTGCTCAGAAGTGGGGTGCGGGAGAGATGCTGGGGTAGTGCATTGGGCCGCTGATATGGACAGAGACATGGTTGCAGAGAAGGATGTATTCAAACGTAGAAGATGCCCCCAAAAATTGGATTGTTAGTGGACTCCGTGGAATAGACACAGAGGGGACATTTGTTTATTCCAGACGGCAGAACTACGCCATAGCGAAAACAGACTACATGATTAATTTAATGTTGGAGAAAAGACTCTGGACTGAGGTGTCAGGTGACATTGATGTATGTACATTAATCTATTCTGTAATGTACCTGACTGTGTTCTCTCCATTTTTGTTTCATTAAAGTGTCTGCCGTGCCCCTAGGAGATGAAAGTTTTCACTCCCACAGTTCCTCTGGTATTTTTTTATAGTACACAAACACCACTGCGCTTCCCTAAACCCTAAAACACTACCCCAGCACGACCCCCTACACTACCCAAATACATCTGTACTACCCTAACCCCTAATATACTATCACAGAATGACCCCCTATACAATCAAAACACCACTGCACTACCCTAAACTCTAAATCTACCCCCAGCACGACCCCTACACTGCCCAAACACCACTGCGCTACACTAAACCCTAAACCACTGCCCCTACACTACACAAACACCACTGCACTACCCTAAAACCTATTACACTACCCCCAGCATGACCCCCTACACTACACAACCACTGCACTACCCTAAAGCGTAAAACACTACCCCTACACTATACAATTACTACTAAACTACCCTAAACCCTAAAACACTACTCCCAGCATGACCCCCTACACTACACAAACATCACTGTACTAGCCTAAACCAAAAAACACTACCCCCAGCGCAAATCCACAAACACTACACAACACCAATGCTCTACCCTAAACCCTAAATCTACCCACAGCACAACCCCCTACACTACCAAACACTGCTGCACTACCCTAAACACTAAATCTACCCCCAGAACGACCGACACTATCCAAACACCACTGCACTATGCTAAACTCTAAATCAACCCCTTCCACGACCCCCTATACTAGACAAACACCCCTGCACTACCCTAAACCCTCAATCTACCCCAGAACGACCCCTACACTAAACAAACACTACTGCATGACCCTAAAACATTACTCTCAGCACGACCCCCTACACTACCCAAACACGGCTGCACTTCCCAAACCATAAAAGACTACCCCCAGCATGACCCCCTACACTACCCAAACAATATTGTGCTACCCTGAACACTAAAACACTACTTCAGCACCACCCCCTACACTACCTAAACACCTCTGTACTACCATAAGCCGTAAAACACTACCAAAACGTTGTCGACTTTTAGAAAAAACCTCTTATGCAATATGACACAGGAATATTGTAAAAATGCAAAGTTTTGGTTTTCTGAAAATCCATGTCTGTAAAAACTGAATACAAGTTCACAGACCTATTGTAGCTTTGCCCTTTGGCCATTGCTTTCGTTGTTTTGTCTTATATGTTGTGGGTCACGGCTGTGCCCACTTGTTATTGTGTGTTCTTACATTTTTTGTATTACCGAATTAATACGCTTAATTAAAAGCTTTCTGTCCGGCTGGACAGTAAACACTACACTTATTAGGTGTTTTGATTATCTGCTTGAAATGCATTCTGCTTATAAGTAGGGACCATTGTTCTGTAAAATATGTAAAACACTACCCCAGCACAACCCCATATACTACCCAGCGCGACCCCTACACTACCGAAACACCACTGCACTACCCTAAACCCTAAAACACTACCCTCTACACTGTACAAACACCACTGCACTATACTTAACCCTAGAAAACTACTCCCACCACGACCCCTTACACTACACAAACACCTCAGCACTACCCTAAACCCTAAATCTACCCCCAGCACGAACCCCTACACTATCCAAACACCACTGCACTACCATAAACCCTAAAAAACACTACCTCATACACTACACAAATGCCACTGCACTACCCCAGCGTAACCCCCTATACTACACTAACCCCCACTGTACTACCCGAAAACCCTAAAGCACTAACCCCAACCACAAACCCCCAAACACTACAAAAACACCACTGGACTACCCTAAATCCTAAATCTACCCACAGCATGACCCCTAAACTACCCAAATACCACTGCACTACCCTAAACCCTAAATCTACCCCCAGCACAAACCCCTACACATCCCAAACACCACTGCACTACCATAAACCCTAAAACACTTTTCCAGCAAGACCCCACACTACACAAACACCACTACACTGCCCTAAACCTTAAATCTACCCCAGCACGACCCCCTACACTACCAAAACACCACTGCATTACACTAAAACACTACGCCAGCATGACCCCCTACACTACACAAACACCACTGCACTACCCTAAACTCTAAATCTACCCCAGCACGACCCCCTACACTAACATAAACACCACTGCACTACCCTAAACCCCTAATATATAGCAAGCACAACCCCCTACACTACACAAACACCATTGCACTACCCTAAACCCTCAAACACAACCCCCAGCATGTCCCCTAAATTTTACAAACACCACTGCACTTCCCTAAACCCTAAAACACTACCCCCTGCACAATCCACTACATTACACAAAAACCACTGCACTACTCTAAACCCTAAAACACTACCCCCCACATTACACAAATCCCACTGCACTACCCTAAACCCTAAAACACTACCCCCAGCATGACCCCCTACACAACACGAACAACACTGTACCATCCTAAACCCTAAAACACTACCCCCAGCACGAACCCGCAAACACTACACAAATACCACTGCACCACCCTAAACCCTAAGTCTACCCCCAGCATGACCCCCTACACTACCCAAAAACGACAGCACTACCCTATACCCTAAAACACTAACCCCTACACTAGACGAACAACACTGCACTACCCTAAACCTTAAAACACTACCCCCAGGATGACCCCCTTCACTACACAAACACCACTGCACTACCCTAAACCCTAAATATACCCTCAACACAACCCCCTACACTATCCATTCACCACTGTTCTACCCTAAACCCTAAAACACTACACTAGCACGATCTCCTACACTACATAAAAACCACCACACTACACTAACCACTAAATCTACCCCCAGCACAACCCTCTGCACTACACAAACACCACTGCACTTCCCTAAACCCAAAACACTACCTCCAGTACAACCCCTACACCCCTTACACTACCCAAACACCACTGCAATACACTAAAGCCTAAAACACTACCCACAACCTGACACCCTACACTATACAAACACTACTGCACTACCCTAAACTCTAAATCTACCCCCAGCACGACCCTCTACACTACACAAACACCATTGCAAAACCCTAAACCCTAAAACACAACCCCCAGCATGATCCCTACATTACACAAACACCACTGCACTTCCCTAAACCCAAAACACTACCTCCAGTACGACCCCCTACACTACCCAAACACCACTGCACTACCCTAAACCCTAAAACACTACCCCAAGCATGACCCCCTACACTACACAAACACCATTGCACGACCCCAAACTCTAAATCTACCACCAGCATAACCACCTACACTACCCATTCACCACTGCACTATTCTAAATCTTAAAATACTACCCCAGCATGATCCCCTACACTACCCAAACACCATTGCACTACCCTAAACCTTAAATCTACCCCAGCACAACCCCCTACACTACACAAACACCACTGCACTACCCTAAACTCTACATCTACCTCCAGCACAACTTCCTACACTACATAAACACCACTGCACTACCCTAAACCCTAAATCTACCCCAGCACGACCCCTACACTACACAAACACCACTGCACTACCGTAAACCCTAAAACATTACCCTGCATGACCCCCTAAACTACACAAACCCCATTGTACTACCCAAACAACACTGCACTACCATAAAACACTACTCCAGCACGACCCCTATACTACACAAACACTACTAGACTGACCTAAACTCTAAAACACTACCCCAGCATGACCCCCTACACTAACCAAACACCATTACACTACCCTAAACCTTAAATCTACCCCAGCACAACCCCCTACACTACACAAACACCACTACACAACTGTAAAACAAAACCCCAACACAACCCCCCACACTACACAAACAGAACTGCACTACCCTAAACTCTAAAACTACCTCCAGCACAACTCCCTACACTACATAAACACTACTGCACTACCCTACACCCTAAATCTACCCCAGCATGACCCCCTACACTACACAAACACCACTGCACTACCCTAAACCCTAAAACACTACCCCCCACATTACACAAATCCCACTGCACTACCCTAAACCCTAAAACACTACCCCCAGCATGACCCCCTCCACAACACAAACAACACTGTGCCATCCTAAACCCTAAAACACTACCCCCAGCACAAACCCGCAAACACTACACAAATAGCACTGCACCACCCTAAACCCTAAGTCTACCCCCAGCATGACCCCCTACACTACCCAAAAACGACAGCACTACCCTATACCCTAAAACACTAACCCCTACACTAGACGAACAACACTGCACTACCCTAAACCTTAAAACACTACCCCCAGGATGACCCCCTTCACTACACAAACACCACTGCACTACCCTAAACCCTAAATATACCCTCAACACAACCCCCTACACTACCCATTCACCACTGTTCTACCCTAAACCCTAAAACACTACACTAGCACGATCTCCAACACTACATAAAAACCACCGCACTACACTAACCACTAAATCTACCCCCAGCACAACCCTCTGCACTACACAAACACCACTGCACTTCCCTAAACCCAAAACACTACCTCCAATACAACCCCTACACCCCTTACACTACCCAAACACCACTGCAATACACTAAAGCCTAAAACACTACCCACAACCTGACACCCTACACTATACAAACACTACTGCACTACCCTAAACTCTAAATTTACCCCCAGCACGACCCCCTACACTACATAAAAACCACAGCACTACCCTAAACTCTAAATCTACCCCAGCACGACCCTCTACACTACACAAACACCATTGCAAAACCCTAAACCCTAAAACACAACCCCCAGCATGATCCCTACATTACACAAACACCACTGCACTTCCCTAAACCCAAAACACTACCTCCAGTACGACCCCCTACACTACCCAAACACCACTGCACTACCCTAAACCCTAAAACACTACCCCAAGCATGACCCCCTACACTACACAAACACCATTGCACGACCCCAAACTCTAAATCTACCACCAGCATAACCACCTACACTACCCATTCACCACTGCACTATTCTAAATCTTAAAATACTACCCCAGCATGATCCCCTACACTACCCAAACACCATTGCACTACCCTAAACCTTAAATCTACCCCAGCACAACCCCCTACCCTACACAAACACCACTGCACTACCCTAAACTCTACATCTACCTCCAGCACAACTTCCTACACTACATAAACACCACTGCACTACCCTAAACCCTAAATCTACCCCAGCATGACCCCTACACTACATAAACACCACTGCACTACCCTAAACCCTAAATCTACCCCAGCATGACCCCTACATTACACAAACACCACTGCACTACCGTAAACCCTAAAACATTACCCTGCATGACCCCCTAAACTACACAAACCCCATTGTACTACCCAAACAACACTGCACTACCATAAAACACTACTCCAGCACGACCCCTATACTACACAAACACTACTAGACTGACCTAAACTCTAAAACACTACCCCAGCATGACCCCCTACACTAACCAAACACCATTACACTACCCTAAACCTTAAATCTACCCCAGCACAACCCCCTACACTACACAAACACCACTACACAACTGTAAAACAAAACCCCAACACAACCCCCTACACTACACAAACAGAACTGCACTACCCTAAACTCTAAAACTACCTCCAGCACAACTCCCTACACTACATAAACACTACTGCACTACCCTACACCCTAAATCTACCCCAGCATGACCCCCTACACTACACAAACACCACTGTACTACCCTAAACCCTAAAACACTACCCCGCATGACCCCCTACACTACACAAAACCCATTGGACTAGCCTAAAGCACTAACCCCAACCACGAACATGCAAACACTACACAAACACCACCGCACTACCATAAACCCTAAAACACTACCCCATACACTACACAAACACCACTGCACTACCCTAAACCCTAAAACACTACCCCCAGCACTACGCCCTACACTACACAAATACCATTGAACTACCCAAAACCTTAAATCTACCCCAAGCAGGACCCCCTACACTACCTGAATACACCAATGCACTACCCTAATCCCTAAAAAACGACCCCAGCATGACCAACTACATTACATAAACAATACTGCACTGCCATAATCCATAAATCACTACCCCCTGCACGATCCCCTACACTACACAAACACCACTGTGGTACCCCATACCGTAAAATACTACCCCAGCATGAACCTACAAACACTACTCAAAGACCACTGCACTACCCTAAACCCTAAATTTACCTCCAGCATGACCCACTACACTACCCAAACACTATTGCACTATCATAAACCCTAAATCTACCCCTAGCATGACTCCCTACTGTACAAAAACACCACTGTAGTGCCCTAAACCCTAAAACACTACCCTCAGCATGAAAGAGCAAACACTACACAAACACCACTGCACTACCCTAAACTCTAAATCGACCCCAGCACGACCCCCTACACTACACAAACACTACTGCACTACCATAAACCCTAAATCTACCCCCAGTACAACTCCCATCACTACACAAACACCATTGCATTACCCTAAACCCTAAAACACTACCCCCTACACCAGATGAACACCACTGAACTACCCTAAACCCTAAAACACTACACCCAGCACAACCCCCTACATTACACAAACACCACTGCGCTACCCTAAACCCTAAAACACTACCCCTGGCACGACCCGCTACACTACCCAAACACCACTGCGCTATCCTAAACCCTAAACACTACCCCAGCACCACACACTACACTATCCAAACACCTCTACACTACCCTAAACACTAAAACAATACCCCAGCATGACCCCCTACAGTACCTAAACACCACTGCACTGCCCTAAACCATAAATCTACCACAGCATGACCCCCTACACTACCCTAACACCACTGTCCTACCCTAAACCTTAAAACACAACCCCCTACACTACACAAACACCACTGCTCTACCCTTAACACTAAAACACTACCCTAGCACGACCCCCAACACTACACAAACAACACTGCACTACCCAAAACCCTAAAACACTACCCCCTACATTACACCACTGCAGTAACCTAAACCCTAAAACACTACCCCAACATGACCCCCTTCACTACACAAACAGCACTGTAGTACCCTAAACCCTAAAACACTACCCCAGCACTACCTAAACCCTAAAACACTACCCCAGCACGAACCCGCAAATCCCTAAACCCTAAATCTACCCCAGCACGACCCCCTACACTATCCAAATACTACTGCACTACCCTAAACCCTAAATCTACCCCAGCATGACCCCCTGCACTACACAAACACCATTGCACTACCCTAAACCCTAAAACACAACCCCTAGCACGACCCTTAAATTTCACAAACAGCACTGCACTTCCCTAAAACCTAAAATACTACCCCCTGTACCACCCACTACACTACACAAACACCACTGCACTACTCTAAACCCTAAAAAACTACCCCCTACACTACACAAACCCCACTGCACTACCCTAAAACACTACCCCCAGCATGATCCCCACACGACACAAACAACACTGTACTACCCTAAACCCTAAAACACTACCCCAGCACGAACCCGCAAGCACTACACAAATACCCCTGCAAGACCCTAAACCCTAAATCTACCCCCAGCATGACCCCCTACACTACTCAAAAACCACTGCACTACCCTACACCCTAAAACACTAATCCCTACACTAGACGAACACCACTGCACTACCCTAAACCCTAAACATACCCCCATCACAACCCCCTACCCTACCCATTCACCACTGCTCTACCCTAAACCCTAAAACACTACCCCAGCACGACCTCGTACACTACATAAAAACCACTGCACTACCCTAAACACTAAATCTACCCCAGCACAACCCTCTACACTACACAAACACCATTGCACTACCCTATACCCTAAACACAACCCCCAGCATGACCCCTACATTACACAAACACCACTGCACTTACCTAAACCCAAAACACTACCTCCAGTATGACCCCCTACACTACCCAAACACCACTGCACTACCCTAAACCCTAAAACATTACCACCAGCATGACCCCCTACACTACACAAACACAACTGCACTACCCAAACTCTAAATCTAGCACCAGCATAACCACCTACACTATCTATTAACCACTGCACTATCCTAAACCCTAAAACACTACCCCAGCATGACCCCCTACACTACCCAAACACCATTGCACTACCCTAAACCTTAAATCTTACCCAGAATGACCCCTACACTACCCAAACAACACTGCACTACCCTAAAACACTAGTCCAGCATGACCCCTACACTACCCAAACACCATTGCACTATCCTAAACCTTAAATCTACCCCAGCACAACCCCCTAAACTACACAAACACCCCTACACTACTGTAAAACACTACCCTAGTACAACCCCCTACACTACACAAACACCACTGCACTACCCTAAACCCTAAATCTACCCCAGCACAACCCCCTTCACTACACAAACACCACTGCACTACCCTAAACCCTAAAACATTACCCCAGCATGAACCCCTACACTACACAAACCCCATTGTACTACCGAAAACCCTAAAGCACTAACCCCAACCACGAACCTTCAAACACTACACAAAATAACACTGGGCTACTCTAAACCCTAAATCTACTCCCAGCACGAACTCCTACACGACCCAAACACCACTGCACTACCATAAACACTAAAACACTACCCCATACACTACACAAACACCGCTGCACTACCCTAAACCCTAAAACACTACCCCCAGCACTACGCCCTACACTACACAAATACCATTGCACTACCCAAAACCTTAAATCTACTAAATCCAAATCCAAATCCAAAATGTCTTTATTTCGGCCATTTAGACCATAAAAGATACAGTAAAAACATTTAAAACAGGTAAAAACATACAATATATAGGAAAAAACACAGTGCGGGGGAACAAAGACCTAATTGAATCAGTTCATAATGGACTCTGAAATTACAACCCAGTTCGCTACAGTTCAGTGCTGTTCATTCCACAGTTGAGAGTTAAAAGTTACCCTTTCAGTATTTTTCCCCTTATCTGCCACATTGCCATTAGGTACTTGGCTACAGCAAAGACAATAAAGTGCAAAGTGCTTGTCTTCAGAATTCTATACGATTCTAAATAGTTTCTGATGCCCAGATTCCTGCATAATGGGACTAGCCAGTACTTTCTCGGCTTACTGTAGGCAGGGCAGAAAAACAGCACGTGTAGATCGTCCTCCACATTCAGGTTACACCCAGGGCAGATTTTGTCGGCCACCATTGTCCATTTCCTTATAAAGGATTTGAGGGGCAATGTGCCGAACCTCCACTGGATAAAGAGTTTCCTTGTGGTGATGGAGAGTATAATGTCCATGTACCCTTCAAAGCAGAAGCAACTTTTGGTGACCAAGAATTGTTCGGTAACGGGTACCAATTTTCGGGGCGCACACGAGCGAAATCAGGCTCTTGTCTTTAAAAATCTTAGTGAGCCCTTTGCCGGACAAGCCTAAGCAACCTCCTTCAGGGTTGTCCCACAGTTCAGACAGACCCAGTCAATAGAATTCCTGTTTCACGTGTGCCACCCATGAAATCCTGTCGCAGGTGTTAAGACTCAAAACGTGCTTCAGATCTTGCCTGTAGTGGGATAGTTCATTAGTGGACCACAGTCTGTGCCAAAACCTCAGCGGCTTTAAAGCCAGTTCATCTCCTATCGAGGAGAGCCCCAAGTCAAATCTCAATGGTAGCATGGGCGTGGCTTGTGGTAAGGCCAGCAAGCGCCTAAGGAAGTTGTTTTCCACCTTAACAAGATCTGTCCCAGCATTGTGACCCCAAAACTCGGCACCATAGGTTGAAGCTGCTCTGGCTTGGGTTTTGTACATCTCCAGTGCTGGACTAACTGGTTTGAAGGTTGATCGGTTCGAGACCTTCAAAGTTGCCCCCACCATTTGGGATAACTTTAGACGGGATCTTGCTATCTGTGGACCCAAAGATAGATTTTCGTGTAAGGTTACCCCCAAGTACTGAAATGTTCTAACCCTTTCCAACCTGACCGATCCCAAGGTTGGATTGGGCCTGGTGTTTGGTGAGGGGTTAAATACCATGAATTTGTTTTTTTCTGCGTTGATTTCGAGGCCATGCTCCCTGCAGAAATCCCCAAACCCATCCAAAATCCGTTGAATTCCCATCGGGGACTTGGAAAGCAGGAGCGTATCATTGGCAAACATGATTGCCGGAACCCTCTTGCCTGCCAACCTGGGGGCATCGTTATTCCTAGCATTATCCAAATGGGATATTACCCCATTTACAAAGAGGCAAAACAGGGTCGGTGCGAGAACACAACCCTGTCTTACCCCCCTGCAGACAGGAAATCTAGATGACAAAGCCCCCCCCTCACACACCTGATCTGGGCAAAGTTGCCATCATGGAGTCTGATTATTGCCTGTAGAAGCTGCGAGGGGATGCCCAACTCCTTGAGCACCGCCCATAATTTCGTGCGTGGTTCCAGGTCGAATACGGACCTTAGATCCACGAACACCATGCACAGACTCCCCCCCTCGATCCCTACCATCTTCCAGTAAAGGAGAACAAGGCGAAAAATCTGATCCATGGTGGACGTGTAAAACACTACCCCAGCACAAACCCCCAAACACTACCCAAACACCACTGCACTACCCTAAACCCTAAATCTACCCCCAGCACGACCCCCTACACTACCCAAACACTACTGCACTACCCTAAACTCTAATTCTACCCCAGCAAAGCTCCCTACACTACGCAGACACTACTGCACTACCCTAAACCCTAAATCTACCCCCAAAATGACCCCCTACCCTACACAAACACCACTGTAGTACCCTAAACCCTAAAACACGACCTCAGCACAAACTCATAAACACTACACAAACACCACTGCACTACCCTAAACCCTAAATCTACCCCCAGCATGACCCTCTACACTACCCAAACGCTACTGCACTACCCTAAACCCTAAATCTACCCCAGCACGACCCCCTACACTACCCAAACACCACTGCACTACCCTAAACACTAAACACTACCCCCTACACTACACAAACACCACTGCACTACCATAAACCCTAAAACACTACCCCCAGCATGACCCCCTACACTACACAAACACCACCGCGCTACCCTAAACCCAAAAATACTAACCCCAGCATGACCCCACAAACACTACACAAAAACCACTGTGCACCCTAAACCCTAAACCCTTAAACCAACCACCAGCACTACCCCCTACACTACCCAAATGCTACTGCACTACCCTCCACCTTAAATATACCACAGCACAAACCCCTACACTATCCAAACACCACTGCACTACCCTAAACCCTAAACACTACACCCTACACTAGACGAACACCACTGCACTACCCTAAACGCTAAAACAGTACCCCCAGCATGACTCCCTACACTACACAAACACCACTGTGCTACCCTAAACCCTAAAACACTAACCCCGGCATGACCCCATACACTACCGAAACACCACTGCGCTACCCTAAACCCTAAAACACTACCCCCGGCACAACACCCTGCACTACCCAAACACCACTGCGCTATCGTAAACCCTAAAACACTACCCCGACATGACCCCCTAAACTACACAAACACCACTGTGCTACCCTAAACCATAGAGCACTACCCCCATCACGACCCCCTACACTACCCAAAAACTACTGCACTATCCTAAACCCTAAACACTACCCCAGCACGACCCCCTACACTAGCCATACACCTCTGCACTACCCTAAAACATAAAACACTACCCCAGCACGACCCCTACAGTACCCTCAATCCACTGCACTACCCTACACCTTAACACCTTGGCTGCTAGGGAGATTTTTCTCCTGTGCTGGAAAATCCCTCCTTACATTGTTTCATGACGAGCTCAGCTCGTCATAAGCACACGACCAGTGTACTGCTGACGAGCTGAGCTCGTCATGAGCAGGGAAGGGGTTAAAACAGAACCTCCTTCAGTACAAAAATACCACTGCACTACCCTTAACCCTAAAACACTTCCCCAGCACGACTCCCTACACTACACAAACAGCACTGCACTACCCGAAACCCTAAAACACTACTCCTACACTTAACAAACACCACTGCAGTACCCTAAACCCTAAAACACTACTCCTGCATGACCCCCTACACTACACAAACACCACTGTAGTACCATAAACCCTAAAACACTACCCCAGCACGAACCTGCAAACACTACACAAACACCATTGCACTACCCTAAACCCTAAATCTACCCCCAGCACGACCCTCTACACTACCCAAACACTACTGCACTACCCTAAACCCTAAATCTACCCCAAGCATGACCCCCTACACTACACAAACACCACTGCACTAACCTAAACCCTAAAGCACAACCCCCTGCACTATACAAACACCACTGCACTACCCTAAACCCTTAAACACTACCCCCAGCATGACCCCTACACTAGACAAACTCCACTGTACTACCCTAAACCCTATATCTACCCCCAGCACAACCCCCTACACTACCCAAACATCACTGCACTACCCTAAACCCTAAAACACTACCCCAGCACGACCCCCTACACTACACAAACACCACTGCACTACCCTAAACCCTAAATCTACCCCCAGCACAACCCCTACACTACCCAAACACCACTACACTATCCTAAACCCTAAAACACTACACCCAGCACGACCCCCTATACTACCCAAACACAGCTGCACTACCCTAAACCATAAAACACTACCCCATGCGACCCCCTACACTACATAAACACCACTGCACTACCCTAAACCCTAAAACACTACCCCCTACACTACACAAACACCACTGCACTACCCTAATTTCCAAAATACTGCCCCTAGCATGACCCCCTACAGTACAAAAATACCACTGCGCTACCCTAAACCCTAAAACACTACCCCAGCATGACCCCCTACACTACAAAAATACCACTGCACTACCCTAAACCCTAAAACACTACCCCAGCACGACCCCCGACATGATGAGGAGTTTATGCAGTGCCTTGTTTCGTATCCTCCTTTACAAACTGTCTGTTTGCAGTTTCATGTTTTCGCTTTTAGCTTTAGTTTGTTTCCGTGCCTCTAGATTGAGGAAAAGTATTTCACTAGAGCGATGTCACATACTTGAGCCCTCCATGCAGACTTTTGAAAGTGCCTCAGTCCTTTTTCAAAGGTTTGTCACGGATATTTCTGGAGACAGTTTGTGCAAATGTAGAAATTATTCAGAACATGCTAAGCAGTAACACCGTTGAACTCTGATAGATCGCTCGCCACTTAAACGGTAAGGTAGGTGTAAAAAGGGGCATGGCCTCAGGCCACCTCTCTCAAACGCAGCTCTGTGGCACTTACTGGAGGTACCTGGTGGGCTAGTTGGACCCCAGGGACTCTGAAGTTTCATGGGGACTTAATCCCCCAACTTAAAACGTGTCACGGGCGTGTTTGCACAGTGGTGAATGAAGGGGGCTGGGCCTGAAGTGACATCTGTGTAAACACGCCCTGTGGTGCGTTTTAGGTTGGGGAATTAATTCCCCTTCAATCCTTAGGGCCCCTGGGGACAAATAGCCAACCAGGTACCTCCAGAGGCCTTCGTTGCAGAGGGGGCCCCTAGGGGCCAAATAGCCTACCAGGTACCTCCAGTAAGCACCAGAGGCCTTCGTTGCAGAGAGGTGGTCCAGGCCATGCCCCCTTTCACACCTTTCTGCAACGCAGCTCTGTGGCGCTTACTGGAGATACCTGGTGTGCTAGTTGGACCCCAGGGACCCTCAGCATTCAAAGGGACTTAATCCCCCAACTTAAAACTTGCCACAGGGCGTGTTTCCACAGTGGTGAAGGGAGGGTTCTGGGCCTGAGGTGATGTGTGCAAACATGCCCTGTGCCGCCTTTTAAGTTGGGGAATTAATTCCCCTTCAATCCTGAGAGGCCCTGGGGGCCAACTAGCCCACCTGGTACCTCCAGTAAGTGCCAGAGGCCTGCATTGCAGAGATGTAGTCCAGACCATGCTCCTTTTTACACCTCTGCAATGCAGCTCTGTGGCGCTTACTCGAGGTACCTGGTTGGCTACTTGGACCCCATGGACTGTCAGGATTCAAGGGGACCTAATCTCCCAACTGAAAATGTACACAGGGCATGTTTGCACACATGTCACCTCAGGCCCCCCTCCCTTCACCACTGTGCAAATGCGCCCTGTAGCGTGTTTCAAGAGGTAGTTTTATGGGCGAATTTTGCGAATTTGGCGTTCGCGAATTTGCGTATTTGCGAACTCGCAATCCGCAAAATCCACGAATTCTCGCGAATTTGCGGATTTTTAATTTTTTTTTGTGTTCGCAAGGGTTTCTGCCAGTTCGCGAGGGTTTGTTACCAGTTCGCAATTGCAAACTTACTTGTCGGCTCGCAACGGTCGCAACTATGTTGTTTCTACGTCTGGTTCATCATCACAGGTTCCCAGCACCCTCTGTTTCACCACTGCCACCCTCTGTTTCACCCATGCCACCCTCTGGTACATCAATGCCACCCTCTGGTTCATCATCACTGTAGATTATGGGGGGGGGAAAGCAAGCACACCTGCCCTGCTTCAACTGACATGAATTAATTTGGGGTTGGCATATTAATGTGTCACTGTTTTAAAATTCCAGTCTGGCACCTGCTTCCTTATCTGTAATTTGCTTTCTGTTGCAGTGCAATTTTATTTTCCAGGACCGTTGTGGCCTACTTGTAGCTATTCTATGAGCCTGCTGTGAGGGTCAGAGCAGGGTCATACAATTGTTGCAACTGGCAACTGAACTCTGGAGGGGCCCCAGTCAGGAAGCACTACAGGGAATGGTTACTAATGATGAGTTTGAACTTTTGCACCTGCTGAGTGCTTCCAGTTTTGCAAAACTAGTTTTTTTGCAATTTCGTGGGGCGCGAACGTGCACGGGATCAAATTCAGAAGCCGCGAATTCGTGCAAATATGCGATTTGTTTTTTTGCGGCGTGTTAGTTAGCAAGGTTTTGTGCGTTTTAGCGAGCCGCTTGTAGCGCAACGGCGCGAAGTTACCCTCACGGTCGTTCACGGGCGTGGCCATCTTGTTTGCATGACGTATTTCCGTTTCCGGGCGTGATGTGTAATCTTGCAAAGTGTGCGGCTCGCCAGTACAATTTCGCGTGTGTTCGCAAGGAAAATCTCGCGCTAACTTACCCACGCGGTCGTGAACGGGCGCGGCCATCTTGTTTCTCATTCATTGCTATGGTTCTGGGCATGCTTCTTCTATCCTCTCTGAATCTCTGCCATCCTTCGCTTGTTTGAAGTTTTTTTTGATCTATTTTACTTATTATCTATCCCTCTATTTTTCTAGCTCTATATTTTTGTGTTTTCTGCTACTTTTGGTTAATTTTAAACTACTTTTTTAAACTCTTTTCTTTTCTTCTCTTCCCTATTCTATTTTCTTTAATATTTAGCTTCCTTTCTGCCCAGACCATGGTAAAGGGAGCCGGGAAGCATCCCGAGAAGGGGAAGGGTCCCGCACCCCGTGCCCGGCTTCCGTGCGGGCGTTTGAGGGGGGAGCAGGTCGCACCCCAGGAGATCTTCAGCCCGGAGAAGGTGGCCGCACTAATTTTTTATGTTCAGCGCCGCCTCCCCATGACCATCATGGCAGGCAGCAAGATCGCTAGCGGGTACGGGATGCAGGAGCGCCGGAAACGGTGGGAAAAGGTGTGCCGGGCCATGTACCACCACTCTCGGGTCCGTCGCACCTACAACCAGGCCACCCACCGCTGGACGGGTGTCCTGGACCAGGAACGCGATCTGCTTGACCTGCTCGGCCTTGAGATCCCCGGATTTGGTGAGTAGTAGTACCTATTTCTTTACTACTCTGTTTTCTCCTGCTCTGTGTGTTATTATATTGCAATTTTTTGTTTTTTACCAAGAGCAATAATGCTGCTGATTACATTGTAGGTAAATTATATTTCAAAATCTTCTGTGCATTTCAGGTGCACTGCTCTCCTTCTCAGTAGCGTTGCTACTATGCTTATTTGTTTTCGATTTTGTGTTCATTTCATTGGCCTGTGAAATTATGCATGAGTGTAGTTTAAAGAACTGCGTAATGCTAGACACTAAGGGTCAGATTTTTAATTACCGGCGCATCCCTGCAAAGTAGCAGGGATGCGTCACCATGGGCCCAAAACGTCACCAAAAAGTTACGCATCTGTGCCGTAAAGGCGGCGCATTGCTGGAGTTGCGTTGCAACGATGGCGCAGCTCCATCAATGCTCTGGGCTGCCCTACCTCCCCAATGCTGCGTCAAGCCGTACGTCTGATTCAAGCAGGCACAGGGTTTGAATCACTCATCATTGTCCTCAAAGTGACTGATTGAAATCTTGTAGATTTCCCTCAGCCACTTTTAGGATGCGTTCCTGCGCAGGAACGCCCTCCCTTGCACCAGAGCGCCCCCTGATGGCGCAGGGCTTTACAACGTGATGCATCTCCCATATGCGTCACGTTGTTAATATACGCCGCACCAAAAGAGCAAAAGAGCCGCAAGAGGCTTCTAAATCAGCCCATGCAGACTCAAGTCCAGTCCTTCCTTTGTACACATGGCGATACGAAGAAATAGTGGTGGTGGATTGATAGTTTGAGTATTTTAATGACTGGTTAATGTAGTAGGAAACTTTAGTGTTGTCGCTGATCTGCAATCACGATGGACTTTGTCTGTCACTTCGCATGCTGCAGACTGCTGCCTGCCAGTCCTAGGCAAACCATTTTAGTACTTTGTTTAGTGAGTTACATAAGAACTTTCCAAGTCGACGGTCCGCAAATCAAGCAATACTAATAACGTAGTAGACCACATGAGATCGGTCAATATATCCCGTGGAATAGTTGTCTATTTGCTATTTTGCCAAAATATTTTGTTATTGTTCTTTTGAAATGTTTGATTTGGTTGACAAATATCATCCATGTTTTCTGGTCATTCTTTCTTTTATGTCGTACATCAGCTCCCCCCAGAGGCAAGAGGACACAGGAGGAGGAGGGTGCTGTTCAACAGGATGCAGGCCAGGATCGGGCAGGCGAGGGCTCCTTTGCTGGCCCCGGTAAGTTTTAATTTTAATATAGAGTACCTATTTTTTCCTAGCGTTCCTCATTCGATTTTTTCTAAATCGTATTTGATCTTCTTGTAGACTGGATTTAAATTCTTATCCTGCCTCGACTATGACTCCCTGTGGTATTACTAGATTATTCTTATTAGTCTGTCTGTGTAGCTAACTAAGATTGCACATTTGGCAATTCCATTGGACTCCCATTCTAGTCAGCAATAGCTCTATGCACTCAGTGCAGTCCTCTGGGATTGTCCATAATGTCTTTTCAAGTCTTCTAAATGTTTATGCTTTGACAATTGCCAACAATAAAATGGTGAATGAACACCAAGAAAGAATAAGATACTACTTTACTTTTGGTTTGGATAGGAGGACAATCCATTCTACTACTGTTGCAGGGACAAATCTGCACAAACAGAACTATGGACACTAAAAAATGCATTGCTTAGCTTATCAATTATAATAGGCGCTGTTAGACTTTCCACATACTTCAGTGATAACAGACTTTGTAGTTGAACCCCCAATCTCCTTACTGACTAGATAGTGTGGCAGAGTCATTTAGCTCCCAAAGTCACCGATGATTGATCCCCAATGATGATTAGATTATCCAACGCAGGACAGGAGTACGGAGTCAGAGTCAAGAAGTGTCAGAGGCACAGACTCATGCTTGCAAAAATTCCAAAACCTTTAGCTCAGCCACTCTTGTCTGGAGGACCAAAAACCACAGAGTCTATTTAAGTTTAAAAGCTTTATTCAAAGTAAACACATTTATTAAAATCAAGCTTGTCATAAAACTAAACGTTTAACTGAAAATGGAAAAGTGCTTAGTGCTGACGATTAATTGGACACATTTCTTGTGGTCGAGCCGAGTTTTCACCTTGTTTGAACTTGATCTTGCGCGTGTACTTAGAAGTCAAGCTTCTGTCTGTTAGGAGAAAATGTGGTGCGTGTTAAAAATAAAAAGCAAGCATTCATCAGTTGTGCCAAAAAGTGCAGCAAGACAACAGCCTTCCCTGGAAAAAGGGACATTTTTACTTTAGAGTAGACAGTCACAAATTATTACATTGTAAAAACGATGGATTTGGGCCCAGATCTTTTGACTGGGTTGAATGTGTGACATTGATCCACATTCGGTCCATCACCTGTTTTGTTTGCAATTGCCGCCATAAGTGTGCTGGGGATGTTCAGACGTGGGTCCCAGGCACTCCACACCACTGGAGTCAAGCTAGCCGGGCTGATGAGAGGTGTTACCTCGAACCGGTCCGGTCCTCGGATGCTTGATTCCGTTCTGGGAAGGACATGGCTTTTGTAGTTCGGACTGGACTGTTCCCATGGGGCACAGGGTCAGAGCTAATTTGCATATCGCCATTGTCTAACCCAGGGTGGTGTGGAGTGTAAAAAAACGATGGAGTTGGGCCCAGATCTTTTGACTGGGTTGAATGTGTGACATTGATCCACATTCGGTCCATCACCTGTTTTGTTTGCAATTGCCGCCATAAGTGTGCTGGGGATGCTCAGACGTGGGTCCCAGGCACTCCACACCACTGGAGTCAAGCTAGCTGGGCTGATGAGGTGTTTCCTCGAAACCGGTCCGGTCCTCGGATGCTTGATTCCGTTCTGGGAAGGATATGGCTTTTGTAGTTTGGACTGGACTGTTCCCATGGGCACAGGGTCAGAGCTGATTTGCATATCACCATTGTCTAACCCAGGGTGGTGTGGAGTGCAAAAAAACGATGGATTTGGGCCCAGATCTTTTGACTGGGTTGAATGTGTGACATTGATCCACATTCGGTCCATCACCTGTTTTGTTTGCAGAGGCACAGACTCATGCTTGCAAAAATTCAAAAACCTTTAGCTCAGCCACCTCTAGTCTGGAGGACCAAAAACCACAGAGTCTATTTAAGTTTAAAAGCTTTATTACAAGTAAACATATTTATTAAAATCAAGCTTGTCATAAAACTAAACGTTTAACTGAAAATGGAAAAGTGCTTAGTGCTGACGATTAATTGGACACATTTCTTGTGGTCGAGCTGAGCTCTCACCTGGTTTGAACTTGATCTTGCTCGTGTTCTTAGAAGTCAAACTTCTGTCTGTTAGGAGAAAATGTGGTGCGTGTTAAAAATAAAAAGCAAGCATTCATCAGTTGTGCCAAAAAGTGCAGCAAGACAACAGCCTTCCCTGGAAAAAGGGACATTTTTACTTTAGAGTAGACAGTCACAAATTATTACATTGTAAAAACGATGGATTTGGGCCCAGATCTTTTGACTGGGTTGAATGTGTGACATTGATCCACATTCAGTCCATCACCTGTTTTGTTCGCAATTGCCGCCATAAGTGTGCTGGGGATGCTCAGACGTGGGTCCCAGGCACTCCACACCACTGGAGTCAAGCTAGCCGGGCTGATGAGAGGTGTTACCTCGAAACCGGTCCGGTCCTCGGATGCTTGATTCCGTTCTGGGAAGGACATGGCTTTTGTAGTTCGGACTGGACTGTTCCCATGGGGCACAGGGTCAGAGCTGATTTGCATATCGCCATTGTCTAACCCAGGATGGTGTGGAGTGCAAAAAAACGATGGATTTGGGCCCAGATCTTTTGACTGGGTTGAATGTGTGACATTGATCCACATTCGGTCCATCACCTGTTTTGTTTGCAATTGCCGCCATAAGTGTGCTGGGGATGCTCAGACATGGGTCCCAGGCACTCCACACCACTGGAGTCAAGCTAGCTGGGCTGATGAGAGGTGTTTCCTCGAAACCGGTCCGGTCCTCGGATGCTTGATTCCGTTCTGGGAAGGACATGGCTTTTGTAGTTTGGACTGGACTGTTCCCATGGGGCACAGGGTCAGAGCTGATTTGCATATCGCCATTGTCTAACCCAGGGTGGTGTGGAGTGCAAAAAAACGATGGATTTGGGCCCAGATCTTTTGACTGGGTTGAATGTGTGACATTGATCCACATTCGGTCCATCACCTGTTTTGTTTGCAGAGGCACAGACTCATGCTTGCAAAAATTCAAAAACCTTTAGCTCAGCCACTCTAGTCTGGAGGACCAAAAACCACAGAGTCTATTTAAGTTTAAAAGCTTCATTACAAGTAAACATATTTATTAAAATCAAGCTTGTCATAAAACTAAATGTTTAACTGAAAATGGAAAAGTGCTTAGTGCTGACGATTAATTGGACACATTTCTTGTGGTCGAGCTGAGCTCTCACCTGGTTTGAACTTGATCTTGCTCGTGTTCTTAGAAGTCAAACTTCTGTCTGTTAGGAGAAAATGTGGTGCGTGTTAAAAATAAAAAGCAAGCATTCATCAGTTGTGCCAAAAAGTGCAGCAAGACAACAGCCTTCCCTGGAAAAAGGGACATTTTTACTTTAGAGTAGACAGTCACAAATTATTACATTGTTTTCTGTTTTTTCACATTTCTGTATTCCTCCTAGACCAAATATTATATAGTAGTGAGTGGTGTATTCTAACATTCTTAAATGTACTTTGTAGGTGGAACATCTGGTGGCAGGGCCAGCGCAGAGGTGGTGGTGGTGGATGAGGGGAACACTTCTGGGGAGGATGCGGTGCAAGTGCCGGATGACACCGATGTGCCTGTGAGGGTTCACACGGTGGTGGCGGGCAGAAGTAAGCCATATATTCCTTACTTATTGAGATTGAAGACTGCAGAGTGTGCTTTCTGCACGGGTGTATTATAAATCAACCAGGTAGTAGCCTCCTCTAAATGTACTTCGACTAAGCTGTGAAGTTTTTGGCGAGAAGAATCCCAATCAGATCTGAGATGGACTTGATGGATGGGATGAACGAAAAGCAAAAGAAGGGTGTAAGTAAGTGTGGAAGGACGAGAAATTTAATGATGACTGGCAAAGAAAAATGATATGTGTTTGCTTGGTCCCCGAGGTGGCTGGGAAGGAAAGAATATGGTATGGTGCATGGCTGGGTGAATGATGAAGCAAGGCTGGGTGGAAGGAGAACAGCCTGGGTGGGTGAAACAGAAACTCTATGTGTGCATATACTTTTAATGGATGGATGCCTGGATCATGGTACTATCTGACTCTTAGATAGCATATGTGTATCTAGAGAGAGAAGACGGTCACTGGATGAACTAAGTGTTACTTTGAAGAGCATGTAACACCGCACCCGCACGTCCGTTCCAGTGTAGGAAAGGCAAGGAAAAGAAGTTGTAATTTTGTCCAAATACTACCATGAATAGTAGCAGTAGTTTGTATTGCAACTGCAAGCACATCATATATCCGGTTATTACGGTGGACACTAGCTACCTCTCTTAATAACTTTAGTTTAGTAGTAGTACAACATTCATGTGTGGGTGTATCACTGTTCACTCAATAATAAGCAAAGCACCTAAAGTCATTCCATATGTAATCAAATACATCCCATGTGAAGTTATAGATAATCAGATTATTTAGGTTCTTCATTTTCCTTTTCTAGTACTCATTTGCACTGTAGGGTGAAAGCTAAATTAATTAAGCAGTAGCCCTTTTAACAGAGTATTCTCAGTGCCACCTGTAATAGAAAAGTAAGAGCTTCATCACCTGCATGTACTGGACCGGTACAGTAACGCAAGTCTGTCTCACTCATCATGGTGTGAGTCTGTTTTTCTCGGGTGCAAGTTCACTGCGCTGGCATTATGCCGGCTTGCATAAGATAACGTACCAATTTTCCTAAACAAGAGAGAAGAAGAAGAATAAGACTGGTGTACTGTCATAGTCGACTGTAATGGAAGTCCATAGTGCTCGTAGAATTTGTTCCTTAAACTCCCACTAATGTTAGAGCAAGGATGAAGAAGTGGGAGGTTAGATAGATACTGTCCTCAATAGTTATGTACTGTGCTTTCAATTTGCTACTTGTACTGTGACACAACTTTCTGCTCAATCATTTTGTGTTAATCTTAAGGAGCATTGGTTACAGACTATGTCTTTCTTTCTTCATATAGTTGCTCCTTCCAAATCAAACAGACCATCAAGGAAGGAGCTGGCTCGAATGGCCCCGCAACGGAGGCTGGATGCCACTGTCGCCGAATATCGGCGGCTGGTGGCCCTGGAGGAGGAGGACACGCAGGCTACCGGTACAACATCCACTGGGACAGCTGCATCCTCCTCCGTGCCCCCACGGGCTGCCAGCCAGCGCAGTGCGCCAGCGGTACGGAGCCGGGCTACCAAAGCCAACCGCCACCGCCGAGCAGCAAAGACAGCAGCTGCCCCCCACAGGAGTCGCAAGGCACGCCAGCACCGCTCATGCCTCACAGTGTCCTACCTGGAGCTGGAGGTCCTAACATATAAGACCTTGGTGGAGAGCCTCCGCTCTGACCATGCCACCCTCAGCAAGGTGTATGATGCCCTGGCCGCAAAAGTGAACAGCATCCTGCCGTAGTGTCCCTTGCCCCTTTTTTAGAGACTTTTGGGGGGTGGGAATTGGGAGTTGGGTTGTTTTGGGGACTTATGAAGGACAATATTTGGGGTTAGGGAGGGTCTTGCGGGAGATTATTTTGTTAGGGCTACAAAAATATACTTTTTGAAACTTTATCTGAGCATACCTTTTTTTTGCTGCTTTTGAGTCTGGTGGGTGGGGGTTTAACAGAAACTTTGTGTTCCTGAAACTTAAGTCTATGTCATTTTCTTCCTTTAAGTGTAAATGGCTAAATGTTTTCAACACTAAGTGCCTCTCACAGAGTAAGTGAATTCAAGAGTCCTAAGACTTTAGTAGTACTACCGTCAATCTCTTGTCTCTCCTAATACTCCATTATACTACCTCCCACCAAACGCTTATCTTACCAGTAATTTGTGTTTGAAAGTAGGGCTAGGCCCAGGGCTGGCTCCACGGGAAATGGCGATTAAGGTTGGCAATCCTGGGCAGACGAAATGTCCTCATTGCGGTGGTACTAGTGGTGTGACACAGTGGCAGTTGCATGCCTATGGAAAAAAAGAAAATGAAACCGGGTTTGTCCTTACTGTAGCATTACAACGGTACGATAGAGAATATAGCAGTTGACAGTACACTAGAACAGTGCCACAATGTAGCCTAACAAATGGTAAAGTATTGAAAGCATAACTAGTACTTGCGTTGAATTTCTATGACATTGGCCACTACTACAAGAAATAACACTGAAGTAAGTCTAGAATATATCCTCGTATTCCTTCACCAGCCTGTTGTTATGACCTTATCCTCCCCAGCAAGTGTGTGGAATTATTGATGTCATTTAGTCACACATCAATCAAAACCACACAGCCCGGGGAAGAGGGTTAGGGTTTGGAAAATGGATGGGAATGGGGGTTTCTTTTTGGGTAGGTTTTGTTGACAGAAGAAACAAAAAGCACAGCATGGACAAACAATAATTGAAGATAAAGAAATCTTTGGGTACAAAGCTAACCATAAATCTTTTAAGTGACATAAAGGAAGTGCATGCACTACTGCATGCATTGTTACTGAAAAGTAAGTAGTACTTTCTACAACCGTGAATGACAGAATGCGACAGTACAGGGCTCCAGCGTTTTCACTTGCCTATCTCGGCACTCAGAGAAACACTTCTTACATTAAATTAGGTTTAAAAAATAGCCGAAGTAAAACCTATAGAATGGCTGTAGGGATCAATTTAGAAGCAGAGAGAGATCCAATAAATGCAGTCACACTCATAGAAGAAAACAATGGATACTGTATCTGTACGTCGTTGTAGTTATCCTGTTGAATTTGGTAAGTAAGTTGCACGCATCAAACAATTCCTCTTATTAGCCGCACTCCTCCATTCCAGCTGACGCTTCGTCCATCAATGTTGGTGACCAGAAGACACCCTGTCCACTGCCTGCCTGGCGGATGCTGAATTGTGGCTCGCTAATGTGAAGCCTGACTCCATCCTTTTTTTCCCATTGCACAGACTGAAACCCGGCCTGTAATTATTGACGGAAAAACAGGAAGTGATATTAGAACACCACTGATAAATAAATATAAGGTATGTACGCTGTGTAGTGCAAAAAGTCACACTTTGAGTTTCCTAATAGACAGTACAATATTTTTGAAAGTGCGTACTCTGTCTGAGTCTCCTTTTGAAGGATTAATAAGTATGGGCAAATTAATTTAGCGGATCTTTCCCCTCAAGCTAGGTGTACTTTAAACTGTGTTTTAGAACAAAATTAGACCTTCCCAGCAGTGCTCCCACCCAGACCCTTACTAAAGCCAGTCGCAAAAATGTAGAAGACCCCCAATCAGATCTCAAAAAACGAGGCCTAGCAGAAAACTGGTGACAAAACGTACTTTGAAAGTAAAAGTAGGCCCAAATACCCCCTTACCCACTGTGGATTGTATTCAAACCACTTGCAAGCAAGCAAAGGTATCCATACCCAGCATCGCTCCAAGACTCGAAAACCCCCCCACCCAAACACATGCAATACAAATACTGCTAACCCTAACGAGCCCTAAGTTAAGAATAGTGGCAAAGGCTTTCTTTAACTATGCCAAATCCCCCCTTTCCCACCATGGATTTTCTTCAAATCAGTTGCAACCAAAATTTAACATTCCCACAAGTGCTCTAAGACCCCAGAACTCAGTTGCAAACATCTAGAACACCCCGAAACACATGCAATCCTGCTGCTAGGGGTAACCCTAACGAACCCTAAGTTACAAAAAGTGCCAAAAGGCTTTTCCTTATGGATTTCGTCCAAACCACTTCTATCCGGTATTAGACCTTCCCAGCAATGCCCCAAGACCCGCCAACCCACCCGCAAAAAAGCACACCCCCAAACAGCCAAAAAGGAAAATCTCATACTTACAATATTTATCGGCCTTCAGTCCAAACGCGCTGTGCAGCTAGGTCATAACACCCGTTTTCCACCACGGATTTCCTGAAAAGCAAATGCAATCAAGATTAGACTGTTCCAGCAGTGCTCCCAGATCCCAAAACTCACCCACAAACACCCGGAACCCCCCCAAAGAGCACCTCAAAGGCAAGCAAGTCAGCAAAAACGCTAAAAATGTTCCGCCTCCGATTTGGTCCAAGTTACTTTTATCCGGTATTAGAGCTTCCCAGCAATGGCCCCAGAGCCTTCAACCCAGGCGAAAACTAGTAGAAGACCCCCAAACAGCCAAAAAGCAAAAGTACAAAAATGGGGACTTAGTCATTTTGTTGGCAATTTCCAAAATCACTCCGCGCGCGCTCTGCAGCTAGGCCCTAACTCCCCTCTGCCACCATGGATTTGCTTCAAACCTCTTACAATCTAAAGTATCCATAGCCAGCAGTGCTCTCAGACCCCCAAACCCACCCACAAACACCAGGAAGCCCCCAAAACAGCCCCCCGAAAACGCTACATTGAGCAAAATGTCAGAAATAGCAAAAAGAATTCTGCATGGATTTTGTCCAAACCACTTCTATCTGGTATTAGACGTTCCCAGCAATGCCCACAGACCCGCCAACCCACCCGCAAAAAAGCACAACACCCCCATACAGCCAAAAAGGAAAATTTCATACTTACAATATTTATTGGCCTTCGGTCCAAACGCGCTGTGCAGCTAGGTCATAACTCCGGTTTTCCACCGCAGATTTCCTGAAAAGCAAATGCAATCAAGATTAGACTGTCCCAGCAGTGCTCCCAGACCCCAAAACTGACCCACAAACACCCGGAAGCCCCCCAAAGAGCACCTCAAAGGGAAGCAAGTCAGCAAAAACGCAAAAAATGTTCCGCCTCCGATTTGGTCCAAACCACTTTTATCCGGTATAGAGCTTCCCAGCAATGGCCCCAGACCCGCCAACCCACCCGCAAAAAAGCACAACACCCCCAAACAGCCAAAAAGGAAAATCTCATACTTACAATATTTATTGGCCTTCGGTCCAAACGCGCTGTGCAGCTAGGTCATAACTCCGGTTTTTCACCGCAGATTTCCTGAAAAGCGAATGCAATCAAGATTAGACTGTCCCAGCAGTGCTCCCAGACCCCAAAACTGACCCACAAACACCCGGAAGCCCCCCAAAGAGCACCTCAAAGGGAAGCAAGTCAGCAAAAACGCAAAAAATGTTCCGCCTCCGATTTGGTCCAAACCACTTTTATCCTGTATTAGAGCTTCCCAGCAATGGCCCCAGAGCCGTCAACCCAGGCGAAAAGTAGTATAAGACCCCCAAACATCCAAAAAGCAAAAGTACAAAAATGGGGACTTAGTCATTTTCTTGGCAATTTCCAAAATCACTCAGCGCGCTCTGCAGCTAGGCCCTAACTCCCCTCTGGCACCATGGATTTGCTTCAAACCTCTTGCAATCTAAAGTATCCATAGCCAGCAGTGCTCCCAGACCCCGAAACCCACCCACAAACACCAGGAAGCCCCCCAAACAGGCCCCCAAAAACGCTACATTGAGCAAAATGTCAGAAATAGCAAAAAATATGTCTGCATGGATTTTGTCCAAACGCCTTCTATCCGGTATTAGGCCTTCTCAGCAATGCCCCAAGACCCGCCAACCCACCCGCAAAAAAGCACAACACCCCCAAACAACCAAAAAGGAAAATCTCATACTTAAAATATTTATCGGCCTTCGGTCCAAACGCGCTGTGCAGCTAGGTCATAACTCCCGTTTTCCACAACGGATTTCCTGAAAAGCAAATGCAATCAAGATTAGACTGTCCCAGCTGTGCTCCCAGACCCCAAAACTCACCCACAAACACCCGGAACCCCCCCAAAGAGCACCTCAAAGGAAAGCAAGTCAGCAAAAACGCTAAAAACATTTTGCCTCCGATTTGGTCCAAACCACATTTATCCGGTATTAGAGCTTCCCAACAAAGGCCCCAGAGCCGTCAACTCACCCGCAAAGAAGTAGAACACCCCCACAAGTGCAGAGTCTTTCTTTATTGGGCGTAATCCAGCCCTCTGCTTGGAGGGAAATAGGAGTCTGGAGGAGGAGGATAGAGGAGCATGTTCTTGTGAACTTGTGAACCTGAGGAATGCAGACTGCGGCACCTTCAAATCAATAAGCAAACAAGTGAAGACAGTTCTGCTGATGGTCTTGTTTTTGTGATTAGGTGAATAAAGTTTGAATTAAATTAACTGTGCAAAACAAAGAAAGGCAGACACACTGGAATAAAAGTGAATAAGGACGAAAAAGAAAGTTATTGATTCATTGTCTCATTTTCAGGGCTCGGTGTCAGGGAATAAGAATAAGGGTTCGTCATCATACTCTGCGAATTCAGGCAGGATGAGGCCAGTGTCACCTAACAGAGAGGAAATTCCCTCATCTACGTTGCTGTCCTCCTCGTCTTTATCCGGCGGGCTTTCTCGTACTTTGTAATCTGGTGGTATGAGGTGCTGATTCATCTTGATCATTGTTAACCTCTCCACATTTTTGGGCGAGAGGCGGCTCCGTTTGGAGGTTACAATGCCACCGGCAGCACTGAAAACACGTTCAGAAGACACGCTTGCGATTGGGCAAGACAAGTAGTTTATAGCCAGGTTGGAGATCTGTGCCCACAATTCTTTTTTCCCATGCCAATACACCAATGGGTCAGCATTAACATAGACCTCTGTTGAGTCATTCAGATAGTCCTGCACCATCGACTCAAGGTCCTCCAAGGTTCCTCCACTTTGCTTACTTTTTGCTGTGACCTTTTGATAACCAAACCCAAGCTGAGTTAGCCAATCCTCTTCTGCATCAAATGTTACTGTTGTGTCTGGCGCAGATGATCCGATTGCTGGTGTCTTTAACGGCTGAGAGGTCACTTGTTCCACAGCCACAGGTGCAGAAGTGGATTCTTTTGACTGGGGATTGCCTGCTGATGCTGATGTACTGCCTTTTCCTTCAATTTGCTGCCGTTCTCTTTCAAACCACTTGGCTGACTAGGCTAGCCAACGTTTGTACTTTGTAACATCTTCATCATCAAAAGGAAAGAATGCTCGGCCTGCCAGCGCCTTTTTGTAGCGTGGATTCAGAATAGTAGCACAAGTGGATAATTTTAAGAGGTTCATCACCACGTAGGCGCTCTAATAATTTCTCCGCCAAAACAAAAGCGTCTTGCTTTTTTTCATATTTTTGAAACATAGAAGACACCGCCTTCAGTTGGTGCTCCAGCATGCGCAACAATTGGATAGCTTTTGCCAAATTACAGTCCTCCTTGCTGCTGCACGCGTGAAGACCTCAAAAGGACGAAGCATGTCTGTCAGGCTTTTAACTAGGTTCCATTGCGCCGCATCTAGCCTCAGGTCCTTCTGAGCTGTACCCAGTGTTAAGAAATAGTGATCGAGTATCGTATACTGCTCATACAGACGCTCAAGCATGTAGAAGGTTGAGTTCCAACGTGTTGCCACCTCCTGGATGAGTGCTTTCACTGGCATTTGACGTTCATGTAGCAGGCTCCTCAGATGCTTCCGTGCCTTAAAAGAATGGCTGAAATGGTTGCACATTCTTCGGCAGGTGGCCACTAACTCGCACGCTGGACTGTCTTCATCACTCAAGAATTTTTTAACAACCAGGTTTATACAGTGCGCCAAACACGACACTCTTAAATATTGACCCAGCTCCATGGCCTTAACTACATTGGCGCCATTATCCATGGAAACATAACCAATCTGGCGTATTTTTGGGGACAGCCAGTGAAAGACCTTTGTGTTAAACTCATTCAAAATGTTTTCTGCTGTGTGACGTTTCTCCAAGCCAAACATGGCTAGTGTTGCATGTTTCCGAGCAGCTTTAAAAACTTGGTCCGGGTCAACACCTGCGCTTAGCTTTGCTTTAACCCCTGAAAAAGAGACCCAGTGTGCAGTGATGCACATGTAATCAGCGCCTGCGCCACTGGTCAACATGTCTGTTGTCAGATGTATAGTGTGAACAGCACTCTTCTGCAAAGCTGCCCCAAACACCTCCAGCACATCTTCATGTAGTGCTGGAACCGCAACTCTGGCAAAATAGAACCGGCTAGGAACCTTCCATTTAGGGCAGAGCGCTGCCACTAATTCTAGAAAACCAATCCCTTCTACAAAAGAAAAAGGGAGAAGGTCCAGAGCTAGCATTTTAGCCAGCTTAGTGTTATACAGACGCGTCAGTGGGTGGTTGCGTTCATATGGTGCTTCTGTAAACAACATCGGTCTAATGTTGCCCTGGACCAAGCATTTACGGGATGATGATGACTTCTTCGACCCAGTTACGCTCGCTGATGAACTTTTTCGCATTGGTGTCTCACTCTCTCCCACACTCTTAGTGTGGCTCACATGGGGTGTGCTGCTGACAGGGGTACTGGGTGTAAGTGAAGTGTTTGACACGTCTTCTTCCTCCTCGTCATCATCAGATGAAACATCAACGATTTCTTGACTTGCAATTCGGGCTTCCTTGATCTCCTTTAGGTGCGCAAACCATTGGACAGCGTGCTGTCTCTCATGATGACCTCTCTGGCCTCCGGTACCATAGTTGGTACCAAACTTACCACGACTAACTGCATGCTTACAAATGCTACAAATGGCGAAGTTTTCCTTTTTTGGGCAAACACTAAAGAAGTCCCAAACTGCGGACTTGAAATGTCTTTGGGGGCCGGAGGAGGCGGCGATACTGGTGGTCCTGCTGCTAATGCCAGATAAGTAAGGATGTGGATTGCCAAACTTTAGTACGTTTTGCACTTTCACCACCACTAATTGAGGTCGAGGTGGATGGAGGTCCCTTCTGGCGAGGAAGAAATATGGAAGCGGTACGTGTTGGTGTACTAGTTAACTCCAATGATTGTGGTGTTTCCATTGCCTCCTCGTCGACAACATCATCACGCTCAGCAGCTTCTCGGGCTAGGGTCAAAATGTCTGTTTGCTGCATGCCCGCTGGGGCTGCAGTGACCTTTATGATGACTGGGTCGTCGTCGTGAGAGTCTTCATCAGCAGCAGTATCCACCACTTCTTGTTGAGCCTCATCACACTCCATAACTATGAGACTTTGGACGAGCTTCCTTTTACGCTTAACTACCTTTGTCAGATCATGGTGTGCCTCGATCTCAGACGGCAGTGGCGCTGGTTCCCAATTTTTATCCGTATCAGCAGAAGGAGGTGTGCTTGAAAAAGATGTAGGCACCACCCTTGATCTTTTCCTTGCTAGGGATGAGGAAGACAATGAATGATCAGGAGGAGTGGCTTCCTCAAATGATACCTCTGCTTGATTGTCGATTTCCTGATGTGCCCCTACTTCTGGAGGAACAACTATTGTGGGCACTTGTGATCCTCCGTGCACCTCTGCTTGCGCATCTCCTTGCGCTGCCTCTCCTTCCACAAGTACTTGGGCTTGTACTTGCACATGTGTTTGTTGTTGCGGCTGTGGTTGTTCAACACTCGTCAGATGAGTTACAACAACCTGTGTTGATTGAGGGACATTGCTGCTACTTTCTTGCGATGAGCCTACATCACTGGTCGATGGTGATTGAACAACTAGACTAAGTGCCTCTGCAGCACTCAAGGGCTTGGACTTAAGTTGGCGTGGTGGTGGCACTGAGCCCAATGGAGCGGGGTGCTGCTCCCAGCTTGGTCCTCAGCAGATACCGCTGCTGCTGCAGGCGTACTTTTTTTTTTACTCCCAAAAGATGTGGCGGGCGGCACACCAGTCCCCTTGGTAACTTGCTTCTTCTGCTCCTTACTGGCAACTTTCTTGCTAGAGGAGCTACGGGGAACTTTTTTGGGGGCCATCTTCTTCAGAGGTCAGAACAGCAGGCCGCAGTTGCACGAGTTGCAGAGTTGTCTGTGGCCAGACGTGATGTTGCGTGACGTTATGCTGCACACACACACCGCTGCAGGACTTCTTCCTGGCACTGGTGGTTCTCTTGAGTCTTGTGCACCTAAAAGCAATGGAAGACAGAGGAACATCAGTTCAGTTATACACCCCAAAAAATCGAAAAACACAGAAAAATCAGCACAATCCCATGCCGTCCATGATGTTTAAATTCAAGACACCCCACAGAAAGACTAGGGCCATGCACCACTCACTACCCCTGGGCATAAAGGTTGAAAGCTAGCAAAATGTTTGCAGACCTAAGAACACTGCCTGCATTCAAAATGGCCCCCTGCCTCCCAGCACATGGCCAGGACCTGCCTGTAGCAGCACTCAAAATGGCCCCCACCCACATGGCCTGTCCCCATGAACACCCCAAAAAATCGAAAAACACAGAAAAATCAGCACAATCCCATGCCATCCAGGCCCTCCATGATGTTTAAATTCAAGACACCCCACAAAAAGACTAGGCCCATGCACCACTCACTACCCCTGGTGAAAAGGCCACAACAACAGCCCAAAAAAACGAAAATCACAGAAAAATCAGCACAATCCCAAGCCAAACAGGCCCTCCATGATGTTGTTATTAAAGAGACCCCACAGAAAGACTCAGTCCACCCACCACTGAGTACCCCTGGGCAAAAGGCCCCAACAACAGCCCAAAAATCGAAAATTCCAAAATTGTAGTTGTAGCAACTGTAATGCCCCAAACAAACTTACTTGTGAAATTTCTATTCCAAAAGTGATCCAAAGAAAGTCAAAAAATCCAAATATCCAGCAGCATCCACAAAAAGTAATCCTTCCAGGTGAAGAATCTGAATGAAAGTGACCAGCACATGAAGAAAGCACTGGGAGGAGCCTGCTGGACAGGAACAGGAAGTTGGAGACTGTGGGGCACTTCCCCCCCCCCCCCCAAAATGGACTCCTTGCAAAAAAAGTGCAGGCAAATGTCAACCTGAGGAGTTATTCTGATAAAAAATCATCATTTTCAGAAGGTTTATGCTGCTTGCTGGTGGATTTCTTGTGCAGAATTTCAAATTTCGTAATTTCGCGAGTGCGAGATTATTGCTGCTCGCCGCATCTACGTGTTCGCAATTGCGAACTCTCGCGATGCGTGCTGTGCAAGGTGGCAAGCTGCGATTACGTAATCGCGGTCGCCAAACTCCCGCGGGATCCAGCAGCAAGATCCAAAATGGCGCAGCACTCGCAAAATATCAAGAAAAACAACTCGGCAAACGCTGAATGACGGTAAGTGAACGCCGCACGCCGCAAAATTGTATCACCAAGAAAAAAAATCCGCTCCGTGCGAATTTGCGGATTTTGCGGGAAATTTGCGAATCTCGCGGATTGCGAATTTACCGAAAATCCGCAAAATCCGCGAGCGGAACGGATTTTCCGCCCATGCTTAATGCTAATCACATGGGTACCCCAACGCAAAGTTTTCCCGGGGACACGCTGTAATAGTGTAACCATGCGCTCTACAAATGGTTTTATTATTTTTATTTTTATTATTATTATTATGTAGGTGTTTTCACTGTATTCTAAGTGTATTTTAGCATAGCACTGGTTCTAGGCCTGGTTGGTCAGAGTCAGTTACCACTAGTACTCGTCTGAAAAAGTTGTGGGCACAGGATGATTTTGTAACAAGGCCTCTTTCTGCTCCTCTGTTGTTTCTTTCTGCACAAGTCTTGCTTCTTTCTGCACTTTTCTTCATCTTTGTGGACTTCTGTTGCTTCTTTCTGCATTTCTTTTGCTTCTTTATGTGCATTTTCTCTTCTTTCTTCACATGTCCTACCTCTGTAGGCATCACTAGAAACTGGCATTTGAAAAACCTTTGAAAGTCACTTAAAATATCAAAGGTTTCAGGCACGTTTTAGTTAGAAATTTGCATTTAAAAAACCTTTGAAATTCACTGAAAAAACCATAGGTTTCAGGCATGTTATAGTTAGAAATTAGCATTTAAAAAAACTTCAAAATTCACTGAAAAAAACATAGGTTTCAGGGGTGTTATAGTTAGTTGGACATTTCACTGATACAAAACCATAGAAATTCCTCTATGAAAAAAAGGATCAAACGCAAAAAGACAGTCTTTCATATCATCTAATCATGCTTGGCAATGTTATGTCACAAGCTGTTGTAGTTGCCTCTCAGATTCTTGTATTTATGTTAAATCATGTGTGGTTTGAACCAGTGGCGAACCATTTCTTGAAGTGGGCAACTTGGTATCTAAATACTCTCTTTAATACTATTAGCTGTCTTTAGTGACAATCTGGGTTATCTTAAGGGGTATAAACATCAAATTAAATTGAAACATAACGCTATTCCAGTAACACCCAAAGTCAGGAGAATTCCTATAAATGAACAAGAAAGTGTACAAAAAGAGATAGATAAGTTAATTGATTTTGGTGTTATTGTACCAGTTGAAGCTACGGAATAGTTGGCACCCATTGTCGTCGCTAAAAAAGCTAATTGCGATATTCGCTTATGCATTGATCTTCGTTCATTAAATAAGGAGGTTATTGTTGGCAAATTTCCGCTGCCTAATATAGATGAAATGATTAGGACATTGGGTAGCGCCAAGTTTTTTACGACTCTTGACTTGGCGTCAGCCTATCATCAAGTTGTACTGGAAGATGGCTCTCAGGAGTTGACTGCTTTTATTACTCCTATGGGAACATAAAAGTTTTGCAGGATGCCTTTTGGCCTTATATCGGCCGCATCTGTGTTCCAGCGCATCATGTCAAGGGTTCTCAAAGGTTTGCATTGTGTAAAATGCTATCAAGATGACTTACTTATCTTTGGTAATACTGGTGAAGAACACATGATACGAGTTAAAGCTGTGTTAGAAAGATTACGTGAATCAGGCTTGACTATGAAAAAGAAAAAATGTAAATTTGGGGTTGAAGAGGTCAACTATCTTGGGCATAGGATAACTGGACAAGGTGTGTTTCCTAAGAAGGAACTTGTGGACACTATAGTCAACATAGCTGTACCTTTTAACAAGGATGAGTTGCTTTCATTTCTTGGCATGGTCAAATTTTATAGTAAGTTCATTCCGGATTATGCAAACAAAACATTTCATTTAAGGAAACTTACCATAAAAAATTGCTTATTTCAATGCACGGTTGAGTGTGAAAAAGAATGTAGATCTCTAAAAGGTGAGCTCAACAATGTTTCTGCTCTTCAGGCATTTGATCCTTGTGATCCCACTTTCATAATGACAGATGCAAGTGAAAAGGGTCTGGGTGCTATTTTAATTCAAAAAGAAACAAGGGAAAGATTGCTGGATTGCATGTGCATCTAGATGCCTCAGGGGATCAAAACGCAATTATTCAGTCATTGAAAAGGAATCCTCGGCTTTTTCTGGGCCTTAAAGAAGTTTAAGAAATTGATTTGGGGTATAAATGTCAAGGTTTTGTCTGATCATAAACCGCTGAAAGAAGTTTTTTTGAAGAAGGGTCTTGATGCTATCTCTTCGAGAATAAGAAAGTGGATTATTGCCCTACAAGAGTTTAATTTTGAAGTAGATTACATTCCAGGAGTAGTTAACAAATCAGCTGATTGTTTGTCTAGATTAGTTACGGTTCATGAATGCTCTAGCGATAATGAGTTTTTAGAGGATGAAGTGGTTAACGTCTGTGAAATCACACAAGGAGCGGTTACTGAGACTGTCTGGAAGGAAGAAATAGAAAATTATAGTGAGGTAAAAAAATTTATGCAGATGTTAAAAGATAAGACAAGATTAGACAAACCCTGGTCTCTTATTGGTGATGAACTTTCTGTATTGGATGGCTTACTGGCCAGAGGTACCAAATTGGTTCCACCAGAGGGTGTAAGGAAAAGAGTGCTTGATTTTGCTCATAGTGGTCATCTAGGCATTGTTAAAACTAAAGAATTGTTTAGGCTACAGTTTTGGTGGCCCGCAATGGATCTTGATATTGAGAGAATGGTTTGTGAGTGTGTGGAGTGCAATGCTAGTGACAAGATTCTTAAAACTAGACAATCTCCCATGGTGTGTAGGAAGCTTCACATACATGCTTGGGATGAAATTGCAATTGATATAGTAGGTCCGTTACATGGTGTTAGTGATACTCCATATCTCATTGTTGTTCTTGATTTGTATTCAAGGTGGATTGAGGTTGGTGCTGTCAGATAGATCTTTACTGATAGTGTTATTAAATTTGTAGATGACATTTTCAAAAGAGAGATTTTTCCGAACAGTATTCTTTCTGATAATGGTCCTCAATTATGTTCTCTCAATTTCAAATGTTTTTTGACTAACAGAGGAATAGTTCACAAAAGGTCTTCTATATATCATCCTGAAACTAATGGTGCAGTTGAAAGAGTAAATAAAACATTAAAAGAAAGTATACAACTCGCTCGGGTTAATGGGTTGTGTTGGAAAGAAACACTTCAAGATAGAGTTATTGGTTATCGCTTTGCCCCTTGTTTGACTACTGGCAAGTTGCCATTTGAACTTTTCAAGGGTAGAATTTCCAACACCAAAATGTGTCCTGGTTGGATGAAGCTCAATAAGGGTTTTGTAGACAACAGGATAGGAGATTGGAGAAACAGACAAATTGCCAAGCAAGGTGAAAGAAAGTTATATTTTGATAAAAGGGAAAATGCTCAATATCTTGATTTGAAAGTTGGTGATCTGGTTAAGATTAGAGCTCCTGTTGGGACCAAACCATGGTCAAAATATACCAATGTTAGATCTGTAGTTAAGATTTTTTCAAATGATATTAAAACCAGTGATGGGAGAACTTGGAACACAAGCTGTGTGGTTGTGGTCAAAGGTGATGAATCTCGCACTCATGATAATGTGTCTACTAAAGAGAAATTATATAATACTGTTCCATTTTCCACTGGTGTTTCTCACACTCCCAATGTGATTCAAAAAAGAAGTCAAACAGTTTGAAGACCTCCGGTGTATATGAAAGATTATATATAATGTCTTCTCGTTTTCTTTTGTTCTTCATCTTCTTTATACAGCTGTGTTGTTTATATTTTGTTGTTGTTATTTTTATTGTGCAGGGGAAGATATTTGACATTATAGTATTTCTTTTAGGTCATTCACTCATTACTCATGTAGAATGTTATAAACAGAATGTACATAGCTGAGAATGTTGGAAGATTCTATCTCTGGCAGTTGCTGAGATTTTGTATGTGGGTGAGGTGTATTAAACCCTTGGTGCCTATATCTCAATCTTGTATAGAAGTATTTATTTATATGTGGTAAACACCACAACGCGTTATTGTGTGACAAACGGGTCCCCTAGCCACCATTGTTTGTTTTTTCCAGACGCAAACTCAATTCCATATTTTTGAACCAATTTGAGTGACTTTGAATGGCTTCCTAAATATTGAGTAATGCAAAGCAGCTCAATTCACTGCATTGCATTACTCTTCACAAGGGAGGCATTCCAAAGGGTTTGTGTGGGTGTTCCCATGCTACTCCCATGTTTTTTATGCTTTCCCAGATTTACATTACCTCCCCAGGTGAGGCGTAACAAGGACAAAATCTTTATTATTTTCCTCCTTCTATATGTGCTTCATTCTTCAACACCCATGGAAAGAGGAACCCAAATTTACAATGCAATCAGTCTCACATTTGTGAAAGTTAGAGATATTGGTGTTGTAAATGACAATGATTTAACATATTGCATTTATTTGGTAGTGGAGTGGATGTATGTTGTTTGTAGAGCAATTATGTTGTCTGAATTGGAATTGTTATTTCTGGAATTGTGTGGGTCTGAATTGGGTGGTGTGTAGTGTATTTGTAAGGTGGAATTATGTGGCATGGTGAAAATATAGGGCTGAGAGCTGTATAGACTATATAGAAAGAGATATTGAAAGGGATTTTGTGCTAGAAGTGGTAAATGAACTTAAGATAGAGTAGCAAAAAACAGTGTGTGAGAAAAAAGGGGCGAGAAGGTTATAGACACATAAAGAGGATGCTCTTGTGCACGTCGAAGATACCGAATGAAGAGAAGGAGTGTGTGTCATTATGAGGATGTACACGGAGGGTAGCATGTATGAACAGGCAGTTTAGAGAGAAGAAAGATGCTAAGAGTGCTTTAAACTAGAAGAAAGCGTGATTTAGGAGTGAAGTTAGACAATGTCAAAATTAACAATGCATTACTTTTTCCTCCCAAAGTAGTTACTATATGGAATATTTCTGAATCGGAAAATGCATGAGTGCCACTTGCATTGAGAAACAAATAGGAAGAAAGTTATTCTTTTTGGAAAGGAAAACACTGAAGTTCCATGCTGCATTGCACCACAATGTCAACCAAGCCTGTTATTCAACTTTTGTGGCCCTCGAGCTGCATTCAACCATACTGCATAGTCTTGACTGGGCTACACCATTACGAAGGAAACCAGGATTTTGTCATGAAAAATTTGAGGGAGACAATAAAACTGTTATGACAATAGCTAAAACAGTGGTTGGGCCCACCTACTGGTCCACCTACTGGGTGTGCAGAAATCAATTTAGCTTAAACTTAGAACCAGAAACATGTTTTTCAGTACACCAAGACAATCTGGTCCAAAGTTGACAAGCTTTCCTTTGGCTGGGTGAGTGGCACATACAACACTGCTCTTACTGTGCATTCTGGTACTTGTATTCTCCACTATTAATAATGGGAACTGTGATAAAACGAATATCAGAATCCAATGAAAGTGTCCCTAGAAAGTTTCGGTAACAAGCATCTCCCAGCCTGAGCCATCGCTTTCCCTGGGCGAAAACTGGAAGTGTAACAGTGTTGGAGTAGTGCCAGCAGAGGGTAAATGAAAGAAAGCACTGCCATAAATCAGGACTTGGGAGTGCAGATGAAGTCTGCCAGTGAGACTGAGAGATTTCAGCATGGAGATGAAAAAGTGAGGCAATGCAAGGCAAACCTTGGGGAGCATGCAGCTGTCGACTCATGTGCAGTTAAGGAGGTTAGAAACTGAATACCAAAAATGAGTGCGAGGTGTTTGTAAATGAGATCCCAAAAGGGTTGAAGAAGGGAACAGTCAAAGAACATATGAGGAAAATCGCCTGGTAATAAGCCACAACTCCAACAAAGATTGTCCTCTTTGAGATTCAACGAGTGTAAGCGAGTAGGAGTCCAATGGAGAAGGTTAACGGAGAAAAATGTAGATTGCAGTAACGATGGGGCGATTTTATTACAAAGAGAAAATTTACCAATCATCTGCCAGGTGTCTGAAGAAATATGGTCCGTGACACTCTGGTCAAAATGGTGTAACCATTTTTGCTGAGCTACAGTATGGGTAGGTATTGAAGTAGATTGTAAAAATTTATCCCCAGTCCCTCTTCCCTTAGATTCCATGGAATTACAGCTGTTAGATCTTTTATTGACTGTTGCAGTTAAAGTAATTTTAATGGAGTGGAAATAATTTTCTTCAGTTTCTTATCATACTTGGTGGGCTTGGGTTTCCTTTTTACGTAGTGCTCATACCTCGGTTGATCACGCCCATCTTTCTCCGTCTATTGCTAGTGGTGTTTGGACTGCTTTGGATACCTACATGGATTTATCTTCCAAAGGGTTGGTTGTACAATACCCCTTTGATATGTCTGGTTGAATGGTGTCTTGTCTGTTGGGATGGTCCGGTGGAAATCCTCCTCTCTCTTTCTTTTTTTGCTTTTTCTCTCTTTCTCTTTCTTCTCTTCTTTTCTCTCTTTTCTTCTTTCTTCTCTCTTCTTTCCCTTCCTTTCTTTTCCTTGGGTACTCTAACTGATAGTGATACTCTTGATTCTTGTTTCTGATATATATTAATTGCTTTTACCATAATTAATTTATTTATCTGATTCTCGCGGGCTACCTTTGTTACAGATGTCTCTTTTACAACGCATGCTTGTCTACTATATTTTGATTGTTTTATCCTATATCAATTGTATCACTGACACTTGTATTGTGTATCTTCATTTGCTTTTTCATAATAATAAAATTCTTTGAAATGGAAGGAGGTTAGAAACATTACTGCAGGGGAAGAATTCCACACTGCTGTGGCATCCACCACACTACACACATGTACACTCATAGACCACACACATGCACATTTGAAGACTGCAAACTACAGGAACACTCAAAGACTGCACACTTCACATACACTCAAACTGCAAGCTATGTCCACAGACTGCACATATATACACTTGTGTACCATCGTAGACTACACACATGCACATTCATAGACTACAAACTATAGGGGCACCCGTAGACTGCACACTACACTTACAATCATAAATTGCACACTATACACACAGACTGCAAAATCATATACACTTCTAGTCTACACACATGTATACTTGTACGCTACAAGTGCGATAATTATCTCCTAGGCAATTACAAAATTATAAAGAAAAAACAATGTGTGGAGGACTCAACAGAAACAGTAAACAAATGTCTAAAAGACTATATATTTTATTCAGTATTTTTTATAAATACATATTATTAAAAATTTGGGTTGACAAGGCAATACAGCAGTAGATCCGTGTGATCAATACATATCATATAGTCCATTTAACAAAGCAATACATTTTAATCTCATAAAAATCCTTTTAAATAAAACAGTAGTAATTGTCGACGTACGTTTTGGCGTTTCAGACGCCTTCTTCAGGAAATTACTACAAGCAAGTTTATTTTTCACGTGAAAAAGCAAGACTTGGATGGTTTTGCTATTTTCTGAGAATGATTGAATTTTAAAAATCCCTTTCAATGATATCGGGACATGGATTATGATATATTAAAATGTCATAGGTAAAGACCTCCTATTCTCACTTAAGGTGATAGGTCACATTGGATGCACCGGAGCTATTAAATGTTTCATAGATGTTCTAACTAACACAATAGAATAAGGCCTATGGAGTATACACTTGAGAGTGATGACCAATCATGTTATAAAATAGAGCACTAACCGTTAGCGGCTACCATGTTTGGTGTGTGAAAATGCATGAGCGGCTCATTATAGGCTTGGCAGGATACCCATGTAATATTACATAATAAAATTTGCATCTTACGGTCTATATTTCTAAAAGACCTAGGGGGCGATTACGATGTCAGGTCGGAAAGCCTCCTCCCACCAGTCAGAATCTCCTCAATCATGTCGAAACCTTTTCTACCAGCTCGGTCCGTTTACAATCTGCCCGACCGATTACTAAGTCGCGGTCAGAAGGTAAATCACCCAGTCATTCTGAATCGGTCCAGACTGGCTCTCGGAGAATTTGTGTCAGTCGGAACTCCATTGTACACCTCGATGGATTGTGTTTTAGACCTCGTGATTATGATGCCAATTTCCAACAACATTTCTGAGTCAGCCTCTCCAACACAGAAATGCTGTTGGAAAGTTACTTTGTGGAGCGGGCCCCCTTCATCCTGAGGACTCTTGTTGGGGGCCAAGGGGGTACGTAAGGGTTCCCCCTGTGAAACCATGCACTGTGTGGCAGGCATCATGGGGTGGCTGCGACAGGGTGCAGGGTTTTACACACACACACCCCATTTCCACATAGGAACCAGTGTTTTCAGGTGGAACACAAGCTCCCAAAGGAAACAATAGGAATCCGACCGAACAATGTTCGGTCGCATCGTAATCGGACGGGTGGAGCTGCCGACTGTGAGTCGGTCGGTTCCGGCACCAGCGGTGTTGGGCAAAAATTTTGGACAGATATTTCATTGACGATAGAAGTGGAACATAGAAGTAAATAAGATGGTCGTTCCTCCATTGCCATTAAGAGATGGTGGTGGAAGTCCCTTGGCCCGATTACTTGCTAAATGGGACATGGTCGGGGTAGGGTGTTAACAGATGCGGAATGGCGAAGAGTTTTGCACTACCCCAAGAAGATCTCTCGAAACTCCAGCCAGTCAGTCAGTCAGTCAAAAGTACTTTATTCGGTTCATAACAAAAACCATAAAAGTTTACAAACATTGAGAGTCAAGACAAAGTGCAGTACGACATTAAAAACGAACAATTCATACAATACATTATCATATTTAAAAACATCCACTAGCAGTCATTTTTACACAATAGGACACAATAAAGAAAAAAAAGAAAAAAAAAGGAGACACGACATTCCGATACAAATCCTAAAATCCACTATTTACAATTAATCCACTTGATTTTTTCCCTAGTCTCATAGCTATTGTCAAGAAATTCGCTACATTAAAAATTTCCCAAATGGTGGACAGCAGCTGAAGGTACATGAGGGCCGGTTTGGCTTGTCTGAACCCTTTATCTTTAATTAGAGGTAAAATACATTTTTTTTGTGTTAAGTTATAATGTTTACAGAAAAACATAAAGTGCATGGTGTCCATGATGGAGAATCCGTTACAAAAACAGATCTCCAAATCTATTGCCTTGGTCCACCCTGGACGTCCAGTAAGAAGAAGGTGGAATTTATTCAACTTGAACTTAGTCAGCAAAAATCCATGATTAGCATTATTGACTATTTTCAGATATAGTTCTAAATTGCTAGAGTTTGTTAATAGCTGATAAGCCCTTACAGTTGGTTTGGTCAGCTCCTTTTCTTCTCTGTCCAGACCCTTGTTGAGCTTCTATGTATCTTTTACCCATTTCACATCCCCCTTAACTAATTTAGACGGCTGAGCAAACAGTTCTGGACGACCTAGAATATCAGCTAGTTTTTTGGCATAATTCAGCCATGGGATGGAATTACTATACTCATGGTTCAACTCCAGTTCAGGGTTCAGCCAAACTGTGATCCATTTTAAAAGTGGTGCTATAGTTATTCGATCTTCCAGATATTCTACCCCACATTCCTGATGGACGATATAACCAGGGGTCGATTGGGGGACCAATAGAATAGTTTTCAAAAACTTGTCCTCTGCCACTTGCAGCGACTTTACATTTTTAATGCCCCATAAGTCAGCTCCATACATAGCTAGAGAAATACATTTGGCATCATAAACTTTTAGGACAGCCTGCAACAGTGTCACCCCCAGTTTACGCAAAAAACCAAGTACAGCCAAAATAGACCTCGAAAAAACATTGCGTTTAGCAGCCTGTTGGGGCAACCATGTGGAGCTATCATCAAAGATGACCCCTAAGTATGGAAATCTCGAGACCCTGGACAACACAATTCCCTCACAGTGCAGGGTCTTCATTTTCTTGCCCTTACTACCCACCGCCATTACATGGGATTTTGAAAAATTGACGCTAAGGTTCAAAACTTTCATAAAGTCATAAAATGATTTTAAAAAACTTTGTAGCCCTACTACTGTGCGAGCTAAAAGAGCGTCGTCGTCCGCATAAAGTAATGCCAGTATAGAACACTTGCCTGCCCTTGGTATGTCCTTGCACGCTTCCCCTAACACAGCACCCACATCATTTATAGAGAGAGTAAAGAGTAGGGGGGCTAAAATACAACCCTGACCAGACCACAGAATAACCACTAATTTTAATCCCCAGCGTAAGGCTAATAAAAATATAGTCAATGGTTGAACAGCTACCGTTGCCTGTAAAGGTGGGTGTCTCTTCCTCTTCCCTTGGTGGGAGCATCAAACCATTGTCAGCCAGAATTTTTTCAAGGAGATCTCCCTGTGCAGAATGCTCAAAATGGGTATCACCTTGTTCAAGGGGGCCTAATTGGTCTAATGACAAATATTTATCTCGGCACCCATGAATATTAAAATCTCCCAGGAGTACGATCGAACAATGGTTATCATCGACCTCCTTATAATCTGCCAAAAAAAGATTTAAAGTAGTCAGGTGTTCAGTCGTAGTAGCTCTATCATAAGAATTATAAAAATTTAAAATTAAAATATTACATACCCCTTTGCAGGCAATTTGGACTGCCAAGCAGTAGGGAGAACCTGTTGCTATCTGGGTATGGATACCAGGAATGGGAGCTCCAGCCTTAAATACCTACTGCTTAATTACACGCATGTGGCTTATATGACCCCACACCGACTTAACGTGACATATGGAGGCGAGGCTCATTCTTGCCCCAGATGTTCGCATCCGGGTGCGGACTTTGGACATATGATTTGAGATTGTGGATTCTTGCGGCCTTTCTGGGAGGCAGTGCTAGGTAAGCTGGCAGAAGTGCTGGGCAGGGATCTACCTCTCACAATACAGACGAGTATCTTAGGACTTTTTCCTAGACCGCCAAAGCGTAATGTAGGGAACAGACTTAAAGACTTGGCGCTGTGGCTAGCGAAACGTCATATTGCACTGTAATGGAAATCTACCAGGGACCACAATTTGCAAATTGGCATAGAGATGTTGTTGTGTGGGGTGGAGCGGAAGGCAGAGCACTCAGTTGGGAGGAAACTAAGGGCATGGGGAAGCTCCTAATGGTAGGCCAGTGGAGGGAGGTTCTTGTGACCTGGGAGAACCCAGAGGGACAAGAGGCGGGGTTGATAGACTCGGGTCCCGAATCGAATATTGGTGTGCACCCGGTGGTGCCCTAGCTTGAATCTCCTATTGCTGTCTAAGACGTCTTGGTGCCCAGACAGTGCAGGGCATCTGAAGGCTGTGCGGGAGAAGTATTTGCTGACTTATTGTAAATCTGGGGACAGTAACTTTAGTTGCAGCTATGAGACCCTTCCTTGAGTGTTAACCTGCTGGTCCCCTGCTGTAATTTCTTCATTCACCGTGTCCTTACTCTGCACTGGAAATATTTGCTATGCTTCCCTCTCTGCTAAAGGTCTTTTATTTGTTCGGTTCCTTTTTTGTCTTTGCCCCAGTTAGGTATCTTTAAACATTCAACTTTGTTTCCTGCATTGCTTGGGCATCCTGGACTATTGGTGGTTGACCCCACACTGAACATTACCTGGCACTAGGTGCTCTGGAACATGCACTGAGAATATAGATGTTGTTATAATTTTTGGCTATCCTGATACTTACTCTTAGAAATGTCATACCTTAGAATATTTTATGCATATGTGTATTATAAATTAGAAAATGCCAATAAAGATATTTTTATAAAAAAAGAGATGGTGGTGGAAGAGCAATACCACAAGCAGCGATGGGGGAGTTTGGGATGGTCAAGCAGTGACATGCAAGGGATGGTGGAACCTAACCTTCCGAAAACACAGGCACACTGCAATGATTAAAAGAGTGCGCCACCTGAAAGGGAAATATAGTAAAGCTAAAGGATAACTCAAATAGGTTGAATAAAGAAGCAGAACATAGTAACAAACAAGATGGAAGCGTCTCTGTTGCCATTAAGAGACGGTGCTGGAAATGCATTCTCCATACTTGGGATAGAATGCACTCCGTGTATACAAGTTCTGCTGTTTTTAAGACTGCTCTTGTCAAAATTATTGCAAGCAGGCTCATCTTCTATCCCAACCCAATGCATGATCCCATGATTCCATGATATGTTAAGCGTTGTGTCGCTCCATCTGCAAGTCACACAGCAAAGTTATACACAATCCCTAGACTCCATTTCTTGTAATGTAATTAATTTTAATCTTGTTTAAATCCATACATTTCTCACATATCTTTTTCTGTTTTCATTCACACTAAAGACCGAGTAATTCCTAATGTTTTTTCAAATGCAAAAGAAATGCCCAACTGTGGCTATGTCCTAAAGCACGTAAGAATCCATTGTTTCTCCTGGGTGGCCTTATTCACATAACCCAATGAATTTTTGGGCTTATGAGCCCTTGGTTAGGGGTGAATGTAATGTTAAAAACAAATGGTTAGTATTCTAAATACACTTTCTTGCAATATCAACTGAATATATTATAACCCATAATTTGAATCCATGTTAATCAGTAATTACTACCTGTACTATTTTACATCTCCTGATTTCCTAAAATCCATGCACAAATTATATTCCCACCTTCTCCTGTGAAAAACTCGGAGGATGCTGAATCAAATATGTATTTCAACCACATAAATCAAGAAATTCCCCCAAGAATTACTTCTTGTGTTTATCTGAGCAAACGAATGCCATTAACGTTAAATCTATTTAACAAATGAATGCCTTTGCCGATGCCTTTCAAGTCCCGCTATATGAATCACATGACTCTCATCAGGGCATGATAAGTTGTATCCATGGGGAACTGTTTATGACAAAAAACGAGGATTTTTTTTTTTAGCAATCGATCCTTAATCCATTAAAAATTAACTCAACGTGGATTGCATCAAAAGATGCGGCATACCTTTTTTATAACCAAGGTTGCGCTGGCCTTTATAATGTTATCAGTGACGTGGATGTCACGCTGCAACAGAGTAAAATGCGGGTTAGGGAACCGCTATTCCCAGTGTGGATGGCACCCTACTGTCAGTGAAAAGGACGGAATGGTTGTATTACCTTAATCGTGTTAAACTAGCGGTGTGCTGCGAGGCTGTCGTAATTTTCAAATGGACTCTGGGTGCCGGTTTTTTAAAATATATTTCTGGAAGAATGCAAGACATCTCATTAGTATGTTTTAGAGGGGGAAGCTGTTGTGCCCTATATAATAACGGAAATCTGAACTTACTCGTCAATAGACGGAAGTGAAGCGGAAATGCATGCCGCTACTTCTCGATTTCCCGGCGGTCGTGTGTCCTACAAAAGACAGAAGAGGAATCTCTTCACTGATCCGTCATATTGATAGTCAATGACGGGCCCGGTGCAGTTTGGAAATCTCATTTTTTGGTTTTCAAACTCTCAGCGTTGTCAGTTTCATCTCACTCACGGGTGTATGCGGTCAACAGGACCCGTGCATGTGCAATTGCATTCAATACTCTGGTCCCAGTCACGTGGTGCCAGTCTGGCCAATCCGACTCACTTAGAACGCTACTGTTGTTTACATTGTATTGTGGGAATTGTGGTTACAGCAGTGCTTCGCATCTATGTCTGACTATCAAGGAGGAATGCTCGTATTTCTGGAACGTGCATGACTTCTATGCCCTATTTACTTCACTCATGCAATTTAGTCCTTTGTTTACACTATCGAATTTCATAATAAGGTACGCCTCTTTGCACAGCAGTGCACTCTCATCGCATGGCGATTGATGTTTAGGGTCAATCCATGTTAGTACTGTTCACTTGAAATCATCTTCACCATGATTTTTACTCAGAAAGTGTTCAACCATGGGTGCAGATGAAACTTTTTTCTTTATTCTTGAACGATGTTGTGTAATCCTTACATTGATTGATTGGCAAGTTTTTCCAATATATACTCTGTTGCATGGACATACCACAGAATAGACCACATTCTTGGTCTTACAATTCGTAAACATATCATGTTTCCTTTTGACCCCGTCATGGTCAAAACCATTTCCTTCTAGTGTCGTTGAACAAGACACGCAATTGCCACATTTGTGGTGGCCACATACAGGTTTTAACTTCCACTGCGCTATCAGGTCGCTCTTCTTCTTGGGGATATAGCTGTCCGTTCTTACAAGTTGCTGGCCTATGCTTGTGTTTTTACGCATAGCGAAAATGGGTTTTTATAGAGGGTGTTCAAAAGTTTCCAATAAATGCCAATTTTTCAAAAAGATGCGTTTAAATTGATTTGTGTGCGAACCGAAGGTTGTTACACAAACCAATTCATCTAACTCACCCTTTTCTTTTATCTGAAGGAGATTTTCTCTTGGGGTGACTCTGGCCCTTTTTAATAGTTTTCTGGGATAACCTCTTTTCGCCATTTCCGTGCAAAATACTGTTGCATGGGTCTCGAAGTCTGCCACATCTGTGCAGTTTCGTCTTATCCTCAATAGTTGTCCACAAGGGAGATTCTCTTTCAAGCACTGTGGGTGGGAACTTCAGTAATAGAGAATGGTATTTCTATCTGTTTCTTTTTTGTATATGGTGGTTGTCAGCGTTTCAGCGCTGGCGCCGACTGTAACGTCAAGAAAGGTCATTTTGCATTTGCTGGATTCCATAGAAAATTTGATGTCATTATGCCTGGAGTTTAGCCACTCATGAAAGTGTTCGAGCTCGGTCTGGCTCCCCTGCCACAGGAGCCAGATGTCGTCAATGTACCTGAGCCATCGGTTTATGTTGCCTGAGAATGGGTTATTATTGTATATGAATCTCTCTTCATATTGTGCCATATATAACACTGCCATCTCCGGCTTGTAAGGGCAACCCATGGCGGTGCCTTTTACTTGAACAAAAAAGTCATTTTCAAACTTGAAATAATTGCTGCGTAGTGTTATCTCTGCCAATGCTAAAATGAATGAGGTGGGTACCTTGTGTGGTCTATCACGTTGGTCTGGGTATAGTTCTATCACCTGTAGTGCCTCGTCCTGAGGGATTTGGGTATAAAGCGAGGCGACATCAAGTGTCACCATCACCTGTGTTTCTTCATTGAATGACTGCCCTTCTGTTTTTGTGATAAAATCAGTAGTGTCCCTGAGGTACGATTTGACCTCCAGTATGAATGGTTTCAAGAAAAAATCAATATATTTAGAGACTGGCTCTAAGACAGAGTCATAGCCCGAAACAATTAGTCTAGCTGGTGGTACCCGATCATTTTTGTGAATTTTTGGCAGGAAGTACAGAAGCATGTATGACGTTACAACGCATGCTTTTACAACGCATGCCTTTACAATGCAGTTTTTACAATGCATACCATTACAACGCATAGCGCTTTGGGGTGCTGGATAGTGAATAGTTTAATTTAATATTCCAACTCCAGTCCCCGTGGATAGTAGGGAAGGTGTTGGATAGTAAATTAAATCTATTCCCTATCCTAGAGCACCCCCCAGCGCAATGCGTTGTAATGGTTTGCGTTGTTATGGTTGCGTCGTAATGGTAGTGCGTTGTAAAAGTTTTGTTGTAAAGGTTGTTTACCGTACAGAACAGGCATTCTTGGCAATTTTTTGTTCAAGCATTCGAATTCCTTAGGGTCTAAGAATCCTTCATCCAGTCCTCCCTTAGTTATTCTGGCAATCTTGTCTTGGATTGCATGCGCAGGATCCTCCTTTACCTGTCTGTACCACTCTCGGTTGTTCACATGTGATTTGCCTTCATCCAAATACATAGTGCGGGGCCATATCACCACTGCCCCACCCTTGTCATTCTGTTTTATTAAAATAGATGTATCTGCTTTGAGATCACGAATAGCAGATGTTAAGCCTTTACTGATGTAATTCTGCACAAAACCTTTTGTCTTTTCTAGTTTGGTGAGGGATGATATGACCGCTTGTTCGAATGCGAAGATTTGTTTTGGTATGTTTTGTGTGGGGGTGAACCTGGATTTGACCCTGAGGCCAGTAGTTTCCTGACTTGACATCACTTCAGCGCCTGCGAAAAAGGCCTTCAACCTTACTTTACGGCAAAAATCTAATGCCTTTAACTTAAGTTTGGTGAAATCCGTTCTCTTGTTTGGGACAAACTTGAGCCCAAGGCTTAAAACCATTTCTTCATCTTTCGTTAGCTGTTTGTTTGAAAGGTTAACTATAGTTGACTTCTCTAGTTCTTGTAGTACTTGTTGCGAGTTCGCATCTCCCATGGCTGCTTGAAGCGGACCCTCGAACGTCCGACTCTGGCTAAACAAGATGCTGCGGGAGCCCCTCGCTTTTTGGAAATCTCCTGCCTTGAATCAGAAGAGGAGTCGGAGGAGGTTGTGTCAGAAAATGTAAGGAACCTGTTTCTTGATCTGCCTTGGAATATTGTTAATGCACCCCTTGATTCCCCTGAAGTGTAAAAATCTTCTTTGAGAAAGGGGTAAACCTGGTCTAATTTAAACGATTTGGAATGTCTCTCAAATTGGGCTGCTTTTACATTAAGAGTGTTGTCTTTGAAAAGCTGGATTTCTTTTTCTATCTTTTCTTGAAGCAACTTAGCTTCTGTTACTGTTTGGTTGTCTGTGATGGTCTTAATGAGCTCCTCTATTTCTCTCTCTTCTTAACTACAAATTCGTTGGCCCGTCTCTATAGTGTGCACCATTAAATCTCTACTGCACTTCGTACAGGTCACCGAGCGGATTAAAGCAGCCTGCTTCCCCCTATCAGCGGGACACTATTTTCTCGTTTGCCGGGTTTAGAGCAACGCTGGGGAACTTTGAATACCGGTTTAAAAACCCACTACTTGCCACACCCGCTCCGCGGGTGCTGCTGCGTTTTGTTGAGTCAGTGGGAGCATCATTTCATCTGGACTGCCCAGGGGACATGGACTGAGGGGCATCACCTGACATCGTGTGGGCTGCGATATGAGTGAGCAGGGACTCACTATCCCAGGAGTCCCTGCTACGACCGACACCACCTAGTCCCGTCCCTCTTGCCAGCCCCGACCTCAGGTCACCGAGTGGATTAAAGCAGCCTGCTTTCCCTATCAGCGGGACAAAATGTTCTCCTTTGCCGGGTTTGGAGCAACGCCGGAGAACTTTGAATACTGGTTTAAAAACCCACACCTTGCTGCACCCGCTCGGCGGGTGCCGCTGCGTTTTGGTGAGTCAGCGGGAGCATCAATTCATCTGGACTGCCATGGGGACGTGGACTGAGGGGCATCACCTGACATTGTGTGGGCTGCGATAGGAGTGAGCAGGGACTGACTATCCTAGGAGTCCCTTCTATGACCAACACCACCTGTTCCCGCCTCTCTTGCCAGCCCCGCCCTCAGGTCATTGAGGCCCCTACATCTAGGAATCGGTGTTCTGCTGCACAGGCGCATGCAAGAGTGTCCCGGGACAAGGGCAGGACCGTCCAAGCCCGTCGGAGGCCGGGCAGGGCCACCCCCTAACCTTTTGTCACCAATCCCAGGTTTTATTTGTACTTAATTTATTCCCTGATTTGTATTTTTCTTTTCAGGGTGTTGGCCCTTCCCACAGCTATATTCACAAGCCAATGGCAACTTGGTCAGGGAAACTTGGGAGGGTGGGGGGTGGCTGTGTGATTGGAACAATGGATCAGTTCATTACCCGAGCATTTTCTGTGCTAGAAAAGGAAATTGCTATCACGGAACGTCGTCTCTCACTCAACCTTCCTAACCATAAGCATTCCTCCTTAGGGCCATTAGCTCTAGCAGTTTCCCCTCCTAATGTGATAATGCACGCCGACGGGGTATCGCCGAATCAAACCCAAACCGATGTGGGTGCCATTAGGGCAAGTTTGGATAGGCTTAACCTCATGCGCGCTAGCGTTATTCTGCTCGCACGCTGAGATTTTATGAAAGGCACTTTACATGACGAGCTGGGCTCGTCATCAGCGTGCGAGGAGGCTACGCCATGACGAGCCCAGCTCGTCATGAGCGTGGAAGGGGTTAACAGGTTAGTGCCCATCAGGCCAACCTTTCCCACCCCTCTCGAAATACCAGTGGCCCCCCCTGACACCATCGTGCAGTTGGGCTTTTCGAATTCATCCAAGGGTCACACAGGTAATCAGCTGACAGCTATGGCAGCGGGCTTGAGACTTCTTCCCGTTAAAAGGAAGAGAGTCACAAGCTGTAAAAAAGGAGGGCGAATTAATTCAGCCAAAAAGCTTAAATCTAAGGCTACTCTGGACACAGGGAACTCCCGGAGGGATGGGAGAAAGAAGGAAATGACACTGACACCAAACCTAATTGCAGGAAGTGCCCAATTTATGAAACCGATTCAACTCGAGCATACCTACACAACACAGGAACAGATTGGTAGCCTAGCGCTTACTTCTGTCTTAGGCTTTCCACCTTCGAGCCCACTTGTAGCTCAAATTGAGAAATTGGTAAAATATTTGATTCTCCCAGTGTTGGAAAGGGTGAAGTCTGTGGCTGAGAGGCTGGATCGATTCAAGCAGGCTTCTTTGGATAACTTTTTTTCTCTAAAATCTCTAATTAAGTTATATGCTAAGAATTCCCAGGCAGTACAAACACAGATTTTAAACTCGGATATGGGCCAGGACTTAGCTACAGTGCGGCTGTTAACAACCCCTGATGTTACTCTGCCAGCTAAAACAGGGATGTCCGGGGTAGTTTTAGCCGGACCTCTCATCAGCACACAGGCAGTTAGCCCTAGGTTGTCCAATGTAAATGGGCAACATCCAGCTAGCCCCCCCCACCCCCACAGTGTAACGAAGAAAACTACTCACGAGAGGACATCAAGGCAGAATAACATTCCCAAACGGGTCGCCGAGGGTAGTCATAACCGTAATCCTGCGGTAAACTCCCAACGTCCCCTCTCAGAATCTAATGGTGCCCCAAGACTCCCCACAATTGATCTCCCGCCAGCTTGTCGGCCTTATGTCGCGGTGCTAATTGGAGTTCCGCGGCTGAAGGGAGACCAATCGGAAACTTATCAGGAGCTCAAAAACAAAACAATGCACTGGCTGAGGGAGAACAGACCATTACCAAGCAAGCTGGATGGCCAGATTCTACATGTCAGAAGGGTAGGGTAGGTGGGCAATAGGTATAAGGACTGCCAGGGGGACTGTATCATTGTGAATTTTAAAGATGTCAGGGTTGCATAGTTCATCTGTAACTGGCAGGTTGAGGGCGGTTGGTCAGGTATGGGTGCAGTCGATCTAAGTTACATCTACATCAGTGCTGTAGGACAACAGAATGTCCCCTGCCAGCCCCGGGGTAGAGAACAGAATACCTTTTTTTCCAATAGCTATGTTTCACATCGGGATTACCCTTCCAGCGTAGGCTTTGGAAGCTTTGGGTGGGGCTGTGGCTATTGACGTGGTGCCCATAATCATGACACGGGTACATCATTGAGCCTATTAGCAAAACCCGAGCCCAGCAAGTCGGGTGAGGTCAGTGCACTCTTTGGTCCCCTGCCCAACCCCTGTAGTGGGCTTAACTCCACACCCCCTAGTTTTGGGCCTAAGACACCTTATGCCATTTGCTTAATTCAAAATGACAAATGTGGGGACGCAGGTGAGGGAATTCTGGAAGTGTCTCCACAGCGAGCTGGTATCCTGGTTGACACGCCCGTTGTGGAACCAGCTGTGACGGATCCAGTTCTTTGGATTCTCAGCTGGAACATTGCAGGTATTTCACGGAAGTTGGCTTTTCCCGACTGGAATACCCTGGTGGAGGCCCACTCTGTCTGTATCTTACAATAGACTTGGAGCAGGGAGCCTTGTCACAAGGTTGGTTATAGTACGTACCACATACCTGCAGTTTCCTCAGTCTCTGGGAAAGGTCGCCCTTCAGGTGGGCTTCTTATATGGGTGGATATATCGTTGGGGTGCCAAATTGTGCAGAGCGCAATGAATTTCCCTGACATATTAAAAATCACTGTCAGGGGGCCACAGAGAGTATTAACTTTAGACATCTTTAACATCTATGCCAGGGGTACTAAGGGGGGATCCTTGTCCCCCACGGTCGCAAACCTCGAGGGCTTACTCGGACAGTGTCCTACTAGTACATATGTTCTTGTTGCGGGGGACTTTGACTGCACCTATGAACCCCTTGACTCGGACGGCATTCTGGACATTGCCGATGAGGACTCTAGGAGAGGTATTCCCCCCTTAACAATTGACCCAATAAGGAAGTGGTCCCAACAGGCCATTCAGTTGAATTCCTTGTCACTCGAATTTGGGTTGAGGGCTGGAAACGATAGAACTACCTCGGACATAAAGGGAGCCCACACTTTTAACAGGGTGAATCTCACCTCTAGGATAGACTATAACCTTCTTGATCTTAAGCTTTGGACATTCATGGACGACATGGAAGTCTTGCCCTCAGCAGACAGTGACCATAATCCGTTATCCCTGGCCTTATACCACCTGTGGCCAGGGGCGTCTGGCTTTACCTTGCCCACTAAAACATCCACTGCTAGGGAAGTTCGTCCCTCCAATTGTGGGAGATGGCTAAAATGGTGTAGGGTCGCACTAGATGAGGGGAAACTCCAAGCTATAGGGGCACTCCTGGGGACGGCACAGGCCAGGATGGAATCTCCCTCCCTGACAACAAACGAAGTGACGGCTCTTTTCTGCGAGACTGTCAGGGAATTGGGAAATTTGTTCGTAGTCCCAAATAGGGATCCTACTGTGGCGGAGAGCAAAAGAAGCAACAATACTCTGGGCTGGTTTACTAAAAAATGCAGGGGGAAGAAATCTGTGCTAATAGCTGCTATCAAATGCAAATCCCCGGCTAGGACTAGGGTAGCGAGGAAAGATTACAAACAGACTATCAATGAGGCAAAGAAAGAATGGGAAGACCGGTTTTGGTCTGACCTAAAGGTGGCCTGTGCAGGGAGAGATTCCAGAGCGTTCTGGAACCTAGTGAGGACTAGGGATAGGCCAGATAACACCCTCATTACGTGTAACATCCCAGCCAACACTAGCTTAACCACTTTTCCTCCATATACACAATTACCATGGAAGATAGCCAGGTGAAGCGCTTGCCTCATATTATCCCAACCACCCAACTAGGGGAATCAATAGGGCACCCTTTTACACTTAAGGAAGTTGAGAATGTTATAAGATCCCTGGTGCCTCTTAAAGCAGCTGGGCCTGATGGGATCCCGGCCGACCTGCTACGTGCTAACCCGATTGAGTGGGGGCCAATAATAACATCACTAATTAATGCTGTTAACAATGGTGTGCCAGTCCCTGATTCATGGAAGGGGGCAGAGGTCATCCCTATCTTTAAGAAGGGCTGTTGGGACGACCCCGCAAACTATCACCCGACAAGTCTCATTGACTGTTCGCAGAAGGTCGCAGGGAAAGTGGTTTTGGGGAGGGTGCTTCAGTGGGTGGATGAAAACAACATCTTATCTGACTATCAAGCCGGATTTAGATCAGGCACAGGGACCATTAAGCAAGCCTTTAGATTGATGCTTCTTTATTGGAATGTGGTGGTGCTGGGCAAGGGCAGTCTCTATCTAGCCTTCATAGACTTGAAGACTGCCTTTGACCTAGTACCCTGGGAGGGGTTGTGTGGGGTTCAGACCGAAATGGGGATGCCTCCGCATATTTTGTCTCTGTTGGTTAGGTTTAAGCATGGGCGGAAAATCCGTTACGCTCGCGGATTTTGCGGATTTTCGGGAAATCCGCAATCCGCGAGATTTGCGGATTTCCCGCAAAATCCGCAAATTCGCACGCAGCGGATTTTTTTGGCGGCGCGCGGCGTTGGTGATACAATTTTTGCGGCGCGCGGCGTTTATCATCGTTTGCCGAGTTGTTTTTTTCGATAGTTTGCGAGTGCTGCGCCATTTTGGATCTTGCTGTGTGATCCCGCGGGAATTGGCGAGCGCGATTACGTCATCGCGGCTTGCCAGCGATAGTTTGTCAACGCGAGTACGGCGAGATCACGTCTCGCGGTACTTCGCAATTGCGAGATTTGAGATGCGGCGAGCGAAAATATAAATTTGCAATTCTGCACAAGAAATCCACCAGCAAGCAGCATAAACCTTCTAGAAATGATGATTTTTATGTGAATAACTCCTTAGTTTGACATTTGCCTGCACTTTTTTAGCGAGGAGTCCATTTTGGGGAGGGGGGCAGGGGGGTGGGAGGAAGGAAGTGCCCCACAGTCTTCAACTTCCTGTTCCTGTTCAGCAGGCTCCTCCCAGTGCTTTGTCCATCTCCTGGTCACTTTTCATTTGGATGTGGAGCTGGAAGGATTACTTTGTGTGGATGCTGCAGGATCTTTGGATTTGAGGCCTTTTTGACTTTCTTTGGATCACTGTTGGATTAGAAATTTTACAAGTAAGTTTGTTTGGGGCATTACAGTTGCTGCAACTAAAATTTTGGAATTTTTGGGCTGTTTTGGGGCCTTTTGCCCAGGGGTACTCAGTGGTGGGTGGACTGAGTCTTTCTGTGGGTTGTCTTGAACTTAAACATCATGGAGGCCATAGATGAATTGGGATTGTGCTGATTTTTCTGTGTTTTTCGATTTTTGACCTGTTGTTGGGGCCTTGACCAGGGGTAGTGAGTGGTGCATGGGCCTAGTCTTTCTGTGGGCTGTCTTGAACTTAAACATCATGGAGGGCATAGATGGAATGGGATTGTGCTGATTTTTCTGTGTTTTTCGATTTTTGACCTGTTGTTGGGGCCTTGACCAGGGGTAGTGAGTGGTGCATGGGCCTAGTCTTTCTGTGGGGTGTCTTGAATTTAAACATCATGGAGGGCATGGATGGAATGGGATTGTGCTGATTTTGCAGTGTTTTTCGATTTTTGGGGGTGTTCATGGGGAGGGACATGCCATGTGGCTGGTGGCCATTTTGAGTGCAGCTACAGGCACTGGCCATGTGCTGGCAGGCAAGTGGCCATTTTGAATGCAGGCTTTGTTGTTAGGCCTCCAACCATTTTGCCTACTTTTCAACCTTTATTTATGCCCAGGGGTAGTGAGTCTTGCATGGGCCTAGTCTTTCTGTGGGTTGTCTTGAATTTAAACATCATGGAGGCCATGGATGGAATGGGATTGTGCAGATTTTTCAGTGATTTTCGTTTTTTGGGCCTGTACTTGTGGCCTTTTCACCAGGGGTATTTGAGTCTAGCATGGGCCTAGTCTTTCTGTGGGCTGTCTTGAATTTAAACATCATGGAGGCCATGGATGGAATGGGATTGTGCTGATTTTGCAGTGTTTTTCGATTTTTGGGGGTGTTCATGGGGAGGGACATGCCATGTGGCTGGTGGCCATTTTGAGTGCAGCTACAGGCACTGGCCATGTGCTGGCAGGCAAGTGGCCATTTTGAATGCAGGCTTTGTTGTTAGGCCTCCAACCATTTTGCCTACTTTTCAACCTTTATTTATGCCCAGGGGTAGTGAGTCTTGCATGGGCCTAGTATTTCTGTGGGTTGTCTTGAATTTAAACATCATGGAGGCCATGGATGGAATGGGATTGTGCTGATTTTGCAGTGTTTTTCGATTTTTGGGGGTGTTCATGGGGAGGGACATGCCATGTGGCTGGTGGCCATTTTGAGTGCAGCTACAGGCACTGGCCATGTGCTGGCAGGCAAGTGGCCATTTTGAATGCAGGCTTTGTTGTTAGGCCTCCAACCATTTTGCCTACTTTTCAACCTTTATTTATGACCAGGGGTAGTGAGTCTTGCATGGGCCTAGTCTTTCTGTGGGTTGTCTTGAATTTAAACATCATGGAGGCCATGGATGGAATGGGATTGTGCAGATTTTTCAGTGATTTTCGTTTTTTGGGCCTGTACTTGTGGCCTTTTCACCAGGGGTATTTGAGTCTAGCATGGGCCTAGTCTTTCTGTGGGCTGTCTTGAATTTAAACATCATGGAGGCCATGGATGGAATGGGATTGTGCTGATTTTGCAGTGTTTTTCGATTTTTGGGGGTGTTCATGGGGAGGGACATGCCATGTGGCTGGTGGCCATTTTGAGTGCAGCTACAGGCACTGGCCATGTGCTGGCAGGCAAGTGGCCATTTTGAATGCAGGCTTTGTTGTTAGGCCTCCAACCATTTTGCCTACTTTTCAACCTTTATTTATGCCCAGGGGTAGTGAGTCTTGCATGGGCCTAGTCTTTCTGTGGGTTGTCTTGAATTTAAACATCATGGAGGCCATGGATTGAATGGGATTGTGCTGATTTTGCAGTGTTTTTCGATTTTTGGGGGTGTTCATGGGGAGGGACATGCCATGTGGCTGGTGGCCATTTTGAGTGCAGCTACAGGCACTGGCCATGTGCTGGCAGGCAAGTGGCCATTTTGAATGCAGGCTTTGTTGTTAGGCCTCCAACCATTTTGCCTACTTTTCAACCTTTATTTATGCCCAGGGGTAGTGAGTCTTGCATGGGCCTAGTCTTTCTGTGGGTTGTCTTGAATTTAAACATCATGGAGGCCATGGATGGAATGGGATTGTGCAGATTTTTCAGTGATTTTCGTTTTTTGGGCCTGTACTTGTGGCCTTTTCACCAGGGGTATTTGAGTCTAGCATGGGCCTAGTCTTTCTGTGGGCTGTCTTGAATTTAAACATCATGGAGGCCATGGATGGAATGGGATTGTGCTGATTTTGCAGTGTTTTTCGATTTTTGGGGGTGTTCATGGGGAGGGACATGCCATGTGGCTGGTGGCCATTTTGAGTGCAGCTACAGGCACTGGCCATGTGCTGGCAGGCAAGTGGCCATTTTGAATGCAGGCTTTGTTGTTAGGCCTCCAACCATTTTGCCTACTTTTCAACCTTTATTTATGCCCAGGGGTAGTGAGTCTTGCATGGGCCTAGTATTTCTGTGCGTTGTCTTGAATTTAAACATCATGGAGGCCATGGATGGAATGGGATTGTGCTGATTTTGCAGTGTTTTTCGATTTTTGGGGGTGTTCATGGGGAGGGACATGCCATGTGGCTGGTGGCCATTTTGAGTGCAGCTACAGGCACTGGCCATGTGCTGGCAGGCAAGTGGCCATTTTGAATGCAGGCTTTGTTGTTAGGCCTCCAACCATTTTGCCTACTTTTCAACCTTTATTTATGACCAGGGGTAGTGAGTCTTGCATGGGCCTAGTCTTTCTGTGGGTTGTCTTGAATTTAAACATCATGGAGGCCATGGATGGAATGGGATTGTGCAGATTTTTCAGTGATTTTCGTTTTTTGGGCCTGTACTTGTGGCCTTTTCACCAGGGGTATTTGAGTCTAGCATGGGCCTAGTCTTTCTGTGGGCTGTCTTGAATTTAAACATCATGGAGGCCATGGATGGAATGGGATTGTGCTGATTTTGCAGTGTTTTTCGATTTTTGGGGGTGTTCATGGGGAGGGACATGCCATGTGGCTGGTGGCCCTTTTGAGTGCAGCTACAGGCACTGGCCATGTGCTGGCAGGCAAGTGGCCATTTTGAATGCAGGCTTTGTTGTTAGGCCTCCAACCATTTTGCCTACTTTTCAACCTTTATTTATGCCCAGGGGTAGTGAGTCTTGCATGGGCCTAGTCTTTCTGTGGGTTGTCTTGAATTTAAACATCATGGAGGCCATGGATGGAATGGGATTGTGCTGATTTTGCAGTGTTTTTCGATTTTTGGGGGTGTTCATGGGGAGGGACATGCCATGTGGCTGGTGGCCATTTTGAGTGCAGCTACAGGCACTGGCCATGTGCTGGCAGGCAAGTGGCCATTTTGAATGCAGGCTTTGTTGTTAGGCCTCCAACCATTTTGCCTACTTTTCAACCTTTATTTATGCCCAGGGGTAGTGAGTCTTGCATGGGCCTAGTCTTTCTGTGGGTTGTCTTGAATTTAAACATTATGGAGGGCATGGATGGATTGGGATTGTGCTGATTTTGCAGTGTTGTTCGATTTTTTTGTGCTCTATAACTGAACTGATGTTCCTCTGTCTTCCATTTTTTTTAGGTGCACAAGACTCAAGAGAACCACCAGTGCCAGGAAGAAGTCCTGCAGCGGTGTGTGTGTGCAGCATAACGTCACGCGACGTCACGTCTGGCCTCAGACAACTCTACAATTCGTGCAACTGCGGCCTGCTGTCTGACCTGCTCTGAAGAAGATGGCCCCGCCCCCAAAGAAAGTTCTCCGTAGCTCCTCTAGCAAGAAAGTTGCTAGTAAGGAGCAGAAGAAGCAAGTTACCAAGGAGGCTGGTGTGCCACCCGCCACGTTTTTTGGGAGCAAAAAAAAAGTACGCCTGCAGCAGCAGGATCTGCTGGGGACCAAGCTGGGAGCAGCACCCCTGCTCCATTGGGTTCAGTGCCTCCACCACCACGCCAACTTAAGTCAAAGCCCTTGAGTGCTTCAGAGGCAGTCAGTGTACTTCTCCAATCACCATCGACCAGTGATGTTGGCTCATCGCAAGAAAGTAGCAGCAATGTCCCTGAATCAACACAGGTTGTTGTAACTCATCTGACAAGTGTTGAACAACCACAGCCGCAACAACAACACCATGTGCAAGTACACGCCCAAGTACATGTGGAAGGAGAGGCAGCAAAAGGAGATGCGCAAGCAAAGGTGCATGGAGGTTCACAAGTGCCCACAATAGTTGTTCCTCCCGAAGTAGGGGCACATCAGGAAATCGACAATGAAGCCGAGGTATCATTGGAAGCCACTCCTCCTGATGATCATTCATTGTCTTCCACATCCCTAGCAAGGAAAAGATCAAGGGGGGTGTCTACATCTTCTTCAAGCCCACCTCGTTCTGATGCAAGTGATCTGTCTTGGGAACCACAACTGCGGTCTGACAGTGAGGCACACCATGATCTGACACCGGTACCTAAGCGTAAAAGGAAGGTCGTCCAAAAACTCAAACCTATGGAGTGTGATGAGGCTCAACAAGAAGTGACAGATACTGCTGGTGATGAAGCCTCTCACGATGACGACGAGCCAGTCATCACAAAGGTCACTGCAGCCCCACCGGGCATGCAGCAAAGAGACATTTTGACCCTATCCCGAGAAGCTGCTGAGCGTGATGATGATGTCGGCGAGGAGGCAATGGAAATGGAATCATTAGATTTGGAGTTAAGTAGTACACCAAAACCTACCGCTTCCATATTTCTTCCTCGCAAGAAGGTACCCACCTCGTCCTCGACCTCAATTCGTGGTGGTGAAAGTGCAAAACGTACTGAAGTTCGGCAATCCACATCCTCCACTTCATCTGGCATTAGCAGCAGGACCACCACCACCAGTATCGCCGCCTCCTCCGGCCCCCAAAGACATTTCAAGTCTCCAGTTTGGGACTTCTTTAGTGTTTGCCCAAAAATGGAAAACGTAGCCATTTGTAGCCTTTGTAAGGTTCGAGTTGGTCGTGGTAAGCTTGGTTCTAACTATTGTACCGGAGGCCAGAGAGGTCATCTTGAGAGAAGGCACGCTGTCCAATGGTTTCCGCACCTAGAGGCGGTCAAGAAAGCCGGAATTGCACGTAATGAAAACGTTGATTTTTCATCTGCTGATGACGAGGAGGTAGAAGAAGACGATTCAAACACTTCACTTACACCCAGTTCCCATGTCAGCAGCACACCCCATGGGAGCCACACTAAGAGTGTGGGAGAGAGTGAGACATCAATGCGGAAAAGTTCATCAGCGAGCGTAACTGGGTCGAAGAGATCATCATCATCCCGTAAATCATTGGTCCAGGGCAACATTAAAAAGATGTTGTTTACAGAAGCGCAATATGAACGCAACCACCCAATGACCCGTCTGTATAACACTAAGCTGGCTAAAATGCTAGCTCTGGACCTTCTCCCTTTTTCTTTTGTAGAAGGGGTTGGTTTTCTAGAATTAGTGACAGCGCTCTGCCCTAAATGGAAGGTTCCTAGCCGGTTCTATTTTGCCCGAGTTGCGGTTCCAGCACTACATGAAGATGTTCTGAAGGTGATTGGGGCAGCTTTGCAGAAGAGTGCTGTTCACACTATACATCTGACAACAGACATGTGGACCAGTGGCGCAGGCGCTGATTACAGGTGCATCACTGCACACTGGGTCTCTTTTTCAGGGGCTAAATCAAAGCTAAACGCAGGTGTTGACACGAACATTGTTTTTAAAGCTGCTCGGAAACATGCAACACTAGCCATGTTTGGTTTGGAGAAACGTCACACAGCAGAAAACATTTTGGATGTCTTTAACACAAAGGTCCTTAACTGGCTGTCCCCACTAAAACGCAAGGTTGGTTATGTTTCCACGGACAATGGCGCCAATATAGTTAAGGCCATGAGGGACGGTTACTATTTCAGAGTGCCGTGTTTGGCGCACTGTATAAACCTGGTTGTCCAAAAATTCTTGGGTAATAAAGGCAGTGCAGCGTACAGTGTATTGGACACCTGCCGAAAAATGTGCAAGCATTTCAGCCATTCTTTTAAGGCCCGGAAGCAGCTGAGGAGCCTGCAATATCAACATCAAATGCCAGTGAAAGCACTCATCCAGGAGGTGGTAACACGTTGGAACTCAACCTTCTACATGCTTGAGCGTCTGTATGAGCAGTATGCGGAACTCGATCAATATTTCCTTAAAGAGGGTACAGCAGAGGAGCTGAGGATGGGTGGGCCGCAATGGAACATAGTTGAAAGCCTGACACGCATGCTTCGTCCTTTTGAGTTCTTCACGCGTGCAGTCAGCAAGGAGGACTCTAATTTGGGAAAAGCTATCCCATTGTTGTACATGCTGGAGGACCAACTGAAGGAGGTGTGTTCTGTGTTTCGAAAAGATAAAAACCAAGACTCTTTGCTTCTGGCTGAGCAATTATTAGAGCTCCTACAAGGTGATGAACGTCTTAAAAAGATCCACTCAGAACAGCATTACATTTGTGCTACTATTCTGGATCCACGCTACAAAAAGGCGCTGGCAGGCCAAGCATTCTTTCCTTTTGATGATGAACATGTTCCAAAGTACAAACGTTGGCTAGCCTTGTCAGCCAAGAAGTTTGAAACAGAACGGCTGGAAATTGAAGGAAATGGCAGTACATCAGCAGGCCATCCCCAGTCAAAACAATCCACTTCTGCACCTGTGGCTGTGGCACAAGTGACCTCTCAGCCGTTAAAGACACCGGCAACCGGATCATCTGCACGAAAGACAACAGAAACATTGGAGGCTGAAGAGGATTGGCTAGCTCTGCGTGGGTTTGGTTCTCAAAAGGTCAGAGGCACAGCAAGAGCTAAGCAAAGTGGAGGAACCTTGGATGAGGACCTTGAGTCGATGGTGAAGGACTATCTGAATGACTCAACAGAGGTCTATGTTAATTCTGACCCATTGGCGTATTGGCATGGGAAAAAAGAATTGTGGCCACAGCTCACCAACCTGGCTTTAAACTACTTGTCTTGCCCACTCGCAAGCGTGTCTTCTGAATGGGTTTTCAGTGCGGCTGGTGGGATTGTAACTCCCAAACGGAGCCGCCTCTCGCCCAAAAATGTGGAGAGGTTAACAATGATCAAGATGAATCAGCACCTCATACCACCAGATTTCAGAGTACGAGAGAGCGTGCCGGATGAAGAGGAGGTGGGCAGCAACATAGATGAGGGAATTTCTACTCTGTCAGGTGACACTGAGCTCACCCTGCCTGAATTCGCAGAGTATGATGACGAAGCCTTATTCTTATTCCTGGACCGTGATACCGAGCCCTGAAAATGAGACAACGAATCAATAACTTTCTTTTTCATCCTTATTCACTTTTATTCCTTTGTGTCTGTCTTCTTTGTTGTGCACAGTTAATATAATTCAAACTTTAATCAGATAATCACAAAAACAAGCCCATCAGCAGAACTGTCTTCACTTGTTTGCTAATTGATTTGAAGGTGCCGCAGTCTGCATTCCTCAGGTTCACAAGTTCAGAAGAACATGCTCCTCTATCCTCCTCCTCCAGACTCCTATTTCCATCAAAGCAGAGGGCTGGTTTACGCCCAATGAAGAAAGACTCAGCACTTGTGGGGGTGTTGTTCTACCTCTTTGCAGGTGAGTTGACGGGTCTGGGGCCATTGCTGGGAAGCACTAAAAGTGGTTTGGACCAAATCCGAGGCGGAAAATGTTTTGTGTTTTTGATGACTTGCTTGCCTTTGAGGTGCTCTTAGGGGGGGTTCCGTCTGTTTGTGGGTGAGTTTCGTGGTCTGGGAGCATTGCTGGGACACTCTAATCTTGATTGCATTTGCTTTTCAGGAAATCCGTCGTGGCAACCCCGACTTATGGCCTAGCTACGCAGCGCGTTTGGACCGAAGGCCCAGAAATATTGCAAGTATGAGATTTTGCTTTTGGCCTGTTTGGGGGTGTTATGCTTCTTGGCGGGTGGGTTGCCGGGTCTTGGGGCATTCCTGGGAAGGTCTAATACCGGGTAGAAGTGGTTGGGACAAAATCCAGGCCGATTTTTTTTTTTGGGCTATTTCTGACATTTTGCTCTATGTAGCGTTTTCGGGGGCCTGTTTGGGGGGCTTCCTGGTGTTTGTGGGTGAGTTTCGTGGTCTGGGAGCACTGCTGGGACACTCTAATCTTGATTGCATTTGCTTTTCAGGAAATCCGTCGTGGCAACCCCGACTTATGGCCTAGCTACGCAGCGCGTTTGGACCGAAGGCCCAGAAATATTGCAAGTATGAGATTTTGCTTTTGGCCTGTTTGGGGGTGTTATGCTTCTTGGCGGGTGGGTTGCCGGGTCTTGGGGCATTCCTGGGAAGGTCTAATACCGGGTAGAAGTGGTTGGGACAAAATCCAGGCCGATTTTTTTTTTGGGCTATTTCTGACATTTTGCTCTATGTAGCGTTTTCGGGGGCCTGTTTGGGGGGCTTCCTGGTGTTTGTGGGTGAGTTTCGTGGTCTGGGAGCACTGCTGGGACACTCTAATCTTGATTGCATTTGCTTTTCAGGAAATCCGTCGTGCCAACCCCGACTTATGGCCTAGCTACGCAGCGCGTTTGGACCGAAGGCCCAGAAATATTGCAAGTATGAGATTTTGCTTTTGGCCTGTTTGGGGGTGTTATGCTTCTTGGCGGGTGGGTTGCCGGGTCTTGGGGCATTCCTGGGAAGGTCTAATACCGGGTAGAAGTGGTTGGGACAAAATCCAGGCCGATTTTTTTTGGGGCTATTTCTGACATTTTGCTCTATGTAGCGTTTTCGGGGGCCTGTTTGGGGGGCTTCCTGGTGTTTGTGGGTGAGTTTCGTGGTCTGGGAGCACTGCTGGGACACTCTAATCTTGATTGCATTTGCTTTTCAGGAAATCCGTCGTGCCAACCCCGACTTATGGCCTAGCTACGCAGCGCGTTTGGACCGAAGGCCCAGAAATATTGCAAGTATGAGATTTTGCTTTTGGCCTGTTTGGGGGTGTTATGCTTCTTGGCGGGTGGGTTGCCGGGTCTTGGGGCATTCCTGGGAAGGTCTAATACCGGGTAGAAGTGGTTGGGACAAAATCCAGGCCGATTTTTTGGGGGGCTATTTCTGACATTTTGCTCTATGTAGCGTTTTCGGGGGCCTGTTTGGGGGGCTTCCTGGTGTTTGTGGGTGAGTTTCGTGGTCTGGGAGCATTGCTGGGACACTCTAATCTTGATTGCATTTGCTTTTCAGGAAATCCGTCGTGCCAACCCCGACTTATGGCCTAGCTACGCAGCGCGTTTGGACCGAAGGCCCAGAAATATTGCAAGTATGAGATTTTGCTTTTGGCCTGTTTGGGGGTGTTATGCTTCTTGGCGGGTGGGTTGCCGGGTCTTGGGGCATTCCTGGGAAGGTCTAATACCGGGTAGAAGTGGTTGGGACAAAATCCGCGCGGAAAAGCCTTTAGTTTTGGCACTTTTTGTAACTTAGGGTTCGTTAGGGTTAGCCCTAGCAGCAGGATTGCATGTGTTTCGGGGTGTTCTAGATTTTTCCAACTGAGTTCTGGGGTCTTAGAGCACTCGTGAGAATGTGTAATTTTGGTTGCAAGTCATTTGAAGAAAATCCATGGTGGGAAAGGGGGGATTTGGCATAGTTAAAGAAAGCCTTTGCCACTATTCTTAACTTAGGGTTCGTTAGGGTTAGCAGTATTTCTATTGCATGTGTTTGAGTGGGGGGGATTTCGAGTCTTGGAGCGATGCTGGCTATGGCTACTTTTGCTTGGTTGCTTGCAAGTGGTTTGAATGCAATCCACGGTGGGTAATGGGTAATTAGGAAGGGGGTACTTCGGCCTACTTTTACTTTCAAAGTAAGTTTTGTCACCAGTTTTCTGCTAGGCCTCGTTTTTTGAGATTTGATTGGGGGTCTTCTACATTTTTGCGACTGGCTTTAGTAAGGGTCTGGGTGGGAGCACTGCTAGGAAGATCTAATTTTGTTCTAAAACACAGTTTACAGTACACCTAGCTTGAGGGGCAAGATCCGCTACATTAATTTGCCCATACTTATTTATCCTTCAAAAGGTGACTCAGAGTACGCACTTTCAAAAATATTGTACTGTCTACTAGGAAAATCAAATTGTGACTTTTTGCACTCCACAGCCTACATACCTTATATTTATTTATCAGTGGTGTTGTAATATTATATCACTTCCTGTTTTTCGTTGAATAATTACAGGCCGGGTTTCAGTCTCTGCAATGGGGAAAAAAGGATGGAGTCAGGCTTCACAGTAGCGAGCCACAATTCAGCATCAGGCAGGCAGTAGACAGGGTGTCTTCTGGTGACCAACATCGATGGACGAAGCGTCGGCTGCAATGGAGGAGTGCCGCTAATAGGAGGATTTATTTTCTGCAGGCAACTTACTTACCACTTCCAACAGGACCACTACAACCACATAGATACAGTATCCCTTGCCTTTTTCTCTGACTGTGACTGCATTTCTTGGCTCTCTCTCGGCTTCTACATTGATCCCTTAACACATCACTTAGTCCACTCCACTATCACATCTGCACCACACATAGTCATTTGTAAGTGCTCCTACGTAATTCGCAAGTCGCAGCACGCCCCAGGCCGTAGAGGACTGGGATGGCCCCAATGATGAAGCATGTCACCAAGGGGCAACCCTGGTGAGTGAGGGGACACCTAGAAAAAAAGCAATTTCTCCTTTTCTATCTACTATACCTTCCAGACCAACCCCACTGAGTGTTGTTGTGAATGGATTTATAGTGACCAGCAAGGCTCTCGGGTATCTGGCTACAGAGACCTTATGTTGAATATCGTTATCAATAATTTACACATAGGCCCTTTACTGTTGCATTCTTTCTTCCACAGTTGTCGAATGTACTACTTACTTTTCACTGACATGCATGCAGTAGTGCATGCACTTTCAAAGATTGATGGATAGGTTTGTACCCAAAGAATTGTTTATGTTCAATTGTTTGTCTATGCTGTGCTTTTTTTTACAGGGTGTCTTCTGGTGACAAACATCGATGGACGAAGCGTCGGCTGCAATGGAGGAGTGCCGCTAATAGGAGGATTTTTTTTCTGCAGGCAACTTACTTACCACTTCCAACAGGACCACTACAACCACATAGATACAGTATCCCTTGCCTTTTTCTCTGACTGTGACTGCATTTCTTGGCTCTCTCTAGGCTTCTAAATTGATCCCTTAACACATCACTTAGTCCACTCCACTATCACATCTGCACCACACATAGTCATTTGTAAGTGCTCCTACGTAATTCGCAAGTCGCAGCACGCCCCAGGCCGTAGAGGACTGGGATGGCCCCAATGATGAAGCATGTCACCAAGGGGCAACCCTGGTGAGTGAGGGGACACCTAGAAAAAAAGCAATTTCTCCTTTTCTATCTACTATACCTTCTGTCAGGTTACGCAGCCCCTAAGCGCCTACCGTACTATGAAACTACATTTCCCATGAGTAGGCGGGAGACTTGCAGGAAGTTTATCTGGGGAATAGACGCGCTTCCTGTTGCGCGTTATTCTGGTTTCTGTTCTGCACCGGCATGAGAGTGGACGCTCTGCATGCTTTTCTATCGTGTCTCCTGTGGACTATCACCTTCCCCCCCCCCTGAGGCTCAGTGGGGAGCGCTTCCGTGTTCTGTCCTTGGCGGTAGACGGACTTCACGCGTCTTCAGGTAAAGCTGCTCTAAACTCTTCGGCCGCCCGTGCGGTCAGCTGATTACTGCCTGAACGGATTGTTAAGGGAGGTTCTGTGACTGTTTTCTAACAGAATTCTACCTTTGATGAATTCCTGTTTGGTTGAATTGTGTGTGGCGGAGCACAGTGGCGGTCTATACCACGTGTTAGCGTTCACATCGGGGATCGTTTTTGTACTATTAAAACGGAGCGCGGTAGTAAGGACAACTACGCGTCTCCGTTGTATAACTGTGTATTTCAAAGGACCTCCATAACTGGGCATGTAGTGAGGTAACTACAGGCTACCCCAGTTCTCTTTGTGTAGTGCACCGTGGGGTGTGTTGTTGGCAGAATTCAGTGGTGGTCGCAACTACGTTTTTCTGTTTGACCTTCACCAAAGATTCTCTACTGGGTCATTACTTAGAGAGCGCAGTGTTGTAGTTCTTGCTTCCTACACACTACCGTTTCCCTCTTCCTTTTTGTTGGACCATACATCTTTGCTTTGACTATTTGGAACCCCCTTTGTACATTGAGTCCTCTACCATGTTTGTGGTATGTTGTGAGTAGTGGGTTTGATGTCTTAGTATAACGCGAGTGTGTTTGGTGCGACAGGAGTGTGTTCGTTAACTATATGTTTATGTGTTTCTTAGGCCTTCCTCACAGATTGTGGCAGAAGGGCTATAGTATTTCCTATCCAAGGTCATGTTTTCTTGGTGCTCAGGTACTTGTCTACTTCCTTGGTTATTTAGTGAGACTATATGAGAGTACCCTTGTATGTTAGGACAGCACTTCACTGATGCCTGTCTTGTCTTCTGTTACAGGTATCCTTTCCCTGCTGACCCTACCTTTACCCATCCCACATTTTTTATTTTAGTTTGTTATTTTTCTCCCCCGCCTAATGGCTCGAACACCCTGTGTTTACACTTCTGGGTGTTGGTGACATTTGGAGGTGGAACCATATTTGCATCGACTGGATCACGGGGAGTAAACCTGACACCTTCCAGACCAACCCCATTGAGTGTTGTTGTGAATGGATTTATAGTGACCAGCAAGGCTCTTGGGTATCTGGCTACAGAGACCTTATGTTGAATATCGTTATCAATAATTCCACACAGGCCCTGTACTGTCGCATTCTTTCTTTCCACAGTTGTCGAATGTACTACTTACTTTTCACTGACATGCATGCAGTAGTGCATGCACTTTCAAAGATTGATGGATAGGTTTGTACCCAAAGATTTGTTTATGTTCACAATAGTTTGTCTATGCTGTGCTATTTTTTCTTGTCTCCCAAAACCTTTCCCAAAAACCCCCGTACCCATCCATTTTTCAAACCCTAACCCTCTTCCCCCGGGCTGTGTGGTTTTGATTGATGTGTGACTAAATTATTATGACAGCAATAAATCCACACACTTGCTGGGGAGGATAAGGTGATAGCAACAGGCTGGTGAAGAAATCCGAGGATATATTCTTACTCTGCTTGACAAAGAACCATTGCTAATGTGAAAGAACTTCAACCGAATTAGTAGTAATACTTTACCATTTGTTAGGCTACAATGTGGCACTGCTCTACTGTACTTCTGTCACCTGCTATATTCTCAGTTGTACCGTTGAATTGCTCAGGAGGACAAACCAGATTTCATTTTCTTTTTTTTCATAGGCATGCAACTGCCACTGTGTCACACCACTAGTACCACCGCTATGAGGAAATTTTATCCGACCAAGATTGCCAACCTTATTCGGTGTTTCCCGTGGAGCCAGCCCTGGGTCTAGCCCTACTTTCAAACACAAATTACAGGTAAGATAAGCGTTTGGTGGTTTGGGGGTATAATGGAGTATTAGTACGAGAGATGAGAGACTGAAGGTAGTACTACTAAAGTCCTAGGACTCTTGGATTCACTTCACTTAGTCTGTGAGAGGCACTTAGTGTTGAAAACATTTGGGCATTTACACTTAAAGGAAGAAAATGGAACTAAACTTTCAGGAAAACAGTCAACGTTAAACCCCCACCCACCAGGCAAGCAGTAAAAAACAGGTATGCTCAGATAAAGTTTGAAAAAGTATATTTATATCCCTAACAAAATAATCTCCCGCAAGACCCTCCCTAACCCCAACGATTGTCCTTCAAAAGTCCCCAAAAACCCAACTCCCAATTCCCACCCCCCAAAAGTCTCTAAAAAAGGGGCAAGGGACACTATGAGTGGATGCTGTTAACTTTTTGGGCCAGGGCATCATGCTCCTCGCGGAGCAAGGCGAGCTCCTGCTGAAGGCGGGACACCATCAGGGTAGTGCGGCGCAGGCGTGCCTTCACTGCCTTGCAGGTGCAATGCCTGTGAGAGGCAGCTGTTGGCCTTGCTGCTCGGCGGTGGCGTTTGCCTTTGGCAGCCCGGCTCAGTCTGGGTGGACCACTGTGCTGGGTGGCAGCCCGTGGGGCCACGGAGGCCGATGCAGACGACGTTGTTGTTGTTGTCGACTGCACACTTTCCTCATCCTCCAGGGCCACCAGCCGCCGATATTCCGCAACAGTGGCCTCGATCCTCCGTTGCCGGGCCGCTTTAGCCAGCTCCTTCCTCCTTGTTCGTTTGGAAGGAGAACCTATATGAAGAAAGAAAGCCATAGTCTGTAACCAATGCTCTTTAAGATTAACTCAATCATTCAGCAGAAATTTGTGTTGCACTACAACTAGCAACTTGCAAGCGCATTACATAACTATTGAGGCCAGTATCTATCTAACCTCACACTTCTTCATCCTTGCTCTAACATTAGTGGGAGTTTAAGGAACAAATTCTACGAGCACTGTGGACTTCCATTGGAGTCGACTATGAAAGTACACCAGTCTTATTCTTCTTCTTATCTCTTGTTTTGGAAAATTGGTACGTTATTTTCTGCAAGCCGGCATAATGCCAGCGCAGTAAACTTGCACCCGAGAAAAAGAGACGCACGCCATGAGGAGTGACCTAGACTTGCGTTGCCGTTGCGTTACTGTACCCGTCCAGTACATGCAGGTGGTGAAGCTCTTACTTTTCTATTACGGGTGGCACTGAGAATACTCTGTTACAACTCAAGGGCTACTGCTTAATTAATTTAACTTTCACCCTACAGTGGAAATGAGTACTAGAAATGGAAAATTGAAGAAGATAAATAATCTGATTATCTATCACTTCACATGGGATGTTTTTGCTTATATATGGGATGACTTTAGGTGCTTTGCTTTTTATTGAGTGACCAGTGATACATCCACACATGAATGACTGAGTACTACTAAACTTATTAAGAGAGGTAGGGAGTGGCCACCATAATAACCGGATCTATGCAGTGCTTGCAATACAAACTACTGCTACTATTTATGGTAGTATTTGGACAAAATTAAAAGTTCTTTTCCTTGCCTTTCCTACACTGGAACGGACGTGCGGGTGCAGTGTTACATGCTCTTCAAAGTTACACTTAGTTCATCCACTGACCGTCTACTCTCTCTAGATCATGGGTACTCACAAACTTTCTCTCAGGGGCTACATTTACAGTGTAGTTTGGGGCAGAGGGCCGCACTGGTGGGGGCGGAGTCAGAGGGGGCGGGGCTAAAGCAAAACGATAACTTGTGACCATGAGGTTGCACACAGGTCCCTGCAGCAGATGCCCTCATCCACTGAGCCACCAGACCCAGCATTTACATACATCTCTCTCCCTCCTGCTCTCCCTCCTGCCCTCCCTCCATCTCTCTCTCCCTCCTGCCCTCCCTCTCCCTCCCCCTCTGTCATCTCACTGTGTGAGTGTCTATCTGTGTCAGCCTTCAGCCCGGGTTGAGACCGCTTCCTCAACGCGCACACACACACAACAACACCAAAGTACTTAACAGGTCTTTAAAAGACCATTAACATATTATTGAGGCTTTGTTTGTTGTAGCGCCCCTGCTTCTCCACCCTGACAATCACTGCTTGCCCGGCCCCACAGAGCAGAGGCTTTGTTCTATTTCACCTCTTTGTGGCCTTGCATCTCCACTCTGCTCTGTGGGGGCCGGGGGAGCAGTGATTGTCAGAGTGGAGATGCAGGGGCGCTAACAGGTGAAATACAAAAAAGCCTCTGCTCTGTGGGGGCCGGGGGAGCAGTGATTGTCTGCAAGGTCTGCGCACCGCCAAGGAAGGCTTGCCGGGCCACCACCGGCCCGCGGGCCGTACTAGGAGTACCCCTGCTCTAGATACACATATGCTATCTAAGAGTCAGATAGTAGCATGATCCAGGTATATGGACACATACAGTTTCTGTGTCACCCACCCAGGCTGTTGTCCTTCCACCCATCATTGCTTCATCATTCACCCAGCCATGCATCTCATATTCTTGCCTTCCCAGCTAGTCTTCGATCTCAATAAGTAAGGAATATATAAGAGCTTACCTCTGGCCGCCACCACCACCGTCTCAACTCTCACAGCCGCCGCCGCCGCCTCCTCCCCTGAAGAATCGCCCTCCGCCTCCGTGTCGAGCACCACCACCTCCACACTGGCCCCGCCACCAGATGTTCCACCTACAAAGTACATTTAAGAATGTTAGAATAAAGCACTCACTAGTCACTAGTCTTTGGTCTAGGAATGAAGACATGTGAAAACAATGTAATTTGTGACTGTCTACGTGAAAGTTAAAAAAAATGTCCCTTTTTCCAGGGAAGGTTGTCTTGCTGCACTTTTTGGCACAACTGATGAAGGCTGTTTTTTTAACACGCACCATTTTTCTCCACACAGACAGAAGATGGACTTCTAACAACAAGATCAAGTTGAAACCAGGTGAGAGCTCGGCTCGACCACAAGAAATGTCTTCAATTAATCGTCAGCACTAACCACTTTTCCATTATCAGTTAAACGTTTAGTTTTATTATGACTTCATTTTAATAAATGTGTTTACTTTTAATAAAGCTTTTAAACTTAAATACAATCTGTGTTTTTTGGTCCAGACTAGAGTGACTGAGCGAAAGGTTTTGCAATTTTTGCAAGCATGAGTCCAGATAGAACACTTCAAAAGACATTATGGACAATCCCAGAGGACTGCACTAAGTTGATAGAGCTATTGCTGACTAGAATCATGGGAGTTTCGCCAACCGTGCAATCTTAGTTAGCTACACAGACAGACTAATAAGAATAATCTAGTAATACCACAGGGAGTCATAGTAGAGGCAGGATAAGAATTTAGATACAGTCTACAAGAAGAGCAAAGACAATTTTGAAAAAAGTCAAATGAGGAACGCTAGGAAAAATAGGTACTAGTCTAAAATGAAAACTTACTGGGTCCAGCAGAGGAGCCCTCGCCTGCCCGATCCTGGCCCTGTTGAACAGCATCCGCCGCCTGCTGCTCATGTGTCCTCCTCTCGCCCCTGGGGGGAGCTGACGTACAACATGAAAGAAAGAACAGAAAACATGGATGATTGTTGCTTGTCAATGTCAACCAAATCAAACATTTCAAAAGAACAATAACAAAATATTTCCGCGAAATTATATTGATTATGGTTACTTTTCATTTATTTGCGGACCTGTGACTTCGAAAGTCACGTAACTCACTAAACAAAGTACTGAAACGTTCACCTAGGACTGGCAGGCAGCAGTCCGCAGGCAAGACGCAAAGTGACAGACAAACTCCATTGTGATTTCAGTCAGATCAGTGACAACACTAACAGTTGCCTGCTACATTACCAGTCATTTAAGTAGTCAAACTATCAATCCACCGCCACTATTTTTCTTATTGTCAGGGGTACAAAGGAAGGGGCAGATTTAAGCCCTTGCGGCTCTTTTGCGCCGTTCTTGCGTGACTTTTGTGACGCAGCAGCTAAACAAAAAAGGGCGCCATGGTGCGGCGTATAATATTATAACAACGTGACGCATTTGGGAGATGCATCCCGTTATAAAGCCCTGCGCCATCAGGGGGCGTTCCGGCGCAAGGGAGGGCATTCCTGCGCTGGAACACATCCTAATAGTGGCTGAGGGAAATCTACAAAATATCAATCAGTCACCTTTAGGACAATGATGCGTCACACAAACCCTGCACCTGCTTGAAGCAGACGTACGGCTTGACCCAGCATTGGGGAGATAGGGTACCCCAGAGCATTGATGGAGCTGCGCCATCGTTGCGACGCAACTCCAGCAGTAAAGCTTCGGTGACGTTTTGGGCCCATGGTGCGCCGCATTGCAAATACGGCGCACCATGTTTGGTGGTGGTAGCGGGCCGCACAATTAATGGCGCATCCCTGCTACTTTGCAGGGATGCGACGGTAATTGCAATTCTGCCCCTTAGGGGCATACTTACTTACGCGTTCTGGCGCATCTCCAGAGATGCGCCAGATCAAATGCGTCACGCAAAACTACCCTTGCGACACGGCAGATGTGCCTCATTTACAATGCGGCGCGCCCTGGCGCAAGGGTAGGCACTTGCGTGACGCATCTCGTCACGTAAGAGCGGCGCATCGCTGGAGTCACGTCGCCAACGCAATGCAACTCCAGTAATGCTCAGGGCCACCCAATACTTAACATGCTGTGTCAGTCCTTTCGCCTGCTTCGAGCAGACATAAGGAATTGAATTGACGTAGCAGCGTCGCAGAAGTGCCTGCGTTAAATCTTGTACATTTCACGCAGGCAATTTTGCGAGGCGCACAGCCGCTGGACCGCCCACCCTGCGTACTAGGAACGCACCCATTGTGGTGCAGGCCCATGGCTTTATAACGTGACGCATCTCCCTAGATGCGTCATGCTGTAAATGACTCGCAGGGATGCGGCACGTTTACGCCGCTGTTGCGTCACGCAAGGCAACGTAAACGTGGCGCAAGGGGCTTGTAAATGTAATCTGCCCCCTAGTGTCTAGCATTACGCAGTTCTGTAAAGTACACTCATACATAATAGTTACTCAGGCCAATGAGACCACGAAATAGAAAACAAATAAGCATAGTAGCAACGCCACTGAGAAGGAGAGCAGTGCACCTGAAATGCACAGAAGATTTTGAAATATAATTTAACTACAATGTAATCGTCATCAGCGGCATTATTGGCTTGCTCCATGTAAAAAACAAATATTTGCAATACAACAACACAGAGCAGGAGAAAACATCATAGTAGTGAGTGATTAAATGGCTACTACTACTCACCAAGCCCGGGGATCTCCAAGCCGAGCTGGTCCAGCAGGTCGCGCTCGCGGTCCAGGAGGTCCGTCCAGCGATGGGTGACCTGGCTGTAGGTGCGCTGGACCCCGTAGAGGTGGGATATGGCCCAGCACACCTTCTCCCACCGCTTCCGGCGCTCCCGCATGTTGTAGCCGCCGGCCGCGATCCTGCCGCCTCCCGCGATGGTCCTGGGCAGGCGGCGCTGGACGAAGTAGACCAGCGCGCCCACTTCCTCCGGGCTGAATATCTCCCGTCGCGTCACCTGCTCCCCCCTCAATCTCCCGCATGCTGTCCTGCCACTGGGTCCAGCACTACTCCCCGCCGCCGCTGCGGCCCTCAAGTGCCTGGGCAGCTTCACGGCGCCTGGCTTGACCATGGTCTGGGCAGGTAAGGTAGGAAGAAGTAGAAAATTAAGAAAGAATAGGATAGGGAAGAAGAAAAGAAAAGAGTTTAAAAAAGTAGTTTAAAAGTAAAGAAAAATAGCAGAAAAGACAAAAATATACAGCTAGGGAAAGAGAGGGATAGATAAGAAGCAAAATCGTAAAAAAAAAACTGAAAACAAGCAAAGGATGGCAAAGATACCAAGAGGATTAAACACCATGCCCAGACACAGGAAATGAATGAAAAACAAGATGGCCGGCGCCCGTTCACGAGCGCGAAAGTGAGTTCGCGCGAGATTTTCCTCGCGATCTCGTGCGAACCTCTAGATTTCCCGCGCGATCTCGTGCGAACCTCTACTCGCAATGCGCTTACTGCGCGAGATTATACATAGCGGGCGGAAACGGAAATACGTCACGCAAACAAAATGGCCGCGCCCGTACTCGACCTTGGGGTAAATTCGCGTGTTGCGCTGCAAGCGGCTCGCGAATACGGCAAAAAAACTCGCGAAACAACAAGCCGCAAAAAAATAAAATGCTAATTCGCACGAATTGGCGGCTTCCGCGGTCGGTTTCGCACGACGCCACGCCCCGCGAATAGCGCGAAAAAAACCGAAAAACGATTTCATCAAAAGCAATGAGCAGGTGCAAAAGGTCAACCTCATGATTTGTAACGATTCTTTGTAGTGCTTCCTGAGGGGGCCCTCCAGAATTCGGTTGCCTGCTTGCAACTATTGTGTGACCCTGCTCTGACCTTAACTGTATGCCACAAAGGTCCTGATTTACAGCTAAAGGAGCAGACAAGCAGGTGCCAGGCTGGAACTTTAAATTCTTTCAGTGACACATTAATTAGCCCCTAATTCATTATTGTCAGTTGGGGCAGGGCAGGTGTTGTTAATAAACTAACCCCAAATTAATTCATGTCAGTTCAAGCAGGGCAGGTGGGCTTGCTTTTCCCCCCCATCTTCTACAGTGATGATGAACCAGAGGGTGGCATTGATGTAACAGAGGGTGGCATGGGTCAAAGAGAGGGTGCCAGTGGTAAAACAGAGGGTGCTGGGAGGCTGTGATGATGAACCAGACGTAGAAACAACATAGTCGCGACCGTTGCGAGCCGACAAGTAAGTTCGCAATTGCGAACTAGTACCAAATCCTCGCGAACTGGCAAAAACAATTGCGAACACACACAAAAAAAAAATCCGCAAATTCGCGGGAATTCGCGGATTTTGCGGAATGCGAGTTCGCAAATCCGCAAAATTCGCGAACGCGAGATCCGCAAAATTTGCCCATGCTTAGTTAGGTTACATTCTGACAATTTTGCCCAGGTACGGTGGGGCACCCAAGGGAAAAAAACCGACAGGATCCCAGTGAATAGGGGTGTCCACCAGGGTTGTGTGCTCGCCTCCACTCTATTCTCCCTTTATGTGAATGGAGTAGTTGACCATCTTTTAAAAATTCCATCTGATGCACCTTCCCTGGCGGGCAAGCGTATTCCAACTCTCCTATTCGCGGATGACACCCTTCTCATTTCCAAGTCCCCTGTGGGCCTGCACAGTCTCCTGGATAGTTTTTATCTCTTTTGTACCCAAAGCGGCCTGATAATTAATACAGTAAAAACTAAGTATCTGGTTCTGAACCCACCCAAACAATTAGGTTGCCCTCCATTATTAAACTCTGTCCCCATAGAGAGGGTTTCGGAGTTTGACTATTTAGGTATTCGCCTCACTGATTCCATACAGTGGAACGCGCACATTCAAAAAATGCTTATCAACCACAAGAGAATAGTAGGGTCCCTTCTTAAAGAGCAGCGCTCTTCTACAACTAAACCTATCGCACCGGTTGTTGAAATCTATAAAGCTAGAGGGGTGAGCGCGGCCCTGTATGGGGCAGAACTTTGGGGCACAAGCAATACGGTGTTGTTAGCCAGATCCGAGAACACATTCCTGAAGGATCTTATGGCTCTCCCAATGAGTACTCCTTCCTTACCGTTGCTTTTAGATATAGGGTGTCGCTCGATTAAAGATCAGGCCGAAATTCGCCCTTTGCTCATCTGGGCAGGGCTGTGTCGTGTCCCTGAATTGGCCTCCTACGCGGAAGGTCTTTTGGAGGTAATGGCAATGCATGGATGGTCACAAATTAAGTGGTTAAAAGATGTTAAATCCTTACTATGTGAGTTGGGCCTCGGAGACGCTTGGGATTCTAGAACTGCTCCCTCGAAGGCCACTCTTAAGAAATTTTATTGGAACTGGATAACCAGTAGTAACAATTCTAATTCGAAGCAAGGCAGAACCACTACCGAGTTTCTGAGGCTTAAGGACGTGCCCGTCTATGAACCATACCTTGACATTATTACCAATCCAACTGACCGGGCGCTGTATTTTAAATTTAGAGTGGGCACCCATTCCAGTAAACGAATTGACTGCGCGCTGGAAGGCATTGTCTTCTAACTCACCTTATTGCCCAGTTTGCCCACCACAAGTTGAGTCCGTTGCCCATCTGATGTTCGAATGCCCGGCATATGAAGTGCCAAGACATTGTTGGTTGAAACCAATCTGCCGAGAATTAGGCACTCGGCACCATATTGTGGCCCTACGTATTCTGAAGTCAGATACCCGGACTTTGTTTTTATGTGGTGTTTCTAAATTTTTAAGTTGGGCATGGTCCATCCGAACTAAAAGGCTTTTGTAATCTATTTAAATGGCTGTTTTTAAACTGGAGTTTAACGCCTGTTTTTACTGAGTATCAATGTTTTAACAGGGTACTGCAAAAAATGTATTTTAATCGTATTGTAATTTGCTATAAGATATGTTTTATCGAATAAAGCCTTATTCATCATCATCATCATCATCATCATCATCGTATATTTGATGCTTTTGTTACAATGTCAATTCAGTCCTTTCTGTATGATGTTGCTACCTATGCAATTAGAACCCTACTATGGTTTCTTTGTTGTGATCTCACCTAGCTGAGATTTCAGTCTCGACAGTTGGAGTCTGGTCAGCCGGTGAGATACATGTCATGTCTATGGGCTGCAATTAAAAGATAAGAAGCTTTACTACAGAATGGCTGTGGTGTGATATTTCCTTTGGCGAGAGATCTCAGTGCTGACCAGGTCGTCAGAAGCTTTGTCATTGCAGCGGAAGGATTTTGTCCAGGGAGGTGTTACAGAAGACTAATGGTATCCACGTATGAAACAGATCCACGTCGTGTAAAGTGGCGATTGGAATATAACTTCTGAGAAGCTTGGGTGAGAAAATTAATATTATAACTTTGGCGCGACGACGCAGTGAGCTGATTTTTTACAGAACTCAACACCAATAACATAATAAACTTCTAGCATTGTGTAAGCCTGTTCTGTACCTTCTGAATCTTAATGCCACTACCGGTATTATAACCACTTTGTCAGCTCTTTAAACCAACACTGTAAAGCACTCTGCAAACTGGTCCCAATTAAACCACTTCCCACATACCCTTTCTCTTTATCCATCCCACAGAAATTCAAGTATTACTCATGGCCTACACTCACAAAGGAAAAAACTAACACCAACAAAATACTTATCCCAACCCGTCTTCTCACTGTGCTCTGTAAGTAACTAAGTGAAAACATAACCCCAGTGAAAAATAAATTCCACATCATCAAACAAACAAATGTTGCCCTATCAAATAATATCCATTATAGTAAATTAAATACAATTGCTGTGGTCTGTTAACCTCCCTCTTTCCTTTTCTTTCACATCTCCTTGCCTTGCTCTTCTTTCCTTTCCATCCCTGTTGCTGGGCCGTGTCTCTACATTCCATGTGTCATTGCTTGACAACAGAATGTTCTGTTTTTGTGACTGGATCTCTGGCAGTTGGATGTTAGTGGCTGCCTGAGCTAGTGGTCTTCAACATGAATTCCTTATTAAATCACCTTAAAGCTTACAGAGCGCTTCCTGGACTTCTTTAAACCAATGTTTAATTCCCTTCAGTCCTTTGTGGAATTGTCGTCAGTTCCTAATTAACGAAAATTCAACCTCAATACTTGTGTAGAATACACTCCATATATTCAAGTTCCGCTGTTTTTTGGACTGCTCTTGACACAATTATTGTGTGCAGGCTTGCCTTGTGCCCTACCCGAGCATATGATTCCATTATATGTGGAGCAACGTGTTGCAGTCAAGCGCCGACCTGGGAGGTGTGGTGGCACCTTCCGAAAATACGGGTACTCTACAATGATAAAAAGAGTGTGCAAACTGGAAGGGAAATGCAGTAAAGCTAAAGGTTAATCATAATAAATAATGAGTAAATACTATAGTAGAGCAGCAAGACACAAGAAGGTAGAACATATAACCCAAAGAAACCCCATGGAAGCAAGCTTTTGTGAGTGATGCTCTTGCAGGAGGCAGAATTAAAGCATACATTGTGAATACTACATGTCACATAGCAGCGCGTGGGACCTACAAAGCAGCTCAGTTATGTTTTTGTGCAGGAATGTGCCCCTTCCTGCACAAAATATTCCTGCCTACAACACAAGCACCCTAGCACCATGGTGCAAGGGTGCCTGCATTGGAACTCAGCTGTCAAAACGGCTCCAGCACAAGGTAAAAGGACAGGAATGCACCATATTGGATAAATACATCATATTCTTGCCCTTTCTTTGTAACGCAGGGAAGCATTGCAGGGCAACTTGCTGCACTGCCCTGCACAACAAGGGTCATAAATAAGACCCTATATGTTTTTCAGATAATAAAATCATGTGTTAGTCAGCTTACCATTTAAAGTTGCCATTGTATTGAAATGTGTACTAGAGGGTGTACTGGAGGGTGTACCTACAGTATAAACATCATGTAAGACGCAGATGTCCCTGATGTACTGTGGTTCAATGGTTTACTTCTTGCAAAAGTGGCACTTTTTGCAGGAGCATCGCAGATGACATCATCAGCATGGGATTGTGTGTAAATAGTTTGCTTGACAATTTTGTACATTTCTTATTATACTGCGCTACAAATTTTCACTCACTGCTGCTTTGCCTGGGTTTTGTTGAATGACAGCCTTAATTTTTACACTATGGTGCATAGCCCCTTTGCCTCGCTCTTGTACCACTAAATGTGGGGCAAAAGCAACACAAATGAATTAGATTTTGAAACCACACATGGCCAGCTTGCATCACCTTACTTGGTTTCATAAATCTTGAGTAATGTAACTCCGTACAAATCGTTGCCTTGCATTACTCTGGTCCAGGGAGGCATTTCCATGGGTGTTATGGATTTTGATGCATTCCCAGGTTTACAGGAACAGATGAACTTGGGAATGTGCCAAAAAGGGGAAACAGCCATTACAACGCAACTTTCACAACACACTACCATTACAACGAAAGTTTTACAACGCAGGATCTATTATAACGCATGCCATTACAACACATGCCATTACAACGCAGATGCTATTACAACGCATGCCATTACAACGTAAGTATGGGTAAGTATTTAAGTTAATTTTAACCCCTACACTATACAACACTTACCCTACTATTACACCCCCTGGTGTTAGAATAGTAATTTAAACCCCTACACTATCCAACATTTACACTACTATTACATTCCCATTAATTAAAATTAAAAAAAATACTTACCCATACTTACGTTGTAATGGCATGTGTTGTAATAGCATCTGCGTTGTAATGGCATGCGTTGTAATGCATCCTGCATTGTAAAAGTTTTGTTGTAACGATATGCGTTCTGAATGTATGCGTTGTAACGTCATGCATTCGCCAAAAAGATACACCTCCCTAGGGAAGGAGTAACGAGGAGAAATATGTTTATCCTTGTGTTTTCCACTTTCAAGCTGTGCTGTATTCTACAGCACACAGCAGGGCATATTATCAACACTGTGCGATTATTATCGAAAATTCCACATAGCACGTATTTTCTTATAGCCATCTATCGCTGGATTACATCGCTGTGTTAGCGATGTATTAGTAACGCTTTGCTAAGAGGCTATGTAAAATCCAGCGATAGCATTGAAAACCAGCAATAGCGTGAGAAATCCAGCGATAATTTTACTGCGATAATGAGCTAATAGGCAAGTGGGAACTTAACCTAACAATCCACCTCCCATTACCAAGATAGTCAAGTCAAGTTTTTATCAGGTGTTAAAATCCAGCTATAACCGCGGTTAGTGCAACTTTTTTTATCTCTTTGCACATCTGTGGCCGTATTGATAATAGAAGGAAGTTGTGTTTGCGGCTGTTTCCATGTAGTTTTAGTGAGGAACACCCACTTTGCATGTCATTAGCGATAAATATCACTGACATGCAAAGCGGTGAAAAAACATCTGCTGTCGCAAGAAAACAAGCACTAAAGCATGTTAGCAAGTTCTTGTAAATAGTGCAATAAAACAATTGCAGCTTCAACACAGAAAAGCACAGCAAAACAGGTGAACATGTGCTTGATAATATGCCCGTAGAAAGAGGAAACATTCTCTCAGGATTGTTTTTGTGCATGAAGGTGCCTCTTTCTGCACAAAAACAATCTTACCTTCAAAACAGGCACCCTTGCTCCATGATACAAGGGTGACTGAATTGGTGATATGCTGTCAAAACAGTGCCAGTGCAAGGGGGAGGAACAGGAATGTACCGTATTGGATGAATACGATGCATTCCTGCCCTTTCCCTGTGATGAGGGACAGCGCAGCAAGGTGACTTGCTGCGCTGCCCTGCACCACAGAATTCATAAATATACCCCTACATATGTATGAAGTTGGGTCAACTCGTTTTACGTCACTTGACTTTGTTCACTTTCAAACACACAGCGCATGTTATTAGTAACGATCATTACTCATTAAATTCATGTTTCACACATTGATTGTTTCGTGATTTAATAATGGCTGCTTTAATTCTAATAATGTTTATGGTTAGTCTATCTTTTAGTCTATTTTTCCTTCCTAGTAACTCAAAGGCAAACGTTTTTAGTAGTTATATTAGTGATTGATTTTCTGTGCTGTATTAGGGAAAGATATATCTATTAGAATGTTATGTATTTAATTATAAGTTGTTGTAACATGATTATTTTGAATTAAGGAGCAAAAAGTATCTGTCAGAAATGACTATGTTTTAAAAAAAATGTGATTCATCACTAATACACGATATTTTTAGTTTAGCCTTAAATCAATGTTAATTCATAGAGAATGATAATAACAGTGCGAGTTGTTCTGCGCGTGGCACATTTCTAATTTAATATTCTCCAAGTCTCACTTCATTATTTCTCTATTCGAAGCAGTATTTGAAAAACAGCATGTGTCAAGCAAAATGAAGTGTGCCTTCAACACATCATGTTAGGAAGATGATTGGTAATGGAACACTCGTTTCTGTTACTCTGAAACATGAAATGTGTTTATGAAAACTGAATTAAGCTCCAGATTGCTATAAACGTAAATACTATATCTTCCCCTAATGTGCGTTTGGAGATTTGCATGTCCACATGGCTGTTTTAGTGAGATTTGCATTTTAATGAAATGCACGTTTCGTCCTCTGGAATAGCTCATATAAGTGTATACGTTCTTCCCAGATGACAAAAAGGTTGAATTTAGAATGCTGAAGTAGTGCAATATTACTTCAGTTTGCCCTATGAAGGTACCATGAGGAAAACCCCCTAGGCCTACTTTTACAAAGCTTGTTTCTCATGTGCTTCACATAAGAGGAGGCATATTTAAAAAGTGGAGCAGTTTTAGTTTTACAGCTCTCGACCTGTGCAAGTTCTGCATTGCATTATGTTACACTTTTAATGTATGCAAGGTGGGTGTTGTGACGCAAAACTATGCCAAAATTAACACAGTGATATTTACAAATGTAACACAGAACCAGGCAGTATAACTCAAAGGTCAAATTGTGTGTAAAATCTGATTATGGTGCAAAATGTGGTGCAGTTGCCACAGCATATAGAAGCACCACATACTTCATCATACATTAATTTACTGCTCTAGAAACTATCATTTTAGAGTTAACCAACCTGTGCAACAATTCAGTCTTCAAAGAAGGAGAAAGAAAATGATCTTTCAACAGAGGATCAGCCTCATTGATCAAAGGGAGAAGGATTTGATGATATGTTACACTCTGAGGAAAGAACAAACCTTTGCTTTACTGGACATAGGTAAACCACTTTGGAAGTCAACAATGGATGTTCAGATGCAATACCACCACATATCAAGCTACTGTCAGTAATCCATCTGCTCGCATTCGGTTCATTCCAAAGCACATGTACCTAGATTGCTGATATTTCCTGGACATCTTTTATTTTCTTATTTACCAACTGTACTAGATGCCAAAGATTAGTCCTCTGTTTTCTAAAGTTGCCTAATAATCTTGCTGAGAAAATGCAGTCCAACTAAGGATTGTATCAGCTTTCCGAATTCCACCATATGCAAGGAGCAATTTACTAAATAGGGCATTCCAGCAGCAACTGCACACATTTATCAGAACTGCAACCACAATTACTCCATTAGTCAGTCAGTCAAAAATAACTTTATTTAGTTTTCACAAACCATAAAGCATATAAAACACATTTCATTTAAAACTTTTTCAGTTCTTAAAATTCCACATACTTCCTTTGTGGCACCAAGCCTTCAGTCTTTGCCCTTGTTTATAAGTAAGCTTTCTACAGCTATCATACATTTTACCCCCCTGCATATTAAAATGTTTGATGCGGCACCCAGCCAACTTGTCGCCGCCTGTCTGCAGGTGCGGATATTTAAATCATTAAAAACAGTTCTCAGCAGCTTCCTTCTTTCTGATTTCACAGTTTCACAGACACACAGCAAGTGTGTCTGTGCTAGCTAGCTATTTTGGACTCTAAATACTATTTTGCTAATATTGTTGCAAAATATCCTGGAAGTGTTGAAATAAAAATGATGTTTTTGCATGGTTTTATGTATTTTACCATTCGGAACTCCATTTTGTGTATGGGCGCCATTTTGTATTGTGATGGAAACTAATTATTTGCTATTTCTGAGAAACGGTCCTCTCTAAGTTATATTTCTTCAGAGTTGAGTTTTGCTACACTTATGAATGTACTGTTCTTATTAGCGCATACCTATCCCTTTAGATAAAAGCCTTCTACCACTTGTCTAGTGGCAGGCACGGGCAGTATGGCCTTGACTGATAGATAGTGTGTGTCCAACCCCAGAATCAAAACTTACTCCTTTGCAATTTATTGTCCAGCTGCATTTCTCTGGAAAACTCTATTGTTAGTGTGCTTAAATTGGTTTCGAAATGAGCATAATGTATCGTTATACTTGCAGATGTCAGTCCCTCTGCAGCACTCCTAGCGACTGGGCAGACAGAGCTCCGCTCTGAGTGTACTCTGAAAAAATTATTTTTGGTTTGTATTCTCTACTGTCTGACCGACTCTTCATTTGGAATGGAAGGCTGAGAGGTGGTCGTGAGTGACCCGGGTGACACTAAACAGGCCACTTCCTTCAGTTGCCACCCGAACAGGGACTCCTTTGGGTGCGTTACCCATCTCCTTCTGCGGACAGTGGGGGGAAGTAGTCCTTCATCGAGTCAGACAGACGGATCAGGGATCCCTGAACGAAAGAGTTCCTGGTACTGGCAGCTGCCCCTTCAGTCCCACTGTATGGTGCCTCACCCAGTGGCCATCCTGACTGAAGTCCTGAACAGCAAAACCCTTGGATTTGCCATTTGGTCTGAATAGTCGGCAGTGGAGAATACATTTGTTTGACCTGCATACATCAGGTGAGTTTGTTTTGGTTCTTTGTGGATATGGTATCATTTTGGTTTTTATTTGGTACTGTCTAATGGCTTTCTTTGGGATAAAAACAGTTGCAATTGTTTTGCTAGGCAGAAATAGTGAACTTGTTTTGTTTTCAGAATGCCTAGTATAAGTAAGCTGTTTTCTTTGTGCTGTCGTTGTTGTTCCAATGATGTTTGATTGAAAGAAAGTCAGCCGGCTCCTCCAGAAGTCACTCCGAATTTTGATATGTATGTGAAGCATGGTCTTGACCCTATTATGTTTAGTACATTATGGCACAAATATACAAGGGACAATGCCAAATTACAGTGGCTGTTGACAGGTACTTTCGATTAAAAAAAGAATGAATATTTACAAGAACAGTTGTTTAAGAAAGGAAGTAGGCAGTCTATGTTTGATTCCCTCAGGACATGGCAGAAAGCAGCTAGACAGAGGCAATTGAAGGCAGAAAAGAGGCTCGGAAAGGAAGAATGCAGATATTGATTCACAAGGTAGTGGCATATGATAAGGAAAAACAGGAAAAGGGTGTTGAATGTGAAGATAGAAGGTTTTGATTACAAATTGATAAATTGTATGTGGTTCAGGAAGAAGATGACATTTTTGTGGAAGAATTGTTAGATACTCAACCGCCGCCTCAATATGCCCCACAAAGAATATATCCTACTGTTCCAGTGCCCTCACACCAGCCCGTTACAGCTGAGTCTACTGTCTCTGTCCCTGTATCTACTGCTGTTATTTCAAAGGCTGTGGCCTTGGCTCCTCCTCCTCCTTTTCCTTTTGTTTCTTTGCCATCTGTGGCAACCGCAACTGTTTGTGCCACTGCTACACCTATTGTCTCATCTTTCCTTTTGCCAGCTCTTTCTCCTGCAACGCAACCATCGGTGACATTAGTGAATATTTCATCTGTTGCTTCTCCTACTATGGTTTTACATCCTCTGACATTAGTAAGTAGCGGGACACCGGGGGTGCTAGGTGGCGTGCAACCAAGAGGGCCACACATCTGTGAGGCTCGTGCCATCCGGGCACAAACTATACATCATAACCATCATTTTTCACTCTGTTCATGCCTGAGCATTTGAAATCTAGACCGGGGCACTCAATGGAACATAGGATGCCTTTTTTCCTGGTCAGAATCGCTACGTGTGAAGCACTTGAGGCAGCAGCAACGATGAGCCGCAAAAGTGACGCTGGCATGCTGTGGGCACTGAGGCCGTGGCTTATGTCTGGCAGGCAGGCTGCACCAGTTGATGAAAAATGCTGCCGAACACCCGGAGATTTGAAGCGAGGGCGCTCATCCCCTGGAGGCGATCATACTGCACTGCAGCATTTGCTGCATCGGTGAGGAGACTGGTGGGGGTCCCCGGTGATAACATTCGGGACAATGTTACCAGGCAAGCTCCCCGGACTGAACCGCCATGCAGGGGCAGCCATTAAGTGCTTCTGACCTACACCCTGGTCGGGCATAAAGAATCATAACCCCCCGAGTGCTGTGAGCATAATCTGTGGAGTCCACAGACCGCCCCCACCAGCCCACATTGATTAAAGTGGATCCTGCTTTCCATCCCTGTGAGGCGCGAAGACAGAGCTTATTCTGGAGGTTGGCGGAACACGAGGTGGGAGTACGCTGTGCAGCTGGGGCTCCTTTCCTCTCTCTCCACCATCTTCTAAAACCTGGGAATAGCCTGGTGTGGGGAGGCTTCTCAGCCACACCTGAGTTAAATCGGACATCCAAACACAGCAGGAGCTATAATTGTAGGCCAAGATCCCCCTTGGCCCAAAGTGAACCATGTACCTTTTGCCTATTGACCTGGGATAACGAGTGGTCATTTCTTGTGGGTTGAGTGCCGGACAAGTGGTTCTGTGCCCCTCCCTCAATACAGATGCTCGCTGCAGTTTTGTCACTCCTTAACTATCGCTATAGGGCACAGCTACTTGGACATAGAGGCCCACCCATCTCTTGCGCTTACAAATAGCAGCTCATCTATCCACACGTGGAAATCTCTCCAGCCTGAAGCAGACAATCTACAATGGCCCCTACACCTGCCTGCCTAAGTCCATCTCCTGAATAAGTAGCACTGCCCGGCAGACTGTCTCATCCAATCCTCATACCACTCATACCACTCATACTGTGCAAGTGATTACTCTTTCATCCTGATCATCATAGGCAGAACGGATGGGAAACAAACCAAAATCCCATTTTGAGATGCGCAAAACATCCCGGACCATGCCCGAAGACCATCTGGAATCGGAGACACCCTACGAGGATTGGAAAACCATACTACTCAACAGGAAAAGCAGTCTCACATCTATTCATGCAAACATGGATGCAATGAACTCTCATATGGACTCAATTGTGCACAAACTTGAAAAGCACAAACATTGAACAACCCTTATGCTATGTTATACCCTGAGCAGCTTCGGATTACACACCAAGGGAAGCAGTGCGTTGTTCACAACCCCCAAGAAGTCGATGACTTCCTCAAGAAGATACAGCGCTCATCACCTGTGACCGCCTCATCCATTTCCAGAACCAGGTCCACGGCTCCCCTATCAAAAGGGGACTGACTGCTGTGTTAACTATGCTCAGTAGGATTGGAGCGAAGACATATCATCTAGTCTATGTCAATGTTGTTTATTACTATAGAAAATGATAAGGGAATAGGGGATCAGAGGGGATTAAGATAAACGGCCCATGGCCAGTGATACACATCCTTCAGGATTAATGGGGTTCACAAAAAAGCTTGGGCCAGACCAGTTGAAGCACTTTTAAAGGTCTATAAAGCTAAGTGTCTGGCAGTTGCTATGTATGGTTCTCAGATTTGGGGCTATGCCCCTCATGCTAAAAGTAATAGAAAATACATTCTTGAGAGGAGTTTTAACTGTTCCGCAGGGTACCCCCACTTTTACTATTCACACTGAACTAAGGGTTGGATTTGTTACAGATCAAATTAAAATAGCACCAGTGATATATTGGCTTAAAATTTGGGTAAACACAGAAATCTTCCTTAATCATAAGATCTTGAAAAATTGTATAGCGCTGGATAATGCAAACAAAATCCCATGGTTGTCCTACATAAAATCTGGTTTCCAAAAAATAGGGCGTTCAGCCCTTTTTTCTTCACCTGAAACTATAACAAAAAAGGACATCGCTCTGACAAAAAATGCCCTGCTGCATATACTATCATTAGAGAGAGAGGAAACAGAAATGATGAAACCATTGGCAAGAGCTAACTATACCCTAGTTAGTTGTCCAGGCCCCGAACCTTATCTGATTATAGTAAACAACCCATACCATTGGTATCTCCAAATCAGATTCCGGTTTAACCAGATTCATTTTTCTTTGGGCTTTTTTCAAATCTGGTGTTCTCCTGAATGGGCGGATCCCTGTAAATGTGATAACTTTTCACTACAGGATACTTTACACTTCTTCATGTTCTGCGACCAATATCAGCAGTGCAGGGTAAAGTATTTGTTTTCTATCTTGAGGGAGGCGGGATTTACACAGGTTAGGCCAGCATTGCTGTACCTACAACAACTAAATTCACCTCGAATAATGGTTCATGTTGCGTGATTCTTGGTCGCTGCTATCCGTATCAGGAAAAAGAGCATTGTGCCATTACTGACGCCAAGTAGCCCTGAATAACATACTTCTCTCCTTTTAGAATATAGTTTTAATGTACAGTATAATGTATAATTTTTTAATATAGTATTAAAATGTTTTTGACTATTTTTATACGCTCCTAACGACCTCCACCAACTTCGAGGCGAACTCGCCTGCCCCTGTAAACTTGATCTATCTAAAGTACTTGGCTCTACCAGCTGCCTCAAATGTCACTGGACACTCAACCTTGAAGCCGAACGGCCAACCTCCCCCAAAACCTTGCGACCTCTCTTTACAGGTGGCCTGATAAATGCCAGGTCGATGTGTAAACACAGTCAGGACATCCACGATCTCATCATTGACCATGACCTGGATTGTCTCATGATCACTGAGACCTGGCTCACTGAAGACAGTAACCCAGACATAGCCATTGCCCTCCCCCCGGGTTACTCCTTCCATAGACAGGATAGACAGAAAGGTAGAGGAGGAGGTGTTGCATTTATCCTTAGGAACACCTTTAGTTGCCACACCTTCTGCCTTGATCCTCTCACTGACGCTGAAGGAATAGGTTTTTGCATCAAACTCAGCCAAGCGCTCTCCTTCTCCGGTGGCCTGATCTATCGTCCACCTGGTAACGCGGCGAAATTTTTGGACTCTCTAAACGACGCTCTTGGATGCTTCCTTCTCCGCTACCCACACTTTATTCTCCTGGGAGATTTCAACTTACATCTCGAAACCCCAGCCGACCCTCACTCCAGAAACTTCCTGCAGTCGTTGGACATCTTCAATCTACAACAAAGCGTCAAACTGTCTACCCACTCCCTTGGACATACCTTGGACGGTATTTGTTCAAACTTCCCGTCCCTCTCCACCCTGTCCCCCATTCCCCAAATTTGGACTGATCATTGTCTGATCCCCTTTCATATTTCCAGCTGCCACCCTCCTATCTGCAAAAAACGCACGCGCCATCTCGTTCATCCTATCAACTGGAATACTGTCCAGAAAAACCTTATCCTTCACCCTTTTTCCCCATCTAATGCCCCCTCTCCCTCGGGTAACATCGACAGAGATGCAGTTTGTCTCAATAACTGGCTCTCTCAAGAAATTTCAAGACGATGCCCACCCAATCAACAGGACAGGGCTATGAAGACAACTAAAATCAAAGCCCCCTGGTATACGCCTGACCTAACAGCCGCACACCTCCTTTGCAGGAAAGCGGAACGGAAATGGCGCAGAACCTATGATAATGGCGACCGTAGCAATTACATCCTACAGAGGAAAATCTATCTCTCAACCATCAAATCAGCTAAAAAAACCTACTATGTTAACGCCATTAAGGATGCCAGCCAAAAGCAAAAAACCCTCTTTGCAATAGTGAAATCCTTCACCAAACCTAAAGCTCTTCAACCGGAAATCCCCCCATCTCAAGAACTTTGTGATAAAATTTCCGACTACTTTGATGATAAAATCACCTCCATCTATAAAAACTTTCCCCCTCCTCCCCCTGTTCATTCAATCCCGGACCTGGACCAATCTTGCCCGACTGCTAATAGTCTCAAAAGCTTTACTCCGGTGTCCTTGTCTCAGACCAGAGAAGCGATCCTCTCCTGCAAATCTGGCTCCCCCTCAGACCCTTGTCCACCTAAGATTCTTCACCTCATCATTGATGAAGTCAACCCCTCCATCAATGCAATAATCAACCAATCCCTCAAATCCGGTTCTGTTCCCCGCTCTTGGAAAAAAGGGGTGGTCAAGCCACTCATGAAAAAGTCGAACAAACCCCCTTCAGACTTGACCAACCTCCGCCCTATTACCCTGCTACCCGCACTGGGTAAAATAACGGAACAGTTGGTCCACAAGGAGCTCAAGACCTTCCTGGATTCTCATAACTTACTTCACCCCCAGCAATCCGGATTCCGGTCTAAACATTCTACCGAGACGGCCCTGATCGAACTGACCGATACCATCAAAATCCTTCAAGATCAAAGGAAGAAGGCAATATTGATCCTTCTTGACCTCACGGCAGCTTTCGACACCATTTCCCACTCCATTCTGATCAATAGACTCATGGACATCGGTGTTACCAACTCTGCCCTATCTTGGATTAGTTCTTTCCTCAGTGACAGGTACCAAACTGTCACCCTTGGCCCCTTCCATTCTAATGAGAAAAAGGTGTCCTGTGGAGTCCCTCAGGGTTCCATTCTGAGTCCCCTCCTCTTCAATATCTATCTTATCCCTCTTCTTACCCTTATAGAATCGTTCGGCATAACCGTCACCTCCTATGCCGACGATACTCAGCTTATCATCCCCCTAGACGACAATTCCAATACGGCAGAGCTTAATCTGAAACACTGCCTTACAGCAGTCTTCCAATGGATGGACGCCAACCATCTGCGCTGCAACTCGAATAAAACCGAGATTCTTCCCATCGGAAAAAATGCCTCTTTTTGCCCTGCCCTGTGGTGGCCGGACAATTCTGCAACTCCACCTCAAACAGTTTCATCAGCCAGGAACCTCAGGGTTCTCTTCGACTCCGAGCTCTCTTTCGATCTCCATGCTTCGACCACAGCTGGAAAATGCTTTGGCATAATAAAGTCCTTAAGAAAGTTTTTCGATTTCCTCCCGCTTGACTCCAGAAAAACTGTGGCGGTAGCCCTCATACTCTCTCGAGTGGACTACTGCAATAGACTTATGGCAGGGGCCAAAAAGTCCACTCTCTCGAAACTACAAAGTGTCCTGCACACTGCCGCCTGGCTTGTCTTTAAACTTCCACGCAAATCTTCAATCTCCTCAGCCCTTAAAACCTTACATTGGCTCCCCTTGCACAAGAGAATACTCTTCAAAATTCTCATTGTAGCCTTCCGAGCCTTCAACAAATCCGGTCCGTCCTACTTGACTAGACGCTTCCCTCACTACACTCCTTGCCGCTCCCTCAGATCTTCACAAGATAACCTCATGACCCCCACTAAATTCAATCTGAAATCTAAAGGCGGTAAAACTCTCAGCACCTTGGCTATTAAAGCCTGGAATAGCATGCCAAGGCATCTCAGGCTTCAAACAGTCGAGAAGCCGTTTAGGAAGCTCCTCAAAACATGGATTTTCAATCTTCCCGACGACTGGTCTAAAGCTGCCATCTAGCCTTCCTCCCTCCACTCTGTGAACTGGCAAACAGGATTTATAGCGCCATGATGCTCCTTCCGGAGCGACCGTCTGCGCTTTAGAAATACCCTTCCAAATATCCAAATATCCAAATGTGTTTGTCAAAATAAGCTAAAATAGGTACATCGTTTATAGTATGATTTTTAAATTATAATGAATTTTTAATCTGTAATTAATTGTTTTGTGATTGTATTGTTATTACCATGTCTTTTTATGATATTAAGTTATCGAATAAAGTAATTTGACTGACTGACTGAATGACTGACACATCCTTATACGGAAGGCTTGGTGTTAAAATAATCGGCTGATGTGTTTATCAGCTGATGTTATGTTGCGATGAGAATGGATGCCCGACGAGTTGGGGATGTCGGTGTGAGTGGTGGGAGGGGTGAATTGCGTTACATAGTGTCAACTATTTATCGACAGGTGACATTACCTGATACATACCTACCATCCAGATACTCTAACTATGATGCCAGGTTCTATGATCCTTAGTTGCTTGTATACTTGCAGGTTAGTTGATGCAGGCTAAACTCCATTGCATCACATGGAATGTCCAGGGGCTGAACAACCCCCAAAGAAAGTGACAGGTGTTGGGTTACCTATATAGGCATCACGTGCAGGTTGCCATACTGAAAGAAACGCACCTAGACCCAGCCAATGACCCCTGTTTTGCTGATAGATGGGCCTACTGCACATACTCCAGAGGTGTAGCCATCCTTATTAAAACACACACACCATTCGTATTAGGGGGCACCCTACTAGACCCCCAAGGTCATTACCGTTTAATACGGGGGATGTCTGGCATCTCAAGAAGTAACCATTGCTAATTGTTATGACCCTAATGTTGACATCCCCCTTTTCTTCCCTACACTGTGGGGCAAATGCATTTGGTGGGTTCCACGTATCTCCTCTGGGAAGGGGACTTTAACATAACAGTGTCCCCAACACTGAATAGGTCACACCTAACTATGCAACATTACACCCGCCATGCATTAACACTTGGCTGGTATAATACAATTATCTTCTAGATGCATGGCGATATCTACACCCCATCACCAACGAAGGCACATATTACTCAACGGTACACTCTTCGTGGTCTAGATAGGGCTGCTGGTTCATATCTACAGGGATCGGACACTAGGTAGACTCAGTACCGCACTTAGCAAGGACGCATTCGGACCACTCCCTGGTGAGTAAAGATGGTGCTATCACCACCACAAAGTCAACCGCCGTACACAACGTGGAGGTTAAACCCACTGCACCTATTAGATGCAGTTTTTAAATCCAACATTGAGCAAGAGATTCAAGAATTCTTCGAACGCAATATGGATTCTGACTCTCGCCTCTCCACAGTCATCATCAGGGATCTTGTATAGCTAAAGGATGAGGCATTTTAAAAGACATTTGTAACTATTTAAACTGATTAGAGGCAGATATTAAAACATTAGAGCAGGAAGTATGTGACACAACGGATGAAGGATCCATGAGAAATGCATTCAGGGAAATACTAACAGAATACAGTGAAACCGCCGACCTGAATAGTAAGTTCTGCAATAAATACCACGTGGTGCGCCAATACGGGGAGGGAGATCATCCTGGGAAGGTGATTGCAGACTGTGTCTAACATCCTAAATACTCCATATTATATCTACTGCACCCGAGCACACCTGATCATTATTTCTATAATCCAATTTAAATATATATTGTCTCCGGGGAATTTTTTCATAACAAAATATTAGATGACTTGAGATCAATTTCCCACAACTCAGCTTTAATAAAAGTACACTCTCCAAGCAGATCTTGTGTGTTTTATTTCATATCGACGCATGTTTCGCCCACAGGGCTTTTTCAAGGCGGCAGAAAAACTTATATGCAGAGCTGTTTTTAGACAATGTTATCTTTCGCTTTACGCAGACGATATTACACTCTATCTCATGGATCTGCAAGACAACCAAAACCCATTGCTGCGGGAAATTACAATATTTGGGAAATATTCCAGTATACACACCAAGTGGACTAAATCATCCGTTTCTCTATTGACTGAAGTGTTCGCCAGCAGTGACTTTTGCTCAATTTGCTGTAGAGGGGCTGTTCTTAGAGTCCCTGTACTATCCTGATTGCCGGAGCTGACATTGGATTTGCCCGAATTAAACTGTGAGGACACCCAGGGGAGCCGGTTGCAGGAGTGAGTCTACGGGTGCGGGACTGCAAGGCCCAGCATTCCAAGCGGCTTGCCACTCGCCGCAGCTGGAGCCTCTTCCCGCCCCGCCTCCCTGCAGCTTATCACGTCTCACGGCCCCCGCTCCGCGGGAGCGTTCGCCAGCAGTGACTTTTGCTCGTTTTGTTGTGTAGGGGCTGTTCTTGGAGTCCCTGTACCATCTTGATTGCCGGAGCTGACATTGGATTTGTCCGAATTGAATTGTGAGGACACCCAAGGGAGCCGGTTGCAGGAGTGAGTCCATGGGTGCGGGACTGCAGGCCCAGCATTCCAAGCGGCTTGCCACTCTCCGCAGCTGGAGCCTCTTCCCGCCCGACTCAGTGCAGCTTATCACTGCTCATGGCCCCCGCTCCGTGGGTACCGTTCTCCAGCAGTGGCTTTTGCTCAATTTGCTGTGTAGGGGCTGTTCTTGGAGTCCCTGTACCATCCTGATTGCCAGAGCTGACATTGGATTTGCCCGAATTGAACTGTGAGGACACCCAGGGGAGCCGGTTGCAGTAGTGAGTCTACGGGTGCGGGACTGCGAGGCCCAGCATTCCAAGCGGCTTGCCACTCGCCACAGCTGGAGCCTCTTCCCGCCCAGACTCCCTTCAGCTTATCACCTCTCATGGCCCCCGCTCCGCGGGAACCGTTCCCCAGCAGTGACTTTTCCTCAATTTGCTGTGTTGGGGCTGTTCTTGGAGTCCCTGTACCATCCTGATTGCCGGAGCTGACATTGGATTTGCCCGAATTGAACTGTGAGGACATCCAGTGGAGCCGGTTGCAGGAGTGAGTCTACGAGTGCGGGACTGCGAGGCCCAGCATTCCAAGCGTCTTGCCACTCGCCGCAGCTGGAGCCTCCTCCCGCCCCGCCTCCCTGCAGCTTTTACCGTCTCACGGCCCCCGCTGCGCGGGGCCCGTTCGCCAACAGTGACTTTTGCTCAATTTGCTGTGTAGGGGCTGTTCTTGGAGTCCCTGTACCATCCTGATTGCCGGAGCTGACATTGGATTTGCCCGAATTGAACTGTGAGGACACTCAGGGAAGCCGGTTGCAGGAGTGAGTCTACGGGTGCGAGGCCCAGCATTCCAAGCGGCTTGCCACTCGCCGCAGCGGGAGCCTCTTCCCGCCCCCGCCTCCTCCTATATAGCTCCGCCCACATCCGCGTACACGGAACGCGCACGGACAGGCGCCGGGCTAAGCCCGGGCAAAGGGCGGGCCGTCTACGGCCGTCCAGGACCGGCCAAGACTGGACTGGGCCACCACCCGTGGTTGTGCCTTAAAGGATCACGGGATTGGTGTAAGTGCAACGATCTTATGGTCCCTAGTTGGACAATACTCTGAGACTTTTGGTATTGAACTCTTCGTTCCATCCTGAGGCCGTTTATTGTTTTAGTTTAGTTTATAACAGATACTAGGACACCCTTGAACGTAGAAATACTGATATGTCTATTAAAGTGGGAAAGGACAGTAAAGCCCCAGAGGGGGGGAAGGCTAGGGGGACCCTGGATGCATATTTTAATAAAGCCGTCTCTCACTTGGAGCAGGAAATCTCAATCATTGAGAGAGGTTTATCAGCCAAACTATTTAATCAGAATAAACGCTCATCTTTGGGATTAATTGCAACATTGACCTCTCCACAATTATATAGTACCCAGAGAAAAGGAGATATCCCAAGAGCTGACATTAGTATTCCCTTGCTGCTCCAGGATAAACCCCAGACTCCTAAAAATTGTGGTACAGATGATACTCTGGAGGTAGACTTAGATCCTACAATAGAAATAACTCTGGACGAGCCATCCTTATTACGATTGCCCAACCCGACTGTGGGACATAAAGCGAAAAAAGCGGATAAACCTAACAAAAGAACAATAGGCTCCCATGTAACCCAGAAAAGAAAGAGAGTGGGAAATGCAGATAGGGGAAGGAGCACAAAAGTACATAAATAGGTAGATCTAATCCTAAGTTCAGCCTACCAATAAACAGGCAGGTGATCCACTCCCCTTGCAAACTCCTGTACTGGACAAGAATGGCCCAGTAGAAAAGAAATTTGAAACTCAGCTCCTTAGTCACTTAACAGAGAGTATATAGAACAGCTAGTTAGATCCTTAATATTACCCCTGATAGAGCGTCTAAGAAGAATGGGCGAACAACTTAATTCCCTAGCGGAGATAACCAGAGCAAACCCACACCTATTAAAAAACTTAACGCCATCTTATCTAAATAAGGCTATTAAAGAATCATCCTAGTATTAATCTGTACCCTGAGGCTGCTGCTACAGATAGAACTAATACTGGTAAGGGTCCGGAACCACCGATTGTAATTCCACCGGCGGTGGCCGGCCCCCTGCCTAGTGTAAGTAACCCGGGCAGGAGCAGCGAGAAGCTGCCCCAGAATATATTGGGGAGTTCGCTTACTTTAACTGAACGAGATATTCCACCACTTAAATCAACTAAGGACTATAATAATGCTCTGCAGCATCCCTCAGAATTCATCGTTAAATCCATGTTATGCCACATAGACTTACCATCCGGAAGCCACCCCATACATTATAGTCCTTACAGCGATACCTGAACTAGCAACGGGGAGGAAAGAGAGCTATAGTGAGCTATAGTGAGCTAAAGAATAAAGTAATTTTTTGGCTTACCCAAAACAGGCCAATTCCCCACAACCTAGACGGCGTTATTGTACATATTCGGAGACTGGAGTGGTTGGGTTCGAGACCAAAAGATACCAAGGGGGATATAATCGTCGTTAATTTCAGAGACCGGAGGGTGGTGAGACACATTGCTGAATGGTTTTTGGTAGACGGATGTAGCAGAATACTGACTCGTACGTTGACTTACTTTTATCCTGAGTCAGAGTTGCTGCCCCGGAACAGGGGGGCACCCCTTACAAACCCAAAATGCCCAGCTCACTTCTCCCTGCTGCCTGATACAACTCATCGGGGTCCCCATCATGCTGTCCGGGGTCAATTAGATAGGTCAAGATCAAACCTAGAATATGAGAATCCCCATTATCCATATACCCCGTACTGGAAAATTCCCCTGGTAAATTGCTATAGTGCTCTTTAGGGACTTGACGATCTGGACTGACTTTCAAGTACCTGTATGACAGAGCTAATCTCTAAACCTACACATCCAAGTACCCGTAGGATAGAATATATGCCTAAACCTAGCCAACGATTGGTCAATTTGCCACCAGAACACATCAGGGGAGGGCCACGTGGGGAGGTTTGTATCAGGCGGGGTGAGTACATTAAGGAGCAAGACATTAATGTGGATATGCATGAGGCGGGGAATTGTGCCCTGGATATACGGAATGCCTCCACTGTACAAAAGCAGCCATTTACAGGGGGTGATACTGACACTGAAGTTCTAAAAAACGTGTATACACCTGTATGCTCTGTTAATGGTAATAATATAATCGACCATCAATTAGTGTACCCAGGCAGTAATGATGTAACAATTGGTGGGGACCGACAGATGGACGTAGGATTAAATATCCCAGAGCCACTTCCTTTAAATGTGATATTGCCCAGACATGTACCAGGGGATCTAAAAATACTCTCATGGAACATAAATGGTATTAGTACTGAGGTTTCGAACGGTGTATGGCTAGATTTTGTTCATCGATTCGATATACTATGTTTCCAAGAAACCTGGTGCTTAGCAGAACAACATCTAGATGGCTAAAAACCATTCATACTGCTGCAGTTCAGTCTGTCCATGGGAGGAACAAGGGAGGCCTATGTATTTATGTGTCGAATATACTTAGGACCCGGGTTATTAACATGGTAAAAAGTACACCGTATTATCAGTTATTGACGATCGGCCTGCAACCATCAACTAAACTGTTAGTAGTGAATTTTTATAATAACATAGATAGTGGGAATTTTAAATGTTTATTGTTAGCCCTAAATGCTGACATGATAGTGGCTGCGACAAAACTAGGCAAAGATGCAATCACGGTATGGGGGGGGATTTTAATGTCAGTATCTGTGGCCTGAATGTTTGCACACCGAATAAGATTGGGGATGAGGGGAGGGGAGACACTGATCATTTTGTTCATACGGAAAAGGGAGAGATCTTAAATGATATAATGGCAGAGCAAGACCTTGTTTTTGCCAACTCTTCATGTGCTATTTCAAACAAGCCTGTCCCGACCTTTATCGGCAGGGACTTTAGAACTGTAATTGATTTCATTACTATTCCAGCTCGTAACATGAACCTGCTTAAAGATTTCAAACCATTAAGTATAGATTTGGAGCTACAAATTAACGAGGCAAGGCCCAGGCGGAACTATTGGGATGGCTATCGGACTTGGAGATGCCCCGTAAGATAGGGACCAAAAAATCAAGATATTAACAATAAAAATATTATAACCAAGGCTATACTGCCTATTTATAAATGCCTAGATGAAAGTGCAAATAATGGGGACATACTAAAAGCCTTTTTGTCAATTACACAAATAGTACAGGAAACACTGGCGGTTGCTGTAAACAAGAAACATACAAAGCACTAAAAATGGCCCTAACTGCGGACATCAGAGATAAGGCAGAGGTTAGAGTATGTAGAAAAGTTAATAATGAAGCCAGGAAAAACAGAAAAAAAGAAATTAAGGACCAGGCCTAGGAGAACTTGTACCAGGCAGCAAAATCTAGAGATCTAACCTGTTTTGGAAGGCTGTAAATGCCCCCTTCCTTGCAAACAGCCAAATTGCTAGAATATAAATTGCCATTGAGGAAAGCCAGTGGATCGAGTTCTGTACAAAAGTTTATAAGCAGGAGAATGCTGATCAACTGGCAAATACAGTCTCAGGATGCCAAGAAGAAGAAAGTGGTAATAGGCATGTGCCCATCTCAATGGAAATTACCCTGAAGGAAGTACAGTCTGCATTAAACCAAAGTAAAGGCGCTAAGGCCCCGGGCCCTGACTAGATTCCAGTTGATTTATTTAAATCAAATGTACATCTTTGGCCCCCCATAATTACACGGGTCTTAGTGGCCTGCTGTTCTGATGGTTTCCTGCATACATGGTCTGAATCCCTGATTGTCCCAATTTATAAGAAAGGGGACCGGGAGAGCCCTGCTAGTTATCGACCAATTTCATTATTGGATTCTTTAATGAAAGTGGTGGGCAGGGTGATTTTAAATAAATTACAGATTTGGGCCAAGGAAAATAATGTCTTAAGTGAAGTGCAATATGGTTTTAGGGAGGGGAGGGGAACAATTGAACAGGTTTTAAATTTTGTTCTCCTGCAGGGGAGGTATACCCTAGTAACAAAGGGGCGTTTATTTGCAGTGTTTGCAGATCTCACCGCTGCGTTCGATTGTGTAGCACATATTAAATTATTGGAGACCCTGGAACAATTACAAGTTGACCCCGATATAGTGTTATTTACAAATCAATTATATGCTGGCGCCACCGCCAAAGTGAGGTTCGGCCTAAGGGGGGAGTGCACTAAATCATTCCATGTAGAGAAGAGAGTAAGGCAGGGTTGCATCTTGGCCCTCTTTCTTTTCCCCATCTATACCAACTCTTTGGAGGAAGAATTGAGGTCAAGCGTTATAGACTGCCCTAGGTATAAGAAACAACACGTCGTCTCCCTTCTCTATGCGGATGACGCGGTGTTGATGGCACGAACAAAAATAGGAAATCAGCGTGCGCTCTCCACTTATATTAACTTCATGGCAAGCAGGGGTTTAAAACTTAACGCAAAAAAAAACATTTGTCATGGAATGTGGAAGTGGCCGCAGTAAAATTAAAAGTTTATGTGGAGAAAACGTGAGTATAGATGCCATGAAAAATGTCTCCTATCTGGGGGTCCTGCTGGAGGAATCTGGTTCAAGGGGTCCAGTGATTAGAAGCAGGGTACTAGTTTTTGAGAGATCTCCAGCTGCACTCATGAACTTCGCCCGTAAGTTGGGCAAAAAACCGCCCGAGATCCTCCTAAAAATCTATATAGCGAAATGTCGTAGTATTGCAACGTATGGAGCAGGTATTTGGGGCTTTAGTAACATAAAGGCCCTCTGAACAGCTGAAAATTCATTCCTCAGATATGTCCTTGCGGTCCCGGGAAGCATATCCGTTTATAACTGCCATGCTGAACTGGGAATAGAACATATAAAAGACATTATTCAAATGCAACCAGTGCTCCTATGGCACAGAATATGGACCACAGAGGCCTTAGGGCTTAACAGAGAAATAATTAAAGACATCATGGGCCAGGACCAGTCAAAGAACATTCCATGGCTAAACTATATAAGAAACTTCCTAAATGACCTTAATAAATTAGAGTATTATGATGACCCTGAAGTCATCCGCGCGATAAGTAAGAAGGCACTGAAAGCACTGTGCATGACTCATCTGGAGGAGTTAAGGCTGACTGGGGAATTAAAGAAAAGATCCGTGATTTCCCATCAGATGACTTTAATCAGTTATAGAATCCAACCGTATCTATGTATCTGCCTGAACGGGTTTGACAGATTCATTTTAACTAGATTTAGGTTGGAATCTTTTCATCGCCTGGTTACTTTTCCTAACAAACACAATTGGTCTATGGACTTGAATACTTGCCCCTGTGATAATATGTCACAGCAAACTACAATTCACACAGTCATGTTCTGCAAATTTTATAAAGGAGAACGATTGAAGTGGCTAAGTCCTTACCTACACCAAGGGGGGTGGCAGCAATATCGCCCCGCTTTCTTGTTTTTACAACAATTAAGTAGTGAATATTGTATTTCACTTATGACAGGGTTTTTAAGAAGCATATTAAAATGTAGAAATACATTGCCTCATAATCCTGTATGAATCTGAACTCTTAGAAGCTGCTAATTGAATTGATATGTTCATACCTTGTACCATTGCTGCAGGGGTTTGTTTATGATGAATTGTATAAATGATTTTATTTGTATAATGAATTTGCTTCCAGAATGTTTGTATAGGGCGTTTCCTATTTTTAATATGTTCATGTAAAAAATGTGGCTTTTATGATTTTTAAACTACAAAAAATCGAATAAAGCATATTTCTGATTCTGATTCTGAAGCGACAACACCATAAGCGCTTCATTACCCCTTGACATGGAACAGTGAGGGAGTCAAATTCCTAGGGATCAAAGTCACTAGGGACAGGGATGAACTAACAAATCTAATTATGGAGCTACGCTGGAGACAGTCACAAACTCTATCACACGATGGATGGCTTTGCTCCTTTCCATGGTAGGACGGATATTATTGGTAAAAATGATACTGTTACCTACATTTCTCTACCCCTTCACTAACCTACCCTACTACCTGGGGAAAACCTTTTTTAGCGCTCTCAAAACGTAAACCCTCTGTCTTGTATGGGGTGGCAAACAAGCTAGTTTCGCAGGGACACCTTGAGGCTCCCTTTTTCACAGGGTGGGTACAAAGTTTCGAATTTCAAACTTTACTACCACTGGGCACATGCGAATTATGCTGCATACTGGTTTCATCCCCCCTTTGTGCCGCACCTGGCTTTTGAGATGAGCTACATGGCTCCTGTCCCACCCTCCAGCTTTCTATCATCCCCCACTAAGGAGCGGGACCAGGACCCTACATCCATCGCATGCACCACTACAGCTTTGAGAAAGATTGCCACTAAACTGGAAACAACAATGTTATGGTCCCCTAGGTTACCACTACCTTACCACCAAGCGCTCCAAGTTACTTTCAAGCGGCAATGTAGGTCAATGTTGGATAAAATCAATATAAGCACATGGGGGATCTATATGTAGAGGGATACTTCCGTACCAGGGACCAATTTTCTGGCAGCACCACACCTACTACCATGGACTTATTCATGTATGTCTGACTTCGACAAAGCATAAAGGAGGCCATGCCGACATTTCCGCTTGAGCCACCCACTCTCTCGCTGCTTCATGTGCTCCTGCAAACTGAGCCGCCTCAGCACGTTACCTCACTCATTTATCACCATACACAAAAGGCAATCACAGCACACGCACTCAAGGCCTGCTCAGACTGGGAGGCTGAGCTGGAAGTACAATTGACAGATAAACAATGGCACTTCTGCTGCACACAGATAGAGGCTCTCACAGCAAATAGCAGACTGAGATTAATTTATTATAATTTTTTACATAGATTATAATATAATTCTATAAATTTAAGCTCAGGGAAGATGACAGGTGCACCAGGTACGGCTGCGAAGGAGCCACATTTCTCCATTTGGTTTGGCAATGCCTGGTAGTTTTTGACTATTGGCAACCGTTGTTTGAGTGTATGGTATGGATAATTGACAAGCCGTTACAATTATCCACTGCTATGGCTCCACTGGGGTGCACATATGAAGTAGATACGGTATATAAGAAGTTCCTTGTGCTGGGTTTCCTGATTGTCAAGCACAAAATAGCCTGCAGATGGGGACAGGGTCGAGCCCCAACATTCAAGGGATTGGCTACATGACCTTACCATTTGGCAGGAACAGTCTTTCAATTATGCAGAACTCCTACCGTATGCCTCCATCCCGAGGGACATATGGGGCCCTCTAAAGTCATACCTCCTTTCCACAATGATAGAAGTAGAAGAAGATACCCCAAATGCCTCTGAGAGTGTCGTGGTGGGAGGTGGCGATGGTGGGACAGGGATATCCACTCCATATAGGTACCACTTAGTAGTCAGATGGCCCCTTACAATGGCGTTATCAGACAGGGGGAGTTAGAAGAAGTAACTAAAATGTCAATTTGTTGAAGATATTTATCAATGCAAACCCTGTGACAAGTATCGCTAAGGTATATATCCTGACTGGCCCTGGATGTTCGTTAAAGTTTTATGAACCATAACATGCAATGTTCACATAATGTATTATGAGTATGGTACCCAAAATGACACCACTGTGTGAGGTGGATGTTAACTTCTTGTGTTGGGGAATGCGTTTCCTTTATTATAGTTTTTTTCTTTCTTGCATTTTCTTATGTACCAACTTGCAAACTCAATAAAAAAAAAAATAAGTAGCGAGATACCAGTACGTGGATTGGAGGCTAGGGACTGGATGAATTTTAAAGAGCGTATGGGACCATTATTGCGAGCTGATGTGTGAAATGACGAGAAACAGGTAATAGCCAATCAGGGTGCCCAGTGGGCCGACAATACCATTTATAGTGTAGAGGATGTCTGGGAGACTATGAGAGATTTTAAGCCTTTGTGAGGTTTTGTCTCTTAAGACTCATTTGCCAGACCCTAGGAAAAATCCTACTGCATATTATAAAGAATTGACTGAAGCTGCTTCTTGCACTGTAATGACTCTTGCTGATATTGAAATGTTTTTTGGTTTACTGGTTCCAGTTGCTATTTGGAGCCAGGTGCAAGCACAAGATCATGTTGTGGAATTGGGAATTACATGTGATCAAATCAAAGCATGGGACCGGGAGAGAAAGCCAGGTGACAAGCCTCTGGCAGAAAATTTGGTGTTGCCAGGAAGCATTATTACCTATATGCATTCCCTTATTCCGCCAAGAAAGGTTTATTGGGATAAATTATCAGCTTTTTAGAAACATGTATTGGTGTGTCAATGGATTCAAATATGGTACTCTGTATTTTTTCAGTGAGTGATGAAAGGTTATACTAGTGTATGATGAGGTGTATCTGATTGTCAGGTGGATGATGTCATCAGTGATGTCATTTGAGATGTCATCAGTGATGTCACTGACCATGTCATGAATGATGTAATATGTGACATCATCAGCAGTGGATTACGGGAGCGGTAGATATAGTGAGTACAACTAACTATATCGGAGGAATTTCAATGGTTTTGTACGAGTGAAATGTCCAGCTAACTATAACACCCCTAAAACCTATGGTTTTTTCAGTGAATTTCAAAGGATTTTTTAATGCTAATTCCTAACTATATCAGACCTGAAAACTATGTTTTTTTCAGTGAATATATATATATATATTTGGCCCGAAACGCGTCTGCAGGAAAAGGACTTTGTTCGCGGCTCGCGCCCTTGCGGAGGCATTAATTCCTACCTGTAAGTGCACTCCCACCATGGGGCAACCCTTTCTTCCATTTGTTAGCGGCCGGCCCGGTCGCGGGTTTGCACTACTGCGTACAAACTGCGGGTCCACAGCTGCCTCATTTGGGCAGCGTTTTGTGGTACGGGAGGTGCCCTTTACTTGCGGGGTGCTTGCGGGGACATTGGCAATCCTTTTAATACTTTTTTACATGTGAATGGCGGCGGCGACCCACTTGGGTTCTACTTATAAACTACCAGTCCCAGAAAGCATTGCTTCAGGTGTTACACCTGCGTATAATTACTGTGGGTATTTACTGGTGTTTTCCGCTTGCCGTCATGTCACATGGTCTGCCACTGAAGAGGGCGTTGGCCCGAAACGCGTCTGGCAGGAAAAGGACTTTGTTCGCGGCTCGCGCCCTTGCGGAGGCATTAATTCCTACCCGTAAGTGCACTCCCACCATGGGGCAACCCTTTCTTCCATTTGTTAGCGGCCGGCCCGGTCGCGGGTTTGCACTACCGCGTACAAACTGCGGGTCCACAGCTGCCTCATTTGGGCAGCGTTTTGTGGTACGGGAGGTGCCCTTTACTTGCGGGGTGCTTGCGGGGACATTGGCAATCCTTTTAATACTTTTTTACATGTGAATGGCGGCGGCGACCCACTTGGGTTCTACTTATAAACTACCAGTCCCAGAAAGCATTGCTTCAGGTGTTACACCTGCGTATAATTACTGTGGGTATTTACTGGTGTTTGCCGCTTGCCGTCATGTCACATGGTCTGCCACTGAAGAGGGCGTTGGCCCGAAACGCGTCTGGCAGGAAAAGGACTTTGTTCGCGGCTCGCGCCCTTGCGGAGGCATTAATTCCTACCCGTAAGTGCACTCCCACCATGGGGCAACCCTTTCTTCCATATATGTATATATATATATATATATATATATATATATATATATATATATATATATATATATATATATATATATATATATATATATATATATATATATATATATCCAAACAAACACTGCTTCTGCTGCAACGCTGCGACCCGTTGACAAGTGGCGTACACTCCGGCGAAGCAACCGGAAATCATATATCACACAAAGTTCCAATATCGTACGCTCTCAGGAATCAAACCACAATCCAGAAGTGAAATAGAACCTTGGTTTATTCGCACAACGCGTTTCGGCGACTTGCCTTGATCACACGTGATCAAGGCAAGTCGCCGAAACGGATTGTGGTTTGATTCCTGAGAGCGTACGATATTGGAACTTTGTGTGATATATATATATATATATATATCATCACACAAGTTTGCCTGATGTAGAAGAGGACTTGCACCACAGGTAAGTATTTAGCCAAGCATCGTTTATTCACCACAGAAGCAGCAAGACAGCATTTCAATCCGCTGAAATGACAGAGTCCTTCCCAACGCGTTTCATCATTGACTTCCTCAGGGGAAATGGACTGAAGGAAAACGACAGGCAAGATTTTGGCGGCATCTTTAAACTTCCAGAACCCACCCTCATGGGCGTGGCCTTCACCGAGGCATCATGGTTACTGTAGTCCTGACCATTAAACCCTAGTGGGTAGCCTGCAAGTCTTCCGGAATTAAAGTTTGTATTCACCAAGTGGGTAGTGGCATGGAAAGGCTGCACAATGCCACCGCTTTTCGTTTTAAGTGAAGAAACCGGCACCTGTGCCATAGGTGAATCCGCGATGAGCGCACTCACTGGAATGCTGCAACATATATTATATATATTCAATGAAAAAACCATAGGTTTTAGCCCATATATAGTTAGGGATTAGCATTTTCAAAACCTTATTTTACTCGTATAAAACCATTGAAATTCGCATATATAGTTAGATGCGCTAACTATATATCGCGCACCCGCAATCCACTGCTGATGATGTCACATATTACATCATTCATGACATGCTCAGTGACATCACTGATGACATCACTGATGACATCTCAAATGACATCACTGATGACATCACTGATGACATCTCAAATGCCCCCGTTGTAATCCGTCGTGCCTGCTTGTCTCTCCATTTGATTGATTGTTATCCAAGCATTTACTATTTTAGAATTTATTCTCTTTGGTTCATTCTCTATTTACTAACAAGCACAAAGCCGCAATACTCTGTTTAGTCTTTGCAGATAGTGAAAAATCGTGTTAAAAAAAAAATAATCAAGCAAAATCAGTAGGCCACTAATGGCATCTCTTTTTGACCTCGCTAAAATAGAAACATTAGGAACAACCCTTCATGAGAAATACGAAAATAGTGAGATGAACTGAGCTCCACACCATGAGGGCTGCAAGACAGCTCGGCTCCACCACCCACCCCGCCCCAAATAACGATAAACTCTATGCAAATATTATAAATATATACAACACACCAGCAAAGTAAGAGGGTAAAACATTTTATTAAATAACTATTTACATAACTATTTTATACTTTTTGTTGCCTGATCCGGCTAGCTCAATCGATCAAGCATGAAACTCATGCATTCTGATAGCAAGCGTTGCTGCTGATGCTATGCAAACAAAAACTGGTTTTCAGTTTGTACATTCTTCAAGATTTTTCATCCAAGGCTGGTTAAGAGTTTGTAGAACGATGGCTTCAGATTTTTAACATACGGTGTGGTGGCGCGGACTGGGAGAGTGCGCTTGACTTCTGCCCCCTCCCCAAGTCGTGTTGCCTTGGCGTGGCCTAAGATCGCCCCCGACATAGGCGGCCGGCTCCCGGGGTCCGGCGGAACTTTTTGCCTTTTGATGACTCTTCCATTCTGGACCTTATCCCACAATCCGTTTGACCTGAAGACACGCTGTAGTGGGGCGCCCCTTTACCGTTTCAGTTGCCATTCCGCCCGCTTTTGCTACACTGTGCCTCTTCCGCCATTCAGCTGTTTACTGCCTGCTCTTGCGACTACAGCGTCTCGCTCACCATGTAGTTGAGTTGCTCCCGCTCTTGCGATGCAGCTATAGGCGGCTGCCACAGGACTCTCAAAATGGCAGCCGCCTCTTCAGATTTGGGCGTGGTCCAGTAAAATGGCCATGGGACACCTTGGAACTCGGACACTTGTCTGCTAGGGCTTGGGCCCCATTCTCGAAAGCGTCCACTGAGCCTTGAAGATTCTACAAAAGTCTTGGGGGCCCCCGACTCCCGCAGGCTTCTGGTGGGGAGCGGCTGCCATGATTGCTCGTGGAATGGCCACGACTGAGATACGAGATGGTGGTGCTCTCATGCTAACGCCAGCTTCAGTCTGAAACACCCAGAAACACTGTAGACTACCAATTCGATCAGTTCCGGTAGCGCCCCAACGTGACCCGGTAGGGAAGAACTTGCCCTCCCCTCTTTGACTGATGGTTCTTGTTGCCTGTCCCTTCTGTTGTCATTTAACAGAACTTTTTAGACTGCTGAAAGGGGTTGTGTTCCGACCGCTGGTTGGTGGAGACATTTTGACTATATTCTGGACCTACGTTGTCGCGTAATGCGTTATATGACACGCCGCGTTAGCGCACCCGGAAGTACTCCTGTGCGCGAAGCGCAGCTTCCCGGAAGGGATCCGGGGCGCGGCGCGCAGCGCGTAACGTAAGCATAACAGGTCATGTGACTTGTTAATAAAACTTTTCATTGGTTCATTTTACTTTTGTTATTCTAATGATGAAAGGCTTGGTCATATGACCTAAAAATTACGCTTTTTATTGCTTTCGAACATTATTTTTTCTTAAACATATATGTTATAATGTTCCAGGCTAATGTATTTTCCCGGAAAATTTACAACTGTCCTGCAAGTAAAATATGTTCCTTTTTCTAGCAAAAGGGCGTTTCTTCGTCCCATGACGGAGCCGTTGAGCAAAAGATGCTCGGCCTGCTGTCTTAGTCGCCGATACGCCCGAATATCAGATTCTTATCGATCACTTTATGTTGCAGGAGTAAAAAACACAACAGCCCTTGACCATTTATCTTTACTGCGTTCCTGCGTATTATACCTTTTATCCGTCATGTAATTGGACTGCTTTATTTCACTTGCCTTTTACTGATTCGAAAACAGTGACTAAAATTAAAAACTTTACCAATGTAAATACTAGTACCATGTTTTGTTTTAAAAACCTTTATTGTGAAAATGTCAGTATACAACCACAGGCCTATAACACGTGGGCCGGCCACGGAGCAAACTGGAATCGTATATGATGAGGAGACATTTACACTGTAGAGGAACGCAACGAGCGGGCCATTAGGTTGCAAGAACTAAGGTGTCTAACAGTTGCGGAATCGGTGGACGTACATTTTGTAATTAAAATACGACAGGGCCACTTACAATAAAATTATCTAGATATACATTTGCGGGCAAGTACCATGGGTGACGTTAATTTGAACTTTCAATAGTACAGTAATCAATAACACATCAGAACTTAATAGGGATGTCGAAATATTCAATCAATTCTCATTCCCGCCCGCCATGTGCTTCAAAACTGCATACGTATCTCGTGATATCAAGGTTGTGCAACCAGTACACAACAAGGAGGTACGAGTCCCATTTATACTGGCGCCATTTTGGGCGAGGCCGGGCAGGTCCAGGATATAGTCAAAATATCTCCACCAACCAGCGGTCGGACCAGAACCCCTTTCGGCAGTCAAAAAAGCTTCAGTTAAATGACAACAGAAGACATAGGCAACAAGACCAACAGTCAAAAGAGCGGAGGGCAAGATCTAAAGCCATTGTTCTACAAACTCTCAAGCAGACTTGGATGGAAAAATCCTGAAGAATGTACAAACTGAAAACCATTTTTTGTCTGTATAGCATCACCAGCAACGCTTGAGTCAGCTTTGTGTGAAGCCGCCATTTTTTATTCAATCAATAGCGTCTCCCTGCACACATTCAGGGACCTGGTCGTGTCTAAAGGTTAAACGGATTGTGGGACAGATGCAGAAAGGAAAAGGAAAAAAGTTCCGCCGGACCATGGGAGCCGGCCGCCTAGGTCATGGGCGATCTTTGGCCACACCAGGGCAATAGTGAAGCTGCAGCAGGTGCAAATAACTCAGAACTCTCAACTATGACACCCAACATCCAGGACTTGCCATCCGGATCTTGGCTCCCAACTATGGCACCCAACATCCAGGACTTGCCATCCGGACCATGGAACTTTCGGCGCAGCATTGTAGGATGGCCACACCAGTGCGGCAACTTGCTAGACACCCCCTCGGTACCATCCAGATCTCGGCGCGTTGTGCTTCCTTCGGCCTACTGTAGCCGCAAGTGCGGACTCAACTCAGCTGGATAGTGAGTGAAACACCAAGGGGCGCCCCACTGCAGCCGAGGAGCCTCCATCTTGGGGGCGACGCACAGCATCACATTGCTTTCTCAAACAGCCCCCACTGACTGACGCGACCTCACAGGCCAACGGGGCGCCCCACGCCGAATTTCGGCGCAGCATTGTAGGATGGCCACACCAGTGCGGCAACTTGCTGGACACCACCTCGGTGCCATCCGGATCTTGGCGCGTTGTGCTGCCTTCGGCCTACTGTAGCAGCAAGTGCGGGCGCAACTCTGCTGGACGGCGAGTGAAAAGATAAGGGGCGCCGCACTGCATATCAGGTGCCTCCACCTGGGGAGGCGAGAGAGGCCAGTTTGCGCCACCTCCCCCCCCCAGGCACCCCACGCCGACTTTCGGCGCAGCATTGTATGATGGCCACACCAGTGCAACTTGCTGGACACCACCTCGGTGCCATCCGGATCTCGGCGCGTTGTGCTGCCTTCGGCCTATTCGAACATCGGTCCGCTACTGACGCCGCCTCACGTGCCAACGGATTTTCTACGCTTTTTATAGCAGCGCGTAACGTAAGCATAACAGGTCATGTGACTTCTTTATAAAACTTTTCATTGGTTCATTTTACTTTTGGTTTCCTAATAATGGAAGGCTTGATCATATGACCTAAAAATATCACTTTTCATTGGATTAAAACATTGTTTTTTTCCCAAACGATGAAAGCCCCACCTTGTTTCTAGATGTTTCAGACTAAAGCTGGCGTCAGCCTGAGAGCACCACCATCTCGTGGCTCCGTCGTGGTCATTCCGCGAGCAATCATGGCAGCCGCTCCCCACCGGAAGCCTGCAAGAGTCAGGAGCCCCCAAGACTTTTGTAAAATCTTCAAGGCTCTGGGGACGTCCGAGTTCCAAGGTGTCCCAGGGCCATGTTAGTGGACCAGGCCCAAATCCGAAGAGCCGTCCGCCATTTTAAGAGTCCTGTGCCAGCCGCCTATCGCTGCACCGCAAGAGTGGGCGCAACTCAACTACATGGTGAGCGAGACGCTGTAGCCGCAAGAGCGGGCGATAAACAGCTGAATGGCGGATGAGGCACAGTGTAGCAAAAGCGAGCAGAATGGCAACTGAAACGGTAAAGGGGTGCCCCAGTACAGCCGACGAGCCTCCACCTGGGGAGACCCGTTCACGCCGCCTACACCCCCTCCCCCCCACCCCAGGCCGCCCCAGGCCGTTTTTCGGAGCAGCATTGTAGGATGCCAAAACCAGTGCGACAACTTACTGGACATCACCTGGGTGCCATCCACATCTCATCGCGTTCTGCTGCCTTGGGACTATTCGCACAACAGACCGCTACTGACGAGGCCTCCCCGCACACCCCCCGGGACGCCCAGCGCCGTTTTTCGGAGCTGCATTGTAGGATACCAAAAACCAGTGCGGCACCCACGTAACATCACCTGGGTGCCGTCCAGAACTCAGCACGTTGTGCTGCCTTGAGACTATTCGCACAAAACACAGCTACTGACCAGTGTTGCTTCTTTTTTCAAAAAAATGTTTAAATGTATTTACTGTTTTTGTTGCGTTCTATATATTTAAAAGTTATTAAGTGTTATAATCCTACTTTGTTGGAGTACTATATATTTATAATGTGACACATAATTGTAAAAACTTTGATGTACAAAGAGGCATCCCTGGAATCTTCCGCCTCAGGCTCGGTCCCACACACCCTCACAGTGAGAATTCCCTCCCCAAGCACAATACAGGATGGTTATCAGATAGTAGGAACGCGTGTGGTGTGACAGATCTACTGTAACTCCTTTGAAGAGGGGTGATTCTCTACAGCTGGGGCCATAAACTACATCTGCAGGGCTAGGTGATAGCTTGGGACCGGCCTGAACAATCGGACACAGAGGAAGAAGAGTGTCAGAGGGTGTGGTAGTGAATAGGGTGAAAGGGTGGTGTCGGGCGGGCACAGGGTGTGATTCTCAGGGAAGAGCAGCGCACATGGGAGGAGGTTTCTGGCCCATGCATGAGAGAGAGAGCGGGGGTGACCAGTGCGTGGAGGAGATGCTTGCGAGGGTGAGGAGCCATGCTGAGGATCGGCGGCGTGCAGAGAGTGGGTCTGGTCAAGGCATCTAAAATGGCTGCCGTGCTCGACAAAAGTGTGGCATTGCAAAAAAGACAAGATGGCGCAGACAATCTTTATCAATAAGGATTAATTTATAACAATTATTTAAAACAAAATCGTTACTCGCAGTGACAAAATGGCGGTCAACACTTCCTGATTTCCATCGAATCGAACGTTAACAGACGTCACGCAACAAAAAAAAAAACGCTCGCGCACAGCCGCTGGAAGACATGTATCAACATATATGAGCCTCCTCAGCCACCCTCAGAAAACAAAAGGGGTCAGGATACATCTCCCGTACCCCCTTATACCTAGTAATTTAATAAAATCGAAACACAAAATGGCGAATTCACGTTTCGCTACCAGTTTGCGAACCAAGAAGCGCTTCTACCTCGAAAAATCAAATTTTTATTATTTGCCCCACGGGACCCTTTAATAACCCCAACATCATTCCTAGGGGGTCAAGAGAGGTCTACCTAGCCCCCTTTCATTAAATTCCCCCTTCGTTTTTCTCCTCCTCTTGTCTCTCGATCCTAACGACAGACAAGATGGCGGCCGCACCGGACTGTTTAGAATGTTGACAGACACCGGAGAGCCAATCAGCATCGCTTCGCAAAGCTCCGTGACGCGAAAAGTACGCGATCTGGAGCGCTATCTGGGACGCTGTCACAGATATATAAATTTTTTAAAACGTTAATTTCTCAAAATCCACTGGAGCACATATATTGAGACCCAGCAAAGGCACATCGGGCTAACAGCCCCTACAATTTTGCCAAGTTTCGTGCAAATCCATTTAGCCGTTCGAGCTAAAAGTGAGGCCAAACGCCCTATGGAAATTAACATGGGAAAAACGCGTTTTGGGACCCCCCTTTTTTCTCGGCCCCCCCTTGACGAACCCCCCCAAATTTTCAGGGGCTGCTCATGTGCCATTTTCCTGAAAATTTCAGCCGATTCCGTCCACAAACGCCAAAGTTATTAGACATAGAATTTTCAAAAGTCCCATAGAGAAAAAATCCTAACTATATATACCTACTGGCGATAGCCAGTAGGTAATATATATATATATATATATATATTCACTGAAAAAACCATAGGTTTCACACCAGTTATAGTTAGGAATTAGCATTTAAAAAACCTATTAAATTCACTGACAAAACCAGTTATAGTTAGCTGGAAATTTTACTGATATAAAACCAATGAAATTCCACGTTATAGTTAGTTGGACTCACTATAACTTGCGCGTGCAATGCACTGCTGATGACGTCACATATTACATCACTCATGACATGGTCAGTGACATCACTCATGACATCACTGATGACACCATCCAGTGAATATGTGTCTTTCTGAAAAATAAATATTAGTGAGTAATGTTTAAATATTTAAATATATATATTATTGTTTCACTTTGTGTATAAGTGGCTACATGTGTTGGTAAGTAGCTACATGCGTATGTATATGGGTTATTAGATGTTTCTCTTAGTATCAGTATGAGTGTCTATATGGTTTGGTGGGGGTATTACTTAGCACATAGATGCATGAGTGACTGACTCGCTGTTTGTATGTGTTTTGAAGACAGCATATGTGCAGGACTGTATGGATGGATGAGTGTGTATATGTGTTTGTTAGTGAGTGAATGACTGTCTCACTAGTGTCTTTATCAGTAACTACATATGTTTTAATCTAGTATATGTGAATATTGATGTATATAAGTGAGTATATGTGAGAGTAAGAGATTGTAAGAGTTCCTGTTTAAATAAGTATGTGTTTCTATAAGTGATTGTTTAAGAGAATAAATATGTGTAATTTTCAATACAAGTAAGGTGGAAGTGTGTGTATAACTCTATATTCAAATAAATGGATGTTCAATAGTTTATTTGCACGTGTGAGTATGTGTGTGAGTAACTTTTGGATGACTGTCGGTGTGTAACAGGATGTATAGGTGTATCACTTCATATGATAAGTGAGTATATGTATGAGTGACTATATAGAACTGTTGGTGAATGACTGGATGTGCATATAGATGGTGGAATTACTGAATTGCTTGTTGTAACTGATATGGGTATCTCCATTTTTTTTTAAATTTCAGTTTCTATTTTTGAATATGTGTTTCAAGGGTTACATTACAGTGAAAGGAGGTCTGTCACTATGTCACAAGGATGGTGTCATCAGTGATGTCATGAGTGATGTCACTGACCATGTCATGAGTGATGTAATATGTGACGTCATCAGCAGTGCATTGCACGCGCAAGTTATAGTGAGTCCAACTAACTATAACGTGGAATTTCATTGGTTTTATATCAGTAAAATTTCCAGCTAACTATAACTGGTTTTGTCAGTGAATTTAATAGGTTTTTTAAATGCTAATTCCTAACTATAACTGGTGTGAAACCTATGGTTTTTTCAGTGAATTTCAAAGGTTTTTTAAATGCTAATTCCTAACTATAACTGGTGTGAAACCTGTGGTTTTTTCAGTGAATTTCAAAGGTTTTTTTAATGCTAATTCCTAACTATATAAGACCTGAAAGCCCACCAGGAATCTCCAGTATGCGCCAGGGGACTGCATTGCAGAGAGGTGTAATGAAGCCACAACCCTTTTTACACCTCTCTGCAACGCAGCCCCCGTGCATGTTTGAAGAGGGGAAACTAATTCCCCTTGCATACTGGGGGCCCCTGGGGGCCTATTAGCCCACCTGGAACCTCCAGTATGCGCCAGGGGCTGCATTGCAGAGGTGTAATGAGACTATGCCCCTTGTTACACCTCTCTGCAACGCAGCCCACTGCCGCGTTTGCAGAGGGGGAACTAATTCCCCTTGCATACTGGGGGTCCCTGGGGTCAACTAGTCCACCAGGAGCCTCCAGTATGCGCGAGGGAGCTGCATTGCAGAGAAGTGTAATGAGGCCACACCCTTGTTACACCTCTCTGCAATGCAGGCCACTGGCGCCTTTGCAGAGGGGGGACTAATTCCCCTTGCATACTGGGGGTCCCTGGATCATATCTGCCCAAACACCGATATTCCGAACGATTGTAAATGACTTTTCTTGAGAAACATTTGGATTTGGATTATCATGTCCTATACTTTGGAATTTTTGAAAGACTGACTTTGAGGATGCTATAAATTACTCAAGTCTGCCCGAATTGTGTGGGTAAAATTGATACCTAGTCACTTTTAATAAGAATATACTTATGTCTCGTCTAACATTTGGAAGAAATATCTAGTTATATGACAACGGGATACCGACATAACTTGAAGGAAATAAGAACGCCCTGAAGAAGTTCTGTTGTACAGAACGAAACGTTTCGGCTGGCTGTGGTACATAAACTTAAGGAAAATAAAAGCATTTGAATATACACCAAGATTCAGCGCTTCAATAAGTACTCTAAGTGATATGATTTGATTGGACTCATTGTGAAAGTGGTGCTGTGCCAAACTTTGGAATATTCTCCACTACTCTCTACTACTTACTCTCTCCCACTCTCTACTACTCACTCTCTACTGCTCTCTACTACTCACTCTACTACTTACTCTCTACTACTCTCTACTACTCAGTCTCTACTACTCACTCTCTACTACTCTCTACTACTCACTCTACTATTCACTCTACTACTCTCTACTACTCACTCTGCTACTCTCTCTACTGCTCTCTACTACTCTCTACTACTCACTCTCTACTCTCTATTACTCACTCTCTACTCTCTACCTCTCTTCCTCTCTACCTCTACACCTCTACCTCTCTACCTCTCTCTACACGCACACATATAGACATATATGCATATATATATGTGCATATGCATTTATATATATGTATGTGTATATATAAAAAAACAACTAAACATTTTTTTTTCTAATCAGCTACTTTTAAAACTGTCATTCTTTTTCCCCATGGTACACTCCCCGGTACGCTTACCGGTGCGCGTACCGGGCGCTCACCCCGCGAAAATAAAAAAAAAATTTTATTTTTTTTTTGCCCCGTGGGGCCCTTTTATGGCCCCCACATCAAACCTAGGGGGTCAAGGGGGGTCTACTCTGCCCCCTTATGGTCATTTCCCCCCTTTGTTTTGGCCACCTCTTGTGTCTCGATCCTACCGAGACACAAGATGGCGGCCGCTCCGGACTGTTTAGAATGTTTACAGACACCCCAGAGCCAATCAGCTTTCTCCGCGCAAGTCGCGTGACGCGCCCGGTGCGCGTACCGGTGCGCTTACCGGAGCGCTGCTATAGATATATATATTTTTTTGAACCTTAATTACTCAAAATCCACTGGAGCACATATCTTGAGACATAGCAAAGGCACATCGGGCTACCAGTCCCTACAATTTTGCCAAGTTTGGTGGAAATCCATTCAGCCGTTCGGGCTAAAAGTGAAATCGACCGCCCTATGGAAATTAACATGGGGAAAACGCGTTTTGGGACCCCCCTTTTATCTCGGCCCCCGCTTGACGAATCCCCCCCAAACTTTCAGGGAAGGACCGGACCGCCATGAGACCATTTTCCTGAAAATTTCAGGCAGATTCGTCAACCGGCGCCAAAGTTATTCAAAATAGAATGTTGAGATTTAACATTGAAAATTATCCTAACTATAACTACCTACTGGCGACCGCCAGTAGGTAATATATATATATATATATATATATTCACTGAAAAAAACATGGGTTTAAGGCTTTATATAGTTATGAATTAGCATTTAAAAAACCTTGAAAATTCACTGAAAAAACCATAGGTTTCAGGCCTTATATAGTTAGGAATTAACATATAAAAAACCACTGAAATTGCTCCTATATAGTTAGATGAACTAACTATATATGGCGCACCCGCAATCCACTGCTGATGATGTCACATATTACATCATTCATGACATGGTCAGTGACATCACTGATGAAATCACTGATGACATCTCAAATGACATCACTGATGACATCACTGATGACATCTCATTTGACATCACTGATGACATCACTGATGACATCATCCAGTGACTGTTTTTCTGGAAAGTTTAAATATGTTTTACATATTGAAGAATGAGTGAATGTATAAGTGTCTGGATGAAGGATTTAGTAGGTGCGTGACTGACTGTAGGAGTGATTAAATGTGTCTTACTGAATGCATAGGTTAGTGACTAAACTGTGTGAATGTGTGCATCAGTATGTCTGTTGTTGTGTAAGCTGCTGCATGTGTTGTTCAGTAGCTATATGAACGGCTATATGGGTTATTGATTGGTTGCCCAAGTATTTGTATGGGAGAATGAGTGTGTGTGTGGCTGGCTGGGAGGTGTGTGAATCTGTGCAGATCAATGTGTACTTGTATCAGTGATTGTATAAGAGAGCAACTATGTGTTAGTATATGTTTGAATAAGTAAAGTGTTGTGTGTATAACTATATAGATGAGGAAATGGAAGTGTGATTGATTCTTTACATGACTGACTAGGTGTTGAGTAACTCCATGGATGAGTGGCAGTGTGTGAGTGTCTGCATAGGTGCTTATGATAGTGTTGCATTGAAGAGTGACTGTATGTATGAGTGATTGTATGGGTGAATGAGTGGATGTGTGTGTAGACCTAGGAATCAGTGAGTGCCTATGTAGTAACTGGTATTTGTGTGTCAATAGTTTCAAGAATGGTAGTCTGTATTTAACACTGGGTGTATCAAAGGTTATATTAGAGTGTGAGGAGGTGCATCGTATTATCACATGAATGATGTAATCAGTGATGTCATCAGTGATGTCAAATGAGATGTCATCAATGATGTCATCAGTGATGTAATTTGAGATGTCATCAGTGATTTCATCCGTGATGTCACTGACCATGTCATGAATGATGTAATATGTGACATCATCAGCAGTGGATTGCGGGTGCGCCATATATAGTTAGTTCATCTAACTATATAGGAGCAATTTCAGTGTTTTTTATATGTTAATTACTAACTATATAAGGCCTGAAACCTATGGTTTTTTCAGTGAATTTTCAAGGTTTTTTAAATGCTAATTCCTAACTATATAAGGCCTAAAACCTATGGTTTTTTCAGTGAATTTCAAAGGTTTTTTAAATGTTAATTCCTAACTATATAAGGCCTAAAACCTATGGTTTTTTCAGTGAATTTCAAAGGTTTTTTAAATGCTAATTCCTAACTTTATAAGGCCTGAAACCTATGTTTTTTTCAGTGAATTTACAAGGTTTTTTAAATGCTAATCCCTAACTAAATAACGCCTGAAAAGAAAACCGCAGCCGCCGTCATCACATTAGGGGCAGTGTGATACGAAAAACATACAGTTTACAACCTGAAACCCTGCCATTCCCGAAAAATGGACAAAGATGAGATTAAAACTAAAGGCTTCCTGGCTTCCTGAAGATTTATTTGCAGCGAAGCCCCTGGCAGCCAGCAAAAGCTGCATTTTCGGACAGGGCCAGCTGCGGGATTTACCGCGGCGCCGCAAGCTCTTATCAGCAACCTGGCCTGGCGCTGCGTGATGGGAGACCGGACATCGAAGGCTTCCCCAGGCAGGGGGAAGCGGAAACCACGTCCTCCCGGCCCAGCCCACAACCAGGCGGCGGCCATCTTGAGGCGGCTCGGGCCGCGGCGGTGATCTCGGGGGTAAAACGAGGGGTGGGTACCCTCAAGATTAAATTAAATACATGAAAATAAAAGAGAGAAGCCCCCAAAGCCCCCCCCCAAAAAAAATCCCGAAAAATTGCGGGGTGCACGCACTGTGCGCGCTTACAGATATATATCTGATTTCTCTTCTAATTTTCTCAGGAACTACTGGAGGGATTTACACTATTTAACCAAAAGCGTGATCTGCGTACCAGACACTACCATTTTGACACATTTGGTGTAATTCCCTTCAGTGGTTCAAGCTGTAGCCGTGTCTAAAGGTCCTATAGAAATTAAGATGGGGAAAACACGTTTTGGGACCCCCCTTTTTTCTCAGCCCCCACAAGACTAATCCCGCCCAAACTTTCAGGGAAGGAGAGGAGCGGAGCGAGCCATCTTCTTTGAGAAATTTGCGGAGATTCATCAACCAGCGCCAAAGTTATTCCCAATAGAATGTTTGGGATTTCAGATGGAAACTAGGTCCTAACTATATATACCTACTGGCTACCGCCAGTAGGTAAAATATATATATATATATATATATATATATATATATATATATATATATTCACTGAAAAAACCATAGGTTTCACACCAGTTATAGTTAGGAATTAGCATTTAAAAAACCTATTAAATTCACTGACAAAACCATAGATTTCACACCATTTATAGTTAGCTGGAAATTTTACTGACATAAAACCATTGAAATTCCCACGTTATAGTTAGTTGGACTCACTATAACTTGCGCGCCTGTAATGCACTGCTGATGACGTCACATATTACATCACTCATGACATGGTCAGTGACATCACTCATGACATCACTGATGACACCATCCAGTGAATGTGTGTCTTTCTGAAAAATAAATTTGTTTTATATATGTATTTGTAAAGGTCGATGGAAGAATAAATGTTTAAATAAGTGTGTAAATGGATGTTTTTTTAAAAAAAAATTGGTTGGGTAACTGGCTTATTACGTGTATCTTAGTGAATACATATATTAGCGAGTATTGTTTAAATATTTAAATGTTTGTATCAGTGTTTCTCTTTGTGTATAAGTGGCTGCAGTGGTTGGTGACTGACTCACTGTTTGTATGTGTTTTGAAGACAGCATATGTGCAGGACTGTATGGGTGGATGAGTGTGTATATGTGTGTGTTAGTGAGTGAATGACTGTCTCACTAGTGTCTTCATTAGTAACGACATATGTTTTAATCTAGTATATGTGAGTATTGATGTATATAAGTGAGTATAGTATATATAGTGAGAGATTGTAGGAGTTCCTGTTTAAATAAGTATGTGTTTCTATAAGTGATTGTTTAAGAGAGTAAGTATGGGTAAGTTTCCTTAGAAGTAAGGTGGTAGTGTGTGTATAAATGTATATGCAAATAAATGGATGTTCAATAGTTTATTTGCATGTGTGAGTATGTGTGTGAGTAACTTTTGGATGACTGCTGATGTGTAACAGGATGTATAGGTGTATCACTACATATGATGAGTGAGTATATATATGAGTGACTATATAGAACTGTTGGTGAATGAGTGGATGTGTATATAGATGGTGGAATTACTGAATTGGTTGTTGTTACTGGTTTGGGTATCTCCATTTTTTTGAAAATGTTTGTTTCTATTTTTGAATATGTGTTTCAAGCGTTACATTACACTGAAATTAGGTCTGTCACTCTGTCACAAGGATGGTGTCATCAGTGATGTCATGAGTGATGTCACTGACCATGTCATGAGTGATGTAATATGTGACGTCATCAGCAGTGCATTACAGGCGCGCAAGTTATAGTGAGTCCAACTAACTATAACGTGGGAATTTCAATGGTTTTATGTCAGTAAAATTTCCAGCTAACTATAAATGGTGTGAAATCTATGGTTTTGTCAGTGAATTTAATAGGTTTTTTAAATGCTAATTCCTAACTATAACTGGTGTGAAACCTATGGTTTTTTCAGTGAATTTCAAAGGTTTTTTAAATGCTAATTCCTAACTATAACTGGTGTGAAACCTATGGTTTTTTCAGTGAATTTCAAAGGTTTTTTTAATGCTAATTCCTAACTATATAAGACCTGAAAGCCCACCAGGAATCTCCAGTATGCGCCAGGGGACTGCATTGCAGAGAGGTGTAATGAAGCCACAACCCTTTTTACACCTCTCTGCAACGCAGCCCCCCTGCATGTTTGAAGAGGGGGAACTAATTCCCCTTGCATACTGGGGGCCCCTGGGGGCCAATTAGCCCACCTGGAACCTCCAGTATGCGCCAGGGGCTGCATTGCAGAGGTGTAATGAGACTATGCCCCTTGTTACACCTCTCTGCAACGCAGCCCACTGCCGCGTTTGCAGAGGGGGAACTAATTCCCCTTGCATACTGGGGGTCCCTGGGGTCAACTGGTCCACCAGGAGCCTCCAGTATGCGCGAGGGAGCTGCATTGCAGAGAAGTGTAACGAGGCCACACCCTTGTTACACCTCTCTGCAATGCAGGTCACTGGTGCGTTTGTAGAGGGGGGACTAATTCCCCTTGCATACTGGGGGTCCCTGGATCATATCTGCCCAAACACCGATATTCCGAACGATTGTAAATTACTTTTACTACTCTCTACTACTCACTCTACTATTCACTCTACTACTCTCTACTACTCACTCTCTGCTACTCTCTCTACTGCTCTCTACTACTCTCTACTACTCACTCTCTACTCTCTATTACTCACTCTCTACTCTCTACCTCTCTACCTCTCTCTTCTTCTCTCTCTACTAATCTCTACCTCTCTACCGCTACCTCTCTACCTCTCTACCTCTACACCTCTACCTCTCTACCTCTCTCTACACGCACACATATACACATATATGCATATAAATATATGCATATGCATTTATATATACGTATGTGTATGTATAAAAAAACAACAAAACATTTTTTTTTTAAACAGCTACTTTTAAAACTGTCATTCTTTTTCCCCATGGTACGCTCCCCGGTACGCTTACCGGTGCGCGTACCGGTGCGCGTACCGGGCGCTCACCCCGCGAAAATCAAATTTTTTTTTTATTTTTTTTTTGCTCCGCGGGGCCCTTTTATGGCCCCCACATCAAACCTAGGGGGTCAAGGGGGGTCTACTCTGCCCCCTTATGGTCATTTCCCTCTTTGTTTTGGCCACCTCTCGTGTCTCGATCCTACCGAGACACAAGATGGCGGCCGCTCCGGACTGTTTAGAATGTTTACAGACACCCCAGAGCCAATCAGCTTTCCTCACGCAAGTCGCGTGGCGCGCACGGTGCGCGTACCGGTGCGCGTACCGGAGCGCGGCTATAGATATATATATTTTTTTGAACCTTAATTACTCAAAATCCACTGGAGCACATATCTTGAGACATAGCAAAGGCACATCGGGCTACCAGTCCCTACAATTTTGCCAAGTTTGGTGGAAATCCATTCAGCCGTTCGGGCTAAAAGTGAAATCGACCGCCCTATGGAAATTAACATGGGGAAAACGCGTTTTGGGACCCCCCTTTTATCTCGGCCCCCTCTTGACGAATCCCCCCCAAACTTTCAGGGAAGGACCGGAACGCCGCGAGGCCATTTTGAGGAAATTTTGAGGCAGATTCGTCAACCGGCGCCAAAGTTATTCCAAATAGAATTTTGAGATTTAACATTGAAAAAAATCCTAACTATAACTACCTACTGGCGACTGCCAGTAGGTAATATATATATATATATATATATATATATATATATATATATATATATATATATATATATATATATATATATATATATATATATATATATATATTACCTACTGGCGATAGCCAGTAGGTATATATGGTTAGGATTTTTTCTTTATGGAACTTTTGAAAATTCTATGTCTAATAACTTTGGCGTTTGTGGACGGAATCGGCTGAAATTTTCAGGAAAATGGCACATTTTGTTTCTGAACAGCCCCTAAAAATTTGGGGGGGTTTTGTCAAGGGGGGGCCGAGAAAAAAGGGGAGTCCCAAAACGTGTTTTTCCCATTCATTTTTCCGGAGGGCGTTTGGCCTCACTTTTAGCTCGAACGGCTGAATGGATTTGCACGAAACTTGGCAAAATTGTAGGGACTGTTAGCCCGATGTGCCTTTGCTGGGTCTCAATATATGTGCTCCAGTGGATTTTGAGAAATTAACGTTTAAAAAAACAGATATATCTGTGACAGCGTACCGGATAGCGCACCAGTTCGCGTACTTTTCGCGTAACGGAGCTTTGCATTTTACATTCTAAACAGTCCGGAGCGGCCGCCATCTTGTCTCTCGGTAGGATCGAGCGACAAGAGGAGGCTAAAACGATGGGCGAAATGAAGGATAGGGGGCAAGGTAGAACCGGGCAGCTAACTGGGCAGCTAACCGGCAGCGTAACGGGAGTCTGAGGAGAAGCTGATTGGCTGTCAACATTGTAAACAGTCCGGAGCGGCCGCCATCTTGTCTCTCGGTAGGATCGAGAGACAAGAGGTGGTGAAAAACTAAAGGGGAAATGAAGGAAAGGGGGCAAGGTAGACCCCTCCTGACCCCCTAGGATTGATGAGGGGGATATTAAAGTGCCCCGCGGGGCAAAAGAAAAAAAAGAAAATTGCGATTTTTCGCGGTAGAGGCGCTTCCCGGTACGCCAACCGGGCAGCTAACCGGCAGCTTAACGGGAGTCCGACATCTTGTGTTTTTGGAGTTAGGGATTAGCATTTACAAAACCTTCATTTACTCGCACAAAACCATAGAAATTCGCACATATAGTTAGTTGCAATAACTATATATCGCGTACCCGCAACCCACTGCTGATGATGTCACATATTACATCATTCATGACATGGTCAGTGACATCACTGATGACATCACTGATGACATCTCAAATGACATCACTGATGACATCTCAAATGACATCTCAAATGACATCACTGATGAAATCACTGATAACATCTCATTTGACATTACTGATCACATCACTGAAGATATCATTCATGTGATAATACGATGAACCTCTTCAGACTCTAATATAACCTTAGATACAATCAGTGTAAACAGACACTCACAGACTGTCACTCATCCATGGAGTTACTCACACACCTAGTCAGTCATGCAAAGAATCAATCACACCTCCATTTCCCCAACTATACAGTTATACACACCTTACTTAATCAAATATATACTAACACATATTTACTCTCTTATACAATCACCGATACAAGTTCACAATGATCCATACAGCCACTCACACATTCACTGGCTCTTATGCACAGTTATTTATATATATCAACTCTTACATGTACTGTGTTTTACATATGTACTTACTTTGACATGTAGCACTGAGAAATCCAATCACTCACCAATACACTCATGCAGTCAACCGCCCATACAGCTGTTTCCACATGCACTTTTGAACCCATACATCTAGTGAATCAACTGCTCACACATCTATGCACAGAGTCACACACCTCCCAGCCACCCCCACACACACACTCACTCTCCCATACAAATATTTGGGCAACCAATCAATAACCCATATAGTTACTCATATAGCTACTGATCAACACATGCAGCAGTTTACAGAACTACAGAAATAATGATGCACAAATCAAGACAGTTTAGTCACTAACCCATGCACTCAGTGAGACACATTTAATCATTCCCTCATACAATCAGTCATGCACCTACTAAATCCTTCATCCAAACACTTATACATCCACTCATTCTTCAATATGTAAGACATATTTTAACTTTACAGAAACATACAGTCACTGGATGTTGTCATCAGTGATGTCATCAGTGATGTCATTTGAGATGTCATCAGTGATGTCATTTGAGATGTCATCAGTGATGTCATCAGTGATGTCACTGACCATGTCATGAATGATGTAATATGTGACATCATCAGCAGTGGGTTGCGGGTACGCGATATATAGTTATTGCAACTAACTATATGTGTGAATTTCTATGGTTTTGTGCGAGTAAATTAAGGTTTTGTAAATGCTAATCCCTAACTATATATGGTCTATAACCAATGGTTTTTTCGGTGAATTTTGAAGGTTTTGTAAATGCAAATTCCTAACTATATATGGTCTATAACCTATGGTTTTTTCAGTGAATATATATATATATATATATATATATATATATATATATATAAATATATATATTTCCTACTGGCGGTAGTTATAGTTAGGACCTAGCTACCATAGGAAATCCCCAACATTCTATTGGGAATAACTTTGGCGCCGGTTTAGCAATTTGCGTGTAATTTTCCAAAATATAGGCCAGCTCCGCTCTGCTCCTTCCTTAGTAGTTTTGGGGGAATTCGTCATGCGGGGGCCGAGAAAAAAGAGGGGTCCCAGAACGTGTTTTCCCCATTTTAATTTCCATAGAACGATTAGACACGGCTACAGCCCGAACGGCTGAACGGAATTACACCAAACTTGGCAAAATTGTAGGGACTGGTACGCAGAAGTGCCTTTTCTATATTTGATGAAAATAGCTCCAGTGGTTTTTACGAAAATTAACTTCAAAAACACATCGAGCGCTTACAGGTACGCGTACCGGGAAGCGCACCTTGTGCGACATGGAAGGGCGCGAGCGGAAAGCTGATTGGCTCTCGGGTGTCTGTCAACATTCCAATAGTCCGGAGAGTCCGCCATCTTGTGCCTCGGTAGAATCGAGACACAAGAGGTGAAAAAAAGGGGGTAATGATTATAAGGGGGCAGGGTAGACACCCCTGACCCCCTAGGTTTTCTGAGGGGGGCCTAGAAGGACCCTGAAGGGCAAAAAAACTTTTTTTTTTTTTAAATCACGGGGTAAGCGCTGGGTGCGTTCCCATGTACACTTCCCGGTGCGCGTACCCTGAGCGCACCATGGGGAAAAACGGTGTAAAAAATGACAGTAAGAAAAGAATATAGAGTGCTTAGAGGTAGTTTACTCTGAAAAGAGCAGCTGTGTTATGTGGGTGTTTTTTGTACCTACAAGTAGGTCCCAATGCAGAGTCTAAAATTCAAGAGGAAGACTCTATTCCCCTCATCTGTAAAACGTACACCATCTGTCGTATAGATACCTTGCATGTTGTAACGCAAGTTGTTGTGGTATATGGAACCCATACCATAGTCTCTGAGGAAAGCAGAAGTAGATTTATTCACATGTTTCCTTGCTTTCTCAATCTGTGGACAAAATTGGTTGGACCAGTTCCATTTTTGCCTTTGGAATATATTAGAAAATACCAAGGCAGTTTTTGGAAAAAGTGACATCAATTGCCCAAAGGTGTCCTTTGACCTACCCCAGTCAAAGTGCCCAGGTCATTGCCACCACAGTGCACAATTATGAGGTCAGGGTGTGGTAGATGCATAAAGGATTTTACCAATGGTATCAATTTGTGACATCTCAATCCTCTCTGTCCAATCCACGTAATATCCACATTTGGTAAATAAAGGTTGTGAATACCTCTGTTAGCTGCATATTTTTCACTCCAGTGAACAAAGCTATGACCCACAATCCAGACTTTTGGCATCTTCAAGGTAGATGTAGTTGTATTCTGATGAGTTGTGGAAATTAAATGGCAGTTTGAAAGTAGGAGTTATGAAAAAAAGTGGTTGAGATTCAGTGCCCTTGAAAAAGCAAAAATGATTGGTGATTTCTTAAAATTCTCCACTGTAAATTAGGGTGCATGCTTTTTGTTTTCAGAAATAAGTAATTCTAATGGATGAGAAAAAGTCATTGAAAGAAACATTGCATACGATTAGCTAGTATATTGAGAGGTCAAGCACTCTTGCTGAGTTTATTTGCAACATAGTATGATGAACTTTTCACCTGTGTGCTGAGTTAGGTGGGAGTTACCATGGTAACAGGCTGAATGAGCACTTGGGGGGATGGGTGAATATTATGTGAGTTTGAAAGTGTTGAAATGTAGAACCGATTAAAATGTTAGTTTGGTTTCGAAATAGTGTCGGAAGAATTTTAATTGGTTAAGTCCAGGGATACGTGTGAAGAATTACAGGGAATCAGGGCCATTTGTGGTTGCAGTGTCTGAGGTGCATTTCAGAGATTCTGCTTAAGAAAATCCGGTGTGTGACTGACACTGTTCTAAATCTTCAAAAGCATTTTTAAAGGTGAGTAATGATTCTTTTAATATAGATAGAGTGCTGTATGCACTATGGGGAAGATTAGGTAGCATATTTTGCTTCTTTATTCTTGCATTGTGTGTCATGTTTTTTTGTAATGCTGGTAAAAAATGTAATGGTGCATATTGGAAATGTATTTTGGAAATGAGTTAGGTTTCTGCCTTGTAATGTAGTGGTCATTTAAATGGGCTGTGCTCTGTGTCAAAAATGATTTACTATGGAAAATGATTTTTGGTAAAATGTCCGGCCGCATTTGTTTTTTTTTTTAAAACCTGGTATGGTTTTTAAAAAAATTACCCCCCGGGGGGACCAAATCATGGGGGCATAGTGATAAAGAAGTGTGGGGATGCCCAGGGACCGCCGCCCTCCAGGGCAAAGCAACACAGCCCCTGGCGCATACTGGAGGCTCCTGGTGGGCTAGTTGGCCCCCAGGGATCCCCGGTATGCAAGAGGAATTAGTTCCCTCTCTTCAAGTATGCACAGGGGCTGCGTTGCAGAGAGGTGTAAAAAAGGGTGTGGCCTCATTACACCTCTCTGCAATGCAGTCCCCTGGCGCATACTGGAGATTCCTGGTGGGCTTTCAGGTCTTATATAGTTAGGAATTAGCATTAAAAAAGCCTTTGAAATTCATTGAAAAAACCATAGGTTTCAGGCCTTATATAGTTAGGAATTAGCATTTAAAAAACCTTGCAAGTTCAATGAAAAAACATAGGTTTCACACCAGTTATAGTTAGCTGAACATTTTACTCATACAAAACCATTGAAATTCCCACGTTATAGTTAGTTGGACTCACTATAACTTGTGCGCCTGCAATCCACTGCTGATGATGTCACATATTACATCATTCATGAGAAAATTGCAAGTAAAATCATAGCAATATCTAGAGACGGAGTTCAGAACGCGTACGGAAATCTGTCAATACTCGAAACCAGGAAGTGTTGGCGGCCATCTTGTGCCTCTGTAGAACCGAGTCACAAGAAAACAGTAAAACAAAGTTGAGAAATAAGGGAAGGGGGCAGGCTTGAAACATTCTGTACCTCTAGGCTTGCTAAGGGGGTCGTACATGGATGTTTAGGCTCAATTTTTTTTTATATAAAAAAATCACGGTGTACACGTACGAAATCCGTACAATTACAAGCAGGAGCTGGATGTTGATTGGCTGTGAATACTCCAAACCAGGAAGTGTTGGCAGAAATCTTATTTGTCACGAGAGTCGAGTCACAAGAAAACACTAAAACAAAGTTGAGAAATAAGGAAAGGGGGTAGGGTAGAAACATTCTGAACCTATAGTGTTGGTCAGGGGGTGGTACATGGATCTTTAGGCTCAATTTATTATTATTTTTTAAATAAAAAATTGTGGGGTACTCGTTCAGTACTCGTACACGGTGTAAAAGATGGGAAAAAAAATAGAAGTCCATTTTATTCATTAGGTCCCGGTTGGGAAAAATACGGGGTCAAATATTTTGCATAATGGGGGCTTGTAAGGTGCTCCGAGCACTGGGGAATGGTCCTACTCCCAGCAGTCTCAGGGAGCGGCACCCCTTGGGTCTTTTTAAAAAAAAAATGTTTTGAGTTCTCCCTCCCTCTATCCCTGTACACATCGCGGGGAACGCCACATTTTAAGGGCAGTAATATGTAAAATGATCTTCCCGCTACGGGTATCTGCACTGTCTGGGGTTTTTTATTAATGTTGGGAGGGTGAGCTTGATAATACGTACTTGTTAATTCTCATAGAAGCCCATGTTCTGGTGTTAACATGGGTTTCAATGGGAAATAATGGGAAATAACAAGGTTGTATTATCAAGGTCATTATCGCCGTTTTATCCGCAGTTTCCGGCAAATAAAACTGCGATAATTTTTACAACGATCTTTGATAATATGCACCTAAGATTACTAGTCAAAAAAAGAGCAATGGGCCATATTATCAACAAAAGGCGATACATTATTGCCGCTTTTATCGGGAGGAGACTGCCGATAAAGTGGCGATAATGGTATTTATTATATGCCCTTGTGAATTGCCATAGCTGCCTATGTTAATACCTGAACCTGGGCTGCTATGAGAGTTTACAAGTGCCTATTATCAAGCCCATTATCGCCACTTTATCGGCAGTTACTGGCGATAAAAGCGGCGGTAATGTATTGCATTTTGTTGATAATATGCCCCTTCATTTCTATGATAGTATGTAAAACTTTTCTTTTTTTTGTGTAGCAGTTGTATTCTGTACGTATGCGCAGCCTCATTTTGAAGCCCACACTTTTTTCTTTTTCTTCAAGTTCAACAAACAAACCTTTCTTTATTTCAGTATTAAATTTGCCGCTTTGTTTTCCGGGTCGTGTGTGTCATCCGCTGCTGTACTTTTGTAATATATTAATAATCGTATTTTATCTAGATTTATTTGGAACGCAGTGCCGAGGCGCCAAACGTTGATCACGTACTCCGTCCAGCGCCATTTTAGTAGTTTTTCACCGTTGTTTTTATTATATCTGTTACTTTCATTTTATTGTCCTCGTATTTTCTTTGTGATCTACGAGATTTCAAGGTACGGACACCACAGTGTTTGTCCTTAAACTCTGATGTTACCAGACTTGGTTACATGTATACCTAAAAACTAATTTGAAGGATTTAAGTCACAGGCATTACAACGCGTGTTCGTCAACACAAAGACATTATTAAGATTATGCGTGGTAAATGGATAGTACTTGTAAAAGCATGCGTGGTACAACTATGGGACATATTAGATTATCGCAGCTTTTATGGGCAGAAAAACTTCTGATAAAGCGGCGATAAAGGTCTTGATAATAGCCCCATGACAGCCCAAGTTAACACCAGAACCTGGGCTGCTAGGGGAATTTCCAATGCCCTATTATCAAGCATATTATCTCCGCTTTATCGGCAGTTTCCTGATGATAAAAGTGGCGATAATGTATCGTCTTTTGTTGATAATATGCCTCTTCGTTCCATGTCCTGCATCGCATTTTGCGATGCAGGGCGCAGGATACGAAATTCATTTTATTAATTTAATTGTTTAATTACCTGCAATCATCCAGATTCTGCTGTTTATAACCCCCCACCCTGCGGGTGCCCCGTCCCACCTGCCTACCCCACCACAACTCCCTCGACGGACCGTGGCTGAGTCAATTACTTGTACTTACCTTAAACGTAATAAATAATAAAAAAATTATATATTATAAAATAATCACCTGTGGAAGATACAAAAAAACATAGTTACAATATATATTTTGCAACACAAAATAATTTGTAAAACATTTAATTTGCCTTTTTTGCTGTTCTCAGAATATATTGAACTTCACTACAAACAGTGAGTTCAATAGTACTCATCACATAACAGCAGGCAAAAAAAAGACAATCCATAAGGATATCTTTAAAAAACCCAGTCTACATTCTCAATAACAATATGAACAATAGAAATAAAACATATCTTAAATGTTTTTTTCTAAGAGCAATTTCTTACGTAAATATGACACATCTGAAACAATCATAAAACAACAAAACATTACGATTAATTTTCTTACACTTTAAATAATGTTACTTACAAATATATGCTGACAAACTACACAGCAAAAACTCCTTAATGGTTTCGCACACTTTTCCTTATGGCCAAATAGTATGCATCCAGTCCTTTGTTTGGAAGTTGTTCAATCGTAATCCTGAACGTCCGCCTCCTAGCCTTCTGATCCAAAACCACTGACATCATCTACGGGTCCCCCAGGAATCATCCATCAGTCCGACAGTGTTCAACATCTACATGGCCACCCTAACACAAGTAGCCCTCCATCACAAATTCAACAACATCTCCTACACAAAGAACACCCACCTCATCCTCTTCCTCACCAAGAAGCCATATACCACCAAAAGCAACCTCCACGACACAATGAGGGACGTCACCAACTAAACAAAGAGCAACACTGTAAACACAAACTGGTACAAGATGAAGGTAGTCATCCTCAGACCCACCCCTTCAGCCTCAGACATCTCCTGCTACCTGACTGCACTGTGAACGTACTAACACCTACCAACCATGTCCACAACATAGGATTCGACCTCAACTCCTCCCTCTCCATGTGTAACGAGGTCTACACCGTCTCCTTGTACTGCTATATAACCCTCCACATGCTCTGCAACATTTACAAGTGGATCCTAACCAAAAGAAGAAGAACAGTGACACGGGCCCTCCTCAGCAGCAGACTACTCAGCGGCAAAACACTCTACACATGAATTGCAGGCCAACACCTACAACAACTACAAGAAATCGAAAAGACCTCCACCTGAGTGATCATCAATGTCCCCGGCTACACCCACATCATCCACCACCTGATACGCCTACACTGCCTCAATATCACTCTATACTACCAGACTAATCTACCTTAACAGCAGTAATCATAAAGGGCAAATGCTGATCTTAAAATTTTGCCTTTAAAAATATTAGGTAAGAATTTGGTAACTTGTTGGGCAAACATTGCATTAAAACTAAGTGAGTATCATTACAATGTATCCAACCTTTCAGACATTTTAAATAAACAATGTAATGTCCATATGTGGTAGAAGGTCCATCATGAAAAATAATAGCAACAGCTACAAAAGTTCTTCCTGATATTGAACATTGACCAGTTACAACATTTTTTATTAAAGTTTTCAATGTTCTTCCATCAACTCTACAGCGTTGCAGCATTAAAATAACATACTGTCCATATCTTTGTATAAGTAATGTTGATGACATTTCTGATTTACATTGGCTACACTCCATGTTTTGACTTTCTCCTCTAATTAGATTGTTAAAAGACACTGATTCACAGTCAGGTAAGGTCAAATATAGTAATCTCTCAGTGCCTATTTTGACAGTCATGTTGCTATTTATAGGAAAGGCCAAAAGGGTTTTCAATATCTATACCTTCATCTTCCAGTACACCAAGCATAAACATTAAAAATTCCTGACAATCTGCTGAATATTCTGAGTAAATTGATTACAACCAGAAAATATGTCCAAAACATTTCGAATATCAGAAACACTTTGTATTTTACTTTTATCACTAGTACATTTCTGATAAACAGAATTTAAGAATGAACAGAATCTTTTTTCACGATGTCCTACAATTTGCTGTTGCAAACTTTCAAGAAAAAAACATTAACATCTACATTAGCATAGCAGTTGACACCACAACTATTTTCAAACCGATAACCAACATTCTCTTCAACACTGTCCTTTTTCTTTTTGCTTGCAAGCGCAACTTCATCTTTGTTTTTTTTCTTTCTCTACAGTTTCACAACAGATATTCTCAAATCTTCTTTTTCTACCTACCACATGCTTTTCAACTACTCGATATTGACCTAAATTGGGTGCATATTCGCTTCTTAACCTATTATACTCTTTCACACAATTTGCATCTGCACAAACCTTTGACTCATCAAAATCAATCAAGTACAATCCAGATAAAGTTCTGACTCGTGATAAAGCAACATATGCCATACCTTTTTTAAACACGGTACTTATTAATATTCACTAAAGCACAATCTACACTTAAACCTTCAGATTTATGAATGGTCACCGCATATGCTAAACAAACAGTCTGTTTTCTGCAGACATACAAATATTTTGCAAGCAAAAAACGAGCTGCACAATGACTAACTGGTTGTACTTCAGCAATTTCATCGAATTTGATTTTCAAAAATTCAATCCCACCTCTATTTACATAATTACCAAAATCAACAATTTTACCCATTGCTCCATTTACTAAACCTTTTTACACATTCAAATTATGTTGCAAAAGTACCCTACAATTTACACATACATATAAATTCTTTTCTAAACCAGCAGTTTTACTTATCGATTTCTCTAAACAATCCAATTTCCTCTTCAACTTTACATTCAAAATAATACTGATTGCTTCATGTTCTATTTTATCAATTGCTTCCAATTTTATAATTTCTTCATTTTCCAACTTTAACATTTCTTCATTGAATATAGCACATTCACACAGTGTTGGCATTAAGCAGATTACAGATTTGTTTTTTGCAATTCTCATGTATATTTTCTCTGGGACAATATTTGCATTTGGAAACAAAGTGGAAAGTAATCGTCTCTGTAAAGTTTGTTTGCCATGTTTGGTCAATTTTCCAATTCTTATATCTTGAAGAATAGTTCCATAACCAACATCATTTGCCTGTCGCATATTTGTAGTAAGTTCCTTATACTGAAAATATGACCAAATGTTTACATTGCCAATACTCCCCAAAGACTTTCTAGTATCTTCATGCACCAGTGTTTTAAACACTGACTGTCTTTTTACAGGAGTAAAGTGTAGAAGATCTCCAAATATTTTGTGACGTTTTTTCCTCCGAATAATACGTCACGCTCTGTTTTAAGAATTTGCTGCATTCTTAAATGCACAAAGGCAAGCATTACGTTTAAGACCATGCTTACCTCATCAATAATGAGAAGCTTCATTTTCCTCAACACTCTTGAAACTTCACAAGAAGCTTTCCCAGGTAGCTTGTGATATTCTAATGTGTTGTCATGCGCTACTGGTAGCATTAATACATGGTGTAAAGTAATTCCTTTAATATTGTGAGTTGCTAATCCAGTTGGAGCAGTGACAACACAAGACAAATGCGACTTAGTTATTTTCTGTAGAAAACCTGTGATTACTTTAATTAAAAAATGTTTTCCTGTTCCAGCTTGTCCACTCACATACATACGGATAGGTTCAAATGATGAGCAAGAGCATTCTTTATTCTCATGAAGTTATTCATGGTCAATCTGTTCTCTCACTTGCTCATATATTTCTTTCTGCTCAAGATTTAGTTCTTCTTCTTCCAAGTTTCCTAAGTTTGTTACATCTTCTTGACGTTGATACATTGCTGTTTCCACCTCTTTCATAGCAGTTGCTGCTTCATTTAGAACAATTGGTTCTCCTAATGGGTTCTGACTCAATGGAGCAGAAGTTTGACTGTCTTGAGAACTGTCTCTAGCAATCTCAGCTGCAATTGTAGCTTCTTGCTCAATTTCGTCATTCAACATTTTCACATAGTTAGCAAAAACAGGACAATCTATCTTTAGTTGCATTGAAGGAATCTTCATATCTCTCAAAATCTCCAAGTAATTCCAATTCTGAACGTCATGGCTTGAAAAGTTGCAAAAGAGCTAAATAGTAAAATTCCCTTTTGTCAGGTGTTTCGCAACTCAGTTTACGGTGATTAATCATACATACCAATATTGATGTTTTCGGTAATATTCCGTTTAAAAATATAGTTTTGCAGCACTTCATAGAGACAAATGTTCTCAAGATGATGACTTCTATTTGGATAATATGTATCCAACATATTTGTTTTCACAATATCTGTAATTTCTGGCTCTTTTTCAGCTAGATATTCAATTTCTTGTACAGATTTAAGAACTCGGTTTCGTGTTGCATGAAGGCCTAGACTCACCCAAATGATTATTCTAGAGTACAGACTTGCAGATGATAAGCGTTAAAAGCATTCATACGCTCCAATTCCTCGATGAGATAACATCTTCAAACTGTAACTGTATAATTTCTTACTTAGACTCTTCTCATGGGAAATCTCTTCCCACATTTCCTTCAATTCCGTCTTTTCTGACTTTTTTATGTACGATGTCTCATATCGAGCAACAGCAATGGAATTGTCTGCAACATATTGAATATCCATATTAGCATTCCACATGGACAAAATGACTGGGTTGTAGTCATTTATGTATTTTGACTCTTCATTTCTTCTTAAGTTGTAGGTATTTTAGGAGACTTTCTTGTGATAGTATGTCGCAAAGATGACATAAAACTGTTCACTCTTCCTTTCGATATTACAGGTCAAGGAAATGTAAAATGGCATTTGCTGTAGAATTTGTCCTTAGATTTGCACTTTTGACAACAGTATTTCCCAAAACAATGGCTTTGGGATTGTAAGACTTGCTGTCTTAAGTCCTTATCTTGTGTACTTTTGGGTACTTCACATGTAGCATATTCTTCAATAAAAGACAACACAGTATCATCTGAGCATCTTTGATCCATAATAGAATATGTATGTGAGGATCACCTCTTGCTTGATACTCCTTTCTCTAAAAGAAATCCAGAACCTCTCCAAAAGGAGGATTTTTTTATTGGTGATAAAAGACATCATAGCTTCGAATCTATGATTGAAATACCTGCATACATTAACAGGATCCAAATATCACAATTCTCCAGGTGTCTTGTATTCAACATTTAGTATATTTGGATTTGCATCTCAAAGAAATTGAAGTAAATCATCCCAAGCATATTCAGCACAGCTTAGAGTAAGGAGCCATGTAGGAGTTCCTTATTTCCTTAGCATACATTTGAGTTCTCCGTGACGACGGTACCAGTACTCATTAGTACCACGCTGACATGCAATTAGATTAATCAGCTGAGATTCCAAAACATTATCTTTCTGCTGTACTTTATCCATAAATTCCTTTGTGAAACTTTTTGCAGATATATACCTGTTTTCAATATATGGTTTACTACGTAAGAAAGTCCAGACAAATAACTCTCAAACAAAAGATGAAGCAAATACGGAATACATTGTCGAAATCTTGGATCTTTTGCATTTAATCTTGATGTCCGGTATTCAGATGCAGGAATTTGCACAGGTCATTCATCATATCGTCCTCCTTTTCCTGTAGGAAACAACTGTGGGAAACAACAAGCTTCCAAGCTTTTTTCCCATACACTAATGGGACTTCCTTTTGCTTCTTTCATTTGAAATACCTCTATAGCATTCCCCATCATTTCTTTGGAATACGATGGATGAACACTGTAATGTTCGTAGATTTCTTCAGTTCTGGACACATCCACTTTTTCAATTTGTCCAAATGGCAGGTCACTATCTTCTTGTACAGTTAATTCTTCATCTACCACATACACATTTTTAGAATATTGATTATTTTTTACCAGATACAACGTTGCCTTTTTCACTTTCCTAACATCCACTAATTCTTGCCGGATTTTCTTACTCTTAGTAGGAACGCCATTAACAAGAATAACTAAAGTTTCATCCTCTATATTTTCTACACCAATAGTTTCAATATTTTTCTTTAAAGCTAGAGGCAAATATACAACTCTTCCCTTTAATCCTCTCTGTGAATCAGAAGGAGGCAATTCTCCTGTCTTAGGCTCCATACGAACAATAGCCTGAAATGGATGCACACATTGAATACGAATAGACTCATAGGTATTTAAATCCATCAGTTCTGATGGAATATTTACCAACTCAAGATTATTATGCACCGTTCTAGCAGGCATTTTGTTCTCATCTATTTTGTTATAACAATATTTACAAATACGCTGATCAGAAACCAAATCAAAACAATTCTCTACTAACAAATAAGTTGCAAAATCCTGCCACTCATTAATATTTTCTTTTTCACTTTTTAAATACAGATCAAGAGTCCTGGTCTGATTTTTATAACAAATTCGTCGACAACAGGTACAAGAAAAATGTGGCCTTTCACCTGAAATCACCTTAAACTATATAATTTCTTGCTCAAAATTTTCTGCACTGCAATGTCCTACATTCTCTTCCACATTTTCTTCTATTAATCTCTCACTCTCTCCACTGTCTTCCTGAGGACCGAAATAACTAATATGAATTTCATCACAAACATTTGTTACATCTGATACAGATCCATGCAAAAGAGCACCGTTCAACTTTTTTAACATTAGTGCTGGACTTTTCGAGTAATACAATGTTCTGACTAATGTCCTCATCTGAGTATGATGAATTGCTAACATCCTGAAATGGTGGAAAGCACTTCGACATACTGTTATAGAAAGACACGCCAGAGAATGACCTTGCAAACCAGTATTTTCTCTCACGCTGCAAGGGTCTAGTCCTTGCATCATCTTAATCTTTTGTTTAACACTTTTCTTAGTATAATTACATAAGAAATTGCATAAAAAAATCTATAGATTCTTGCTGCACACTGCAAATACTACTACAATTCCAAGTGAACACTGGAGCTTTAGGAAGTCTCCCTAAAACTTCACCAGCTAACACCTCTTCTGCATTTCTAGAAACAATGTTCTCTTTCTCAATAGAACAACCATTTCTAACCTCATAAGCACGACCACTGGTGTCAACTGCATGCAACAAATCATCACTCTGAAGATATCTTTCTTCATTAAAAAAAGGCTCAGAACTTGAACTATGTTTCCATTCACCAAAAAAACCTCACAATAATTAAGTCTGTTAATTAATCTTACTTTTGGACTTCATTAAATGGATTCGCTTATCTAGTGATCTAAATCTATTGATTACTAAAAAAAACAATTTTCTTTTCAATTCCAAAGCTTTCTCAACTACATTTTCTATAGCTTTTTTCTTCTTATAAAATACATTTTTTTTCCTACATACATTAATTTCTTTAAATAAATTTGTTACAAATCTATTATGAAACATTTGTTTCCTAATTTCCATAAATTGATTTTTTCTCCTTTTACTATACACAGTTTTGTCTGCACTTGATTTTCCATTATTCTTCTCTTTATTAGTATTTTTCTTTCGTTGCTGATACACTAAAAACATTTTTCTCTTTCTGAACACTACTCTTAGTCCTTAATATGCTCCTCAAATAAGTGTTCCTGCTCTTACCAGGACTTTCTTTCTCTTTGTTAAGACATCTCTCTTCATGTAAATCTTCTTGATGACTTCTCTTCAAATAGAGACTTTTCTTTCGTTGCTTGCGCTTTTGGAATTTCGTTGGCATCATACAGTATTTTCAGAATCGATAAACAAAACCTATAGTAAAAAATATATATATAACATTACAAAAAAATATATATCAAATATGTTATTATGTTGCTAACAAGAACAGAGGGAGGATTATAAGGACAAACCTCGGACTATAAAAATAAAAGGACTTACAACAAAAGAACAAGGAGTATGAAACAAGGAAAATATAATAAAAAAATGAGAGTATAAATAGACACTGCAATATAACAGAATAAAGAAACAGCCGTGGCCCGTGGAGGGAGTTGCGATGGGGCAGGCAGGTGGGGCGGGGAGGGGCAGGGTGAGGAGTGCTAAACAACGGAATGTGGATCATTGCAGGTAAGTAAACAATTAAATTAATAAAACAAATTTTGGGACATATTATCAACAAAAGGCGATAGATTATCACCGCTTTTATTGGCAGGAAAATGCAGATAAAGCGACGATAATGAGCTTGATAATATGCTCTTGAGAATTCGCATACCAGCCCAGGTTAACACCAGAACCTGGGCTCCTATAGCAATTTACAAGAACCTAAGGGCATATTACCAAGGGGGCAATAGGCAATTATTGCCGATTTTGCGGCCGTTTTCGGGCGCTAAGCGGCAATAATTCTATCGCCCTATTAGCAAGCTGTCGCTAACTGATGTTAGCAACAGCTAAGCTAAGCGCAAATATCTCCAAATACTAACAGCTGACAGGACCAGTTCTTAGCCATGTTATCCAATGGGAGGTGGATAACTTGACTAAGAGCATTTAGTCGCTAATGCGTGAATATTGCTATATTCTCAGTGATATTCACGCATTTCGCCGCTATCGCTGGATATTTTAGCACAATGGAGAAAAACGTTGCTAATAGCATGTTTTCTCCACTAACATATCCAGCGATAGGCAGCGATAAAAAAATCGTCACTAAGTCTATTTAGCGATAAATATTGCTACTTGTTGGTAATATGCCCCTTATTACCAAGCCCATTATCGCTGTTTCATCGGCAGTTTCCTGCCCAGAAAACGTTGATAATTTTAACACCAGTCCTTAATAATATGCCCGTCAGTGCCATATTATCAGTAAAGGGCGATACAATATTTTTCCAGGCAGGAAACTGCCACTAAAGCAGCGATAATGGTCTTGATAATATATCCTTGTGAATTTCCAAAGAAGCCCACGTTAAGACCATAACCTGGGCTTCTATGGCAATTCACAAGGATGTATTATCGAGACCATTATCTCCGCTTTACCGGCAGTTTCCTGCCGATAAAAGCGGCGATAATGTATCGCCGTTTCTTGATAATATGGCCCATAATTGCTTAATGTACAGAGACGCACAAAATGATATTAAACAAATAAAACATAACAGCATGCATTATAGCAAAACACATTTACTGTCAGGATCTTACGAATTGCAGCGACCTGTGTTCCTCCGTTTCAGGGAAAGCCTCGAACATTGATAAAACCCAATCGGGTAAATGTTTGGTTTCCTTCCCTGTAGTAATTGTATCTTGTAAATAGTTCCTGTGGTCCAGTTAGTCAATCCCCCTATCCCACGTATCGGGAGTTCCAGTTAGTTAATTCTAGAATCACAAGTATCTGGTATCCCCTCCTAAGATGGCCGACGAGTTGGGCTGTATCCCTACACTGTAGAAAGCTAGAAGGTCTAGTTGACTTAGGAAGCGCGCGACCTTTGTGTTGCGCACTTCAACGGAGTTCGTTCTGGAAATCTGCTGATTGTTCCCTGAGCGCCACGTCTATTTTCCTGACGGGAGTTCTGAGGAGCAGGCTTTTCCAGGGCAACTATTCTTAGTTCAGAGCGAGGGTTAGTTTAGACTCAGAGACTGTAGGTCTCAATTCCATAGTCCGAGTAAGGTTTGTGTTTGACTTCCCACCTGAGGAGAAAGACCGGCAGCAGAGACATTGAGAAGTTCGGCGCTTCAGAGCACAGCGTCAAGATGAGTGAAAGCAGTCTGGAGTAAGCAACAACTGGGACAGATACAGTAAGACTGCTGGCACGCATTTTGAGCTGCGTATTTATGGCCAAGAGAACCCTACCCTTTGCGCTTGCCCTATCTTAACCTTTCCTCTTGTACCTTACCCTGTTCCTATTTGCGCGCTAAAGGAATTCCTTTTGGCCAGGACATTGCATTTTGGTGACAAGCTAAACTTAAAGGCTCTGCTGAGAAAGAACCCCATTATAGCCGCAGTTGGAGGATTTTCAGGTACTTAGTGAAGTGAACCTTAGACAGAGAGAGAGAGTTCCCAATTACAGTACAGTGTGTAATGTTAGTCTCCCTTGCCTTATAGCCAGAAAGTCTTCTGCTGAGTATTCCCACTACATGAAGAGTTGCAAATGCCTTGAGAACCACTGGTAGGATAAGCTTACCTTTATCTAATATAGAGTGGCATAAGAAGAGACAGACAACAGACGCTACTAAGAGTCCAGCAGTCTGTGCCAGTGACTACCAAGTTCAAGGTGTCTCTTCTTTCTTCCACTTCCCCTTTTCCCTCTGGCTGGTGTATTCTGCTCTTAGTAGCGGAGACACTGGTGGAAGGGTGATTGGGTCTTGCTTTGATACTGCCTCTGTGAAGTGTTCCTGGGCCTTCTGACATTTACTACTATAAAACATTTAACAACTGACGAATATAGGGGCATATTATCAAGACAGGCGATAACAGTATTGCCGCTTTATCAGCAGTTTTCCACCCATAAAGCGGCAATAATAATATCGCCTGTCTTGATATATCCCATAATTCCTTAATGTAAAAAGATGCACCGCATACACTCCCATACAACTTATCAACTCACCTTTCAAATTGATTTGTAGATTAAGAAGAATACCACTCACACAGTGGATATTCTCTCTAGTTCCGTGTTTGCAGCAGAACCGTCAAATGGAACATGTTCTCTCTCATTTTACACATACATACATATAAATAACCAATTAAAATCCAGTACACATTAATTCAAAATAAAACACACATTTCTATTGGTTTAACATTCCAAACCTTTCCAAGTAACAAAACTTTCAACCCTTCCCCATTACACAATCTGCCAGTTAGCATAGAAACACTTCAAGGAAACCTAACTCAGCACACTGGTGAACAGTTCATCATACATTGTTGCAAATTGAAACAGCAAGTATGCTTGACTGGAAAATATACCAGCTTATTTTATTTAATGTTCTTTTCTATCACTTTTTCTTAACCAATAAAAAATACGTCTTTTAAAAAACAGAAATATGCAACCTAGTTTTCTGTAAAATGTCAAACAACCAATCATTTCTTTTCTTTTTCAAAACTGCATGTTGTCCACCATTTTTGAAAAATCTTACTTTTCAAACTACCATTTCATTTACAGACGCCATCAGAGTGCATCCAGACCTCTCTTCAAATTGCTTACAGTGTGGATTGGAGGACACAGCTATATTTTCTGGAGCCAAAGGTACGTGCAACAGAAAATAATTCACAAGGACCTAGCTTTACCAAACGTGGACTTTAAATGGATTAGACAGAGAGGATTAACGTGTCACCAATTGATGCCATTGGTTAAATCCTTTATGCATCTTCAACACCCTGACCTCATAATTGTGCACTGTGGTCAGAATGACCTAGGCACTTTGACTGGGGTAGCATTGGAAATGCTTATGAAGGACACCTTTGCACAATTGATGACACTGTTCCCCAAAACTGCCTTTGTATATTCTAACATATGCCAAAGGCAGAAATGGAAGCGGTCCAACTACTATTGTCCACAGTTTGAAAAAGCTAGGAAACATGTGAATACATCTATTTCTGCCTGTCTCCAAGACTACCGAATGGGTTCCATTTACAACAACAATCTGCATTTCAATATGCATGGCATCTATAGAGAGATGGTGTACATTTTACAGATGAGGGGAACAGTCTTCCTCATAAACTTAAGACTCTGCATCAGTACTTACTTGTAGCTACTAAAATCTCCAAATAAACTCAACAGCTCTTTTTAGAGCCACACAACACATAAACAAATACACTTCATAAGTATCTAAAATTATTTTTATTTTTCTTGCTTACGTACGCTTACGTACGCTTACGTGACGACTTTCTACATTCCAGCTGTACGTCGTCCATACGTGCTTGGTAAGCGTACAATAAATCTACCGACCCCTGAGCAACTGTATATGTTCAGAATGTTTCTACCCTAATAAGATGGCTGCCAACACTTCCTGGTTTGGAGTATTGACAGCCAATCAGCATTCAGCTCCTGCTCGTAATTGTATGGATTTCTGTATGCGTACGGCGCGATTTAAAAAAGAAATAGACTAAAAATCCATATACGACCCGCTGAGCAACTGTAAAGGATCAGAATGTTTCTACCCTGCCCCCTTCCCTTATTTCTCAACTTTGTTTTACTGTTTTCTTGTGACTCGGTGGTACCGAGGCACAAGATGGTCGCCAACACTTCCTGGTTTCGAGTGTTGATATTATCAAACCCATTATCGCCACCTTAGCGGCACTTTCCTGCCGATAAAGTGGCTGTAATTTTGTCGCCCAGGCTTGATAATACGGCCCAGAGTGCGCAGTGTGCAGCAGCTTCTCTGTAAAATCTATAATTACCTTCGAACAGTGACAACAGATACCTTACAACAGTCTGACAAACAGATCCACAACCTTATTATGCCACTTTTGAGTCACTTTTAACATGGGTAAAGTGACGCAAGGAGCTTGTAAATCTACATCTCACTTTTCAAGAAAAAATCTCAACTCCAGACTCATTTCTCTTTCTCTCTTAACCCCTTAAGTGCTGCTGACGGCCAATGGTCGTATGCAGCGCTACCTCCCCAGTGCTGCGCACGACCATTGAACGTCCATTCAGCACTAGTTCTAATGGACAGCGCAGCACTGGGAAGAAATGTTTACACGCAGCTAAGGTGTTAAACTTATAGACACTGCTGTCCACTTGCACATGTAGAAGAACAACCCAACTGAAGTTGTGAACTCCACTGGCTGAAGTCTTTGGCCGCAGTGTTTATACAATGGTAAGCACAGAGGCCTAGATCTACAAAGCCTTCATAGCATTGCATTAGAAATAAGTCGACATATTTACAATCCCGTTATGCCACTTTTGTGTCAGTAACGCAGTAGGCACTTCCATATAGACACCACTTGAACGCGGCATTATAACAAGTGAAATGTACGAGGTACAGTACACATGTAAACCATAGAGTTACCTTGACTTGTAATGGTTCAGCTCATTTACTCACATCTACATAATTCTAAACTCTAATTTTCTTTTTTGTTTTCCAGATTAGCAATCGGACATCTTATGAAGTCCATTTAACAGTTTGCTTATAATATTGTTTGTTATTAAAGTTATTTTTCTACTTGTTTGCAATATAGTTATAATTAAGTTTTGCTTAGTTATTGTTTTAATAAAAGTTAATTAAAAAAAGTACATACTTCTTTTATTTTGTGGGGGGAGGGGTGTATGACGGTCCACAATAGAAATAATGTTGAAATAGTATACCAAGACATTCAAGACTAGAATTGAAAAGGAATGACTTCTATTTCCTCTGAAAGACTACAACAGGAAAAAAAATCTAAATAATACGAAACAATGTGTACCACATTTACAAACCTCTTGCAACATTTTCCCATGCAAACTTACCCCCCTACAAAATTAAATGTTTGGGCCTCAATCATACCCCTCAAACCAGGGAATCAATCACCCCACAAAGATTTCTATATTGTATGAGGAGCTGCGTGGCCCTCCGCCTACTGCCCTGGAGTCCACCACGCCCAGACCAGGTTGCTGCAGTGTTCTGGGGGGAAACAGCCATTACAATCCAGTCATAACCACGCATGATCGTCACCACGAAGCCATTAGCATGCATTTCATGCCATATTATCAACAAACGAGATAGATTATTGCCGCTTTATTGCCACTTTCCTGCCAATAAAAGCGGGGATAATGTATCGCCTGTTGTTGATATTGCGTTTTGTTGATAATATGGCCCGAAATTTGTTTTATTAATGTAATTGTTTACTTACCTGCAATCATCCAGATTCCGTTGTTTATCACCCCTCACCCTGCCACTCCACCGTCCCCCCTGCCTGTCCCATCGCAAGTCCCTCCATGGGCCGCAGCAGAAAGACGCTGTTGCGATCTAGTCATTTACCACAGAGTTGTGGCGAATCCTTGGTGAGGCGCGCGCTGACTAACGAGTGCGCACTTCACCGAAGACTTTCCGGAGTTCAGACGCGTTTTCAATTGCTCTTTAGACATTCATGAAGAGAAAGTGGAAATATTTCTGTGAGAGTTAAAGAACGCTGTATGACAAGTTAGTGAGTAAGTAAACTTACCTGACATTATAAACAATATTGAATGTACTCAGTCGATGTATTTTCTCTAACTTAAAACAAGAAATGATAACATTTATGTTAAGGAAGGTCTTAAGGGAAAATAACACATTGAGTTAGGAATAGTAGGAAGATTTTTGAATTAAGAAGGAACATTAATGAAAAACATAAGATATTGAAGGATTTAGAGAATAGATAACGAGCATATGCATAAAGAAAAGTTAGTAGAAGAAACCCAGAAAATTAATGACATAAAAATTAGACAATAAACTGAGAGGCCTAGGTTAATGAATGTTAGGTAATTATAGTTGTATAATTTTGCAAAGGGCTAAAACTAATAGAATGTTATTAGATAATATTATTTCTACAGTATTTTTTGTAGGCCAAAATAGGTGAAAACTGTAGTTTTGTAATATATATTACGAAAAGTGATTACATTTAATTGTTTATATTTTTATACAAGGAGCAAGAACATAAAGGAAAAATTATGGAAAGAGAACAGCCTCATACTCAGGAGATTTTGGATATTACTTTGAGGATAATTGAAGAACTAATCGTATCTATCACAGGCAATGAGAGTGAAGAAGGAGAAATTAGTGCTGCAGACATGAATTGTGATTTTGAAGACAATAGCTTTGATGGAGATTTTCTGGAAGTTGTAAATTATGTTGAAAATGTTGTACAAATTAAATCAGAAACTGCTGACGAAGAAATTGATCTGAATTATATATCTGATGAAGTTGCATTGGAATGTCTGTTAAATTATGAGATGTTACAAGAATAAATTTAATGTTGAAAAATAATAAAGGTTTGAGCACTATCTCCTAATGTATTTATTGTACTAAAAGTGAAGCAGTTATAGATTCAGTTATATATTCTTTAAATGTTTGTATTGATTTAAAATATGCAAAGTGGGTTTGAGGGTATCGATTGCTTAAAATCTGTATGGAGTATACATGCAGTCTTGTATGCAGCTGCAAAGTTGTGTTTTATGCCTTCAACTGCCCAGTCTGTATCCTTAGACTTCCTGCAAACACTGACACAGCTGCTTTAGTATTGTAGTGAGCCAGTCAGCAGTATGTTCTTTTTTATTGTACAGTGGTAAAACTGAAGCTGTAATACATTTATTGAGGAACTTTTTTTGCAGAAGTGTAATGATCCAGTCAGTATTTAGATACTAATGGATTAAAAGAGGCCTTAGTGCATAGGCTGTTTCAAAACTTTATAGGCTGTGCATGCACTCTTCTATGCACCAGCAAACTTATGTTTTATACGTTCAATTCCTCAATGTGTATCCTAATACTTCTAGAAAACATTCTCACACTACTGTTTCATTATTTTAGTGAGCCATTCAGCAGTATGTGTTTATCTGTATACTGTGGTACAGGTTCTTTCCTTGCAGTCTTGTAATCATCCACTCACTATCTAAGTACTCATGCATTAAAATAGGCCTTAGGGCATAGACTGCTTTAAAACTCTTATAGACGATGTATGCAGTTTTCTATGTACTTGCAAGTTTGTGTTTTATACGTTCAATTTACTAGTTTGTATCGTTACACTTCCAGCAAACACTCTTTCAGTGTTGTTTTAGTTTCGTAGTGACTCATTCATCTGTATGTAGTAATCCTATCACTACATTAAAACACTAATGGGCACATATACAATAACTGGCACATCCCCAGGAATGTTAGTTATTGTGCTCAGTGACACCACCTCCATGAATGCGCCGTATTTACAATGTGGTGTACCATGGGACAAAAATGGCACATATATGTGATGTATCTGTGCTGTAATGGTGGTGCATTGTTTGAGTTATGTTGCAAGTGCAACGCATCTCCAGGAATGCTGTGGGGGCCCTATTCTCAGACTGCTGTGTCAATCCTTACACCTGATTCAAGGCAGTGCAGTGTTTTGACACAGTATGAGCCCAAAAGTGACAAAGTGAAATCTTGTAGATTTCAGTCAGCCACTTTTAGGAGGTGTTACTGTGCCGGACCCCCCCTCCCCCCATGTAGGAATGTCTCCTTCTGGTACAGGGATTTACAATGTGATGCACCTTTCAGATACAAAAGGGGTTGATGGACAGAGTGTTTGAGCAAATCAAACACTCACCCCAAGCCAACTGATCTGGGTTTCATCCATCACAAATTCTTTAGCTCACTCAGCCACCCCAGTTCAGACATGGCATATGCAAATCAGTCTGACCCTGTGCCTCATGGGAACAGTCCAGCCCGAACTGCCAAGCCATGTCTTCACTGGACCGAAACAAGCATCCTGCGACCAGTTTCGGATTCATAATCCTCATCAGCCAGGCTATCTTGAATCCAGTGGCCAAGTGAGCAAGGGACTCATGTCTGAGCATACCCTACCAATTTAGGGTGAACAAAGCGATACAAAAGGGGATGATGGATGGAGCGTTTGAGCAAATCAAACACACACCCCGTCATCTGATCTGGGTTTAATCCATCACCATTCTTTAGCTCATATATATATATATTTATTTTTTTTCACTGAGAAAAACATAGGTTTTAGGGATGTTATAGTTAGTTGGACATTTCACTCGTGCAAAACCATTGAAATTCCCCCGCTAAAACTCACGCGCCCGCAATCCACTGCTAGTTATGTCACATATTACATCATTCATGATATGGTCAGTGACATCTCTAATGACATCTCAAATGACATCACTGATGACATCATCTAGTGAATGTTGTTTGGTTCGATATTTAAATGAGTATTATATATAAATATATAGCAATCTGCCCTGAAGACTGAGTGGATGTATAGGTGTCTGAAGGGAGGATTTAGTAGCAATGTGATTGACTGTCTAAGTGCCAAATTTAAAGTGTCTCACTAAATATATGGGATAGTGATTAAACTGTGTGAGTACCTGTATCACTCTATCTCTTGTTGTGTAAACTACTACATAAGTTGGTTACTAGCTATGTGAAAGTCTATATTAGTTATTATTTTGTTAAGTGAGTATTTGAATGGGATAGTGAATGAATGTGTGTGTGGTTGGGTGGGAGGCGTGTGACTGCCCAAAGATGTGTAAATAGTTGATTTAGTAGGTATATGAGGTTAAGACTGTATGTGGAAACAGTTGTTTTGGTGAGTAAATCTCTTTATGGGTGTGGTGATAAGTAAATATATTTCTCAATGATAAATGTTCAAGAAACTAGAAATATAAAAGGCAGTGTATGTGACAGTTGTATATAAATAAGTATACATACGACTCAGTGATTGTATGAGTGACGTATGGATAACTGTATACTTGTAATAGTGATTTTATAACACACTAAGTATGAGTTACTATCGATATCAATAAATAAAGTGGTGTGTGTGTGTAAGTGTGAAGCTTAGTAAATGTAAATATGATCAATTGTTTGCATTAGTGAGCACAATGACTGCATAAGTGAATCGGATGTGTACTAGTGTGTAATGTTGATGTAGGTGTATAAGTATATTTAATAGTGTTCTATTGATCTTTGTTAGCATGTATGAGTGCATCTATAGGTAATTGTTTAGATGTGTGTGTAGATGTAGGAATCACTGAGTGGGTTTTTAGAAACTTGTATTGGTGTGTCAATGGTTTCAAATATGGTACTCCATATTTTATAATGAGGGTTGAAAGGTTATACTAGTGTATGATAAGGTGTATCAGATTGTCATGTGGATGATGTCAACAGTGATGTCATCAGTGATGTCATTTGATATGTCATCAGTGATGTAATCAGTGATGTCACTGACCATGTCATGAGTGATGTAATATGTGACGTCATCTGCAGTGCATTGCGGGGGCACAAGCTATAGTTAGCTTAACTAACTGTAACAGCCGAATTTATCTGGTTTTGTACAAGTGAAAAGTCCAACTAACTATAACGTCCTGAAACCTATGTTTTTTTCAGTGAAAACATATATATATATATGTATATTCACTGAAAAAACCATAGGTTTCACTGACATAAACCATTGAAATTCCCACGTTATAGTTAGTTGGACTCACTATAACTTGCGCGTCTGCAATGCACTCCTGATGACGCCACATATTACATCACTCATGACATGGTCAGTGACATCACTCATGACATCAATGATGACACCAACCAGTGAATGTGTGTCTTTCTGAAAAATAAATATGTTTTTTATATGTATATGTAAAGGTCGATAGAAAAATAAATGTTGAAATAAGTGTCTTAATGTATGTTTTTTTATAAGTGTGTGTTAGTGAGTGAATGACTGTCTCACTAGTGTCTTTATCAGTAACTACATATGTTTTAATCTAGTATATGTGAGTATTGATGTATATAAGTGAGTATTTGTGAGAGCGAGAGATTGAAAGAGTTCCTGTTTAAATAAGTATGTGTTTCTATAAGTGATTGTTTAAGAGAGTAAGTATGTGTAAGTTTCTTTACAAGTTAGGAGGTAGTGTGTGTATAGTTGTATATGCAAATAAATGGATGTTCAATAGTTTATTTGCATGTGTGAGTATGTGTGTGAGTAACTTTTGGATGACTGTTGGTGTGTAAAAGGATGTATAGGTGTTTCACTACATATGATGAGTGAGTATATGTATGAGTGACTATATAGAACTGTTGGTGAATGAGTGGATGTGTATATAGATGGTGGTATTACTGAATTGGTTGTTGTATCTGGTATGGGTATCTCTATTTTTTGAAAATTTTAGTTTCTTTTTTTGAATATGTGTTTCAAGGGTTACATTACACTGAAAGGAGGTCTGTCACTCTGTCACAAGGATGGTGTCATCAGTGATGTCATGAGTGATGTCACTGACCATGTCATGAGTGATGTAATATGTGACGTCATAAGCAGTGCATTGCAGGCGCGCAAGTTATAGTGAGTCCAACTAACTATAACGTGGGAATTTCAATGGTTTTATGGCAGTAAAATTTCCAGCTAACTATAACCGGTGTGAAACCTATGGTTTTTTCAGTGAATTTCATAGGTTTTTTTAAATGCTAATTCCTAACTATATATAGGACCTCAAACCTATGAAATGTAATATGTTTTATAATGAATCCTATATTGTATATTTATATAATACTATTTTATTATTTTTGTTTATTTTTTTTGCCCTGGTGCTCTTCCGGGGCGCGTACCGGGGAGCGCCCTGGTCAGCGCTATTGGCGAGAACGAAAACATCATCATGACGTATCGCGTAGCCGCATCCGCGTGATATGCATGGCGTAAGCGCGCCCGGAAGCACCCACGTGCATACGAACACGCTACGTAAGCGCTCCGGGGCGTGTAGCGTAAGCACATCGGGTCATGTGACCTGAAAATAACACTTTTCATTGGTTCATATCAGTTTTGGTTTCATAATGATGAAACCCCTGGTCTTGTGACCTGAAAATAACACTTTTCATTGGTTCAGAACAGGTTTTTTTTCCAAATGATGAAAGCCCCCACCTTTTTTCCTCATTCCCACTTTGTACTTTGAGTGAGGAAGACGTGTTTCCAGAGCTATTACTACCTATTTCTACTCAGAAGTGGCTACAGTAGCAGCAGCAGCTGGATCATCTGCCCCACCACCACCACCACCACAAGGACCACCAGATCATCTCATTGGTGGTCAAGAAGAAGAGGAGGAGGAGGAGGAAGAGGAGGAAGGGACAAGGCAGTTCCTGCAAGAAAACACTCCACCATACAAACCTAAGGATCACTTCGTAAAGGAGTTTTTTAAAATCCCAACTGGTTTAAAAAAATAAATGCTGCAAAGGTGACCTGTCTCATCTGTGGTGCTGTGCTATCCAGGGGGAAGCCTACAAAAAAATATTCCTTTGGGAATTATACAATGATTCGTCATATGCAGCGTTTGTACCCTATTAACTTTTCAGCAGCAGAGATGAGAGAACTCTGCAAAAACCTACCCCAATAATCTGGCACATCCTCAACAACCAAAGAACCCACTCCATCGGGTCCAGAAGCAAGTCAGTTGATTTCAAGTATCCAACCAAAGTTTGGGGGATACAAAATTGTTTGTGTACATTGTGGAAAATTAATCACTTATGGTGAGCAGAGCATTGCACTCATCATGCTTGCTGGTGATAACCACAAATGCACAAAGAAGCCTTAATTTTTTCCAGTTTTTTTTTGCTCCAGTTGAGCCGTTTCCAAATCCCTGTTTTTTGTTTTTCCATATAAAAAATACAAAAAATATAAAACTGTTCATTAAAGCCAAAAAGGAGTAAAAAATGTTCAAAAAAAATTAAAAAAAATTTAAAACAACAAAAAGAATAAAAAAACAGTTCTTTTTAGAACTACCTCCAATTTATAAAAAAAGGCTTCATTTTTTTAAATTCTGTCATTCTTTTTTCCCCATGGTACGCTCCCTGGTGCGCTCCCCGCGAAAATCGAAAAAAAAATATTTTTTTGCCCAGCGGGGCCCTTTTATAGCCCCCACACCAAACCTAGGGGGTCAGGGGGGGTCTACTCTGCCCCCTTATGGTCATTTCCCCCTTTTTTTGCCATCTCTTGTGTTTCGATTTTACAGAGACACAAGATGGCGGCCGCTCCGGACTGTTTGGAATGTTTACAGACACCCGACAGCCAATCAGCTTTCCGTGCGCAAGTCGCGTAGCGCGCCCGGTGCGCTCCCCGGTGCGTGTACCGGGGCGCTGCTATAGATATATATATTTTTTTGAACCTAAATTACTCAAAAACCACTGGAGCACATATCTTGAGACATAGCAAAGGCACATTGGGCTACTAGTCCCTACAATTTTGCCAAGATTGGTGGAAATCCATTCAGCCGTTCGGGCTAAAAGTGAGGTCAACAGCCCTATGGAAATTAACATGGGGAAAACACGTTTTGGGACCCCCTTTTATCTCGGCCCCCACTTGACGAATCCCCCCCAAACTTTCAAGGAAGGGCCGGAGCTCATATATATATATATATATATATTCAATGAAAAAACCATTGGTTTTAGGCCATATATAGTTAGGGATTTGCATTTACAAAACCTTATTTTACTCGCATAAAACCAGTAAGCTGCCCTACCTTGCCACGGAGCTGTGGACTGCCTGAGCCCTTGACCGCGCCTCGTCAGGTTTCCCTCCCGCCTCCGCTCGAGTCCTTCTCGCAGCCGCCGAGAGGAGGGAAACTACTACTCCCAGCCTGCCTTGCGACCCAGAACAACATCCAGGGGTCAGCGCGCCCGGAGGCGCTAGAAAATCCCGCCGTCCTCGGTGGAGCGGGTGTTGTGCCAGTAAGCTGCCCTACCTTGCCACGGAGCTGTGGACTGCCTGAGCCCTTGACCGCGCCTCGTCAGGTTTCCCTCCCGCCGCCGCTCGAGTCCTTCTCGCGGCCGCCGAGAGGAGGGAAACTACTACTCCCAGCCTGCCTTGCGACCCGGAACAACATCCAGGGGTCAGCGCGCCCGGAGGCGCTAGAAAATCCCGCCGTCCTCGGTGGAGCGGGTGTTGTGCCAGTAAGCTGCCCTACCTTGCCACAGAGCTGTGGACTGCCTGAGCCCTTGACCGCGCCTCGTCAGGTTTCCCTCCCGCCGCCGCTCGAGTCCTTCTCGCGGCCGCCGAGAGGAGGGAAACTACTACTCCCAGCCTGCCTTGCGACCCGGAACAACATCCAGGGGTCAGCGCGCCCGGAGGCGCTAGAAAATCCCGCCGTCCTCGGTGGAGCGGGTGTTGTGCCAGTAAGCTGCCCTACCTTGCCACGGAGCTGTGGACTGCCTGAGCCCTTGACCGCGCCTCGTCAGGTTTCCCTCCCGCCGCCGCTCGAGTCCTTCTCGCGGCCGCCGAGAGGAGGGAAACTACTACTCCCAGCCTGCCTTGCGACCCGGAACAACATCCAGGGGTCAGCGCGCCCGGAGGCGCTAGAAAATCCCGCCGTCCTCGGTGGAGCGGGTGTTGTGCCAGTAAGCTGCCCTACCTTGCCACGGAGCTGTGGACTGCCTGAGCCCTTGACCGCGCCTCGCCAGGTTTCCCTCCCGCCGCCGCTCGAGTCCTTCTCGCGGCCGCCGAGAGGAGGGAAACTACTACTCCCAGCCTGCCTTGCGACCCGGAACAACATCCAGGGGTCAGCGCGCCCGGAGGCGCTAGAAAATCCCGCCGTCCTCCGCGTCGCGGGACGCGAGCGGGACGCCCGGACGAAGCCCGGACAAAGGGCGGACAGTCTAAGACAGTCCAAGACTGGCCACGACTGGACTGGACCAGGACACTACCTTCTGTCGCACCGTGAGTTACTTGTTGTAGTGTTTACTTGCTTTTTGACTATCTATACGTACGGGGCTGGTTTGCTATTCTATCCTGCCCCTTTGATCAACCATGTCAAAGCGGAAAACACCTGACACCCCCGTCAATACCATGGAGAACTATCTAGTGCACAGAGTGACTAAAATAATTAATGATCGGCGGTCCTCCCTAGGGCTTAATGATTCCCCTCCCTGCGCTCAAACAGAAGTGTCCTGCCTAATTGATTTGGACATAGAAGCCATGAATTTAAGTGACACTGTGAACGTGGAAAATGTCGTTTCTCCTGCACTAAACACTTCTATAAATGTTCCACAATCTGTTATGAATACTGAATCACTAGTGGTTGATGAACCCAACTTGCACTGTAATGACCTAGTGTTAGTTGATGCTAGTACCACTCCACCAACACCTGTCCCTGCTCCAAGAGCAGTCAAGAGGTCTACTAAAGTTCCTACTAAAAGGCCAGGACTACGATCAAATAGTAAAAAACCACTAACTCCTCCAAACTCTAAACACAAAAATGTGATTGATGACATAATAGAGGAAGGGAGTTGCACTATAGATTGGGATGACTTGTTGTCGAATAAATTCATGGGCATGTTAGAATCTAGGATTGTACGAATAATTAAACCACTCATATCGAAAATTGATCAACTGTCCGATAAAGTACACAAACTAGAGTCCCTAGTAAAAACAACAAACGACAACATGGGGGACATCCCCAACTCAATCATAAATAAAATAGATGAGCTTCAGGAAAATGTGATTGAGAAAGTAAAAGCTATACCAGCACCAGTGCAGACTGATGCTCTTAGTGCTACAAGTGATCTTACCAACCCCACTGTTGTAGTTCCCCCACCAACAAATGAGAATGGTTTTATATCTGACTCCCATCTTGATCTAAATCCTGTTGAGCTGATAGTGGAAGCATCACCTCTAGTGTTAGTACTCGCCAATGTCCCAATATTGAAAAAAGATCAGATTGAGACCCCGGACTCCCTTCTAAACAAATCACTGCAGTGGCTAGGTAATAATATCCAAGCAACTCCATGGGGTAAGGAAAAGTTGTCCGAGGACTTGCTATCAGCAAGAAGAGTTAAGTGGATAGGGTCCAAACCCAAGAAATTTGCCGGGGATTGTGTGGTATTAAATTTGAAGGGTCCAGATGTATTGCCAGACATCCTACAAAATATTCTCCCACCCCAACGAAGAACGGCAGAAATAATCCCGCTAACGTTAGACTTCTTCTATAGTCGAAGAGGTCTACTAGCAAAACCAACTATCCTTAGAACCAAGTGGTCAGTGGTTGGATCTAGAAGGGATAGGGGAGGCACTAGCGGTGACTGGGGGTTAAATTTGGATAACTGCTTTTCGGCCTTATCTGATCTAAACGAATGCGATTGACTCAAAAGCCACGATCTAGCTCCCCACATCGAGTTGCTGCAGCAAAAACATACAGGTGAAGGAAACATAACTAGCTCTAATCTGGGCATCCTGAATGTAGAGAAAAATAAATCATTGCACCTAAAATGTAAAAACCCCGTTCACAAAGTGTACAAGATAGCAACTGAGGTTCATACATGTGGTACTGGGGTTGGAGAGTCTGAGATTATCTCAAGGGATGGAAAAAAATCTTTATTAGAAGTGTTAAAAAACGCAAGCGATCAGAAAGAAGACCAGCCACTAGATCAATATAAAACTAATATACTATCCCTTGTATCATGGAACATTGCAGGCATAGCAAGTAAGATAAATACACTGGAATGGGCTGAATATATTAATCAGCACGATATTATTATGCTGCAAGAAACCTGGTCACTTACCCCAACATTTAAAGTGGGATATTTAAATTATTACATCCCGGCAGTTAGAAACCGCATCGGACGCCCCTCCGGAGGCTTGTTAATTTGGGTACGACAATCCCTAAATGTCATTATAACACAACTATCAATACCATCAAATGACATTATGGCTCTTACGGTCAGATGGGAAAATGGCCAAGAGCTCAGCATCTTCAACGTTTATGCTAGGGGAGTGTCCAGGGGACAAGCTTCTAACACTTTATCAGTCTTAGAACAAAACATAGAATTATTACCACCACAAAATCAATTAATAGTTGGTGGTGACTTTAATGTAACCTTTGAGCCCCTGGGGGAAGAGGACCGGATTCTGTCTGAGGAAGAGGACGCCAAGTGGGGAATCCCACAGTTGGATCTGCCTGTCATTAAAAAATGGAGTAATGTGGCAATACAGCTAAAAAGCCTCTGTTTAGCCAGAGGGCTGAGAGCGGCAAACGGGCGCTCCCCTTCCGATCTAGTAGGTAATAACACGTTTGACAATGGGCGCTCATCTAGCAGAATCGATTATATATTAATAGATGTAAAATTTTGGAGTAAAATGCTAGACATGGTTGTAGAACCTAGACTAGAAAGCGACCATAATCCCTTAAAATTAACCTTTATCTTCCACTGCAAGCCTTCATCGCACCCTAAGGATAATGGAATGGTGACACAGGATGTAGTATGCTCTAACAACCAGCGTCACCTTAAATGGGGAATGATGATAAAAGATAACATAAAACTAGAGGCACTTAAAATGTTAGTGGTAAATGAAGTAAACAATATCAAATCTAAACAAGGGATGTCAAGCTTCCAAGATTATATGATGGAGGCCCAGGAAAAACTTTTTACTGAACTACAAAGTTTTTTCATTAAAAAAGTAGAATCTGGTAAAGAGGGTAAAACCCTACAGAGACAAGGCTGGTATGATAAAAGTTGCAGATTGGCACGACTTAATTTGAGTTCAGAATTAAAAATCGGCAATGCAATAGGAATTAGGAGAGCGAGAGATGCATACAGACAAGCCCAAAAAAAGGCTAAGAAATGCTGGGATGAAGAAGGGTGGCAGGAATTGAAGGAAGCTTGCGCTGCCAAGGACTCTAAGCGCTTTTGGGCTATTGTTAAATGGGAGAGGGGAGGAATAGCTGCCCAGCCACAAAATAATGTCCCCATCAATAAATGGACTGAGTTTTTTAGACCACAGTATGCCCGCAATCCGGCCTATGCCTCTGTCCAACATCCGCCATCTATTTTCTTCAAAAATCAAATATTTGATGAGAATGATGTAATTAAAGCATTGGATGGTATAGCAGGGGGAAAAGCGCCAGGCATGGATGGCATTCCGGCCGACGTATTTTTGTCAGACCGGAATACGTGGTGCTTATATTTTAAAATGCTGGCTAATGCTGTGGCAATGGGAGGGGAAGTGCCCCACTCATGGAAGGGAGCGGAAATAATCCCCATATTTAAAAAAGGAGACAAAACACTAGCTCAAAACTATAGACCAATAAGTCTCATAGACACAGCGCAAAAAGTGATGGGTCGCCTAGTCCAGAATAAGTTACAACAATGGATTGACGACAATAACATACTATCCCCTTACCAGGCAGGGTTTCGCCCACTGACCAGTAGTGTGGACCAAGTTCTCTATTTTTTAACAATTTATTGGAGAAATGTCACACTCAAAAAGGGATCGCTGTACGCAGTCTTTGTAGACCTAAAAGCAGCCTTCGACCTAGTCCCCAGGGAAAAATTGTGGCAGACCCTGGCTGATGTAGGTCTAAGCCAGGAATTTGTTACCCTCCTTGTCCGTCTTCATGACAATAACTTTGCTAAAATTAGATGGGGCAAGCAAGGTGAAACCACAGATTCCTTCCCAGTAGAACGAGGAGTCAGGCAAGGCTGTGTGCTAGCTCCAACACTATTTTCAATCTATATTAACGGAATTGTTGACCACCTAATGAAATCCCCATGTGATGCCCCAATTATAGCAGGTCGCCACGTTCCAGTTCTAATGTTTGCGGACGACACGCTCCTACTCTCACGCACTCCGAGCGGTCTCCAGAAAGTGGTTGACGCCTTTGGGGAATTTTGTGATAGTAGAGGACTTGAATTGAATACTACTAAAACTAAATTCATGTGCCTAAACTATCAGTCCTCTTTCAAAGGAGTAATTAAGTATAAAGGCATCCCCCTAGAGAAAGTCGACGCGTTTACCTATTTAGGCATCACCATGCAAGGAAACATGAAGTGGCAATCGCATATTGATAATACTCTATTAAAGTTTAACCAGCTCGCTGGTGCAGTAGCACTGAAACATCGTAAATCATTAACAAAGCCGGTTAAATCTGCACTAGAGATATACAATATGAAAGTATTAGGTGCCTGCTTGTATGGGTCTGAACTGTGGGGGTTCTCAAATCTGAGAGAATTGAGTTGTGCAGAGAATAGGTTTTTGCGAGGGCTTGTTATGGTCCCACAAAGCACACCCATGCTCACTCTGAAATTGGACCTCGGCAAGAAAAATATTGAGGATATAGCCAGACTACGGCCACTCCTATATTGGAGGCGCTTGATGGTGACCCCAGAGCTGGCCCATTATGCTAAAGCTTTGAAGGACGTCATTGAGTTTGACCGTTTCAATTGTATCAAATGGATAAAAGAACTCAAGGGGCTTCTTGGATTGTTAAAATTGGATCACCTATGGGGAAATTATGATGTGGCTAGCTTTCCATCGAAAGCAAAATTGAAAGAACTGTACTGGGAAATGGTGTATACAGTAATGTTTCGCAAAGGCTCCCAATCAGCACTGACATCTCGCTTCTGGGATATTAAAATGTATCCGTCGTGTGAAATATATTGGGATATAATAGAACGCCCTTACGATAGGAAACTGTATTTCCAATTCCGTATTGGAACCTTACCGGTAAATGCTTTCAAAAAGCATTGGTCTCCCATGTGGGATGATCATTGCTATTCTTGTAAGGACCAAATTGAACATATTTCCCACCTGCTGTTTTGTTGTCCACAATATGCTTCCCCCAGACGTAAATGGCTGAAGCCAGTGTGCCAAATTATTGGCACACGTAGTCAATTAACAGCCTTGAGAATACTTGAAACGGATTGCTCCACAATTTTTGTAGTTGCCGTAGCTAAATTTCTTGCCTGGGCATGGTCAATACGCACACGCACTTTAAAGACTAATGTTAATGTATCATGAAATGGTGTTGTCTTAAATTTTCCTATTGCATTACATGAATTCTCTCTTTTTATAGAAATGATCTGAATTTTAATTGTGTTGTATTTATTGTGTAATATTCGGCTGTCAAAATGTTTAATATGTGTTTTAGAATTATTTTTAATTATAGTATTTATTGTATTAGGGATAGGAAGGATGCTTTTATGACATATGTCGAATAAAGCTTTATAAATTGAAATTGAGTGAATGACTGTCTCACTAGTGTCTTTATCAGTAACTACATATGTTTTAATCTAGTATATGTGAGTATTGATGTATATAAGTGAGTATTTGTGAGAGCGAGAGATTGAAAGAGTTCCTGTTTAAATAAGTATGTGTTTCTATAAGTGATTGTTTAAGAGAGTAAGTATGTGTAAGTTTCTTTACAAGTTAGGAGGTAGTGTGTGTATAGTTGTATATGCAAATAAATGGATGTTCAATAGTTTATTTGCATGTGTGAGTAACTTTTGGATGACTGTTGGTGTGTAAAAGGATGTATAGGTGTTTCACTACATATGATGAGTGAGTATATGTATGAGTGACTATATAGAACTGTTGGTGAATGAGTGGATGTGTATATAGATGGTGGTATTACTGAATTGGTTGTTGTATCTGGTATGGGTATCTCTATTTTTTGAAAATTTTAGTTTCTTTTTTTGAATATGTGTTTCAAGGGTTACATTACACTGAAAGGAGGTCTGTCACTCTGTCACAAGGATGGTGTCATCAGTGATGTCATGAGTGATGTCACTGACCATGTCATGAGTGATGTAATATGTGACGTCATAAGCAGTGCATTGCAGGCGCGCAAGTTATAGTGAGTCCAACTAACTATAACGTGGGAATTTCAATGGTTTTATGGCAGTAAAATTTCCAGCTAACTATAACCGGTGTGAAACCTATGGTTTTTTCAGTGAATTTCATAGGTTTTTTTAAATGCTAATTCCTAACTATATATAGGACCTCAAACCTATGAAATGTAATATGTTTTATAATGAATCCTATATTGTATATTTATATAATACTATTTTATTATTTTTGTTTATTTTTTTTGCCCTGGTGCTCTTCCGGGGCGCGTACCGGGGAGCGCCCTGGTCAGCGCTATTGGCGAGAACGAAAACATCATCATGACGTATCGCGTAGCCGCATCCGCGTGATATGCATGGCGTAAGCGCGCCCGGAAGCACCCACGTGCATACGAACACGCTACGTAAGCGCTCCGGGGCGTGTAGCGTAAGCACATCGGGTCATGTGACCTGAAAATAACACTTTTCATTGGTTCATATCAGTTTTGGTTTCATAATAAAGAAACCCCTGGTCTTGTGACCTGAAAATAACACTTTTCATTGGTTCAGAACAGGTTTTTTTTCCAAATGATGAAAGCCCCCACCTTTTTTCCTCATTCCCACTTTGTACTTTGAGTGAGGAAGACGTGTTTCCAGAGCTATTACTACCTATTTCTACTCAGAAGTGGCTACAGTAGCAGCAGCAGCTGGATCATCTGCCCCACCACCACCACCACCACAAGGACCACCAGATCATCTCATTGGTGGTCAAGAAGAAGAGGAGGAGGAGGAGGAAGAGGAGGAAGGGACAAGGCAGTTCCTGCAAGAAAACACTCCACCATACAAACCTAAGGATCACTTCATAAAGGAGTTTTTTAAAATCCCAACTGGTTTAAAAAAATAAATGCTGCAAAGGTGACCTGTCTCATCTGTGGTGCTGTGCTATCCAGGGGGAAGCCTACAAAAAAATATTCCTTTGGGAATTATACAATGATTCGTCATATGCAGCGTTTGTACCCTATTAACTTTTCAGCAGCAGAGATGAGAGAACTCTGCAAAAACCTACCCCAATAATCTGGCACATCCTCAACAACCAAAGAACCCACTCCATCGGGTCCAGAAGCAAGTCAGTTGATTTCAAGTATCCAACCAAAGTTTGGGGGATACAAAATTGTTTGTGTACATTGTGGAAAATTAATCACTTATGGTGAGCAGAGCATTGCACTCATCATGCTTGCTGGTGATAACCACAAATGCACAAAGAAGCCTTAATTTTTTCCAGTTTTATTTTGCTCCAGTTGAGCCGTTTCCAAATCCCTGTTTTTTGTTTTTCCATATAAAAAATACAAAAAATATAAAACTGTTCATTAAAGCCAAAAAGGAGTAAAAAATGTTCAAAAAAAATTAAAAAAAATTTAAAACAACAAAAAGAATAAAAAAACAGTTCTTTTTAGAACTACCTCCAATTTATAAAAAAAGGCTTCATTTTTTTAAATTCTGTCATTCTTTTTTCCCCATGGTACGCTCCCTGGTGCGCTCCCCGCGAAAATCGAAAAAAAAATATTTTTTTGCCCAGCGGGGCCCTTTTATAGCCCCCACACCAAACCTAGGGGGTCAGGGGGGGTCTACTCTGCCCCCTTATGGTCATTTCCCCCTTTTTTTGCCATCTCTTGTGTTTCGATTTTACAGAGACACAAGATGGCGGCCGCTCCGGACTGTTTGGAATGTTTACAGACACCCGACAGCCAATCAGCTTTCCGTGCGCAAGTCGCGTTGCGCGCCCGATGCGCTCCCCGGTGCGTGTACCGGGGCGCTGCTATAGATATATATATTTTTTTGAACCTAAATTACTCAAAAACCACTGGAGCACATATCTTGAGACATAGCAAAGGCACATTGGGCTACTAGTCCCTACAATTTTGCCAAGATTGGTGGAAATCCATTCAGCCGTTCGGGCTAAAAGTGAGGTCAACAGCCCTATGGAAATTAACATGGGGAAAACACGTTTTGGGACCCCCTTTTATCTCGGCCCCCACTTGACGAATCCCCCCCAAACTTTCAAGGAAGGGCCGGAGCTCATATATATATATATATATATATTCAATGAAAAAACCATTGGTTTTAGGCCATATATAGTTAGGGATTTGCATTTACAAAACCTTATTTTACTCGCATAAAACCATTGAAATTCCATATATAGTTAGATGCGCTAACTATATATCGCGCACCCGCAATCCACTGCTGATGATGTCACATATTACATCATTCATGACATGGTCAGTGACATCACTGATGACATCACTGATGACAACTCAAATGACATCACTGATGACAACATCCAGTGACTGGAAGTTTCTGTAAAGTTAAAATATGTCTTACATATTGAAGAATGAGTGGATGTATAAATGTCTGGATGAAGGATTTAGTAGGTGCATGACTGACTGTATGAGGGAGTGATTAAATGTGTCTCACTGAGTGCATGGGTTAGTGATTAAACTGTATTAATTTGTGTATCATTATATCTGTTGTTCTGTAAACTGCTGCATGTGTTGATCAGTAGCTATATAAATAACTATATGGGTTATTGATTGGTTGCTCAAGTATTTGTATGGGAGACTGAGTATGTGTGTGGGTGGCTGGGAGGTGTGTGACTCTGTGCATAGATGTGTAAGCAGTTGATTCACTAGGTGTATGAGTTCAAGAGTGCATGTGGAAACAGCTATATGGGCGGTTGACTGTGTGCATGAGTGTATTGGTGAGTGAATGGATATCTCAGTGCTACATGTCAAAGTAAGTACATATGTAAAACACAGTACATGTGAGAGTTAACATATATAAATAACTGTGCATAACAGCCATTGAATGTGTGAGTGGCTGTATGGATCATTGTGAACATGTATCAAGGATTGTATAAGAGAGTAAATATGTATTAGAATATGTTTCAATAAGTAAGGTGTGTATAACTGTATAGTTGAGGAATTGGAGGTGTGTTTGATTCTTTGCATGACTGTCTAGGTGTATGAGTAACTCCATGGATGAGTGACAGTCTGTGAGTGTCTGTTTTCACTGAGTGTATCTAAGGATATATCAGAGTCTGTAGAGGTTCATCGTATTAACACATGAATGATGTCATCTGTGATGTTGTCAGTGATGTCATTTGAGTTGTCATCAGTGATGTCATCAGTGATGTCATTTGAGATGTCATCAGTGATGTCATTTGAGTTGTCATCAGTGATGTCATCAGTGATGTCACTGACCATGTCATGAATGATGTAATATGTGACATCATCAGCAGTGGATTGCGGGTGCGCGATATATAGTTAGCGCATCTAACTATATATGGAATTTCAATGGTTTTATGCGAGTAAAATAAGGTTTTGTAAATGCAAATCCCTAACTATATATGGCCTAAAACCAATGGTTTTTTCATTGAATTTTCAAGGTTTTGTAAATGCAAATTCCTAACTATATATCGACTATAACCTATGGTTTTTTCAGTGAATTTCAATGGTTTTTTAATAGCAAATATGAAAAGCTTTAAAATGTCAAGTACGTGATAGATAAAAACATTTTCGTATTTATGCACACTGATGTGCTTTGAACGCTGCACCCCCCCCCTCTTTTCTCTTAGTAGTGCTCTCTCTTTGCAGATAGTGAAGGGTAGTTAACGCAGGCCTTTACCCCCGTTGTAATCCGTCGTACCTGCTTGTCTCTCCATTTGATTGATTGTTATCCAAGCATTTACTGTTTTACAATTGATTCTCTTTGGTTCATTATCTATTTACAAACAAGCACAAAGTCGCAATACTCTGTTTAGTCTTTGCAGATAGTGAAAAATCGTGTAAAAAAATAAAAGTAATCGAGCAAAATCAGTAGGCCACTAATTGGATCTCTTTTTGACCTCGCTAAAATAGAAATATTAGGAACAACCCTTCATGAGAAATACGAAAATAGTGAGATGAACTTAGCTCCACACCATGAGGGCTGCAAGACAGCTCGACTCCGTCACCCACCCCGCCCAAAATAACGACAAACCCTATGCAAATATTAAAAATATAGACAACACACCAGCAAAGAAACAGGGTAAAACATTTTATTAAATAACTATTTACATAACTATTTTATACTTTTTATTGCCCGATCCGGCTAGCTCAATCGATCGAGCATGAAACTCATGCACTCTGATAGCAAGCGTTGCTACTGATGCTATGCAGACCAAAACTGGTTTTCAGTTTGTACATTTTTCTAGATTTTTCAATCCAAGGTTGGTTGACTTTGTAGAACGATGGCTTCAGATTTACAACATACGGTGTGGTGTCGCGGACTGGGAGGGGGCGCTTCGCTCCTGCCCCCTCCCCAAGTAAGATTTTCATACGTGAAAGTACGTTAATGGTTTTGGTCCCTGAGTTGCTTCAATGTCACTGCCATTCTCAAATGGCATAAGTTCTGGATGTTGGGTGCCATAGTTCAGAGTTCTGAGCAGCGCTTGTAACACTGTCTGAAGCTTATTTCCACCTACTGCAGCTTTACTATTCTCAAAGTAAGTGAGTGTCGTTTGTGGACCTGACTGCATTAGAAAACAATGTCATATGAAACCTTCCTAAACAGCTTGACGGAGGCCCCCGAGGGGCGGTGTGATGGCCATGGACTCGGAGAAGACACTTGGCTCCGACCCCCTCCCCAAGTCTTATAGCACCGGTGTAGCCTGAGATCGCCCCCGACATAGGCGGCCGGCTCTCGGGGTCCGGCGGAACTTTTTGCCTTTTGATGACTCTTCTATTCTGGACCTTGTCCCACAATCCGTTTGACCTGAAGACACGCTGTAGTGGGGCGCCCCTTTACCGTTTCAGTTGCCATTCCGCCCGCTTTTGCTACACTGTGCCTCTTCCGCCATTCAGCTGTTTACCGCCCGCTCTTGCGACTACAGCGTCTCGCTCACCATGTAGTTGAGTTGCTCCCGCTCTTGCGGTGCAGCGATAGGCGGCTGCCACAGGACTCTCAAAATGGCGGCCGGCTCTTCGGATTTGGGCCTGGTCCACTAAAATGGCCCTGGGACTCCTTGGAACTCGGACGCTTCCCTGATAGGGCTTGGGTCCCATTCTTGAAAACGTCCCCTCAGCCGTGAAGATTCTACAAAAGTCTTGGGGGCCCCCGACTCCCGCAGGCTTCTGGTGGGGAGCAGCTGCCATGTCTGCTCGTGAAATGGCCACGACGGAGCTACGAGATGGTAGTGCTCTCATGCTGACGCCAGCTTTAGTCTGAAACATCCACAAACACTGTAGACTACCAATTCGATCAGTTCCGGTAGCGCCCCAACATGACCCGGAAGAGAAGAACTTGCCCTCCCCTCTTTGACTGATGGTTCTTGTTGCCTGTCCCCTCTGTTGTCATTTAACAGAACTTTTTGGACTGCTGAAAGGGGTTGTGTTCCGAACGCTGGTTGGTGGAGACATTTTGACTATATTCTTGACCTACGTTGTCGCGTAATGCGTTATATGACACGCCGCGTTAGCGCACCCGGAAGTGATCCGAGGCGCGGCGCGCAGCGCGTAACGTTAGCATAACAGGTCATGTGACTTGTTAATAAAACTTTTCATTGGTTCATTTTACTTTTGTTATTTTAATGATGAAAAGCTTGGTCATATGACCTAAAAATTACGCTTTTTATTGTGTTCGAACATTATTTTTTTTTAAACATATGTTATAATATTCCAGGCTAATGTACTTTCCCGGAAAATTTACAACTGTCCTGCAAGTAAAATATATTCCTTTTTCGAGAAAAAGGGCGTTTCTTCGTTCCATGACGGAGCCGTTGAGTAAAAGAGACTCGGCCTGCTGTCTTAGTCGCCGATACGCCTGATTATCAGATTCTTATCGATCACTTTATGTTGCAGAAATAAAAATAAAAAACTGCCCTTGACCATTTATCTTTACTGCGTTCCTACATATTATACCTTTTATCCATCATGTAATTGGACTGCTTTATTTCACTTGCCTTTTACTGATTCGAAAACAGTGACTAAAAGTAAAAACTTTACCAATGTAAATACTACTACCGTGTTTTGTTTTAAAAACCTTTATTGTGAAAATGTCAGTATACAAATACGGGCCTATAACCACGTGGGCCGGCCACGGAGCAAACTGAAATCGTATATGATGAGGAGACATTTACACTGTAGAGGAACGTAACGAGCGGGCCATTAGGTTGGAAGAACTAAGGTGTCTAACAGTTGCGGAATCGATAGAAGTACATTTTGTAATTAAAATAAGACAGGGCCACTTACAATAAAATTTTCTAGATATACATTTGCGGGCAAGGAGTTACGAGTCCCATTTATACCGGCGCCATTTTGGGCGAGCCCGGGCAGGTCCAAGATATAGTCAAAATGTCTCCACCAACTATCGGCCAGACCAGAACCCCTTTCGACCCTGTATGCTACAAGATGGTGTCTTCCATTCAGAAAATATTGTTGGCAGCATTTTGAAAGGAAACAGAAACAGCCGTTCTCCTAGTGAGTTTCACATTATTACATTTAGGAAGAATGTTGAAGAGTAGTATGTGGAAAATCTGAAGCCATTTTTCTACAAACTCTCAATCAGCCTTGGATGGAAAAAAAACATCCTGAAGAATGTACAAACTGAAAACCAATTTTTGTCTGTATAGCATCAACAGCAACGCTTGAGTCAGCTTTGTGTCAAGCCGCCATTTTCATTCAATCAATAGCGTCCCCCTGCAAACATTCAGGGACCTGGTCGTGTCTTCAGATGAAACGGATTGTAGGAAAAGAAACAGAAAGGAAAAGGAAAAAAGTTCCGCCGGACCTCGGGAGCCGGCCGCCTATGTCATGTGCGACCTTTGGCCACACCAGGGCAATAGTGAAGCTGCAGCAGGTGCAAATAAGCTTCAGACAGTCTTACAAGCACTGCTCAGAACTCTCAACTGAGGCACTCAACATCCAGGACTTGCCATTCGGATCTTGGCGCCTTGTGCTGGTTCCGACCTATTCACACATCGGTCCACTACTGACATCACCTCATAAGCCAACGGGGCACCCCACGCCGACTTTCGGCACAGCATTGTAGGATGGCCACACCAGTGCGGCAACATGCTGGACACAACCTCGGTGCCATCCGGATCTTGGCGCGTTCGAGTCACTGTACCGCAAAACTGACGGGAACTCAGCTGGACACGCCGTCTTTCGGCGCAGCATTGTAGGATGGCCACACCAGTGCGGCAACTTGCTGGACACCACCTCGGTGCCATCCGGATCTCGGCGCGTTCGATTCACTGTACCGCAAGAGTGACCGCAACTCAGCTGGACACGCCGTCTTTCGGCGCAGCATTGTAGGATGGCCACACCAGTGCGGCAACTTGCTGGATACCACCTCGGTGCCATCCGGATCTCGGCGCGTTCGATTCACTGTACCGCAAGAGTGACCGCAACTCAGCTGGACACGCCGTCTTTTGGCGCAGCATTGTAGGATGGCCACACCAGTGCGGCAATTTGCTGGACACCACCTCGGTGCCATCCGGATCTCGACGCGTTGTGCTGCCTTCGGCATATTCGCACATCGGTCCGCTACTGACGCCGCCTCACGTGCCAACGGATTTTCTACGCTTTTTGTAGCCCTATGCCGCATAACAGGTCATGTGACTTGTTTATAAAACTTTTCATTGGTTCATTTTACTTTTGGTTTCCTAAAGATGGAAGGCTTGGTCATATGACCTTAAAATAACACTTTTCATTGGTTTAGAACATTTTTTTTTCCCAAACGATGAAAGCCCCACCTTGTTTCTGGATCATTCAGACTGAAGCTGGCGTCAGCATGAGAGCACCACCATCTCGTGGCTCCGTCGTGGTCATTCCGCAAGCAATCATGGCAGCCGCTCCCCACCGGAAGCCTGCGGGAGTTGGGGGCCCCCAAGACTTTTGTAGAATCTTCACGGCTGAGGGGACGCTTTTCGAGAATGGAGCCCAAGCCCTAGCAGGCAAGCGTCCGAGTTCCAAGGTGTCCCAGGGCCATTTCAGTGGACCAGGCCCAAAACCGAAGAGCCGTCCGCCATTTTAAGAGTCATGTGGCAGCCGCCTATCGCTGCACTGCAAGAGTGGGAGCAACTCAACAACATGGTGAGCGAGACGCTGTAGCTGCAAGAGCGGGCGCAACTCAGCTAGATGGCCGCCACCTGGGGAGGCCCGTTCATGCCGCCTCCCCCACGCCCCCCCCCCGGGCCGCCCCACGCCAATTTTCTGAGCAGCATTGTAGGATACCAAAACCAGTGCAGCAGTTTACTGGACATCACCTGGGTGCCATCAACATCTCAGCGCGTTCTGCTGCCTTGGGACTATTCGCACAACAGACCGCTACTGACGAGGCCTCCCCCCGCACCACCCGGGACGCCCCACGCCAATTTTCGGAGCAGCATTGTAGGATCCCAAAACCAGTGCGGCACCCAGGCGACATCACCTGGGTGCCGTCCAGAACTCTGCACGTTGTGCTGCCTTGGGACTATTCGCACAAAAGACAGCTTCTGACCATTGTTGCTTTTTTGGGTGAAAAATGTTTAAATGTTTTTACAGTTTTTGTTCCGTTCATTATATTTAAAAGTTAATAAAGTTTTATAATGTTACTTTGTTGGAGTGTTATAAATTTTTTTTTAAACGGGTGAATGGGGCCTTGAATCGGGTTATTGTCATGTGTGGGCTTTGCAAGTGTACTGCTACAGGATCGGACATTTCAAACTCAAATGCACGTTCTTTTTCTTACCTTTCCGAAGCATGGAGCGCAATAGCAGGCAGAGAAAGGGTGATGCACGTGTTGAACACTACCTGACCTGGCAAGTTGCTGGCAGTGCCCCCCCGCCCGCTCCTGAAAGAGGGCACACACACACCGCCGCCCCGAGTACTTCACAAATCTTTAAAAGACCATGCGCTTGTTCATGAGGCTTAAATGGTTTATCACCTCTTCTAGAACACCTGCATCGACCCTCTGACGTTTCCTGGAAAAATTACCACGTAACACAATACCAAGCCCTGTCAGCTGAAACCCCCGAGGAATCGTGGGGCATATTATCAAGGGGGTTTATCTCCGCTTTTTTGGCTTTAAAAGCCATGAAAGCGGAGATAAAATTATCTCCCTATTACCAAGCTGTCGCTAACACCAGTTAGTGACAGCTAAAAGGAGATAGCGACCATCTTGGGCCCCGCTTTGCATGTCAGTGATACTTATCACTAATGACATGCAAAGTGGGCGTGCCAAGATGTTAGCGACTGGAAACAGTCCCTAACATCGCTATCTCCTATTACCAACTTTTGGAGATATTCGCGCTAAACGCGAATATCTCCAAAAGCTAACACCTGCCCTGAGCAGTTCTTAGCCATGTTATCCAATGGGAGGTGGATAACATGGCTAAGAGCATTTGCTCGATAATACATGAATATCGCTGACTTTTCTGCGATAATAGCAAGGTTTATCTGCGATAAAAATCGCCGATGTGCGGCGAAAATTTTTGTCTCTAAACAAGTTAGAGACAAAAATTATCGCTAGTTGTTCGTAATATGCCCCCGGGTTTTTGCTTGCAGAAATCGGGAGGCGGGAGACTAGCACTGAAATCAGTAGTCTCACGCCTGAATCGGGAGGGTTGGCATGTCTGGATTCTCTTTAGCTGGGGCCATAAACTACATCCGCAGGGGTAGGTGATAGCCTGGGACCAGCCTGGCATCTAAAATGGCTGCCGTGCACGACAAAATTGTGGCATTGGAAAAAAGGCAAGATGGCGCAGACAATGTTTATCAATAAGGATTCATTTATAACAAAATATTTTATCGCAGTGACAAATTGGCGGTCCACATTTCCTGATTTCCATCGAATCGAACGTTAACAGACGTCACGCAGCAAAAAAAATAAAAAGCTCACGCACAGCCGCTGGAAGACATGTATCAACATATATGAGCCTCCTCAGCCACCCTCATGAAACATAGGGGATTAGGATACGTCTCCCGCACCCCCTTATACCTAGTAATTTAATTAAAACGAAGCACAAAATGGCGAATTCCCGTTTCGCTACCAGTTTGCGGCCCAGTTCGCGGCCCGTGAAGCGCTTCTACCGTGAAAAATCATTTTTTTTTTATTTTCCCCACGGGACCCTTTAATAACCCCAACAACATTCCTAGGAGGTCAAGAGGGGTATACCTTGCCCCCTTTCATTAAATTCCCCCTTCGTTTTTCACCTCTTCTTCTCTCTCGATCCTACCGAGAGATAAGATGGCGGCCGCTCCGGACTGTCACGCAGCAAAAAAAAAAAAAGCTCACGCACAGAGCAGTTTTTAGACATGTTAACCAATGGAAGGTGGATAACATGGCTAAGAGCATTTGCTGGATAATGCATGAATATCGCTGACTTTTCAGCGATATTCATGCATTGTGGCCGATGTGCGGCGATAATTTTTGTCTCTAAACAATTAAAACGAAGCACAAAATGGCGAATTCCCGTTTCGCTACCAGTTTGCGGCCCAGTTCGCGGCCCGTGAAGCGCTTCTACCGTGAAAAATCATTTTTTTTCTATTTTCCCCACGGGACCCTTTAATAACCCCAACAACATTCCTAGGGGGTCAAGAGGGGTATACCTTGCCCCCTTTCAATAAATTACCCCTTCGTTTTTCACCTCTTCTTCTCTCTCGATCCTACCGAGAGATAAGATGGCGGCCGCTCCGGACTGTTTAGAATGTTAACAGACACCGGAGAGCCAATCAGCTTTCTGCGCGCAAAGTTCCGTTTCGCGAAAAGTAAGCGGACCGGAGCGCAGCCCGGAGCGCTGTTACAGATATATATCTTGTTTTGAACGTTAATTTCTCAAAAACTACTGGAGCACATATATTGAGACCTAGCAAAGGCACATCGGGCTAACAGTCCCTACAATTTTGCCAAGTTTCGTGCAAATCCATTCAGCCGTTCGAGCTAAAAGTGAGTCCAACCGCCCTATGGAAAACTCAATGTTAAAAACGCGTTTTGGGACCCCCCTTTTTTCTCAGCCCCCCCTTGACGAAACCCCCCCAAATTTTCAGGGGCTGCTCAGAAATAATATTTGCCATTTTCCTGAAAATTTCAGCCGATTCCGTCCACAAACGCCAAAGTTATTAGACATAGAATTTTCAAAAATCCCATAGGGAATTAATCCTAACTATATATACCTACTGGCGATAGCCAGTAGGTAATATATATATATATATATATATATATATATATATATATATATATATATATATATATATCACCTACTGGCGTTCGCCAGTAGGTATACATAGTTAGGATTATTTGTCTATGGAACTTTTGAAAATTCTATGTCTAATAACTTTGGCGTTTGTGGACAGAATCGGCTGAAATTTTCAGGAAAATGGCACATTTTGTTTCTGAGCAGCCCCTGAAAATTTGGGGGGGTTTTGACAAGGGGGGGCCGAGAAAAAAGGAGGTCCCAAAACGCGTTTTTCCCATGTTAATTTCCATAGGGCCTTTGGCCTCACTTTTAGCTCGAACGGCTGAATGGATTTGCACGAAACTTGGCAAAATTGTAGGGACTGTTAGCCCGATGTGCCTTTGCTAGGTCTCAATATATGTGCTCCAGTGGATTTTGGGAAATTAACATTCAAAACAAGATATATATCTGTAACAGCGCTCCGGGCTGCGCTCCGGTCCGCTTACTTTTCGCGAAACGGAACTTTGCGATGCGAAGCTGATTGGCTCCCCGGTGTCTGTCAACATTCTAAACAGTCCGGAGCGGCCGCCATCTTATCTCTCGGTAGGATCGAGAGAGAAGAAGAGGTGAAAAACGAAGGGGGAATTTAATGAAAGGGGGCAAGGTATACTCCTCTTGACCCCGTAGGAATGTTGTTGGGGTTATTAAAGGGTCCCGTGGGGAAAATAAAATTTTTTTTATTTTTCACGGTAGAAGCGCTTCACTGGCCACGAACCGGGTCGCAAACTGGTAGCGAAACGGGAATTCGCCATTTTGTGCTTCGTTTTAATTAAATTACTAGGTATAAGGGGGTGCGGAAGACGTATCCTAATCCCTTATGTTTTCTGAGGGTGGCTGAGGAGGCTCATATATGTTGATACATGTCTTCCAGCGGCTGTGCGTGAGCTTTTATTTTTTTTGCTGCGTGACGTCTGTTAACGTTCGATTCGATGGAAATCAGGAAGTGTTGACCGCCAATTTGTCAGTGCGATAAAATATTTTGTTATAAATGAATCCTTATTGATAAACATTGTCTGCGCCATCTTGCCTTTTTTCCAATGCCACAATTTTGTCGTGCACGGCAGCCATTTTAGATGCCAGGCCGGTCCTAGGCTATCACCTAGCCCTGCGGATGTAGTTTATGGCCCCAGCTGTAGAGAATCCAGACATGCCAACCCTCCCGATTCAGGCGTGAGACTACTGATTTCAGTGCTAGTCTCCCGCCTCCCGATTTCTGCAAGCAAAAACCCGGGGGCATATTACCAACAACTAGCGATAATTTTTGTCTCTAACTTGTTTAGAGACAAAAATTATCGCCGCACATCGGCGATTTTTATCGCAGATAAACCTTGCTATTAGCAAGGTTTATCGCAAATGCGATAAAAAACGGCCGCAATGCATGAATATCGCTGAAAAGTCAGCGATATTCATGTATTATCGAGCAAATGCTCTTAGCCATGTTATCCACCTCCCATTGGATAACATGGCTAAGAACTGCTCAGGGCAGGTGTTAGCTTTTGGAGATATTCGCGCTTAGCGCGAATATCTCCAAAAGTTGGTAATAGGAGATAGCGATGTTAGGGACTGTTTCCAGTCGCTAACATCTTGGCACGCCCACTTTGCATGTCATTAGTGATAAATATCACTGACATGCAAAGCGGGGCCCAAGATGGTCTCTATCTCCTTTTATCTGTCACTAACTGGTGTTAGCGACAGCTTGGTAATAGGGAGATAATTTTATCTCCACTTTCTTGGCTTTTACAGCCAAAAAAGCGGAGATAAACCCCCTTGATAATATGCCCCACGATTCTTCGGGGGTTTCAGCTGACAAGGCTTGGTATTGTGTTACGTGGTAATTTTTCTAGGAAACGTCAGAGGGTCGATGCAGGGGTTCTAGAAGGGGTGATGAACCATTTAAGCCTCATGAACAAGCGCATGGTCTTTTAAAGATCTGTGAAGTACTCGGGGCGGCGGTGTGTCCTCTTTCAGGAGCGGGCGGGGGGGGGGGCACTGCCAGCAACTTGCCAGGCCAGGCAGTGTTCAACACTTGCATCACCCTTTCTCTGCCTGCTATTGCGCTCCATGCTTCGGAAAGGTAAGAAAAAGAACGTGCATTTGAGTTTGAAATGTCCGATCCTGTAGCAGTACACTTGCAAAGCCCACACATGACAATAACCCGATTCAAGGCCCCATTCACCCGATTTTTAAAAAATATATAGCACTCCAACAAAGTGGGATTATAAAACTTTATTAACTTTTAAATATAACGAACGGAACAAAAACTGTAACAAACATTTAAACATTTTTGACAAAAAAAAGCAACAATGGTCAGAAGCTGTCTTTTGTGCGAATAGTCCCAAGGCAGCACAACGTGATGAGTTCTGGACGGCACCCAGGTGATGTCACCTGTGTGCTGCACTGGTTTTTGGGATCCTACAATGCAGCTCAGAAAAACAGCGTGGGGCAACCCGGGTGGTGCGGGGGGAGGCCTCGTCAGTAGCGGTCTGTTGTGCGAATAGTCCCAAGGCAGCAGAACGCGCTGAGATGTGGATGGCACCCAGGTGATGTCCAGTAAACTGCCGCACTGGTTTTGGTATCCTACAATGCTGCTCCGAAAATTGGCGTGGGGCGGCCCGGGGGGGGGGCGTGGGGGAGGCGGCGTGAACGGGCCTCCCCAGGTGGCGGCCATCCAGCTGAGTTGCGCCCGCTCTTGCGGCTACAGCGTCTCGCTCACCATGTTGTTGACTTCCGCCCACTCTTGCAGTGCAGCGATAGGCGGGTGCCACAGGACTCTTAAAATGGCGGATGGCTCTTCGGTTTATGGCCTGGTCCACTAAAATGGCCCTGGGACACCTTGGAACTCGGACGCTTGCCTGCTAGGGCTTGGGCTCCATTCTCGAAAGCGTCCCCTCAGCCGTGAAGATTCTACAAAAGTCTTGGGGGCCCTCGACTCCTGCAGGCTTCCGGTGGGGAGCGGCTGCCATGATTGCTCGCGGAATGACCACGACGGAGCCACGAGATGGTGGTGCTCTCATGGTGACGCCAGCTTCAGTCTGAATCATCCAGAAACAAGGTGGGGCTTTCATCGTTTAGGAAAAAAAAATGTTCTAAACCAATGAAAAGTGTTATTTTTAGGTCATATGACCAAGCCTTCCATCTTTAGGGAACCAAAAGTAAAATGAACCAATGAAAAGTTTTATAAACAAGTCACATGACCTGTTATGCGGCATAGGGCTACAAAAAGCGTAGAAAATCCGTTGGCACGTGAGGCGGCGTCAGTAGCGGACCGGTGTGCGAATAGGCTGAAGGCAGCACAACGCGCCGAGATCCGGATGGCACCGAGTTAGTGTCCAGCAAGTTGCTGCACTGGTGTGGCTATCCTACAATGCTGCGCCGAAAGTCGGCGTGGGGCGCCCCATTGGCCTGTGAGGTCGCGTCAGTCAGTGGGGGCTGTGCGTCTCCCCCAAGATGGAGGCTCCTCGGCTGCAGTGCGGCGCCCCTTATCTTTTCACTCGCCGTCCAACTGAGTTGCGTCCGCACTTGCGGCTATAGTAGGCCGAAGGCAGCACAACGCGCCGAGATCCGGATGGCACCGAGGTGGTGTCCAGCAAATTGCCGTACTGGTGTGGCCATCCTACAATGCTGCGCCGAAAGACGGCGTGTCCAGCTGAGTTGCGGTCACTCTTGCGGTACAGTGACTCGAACGCGCCGAGATCCGGATGGCACCGAGGTGGTGTCCAGCAAGTTGCCGCACTGGTGTGGCCATCCTACAATGCTGCGCCGAAAGTCAAATGAATTCAAGTGAGAGGCCCAATTTCACTTGTGTGTGTTGTCGACGCACTTATTATAAGAATCAGACTAAGTTGAAGACTGTCTGAAGCTTATTTGCACCTGCTGCAGCTTCACTATTGCCCTGGTGTGGCCAAAGATCGCCCATGACATAGGCGGCTGGCTCCCGAGGTCCGGCGGAACTTTTTTCCTTTTCCTTTCTGCTTCTTGTCCCACAATCCGTTTCACCTGAAGACACGACCAGGTCCCTGAATGTGTGCAGGGGGACGCTATTGATTGAATGAAAATGGCGGCTTGACACAAAGCTGACTCAAGCGTTGTTGTTGATGCTATACAGACAAAAATTGGTTTTCAGTTTGTACATTCTTCAGGAATTTTTTTTCCATCCAAGGCTGATTGAGAGTTTGTAGAAAAATGGCTTCAGATTTTCCACATATTACTCTTCAACATTCTTCCTAAATGTAACAATGTGAGACTCACTAGGAGAACGGCTGTTTATGTTTCCTTTCAAAATGCTGTCAACAATATTTTCTGAATGGAAGACACCATCTTGTAGCATAAAGGGCCGAAAGGGGTTCTGGTCTGGCCGATGGTTGGTGGAGACATTTTGACTATATCTTGGACCTGCCCGGCCTCGCCCAAAATGTCGCCGGTATAAATTGGACTCGTAACTCCTTGTTGTGTACTGGTTGAACAACCTTGATATCACGAGATATGAATGCAGTTTTGATGCTCATGGCGGGCGGGGACGAGAATTGATTGAATATTTCGACATCCCTATTGATATTAAGTTCTGATGTGTTATTGATTACTGTACTATTGAAAGTTCGAATTAACGTCACCCATGGTACTTGCACGCAAATGTATATCTAGATAACTTTTTTGTAAGTGGCCCTGTCGTATTTTAATTACAAAATGTACGTCCACCGATTCCGCAACTGTTAGACACCTTAGTTCTTGCAACCTAATGGCTCGTTCGTTACGTTCCTCTATAATGTAAATGTCTCCTCATCATATACGATTTCAGTTTGCTCCGTGGCCGGCCCACGTGGTTATAGGCCCGTATTTGTATACTGACATTTTCACAATAAAGGTTTTTAAAACAAAACATGGTAGTAGTATTTACATTGGTAAAGTTTTTACTTTTAGTCACTGTTTTAGAATCAGTAAAAGGCAAGTGAAATAAAGCAGTCCAATTACATGACGGATAAAAGGTATAATATGTAGGAACGCAGTAAAGATAAATGGTCAAGGGCAGATGTGTTTTCTACTCCTGCAACATAAAGTGATCGATAAGAATCTGATAATCAGGCGTATCGGCGAGTAAGACAGCAGGCCGAGTCTCTTTTACTCAACGGCTCCGTCATGGAACGAAGAAACGCCCTTTTTCTCGAAAAAGGAATATATTTTACTTGCAGGACAGTTGTAAATTTTCCGGGAAAGTACATTAGCCATGTCATGAATGATGTAATATGTGACATCATCAGCAGTGGATTGCGGGTGCGCGATATATAGTTAGTGGAACTAACTATATATGAAATTTCAATGGTTTTGTGTGAGTAAAATAAGGTTTTGTAAAGGCTAATCCCTAACTATATATGGTCTATAACCTATGGTTTTTTCAGTGAATATATATATATATATATATTCAATGAAAAAACCATAGGTTATAGTCCATATATAGTTAGGAATTAGCATTTACAAAACCTTATTTTACTCGCATAAAACCATTGAAATTCCATATATAGTTAGATGCGCTAACTATATATCGCGCACCCGCAATCCACTGCTGATGATGTCACATATTACATCATTCATGACATGGTCAGTGACATCACTGATGACATCACTGATCACTACATCCAGTGACTGTATGTTTCTGTAAAGTTAAAATATATCTTACATATTGAAGAATGAGTGGAAGTATAAGTGTCTGGATGAAGGATTTAGTAGGTACATGACTGATTGTATGAGGGAGTGATTAAATGTGTCTCACTGAGTGCATGGGTTAGTGATTAAACTGTATTAATTTGTGCATCATTATATCTGTTGTTCTGTAAACTGCTGCTTGTGTTAATCAGTAGCTATATGAGTAACTATATGGATTATTGATTGGTTGCCCAAGTATTTGTATGGGAGACTGAGTATGTGTGTGAGTGGCTGGGAGGTGTGTGACTCTGTGCATAGATGTGTGAACAGCTGATTCACTAGATGTATGGGTTCAAAACTGCATGTGGAAACAGCTGTATGGGTGGTTGACTGTGTGCATGAGTGTATTAGTGAGTGAATGGATATCTCAATGCTACATGTCAAAGTAAGTACATATTTAAAACACAGTACATGTGAGGGTTGACATATATAAATAACTGTGCATAAGAGCCAGTGAATGTGTGAGTGGCTGTATTGATCATTGTGAACTTGTATCAGGGATTGTATAAGAGAGTAAATATGTGTTAGTATATGTTTGAATAAGTAAGGTGTGTATAACTGTATAGTTGAGGAAATGGAGGTGTGATTGATTGTTTGCAAGACTGACTAGGTGTGTGAGTAACTCCATGGATGAGTGACAGTCTGTGAGTGTCTGTTTACACTGATTGTATCTAAGGTTATATTAGAGTCTGAAGAGGTTCACCGTATTATCACATTAATGATGTCATCAGTGGTGTGATCAGTAATGTCAAATAAGATGTCATCAGTGATATCATTTGAAATGTCATCAGTGATGTCATCAGTGATGTCATTTGAGATGTCATCAGTGATGTCATCAGTGATGTCACTGACCATGTCATGAATGATGTAATATGTGACATCATCAGCAGTGGATTGCGGGTGCGCGATATATAGTTAGCGCATCTAACTATATATGGAATTTCAATGGTTTTATGCGAGTAAAATAAGGTTTTGTAAATGCTAATTCCTAACTATATATGGACTATAACCTATGGTTTTTTCATTGAATTTCAATGGTTTTTTGAAAGCTAATATTTCTATCTGTAAAATGTATTCTTCTTTAAATCATAAAATATATTGTACATGTTTTTTATACATTTTTTTTTTTAAAAAAAATTGTTCCGCTCCTAGTCCGCGAACTGGTCAGCTTCCCGTTAGCTGAATTCAAAGCCGCGACTTGGTGCGCGAGCCGGTAATCGCTCCTTAAGCGTAACTGTTACGTTATCATGACGTTTTGCGTTGTCGCGTAATACGTTATCCGACGCGCCAAGTTAGCGGACTCGAAAGCGGATTGGATAGCGGCGCAATGCGCGAAACGTAAAGACAGCAGGTCATGTGACTCGATAATAACACTTTTCATTAGTTCATTTCACTTTTGGTTTCCTAATGATGTAATACTAGGTCATGTGATCTAAAATTAACACTTTTCATTGGTTTAGAACTTTCGCTTTTCCCAAATGATGAAAACCCCTCCTTCTTTCCTCACTCTGACTTTCATCTTGATGAGAGAAAGACCTTTGTACAACCCAGGGAAATGGCTTCTGTTGTTGCTTCTGGTAGTGTTCCCCCACCACCACCTCCACCTCCTCATGGAAAAAAAGGACCACCAACTCAACCAATCTTTCAAGAAGAGGAAGAGGAAGAAGAGCCTGAATATTTGCCTGAGGAGCCCAGGAGATACAACAGGAAGGAAAATTTCATTTGGCAATTTTTCAAATTTCCACCAGGGCAAAAGAAAGTGAACGCCAGGTATGTCTTTTGCCGAATCTGTGATGAACGTCTTTCTAGAGGCACGGATAAAAAATATAGTTATGGGAATTTCACTATGCACAGACACATGAGCAGGTGGCACCCAAATAACTACAGTGCAGCTCAGCTTCGAGACGAACAACAGAATTCACCAGCAATAGCCAGAAGATCGGTTGTGCCAGAAGTTACGGGACCTGAAGCAAGGGAGCTGATCCCAAATATTCAAATGGACATGGGGGAAGTCAAACAAGTTTGTATGAGGTGCAATCAAACATTATGCTACCGCGAAAGTAGCATAACTCTTATCATTAGAGCCATCAAAAATCATGTATGTCCAAAACGCCCCCAAAAATAAATTCTTCTTTTTTTTGTTGCTCTTGTTGAGCCCTCTTCGATGAATCATTTTTGTTTCCCCCCTCCCCCCCAAAAATAAAAAAAATACAAAATGTTCAGAAAAAAACAAAAAAATATAAAAAATGTTCAGAAAACTAATAAAAAAAATTTAAAACAACAAAAACAAAAAAAAAGTTCTTTTCAGAACTACCTCCCCATTATTAAAAAAAATTGGTAGAATTCTTTGAACTCTACCAAGCTCTATTTCTATTAGTTCGCTCCCAGTTCGCACTCCGGTACGCGAACTTTGAGCGCACCCAAAAATTTTTTTTTAAAAAAAGGAACAGTAAGTATAAGGAAAGAAAACAGACAGCTATGTTACAAAAAAGACAGCTATAGGGAGTAAAGAAAAGATACTGTGACCCGCAATTCACTTCTGATCATGTCATATATTACATTATTTTTTACATAGTCAGTGACATCATCAGCAGTGGATTGCGAGTAACAGTTTTTTTTGTTTACGTCCTATAGCTGTCTTTTTTGTAACATAACTGTCTGTTTCCTATCCTTAAACTTACTGTTCCTTTTTTTAACGAGATAACAGATATGCCCAATTATTACATCATTCATAACATAGTCAGTGACATCATCAGCAGTGGAATGCAGGTTAAAAAAGTAGAAAACATTTACCTTATAATTCTTGTTAATTTTTAAAGAAAAGTTTTCATACATTCAATCTGTAAAAGAGAGAACAAACATTTCCAAAAATATTAAAACATGTATTTAAAAATTAGAAAAAAGAAGGAAAAGGTTCAAGAAGAAACACTTTTTAAACAACTTTGACACTTATAGAAACCTCTACTTCTCTACGACCCCTACACAATCCTAAATATATTTATTTTCAACAAACAGTATCTTCATGCTGATGAAATGAGGCCTATTTTGAAACATGATGCTTCTTTTGCATTGCTTATGTCTCACAATAGTGATGCCATAACAGCGCAAAAGAGATGTAAAACCATCATAAAATTGTGTCTAACATTTAAAATGATTATTTTAGGATGCAAATAAGATGTGTGCTTTCAAGAGCTTTCTTTGATGTGAGGCCTCTTTTCTTGTTTTTAAAAAAAACAGTACCCAGAAGTACAGCACTGTAAGCATTAAAATTGACACTTACAGAAGACTCAGCTTACCCATATGTACCTCACATTTCTAAATGTATATCATAAGTACAAAAAGCATAACATTAATTATACATGTTAAATGGTTTATTTTTGCTGTTCTCAGAATGTATCAAATTTCACTTAAATCAGTGACTTGAAGGTATTCATCATGTAACAGCGGGGAAAAAAAAACACAATCAAAATGACTGTGTTTAAAAAACCCATACAACCTAAGAAATCTGATTTCAAAACTCCTTAAAATTGACTTACTTTCAATGACGTCGAAGGATCTCCTATAAACAGCATCCACTCTATTGTGCTATAAATATTTTCAGCCCGCCACTTTCTGAAAGAAAACCTCCATCGATACGTAAAATATGTTACATAGAAAAAAAAACTTCTCTCATTCTATCACATGTTTCCACTAGGCCAAATCATGTTGCCGCGATTCGCAAGTCTAATAATTCTTCCAATCAAATCCCGACATTTTCTATTTTCGCAACTTTCAAAAATAAAATATTTGAGATTATTTTCACAATCCTGGACTACTAATATCTTACTCTTCTTTGTCACTCATGTTCTCCTTTTCCTATGACACTGATACTGCTTACTATGAAGCAGACTTACTTGCATCAGGTTTATATAGTTGGATTTTTAATCTAGACAGCATTGCAGACTTACATTCCCTCTACTTAAAATTTTGGTTTTAAAAACACCAGGTAAGAATTTTTAAGGTCAAACGGCAATTTTTTTTTGAAAGTTACAACGGAATCATTACAGAATGACCAGCCGTTTCCAGACTTTCAGTAAGCTGTATAATGTCCTGATGTTGTTGATGGACCATCGTGATAGATAATTGCTACAGTTACAAAAGTCCTCCCTGATATTGACAGCTGAGAAGCCACAACATTTTTTATTAAAGTTGGCAATTTTGATCCATCAGGCCTACATCGTTGGATCATTAAAATGACATACTGGCTATATCTACGTATAAATAATGTTGACATCATATCACATTTACATTGGCTACACTCCATGTTGTGATCCGCTGCATTTACTAGCTTATTAAAGGACACTGATTTACTGTCTGGCAAAGTTAAATATATAAATCTTTCTGAGTCTACACTAGTAGTACTTGATACCATACAGTTCTCGCAGTCATGCTGCCATTGATAAGAAAGCCCAAACAGGTGATCTACATCTACACCCTCATCTTGCAATACATCAAGCATATACATTAAAAACTCCTGACAATCTTGCTGATTATTTTCAGAGAAGTCTGTTTGACCTGAACATTCATCTAACAGATAACGAACTTCAGACACACTTTCTACTTTTGTTCGATCAGTGCTACATTTCTCTAACACAGAATTCAACAAGCAGCATAAACTTTGTTCCGAATTGAACACAATCTGTTCTTTTAAACTCTCTAGTGAAAAGAGAACATTAACCACTACATTTGCATAGCAGTTGACACCAGAACTGTTTTCAAATTGAAAACCGACAACATCTTCAACAGAATCCACTTTCTTTCTGCTAACAACTTTCGGTTCATTGACTTTTAGTCTTTTTGCAACAACCTCCCTACTATTACTGATATTTCTACGTTTCTGGCCTACCACACGTTTCTCAAACAAAGGATATTGAGGCAAATGTGGCGCATACTCTTTTCTTAACCTATTGTATTCCTTAACACAATCTAGATCCGCACAAATGTTTGTGACATCACAGTCAATCAAGTACAATCCCGATAAAGTTCTAACTCGTGACAAAGCCACATATGCCATACCCTCCTTGAACACAGAACTGCCAATATTCACCAATGCACAGTCTACACTTAAACCTTGCGATTTATGGATTGTCACCGCATATGCCAAGCAAACAGGAAACTGTTTACGGCGAACATATAAGTCTTTAACAAGCAAAAACCTAGCAGAACAACGACCAATTTGCTGTACTTCCTCAATGCCATCAAATTTAATTCTTAAAAATTCGATTCCATCTCTATTTTTGTATTTCTCCAAATCAACAACATTACCCATTGATCCATTTACTAGACCTCTTTCTACATGTAAATTCCTTCTCAAAATGATTCGGCAATTTAAACACACATTCAAAGTCTTTTCAAAACCCGCTGTTTTAGATATAGTCTTCTCTAATGAATCCAATTTTGATTTCAAATTGTCTGACAAAATAATTGTTGATCCCATGTGCTCTAATTTGTCGATAGCTTCAAGTTTCACAATCTCTTGCTTTTCTAAATTCAACATTTTATTGTTGAAGATGGCACATTCTGCAAGAGTTGGCATGAGACATATCCCGGACTTCTTCTCAGTAATTTTCTGAAAAATATTCTCAGGCACAATCTCTTGTTTGGGATATAAATTTGACAGTAATCGTGCATTTAAAGCTTCTCTCCCATGCTCGGTCACTTTTCCAATTCTAATATCTTGTAGAATATTCTTGTAATCTTCATCCTTTGCCTGACGCATATTTTCATGCAGTTCTGCATAATTGAAGTTTAACCATATATTGACGTTGCCAATGCTCCCTAGGCACTTCCTAGTATCTTCATGTGTGAGTATTTTGAACACAGGTTGACCTTTTACTGGTGTCAGCTGCAGAAGATCTCCGAAAACAATGATGTGTTTGCCACCAAATAACACATCATATTCAGTTTTAAGTACTTCTTGCATTCTCAAATGCACAAAGGCAAGCATGACATTGGAAACCATGCTTACTTCGTCAATGATAAGTAGTTTCATTTTCCTCAAGACTCTTGAAACTTCACAGCAAGCATCTCCAGATAACTTGTTGTATTGTAATTTGTTGTCATGCTCCACCGGCAGCATCAGTAGACGATGCAAAGTAATACCTTTAATGTTATGTGCTGCCAGTCCAGTAGGAGCGGTGACAACACAAGACAGCGATGACTTAGTCCCTTTCCTGCAAATAACAAGAAATTGCTTTAATGAGGAAACTCTTTCCAGTTCCCGCTTCTCCACTCACGTACAGTCGGACAGGCTTCAACGACGTACATGAGCACTCTTTCTTCTCATGACTTAATCCGTGCTCAATTTCCTTGGTAACTTCATCATATATTTTCCTCTGCTCAACGTTGAGTTGTTTTTCCAAGTCTTCTAAGTTAACTGAATCCTCCTGAGCATGTGCCATGGCTCTTTCCACTTCATTCATAGCAGTGGCAGCTTCATTTTCGATAATAGGTCCTCCAAGTGGATCTTGACTCAATGAAACAGAACTCTGACTGTCCTGAGAACTGTCTCTGGCAATCTCGGCTGCAATCGTTGCTTCCTGCTCAATTTCCAAAGTTAGCATTTCTTGATATTTAGGAAAAGCAGGACATTCTATGGACTCCTTGGCTGCATTAAAAGAGTCTTCGTAACAGAGGAAATCTCCAAGCAGTTCCTCTTCTGCACGCCAAGGCTTGAAAAGTTGCAAAAGTGCTAAATAGAAAAACTCCTTTCTTTCTGGAGATTCACCACTCAATTTTCGATGGTTTACTAATTGGCATTTTCTTTGCTTGACCAGGCATCCCTCACTTCCAATTACAGCATAGACTCCTTTCTCAATATCTTCTTTGATGTTCCTCTTGAATATATAATTTTGGAGAACCTCATATAGACAAACATTCTCAAGGTGACTGCTTCGATTTGGATAATATGTATCCAACATGTTGGTCTTCAAAATGTCGGTACTGTTTGGCTCCTTTTCCGCCAAATACTCAATTTCCCGGACAGGTTTTAGAACTCGATTTCGCGTTGCAGCAAGACCAAGACTCGCCCAAACGATACTCCTAGATTTGGCATAGAGACTTGCTGAAGACAATCGATCTGAACATTCGTAAGCTCCGATTTCTCGATGCGACAACATCTTCATACTGAAATTATACAACTTCTTGCTGAGGCTCTTTTCATGAGATATGTCCTCCCACATATCCTTCAGTTCTGTCTTTTCTTTTTTGGTGATGTAAGATGTCACATACCGAGCCACAGCCATGCAGTTGTCACCCACAAACTGTATATCCATGTTAGCATTCCACATGGACAAAATCACTGGGTTGTAGTCATTGATGTACTTGGACTCTTCGTTCCTTTTCAAATTGTATGTATTTTTGGGTGATTTCCTCGTCACATTATGTCGTAGTGAAGACATCAAACTGTTCACTTTTCCTTTAGAAATCACCGGCCGTGGAAAGTTGAAACGACATTTGGTGTAGAACTTGTCCTTGTTTCTGAATTTACGACGACAGTACTTTCCACAACGATGGCTTTGGAAACGTAGAACTTGTTCTCTTAGGCTTTTCTTCTCCGTTGCATTTGGAACAGCACACGTAGAATACTGTTCTATGAAATTCATCACTAAGTCATCGGGATCTGTTCCAAATTTAGGAGCATCCTTGATCCACAACAACATATGTATATGAGGACCACCTCTTGCTTGGTACTCCTTTCTCCAAAAGAAATCCAACACCTCTCCAAGAGGTGGATTCTTCTTATTTGTGATGAAAGACATCATAGCTTCAAATTTATGATTGAAGTACCTGCATACATTCACAGGATCCAAAGAACACAGTTCTCCAGGTGTCTTGAATTCAATGTTTTCAATATTTCCATTTGCTTCTCGTAGAAATTCAAGTAAGTCTTCCCAGCCATACTCGGCACAGCTCAGAGTGAGGAACCATGTCGGAGTTCCTAAGTTCCTCAGCATACATTTTAAATCACCATGACGACGATACCAATACTCATTAGTACCACGCTGACACGCAATGAGATTAATTAAGTGAGAATCCAAAATACTATCTTGGACATTACCTTTATGCATAAAGTCTCTTGCCGAGATATTTCGCATCTGTATACCACTTTTCAAGATGTGGTTCACTGCATATGACAATCCAGACAGATCGCTTTCAAACAGGAGATGAAACAAATAGGGAATGCATTGACGAAACCTAGGATCTTCTCCATACAATCGTAAAGTCCGGTATTCAGACGCAGGAATTTGATGAGATCGCTCATCATATCTTCCTCCTCGACCTGTGGGAAATAGCTGTGGGAAACACCGAGCTTCCAAACTTTCCTCCCAAACACTAATGGGACTCCCTTTGGCTTGTTTCATTTGAAACAACTCAATAGCATTCCCCATGACTTCCTTGGAATGCAATGGATGAACACTATAATGTTCATATATTTCTTCACTTTTAGAGGCCTCTACTTTCTCAATTTGCCCAGCACACAAATCGCTATCCTCTTCATCACTTACTTCCTCTTCTGCAACATACACATTCTTATAATACTTATTATTTTTCTTCAAATACACTGTTGCCTTTTTGACTTTCCTAACATCCACTAAATCTTGCCATATTTTCTTATTCTTTGTCGGAACCCCATTAACCAAGATAACCAGAGGTTCCTCTTCCACTTCTTCTACTCCAATTGTGTTAATGTTTTTATTCAAATCTAAAGGCAAATAAACAACTCTTCCCTTTAATCCTTTCTGTAAATCTGCTGGAGGCAACTTCCCTGTCTTTGGCTCCATTCTTACAATAGCCTGAAAGGGATGAATACTTTGAATCAAAATAGATTCATAAGTATTTAAATCCTTCAATTCAGAAGGAATCTCAACCAATTCAAGATTATTATGAACTGCCCTAGCAGGCATCTGATTTTGGTTTAATTTATTACAACAATAAGTACACACACGTTGATCCGATCCCAAATCAAAATAATTTTCTACCATCAAGTATGTGGCAAAATCCTTCCATTCACTATTATTTTCCCTTTCACTTTTTGCATATAAATCCACTACCTTAGTCTGATTCTTATAATAAGTACGTCGACAACAAACACAAGTGAAATTAGGCCTGTCACTTGATTTCATCTGAAACGTGGCAATTTCCTTTTGAAAATTATCTGTACTGTAAACCTGTACATTATCTTCCACATTACTCTCTACTTCAGGGTCAATTTGAACATTCTCATCTTTACTACTAAAGTAACAAAACTCAATTTCTTCACAAATATTCTTCACATCTATTTCAGAACCATGCAAAAGAGCAGCACATAATTGTTTAAGCATAATTGCTGGACTCTTTGCATAATACAACATTCTCACTAATTTTCTCACTTTATTATGATGCACTGCTAGCATCCTGAAATGATGAAAAACACTCTGGCATACTCTCCTGGAAAGACAAGCCAGTGAATGACCACGCAAACCTGTTATTTGTCTCACTCTGCAAGGATCTAAATGTTGCAACAACTTCATTTTCTGCTTCAAACTTTTCTTATTAAATGTCCGTATAAAATCACAAAGCAAATTGATGGAAACCTGTCGCACACTGCAAATAGAACTACACTTCCAAATGTACACAGGAGCCTTAGGACGTCTTCCTAAAACCTCATCACTTAGCGCCTCTTCTGTCTCTGTTGTCACAAGTTGTTCTTTTTCAACTGGACAACCATCCTTCACTTCATAAGCTCGACCACTGATGTCAACTGCATGCACCAAATCATTATCCTGAAAATAACTCTCCTCATTAAAAAATGCCTCAGAACTTGAACTATGCATCCATTCTCCGGAAAAAACTTCACAAAAGTTAGTACGATTTACTACTCTCTTCCATCTACTGTTTGTTTTGAAATCAGAAATTACCTTGCTTAGTTTCCTAATTCTATTGATTACCAAAATAAACAACTTTCGCTTAATTTCAAAAGCATGATCAATAATTTTCTCGACATTTTTCTTCTTCTTATAAAATGCCGCTTTCTGTTTGCATTTCTTAATATTTCTTAATAAATTAACTATTATCCGATTACGGAACATTCGTTGTCGAATGTCCCTAAACTGTTGTTTCCTTCTACTATCATGCACAGAGTTATCTCTTCCTCTACCAGTAACATTTTTCATGGGTCTTTTCTTTCCATTTAAATTACTCTTCTTTTTCTGAACTGAAACATTTGGGCGAGAAAAACTTTTTTTACTACAAATATTTTTTAAGAAAGACTTTGTGCTCTTACCCGGAGCTTTCTTGGTGTTTTGATAAGTATTTAGGGAAGAGGACTGCTGCAATAAAACATCACCGTGCTGTCTTTGACGTTTTCGAGCCTTTATAATTCTATTTTTGGTAGGCATTTTCCAAACTATGAAAGAATCTGCAGTTGAATCTGTTGAAAAATATAATAAAAAATGTTAATAACCACTATTACCAAACAGTAAATGAATAACAGTCATGAAAAACTTAATGCCCTTCTTATTATTTAACATAGCAAATCAAGGCATATGACTGTGTATGATGTTATTTTTCTTTTTTAAATGGAAAGCGTTCTTCATGGTGCAAGTTTCTTGTAAATACGCTCCCACCTGCGAAAAGGAACTTAGCAATGCAAAGCTGCTTGGGTCCCCGGTGTCTGTCAACATTCTAAACAGTCCGGAGCGGCCGCCATCTTATCTCTCGGTAGGATCGAGAGAGAAGAAGAGGTGAAAAACGAAGGGGAAATTTAATGAAAGGGGGCAAAGTATACCCCGGTTGACCCCCTAGGAATGTTGTTGGGATTTTTAAAGGGTCCCCTGGGGAAAATAAAAAAAATATATTTTTCACGATAGAACCGCTTCCCAAACACCGAACTGGGCCGCAAACTGCACGAGAATACGCCATTTTGTGCTTCGTTTTAATTAAATTACTAGGAATAAGGAGGTGCGGGAGACGTATCCTAATCCCTTATATTTTCTTCACATCTAGCATGTGCTTCGATTGGAAATCCATAGAGCATATTATCAAGCCCATTATCGCCGCTTTATCGGTCGTTTTCGGCCGATAAAGCGGCGATAATTGAAGCGCACAGGCTTGATAAAATACCACATTGTTATAAATGAATCCTTATTGAGACACAATGTCTGCGCCAACTTGCCTTTTTTACAATGCCACAATTTTGTCGTGCACGGCAGCCATTTTACATGCCAGGCTGGTCTCAGCCTATCACCTAGCCCTGCGAATGTAGGGAAATATTATCAAACCTGTACACTAAAATTATCGTCGCATTATTGGCCGAAAACGGCTGATAAAGCGGCGATAATGGGCTCCAGAATATGCTCTGTGGAAATCCAATCGAAGCCCATGGCTAAAAACTACTCAACACCATTGTTTGGACATTATTAACATGGCTATGTAACTCCCATAATCAAAATTTAAATTTGCCAAGCACACTTGTGTTACTGCATGCCAGAATGCTACACCGAATATGCAATTACAATTTCGCAAAGTAACAAAATCTATTTCTATATCACTACAGACAAAGCCACAATTTAAAAACACAGCATTCTTCATCATTTTCTCCTTAGCGATAAAAAGCGGTAGCAATGCATGAATATCACGCTGAAAAGTCAGCGATATTCATGCATTATCCTGCAAATGCTCTTAGCCATGTTATCCACCTCCCATTGGATAACATGGCTAAGAACTGCTCGCAAATGCGAAAAAAAACGGTCGCAATGCATGAATAACGCTGAAAAGTCAACGATATTCATGCATTATTCAGCAAATGCTCTTAGCCATGTTATCCACCACCCATTGAATAACATGACTAAATACTGCTCAGAGCCCCATGAGGAACGCTTTCCATTTAAAAGAGAAAACATATCATCATAGAAAATTATCGTTTTTAAACACAGCATATAAATCAATTGTATACCTGCATTCAAGAGGAAATGACTGAAAATATCCTTGAGACACACGAAAGCGTTTTCTGGAATACCCTAGCACCATTTTTCCGACATTATTAACATGGCTATGTAACTCCCATAATCAAAATCTAAATTTGCCAAGCGCAGGTGAGAACGTATTTACAAGACACTTGCCCCATGAGGAATGCTTTCCATTTAAAAATGAAAAAATAACATCAAAGACACTCAAATGCCTTATAAATATGACCCAAAACAACCTATGAAACTCTAACAGTACATATCCAAAATTTAATTGTTTTCAAAATGGTTTTTAAAAACAACATATCTGTTTCAGCTTACATAAAAGACCATGGAATGCGCTTCATATACAACAATACCTTGAGTTACTACATGCCAGAATTCTACACCGAATATGCAAATACAATTTCTCAAAGTAACAAAATCTATTTCTATATCACTATAGACAAAGCCACAGTTTTAAAAACACAGCTTTCTTCATCATTTTCTCCTTAAATCATTCTATTCTATATCTAAAATAAATAAATCTTTTCTCACCTTAGCAAATACTTTTTGAGTTTTGAAAACAGTCTCAGAAATACACCAAATTGTCTTCAGCAGAAGAAAAAGGATGCACTCCAGAGGCTGCAGCTATTGAAAGCACAGAAATACAGATATTCATTTCACATATCTCTCATATTAGCCAATCGTAACTCTTCCCTCACTTTTTTCAAATCAAAACCCTTCCCCCCCTCTGCCCTCTCTGCCTTTTTTCCATAGCAACCACCTCCTGGAAGACCTCTCATGTTTGCAAGTTCACACAACAATGTTTCAATTGAACTCTGAACTCTCAGTGCACCTGCGTATCCAGTGCAATCTTTCATTAAAAGTTTCTTCCTTGACCATTAAAATTACATCTTTCAAGAACACATCCATGCACCCTAACTTTCTGTTTTCAGAAATGGAAATGCGCCAATCACTGCTAATGAATCATTACCATTGGAAATCCACAGTTTTTTTTCTTTACAAACTCCTACTGTTTCAACTGCCCTTTCATTACCACACTTCATCTGACTGCAGCACAACCTTCTCCCACCATGTTTAACGTCTGGATTGTTGGACATAGTTACATCCACTGGGCTCAAAGGTATGCTGACAACAGAAATTTACACAACCTCAATTTACAAGATGTGGAAATTAAATGGTTGGGCCAAAGAGGATTAAAATGTCACCAATTGATACCATTGGTGAAAACCTTTATGCATTTGCCCAAACCTGACCTGTTAATTGTGCATTGTGGAGGTAATGATTTGGGCACTTTAACAGGAGTAGGTCTGGAAATGCTTTTAAAGGACACCTTTGAGCAATTAATGGCACTTTTTCCTCAAACTGCCTTGGTATATTCCAATATATGCCAAAGACAGAAATGGAGGTGGTCCAACCAATTTGGTCCACAAATTGAGAAAGCGAGGAAGCATGTAAACAAATCTGTTTCAGCTTTCATGAGAGACCATGGAATGGGCTCTCTGTACAACAATAACTTGCGTTACTACATGCAAGATATCTACAGAGGAGATGGAGTTCACTTCTCAGATGAGGGCAACAGAATTTTCATTCTGAATTTAAGACTGTGCATTGGTACCTACTTATAAGTACCTAAATGGAACATAAACCCAAAAGCTCTTCTCAGAGCTACCCTTCATCTGATCACGCACAATTAATACTTTTCTCTAACTTATTTCTGTAATTTTCAACAAACTACGCTCAAAGAGCGCTACCCGGTACGCGAACTGGAAGCTAACCGCCCAAAATTATTTAAAAAATGTTTTTTCTCCGCACATATGGTCCTCCTCAGCCACCCTCAGAAAACCTGGGGGGTCAAAATACTTGTACCGTGTCCCCTTCTACCCTTTCTGAACATTATTTAACCTCCATTGTACATGTTAATTCGACCGAAACACAAAATGGTGGACTCCCGTTACGCTTCTAGTTCGCGGACTAAACTGCTTCCCGGGAAGCGGCCCAAAGAAAAGGTGGGAAAGTAATTCAAAGAAAAAGGACTGGAGACACTCTCACCAAATATACATTAACTCATACTACATAACAATCCCTTTCATTTTCACAAATTTGATTGAAATTCCATTTAGCCATTAAGCCTGTAAACCTCTCTAAATACCTTGAAGTAAATTACTTCACAAAACACATCTGAAGTGTTGGAATTGACAACCAATAAAAATCTTACTTTCATTTCCTACTTTTATTACCTGATATTTGATTGGTTATATACCTGAATATATATAAAGGAAGAGAAGAAAACACAGCCATTTTGACTGCTACTTCTTGTTGTACATCACATTTCAATACTTACCTAAGACTTCAACTTGTTTCTGAAGGTAAGTTGTTATTTTTAAAAATAAAGTATATTGTACACTATAACTTGATATGGTAGACTTTTTCTGATACATATACACTATCCCTCTGTAGTAGTTATGGATTTAGATAGACTTCTCTGTTATAGTTAGGAATGGAGTTAGGCTTCTCTTCGTTAAATTACATACACTTTTTTATAGTTATATTTCCACTCTGATACTATACACTGTCAAAAGAAAAATTCACTGATAAAAACTACCTATCTAAAATGAATCCCAACAGTGCCCAATCTCTACTAATATATATTTTTTTATTCAAAATTTCAGGCAAAATGGAAGGCGAACAACAAGTTTCATTTTCAATTGAACTGAAGGAGAGCAGCCAAGACAAAATTGATGACTTTATGGATGACAGTAGAGACCACGAACTTCTACAATGTGTTGAAGCAGTGGACAACCTGCTTCAAAATGAAAAACAATTACACCCTATAAAAAATTATGACATTTCTGACAATGAAATGTTAGAAAATTTAATAAAGTATGAAACACAATCATAATAAAAAAATAAATAAATAAAGAAAACAAAAAAAAACAACAAAAACAACAAATAATTAACATACAGTATTAAAAAAATCTATCATTCTTTTATCCTTATAGTACGCTGCCCAGAGCGCTACCCGGTTCGCGTACTAGGAGCTCACCACGCATAAATAATTTTTTTTTTTTTTTTTTTTCCCCCCCTGCAGAAACCTTTAACAACCTCCACATAAAACCTAGGGGGTCAGGGAGGATCTACTAGGCCCCCTTATCGAAATTTCCCCCTTTGTTTTGACCTCCTCTTATCTCTCGATCCTACCGAGAGACAACATGGCGGCCGCACCGGACTGTTTAGAATGTTGACAGACACCGGAGAGCCAATCAGCTTCGCTTCGCATAGTTCCGATAAGCGAAAAGTACGCGAAACGGATCGCTGCCCGGAGCGCTGTTACAGATATATATCTTGATTTAAACGTTAATTTCTCAAAATCCACTGAAGCACATATATTGAGACCTAGCAAAGGCACATCGGGCTAACAGTCCCTACAATTTTGCCAAGTTTCGTGCAAATCCATTCAGCCGTTCGAGCTAAAAGTGAGGCCAACCGCCCTATGGAAAACTCAATGTTAAAAACGCGTTTCGGGACCCCCCTTTTTTCTCGGCCCCCCCTTGACGAACCCCCCCCAAATTTCCAGGAGCTGCTCAGAAACAAAATGTGCCATTTTCCTGAAAATTTCAGCCGATTCCGTCCACAAACGCCAAAGTTATTAGACATAGAATTTTCAGAAATCCCATAGGGAAAAAATCCTAACTATATATACCTACTGGCGACCGCCAGTAGGTAATATATATATATATATATATATATATATATATATATATATATATATATATATATATATATATATTCACTGAAAAAACCATAGGTTAGAGACCATATATAGTTAGCTGGACATTTTATTGACATAAAACCAATGAAATTCCATATATAGTTAGTTGCACTAACTATATATCGCGCACCCGCAATCCACTGCTGATGATGTCACATATTACATCATTCATGACATGGTCAGTGACATCACTGATGACATCACTGATGACATCTCAAATGACATCACTGATGACATCTTCTAGTGTCTGTGTGTTTTTGTAAAGTTTAAATATGTTTTACATATTGAAGAATGAGTGGATGTATGGAAGACTGAGTGTGTGTATGGCTGGCTGGGAGGTGTGTGACTCTGTGCATATCAATGTGTACTTGTATCAGTGATTGTATAAGAGAGTAAGTATGTGTTAGTATATGTGTGAAAAGTATGGTGTTCTGTGTTTAACTGTATAGATGAGGAAATCGAAGTGTGATTGATTCTTCACAGGACTGACTAGGTGTATGAGTGCATATGATAGTGTTGTAATAATGAGTGACTGTATGTATGAGTGATTGTATGGGTGAATGAGTGAATGTGTGTGTAGACGTAGGAATCAGTGAGTGCGTATGTAGTAACTGGTATTGGTGTGTCATGATGTCATCAGTGATGTCATTTGAGATGTCATCAGTGATGTCATTTGAGATGTCATCAGTGATGTCATCAGTGATGTCACTGAAGTATGGTGTTCTGTGTTTAACTGTATAGATGAGGAAATGGAAGTGTGATTGATTCTTTACAGGACTGACTAGGTGTGTGAGTAACTCCATGGATGAGTGGCAGTGTGTGAGTGTCTGCATAGGTGTATGAGTGCATATGATACTGTTGTAATAATGAGTGACTGTATGTATGAGTGATTGTATGGGTGAATGAGTGAATGTGTGTGTAGACGTAGGAATCAGTGAGTGCGTATGTAGTAACTGGTATTGGTGTGTCATGATGTCATCAGTGATGTCATTTGAGATGTCATCAGTGATGTCATCAGTGATGTCATTTGAGATGTCATCAGTGATGTCATCAGTGATGTCACTGACCATGTCATGAATGATGTAATATGTGACATCATCAGCAGTGGATTGCGGGTGCGCGATATATAGTTAGTGCAACTAACTATATATGGAATTTCATTGGTTTTATGTCAATAAAATGTCCAGCTAACTATATATGGTCTCTAACCTATGGTTTTTTCAGTGAATTTTCAAGGTTTTGTAAATGCAAATTCCTAACTATATATGGTCTATAACCTATGTTTTTTTCAGTGAATTTCATTGGTTTTTTAAAAGCTAATATCTATAGCTGTAAAATATATTCTTTATTACGTGACGTATCACGTAGCCACGTGAGACGCCTCATGACGCGTCGCATAACCGTGACGTATCGGCTCTGCAGCGCAAACAAAACCCGTAACGTAAGCGTGCCGGAGCACGCTTACAGATATATATATTTTTTTAACCTTAATTAGACAAAATCCACACGTGCACATATCTTGAGGCCTTGCAAAGGCACATCAACCAAACAGTCCCTACAATTTTGCCAAGTTTGCTGGAAATCTATTCCCTTAATTTTTTTTTTACTGTTTCTCTTGGTTTTCCCCTTGTTACGCTTACCAGGACGCTACCCGGTACGCGAACCGGACGCTCCAAAAACACAAGATGGCGGACTCCCGTTACGCTGCCGGTTAGCTGCCCGGTTCGCGTACCGGGAAGCGCCTCTACCGCGAAAAATCGCGGGGGACTTTAATATCCCCCTCATCAATCCTAGGGGGTCAGGAGGGGTTTACCTTGCCCCCTTTCCTTCATTTCCCCCTTCTTTTTTCACCACATCTTGTCTCTCGAACTTACCGAGAGACAAGATGGCGGCCGCTCCGGACTGTTTAGAATGTTGACAGACACCGGAGAGCCAATCAGCTTCGCTTCGCGAAGTTCCGTTACGCGTCAGGTACGCGAACCGGGGCGCTAACCGGAGCGCTGTCACAGATATATATATTTTTTTAAACGTTAATTTCTCAAAATCCACTGGAGCACATATATTGAGACATAGCAAAGGCACGTCGGGCAAACCATATCTACAATTTTGCCAAGTTTCATGTAAATCTATTCAGCCGTTCGAGCTAAAAGTGAGTCCAACCGCCCTATGGAAAAATGAATGGGAAAAACGCGTTTTGGGACCCCCCTTTTTTCTCGGCCCCCCCTTGACGAAACCCCCCCAAATTTTCAGGGGCTGCTCAGAAACAAACTGTGCCATTTTCCTGAAAATGTCAGCCAATTCTGTTCACAAACGCCAAAGTTATTAGACATAGAATTTTCAGAAATCCCATAGAGAAAAAATCCTAACTATATATACCCACTGGCTATCGCCAGTAGGTAATATACATATATAAACATATATAATCTGCATATCTATATAAATATAAATGCATGCATACATATACATATATGCATACATATGCATGTTATTTACATGAAAGTTTTAAAAACACTAATAAAAGCAAAGCTAAAAAGCCACCTCATTAAAAACAGAATGGCTTTAACTTAAACGAGGGCGAGATCTATTGCATTTTCAATGCTTGTTTACTTTGGTTCTATCAAGAAGGCATTCAGATGTGTCACACATTTGCCATAAATTCTGAATGTTAGCACTCTAGTTGCTCATTAGATCACTGTAGTAAAGCTAGTGCTCACCAGGGAAGTCTGCTGCTAATCATGGTTTGCAGCCATTTTCCCGCATTTTTTATCCCGCCGACTTTCAGTCCGCATACCATTATCCCGCAAGGTCATTGACCTCGCATACCATTATCCCGCATTTTTTCAAAACGCATGTGCATTTATCGCGCATGCCTTTACAAAGAATTACGTTTTAAAGGCATGTATGGTAAATGCATTTGCGTTGTGAAAACCACGATGACGAGAGAGGTAAGTGGGTTCGTGTTAATTTTTTCGTGGGTTAGTGATTGTGTAGTGTAGTGTAGTGTTGTGTAGTGTAGTGTTGTGTTAGTGTAGTGTAGAGTTGTGGTGGTTGTTTAGTGTAGGGTCATGCTGGGGGTAGTGTTTTAGGGTTTAGGGTTGTGTTGTAGTGTTTGCGTAGTGTAGGGTCATGCTGGGGGTAGTGTTTTAGGGTTTAGGGTAGTGTTGTAGTGTTTGCGTAGTGTAGGGTCATGCTGGGGGTAGTGTTTTAGGGTTTAGGGTTGTGTTGTAGTGTTTGCGTAGTGTAGGGTCATGCTGGGGCTAGTGTTTTAGGGTTTAGGGTAGTGTTGTAGTGTTTGCGTAGTGTAGGGTCATGCTGGGCGTAGTGTTTTAGGGTTTAGGATAGTGTTGTAGTGTTTGCGTAGTGTAGGGTCATGCTGGGGGTAGTGTTTTAGGGTTTTGGGTAGTGTTGTAGTGTTTGCGTAGTGTAGGGTCATGCTGGGGTGTAGTATTTTAGGGTTTAGGGTAGTGTTGTAGTGTTTGCGTAGTGTAGGGTCATGCTGGGGGTAGTGTTTTAGGGTTTTGGGTAGTGTTGTAGTGTTTGCGTAGTGTAGGGTCATGCTGGGGGTAGTGTTTTAGGGTTTTGGGTAGTGTTGTAGTGTTTGCGTTGTGTAGGGTCACGCTGGGGTGTAGTGTTTTAGGGTTTTGGGTAGTGTTGTAGTGTTTGCGTAGTGTAGGGTCACGCTGGGGTGTAGTGTTTTAGGGTTTTGGGTAGTGTTGTAGTGTTTGTGTAGTGTAGGGTCATGCTGGGGGTAGTGTTTTAGGGATTTGGGTAGTGTTGTAGTGTTTGCGTAGTGTAGGGTCATGCTGGGGGTAGTGTTTTAAGGTTTTGGGTAGTGTTGTAGTGTTTGCGTAGTGTAGGGTCATGCTGGGGGGTTGTGTTTTAGGGTTTTGGGTAGTGTTGTAGTGTTTGCGTAGTGTAGGGTCATGCTGGGGGTAGTGTTTTAGGATTTTGGGTAGTGTTGTAGTGTTTGCGTAGTGTAGGGTCATGCTGGGGGTAGTGTTTTAGGGTTTAGGGTAGTGTTGTAGTGTTTGCGTAGTGTAGGGTCATGCTGGGGCCAGTGTTTTAGGGTTTAGGGTAGTGTTGTAGTGTTTGCGTAGTGTAAGGTCATGCTGGGGGTAGTGTTTTAGAGTTTAGGGTAGTGTTGTAGTGTTTGCGTAGTGTAGGGTCATGCTGGGGGTAGTGTTTTAGGGTTTAGGGTAGTGTTGTAGTGTTTGCGTAGTGTAGGGTCATGCTGGGGTGTAGTGTTTTAGGGTTTTGGGTAGTGTTGTAGTGTTTGCGTAGTGTAGGGTCATGCTGGGGGTAGTGTTTTAGGGTTTAGGGTAGTGTTGTAGTGTTTGCGTAGTGTAGGGTCATGCTGGGGTGTAGTGTTTTAGGGTTTTGGGTCGTGTTGTAGTGTTTGCGTAGTGTAGGGTCATGCTGGGGGTAGTGTTTTAGGGTTTAGGGTAGTGTTGTAGTGTTTGCGTAGTGTAGGGTCATGCTGGGGGTAGTATTTTAGGGTTTAGGGTAGTGTTGTAGTGTTTGCGTAGTGTAGGGTCATGCTGGGGGTAGTGTTTTAGGGTTTTGGGTAGTGTTGTAGTGTTTGCGTAGTGTAGGGTCATGCTGGGGGTAGTGTTTTAGGGTTTTGGGTAGTGTTGTAGTGTTTGCGTTGTGTAGGGTCACGCTGGGGTGTAGTGTTTTAGGGTTTTGGGTAGTGTTGTAGTGTTTGCGTAGTGTAGGGTCACGCTGGGGTGTAGTGTTTTAGGGTTTTGGGTAGTGTTGTAGTGTTTGTGTAGTGTAGGGTCATGCTGGGGGTAGTGTTTTAGGGATTTGGGTAGTGTTGTAGTGTTTGCGTAGTGTAGGGTCATGCTGGGGGTAGTGTTTTAAGGTTTTGGGTAGTGTTGTAGTGTTTGCGTAGTGTAGGGTCATGCTGGGGGGTTGTGTTTTAGGGTTTTGGGTAGTGTTGTAGTGTTTGCGTAGTGTAGGGTCATGCTGGGGGTAGTGTTTTAGGATTTTGGGTAGTGTTGTAGTGTTTGCGTAGTGTAGGGTCATGCTGGGGGTAGTGTTTTAGGGTTTAGGGTAGTGTTGTAGTGTTTGCGTAGTGTAGGGTCATGCTGGGGCCAGTGTTTTAGGGTTTAGGGTAGTGTTGTAGTGTTTGCGTAGTGTAAGGTCATGCTGGGGGTAGTGTTTTAGAGTTTAGGGTAGTGTTGTAGTGTTTGCGTAGTGTAGGGTCATGCTGGGGGTAGTGTTTTAGGGTTTAGGGTAGTGTTGTAGTGTTTGCGTAGTGTAGGGTCATGCTGGGGTGTAGTGTTTTAGGGTTTTGGGTAGTGTTGTAGTGTTTGCGTAGTGTAGGGTCATGCTGGGGGTAGTGTTTTAGGGTTTAGGGTAGTGTTGTAGTGTTTGCGTAGTGTAGGGTCATGCTGGGGTGTAGTGTTTTAGGGTTTTGGGTCGTGTTGTAGTGTTTGCGTAGTGTAGGGTCATGCTGGGGGTAGTGTTTTAGGGTTTAGGGTAGTGTTGTAGTGTTTGCGTAGTGTAGGGTCATGCTGGGGGTAGTGTTTTAGGGTTTAGGGTTGTTTTGTAGTGTTTGCGTAGTGTAGGGTCATGCTGGGGGTAGTGTTTTAGGGTTTAGGGTTGTGTTGTAGTGTTTGTGTTGTGTATTGTCATGCTGGGGGTAGTGTTTTAGGGTTTAGGGTAGTGGTGTAGTGTTTGCGTAGTGTAGGGTCATGCTGGGGTGTAGTGTTTTAGGGTTTTGGGTAGTGTTGTAGTGTTTGCGTAGTGTAGGGTCATGCTGGGGGTAGTGTTTTAGGGTTTAGGGTAGTGTTGTAGTGTTTGTGTAGTGTAGGGTCATGCTGGGGGTAGTGTTTTAGGGTTTAGGGTAGTGTTGTACTGTTTGTGTAGCGTAGGGTCATGCTGGGGGTAGTGTTTTAGGGTTTAGGGTAGTTTAGTTGTTTAGTGTATGCTAAAGGCATATTCGTTCTAAAAGTTTTCATTATTTTAATTTGCGGCCTAATAGTACATGCGGGATTTTTTTTGCGGACTGATGGTATGCGGGATTTCGTCATATATTCGCTAATCATACTTTCTATGGCAAAATGAACCCCCTCATTTTGTTCCTTTTTAAATTAAATGTTTTAAGAGTTACTACTTTATTCCAATCAAGATGGCTTCAGGTGTGCCATACCTTTGTAATAAGCAGGACTGTTAGCACTCTAGTTGTTCTTTAGAACTCTCTGGGACATTCTGTCATTGGGCTATAGTTGGGCTACATCTGGCTGATATTTGGGCTACATTTGTTTTTTTTGTCTCTGGTGGCCATCTTTGGGCTACATTGGGCTACATTGGGCTACATTGGGCTACATTTGGGCTCCAACATATATATAGCCCAATGTAGCCCAATATATATTTTTCAAAGTTAATTTTCGTAAAAACCACTGGAGCCTATATCTTGAGACATAGCAAAGGCACATCGGGCTACCAGTCCCTACAATTTTGCCAAGTTTGGTGTAAATCCATTCAGCCGTTCAGGCTAAAAGTGAGGCCAACCGCCCTATGGAAAATTGCATGGGAAAAACACGTTTTGGGACCCCCCTTTTTTCTCGGCCCCCCCTTGACGAAACCCCCCCAAATTTTCAGGGGCTGCTCAGAAACAAAATGTTCCATTTTCCTGAAAATTTCAGCCAATTCTGTCCTCAAACGCTAAAGTTATTCGACATAGAATTTTCAAAAATCCCATAGGAAAAAAATCCTAACTATATATACCTACTGGCTATCGCCAGTAGGTAATATATATATATATATATATATATATATATATATATATATTCACTGAAAAAACCATAGGTTAGAGACCATATATAGTTAGCTGGACATTTTATTGACATAAAACCAATGAAATTCCATATATAGTTAGTTGCACTAACTATATATCGCGCACCCGCAATCCACTGCTGATGATGTCACATATTACATCATTCATGACATGGTCAGTGACATCACTGATGACATCACTGATGACATCTCAAATGACATCACTGATGACATCATCTAGTGTCTGTGTGTTTTTGTAAAGTTTAAATATGTTTTACATATTGAAGAATGAGTGGATGTATGGAAGACTGAGTGTGTGTGTGGCTGGCTGGGAGGTGTGTGACTCTTTGCATATCAATGTGTACTTGTATCAGTGATTGTATAAGAGAGTAAGTATGTGTTAGTATATGTGTGAAAAGTATGGTGTTCTGTGTTTAACTGTATAGATGAGGAAATCGAAGTGTGATTGATTCTTCACAGGACTGACTAGGTGTATGAGTGCATATGATAGTCTTGTAATAATGAGTGACTGTATGTATGAGTGATTGTATGGGTCGATGAGTGAATGTGTGTGTAGACGTAGGAATCAGTGAGTGCATATGTAGTAACTGGTATTGGTGTGTCATGATGTCATTAGTGGTCATTTGAGATGTCATCAGTGATGTCATTTGAGATGTCATCAGTGATGTCATCAGTGATGTCACTGAAGTATGGTGTTCTGTGTTTAACTGTATAGATGAGGAAATGGAAGTGTGATTGATTCTTTACAGGACTGACTAGATGTGTGAGTAACTCCATGGATGAGTGGCAGTGTGTGAGTGTCTGCATAGGTGTATGAGTGCATATGATAGTGTTGTAATAATGAGTGACTGTATGTATGAGTGATTGTATGGGTGAATGAGTGAATGTGTGTGTAGATGTAGGAATCAGTGAGTGCGTATGTAGTAACTGGTATTGGTGTGTCCTGATGTCATCAGTGATGTCATTTGAGATGTCATCAGTGATGTCATCAGTGATGTCATTTGAGATGTCATCAGTGATGTCATCAGTGATGTCACTGACCATGTCATGAATGATGTAATATGTGACATCATCAGCAGTGGATTGCGGGTGCGCGATATATAGTTAGTGCAACTAACTATATATGGAATTTCATTGGTTTTATGTCAATAAAATGTCCAGCTAACTATATATGGTCTCTAACCTATGGTTTTTTCAGTGAATCTTCAAGGTTTTGTAAATGCAAATTCCTAACTATATATGGTCTATAACCTATGGTTTTTTCAGTGAATTTCATTGGTTTTTTAAAAGCTAATATCTATAGCTGTAAAATATATTCTTTATTACGTGACGTATCACGTAGCCACATGAGACGCCTCATGACGCGTCGCATAACCGTGACGTATCGGCTCTGCAGCGCAAACAAAACCCGTAACGTAAGCGTGCCGGAGCACGCTTACAGAGATATATATTTTTTTAACCTTAATTAGACAAAATCCACACGTGCACATATCTTGAGGCCTTGCAAAGGCACATCAAACAAACAGTCCCTACAATTTTGTCAAGTTTGCTGGAAATCTATTCCCTGAATTTTTTTTTTACTGTTTCTCTTGGTTTTCCCCTTGTTACGCTTACCGGGACGCTACCCGGTACGCGAACCGGACGCTCCAAAAACACAAGATGGCGGACTCCCGTTACGCTGCCGGTTAGCTGCCCGGTTCGCGTACCGGGAAGCGCCTCTACCGCGAAAAATCGCGGGGGACTTTAATATCCCCCTCATCAATCCTAGGGGGTCAGGAGGGGTTTACCTTGCCCCCTTTCCTTCATTTCCCCCTTCTTTTTTCACCACATCTTGTCTCTCGAACCTACAGAGAGACAAGATGGCGGCCGCTCCGGACTGTGTACAATGTTGACAGCTACGCTGCCGGTTAGCTGCCCGGTGAGCTGCCCGGTTCGCGTACCGGGACGCGCCTCTACGGCGTAAAATCGCAAAAAAATTATTATTTTTTTTTTTGCCCCGCGGGGCACTTTAATATCCCCCTCATCAATCCTAGGGGGTCAGGAGTGGTCTACCTTGCCCCCTTTCCTTCATTTCCCCCTTCGTTTTTCACCACATCTTGTCTCTCGATCGTACCGAGAGACAAGATGGCGGCCGCTCCGGACTGTTTAGAATGTTGACAGACACCGGAGAGCCAATCAGCTTCGCTTCGCGAAGTTCCGTTACGCGTCAGGTACGCAAACCGGGGCGCTAACCGGAGCGCTGTCACAGATATATATTTTTTTTTAAACGTTAATTTCTCAAAATCCACTGGAGCACATATATTGAGACATAGCAAAGGCACGTCGGGCAAACCATATCTACAATTTTGCCAAGCTTCATGTAAATCTATTCAGCCGTTCGAGCTAAAAGTGAGTCCAACCGCCCTATGGAAAAATGAATGGGAAAAACGTGTTTTGGGACCCCCCTTGTTTCTCGACCCCCCCCCTTGACGAAACCCCCCCAAATTTTCAGGGGCTGCTCAGAAACGAAATGTGCCATTTTCCTGAAAATTTCAGCCAATTCCGTCCACAAACGCCAAAGTTATTAGACATAGAATTTTCAGAAATCCCATAGAGAAAAAATCCTAACTATATATACCCACTGGCTATCGCCAGTAGGTAATATACATATATAAACATATATAATCTGCATATCTATATAAATATAAATGCATGCATACATATACATATATGCATACATATGCATGTTATTTACATGAAAGTTTTAAAAACACTCATAAAAGCAAAGCTAAAAAGCCACCTCATTACAAACAGAATGGCTTTAACTTAAACGAGGGCGAGATCTATTGCATTTTCAATGCTTGTTTACTTTGGTTCTATCAAGAAGGCATTCAGATGTTTCACACATTTGCCATAAATTCTGAATGTTAGCACTCTAGTTGCTCATTAGATCACTGTAGTAAAGCTAGTGCTCACCAGGGAAGTCTGCTGCTAATCATGGTTTGCAGCCATTTTCCCGCATTTTGTATCCCGCAGACTTTCAGTCTGCATACCATTATCCCGCAAGGTCATTGACCTCGCATACCATTATCCCGCATTTTTTCAAAACGCATGTGCATTTATCGCGCATGCCTTTACAAAGAATTACGTTTTAAAGGCATGTATGGTAAATGCATTTGCGTTGTGAAAACCACGATGACGAGAGAGGTAAGTGGGTTTGTGTTAATTTTTTCGTGGGTTAGTGATTGTGTAGTGTAGTGTAGTGTTGTGTAGTGTAGTGTTGTGTTAGTGTAGAGTAGAGTTGTGGATGTTGTTTAGTGTAGGGTCATGCTGGGGGTAGTGTTTTAGGGTTTAGGGTTGTGTTGTAGTGTTTGCGTAGTGTAGGGTCATGCTGGGGGTAGTGTTTTAGGGTTTAGGGTAGTGTTGTAGTGTTTGCGTAGTGTAGGGTCATGCTGGGGGTAGTGTTTTAGGGTTTAGGGTTGTGTTGTAGTGTTTGCGTAGTGTAGGGTCATGCTGGGGCTAGTGTTTTAGGGTTTAGGGTAGTGTTGTAGTGTTTGCGTAGTGTAGGGTCATGCTGGGCGCAGTGTTTTAGGGTTTAGGATAGTGTTGTAGTGTTTGCGTAGTGTAGGGTCATGCTGGGGGTAGTGTTTTAGGGTTTTGGGTAGTGTTGTAGTGTTTGCGTAGTGTAGGGTCATGCTGGGGTGTAGTATTTTAGGGTTTAGGGTAGTGTTGTAGTGTTTGTGTAGTGTAGGGTCATGCTGGGGGTAGTGTTTTAGGGTTTTGGGTAGTGTTGTAGTGTTTGCGTAGTGTAGGGTCATGCTGGGGGTAGTGTTTTAGGGTTTTGGGTAGTGTTGTAGTGTTTGCCTAGTGTAGGGTCATGCTGGGGTGTAGTGTTTTAGGGTTTTGGGTAGTGTTGTAGTGTTTGCATAGTGTAGGGTCATGCTGGGGTGTAGTGTTTTAGGGTTTTGGGTAGTGTTGTAGTGTTTGCGTAGTGTAGGGTCATGCTGGGGGTAGTGTTTTAGGGTTTTGGGTAGTGTTGTAGTGTTTGCGTAGTGTAGGGTCATGCTGGGGTGTAGTGTTTTAGGGTTTAGGGTAGTGTTGTAGTGTTTGCGTAGTGTAGGGTCATGCTGGGGGTAGTGTTTTAGGGTTTTGGGTAGTGTTGTAGTGTTTGCGTAGTGTAGGGTCATGCTGGGGGTAGTGTTTTAGGGTTTTGGGTAGTGTTGTAGTGTTTGCGTAGTGTAGGGTCATGCTGGGGGTAGTGTTTTAGGGTTTTGGGTAGTGTTGTAGTGTTTGCGTAGTGTAGGGTCATGCTGGGGGTAGTGTTTTAGGGTTTTGGGTAGTGTTGTAGTGTTTGCGTAGTGTAGGGTCATGCTGGGGGTAGTGTTTTAGGGTTTTGGGTAGTGTTGTAGTGTTTGCGTAGTGTAGGGTCATGCTGGGGGTAGTGTTTTAGGGTTTAGGGTAGTGTTGTAGTGTTTGCGTAGTGTAGGGTCATGCTGGGGGTAGTGTTTTAGGGTTTAGGGTAGTGTTGTAGTGTTTGCGTAGTGTAGGGTCATGCTGGGGGTAGTGTTTTAGGGTTTAGGGTAGTGTTGCAGTGTTTGCGTAGTGTAGGGTCATGCTGGGGTGTAGTGTTTTAGGGTTTTGGTTAGTGTTGTAGTGTTTGCGTAGTGTAGGGTCATGCTGGGGGTAGTGTTTTAGGGTTTAGGGTAGTGTTGTAGTGTTTGCGTAGTGTAGGGTCATGCTGGGGTGTAGTGTTTTAGGGTTTTGGGTAGTGTTGTAGTGTTTGCGTAGTGTAGGGTCATGCTGGGGGTAGTGTTTTAGGGTTTAGGGTAGTGTTGTAGTGTTTGCGTAGTGTAGGGTCATGCTGGGGGTAGTGTTTTAGGGTTTAGGGTTGTGTTGTAGTGTTTGCGTAGTGTAGGGTCATGTTGGGGGTAGTGTTTTAGAGTTTAGGGTTGTGTTGTAGTGTTTGTGTAGTGTAGGGTCATGCTGGGGGTAGTGTTTTAGGGTTTAGGGTAGTGTTGTAGTGTTTGCGTAGTGTAGGGTCATGCTGGGGTGTAGTGTTTTAGGATTTTGGGTAGTGTTGTAATGTTTGCGTAGTGTAGGGTCATTCTGGGGGTAGTGTTTTAGGGTTTAGGGTAGTGTTGTACTGTTTGTGTAGTGTAGGGTCATGCTGGGGGTAGTGTTTTAGGGTTTAGGGTAGTTTAGTTGTTTAGTGTATGCTAAAGGCATATTCGTTCTAAAAGTTTTCGTTATTTTAATTTGCGGCCTAATAGTACATGCGGGATTTTTTTTGCGGACTGATGGTATGCGGGATTTCGTCATATATTCGCTAATCATACTTTCTATGGCAAAATGAACCCCCTCATTTTGTTCCTTTTTAAATTAAATGTTTTAAGAGTTACCACTTTATTCCAATCAAGATGGCTTCAGGTGTGCCATACCTTTGTAATAAGTAGGACTGTTAGCACTCTAGTTGTTCTTTAGAACACTCTGGGACATTCTGTCATTGGGCTATAGTTGGGCTACATCTGGCTGATATTTGGGCTACATTTGTTTTTTTTGTCTCTGGTGGCCATCTTTGGGCTACATTGGGCTACATTGGGCTACATTGGGCTACATTTGGGCTCCAACATATATATAGCCCAAAGTAGCCCAATATATATTTTTCAAAGTTAATTTTCGTGAAAACCACTGGAGCCTATATCTTGAGACATAGCAAAGGCACATCGGGCTACCAGTCCCTACAATTTTGCCAAGTTTGGTGTAAATTCATTCAGCCGTTCAGGCTAAAAGTGAGGCCAACCGCCCTATGGAAAATTGCATGGGAAAAACACGTTTTGGGACCCCCCTTTTTTCTCGGCCCCCCCTTGACGAAACCCCCCCAAATTTTCAGGGGCTGCTCAGAAACAAAATGTTCCATTTTCCTGAAAATTTCAGCCAATTCTGTCCTCAAACGCCAAAGTTATTCGACATAGAATTTTCAAAAATCCCATAGGAAAAAAATCCTAACTATATATACCTACTGGCTATCGCCAGTAGGTAATTACCTACTGGCGGTCGCCAGTAGGTATATATAGTTAGGATTTTTTCTCTATGGGATTTTTGAAAATTCTATGTCTAATAACTTTGGCGTTTGTGGACGGAATTGGCTGAAATTTTCAGGAAAATGGAACATTTTGTTTCTGAGCAGCCCCTGGCAATTTGGGGGGGTTTCATCAAGGGGGGGCCGAGAAAAAAGGGGGGTCCCAAAACACGTTTTTCCCATGTTAATTTCCATAGGGCGGTTGGCCTCACTTTTAGCTCGAACGGCTGAATGGATTTGCACGAAACTTGGCAAAATTGTAGGGACTGTTAGCCCGATGTGCCTTTGCTAGGTCTCAATATATGTGCTCCAGTGGATGTTGAGTAATTTAGGTTCAAAAAAAGATATATATCTGGGCGGAGCCTAACCACACATCTGATCTGATTGGCTGTCAGCACTTCATCCAAGAAGTGTTGGCAGCCATCTTGGGACCAATATACATGATAGCACCTCATTAAAAAGCATTGTAGTTAATAGAGGGTTTTAGGACTTTAGTTACATTATAAATCATTTGTTGATGGTACCATACTCGTTTTAGGAATTGTGGTGGGTTCTAAGGTGATTTTACCATGTGAAAAAACCTTCTGCTGTGATATCATGAATATTGTTTGAAAGAAAACTAATATCTCATGATTTTCCCACAGTGGTTTGGAAAGGGATCTTTAAGCTAAACTGAAAGCATATTTTCTGTAAATTCACATTATCTTTCTCAGTCATGTGAAAATGAAGTCTGACATTCTCAGTAAAACATGTACATCCAACAAGGACAGAGACTGTCAGTTGATTCCTTTGTGTTCTACTGCAGCCTCCTAGAGTGTTCTAAAGAACAACTAGAGCGCTAACAGTCCTACTTATTACAAAGGTATGGCACACCTGAAGCCATCTTGATTGGAATAAAGTGGTAACTCTTAAAACATTTAATTTAAAAAGAAACAACATGAGGGGGTATATTTTGCCATAGAAAGTATGATTAGTGCTGCAGAATGAAAAATTAGGGCACATTTTGAGTGACTTCTCAAATCCTTTTCTATTTCATTAAAACATTCTGACATGCAGTCTCCCAAAATGGCCACCAGAGACAAAAGAGCCCAAATGTAGCCCAAATATCACCCAGATGTAGCCCAAGTATAGCCCAATGACAGAATGTCCCAGAGTGTTCTAAAGAACAACTAGAGCGCTAACAGTCCTGCTTATTACAAAGGTATAGCACACCTGGAGCCATCGTGATGGGAATAAAGTGGTAACTCTTAAAACATTTAATTTAAAAAGGAACAAAATGAGGGGGTATATTATGCAATAGAAGGTATTATTAGTGCTGCAGAAAGAAAAATTAGGGCACATTTTGAGTGACTTTTCAAATCCTCTTCTATTTCATTAAAAAATACTGACATGCAGTCTCCCAAAATGGCCACCAGAGACAAAAGAGCCCAAATGTAGCCCAAATATCACCCAGATGTAGCCCAAGTATAGCACAATGACAGAATGTCCCAGAGTGTTCTAAAGAACAACTAGAGCGCTAACAGTCCTACTTGTTACAAAGGTATGGCACACCTGAAGCCATCTTGATAGGAATAAAGTGGTAACTCTTAAAACATTTAATTTAAAAAGAAACAACATGAGGGGGTATATTTTGCCATAGAAAGTATGATTAGTGCTGCAGAATGAAAAACTAGGGCACATTTTGAGTGACTTCTCAAATCCTTTTCTATTTCATTAAAACATTCTGACATGCAGTCTCCCAAAATGGCCACCAGAGACAAAAGAGCCCAAATGTAGCCCAAATATCACCCAGATGTAGCCCAAGTATAGCCCAATGACAGAATGTCCCAGAGTGTTCTAAAGAACAACTAGAGCGCTAACAGTCCTACTTATTACAAAGGTATAGCACACCTGGAGCCATTGTGATGGGAATAAAGTGGTAACTCTTAAAACATTTAATTTAAAAAGGAACAAAATGAGGGGGTATATTATGCAATAGAAGGTATTATTAGTGCTGCAGAAAGAAAAATTAGGGCACATTTTGAGTGACTTTTCAAATCCTCTTCTATTTCATTAAAAAATTCTGACATGCAGTCTCCCAAAATGGCCACCAGAGACAAAAGAGCCCAAATGTAGCCCAAATATCACCCAGATGTAGCCCAAGTATAGCCCAATGACAGAATGTCCCAGAGTGTTCTAAAGAACAACTAGAGCGCTAACAGTCCTACTTCTTACAAAGGTATGGCACACCTGAAGCCATCTTGATTGGAATAAAGTGGTAACTCTTAAAACATTTAATTTAAAAAGGAACAAATGAGGGGGTATATTTTGCCATATGAATTATGATTAGTGCTGCAGAAAGATAAATTAGGGCACATTTTGAGTGACTTCTCAAACCCTCTTCAATTTCATTAAAAAATTCTGACAAACAGTCTCCCAAGATGGCCACCAGAGACAAAAGAGCCTAAATGTAGCCCAAATATCACCCAGATATACCCCAAGTATAGCCCAATGACAGAATGTCCCAGAGTGTTCTAAAGAACAACTAGAGCGCTAACAGTCTTACTTATGACAAAAGTATGGCACACCAGAAGCCATCTTGATTGGAATGAAGTGGTAAGTCTGAAAACACTCAATTTAAAAAGGAACAACATGAGGGGGTTAATTTTGCCATAGAAAGTATGATTAGTGCTTCAGAAAGAAAAATTAGGGATCATTTTGAGTGACTTCTCAAATCCTCTTCTATTTCATTAAAAAAATTCTGACATGCAGACTGAAACATGCACTTTGAATACCAGCAGCAGACGTCCCTGGTGAGCAGTAGCTTTACTACAGTGATCTAATGTGCAACTAGAGTGCTAACATTCAGAATTTATGGCAAATGTGTGACACATCTGAATGCCTTCTTGATGGAACCAAAGTAAACAAGCATTGAAAATGCAATAGATCTCGCCCTCGTTTAAGTTAAAGCCATTCTGTTTGTAATGAGGTGGCTTTTTAGCTTTGCTTTTATTAGTGTTTTTTCAACTTTCATGTAAATAACATGCATCTGTATGCATATAAGTATATGTATGCATGCATTTATGTTTGTATTAATATAGATATACAGATGATATATGTTTATATATGTATGTATATATATATATTCACTGAAAAAACCATAGGCTATAGACCATATATAGTTAGGAATTAGCATTTACAAAACCTTGAAAATTCACTGAAAAAAACATAGGTTATAGACCATATATAGTTAGGAATTAGGATTTACAAAACCTTGAAAATTCACTGAAAAAACCATAGGTTATAGACCATATATAGTTAGGAATTCGCATTTACAAAACCTTATTTTACTCACACAAAACCATTGAAATTCCATATATAGTTAGTTGCACTAACTATATATCGCGCACCCGCAATCCACTGCTGATGATGTCACATATTACATCATTCATGACATGGTCAGTGACATCACTGATGACATCACTGATGACATCTCAAATGACATCACTGATGACATCACTGATGACAACATCCAGTGACTGTATGTTTCTGTAAAGTTAAAATATGTCTTACATATTGAAGAATGAGTGGATGTATAAGTGTCTGGATGAAGGATTTAGTAGGTGCATGACTGACTGTATGAGTGAGTGATTAAATGTGTCTCACTGAGTGCATGGGTTAGTGACTAAACTGTCTTAATTTGTGCATCATTATGTCTGTTGTTCTGTAAACTGATGCATGTGTTGATAAGTAGCTATATGAGTAACTATATGGGTTATTGATTGGTTGCCCAAGTATTTGTATGGGAGACTGAGTGTGTGTGTGGGTGGCTGGGAGGTGTATGACTCTGTGCATAGATGTGTGAGCAGTTGATTCACTAGATGTATGGTTTCAAAAGTGCATGTGGAAACAGCTGTATGGGCGGTTGACTGTGTGCATGAGTGTATTGGTGAGTGAATGGATATCTCAGTGCTACATGTCAAAGTAAGTACATATGTAAAACACAGTACATGTGAGAGTTGACATATATAAATAACTGTGCATAAGAGCCAGTGAATGTGTGAGTGGCTGTATGGATCATTGTGAACTTGTATCAGGGATTGTATAAGAGAGTAAATATGTGTTAGTATATGTTTGAATAAGTAAAGTTTGTATAACTGTATAGTTGAGGAAATGGAGGTGTGATTGGTTCTTTGCAGGACTGACTAGGTGTGTGAGTAACTCCATGGATGAGTGACAGTCTGTGAGTGTCTGTTTACACTGATTGTATCTAAGGTTATATTAGAGTCTGAAGAGGTTCATCGTATTATCACATGAATGATATCATCAGTGATGTGATCAGTAATGTCAAATGAGATGTCATCAGTGATGTCATCAGTGATGTCATTTGAGATGTCATCAGTGATGTCATTTGAGATGTCATCAGTGATGTCATCAGTGATGTCACTGACCATGTCATGAATGATGTAATATGTGACATCATCAGCAGTGGATTGCGGGTGCGCGATATATAGTTAGTGCAACTAACTATATATGGAATTTCAATGGTTTTGTGTGAGTAAAATAAGGTTTTGTAAATGCGAATTCCTAACTATATATGGTCTATAACCTATGGTTTTTTCAGTGAATATATATATATATATATATATATATATATATATATATATATATATATATATATATATATATATATATATATATATATATATATTCACTGAAAAAACCATAGGTTATAGACCATATATAGTTAGGGATTAGCCTTTACAAAACCTTATTTTATTTGCACAAAACCATTGAAATTCCATATATAGTTAGTTGCACTAACTATATATCGCGGACCCGCAATCCACTGCTAATGATGTCACATATTACATAATTCATGACATGGTCAGTGACATCACTGATGACATCACTGATGACATCTCAAATGACATCACTGATGACATCACTGACATCTCATTTGACATTACTGATTACATCACTGATGATATCATTTATGTGATAATACATCTTCAGACTCTAATATAACCTTAGATACACTCAGTGTAAACAGGCACTCACAGACTGTCACACATCCATGGAGTTACTCACACACCTAGTCAGTCATGCAAAGAATTAATCACATCTCCATTTCCTCAACTATACAGTTATACACACCTTACTTATTCAAACATATACTAACACATATTTACTCTCTTATACAATCCGTGATACAAGTTCACAATGATTCATACAGCCACTCTCACATTCACTGGCTCTTATGTTCAGTTATTTATATATGTCAACTCTCACATGGACTGTGTTTTACATATGTACTTACTTTTACATGTAGCACTGAGATATCCATTCACTCACCAATACACTCATGCACACAGTCAACTGTCCATACAGCTGTTTCTACATGCACTTTTGAACCCATACACCTAGGGAATCAACTGCTCACACATCTATGCACAGAGTTATACACCTCCCAGCCACCCACACACATACTCAGTCTCCCATACAAATACTTGGGCAACCATTCAATAACCCATATAGTTACTGATATAGCTACTGATTTAAACATGCAGCACTTTACAGAACAACATATATAATGATTGCCAAATTAAGACACTTTAATCACTAACCCTTGCACTCAGTGAGACACATTTAATCATTCTCTCATACAGTCAGTCATGCACCTACTAAATCCTTCATCCAGACACTTATACATCTACTCATTCTTCAATATGTAAGACATATTTTAACTTTACAGAAACATACAGTCACTGGGTGTTGTCATCAGTGATGTCGTCAGTGATGTCATTTGAGATGTCATCAGTGATGTCATCAGTGATGTCACTGACCATGTCATGAATGATGTAATATGTGACATCATTAGCAGTGGATTGCGGGTCCGCGATATATAGTTAGTGCAACTAACTATATATGGAATTTCAATGGTTTTGTGCAAATAAAATAAGGTTTTGTAAATGCTAATCCCTAACTATATATGGTCTATAACCTATGGTTTTTTCAGTGAATTTTCAAGGTTTTGTAAATGCAAATTCCTAACTATATATGGTCTATAACCTATGGTTTTTTCTGTGAATTTCATTGGTTTTTTAAAAGCTAATATCTATAGCTGTAAAATATATTTTTTATTAAGTGACGTATCACGTAGCCCGTGAGACGCCTCATGATGCATCGCATAACCGTGACGTATCGTCTCTGCAGCGCAAACCAAACCCAAAACATAAGCGCGCCAGAACACGCTTAAAGATATATATATATTTGTTTAACCTTATTTAGACAAAATCCACACGTGCACATATCACAAACGTTCAAAAAACACAATATGTCGGACTCCCGTTACGCTGCCGGCTAGCTGCCCGGTTAACATACCAGGAAGCACCTTTACCGCGAAAAATCGCAATTTTTTTTTTCTTTTGCCCCGCAGGGAACTTTAATAGCCCCCTCATCAATCCTAGGGGTTCAGGAGGGGTCTGCCTTACCCCTTTCATTTATTTACACCTTTTTTTTTTCCACCTCTTGTCTCTCGATCCCACAGAGAGACAAGATGGCGGCCGCTCCAGACTGTTTACAATGTTAACAGCCAATCAGCTTCTCCTCAGACTCCCGTTACACTGCCGGTTAGCTTCCCGGTTAGCTGCCCGGTTAGCTGCCCGGTTCGCGTACCAAGACACGTCTCTACGGCGAAAAAATCGGATTTTTGTTTTTTATTTTTTTTGGCCCCGTGTGGCTTTATAATATCCCCCTCATCAATCCTAGGGGGTCAGAAGGGGTCTACCTTGCCCTCTTTCCTTCATTTCCCCCTTTGTTTTGGCCTCTTCTTGTCTCTCGATCCTACCGAGAGACAAGATGGCGGCCGCTCCGGACTGTTTACAATGTTGACAGCCAATCAGCTACTCCTCAGACTCCCGTTACACTGCCGGTTAGCTTCCCGGTTAGCTGCCCGGTTAGCTGCCCGGTTCGTGTACCAAGACGCGTCTCTACGGCGAAAAAATCGGATTTTTAAAAAAAAAAAATTTGGCCCCGTGTGGCTTTATAATATCCCCCTCATCAATCCTAGGGGGTCAGAAGGGGTCTACCTTGCCCTCTTTCCTTCATTTCCCCCTTTGTTTTGGCCTCCTCTTGTCTCTCGATCCTACCGAGAGACAAGATGGCGGCCGCTCCGGACTGTTTACAATGTTGACAGCCAATCAGCTACTCCTCGGACTCCCGTTACACTGCCGGTTAGCTTCCCGGTTAGCTGCCCGGTTCGCGTACCAAGACGCGTCTCTACGGCGAAAAAATCGGATTTTTTTTAAAAAAAAATTTGGCCCCGTGTGGCTTTATAATATCCCCCTCATCAATCCTAGGGGGTCAGAAGGGGTCTACCTTGCCCTCTTTCCTTCATTTCCCCCTTTGTTTTGGCCTCCTCTTGTCTCTCGATCCTACCGAGAGACAAGATGGCGGCCGCTCCGGACTGTTTACAATGTTGACAGCCAATCAGCTACTCCTCAGACTCCCGTTACACTGCCGGTTAGCTTCCCGGTTAGCTGCCCGGTTAGCTGCCCGGTTCGCATACCAAGACGCGTCTCTACGGCGAAAAAATCGGAATTTTTTTCTTTTTTTTTTTGGGGCCCCGCGTGGCTCTATAATATCCCCCTCATCAATCCTAGGGGGTCAGAAGGGGTCTACCTTGCCCCCTTTCCTTCATTTCCCCCTTTGTTTTGGCCTCCTCTTGTCTCTCGATCCTACTGAGAGACAAGATGGCGGCCGCTCCGGACTGTTTAGAATGTTGACTGACACCGGAGAGCCAATCAGCTTCGCATCGCAAAGTTCCGTTACGCGAAAAGTACGCAAACCGGAGCGCTGCCCGGAGCGCTGTTACAGATATATATCTTGTTTTAAACGTTAATTTCTCAAAATCCACTGAAGCACATATATTGAGACCTAGCAAAGGCACATCGGGCTAACAGTCCCTACAATTTTGCCAAGTTTCGTGCAAATCCATTCAGCCGTTTGAGCTAAAAGTGAGGCCAACCGCCCTATGGAAAAATGAATGGGAAAAATGCGTTTTGGGACCCCCCTTTTTTCTCGGCCCCCCCTTGACGACCCCCCCCAAATTTTCAGGAGCTGCTCAGAAACAAAATGTGCCATTTTCCTGAAAATTTCAGCCAATTCCGTCCACAAACGCCAAAGTTATTAGACATAGAATTTTCAAAAGTTCCATAGAGAAAAAATCTTAACTATATATACCTACTGGCTATCGCCAGTAGGTAATATATATATATATATATATATATTCATTGAGAAAACCATAGGTTTTACATATGTTATAGATAGCTGGACATTTCACTCGTACAAAACCATCAAAATTCCCCCATTATAGTTAGTTCAGCTAGCTAAAACTCGCGTGCACCCAATGCATGCTGATGACGTCACATATTATATCACTCATGACATGGTCAGTGACATCACTCATGTCATCACTGATGACATCTCAAATGACATCACTGATGACATCATCCAGTGAATGTGTGTCTTTCTGAAAAATAAATATTTTTTATATATGTACAACTAAAGGTCAATGGAAGAATAAATGGGTAAATGAGTGACTAAATGGATGTTTTTTTTGTAAAATTGATTTTATAACTGACTTATTAAGTGTCTCTTAGTGAATACATGTATTAGCTAGTAATGTTTAAATGTGTAAATATCCATATCAGTGTCTCACTTTGTGTATAAGTGGCTGCATGGGCTGGTGAGTAGTTACATGAGTGTCTATATCGGTTATTAGCTGTTTTTTGAGTGTCAGTATAAGTGTCTGTATGGTTTGGTGGGGGGTATTATGTAGCACACAGATGCATGCATGACTGACTCACTGTTTGTATGTGTTCTGAAGACAGCATGTGTGCAGGACTGTATAGGTGGATGAGTGTGTGTTTGGGTGTGTTAGTGATTGAATGACTGTCTCAATAGTATCTTTATGAGTAGCTACAGCTGTTTTAAACTAGTATATGTGAGTATTTATGTATATAAGTGAGTATATGTGAGAGTGAGAGATTGGAAGAGTTCCTGTATAAATAAATATGTGTTTCTATAAGTGATTGTTTAAGAGAGTAAGGATGTGTCTGTTTCTGTAGAAGTAAGTGTAGTGGTGTTTGTATAGCTATATATGCAAGTAAATGGATGTTTGATAATTTGTCTTTTTTAATACACCTATTGTATGTACTGCTTTTAAGATATTTTTATGTATCGAAATAAAGCATATCAACCAATTTATTTGCAAGTGTGAGTATGTGTGTGAGTAACTCTATGGATGTGTGTCAGTGTGTGACAGGATGTATAGGTGTATGAGTACATATGATGAGTGAGTACATGTATGAGTGACTATATAGAACTGTTGGAGAATGAGTGGATGTGTATGTAGATGTTGGAATTACTGAATAGGTTGTTGTAACTGGTATTTGTATCTCCATTTTTTTGAAAATGTTAGTTTCTATTTTTGAATGTGTCTATCAAAGTTTATATTAGGGTAAGAGGAGGTCTGCCATTCTTTCACAGGGATGATGTCATCAGTGATGTCATTTGAGATGTCATCAGTGATGTCCTGAGTGATGTCACTGACCACTTGTCTGGCAAGTCTGATAGGTCCTGCAATGACACAGAGGACGACAGCGAGTTAGGCTGCTCCTCCTATTTTTAGACTATCATTGTGTTTCTTGTCTCCCGCGCTGCTTACTGGCTCACATTCACAAGGAAGTCAGCGAGTTAGGCTGCTCCTCTGATTCATCACTTACTCTGGTCGCCGAATCCCGAGCTTTGTTCCACCACGGCTGGGTGCCGATTGAGTGGAGAGCTCATGGGGAGGTAGGCGGACCAATCAGGGACATTACAGCAAGCCGGAGGGCGGAGACAGGTGACTGCGCCTCCCGCTACCCTTATTTTTTCTATTTATCGGCATGTGCTGGTGGGGGCGCAGCGGGCGGGCGCAGCGGGCGCGCCGAATGCGCGCCGAAGTCGCGCATAAGTCAAGCCCGTCTGCGCCCGTCCGCGCCTGGAACGTGCCCAGTGCCGGTCCGGCTGCCCTTACTCCCTTAGACATCTTGAGTCCCCTGTCTTATAGTCGCGACACCCTGATCTCCTTGAACCCTGGCTCTCATGTGGGTCTGCAGAGGTGCTCGCTGAGCTCCGACACCATATGGGACTGCAAGGTCTGTAATTTTCACCTCCCCTCATGCCTATCTCATTCATCTTCCAAAAACCAGAGTGAGCATCCTATCAAGGCAGCTCTCATAAACGCCCGTTCTATGGTGAAACATGCAGAGAATGTATTCGAGCTCATTAGAGACAATAACCTAGACATTCTGTTCTTCACAGAAACGTGGCTAAGCGATTCATGTGCCCCAGTGGTTGCGCTAGCAGTCCCAAGTGGATATCGCCTGGCTAGAGCCGATCGCTCCTCAGGTAGAGGGGGCGGCACTGCTGTTATATTCAGAGAAACATGGGCTTTCTCCTGTGATAAATCTCTGAGTGTGCTGGATGGTGAAGCCCTTGATTTCTCCTTTACTCTCTCTCCCCATTTTACTCTGGGAGGGACCTTGATCTACAGACCGCCGGGGCCGATCGGCTCCTTCCTGAACTCCTTGGGAGACACTTTGACGGACCGTGCATTACGGTTCCCAAAGTTTCTCCTTTTAGGAGATTTTAACATTCATTTAGATTCCACTAGTTCCTCGGACACATTGGGTCTTCAAGACTTTTTGGCCATAACGCACCTAACTCAGTGGGTCTCTAAGCCGACGCACTCACTGGGACACGTGTTGGACTTGGTTTGTTCCAACTTTGCTTTGGTCCTCAAAGATCCCCAGCCTGTTACCTGGTCCGACCATGCTGTGATTATTTTCTCCTGGTATGTGACACTGTCATCCCACCACCCTCCCACCCAGTCAGGCCCCTTAGCACGAAAAATTAATATTCCTGGACTGGTGGAAGCCCTCATGCACTCCCAAATTGACCGGTCCACCAACCTAGAGAGCCAAGTGGATCTTTTCAACAGCTGGGTCAGTCGGGGGGTTGAGACTGTTTCCAAACCGGCTCGGAACATTTCCCAATGCGGGCTACCTTCCCAACCCTGGTACACGCCAGCATTAAAAGAACTAAAAAGGTCTTGCAAAAAATTTGAGCGGCTCTGGAGGGTTGCATACTCCCCGCAAACTAAAGCAGACCTTCGTGTAGCCCAAAGAGAGTACTACACAGTAGTCAAGACTGCGAAAGGTGCTTATTTTGCGGCTAGGATCCTAAAAGCAGATAACAATGATAAGGAAATCTTTGCCATAGTTCAAAGCTTTCTTTCGCCTATAGCGGAGCATAAAAAGATCCCGGTTTCTGTCGAATGGTGTGAGGAGCTCTCTTCCTTCTTTATCAACAAAATCAGGCTATTTGAAGAGGGATTAGCTATGAGTACCGCTGCCTCACACCCCCCGGAGCTGGCTCCTGGCGTCCCCGCTAGTAGCTGCCTTACCAAATTCACTATGGTGGATCAATTGGACATCCTAACACTTCTAAAATCTTTAAAATCTGGCTCCCCCTCTAATCCTTGCCCGGCAAGAGTTCTGGCGGGAGTAGCAGACTGTGTAGGCTCTGAGGTCACTACTTTGATCAATTGGTCTTTACAATCGGCAGTGGTACCTAAGCAGTGGAAGCAAGCCAAACTCTTGCCTCTCCTGAAGAAACCTTCGGCAGACCCCGCTACTGCAGCCAACTACCGCCCCATCTCCCTGCTCCCGGCACTGGCGAAGGTCTGCGAAAAGGTTGTCTTTCGGCAGCTGAACGCCTTTGTGGAGGAGTCTGGTGCGCTACATCCAGCCCAGTCGGGCTTTAGGTCATCCTTCAGCACTGAGACAGCTTTGGTGGAGGTGGTGGAAGCCATTAGGGAGTGCACGGACAAGGGTGGCAGAGCTGCGCTAATTTTATTGGACCTCTCTGCCGCCTTTGATACGGTTCCTCACCAACTCCTCCTGGCCCGCCTCACTGAGATTGGCATCACTGGGGCTGTGTGGTCCTGGCTGGAATCTTCCTGGACTCCCGCTATCAGCAAGTCTAGATGCCCCCGTACTCTTCCTCGGCCAGGCTTGTTCAGACCGGGGTCCCACAGGGCTCTACTTTGAGCCCACTTCTTTTTAACATCTATATGACCACGCTGATCTACCTGGCCGAGGAGCTGGGTGCAAAAATTATGGCCTATGCCGATGACACCCAGCACCTGTTTACATGGGGCAACTCGACATTAGAAACGGATGTCGCACAAAAATGCCTGGCAGCCGTTTTCACCTGGTTAGCTCATGCCAAACTCAAATGCAATGAGGGAAAATCAGAGATTTTACTATACGGTCGATTTCCAAGCCAATTCACTGAATTAATTTGGCCACCTGATTTTCCCCGTCCCCTCTCTGAAGGTGGCCCAGCCAAGAACCTGGGCATATGGTTTAACGAAGATCTGAGGTTCGCAGAGCAGATCAAGCGATTGACGGGTGCCTGCTTCGGGACCCTCAGATCTCTGAGTAGATTCTTTCCTCTCTTACCCCAGCCAGCTAAAGAAACGGTCGCTAGGGCCCTCATATTGTCCCGCCTGGATTATGCTAACGCTTTGTATCTGGGTTCCCCTTCCTTTCTGGTTAATAAATTTCAGCTTATCCAGAATGCTGCCGCAAGACTCCTGCTGGGTATCTCTAGACGAAACAGCATAAGACATCAATTGGCTACTCTTCTCTGGCTGCCGGTGGCCCAAAGAGTCCAATTCAAGGCCCTGGTACTCACGCATCGAGCCCTTCATGATACTGGTCCTGCCTACCTCAGGAAAAGAGTGACTTTCCATGTCCCAAGCCGCCACCTAAGGTCGGCTTCCCAACGAAGGATGGTAGTTCCCCGCTTCCGGCGAACCAGATTGGGCGGTCAATCTTTTTCAGTCAAAGCCGCTGCCCTCTGGAATTCCCTCCCATTCACTCTCAGGGACACCAGAGACCTTGGTTGCTTTAAGAAGCTCCTTAAGACCCATCTTTTTAACATAGCCTATTAAAGTTGTTTTGTTCTGCTGTTCAGCTCTCGACTTCTCTGTGGTTATGTTTCGCGCCAAGATACTCTTGAGTAATTGTGCGCACAATAAATATCCATATAACATAACTTATAACATATAACAATGAACATCTGAGCTCTTGCGCATTTGGGGCCAATAGATGTGGGTGACTGTCTTGACAGGGTTTTTGGCTCTATTTAGCAGTAGTATAGACTTTAATCTTGCTCACATCTAGGATATGTATTCCTAGCTTATGTTGGCCCTTTAAGCCCTTTTTCCAGACCTAGAAGAGGATAGCTGCTTAATATGATGATAGATCCCTTATTCTTGACTCTAATCTGTCTATTGCCTATTGGCTTTGACATACTTGCTTATAGTAGAGGTTGGATCCTGTGGTCCTGACTTTATATTACACATTGGTATGGTTTATGTAGGTACTCTGACAGAGCTAAGGGGTATTTCATCCTTCTCAGGCGTATAGGCCCAGAACTAGACAGACTCCATGTTGATGGGGCTGAGAGGCTTGCAGGGAAAAGGTAAAGTTTATAGTTAAAGCTGTTGTTCGCCCTAAGCGGACTGGAGAGAACCGGCCAGAGCTGAATCTAATCAGGAAGTGTCCCTGGGCTCAGGTCTCTAGACGAAACAAGCAGCTGGTCACTGTGGGAGCGTCTAGCGCAAGGAGCCTGGTGCATGGGATTGGTGGGAGGAAGCTGCTGGCTGGAACTTTCCATGAGGAAACAGCATTCTATATCAGTGAAGTGCAGAGGCAGAGTCAGTGAATTGAGCTGGAGTGGTAGAAGAGAGAGGAGTTGTTGGAAGAGCAGAGAGAGAGAGCTGAGCTGAAGTTGCAGTTAGTTGAATTGGAGAAGCAGAGAGTGTTGGTAGAGTTGGAGGAGTGGAATTGCAAGAGGAGAAGAGACAGAAAATGCTTGGAACAGAGAGAAGACAAACAGACAGTCAGTGAGCTGGAACTGAAGGAAGCAGTCAGAAGCAGTTACTTATCAGGAGTTGTGAATAGCTGGAGTCTGAAGTAATGCCTTTTAGAAGAGACTGAAGTATATCGTGGATTAACCTGTGGGAGCAGCTGGAGTTAATTGGACATTGGCACAGAAACCTTGAAACAGAGTGAACAAGCTAGTGGAATGAACAGTGATCAGAACGGCAGAAACCATTAGATTGAAGTTGGAATGTGGAGAGAGAGTCCGTGGGGGAGAGAAATCCAGTGCAAAGTGATCAGCGCAGAGGTGTATCCAAGAGTGCAGGAGAGAGAGAGAGTCTGAGATGAACAAGACACAGACGAGAGAGGAGCCCAGATGACAGCTAGAACAAGACTCCACACTAATCAGGTGATATCAGCCCTGTCATATTAGTTTACTTTACACTTACATCTTAATCTTGTCTTTATTCCCTAGGCCATTCTATTGCTAATCCTTTTCCTTGCAGCGGTGTGTTCTATTTATAGTTTTTGTCAGTTACATGTGGATGTGTCCATTATAATACAGATCTGTGTATGTGTCTATATTGCATATTAAAGATGACCCCAGTTCTTAGTGAACTGACATGTGCCTTGTATTCTTGTTCAATCATAGTAATCTAGTTCTCCTAGTCAGGCGTTGTTTGCATGAACGGATGTGAATCCCGGTCAGGTAAGGAGTGACTGAATAAGTAGGGAGATAGGGAACATTTGATGCCAAGAGCAGAAGGTACATATTGTAATTCAAACACTTTACTAATTTCCATTGCCGTAGGTTTACCCTGAATAGATAACTACAGATTTCATCCCTAAGGATTCATAGGAAAGTGGTCGTCATTGGTAAGTGGCGTTAATGAGAACGCTGGGGAGGATACCAGCGTGGAGGTCTGCCAGATTGCGGACCGTGTGTAAATGAGAGCGTTGGGGAGGAGACCAGCGTGGAGGTCTGCCAGATTGCGGACCGTGTGTAAATGAGAGCACTGGGGCTGCAGACCCATGTGTGTAGACACGCCGGATTGTGTGTTATATCTGCCCCAGAGTAGATTAGTCTGGGTCTGAGTGGCCGCGAGACTAGCTGATATGAATAGGATATGGTAGAAAACCTATGCATGTTTATTGCTATTTCCCCATCCTTAGGTACGAAATGTACATATATGTATCCATACCCATTGTAAATACGTTCTAAGGAGGGAGGTGATTACGTTTTGGCTGGGTTAGAGGGGCCCCTAGGGGCTGATCCCATCTAAGCAGAAAATCCGGTCATTACAGTGACAAGCCTTTCAAAGGTCTTGTCCTGCCCCACATCGTGAGCCAGCCCCAGTAAGAATGCACTGAATCTCTGGGGTACCAACAGCGCATGGGTTGACCCAGGCTTAGCATCCTTAGGCTCTGAATATAGGAGGTCGTTCTCCCAGTAAATGAAATGTGTTCCAGACTGATCACCGTTGGCCTGGTCTGCAGCTGCTGCAGACCCACGAGAGGACATTCTTTCTGCGCTCTGCAGAATTCTTCCCTGGAGGGGCCTCCTTCCTGCTGTCAATGGGTCAGCTCAGGCAGGTCCCCCAGTTCAGCTACCTGTTCCCATGTAGGTTCCAGGGCATCCCCCTCAAGGTCTGCTTCCTCCTTGACCATGGATTTTTCTCTCTTCCAGAGCCAGCTTTTTGCTTTCCAGCCCCAGTTGCCCATTCAATTTAAGTTTTGCCATCTCCATTTCATGTGCTTGGGTTTCCTTCCTGTCTGCCAACTCCTCTGGTGACAGGACTCTGCCAAAACCATTGATGTCTTCTGCCTGCTCAATTTCCACCACATCCTCAGGTGCTCTTCTTGACTCAATCCAGGCCCTCAGCGACTTTTGGTAGTGTGGTTTGGTTCTACATCCAGACTGGGAAACTCCAAACTTTTTGCAAAAGCCCTTCAGCTGTTCTACTGTGTAGTTCTCTAGTCTCTCTTCTTCCCATTCTACTTCATTGTTGTCAGAGACTACAGCGGCTGGTTTCTCCACAATGATAGAACCAGGCATGACTTTTAAAGATGGAGATCTCTAGCAAACAAAAATCAAAAGTACATGGCTGCGTTATGGTCTGAACTCTCTAAGTAGTGTTCACCAATCACTGTACATGAATCACAAATGTAAATTCAGAATCCTCACCGCTGACCACCAATGTTAGATTTGGGGGTCTCTGGTTGGCACAGGTAAGTACTTGTGAAAAGCAGGGACCCTCTCCTCTAGTCAGAATAAGGGGATCACCCTCTTTAAATAACCCCTGCTCACCCTCTAGGTAGCTTGGCGCGAGCAGACAAGACTTATTTTCAGAGGCGTTATAGGTTAAGCATTTGTGAACAAACACAGTAACCATGTGACAACCCCACAAATGAACACCACACTGGGAATATATCAAAAATAGTTATCTTTTATCTAAGACTTAGCACAAGACCAAGATAACGACAAAAATAAACCACAATACGTATTAGCAAAAGAGTTCCTGTTTAAATGCGTAGTTTTTCAGTTCTGTGCAACTCGGTCCCTTGGTTCGGCTTGTACAGCAATGAAAAAATTAACACAAGAGTCTAATGCGGGCAGCGGACGCTTCCGTCCGGGGCTTATTAGGATGGGGGTTCAAGGCGTACACAGTACCTTTGATTCGATGAGTCCGGCATGGACGAGGCTTGGTAACAGGAGGTGATGCAGCAGCGTTGTCAATCCTTACGGTGCAAGCCCCGGCTTGTGTGCAGTCGTTGATGTGAGACATAGGGCGGGGGCTGCGTAGAGTGAGGCGGACGGGGCAGGCTGCGAGATGTTTCCTTTACAATCCGGCGTACGAGCAGTGCCTTTAAGAGCGGGCGCCTTTCAATACTGGAAAGTGCGGTGCGAGGCGGACAGTATGCTGCAGGTGTGCAAGCCGTACTCAGCCCTGTGGTGCGCTTGTAACTTCAATGCCAGCGGCAGGGGGCACAGCGAGCTGTGCGGTTCAAAGGGGGAGGGTGAAACGGTGTGCGCTGCGGGGCCCTTCTCTTACTGTGCGAGCTACGGCTCATGGGGGAGCGGAGTTGCTTTGTTCGGGGCGGACACCTGGAACGGGGCTTCACAGCAGTCAAGTCTTTGAGGCGCACACAGATCACGATTCCAGCATTAAGGGGAAAACAGCATTTTTCAGCAGCTCTCTTTAAGGCGGTAGAAGTGCAATAGTCCTGGGACTTCATTCAGGGGGCAAGCTCACTGACAAACCCTTGGAGATCTTTAAAGCACAAGTTGAGCAAAATTATTTTCCAGTCTTTTTGCTCTCCTTCAGTAGCAAGGCAACCACTGCAGGCCAATTCACCAGGTCAGGAACAGTACTCCTCCTTACAGCTTTCCCAGTTCCTTCTCGTCTGGCAGAGGTTCTTCTTGTTTCAGCAAGATCTAATTTCTTGGGCTCAGGGTCTCAATACTTATACTGTAATTCTTTTGTTCTTTCAGGCCAGGAGGCCTTTGCGCAGTTCAGCCAGTTCTGGAGTACTTTTTTTACAGGACTCTGGCTTTTCTTTTCAGTGTGCAGAACAGACACATCAGACGCTCCCCAGGCGGTGGAGCCAGCATTGTGGTGGAAAGGCACAGCCCTATTCAGAGTCCAGGTGCACTCCTCCCACCCATTTGGATATAATCTCTCTATTCACCACCTGGCTGCCCAGCCTGTCTCTTGGAATTCCCCAGCCCTGTCACTCACAGAAAACAGACAACAGATACAAATCCTAGCAGAGGCGGGCTGAAATGGTTAGGCATGCAAAGACCATCTTTCTAAAAGTGGTATTTGCAAACACAGGATATTAAAATAAAGTTTACTAAAAGATGTATTTTATTATTCTGAGTTTAGGCATACTAAACTTGAATTTATACCATGTTCTCTGAGTCTGCTAGGATTATATAGTGTAATAATTCCAGCAGCCCATGCAGGTCTATGGAGAACAGGCAGCCTTGCAATAGTGAAAAACGAAAATGGCTACAATTCACTATTAGGACATGCCACACACATCAGTGCTTGTCCTACCTTATACTTATAATGCACCCTGCCCTTGGGCCTTCCATAGGGGTGACTAATATGAAGTCATGGGAAGGTTTAGGGACTTTCAAGAGGGTGCACTTGCCCAGTCAGCATGACAGTACCGGACTGCACGCAGGCTCTGCAATGGCAGGCCTTAGACACATTTTACAGGGCTGCTTCTGTGGGCGGCACAACCAGTGCTGCAAGCCAACTAGCAGCATTTAGAATTACAAGCCCTGGGCACTCCTGGTGCACTGTACTAGGGTCTGACAGTAAACCAAATAAGTCAATCATGGAATCCAATCAATATAGCAATTTACACAGGGAGCACTTGCACTGTGGCACTGATTGGCAGTGGCACAGTGCTCTGAGCAGCTAACACCAGCAAAAACACATGAGGCAACAGCAACAAAAATGGAAGGGAGACCCACGCTAATGGTGCCAGGTCTAACAGTCCTTCTGTGTTGGCACTTAGTCCTGGTCCCATGGCCTACATGAGATATGTGCTCTTGGGTGGTCAAGAGGAATGTAGTGTGAAGGGTGTGACTTTGTAGTGGGTGTGGATGTGTGTGTGCCCCTGGATTGTGATAGACATACATGTGTCACCCAGAAGTTGTGTGCCCGTTGTTTGGATTGTTCTGCCCTGTGGATATCTTTGTATGCACATGCATGGGTTGTCTATTGTGCACTGTGCAATGTGTTGGTGTGTCCATGCTGTTCTGTGTGACTCCTCCTTGTTGTTTTGCTCACTTATGAGTGTGCAAAGTGTGTAACTTGCACATCAGTGTTGTGTTTGTTTGATCATCAATGTGTCTTGAGTTTGTTTGTGTAGACTGTGTAGCCCTGCTGCTCCACACTGCCATTGTGTTTGTGTTTCTCATGCATTGCAGGCGCATGGTGCCTTTTATCTTCCTGTATGGCATGGGGTGTGTCGTGTAATGCCATCCCCTGTGTGTGCCACTTATGCCTACGCATTGTGGGTCTGCACTCACTCATTTTATGTATGGTACACCACTTACATGTCTACTACTGACATGCAGGTCAGTTCACTTTGATGTCAGCAGTCCCCTTGGTTTACATATGTGTGCCTCCACATCACTTCATTTGTGAGACTGCGCTTTGTGGTGCAGTTCTTGGGCCAAGAGTGATGTTACACTCTGGACATTGCCCCAATGGTTTATGTGTGATGTTCTTGTACTATTAGTCAGTGAGGATTGGTCATGTGCACTTCAGATGTGTGTGCTGCCCAGCGCTCTGTTCAGGATGGTTGTGCTCTTGTTTCCCTTAGTGGTGCATCTGTTGTTGCTGTGTTGTATGTATGTGTGTTGGCTGTGGTATAGCTTCACTTCCTGGGTGTGCTGTTGTATTTGTGCTGTGCTGATTGGTGTTGTGTGTGTTGAGGTTGTGTCAGTCATGTCTGTGTGTGACTGTTGTGCTTGTTGTGCACACACTACTTTTTGTGTATACAGGGCTGAGTGTATGTGGCCTTGGCACTGCCTGTTGTTCATCCCCTGATGTCCTGTGGTGTTTGTTCATTTTTGATTACATGTGCATCTGTGGTTGGTTTGATGTGGTAGTGTAGTTCTGTGCTTGTGCACTTCTTGTGTGATTTGTGGTATGTTGTGTGTGTTTTGTTCCTGAGTGATGAGGTTGTGCACTCCTGCTGTGTGTGTGCTCCAATTGCCTTTCCCCAGTTTGCCTGACAGGGTATGTGTGTTTTTGATGGGGTTCTGTGTGTGTGTTCCTGTGGTGTTTGTGTGTTGTTTTTGTGCAGGAAACTGTTCAGGCATCCCTGTGTGTGTGTTCTGTTTGTGGCTACACCCAGGGTGTGTGTTTGTTTGTGTTTGTATGTGCTGGCAAGTATTGGCAGCCTTCGGTGTGTGTGGCACTGGTGTTGGTTGTTCCTTGTCAGCCACTCCTGCAGTGGCTGTATCCCTAACTCTTTGTTGTGTGGTGCAGGGGGTGAATTGTGCTTGCTTGTTGGTGTGCTTGTTGCTGTGCATGGGGGTGCACAGGATGGGCACCTGGCCTGTGAGTTGATGGGGTGTGTTGATGTGTAGTTTGGGGTGGTGTGGTCTTTGTGCCTTGCCCATGCCTTGGAGTGGCCCTGTCTTCTGCATTGTGCGCATGTGCTGAACGCTGCAGTGACGTGACCGGGAGGTTGCTGCAAGTTCACGGTCAATGTGTGTCCCGGCTGCAGTAGGGTGATTTGGTGGCAGGTGGGTCCTGTGTGGGTGCCCTTGTGGATGTGTTGTGACCCCCAGCATGGTGTCTGTAGTGGAATTGGACCCTATGTCAGCCTGTGTGTTGTGTGTTGTTTTTTTGTAGTTGCGTACCTGCGGCATCGCCCACGGCGGCCAATTTGATGATAGTGCTGTAGCAGGTACAGCACCGGAACCACATGTAGAGCTGGGTCCATGGCGGTCGTGACCGGGTGGTGTGGACCGGATCTCTGCTATCCCGCTCTGCCGTCGAGTTTCCGACGTCTCTGGTTGGACGGTGTCTCCGCTGCAGTGCGTCTGCCTGTTTGGGCCGTCCTAATTTGTGAAGTGGGGTGGACATCCTTCTGCACGGCGGTGAGTCTCCATTGGCTCCCTCCGCCGCGGTGGTGGGCGCACTTTGATGGCGGAGCCCGTCGCTCCGCGGCGGAATGGATGGAATCTATTTTGTCCTATACTAATATGGCGGGTGTGTTTCCTGATGCTCGCAGGCGTAAAAAGGCATTTTTACACCCCCCAGCACTGCGGTGGTGCCCCTGCACGCCATCCTAATGGGCCCCTAAGTGTCTATTTTCACAAATTGAAAAAAATGCCTATATGACTTAAACGTATTCTTTCAACTTTTTACAGGAGATGCATCTTTGCTGGATCCAGGATCCACCACTCAGTAAGAAAAAGTGACGATAGCACTACTTACCTGCTAAAGGAATTTCCCGCCATAGGATAACATTGGTGATTCTATGTGAAAGCATTTCTAAGTGCCTGCACTGGCTCTCCATGAGGGAACGCATTAGGTTCAAGACCATGTGCATTAGTCACCGTATTGCACATGGCAGGTGTCCGGTCTACGTTCACAAGCTGTTAACCATCTATCGTCCGAGGTGTCTCTTGAGATCTATGGGCAGCATGCAGTTTGCGATACCGCGCATATATAAAGCACGGATGGGAGGGCGATCTTTTAGATTCCTGGCCAGTAAACAATGGAATGACCTTCCGGTTGAACTGCGGATGGAGCCGTCGGAAACCAGGTTCTGGCTGAAACTGAAGACCCATCTATTTCCAGACGATTAGTATAATCTTAGGGTTTCTCTTCCTCTGTCCCCTCTCCTCTCTGTGGTCTGTTCTTGACTTTTTGGTGTTGGAACGCATACTAGCGCGGAGACGCACTGTTTTAGTGTATTCAGGCGCTTAATAAATGTTATTATTATTATTATTATTAAGTGTCAACTTTTAAAATACAATAATAGTCCTTAAAAATTACTACTGTAACTAAAACGCGTTTACTCAACCATTTACAGGAAGTGTCCAAGGACTGAATCTAGGATCCAGACCTGTGGTTAGAAAAGTAATCCATAAAGTAACTAATTGCATTTAACTAGAAATTCACATTGAGGTCAATCTTGCACTGTGTTTGAATTTGTGTTGCCCATTGCAACAACTGAAAGTACTCTACTTAAAAGTCTATTGCCTATTTGCAAAGTATTTAAACTAAAGTATTTAATTCTGAGAAAGTATATTTTGTAATGTAATGTATATTGTAATTATAATGTAATTTAAAAAATAAAATATCTAATAATAATTAGTTAAAAAAATTTAGTAAATCAGTATCAAAAAAAAGAAATATAACAATTAATACATTTAAAAATTGTCATTTACAAAACCTTCAAAATTCACTGAAAAAACATAGTTTTCAGGTGAATAGGATGTGTGCTGGTGTGTAATATTGATGTAGGTGTATAAGTATATTTAATAGTGTTCTATTGATCTTTGTTAGCATGTATGAGTGAATCTATAGGTAAGTGTTTAGATGTGTGTGTAGATGTAGGGAGCACTGTCTTTTGTACTGTAAGTCACAATACGTATTGACATTACGCGGCGTATCAGCGCTTCCGTGTGACGTCATTTGTGTTCGTACGACACTCCGTGCGCGTAGCCCACAAAACTTTTATAATGTTTAAAATGATATATCTATGTATTTATTGTAAAGTTTAAATGTATACATTATCTGGGATAATCAAGAAAATAGTTTATTTTAACTTTTAATAAGCGTATATTACTTTTCAAAGCAATTACGCACATCGCGATGGTACGTCGTACGTACACGTGCCGTAAGAGCTCCGTAAGCGCACCGTAAGATAAGAGTACGCACAGTCATGTGACTTTAAAAGAAGATCTACTTGAAGTAGGTGGTATTTTGCGATTCCTTATGCAAAAATCGCAATTTTTAAAGCACCCCTACATAGCATTTAAGGAATCGCAAAATTGCGATTCCTTAAATGCTATAAGGAAAATAAGGAATCGCAATTTTTGCGATTCCTTATTTTGCTAAGTGGCACCTACATATCAAAACGCCGTTTGTGACTCGCAAACGCCGAAATTCACCGATTTTCGGCGTTTGCGAATAACAAACCGCTACCTACATATGCCCCTAAGAGAGAGTTACAGAGCAAGCAAGAGGAAAGTAAACAGCGAGAGAGAAACAAAGAGAGACAGAAAAAGACAGAGAGAGAGGGAGATAGAGGGAGATAGAGAAAGAGAGACACAGAGAGAAGGAGAGCGAAAGAGATAAAGACAGAGAAAGACAGATAGAGATAGATACAGGGACAGGGGCAAAAAGATAGAGGCAGGGACAAACAGAGATAGAGAGACAGAGAGACAGAGAGGGAGACAGATGGAAGAAGACAGGGACAGATAGAGATAAAAATAGAGGGTGACAGACAGAATTAGGGAAACAGATAGAGGGAAGGAGACAAACAGAAAGGGAGAATGAGGGAGACAGAGGGAGGGAGACACAGGAATATAGACCTGGAAATAAAAACTATAAAACACAGCTTTGCTAGTGCATAGAAGAGTGCATACATAATCAATAGAAGTTTGAAGCAGTACATGTCCTAAGGTTCACTTTCCACCATGAGTACTTAGATACTACCTGAATGATTACAATTCTACAAGAAGAGTCTCTCAAACCATTCTTAATTTTAAATCATGAATTTATTTCTTTAACATTTCATAATTTAATAGAGCTTCTAACATCATTTTGTCTGAAATTTAATTTTATTCATTATAACTTTCAAAAGTCTTTTCATGTAACTCGATGTCCTCTAAAACTTCAATAAAATCCTCATCCATTGTTTTATCGAAGAAATCGCAGCTTATATCTCCAGCAATATTTCCATCTTCATTTTCACAATCAATAAAAGGTACATTTACCTCCTCTATCAAAGTGTTAGAAATGTCAATACTTTCTTCTACATAGTTCTGCTCTTCTTCAATAGTGATTTTTTTAAATGTTGTTGTTACTTGTAAAAAAACATAAACACTTTATTTTATCGTTTTCCTATTACTTAATACAAAACTAACTTTATCAACTAACTTTCTCTTTAAAATATATTTTACAAATACCATTGTCAACTACTTTATAAGACCTTATTAATGAAATTGCTTATAGGATTTTTAAGTTGAAAATGTTATTACATTTTCAAACCAGTAACTCCCTATCACTATGAGAAAAAACTAAGGCTATTATAATAAAATGCAGTACTAAAAAAGTTGAAAATATATATTCACCTTACCAGTTTCAAAGGAGTTGATGTGTTGTAGTTAAATGCACAAAATACAGGTACACTCTATATATTTTTTTACATTTCTTATTTTTTTTTTAAAAGATACAAACCATCTTTACAAACTTATGTACACCTTGGACGTTCTCTTACTTCAGTTCTGTAGAAGTACATCCCATCGATCATTTTTAACACTTAGTTATACTTACTTTCAAAATAATAAATACAAATTTTCTTTTTTAAATAAATTTGGCATCTGTAGAAGACAGAAAAAAATACAAATACAACTTATCTTTTACAACACAAAATAATTGGTAAAGCATTTTAGAGTCCTTTTTTGCTGTTCTCAGAATATATTGAAATTCACTAGAAACAGTGAGTTCAATAGTACTCATCACATATCAGCGGGCAAAAAAAAGACAATCAAGAAGATTATCTGAAAAAAAAAACAATCTCAATAACAATCTCAAATATTTATTTTAAAGACACATTTCTTACGTAACTATGAGATATGGCAAAAAATCTTGAAAAAGCAAAACACCATTATTAATTTTGTTCCATTATAAATAATGTTACTTACAAATATATGCTGACAAAATTTACAACAAAAAGTCATTCAGAGTATCACAAACTTTTCCCCATGGCCAAATAGTATGTGTGAAATTCTTAGTTTAAAAGTTGTTCAAAAGAAACTTTGAGCGTCTGCCTCCCAGCGTTTAGATCCAAAACCACTGACATAATCTGCGCCGTCTTCCACTGCTCATTCTTCATTCCAAAGCCGTTCAACATCTATATGGCCACCCTTACAAAAATGGCCCACCAACCTAACTACAACATTATCTCCTACATCGACGACACCCAGCTCATCCTCTTCCTCACCAAGGAGCCACGTATCACCAAAGACAACTTCAATGACACAATTAAGCACGTCACCAAGTGGATAAGGAGCAGCTCTTTAAACATGCTATCACACAACATGAAGATACTCTTTCTCAAACTCAACCCCTTAGCTTCAGATAACTCCTGCTGATCAACTACACTATGAACACTACCAACACCTACTGACCATGTACACAACCTATGATTCATATTAAACTCCTCCCTCTACAAATGTAAACAAGTCTACAGCATTTCCTCTTACTGCTATAATACCCTAAAAATTCTCCACAACATTTACAAGTACATCCTAAACAAAACAAGAAGAAACAGACTACACCGTGGCAACACACTCTACACAAGAAGTACAGCCAAACACCTCTAACGACTACAACCAATCCAAAGCACCTCCACCTGATTGATCTTTAATGTCCCCTGCTAGAGCCACATCACCCACGAAATTATACACCTACTCTGACTCAACATCAACAAGAGAATAACCTTCAAGCTCCTCACCCTCACTTACAAAAGACTGTACAACACCAGACAAATTTACATTAACAGCAGTAATTCTGAAAGGCCGAATTTTTATCTTAAAATGTTGGCTTTAAAAATATTAGGTAAGAATTTGTTAAGTCTTTAGGCAAACGTTGCTTAAAAACTAATTGAGTATCATTACATTTTGTCCAACCTTTCATACATTTTATATAAACAGTGTAATGTCCAGATGTTGTAGAAGGTCCATCATGAAAAATAAGAGCTACAAAAGTTCTTCCTGACACTGAAACTTGACCAGCTACACCATTTTTAATTAAAGTTTCCAATTTTCTTCCATCAGCTCTACAACGTTGCAGCATTAAAATAACATATTGTCCATATCTTTGTATAAATAATCTTGATGACATTTCTGATTTCATTAGCTACACTTCATGTTTTGACTTGCTTCTCTAACTAGATTGTTAAAGGACACTGATTCACAGTCTGGTAAAGTCAAATATATGAATCTTTCACTGTCTATGTTAGTGTTACATGTAAACAAACAATTTTGACAATCATGTTGCCATTCATAAGAAAGGCCAATAAGATTTTCAATATCTATACCTTCATCTTCCAGTACACCAAGCATGAACATTAAAAATTCCTGACAATCTTGTTGACTATTCTGCATAAATTGGGTAGAACCAGAACACATGTCCAAAACATTTCAAATATCAGAAACACTTTGTATTTTACTTTTATCATTACTACATTTCTTATAAACAGAATACAACAATGAGCAGAATCTTTCGTCCCGATTTTCAAAAATTTGCTGTTGCAAACTTTCAAGAAATAAAACAACATTAACTACTACATTAGCATAACAGTTGACACTACAACTATTTCTAAACCGATCACCAACATTCTCTTCAACATTGTCCTTTTTCTTTTTGCTTGCACTCGCAACTTCATCTTGTTTTTTTTCTTTCTCTACAGTTTCACTACAGATATTCTCAAATCTTCTTTTTCTACCAACCACATGCTTTTCAAATACTGGATATTGACCTAAATTGGGAGCATATTCTCTTCTTTACCTATTATACTCTTTGACACAATTTGCATCTGCACTAACCTTTGTCTCATCAAAATCAATCAAGTACAAACCTGATAAAGTTCTGACTCGGGACAAAGCAACATATGCCATTCCATCTTTAAACACGGTACTTCCAATATTCACTAAAGCACTATCTACACTTAAACCTTGAGATTTATGAATGGTCACCGCATATGCCAAACAAATAGGAAACTGTTTTCAGCGTACATACAAATCTTTTACAAGCAAGAACCGAGATGAATAACAACTAAATTGTTGTATTTCATCAATTCATCAAATTTGATCTTTAAAAATTAAATTCCATCTCTATTTACATAATTAACAAAATCAACAATTTTACCCATTGCTCCATCTACTAAACCTTTTTCCACATTCAAATTACGTCGTAGAATTACCCTACAGTTTACACATGCATATAAATTCTTTTCTAAACCAGCAGTTTTACTTATCGACTTTTCCAAAGAATCCAATTTCCTCTTCAACTTTTCAGTCAAAATAATAGTGATTCCTTCATGCTCTATTTTTTCAATAGCTTCCAATTTTATAATTTCTTCATTTTCCAACTTTAACATTTCTTTATTGAATACAGAACATTCACGCAGTGTTGGCATTAAGCAGATTACAGACTTGTTTTTTGCAATTTTCATATACATTTTTTCTGGAACAATATTTTAATTGGGAAACAAATTGGGAAGTAATCGTCTAATTAAAGCTTGTTTGCCATGTTCTGTCACTTTTCCAATTCTTACATTTTGAAGAATTTTTTCATAATCTGCATCATTTGCCTGACGCATATTTGTAATAAGTTCCTTATACTCAAAATATGACCAAATATTAACATTTCCAATGCTCCCCAAAGACTTTCTGGTATCTTCATGTGCCAGTGTTTTAAACACTGGTTGTACTTTTACAGGAGTAAGTTGTAGTAGATGTCCAAAAAGTATGACGTGTTTTCCTCCAAATAATACATCATAGTCAGTTTTAAGAATTTGCTGAATTCTTAAATGTACAAAGGCAAGCATTAAATTTGATACCATGCTTACCTCATCAATAATGAGAACTTTAATTTTCTTCAGCAATCTTGCAACTTCAAAAGAAGCTTCTCCAGATAGCTTGTAGTATTCTAATTTGTTTTCATGCTCTACTGGTAGCATTAATAAAAGATGTAAAGTAACTCCTTTAATATTGTGTGCCGCCAACCCAGTTGGAGCAGTGACAACACAAGACAAATACGAGTCAGTTGTTTTGTGTAAATAAGTTGAAATTACTTTAATTAAAAAACTTTTTTCTGTTCCAGCTTGTCCACTCATACAATCGGATAGGTTGAAATAATGAGCAAGAGCACTCTTTCTTTTCATGAAGTAATCCATGGTTAATCTGCTCTCTCACTTGCTCATATACTTGTTTCTGCTCAACATTAAGTTGTTCTACCAAATTTCCTACATTTCTTACATCTTCTTGAGCTTGATACATTGCTGTTTCCACCTCTTCCATAGCAGTTGCAGCTTCATTTTGAATAATTGGTTCTCCTAATGGATCCTGACCTAACGGAGCAGAAGTTTGACTGTCTTGAGAACTGTCTCTAGCAATCTCAGCTGCAATTGTAGCTTCTTGTTCAATTTCATCGTTCAACATTTTCACATTATTAGCAAAAACAGGACATTCTATACTATCTTTAGTTGCATTGAAAGAATCTTCATCGCTGTAAAAATCTCCAAGTAATTCCAATTCTGAACACCATGGCTTGAAAAGTTACAAAAGAGCTAAGTAGCCAAATTCCCTTTTGTCAGGAGGTTCGCAACTCAGTTTACGGTGATTAATCAAATGTCCTATTCTTTGTTTTATCAAACATCCTTCAGAACCAGTCACGGCATATATACCATTATTGATGTTTTCTGTAATATTCCGTTTAAAAATATAATTTTGCAGCACTTCATAGAGACAAATGTTCTCCAGATGGTGACTTCTGTTTGAATAATATGTATCCAACATATTTGTTCTCACAATATCTGTACTTTCTTGCTCCTTTTCAGCTAAATATTCACTTTCTTGTACAGATTTAAGTACTTCGTTTCCTGTTGCAGCAAGACCTTGACTCACCCAATTGATTCTTCTAGATTTGGAGTATAGACTTACAGATGATAAGCGATCCAAGCATTCATATGCTCCAATTTCTTGATGAGATAACATCTTCAAACTGTAAGTATATCATTTCTTACTTAAACTCTTCTCGTGGGAAATCTCTTCCCACATTTCCTTCAATTCTGTATTTTTCGATTTTGTTATGTACGATGTTACATATCGAGCTACAGCAATGGAATTGTCTGCAACATATTGAATATCCATGTTAGCATTCCACATTGACAAAATGACTGGGTTGTAGTCATTTACGTATTTTGATTCTTCATTTCTTCTTAATTTGTAGGTACTTTTTGGAGACTTTCTTGTGATAGTATGTCGCAAAGATGACATAAATCTGTTTTTGATATAACTGGTCGTGGAAATCCAAAACAGCATTTGGTGTAGAATTTGTCTTTTGATTTGTACTTTCGACGACAGTATTTTCCACAACGATGACTTTGGAATTGTAAGACCTGTTGTCTTAAGTCCTTATCCTGTGTGCTTTTGGGTATATCACATGTAGCGTATTCTTCAATAAAAGACATCACAGTATCATCTGACTCTGTTCCAAATTTGGGAGCCTCTTTGATACATAGTAGCATGTGTATTTGAGGAGCACCTCTTGCTTGATACTCCTTTCTCCAAAAGAAGTCCACAAACTCTCTAAGAGGAGGATTTTTTTTAATGGTGATAAAAGACATCATAGCTTCAAATCTATGATTGAAATACCTGCATACATTTACTGGAACCAAAGAGCACAATTCTTCAGGTGTCTTGTATTCAATATTTATTATATTTGGATTTGCATCTCGAAGAAATTGAAGTAAATCATCCCAAGCATATTCAGCACAGCTTAGAGTAAGGAACCATGTAGGAGTTCCTAAGTTCCTTAACATACATTTAAGTTCTCCATGACGACGGCACCTGTACTCATTAGTACCACGCTGACATGCCATGAGATTAATTAGCTGAGATTCCAAAACATTATCTTTCTGGTGTACTTTATCCATAAATTCCTTTGCCAAAACATTTTGCAGATGTACACCTGCTTTTAGTATATGGTTTACAGCATAAGAAAGTCCAGACAAATCACTCTCACACAAAAGATTAAAAAAATACAGAATACATTGTCGAAATCTTGGATCTTCTGCATACAATCTTAATGTCCGGTATTAAGATGCAGGAGTCTGCACAGTTCGGTCATCATATCGTCCTCCTTTTCCTGTAGGACACAAATGAGGGAAACAACAAGCTTCCAAGCTTTTTTCCCATACACTAATGGGACTTCCCTGTGCTTCTTTCATTTGGAATAACTCTATAGTATTCCCCATCACTTCTTTGGAATGCAGAGGATGAACACTGTAATGTTCATATATTTCTTCAGTTCTGGACACATCAACTTTTTCAATTTGTCCAGATATAATAATAATAATAATAATAATCCACATTTGTAAAGCGCGAACACACACCCGTAAGGGTCTCTAGGTGCTGAGGGCCGTTGGGAATATTAAGCAAGCTATTGCCCAGAGTCACATGGTGCTGGGCTAACCTGCCACCGGAGCCGGGGATCGAACCATGATCACAAGATTTCAGCGTCAGTCACCCTGGCCGCGGCGCCACACCTGGCAAGTCACTATCTTCTTCTACAGTTATTTATTCTTCACTCATAAACGCGTCTTTATAATATTGATTATTTTTCATCAGATACAACGTTGCCTTCTTTACTTTCCTAACATCCACTAATTCCTGCCAGATTTTCTTACTCTTTGTAGGTACGCCATTAACAAGAATTATTAAAGGTTCATCTTCTACATTTTTTACAACAACTGTTTCAATATTTTTATTTAAATCTAGTGGTATATACACAACTCTTCCCTTTAATCCTCTCTGTAAATCTGAAGGAGGCAATTTCCCTGTCTTAGGCTCCATACGAACAATAGCTTGAAAAGGATGCACACATTGAATAAGAATAGACTCATACGTATTTAAATCCACCAACTCAGAAGTAATTTTTATCAACTCAAAATTATTATGCACAGCTCTAGCAGGCATTTTATTTTCGTTTGTTATAGCAATATTTACAAATACACTGATCACAACCCAAATCAAAAGTATTCTCTACCAACAAATAAGTTACAAATTCCATCCACTCCTTATTATTTTCCTTTTCACATTTTAAATACAAATCAACTTTCCTAGTCTTATATTTATAATGAGTATGTCGACAACCAATACAAGAATAATTTGGTGTTTCACCTGAAATCACCTTGAACTTTGTAATTTTTTGCTCAAATTTTTCGGTACTGCAATGTTGTACATTCTCTTCTACATTTCCTTCTACTAACGTATCAATATCTGCACTATCTTCTTCTACACCAAAGTAACTAACCTGAATTTCATCACAAACGTTCTTTACATCTGACATAGATCTATGCAAAAGAGCACTGTTCAACTTCTTTAACATTAGAGCTGGACTTTTTGCATAATACAACATTCTGACTAATTTCCTCATTTCAGTATGATGTACTGACAACATCCTGAAATGGTGAAAAACACTTCTACATACTTTTTTAGAAAGACAAGCCAAAGTCTGTCCTTGCAAACCAGTATTTTCTATCACTCTGCAAGGGTCTAATCCTTGCAACATCTTAATCTTTTGTTTAACACTTTTCTTAGTATAGTTACGTAAGAAATTGAATAAAAAATCCACAGATTCCTGCCGTACACTACAAATACTACTGCAATTCCAAGTGAACACTGAAGCTTTAGGCTTCCTCCCTAATACTTCATCAGCTAACACATCTTCTACATTTCTAGGAACAATTTTCTCTTTCTCAACAGGACAATCATTTTTAACCTCATAAGCACGACCCTTAGTGTCAACTGCATGCAACAACGCATAACTCTGAAAATAACTCTCCTCATTAAAAAAAGGCTCCAAACTTGAACTATGTTTCCATTCACCCAAAAAACTTCAGAAAAATTACTTCTATTAATTACTCTTCTCCACTTACTCTTGCTCTTCATTAAATGGATTGGCTTATCTAGTGATCGAATTCTATTGATAAGTAAAACAAAACATTTTTTTTTATTCATAAGCTTTCTCAACTACATTTTCAATACATTTTCTCTCCTTATAAAATGTGGTTTTCTTCTTACAATTCTTTATTAACTTAGCCAAATTAAACAACATTTCTTCTTCCTTATTTCTTGAAATTGATTTTGCCTCCTTTTACTATATTCACTTTTTTCACAGATTCTTCCATGGTTCTTCTCTTTTCTCTTAGTTGCAGAAACAGTCACAGTTATTTTTACTTTACGCACACTACTGTTACTGGTTGACAACCTTCCCAAAAAAGTCTTAGTTTTCTTACCAGGACTTTTTTTCTTTCTGTTAACACATTGTTCTTCAGGTAAATGTTGTACATGAGATCTCTTTAAGTAAACTGCTTTCTTTTGTCCTTTCTTCTTTTCAATTTTTGAAGGCATGATGATTTTTTTTAGTGATGAACAAATGAATCTATTATAAAAAATAAATATCACTTTAGAAAAAAATATATATAAAATAGACTAATATATTACTTATAAGAAGAGAATAGATATTATGACAACAAACATAGGAGTATGACAATAGAAGACTTACAACAAGAGAAAGAGGACTATGAAACAATAGGAAATAGGAAATAAAATAGAGGATATAAGCAGGCACTACATTATAAGAGGATACATTGAGTATGAATACACTGGAAAATATGAAGAAATATTAAGCAGTATGAGGACAAAGATGTCAGTATGAGTAGAGAAGGGAAAGCATAAGAAGAAAAACACAGAGAAAAAGGAGACAAGGGGGCAGTATAAAAAGAGGTTACACAAGGGAGTATAAAAAGAAATAGGACTAATAGAAGACAGATGAGACAACGAGGACAGAGAGACTCTAAGGTGCCCATTAAGATGGCAGACAAATTGCCCCCACCAGGCTGGTGGTACTCACCACTAGCCTTGCAGGGGCAATCCACCCACCTACCCAACTAGAATGACCCCCTACCATATTACCATGGCTAGGGGGTCCACAGCAGGCAAAAACACTGCACCACTGTTCTGCCCCAGTCGCCTAGCAACCAAGGCAGAAAGAATTTAACATGGTGGTGGTGTCTAATACACACCGCCAGACATATTATAATGAGCCTCTACAGAGGCCTTTCAGTAGTAGCAATGCCATCAGGGAAAAGCAAGCAGTATCCCGGAGTGAAGGTGTGATTGAGGTGCCAACTGCATTGTGTATGCAAATGCATATATGCATTTATAGCATTGTAGCAGGCAAACCTGAGAGCATTACCCACCACAATGTTAAAAATGCAGCATGCATCCGCCACTGTGGCGGGCGCATCCTAATACCCCCCACAGGACTTCCACACTTATGGCAGGCAGTCCCAACTACCATGAGGATGGTAGGCGAACTAAGTCCACCCACCATCCTAATGACCCCGTAAGAGTACAGAAGACACTATGACAACAAGCAGCTCTATAAGAAAATACAAATGAAAATAAAGAAAGAGAGAAAATATCACAAGAAAAGAGACACTATGAGCAGAGAAAGGTAGACTGTGAGAGAGACAAAAGAGATTATGGAAAAGGGTACATGTGCAAATCTTTAATTTACACAGACGTTCAATGTGATTCTAGAAAAAGCCATTTTAAAACCAAACATTTCCCCAAAACACAGTTACCCCACTAAAAAATTTTAGTGACTAAACACAATCCATACATATAACCGCTACATTTCAGTAGACAATCCTGACACATTTTGCAAATACATTAACAATTTCCACCATTATTTTTTGCCAACATTACCTCCAAATATGAAACACAATACAACAAGAAAGAGGCCCAAGGGGCTTGTAAATCTGCACAAGAATATATGCAGCAGTCTATGTATATTGCCTACAAAATTATTAAGAGAGAGATATAATGAGAGCGAGAGGAATAAGAGGTCAGAGGAGAGACTATAAAAAGAAGGGGCACTATTCAGAGACAGAAGGAAACAATAAGGACAGAGGAGGACTAAAAGGACAGGAGGGAGTATGAGAAAAGTGGCACTATGAGGAAAGACAAGTAAAAATAAGGAAAAAAGGGAAATATCAGAACAGATGGCACACTATAAGCAGAGAGAGTTAGACTGTGAGAGAGACAACAGAGATTATGGAAAAAGGAACAAGTGTAAATCTTTAATTTACACAGACGCTCAGTATGATTCTAGACAAAAACATGTTAAAACCATACATTTCCCCAAAACACATTTACCAAACTAAAATATTTTAGTGACTAAGCGCAATCCATATATATGACCACTACATTTCAATAAACAATCCTAACACATTGTGCAAATACATTAACAATTTGCACCATTATTTTTTTGCCAACATTACCTCCTAATATGAAACACAATAAAACAAGAAAGAGGCCCACGGGGCTTGTAAATCTGCATGAGAATATATGCAGCAGTCTATGTATACTGACTAGAAAATTATTAAGAGCGAGATATAATGAGAGAGAGAGGAATAAGATGTCATTGGAAAGACTATAAAAAGAAAGAGCACTATTAAGAGACAGAAGGTAACAATAAGGACTGAGGGGGACTAAAAGGACAGGAGGGAGTTTGAGAAAAGTGGCACTATGAGAAAAGACAAGTAAAAATAAGGAAAAAAGGGAAATATCAGAACAGAGGGCACACTATAAGCAGAGAGAGGTAGACTGTGAGAGAGACAACAGAGATTATGGAAAAAGGAACAAGTGTAAATCTTTAATTTACACAGATGCTCAGTATGATTCTAAACAAAAACATTTTAAAACCATACATTTCCCCAAAACACATTTACCAAAGTAAAATATTTCAGTGACTAAGCACAATTCATATATATGACCACTACATTTCAATAAACAATCCTAAAACATTGTGCAAATACATTAACAATTTGCACCATGATTTTTTTGCCAACATTACCTCCTAGTATGAAACACAATACAACAAGAAAGAGGCCCACGGGGCTTGTAAATCTGCAATAGAATATATGCAGCAATCTATGTATACTGACTAGAAAATTATTAAGAGCCAGATATAATGAGAGAGAGAGGAATAAGATGTCATAGGAAAGACTATAAAAAGAAGGAACACTATTAAGAGACAGAAGGTAACAATAAGGACTGAGGAGGACTAAAAGGACAGGAGGGAGTTTGAGAAAAGTGGCACTATGAGAAAAGACAAGTAAAAATAAGGAAAAAAAGGGAAATATCAGAACAGAGGGCACACTATAAGCAGAGAGAGGTAGACTGTGAGAGAAACAGCAGAGATTACGGAAAAAGGTACAAGTGTAAATCTTTAATTTACAGACAATCAGTGTGTTTCTAGAGAAAAACATTTTAAAAGCATACATTTACCCAAAACTCATTTACAACACTAAATTAATTTAGTGACTAAACACAATCCATATATATGAACACTACATTTCCGTAGACAATCCGGACACATTTTGGATATACATTAACAATTTGCACCATTTTTTATTTTGCCAACATTACCTCTAAATATGAAACACAATGCAACAAGAAAGTTGCCCAAGGGGCTTGTAAATCTGCACAAGAATATATGCAGCAGTCTATATATAGTTCCTACAAAATTATTAAGAGAGATATATAATGAGAGAGAGAGCAATAAGAGGTCATATGAAAGACTATAAAAAAGAAGAAGCACTATTAAGAGACAGAAGGAAACAATAAGGACAGAGGGGGACTAAAAGGAGAGGAGGAAGTATGAGAAAAAGTGGCACTATGAGGAACGACAAGTAAAAATAAGGAAAGAAGGGAAATATCAGAACAGAGGGCACACTATAAGCAGAGAGAGGTAGACTGTGGGAGAGACAGCAGAGATTTTGGAAACAGGTACTCATGTAATTCTTTAATTTACACAGACGCTCAGTGTGATTCTAGACAAAAATATTTTAAAACCATACATTTCCTCAAAACACATTTACCAGTCTAAAACATTTTAGTGACTAAACACATTCCATATATATGACCACTACATTTCAGTAGACAATCCTGACACATTTAGCAAATACATTAACAATTTGCATCATTATTTATTTGCCAACATTACCTCCAAATATGAAACACAATACAACAAGAAAGAGGCCCATGGGGCTTGTAAATCTGCACAAGAATATATGCAGCAGTCTATATATAGTTCCTACAAAAGATTTAAGAGAGAGATATAATGAGAGAGAGAGGAATAAGAGGTCATAGGAGAGACTATAAAAAGAAGGGGCACTATTAAGAGACAGAAGGAAACAATAAGGACAGAGGGGGACTAAAAGGACAGGAGGGAGTATGAGAAAAAGTGGCATATGAGGAACGCCAAGTAAAAATAAGGAAAGAAGGAAACAATCAGAACAGAGGGCACACTATAAGCAGAGAGAGGTAGACTGTGAGTGAGACAATGGAGATTATGGAAAAAGGTACAAATGTAAATCCTTAATTTACACAGACGATCAGTGTGATTCTAGACAAAAACATTTTAAAATCATACATTTCCCGGAAACACATTTACCACACTAAAACATTTTAGTGACTAAACACAATCCATATATATGACCACTACATTTCAGTAGACAATCCTGCACATTTTGCAAATACATTAACAATTTGCACCATTTATTTCTTGCCAACATTACCTCTGAATAGAAAACACAATACAACAAGAAAGAGGCCCAAGGGGCTTGTAAATCTACACAAGAATATATGCAGCAGTCTTTATATAGTTCCTAGAAAATTATTAAGAGAGAGATATAAAGAGAGAGAGAGGAATAAGATGTCATAGGAAAGACTATAAAAAGAAGGAGCACTATTAAGAGACAGAAGGTAACAATAAGGACAAAGGGGGGCTAAAAGAACAGGAGGGAGTATGAGAAAAAGTGGAACTATGAGGAAAGACAATTAAAAAGAAGAAAAGAAGGGAAATATCAGAACAGAGGGCACACTATAAGCAGAGAGAGGCAGACTGTAAGAGAGACAGCAGATAATATGGAAAATGGTGCAAGTGTAATTCTTTAATTTACACAGACGCTCAGTGTGATTCTAGACAAAAACATTTTTAAACCATACATTTTGCCAAAACACATTTACCACACTATGACAACTACATTTCAGTAGGAAATACTGCCACATTTTGCAAATACATTAACAATTTGCACCATTAATTTTTTGCCAACATTACATCCAAAAATGAAACACAATAGAACAAGAAAGAGGCCCAAGAGGCTTGTAAATCAGCCCAAGAGCGTATGCAGCAGTCTATGTATACTGACTACAAAATTGTAGATTTATAACACAAGCCTAATTCTACAGAAGCAACACTATTAAATATTCTACAACTAAAAAAGTGACTGCACACATTCTAAATTTTTTAGTACTGCACTTTATTGCACAAAGGTCACTAACTAAACACATTAACTTGCCAAATGATTTTATCACGATACTTATCCAAATGCAGAGAAATTCAGAATATGGTTCTACAATATTTACAGGAATAAACATATTACTCACCTTACAAAATGATTGGAAGATTAAGAAGAATGCCACTCACACAGCAGATAGCCTCACACAGAATCTCTCTGCTTCAGTGCGTGCAGCAGAACCAAACAAAAGGCACGTTTTCCCTCCCAATTTACACATATATACACATTAATAACAAATCAAATTCCTTCACACAGTAATTCAAAACCAAAGACACCAAAGTACTTACATATAAATACCAATAAATACAAAAGGTATAATTAGAACCAACCAACTCATAAACACATAAACATGATAGATATTTGTAAAATGTATTTTTTTATTGACTTTTTCTTGCTGCGGTACACTCACGGGACGTCTTACAGTTTTTGCACCGTATGTTGTACGTGCAAGCATGGTACGCGTACGGTAAATCTAGCGTAAAATATTAGCCTTTATCACTAAATTTTTATAATCCCCGGGGACCCCAACCCCCGGGGCTGAAAAATAATGTTGGGGGCCGTGGGGGTAGCCCCAAAGCCCCCACGGTCCAAGCCGGCTCCCCGCATCCTTCGGGAGCCAGCATTGCTTTTCGTCAGAAAGAGCAGCTAACATGCTGCTCTCTCTGACGAAAAGCAGTTTGTAATGGTAGGGCGGGAGCTGCGAGGCTCCCGCACTACCATAACAAACTGCAGTGTCCCGGGGTAAGGCCCCGGGACACTGTAGGAGCCGGCCCTGGGGAGATGGCGATCCCCAGGCCACACAAGGCTCCAGGAGGGGGGCCGCGTGGCCCCCCTCCCAACATTAAAAAGCCCCAGGGGGTGGTGGTGCCCAAGGCTGGGGGGTCTGTAACGGACCCCCCTATTTTACATAGTAGTTCCCTGGGGAGGTGGCGGTCCCCGGGACGTTTGGGAGGGATTAAGACCCCCCACACAGGTTTTTAAAAAAAAATGTTAACAAAGCCCCGGGAGTGGCGGACCCTGGGGCTGTGGGGGGGCAAACAGCCCCTGCAAACATATTGCTTAAACCCTGGGGGATGGGGTCCCAGGGGATTATAAAAAATTTGTAATAGAGGCTATTTTTTTTAACAATAAATTTACCGAGCGCGTAAAAATGCACGTCCCGTAAGCGCACAAAACCAAAACAAAGAAAAAAATGGACATTGGGGATCATTGTAAAACCCCCTAACTAACCCAAGAGAATCAGGAAGTCCTATAGCAAACAGCAAACATTTCCTGTCAATCTACACATTCAATCCACACAAATACACAAATAAATAACAAATCACATATATTCCCAAATTAAATCAAAATGAAACACACTTTTCTATTGCTTGAACTTTTGAACCTTTTCCAACTAATAAAACTGTTAACCCTTCCTCCAACCACATTCTGCCAGTTACCATAGAAACACTTCAGGGAACACCTTACTGACAACACAGGTGAAAAGTTCATCATACATTGTTGCAAATCAAAACAGCAAGTGTGCTTGACTTCTCAATACACCAGCTTATATTAAGTAATGTTCTTTTCTATCACTTTTTCTTAACCAATAAATGATAGGCTTTTAAATAACAGAAAATTGCACCCTACTTATCTACCTAGTAACATTTCAAACAACCAAATCACTTCCATGCTTTTTTTCAAAACTCCACTTATGCACCATTTTAGAAAAAATCTTCAAACTACCCTTTCATTTACAGAAACCATCTAAGTGCATCAAGACCTCTCTTCAACATGCTAACAGTGTAAATTGTCGGACACGGCTATATTTTCTGGAGTGAAAGGTACGCACAACAGAAAGAAATTCACAAAGACCTAGGTTTACCAAATGTAGACATTAAATGGATTGGACAGAGAGGGTTAAAGTGGTATCAATTGACGTCATTGATGAAATCCTTTATGCATCTCCAACACCCTAACCTCATAATTGTGCACTGTGGTGGCAATGACCTAGGCACTTTGACTGGGGTAGGTCTGGAAATGTTTATGAAGGACACCTTTACAGACCTGATGTCACTTTTCACCAAAACTACATTTATCTATTCTAATATATGTCAAAGGCAAAAATGGAACTGGTTCAATCCATTTTATCCACAGATTGAGAAAGCTAGGAAACATGTGAATAAATCTGTTTCGGCGTTTCTCCGAGGCTATAGAATGGGGTCCATTTACCATAACAATCTGCGCTTCAATATGCATGAAATCTATAGGAGAGATGGTGTACATTTTACAGATGAGGGGAACAACAGAGTCTTCCTCTTGAACTTTAGACTCTGCATCCGTACTTACCTGTAGGTACTCAAATCTCCCAATAAACATAAGGGCTCTTTTTAGAGCCACCCAACATATAAACACATACACTTCATAAATATCTAAAAATATTTTACTTTTTCTACCTTAGTTACGCTTATGGGACGTCTTACAGACTTCGCACCATACATCGTACGTGCGAGCATGGTACGTGCACGGTAAATCTATTGTAAAAAAAATAACGTCTATTACAAATTTTTTATAATCCCCGGGGACCCCATCCCCCGGGGCTAAAATATAACATTGGGGACCGTGGGGGGAGCCCCAAAGCCCCCACAGTCCCAGCTGGCTACCCGCGTCCTTCGGGAGCCGGCATTGCTTTTCAACAGAGAGAGCAGCTAACATGCTCTCTCTCTGACAAAAAACAGTTTGTTATGGTAGGGTGGGAGCCGCAAGACTCCCGCCCTACCATAACAAACAGCAATGTCCCATGGGTAGGCACCCCGGGACACTGTAGGAGCCGGCCCTGGGGAGATGGCGATCCCCAGGGCCACACAAGGCTCCAGGAGGGGGGCCGCGTGGCCCCTCTCCCAACATAGAAAAGCCCCGGGGGTGTTGTTCCCTGGGGCTGGGAGGTCCGTAACGGACCCCCCAATGTTCAATATTAAAGCCCCGGGGAGGTGGTGATCCCCGGGGCATGTGGGGGGGGGGGCTTGAGCCGCCCCACACAGGTTTTTTTAATTTAAAAATAAAAAACAAAGCCCCGGGGCGTGGGGGTCCCGGGGCTGCGGGGGGGTCGTGAACCCCCCGCATACTTAGAAAAAAAGCCCCAGGGTGGCAGTCCCCAGGGCAGTGTGGGGGATTGGGACCCCCCCATACTTTTTTAATCAATTTGCCCACAGGATTTGGTCCCCCCGGGGCTAATTTGTAAAAAAGCAAACCCAGGTTTTTTTTCTTTCGGCGGAGTTCGCGTACGTACGCGGACACCGCAATTTTTTTAAAAAATTATAATTGGGGGGCCTTAAGGGTCCTTGAGGGTCCTTGTGGGAACCCCTGAGCAGGCCTAGGGGGTCAGGGTGTTTGTTCCTTGCCCCTTTTTGCGTTTTCCACATTTGTTTCTCTGCTCTCTTGTGCCTCGGTTACACTTCCTGGTTTGGAGTGTTGACAGCTAATTAGCATTCAGCTCATGTTCGGGAAGGTACAGAGTACAGTAAGCTTACAGTAAGCGTACAGAAAGCTGCTATAGATGTACTTATGATTTTACTTATGATTTTCTCATGAACTACTGAACGGATTTACACCATTTAAACAAAAAGCATGATCTGCGAACCAAACTCTACCTTTTTGCCAAATTTGGTGTAATTCCGTTCAGCCGTTTGGGCTGTAGCCCTGGCTAAAGGTCCTATTGAAAATTGCATGGGGAAAACATGTTTTGGGACCCCTTCTTTTTTCTCAGCTCCCGCTTCATGAATCACCCCCAAACTTTCAGGGAAGTAGCGAAGCAGAGCAGGCCATTTTCTTGGAGAATTCCGTGAAGATTCGTCAACCGGCGCCAAAGTTATTCCAAATAGAATGTTGAGGATTTCCTATGGAAACTAGGTCCTAACTATAACTACCTACTGGCGACCGCCAGTAGGTAATACATTATATATATAAAGTAAAATAAGGTTTTGTAAATGCTAATCCCTAACTATATATGGTCTATAACCTATGGTTTTTTCAGTGAATTTTCAAGGTTTTGTAAATGATAATTCCTAACTATATATGATCTATAACCTATGTTTTTTTCAGTGAATATATATATATATATATATATATATATTACCTACTGGCGGACGTATCCTGACCCCCTTATGTTTTCTGAGGGTGGCTGAGGATCATATATGTTGATACATGTCTTCCAGCGGCTGTGCGGGAGCGTTTTTTTTTTTTTTTGCTGCGTGACGTCTGTTAACGTTCGATTCGATGGAAATCAGGAACTGTTGACCGCCATTTTGTCACTGCGAGTAAATATTTTGTTAAAAATAATTGTTATAAATTATTCCTTATTGATAAACATTGCCTGCACCATCTTGCCTTTTTTGCAATGCCACACTTTTGTTGAGCATGGCAGCCATTTTAGATGCCTTGACCAGACCTACTCTCTGCACGTCGCCGATCCTCAGCATTGTTCCCCACCCTCGCAAGCATCTCCCCCACGCACTGGTCACCCCCGCTCTCTCTCTCATGCATGGGCCAGAAACCTCCTCCCATCTGCGCTGTTCGTGAGCGTTTTTTTTTTTTTGCTGCGTGACGTCTGTTAACGTTCGATTCGATGGAAATCAGAAACTGTTGACCGCCATTTTGTCACTGCGATTAAATATTTTGTTAAAAATAATTGTTATAAATTAATTCGTATTGATAAACATTGTCTGCGCCATCTTGCCTTTTTTGCAATGCCACACTTTTGTTGAGCACGGCAGCCATTTTAGATGCCTTGACCAGACCCACTCTCTGCACGCCGCCGATCCTCAGCATGGCTCCCCACCCTCGCAAGCATCTCCCCCACGCACTGGTCACCCCCCCTCTCTCTCTCATGCATGGGCCAGAAACCTCCTCCCATCTGCGCTGTTCTTCTCTGAGAATCAGGCCCTGTGCCCGTTCAACACCTCCCTTTCACCCTATTCACTACCCCACCCTCTGACACTCCTCTTCCTCTGTGTCCGATTGTCCAGGCCGGTCCCATGCTATCATCTAGTCCTGCAGGTGTAGTTTATGGCCCCAGCTGTAGAGAATCACCCCTCTTCAAAGGAGTTACAGTAGATCAAGGCTCCCACCCGATGAGATCCGTCACACCACACGCGTTCCTACCATCTGATAACCATCCTGTATTGTGCTTAGGGAGGGGATTCTCACTGTGAGGGTGTGTGGGTCCGAGCCTGAAGCGGAAGATTCCAGGGATGCCTCTTTGTACATCAAAGTTTTTACAATTATGTGTCACATTAAAAATATATAGCACTCCAACAAAGTAGTAGCATTATAACATTTTAATAACTTATAAATATATACAACTCAACAAAAACAGTAAATACATTTAAACATTTTTTTAAAAAAGAAGCAACAATGGTCAGTAGCTGTGTTTTGTGCGAATTGTCCCAAGGCAGCACAACGTGCTGAGTTCTGGACGGCACCCAGGTGATGTTATCTGGGTGCCGCACTGGTTTTTGGTATCCTACAATGCAGCTCCGAAAAACGGCGTGGGGCGTCCGGGGGGGGCGGGGGGAGGCCTCGTCAGTAGCGGTCTGTTGTGCGAATAGTCCCAAGGCAGCAGAACGCGCTGAGATGTGGATGGCAACCAGGTGATGTCCAGTAAGTTGCCGCACTGGTTTTGGCATCCTACAATGCTGCTCCGAAAAACGGCGTGGGGCGCCCTGGGGGGGGGGGGAGGCAGCGTGAACGGGCCTCCCCAGGTGGAGGCTCGTCTGCTGTACTGGGGCGCCCCTTTACCGTTTCAGTGGCCATTCCGCCCGCTTTTGCTACACTCTGCCTCATCCTCCATTCAGCTGGTTATCACCCGCTCTTGCGGCTACAGCATCTCGCTCACCATGTAGTTGAGTTGCGCCCACTCTTGCGGTGCAGCGATAGGCGGCTGCTACAGGACTCTTAAAATGGCGGACGGCTCTTCGGATTTGGGCCTGGTCCACTAAAATGGCCCTGGGACACCTTGGAACTCGGATGTCCCCTGAGCCTTGAAGATTTTACAAAAGTCTTGGGGGCCCCCGACTCCTGCAGGCTTCCGGTGGGGAGCGGCTGCCATGATTGCTCGTGGAATGACCACGACGGAGCCACGAGATGGTGGTGCTCTCATGCTGATGCCAGCTTCAGTCTGAAACATCCAGAAACAAGGTGGGGCTTTCATCGTTTGGGAAAAAAAAATGTTTTAATCCAATGAAAAGTGTTATTTTTAGGTCATATGATCAAGCCTTCTATCATTAGGAAACCAAAAGTAAAATGAACCAATGAAAAGTTTTATAAACAAGTCACATGACCTGTTATGCTTACGTTACGCGCTGGTATAAAAAGCGTAGAAAATCCGTTGGCACGTGAGGCGGCGTCTGTAGCGGACCGATGTGCGAATAGGCCGAGGCAGCACAACGCGCCAAGACCCGGATAGCACCGAGGTGGTGTTCAGCAAGTTGCCGCACTGGTGTGGCCATCCTACAATGCTGCGCCGAAAGTCGGCGTGGGGCGCCCCGTTGGCCTGTGAGGTCGCGTCAGTCAGTGGGGGCTGTTTGAGAAAGCAATGTGATGCTGTGCGTCACCCCCAAGACTGAGGCTCCTCGGCTGCAGTGACGCGCCCCTTGGTGTTTCACTCGCTATCCAGCTGAGTTGCATCCGCACTTGCGGCTACAGTAGGCCGAAGGTAGCACAACGCGCCGAGATCTGGATGGCACCGAGGTGGTGTCCAGCAAGTTGCCGCACTGGTGTGGCCATCCTACAATGCTGCACCGAAAGTCGGCGTGGGGTGCCCCGTTGGCTTATGAGGTGGTGTCAGTAGCGGACCGATGTGTGAATAGGTCGGAACCAGCACAAGGCGCCAAGATCCGGATGGCAAGTCCTGGATGTTGGGTGCCATAGTTGAGAGTTCTGAGCAGTGCTTGTAACACTGTCTGAAGCTTATTTGCACCTGCTGCAGCTTCACTATTGCCTGGTGTGGCCAAAGATCGCCCATGACATAGGCGGCCGGCTCCCGAGGTCCGGCGGAACTTTTTTCCTTTTCCTTTCTGCATCTTGTCCCACAATCCGTTTGACCTGAAGACACGACCAGGTCCCTGAATGTGTGCAGGGGGACGCTATTGATTGAATCAAACTGGCGGCTTCACACAAAGCTGACTCAAGCGTTGCTGGTGATGCTATACAGACAAAAAATGGTTTTCAGTTTGTACATTCTCCAGGATTTTTCCATCCAAGGCTGGTTGAGAGTTTGTAGAACAATGGCTTTAGATCTTGCCCTCCCCTCTTTTGACTGTAGGTTCTTGTTGCCTATCTCTTCTGTTTTCATTTAACTGAACCTTTTTTGACTGCCGAAAGGGGTTCTGGTCCGACCGCTGGTTGGTGGAGACATTTTGACTATATCCTGGCCCTGCCCGGCCTCGCCCAAAATGGCACCAGTATAAATGGGACTCGTAACTCCTTGTTGTGTACTGGTTGAACAACCTTGATATCACGAGATACGTATGCAGTTTTGAAGCACATGGCGGGCGGGGACGAGAATTGATTGAATATTTCGACATCCTTATTGATATAAAGTTCTGATGTGTTATTGATTACTGTACTATTGTAAGTTCGAATTAACGTCACCCATGGTACTTGCCCGCAAATGTATATCTAGAAAATGTTATTGTAAGTGGCCCTGTCGTATTTTAATTACAAAATGTACGTCCACCGATTCCGCAACTGTTAGACACCTTAGTTCTTGCAACCTAATGGCCCGCTCGTTACGTTCCTCTACAGTGTAAAGGTTTCCTCATCATATACGATTCCAGTTTGCTCCGTGGCCGGCCCACGTGGTTATAGGCCCGTATTTGTATACTGACATTTTCACAATAAAGGTTTTTAAAACAAAACATGGTAGTAGTATTTACATTGGTAAAGTTTTTAATTGTAGTCACTGTTTTCGAATCAGTAAAAGGCAAGTGAAATAAAGCAGTCCAATTACATGACAACTAAAAGGTATAATACGCCGGAACGCAGTTAAGATAAATGGTCAAGGGCTGTTGTGTTTTTTACTCCTGCAACATAAAGTGATCGATAAGAATCTGATATTCAGGCGTATCGGCGACTAAGACAGCAGGCCGAGCATCTTTTGCTCAACGGCTCCGTCATGGGACGAAGAAACGCCCTTTTGCTAGAAAAAGGAATATATTTTACTTGCAGGACAGTTGTAAATGTTCCGGGAAAGTACATTAGCCTGGAACATTATAACATATATGTTTAAGAAAAAATAATGTTCGAAAGCAATAAAAAGCGTAATTTTTAGGTCATATGACCAAGCCTTTCATCATTAGAATAACAAAAGTAAAATGAACCAATGAAAAGTTTTATAAACAAGTCACATGACATGTTATGCTTACGTTACGCGCCGCGCCCCGGATCGCTTCCGGGAAGCTGCGCTTCGCGCACCGGAGCACTTCCGGGTGCGCTAACGCGGCGTGTCATATAACGCATTACGCGACAACGTAGGTCCAGAGTATAGTCAAAATATCTCCACCAACCAGCGGTCGCAACACAACCCCTTTCAGTAGTCTAAAAAGTTCTGTTAAATGACAACAGAAGGGACAGGCAACAAGAACCATCAGTCAAAGAGGGGAGGGCAAGTTCTTCCCTACCGGGTCACGTTGGGGCGCTACCGGAACTGATCAAATTGGTAGTCTACAGTGTTTCTGGATGTTTCAGACTGAAGTTGGCGTCAGCATGAGAGCACCACCATCTCGTAGCTCAGTCGTGGCCATTCCACGAGCAATCATGGCAGCCGCTCCCCACCAGAAGCCTGCGGGAGTCGGGGGCCCCCAAGACTTTTGTAGAATCTTCAAGGCTCAGGGGACGCTTTCGAGAATGGGGCCCAAGCCCTAGCAGACAAGCGTCCGAGTTCCAAGGTGTCCCAGGGCCATTTTAGTGGATCACCCCAAATCTGAAGAGCCGGCCACCATTTTGAGAGTCTTGTGGCAGCCGCCTATCGCTGCATCGCAAGAGCGGGAGCAACTCAACTACATGGTGAGCGAGACGCTGTAGTCGCAAGAGCGGGCGGTAAACAGCTGAATGGCGGAAGAGGCACAGTGTAGCAAAAGCGGGCGGAATGGCAACTGAATCGGTAAAGGGGCGCCCCACTACAGCGTGTCTTCAGGTCAAACGTATTGTGGGACAAGGTCCAGAATGAAAGAGTCATCAAAAGGCAAAAAGTTCTGCCGGACCCCGGGAGCCGGCCGCCTATGTCGGGGGCGATCTTAGGGAGGGGGCAGGAGCCAAGCGCCCCCTCCCAGTCCGCGCCACCACACCGTATGTTGAAAATCTGAAGCCATCGTTCTACAAACTCTCAACCAGCCTTGGATTGAAAAATCTTGATGAATGCACAAACTGAAAACCAGTTTTTGTCTGCATAGCATCAGCAGCAACGCTTGCTATCAGAGTTTATGAGTTTCATGCTCGATCGATTGAGCTAGCCGGATCAGGCAACAAAAAGTATAAAATAGTTATGTAAATAGTTATTTAATAAAATGTTTTACCCTGTTACTTTGCTGGTGTGTTGTATATATTTATAATATTTGCATAGAGTTTATCGTTATTTTGGGCGGGGTGGGTGGTGGAGCCGAGCTGTCTTGCAGCCCTCATGGTGTGGAGCTCAGTTCATCTCACTATTTTCGTATTTCTCATGAAGGGTTGTTCCTAATGTTTCTATTTTAGCGAGGTCAAAAAGAGATCCCATTAGTGGCCTACTGATTTTGCGCGATTACTTTTGTTTTTTTACACGATTTTTCACTATCTGCAAAGACTAAACAGAGTATTGCGACTTTGTGCTTGTTTGTAAATAGAGAATGAACCAAAGAGAATCAATTGTAAAACAGTAAATGCTTGGATAACAATCAATCAAATGGAGAGACAAGCAGGCACAACGGATTACAACGGGGCAAAGGCCTGCGTTAACTACCCTTCACTATCTGCAAAGAGAGAGTACTACTAAGAGAAAAGAGGGGGGGGCAGTGTTCAAAGCACATCAGCGTGCATAAACACGAAAAAGTTTTTACCTATCAGGTACTTGACATTTGACAGCTTTTGATATTTGCTATTAAAACACCATTGAAATTCACTGAAAAAAACATAGGTTTTAGCCCATATATAGTTAGGGATTAGCATTTACAAAACCTTAATTTACTCGCACAAAACCATAGAAATGTGCATATATAGTTAGATGCAATAACTATATATCGCGCACCCGCAACCCACTGCTGATGATGTCACATATTACATCATTCATGACATGGTCAGTGACATCACTGATGACATCACTGATGACATCATCCAGTGACTGTATGTTTCTGTAAAGTTAAAATATGTCTTACATATTGAAGAATGAGTGGATGTATAAGTGTCTGGATGAAGGATTTAGTAGGTGCATGACTGACTGTATGAGAGAGTGATTAAATGTGTCTCACTGAGAGCATGGGTTAGTGACTAAACTGTCTTAATTTGTGCATCATTATATCTGTTGTTCTGTAAACTGCTGCATGTGTTGATCAGTAGCTATATGATTAACTTTATGGGTTACTGATTGGTTGCCCAAGTATTTGTATGGGAGTGTGAGTGTGTGTGTGGGAGGCTGGGAGGTGTGTGACTCTGTGCATACATGTGTGAACAGTTGATTCACTAGATGTACGGGTTCAAAACTGCATGTGGAAACAGCTGTATGGGTGGTTGACTGTGTGCATGAGTGTATTGGTGAGTAAATGGATATCTCAGTGCTACATGTCAAAGTAAGTACATATGTAAAACACAGTACATGTGAGAGTTGACACATATAAATTACTGTGTATAAGAGCCAGTGAATGTGTGAGTGGCTGAAAGGATCTTTGAAAACTTGTATCAGTGATTGTATAAGACAGTAAATATGTGTTAGAATATGTTTCAATAAGTAAGGTGCGTATAACTGTATAGTTGAGGAAATGGAGGTGTGATTGATTCGTTGCATGACTGACTAGGTGTATGAGTAACTCCATGGATGAGTGACAATCTGTGAGTGTCTGTTTACACTGAGTGTATCTAAGGTTATATTAGAGTCTGAAGAGGTTAATCGTTTTATCACATGAATGATGTCATCAGTGATGTTGTCAGTGATGTCATTTGAGTTGTCAACAGTGATGTCATCAGTGATGTCACTGACCATGTCATGAATGATGTAATATGTAACATCATCAGCAGTGGATTGCGGGTGCGTGATATATAGTTAGTGCAACTAACTATATATGCGAATTTCAATGGTTTTGTGTGAGTAAAATAAGGTTTTGTAAATGCTACTCCCTAACTATATATGGTCTATAACCTATGATTTTTTCAGTGAATTTTCAAGGTTTTGTAAATGCTAATTCCTAACTATATATGGTCTATAACCTATGGTTTTTTCAGTGAATTTCAATGGTTTTTTAATAGCAAATATCAAAAGCTGTAAAATGTATTCTTATTTGAATGGAAAAATATATTTTATATGTTGTTAATATATTTTTTTTATGTATATATATTTTTATTATTTGTATTTGTTTCGCTACCGGTCCGCGCACCGGGTAGCTTCCCGTTAGCTCAATTTGGTGCCGCGACCCGGTCCGCGAACCGGGAAATGTTCCGTTAGCGCAACTGCCGCTCTAGAAAACAACATTGTGATGCGTCGCGTAAACGCGACATATCGCGTTGCCACGTAATGCGTCTTATGACGCGCCGCGGAAGCGCACCCGGAAGTGCTCCGGAGCGCGAACCGAGGCGCGAAGTGCAGCACCCCGGAAGCGCTCCGGGTGCGTAGTGGGACGGGTAACGTAAGCATAACAGGTCATGTGACTTGTTCTGTTGCGTGCTTATCTAGGATCCTGATCGATACTGTGACCTTATGCCCCTATTCGGCTATAAATCCATTTATTCCCTATATTGGCATAACCGTTCAAGTGCGATATTCAGAAAGTCATCTCTGGCCTCACACGAACAGAGCCACTTTCCAGAATAGTTCTCTGCCACTTCCTTTGCAACCAATTAGTGCAATGACAGAGCAGAAGTCACTATCTGAGATTCCTAGATTAACACTCCGAGTTCTTCAACAAGATAAAAACTCAGCAAACCTGGAAATCCCCGCTTGCTGTGTTTTGATCAGTAATGGAACTCTAATGAGCAACTGATAGCTATCACTTCCTAGTGACATCTTTAATTGACGTCTTATGTCCAGCAAACTTACGTCAAACCAGGCACCTGTCAGGTATAAATATTACCAACGTTGCCTTAAGCAATTGCCCATTGTTAGCTGAAGCTAGCACCCTGTTGCTGCAGCCTGCTGCCCGTCGCCTGAAGCTGCTGATACCATTATCGCTGCTAAAGCGCGAACGATGGTGTGTTGAAACTAGGAGCTGAACAGCCGTCCCTCTGTGAAGAAGCCCAGCAGATGCCAGCTGCCCGCAGACGCTGTCCCCCCTCCTTCTCCTCCTCGACGCGCTGAAGAGAGACGCTGTCTTTCTCCTGCTGAGAAATCCAGCTCCAGCGTTTCTAGTCTGCCCTCGCAGGTGACTGGGATACCGAGTTCCCCCTGAAGGAGATACCAGACCTCCATCATTCTATTCAGAGGTATGGTGTTGACTAAACCCTTAGTGAGAATTCTTGAAGCAAACCTTGTCAAAACCAACTTAAACTGAAACTACTTACCTACTCCCCTCCCAAGTATTAGGCTTAGGTCAGGTACACTGGGGTAGGCGTAGTTAGAAGCACCAGTTGAGTATTTTAGCCTAATGTATATATGAATGTATATATGTTTTATTACTTTTAAACCATTGTATGGCTAAGAAACCATATCAATGCTTTTACAGTATTATCTTGCAATACTTATCTTACTGTACGTACTTTTTATCATAACAAGTCTTGCAATTGTGGCAATACATTTCTCTTGTACGAGAAGAAAGACTGTTCAATAAATGTTAACCCTTTATTGACAAACGCCCGTCTCTCTATTCTCTACATCTCGTGAAAGCAAACTGCACTAACCTGACTGAGTAAAATAACTGTCTATTGTTTCACACGACCCTAGAGATTGACTCTTAATCTGAGGAGCAAAGTTGTCATGTTGCACGGTTGTTGGAAAACTGAATCCCTTCTTGTCTGTGCCAGGGAAGCTGATCACTTCCTATGCAGAGAAGAACGTTTCCAGTGACCTCTGAGCTAGTTGGTAACACACCCAATTAAGTTTAGCATAGTCAGTGGAGGCCTGGAAGATCCGCACTTCTACGTCGATACTACTGTTTATGTTATTCCAATGCGCAGGGCCTAGTGGGAAACTAGGAACTACACTACATGGCGCCCAAACGTTTGGCAAGGCGATAAACCAACGCAAGACGTTAGAGTAACTCAGTCGTGCATATTTCACACAGACCCCTTTCTCCCGTAAATACTCCAATAGACGTCTGGAGTGGGTGAAAGGTTAAAATCCGCCCGAACTCAGTAGGAAGAGATTCCTATGTAAAGCTCTGGTTTATTCAACGTTGAAGGATACAGTGTTCCGAAATATTGTGCACCTAATCTTTGTCTCCTTGGAGACCTACTCTGCAAACCTTGCATTTATACAATGCCAGGAGAAAACGGAACCACTGGGGCCGCAGCAGAAGCGACTCAGCAGGGTCCCGAACACACAGACCCGGATGCAATTATCATCCCGGTTCACTTAAGAAAATCTATAACTTTAAAACTTATAGAAAACGGACTGACACCACAAGGTGGTACAGTAATTTTCGTGATAGAGGCTCACGAATATCGGCAGACAGAGGTATTCTATTCATGGATAAACTTTCCAGCGGCAAACGCTACAACAAAAGAGTTTCACTATTACAAAATAGAGGAACCTCCGGAAGAGTACGCTCCTTTCGAGGAGACTGAAATCCCACTAAAATTCCAAGAGCACCTGCTCTGGTTTAATTTCGCCCTAAAACATAATGATCACATTACCAGGCTCGGGCCACTAGGTAGACCAGGAGCAACGTGGCCGGTTCTAGCCAGCTACACACCACATACGGACAGTGCAAAAATGTCTAGAGAAGAGCTGTTAGTACAGCTAAAAACACTTATAAAAATACATAGGCAATTAGTCCAATATGTAATGCGGACTGCAACAGTCCAGCCAGCTGTTAATGTACCACAGCTGACCCCTCATCAGGGGAACACTAATAAAATTACACCACAGAACATACAGTCATGTCTTGGTAAAACACCCGTAAAACGGGAACAAATACCTTTCTGGTTAGCACAGAAAATCACTCAAATAGAGGCAGTATTTCCTGATACTACCCCTATAGAGAAACGCAGAATCTTGACCATCTGCCTTCCTATGGGAATCGCACCACACGTGGAGGACTGCGACACTTGGGGTACAGTCTTTGCTTCCATTTACACAAAAACACATGGTGTTCCGTCTATGGCGGTAATACGGGATGTGCTAAAACAGATTCAAAATGAATACGGTCCAGAGCCCGCTTTAACTCTTGGTATGAAATTACTGAAAGACTTCAAGCAGGTCTCGGCTATATTATTAGCCAACATAAAGGGAGAAGCAGCATCTGTGGCGATCCGCCAGAAGTTGAAGGAAACAGATATAACAGATCAGCCAGTTGAGCTTGCCGGAATCATAGAAAAATGCTATGAAGAATTAGGTAGAGACAGCTTGGGTGGAAAACCGGTAAAGCCCCAACTGCTCGAAAATCCTGAAAAATTATTTATTAAAAATAATTTAAATAAAAAGAGCTGGGATGGAAATAAACAATCCACTCCCAAGGAAAAAGTTTTCCAGTCCAGAGGAAGGTCTCCTCGACGGAGGGAAAGAACTCCGACTCGAGAACACCAGTCTCCCCAGAGGGAGCCCTCTGAGAAAAGATATAACCTTAGAAATAGGGATAATCTGAAAAAACCTGATAGATATCAAAGTATTGATACACGTCCCTCTCGATCTTTTTTGCAGAAATCGGAAAGAAGAGGACGGTCAGACCCAGGAGAGCACACCAATTCCAAAGACAAGGAACCCGCTCAGAGTAAAAAATCTCAATTTCCAAAAAAGAAGGTAGCCAGTATTAGAGTAATCAAACATGCCGAGAATACTGAGGACACAGTTGAAAAACGGGGAGTGGGCATTGACAATGTTGGACAGTGCAGCAGAAATCAGTATAGCACGCAAGATCTTGATGAGTCATCTGGAGACAGTGGACACGAATGAATACATTCAGGTTGAAACTGCCGACACCAGACTTAGCAAGCCCCATAAAATATACGAAATAACATTGCGTATAGAGGGTGATAAAACTAGGAAAATAAAGGGTCTATTTTGGGATAAGATCTCAAAAGGCTATGATATTCTGTTAGCTGAAAAAGATTGGCCCCCAGAGTTTGTCAGGGAGTGCCCTCGTGGCGAAGAAGTGATTATGCATGCCTTCTCGAATCACATTCCGATTCACAAAAAATATACTTATGCAAGGAAATGGGCAGTAGCCCAGGCATCAGCATTGTATAAAAATCATGTAGGATGGGATGAGGACTCTCCTCCTCACAAAATCCAGTTAAAAAGTGAACCAACTGCCCAACGGCAGTATCCCATAAAGCAAGAAGCTAAAAAACAAGTCAGGGAGATCTTAGATCAACTTGAATACCAGGGGTTGATTGAAACATGCACCTCTCAGATGAACAATCCTTTGTTTTCTGTCTCCAAGCCAGACAATTCATATTGTCTAGTTTTGGACTACAGACTCCTTAATGCATGTTGTAAAACTTTTGCAGTACAAAACTCGCATAGTGCAGCCCTAATGAATAACATAGTTAGGAAAAAAATACAAAACGACATTAGACATATCTAATGGTTTCTTTTGTCAAAACATTGCACCAGAAAGCAGATATTTGACCGCTTTCTCAGCATTTGGGTCGCAGAAAAAATTCTGTCGACTCCCACAGGGGTTCAAGAACAGCCCAGGACTATTCTCAGCTAGGGTAACAGAGTTACTACAAATATATGATGATGAGGCATTATCTTACGTAGATGATATTTATCTCACAGACGACGACTTGGATACTCACTTGAAAAGAGTGAACACCATTATACTTGGGTTCGCAGCAGAGGGTTACAAATTCAACTTTAAAAAGTCTCGAATTGCCCATCTGACAGTACTATTCTAAGGGTACGAATTATCAAGTGAAGGGAAAAGCCTGGCGGACAACTTCTTAGAGAAGTGCGCTGTACTCCAAGCTCCAAAAACGCTGAAGAATTTACAATCCATTCTAGGTTTTCTGAATTTCGGAAGAACTTACATCCTAAATTACGCAGAAAGGATTAAACCTCTCTACGAACTAATTAAACCTGATTTTAAACAAATCAATTGGACTCAAAAACACACAGAAATTTTGAGATCACTGCAAACAGACATGTTAGCAAAAACTAAATTAGATACACGTGACAACACACGCGATCTTGTAATCCGAGTCATCCCAGGAAGATGCGGATTCACATACCTAACCTCTAATGAGGGAGAAAATGTACCAATAGCTTACAAATCACATTTGTACACAAAGGCTGAAATAAAATTCAGTTCAGCTGAGAAAATTCTAACTGCGGTTCAGACTGCTGTAGTAAAAGAAAGGCCCCTAGCACAAGGTAAATGAATAATAATCGTAACACCTATACCGGCCTTAGAAGCGGTAACTAAAGCAAGCATTCCTAATGCTAAGGCTTTGCATCCGAGATGGATCCAGTGGGTTAATTCTCTTGCTGCAACAGACGTAGTTTACGAATTTGATCCTAACTTAAAAACACAGGAATTTTTACAATATGAATATGAATGTCCTCTGCCAATTGAAATCCTGCCTCTCGAAGAATACGGAAGTATTATATATACTGACGGATCAGCACAACCCGCAGTTGGGGGTAAGCAAGCTTACAGTGCTGCGTGCGCGATTGTAAAAGGTCGCTGGCACAAAGGAAAATTTAGACCACTGGTCACTAAAACACAATCTCTAGGAGATTGCTCGGCTCAACGAGCTGAATTAGTAGCATTTAAGATGGCGCTAGAAAATACCGATCGCGAATTCCCCACACTAATAGTGTGCGATTCTTTTTATTGCGTACAATCTTATAATGAATACTTGCAGAATTGGGTGGAAAATGCTTTTAAAGATGCAAAAGGTGGCACAATAAAGCATAAAATGCTTTGGGAACAGGTAGTTCTTTTACAGAAAGAACTACAAAAGACTCACGTGATACAAACACTGAGTCATCAACGTGATGGCGTTCACGTTGCAGGGAATTCATTGGCTGATGAAGCCGCGAAGGCAGCTGTGCAAACGGCTTCCGAAGCTGCGATAACTCGGTCACAAACAAAAATAGACAGCGATATTCTACAAGCTGTCAGTGCGTCAGTAAAAAATGATAAGAAAACACTCCCAAAAGGCTTTCCAGAAAAGTACTTATATTCAACAGATACGAATAATGTTCCTTTTGCTCGAATCCCTGGAGTGGGGGATAGGGTAATTCCAAACAGGGAACACAGGTTAGGACTAATCAAAGCGGCACACGAAGGGCTTGCCTCTGCACACGCTGGCGTTTCCGCAACAATATCACTATTAAAACAGAGATATTGGTGGCCTCGCTTGGGAATGCAAACTAAAAAGTATGTATTAGAATGCGATATATGCCAAAGGATAAAAGTATCAACAGTAAAACGACCAGCGCAGACACCCCTTCTTATCTCGGATAAACCATTTGCATGTGTTTACCTGGACCACTGTGGTCCCCTACAAAGGGACGGCAACTATAGATATATCATGGTAGCAGTGGATTCCTGTACGAGGTTCATATGGATGTGGCCCCAGCGCTCGGCTGACGCTAGAACGGTTATAAAAGATTTGCGAGTCTTTATCGGCACATACGCAATTACCACGTTCCATTCTGACCAGGGTCCTGCTTTCAGCTCTCGAGCCTATAAGGAGGCCATGGCCAGCATGGGAATTGGGTTGCGGTATTCTTGTCCGTCGCACCCCGAAGGGAATAGTGTGGTTGAAAGAAAAAACCGGGACATAAAGCGATCTATAACAGCGAAGGTATTAGGTTCAGGCGCTGGGTGGGTCAAACATTTAATAAGTGTCCAGACTAGTCTTAATAACTTGCCAAGAAATTCTCTAAAAGGTTTCAGCCCATACGAACTATTGTTCGGAATTAGAATGAACATTGAGGACCTCGATAGTCAGATGTCAGTGGTACAAGAAAAAACAACAAACTTTGGCATCAAAGATCGTTTGGCTGTTTTACAGGAACTGAATGAAACAAGAAAATCCTTAAGCAACATAAAGTTAAAGCAACAGCCATCTACCACTGACGAGGCACCACAAGCAACAGCCCCAGCAAGGCCTGTCTGGATTCCAAAGATTGGGGATCTAGTCAGAGAAAAGATCGCGGTGAAGAAGGAATTGGGGCCTTCTTACAGAAAAGCAGTACCTGTCTTGGCAGTCACCGGAACAAGATCAGTTGTACTACCTCCCCTTGCTGGTAAAAAGGAGAACAGAGTCGTGTCTATCGACCTGGTAAAACCACAAGCATGTGGCCTATAATCAACAGTAGGCCCAGTAGACTCCCAAGAAACAACAGAATACCCAAACTTGCAACAATCCAAGAGGTTCAAACTGAAAGACTAATCACATTCGATCAGCCTGCAGTGCACAGTGAAGGACTATGCAATAATGCCATGGAACTCGTGCCTCTTGAGACACAGATTGAAACAGTTCGTCAAGAAACAACTCCAGTCTACAATAATGTGGCATCAGAAAGTGCTACCGAGAGACAGATTGAAAGAACAATCCCAACAATTGACAGAACTGCCTCTGGTTATTTCATCAACTTCGACAACTTCTCTGAAGATCAAAACGACCCCGAAGTGATGCCAGAAACAAAAATGACTCTTAAAGAAAAAGCAACGGAACTCTTTCATCAACTGAAGGAAATCTACCTTATTTCCCCTTGGTTAGAGTTCTGGTTCGGTCTAGGTGTATTTTTCCTCCTGCTTTGGCTCATCATGGTACTTTGTTTGGGGAAATTCATTGAGGGAAAATATATTACAATGGACACAGCAAGTCAGAACATCAACCTAGTCCTGAAACCACACAGATCATCCCACGTGAAGAAAAGAGAACTGTCAACAGTAAATGTCACAGCAATTCCAATACCTGGTGGGGTAGTATGGGAGAAAACTGACTATGAGATCTATGGTCCGGTCGAGATCCTGAAGTATCCTCATCAACTGAAGGTTTCCTTAAGTGACTTTGTAAAACCTAGTACATTCTCTGATGATTGGGACTTTAACAGTATTAATGACATGATGTCTGATTTAGTAATGTCAGCTAGATTCACAGATCATGATTATTTACAAGGTTCATCTAGTTATGAGCAATTATTCTGCTACACACATTATGGTGATCATTACTTGCATAAATCTGCACAGCCTAGAAATGTTTTTATGTATAATCAATGGGAACATTGTGCTACACCACCTAAAAGCAGTTCTAAAACATTCTTTGAGAAATTCAAATACTTCTCAGGGTTTAACACCCGTGATGCAGAAACGTTTTATTACAAACTGTTAGATAAAACAGGAATGAAAACAATGCTGACAAATTCTAAATTGATATATTCAGAAGCATTTTATGACAAAATGATGACATCTGGTTTTGATTATTGGAAAAATAACATTGAAACGAAAACAATTTGGGGTACAAAAGATTGGCAGGTACAAGGCATTGAAGCACTATTCAGAACCTGCATGATACCAGAACAAATGATGTTTTTAAATGACACAATACACCAAACATCCTGTCTTGGCCTAGCTAAGATCAAAGACTTAAAGAAACCGTCTATTCCAAAGCCAATACCTGAAAATACAACTACAGATATTGAGTTAGACGTTTCACAAATTTTACATTTCAACAGAACACATCCTGATTGGAAAAAGTGGTTAATCTGGCCTACTGACACAAACAACTGTCAAGATAGATTCCTGAACAAAACACAGGGGTTAACAATGACCAGACTAGACCCTAGATACTCCCAGAGACAACATCCAGGGATAGTAACAACATCCAGTGTAGGGTAACTGTGCCTTGATTGGCTAGGAACATCCACACTGGCTGAAATTATTTCTATTCTATACGAATTGATACTTTAAGCAAAATGAAGTCTGTGCTTTTACAGACAACAGTGCCCATAACGTCATCAAAAGAGACGTATGATCTTCTAGTTGCAAGGACAGCTACTGAAGTTCATGAACTTTTATCAACAAATTACCCGTGCATTTCGTAGAAATGCTTAGCCAACTCCTTAACATGTCTAGTTCCACAGGCATCCCAGGCATATTTAAGACGATTTTTACGGGACTACTAACACCCTTTAAAGCAATTTTGGGAATCGTTCCTAATTTTGTCCACTCTGTTTTTGGCGGCATACCCTTATTTTTGGGACTTGTTGCAGGGATTTTATTTTTGACCGTCCTGCTTCGTTATGGCAAGCCAAAGCTCAGACATAGCTCCCATGGGAATGGAAGAGACATTCCTAGCAATACGCTACCGGGACAGGATAACTAATGTCCTTGGATTGGCCAGGCTGAGAGATCTAAACATGACCTGGTTCCTTTCATTCAGACCTATATGGCAGAACTATATCTTACCGGTACTTCGATGTATGCTATGCGGAGATGAGTGCGTGTTGGACATCTGTCTTTCACTTCCATCAGCAGTACCAATGGACATCGATACTTTGCTCAGTCCGATAACGGCTCACGCATTGTGTTGTCCGCAGCGGCTACCAATCCTGATGACGGCATTCGTTGAGACTCCTGTACTACGACAAGGTGGTAACAGTGGAGCGAGTGACAAAAGCAGCATCACCCAGGTACGACCTTCTGTGAGCATTGCTGATCCCGACTATGATGACAGCAATCATTCTCACACCTGCCAAGTTACAGCACTATCGAATTTGGTTGAACTGTCACCTGATTTTGTAGACCAATTCTTTGAGAGCCTGTCTGATATGATGTTCTCACCCGAACAGAAATAATAACTTTGGAGAAACTTTCCGACACACAGCGTTCCCATGAACTCTGAATTCGGCCTTCAGTTTTGATCAACAAAAACTGCTAAAAGCGTTGGAACTCTATTTCCCCGTTCAAGCATTAATTATTTTGAATTGAATACTTTTTAATATTGACCCTTTTTTGGCACGAACAATTCTTTGCTTAAAGTAAAAACTATTCTTAGAGAACAGAAGCTCAAACTTCTATTTCTAAACGCATCTAGAGACATAACAAACTTACACCAGCCTCTAGCACATTTATTGCAATGCATTTATATGTGATGATTTATCTCGCCCTTCTTCTGTTTCAGAGATATTTCATGTGTAATTCTTTTTGCATAATCGTTTATTGATTTCATATGCAATAATTTTTTAATGATCTCTATGCTTCAAAAACGTACAGTACCTAAATTTCACGTATTACATTATACGCCTATTTCGAATGCATTTAGGTATTTTGGGGTGGGCAATGTTACACATGCATCTTATTGCTCTAGTTTTAGTAATTTGATGGACATGAACCTGTGGAGTGGGTGTTGCCTGCTTATCTAGGATCCTGATCGATACTGTGACCTTATGCCCCTATTCGGCTAAAAATCCATTTATTCCCTATATTGGCATAACCGATCAAGTGCGATATTCAGAAAGTCATCTCTGGCCTCACACGAACAGAGCCACATTCCAGAATAGTTCTCTGCCACTTCCTTTGCAACCAATTAGTGCAATGACAGAGCAGAAGTCACTATCTGAGATTCCTAGATTAACACTCCGAGTTCTTCAACAAGATAAAAACTCAGCAAACGTGGAAATCCCCGCTTGCTGTGTTTTGATTAGTAATGGAACTCTAATGAGCAACTGATAGCTATCACTTCCTAGTGACATCTTTAATTGACGTCCTATGTCCAGCAAACTTATGTCAAACCAGGCACCTGTCAGGTATAAATATTACCAACGTTGCCTTAAGCAATTGCCCGTTGTTAGCTGAAGCTAGCACCCTGTTGCTGCAGCCTGCTGCCTGTCGCCTGAAGCTGCTGATACCATTATCGCTGCTAAAGCGCAAACAATGCTGTGGTGAAACTAAGAGCTGAACAGCCGTCCCTCTGCGAAGAAGCCCAGCAGATGCCATCTGCCCACGGACGCTGTCCCCCCTCCTTCTCCTCCTCGACGCGCTGAAGAGAGACGCTGTCTTTCTCCTGCTGAGAAATCCAGCTCCAGCATTTCTAGTCTGCCCTCGCGGGTGACTGGGATACTGAGTTCCCCCTGAAGGAGATACCAGACCTCCATCATTCTATTCAGAGGTATGGTGTTGACTAAACTCTTAGTGAGAATTCTTGAAGCAAACCTTGGCAAAACCAACTTAAACTGAAACTACTTACTTACTCCCCTCCCAAGTATTAGGCTTAGGTCAGGTACACTGGGTTAGGCGTAGTTAGAAGCACCAGTTGAGTATTTTAGCCTAATGTATATATGAATGTATATATGTTTTATTACTTTTAAACCATTGTATGGCTAAGAAACCATATCAATGCTTTTACAGTATTATCTTACAATACTTTTCTTACTGTACGTACTTTTTATCATAACCAGTCTTGCAATTGTGGCAATACATTTCTTTTGTACGAGAAGAAAGACTGTTCAATAAATGTTAACCCTTTATTGACAAACGCCCGTCTCTCTATTCTCTACATCTCTTGAAAGTAAACTGCACTAACCTGATTGAGTAAAATAACTGTCTATTGTTTCACACGACCCTAGAGATTGACTCTTAATCTGAGGAGCAAAGTTGTCATGTTGCACGGTTGTTGGAAAACTAAATCCCTTCTTGTCTGTGCCAGGGAAGCTGATCACTTCCTATGCAGAGAAGAAAGTTTCCAGTGACCTCTGAGCTAGTTGGTAACACACCCAATTAAGTTTAGCATAGTCAGTGGAGGCCTGGAAGATCCGCACTTCTACGTCGATACTGCTGTTTATGTTATTCCAATGCGCAGGGCCTAGTGGGAAACTAGGAACTACACTACAGTTCATAAAACCTTTTATTGGTTCATTTTACTTTTGGTTTCCTAATGATGTACGGCTAGGTCATTTGACCTGAAAATAACATTTTTCATTGGTTCATTACATTTTTTTTTCACAAATGATGAAAGCCCCCACCTTTTTTCCTCACTCTGACTTTCATTTTTATGAGAGAAAGACCTACTTTCAAAATTTTGAAAAATGGCAAGTGTTGTAGCTGCAGCTGCTGGAGCCACTCCACCACCACCACCACCACCAAAAAAGGATGGACCACCTCCTCAGGTCCTCCTTAATCAAGAGGAAGAAGAAGAGGAAGAAGAGGAAGAGCAGCAAGTGAGCAGCCTGTTTTTGCCTGAAGAGCCAAGGAGGTCCCATGTGAAAATAAATTACATTTGGCAATTCTTCACATTTCCCTGGGGCCAAAAAAAAGTAAATGCCCGTTATGTCACAAGTCTGATCTGTGACAAAGAACTATCCCGAGGGACAGAAAAAAAGTACAGCTTCGGGAATTACACCATGCATCGCCACATGGAGAGGTGGCACCCTATTAATTACAGTGCTGCCAGGTACGTGACCTGCAGGAAAACCCCCCTCCTGTGGCCAGTACATCAACCGAACAGGTAGTGACGGGACCAGAGGTGAGGGAGATGGTCCCAAACATACAGATGAACTTCGGGAACATGAAGCATACCTGTATTTTTTGTGGCAAATTAATTTCCTATTGGGAGAAAAGTATAACTCTAATCAACAGAGCTTATGAAAATCATAAATGTACAAAACGGCCCGGAAAGTAAATTATCTTTTTTTTTTTGCTCCTGTTGAGCCCTTTATAATGACTGATTATGATGTTTAGCACTCTGGCAACCTCGTTTTCTTTTGATTCGCTTCCCGGTTCGCGCGCCGGTACGTGAACCGGAAGCGAAACAAGAAATTTTTTTTTTTAAAAAGGAATAGTGAGTATAAGGGAAGGAAACAGAGAGTAATGTTAAAAGAAAGACAGCTAGAGGGAGTAACACAGAGATACTGTTTAATAGATCTATTTTCCTAAGAAATTATATAAGAGGGTATAATTGAGAAAAACAAAATAGATAAGTGTGGTGATCTGTAATCTGTACTTTACACTGCCTGTTGTCATTCCATCACTGAACACTGTGATGTCACCTATGGGGTTGCTGAGGATTCTACCCGAGTGTTCCTTGTGTGGCAGTTGCAGCTGCTGTGTCTCCCCTACAAGCTGGACGGCTCTCCTCTCTGCAATAAACCTACAACTTCCATCTCCTGTCTCTGCTTCATCCTTACACTGGCGACAAGGATGGTCAGCTGTTCTTCAGCTGTTTTCAACCTTCAAAACAACATCCTCGTTTGAATCGTTTTGAAGTTCAGGACCTTTTTATCTCGTTTGCTTCTACAAACTCGACACTCATGTGAGTACATTTATAACTTTTATTGCCTGCTGTACATGTTGAGAGCCATCACAGCCGCCGGAATTTTGTTCATTCTTCCTGCCGTTTTGTTGTTATTTTTCAATTAAGCTTGAGCAGCGCTACTCGTGACTTTCCCTTGTGCCAACCAGAGGAATCTAACGGAACATTGTCTGGACCGGCTGATCTCACCGAGGCTGTTCCTCCTTTTTTTAAGCCTTTCTTACCTCCAGTTCTGCCTTTCCAGCGCTGCGTGTTTCCTCTGCCGCTTGTTCCTCTCGTTCCGACTTGCTCTTCGTTATGATGACGTCGTAGAATTTCCAACGTACCTCAGTCAAGCGCCGTCACGTCTCCACGCATGCTGGTTGTCATAGCAATCTACAATCGTCACGACGTTCTCGCTGTCTGCCAGCTGCCATAATTGTACGTCACAAAGAATTACTCGTCACAAAGACTTCATTCCTGCTGCAAGCAAGTGCTCATTGTTCCTGACGTGCACGGCTGACCAGCTCAAAAGCTCTTGTCTCCGCTGATGCACACAGCCACTAATTCCTAGCACTCTTCGTTTACACGCTGATGTGCACAGCTCTGGTACATACAGAACCATTTTTTCACGCTAATGTGCACAGCTTTAGCACGCTGAAAAGAACATTTTCACGCTGATGTGCACAGCTTTGGCACGCAGAAAACAACTCTTTCACGCTGATGTGCACAGCTTTAGCACAGAGAAAACGGCATTTTTGCACTGATGCGCATAGCCTTTGCACACAAAAGGGACATTTACACGCTGGTGTGCACAGCTTTTGCGCACAACAAAGAACATCTACACATTTGTGCTGTTGTGCACAACTTTAATTACTTTGTACATTGATTGATGCAGCTCTTATTTTAAAAAATTTCTACAGTATTGATTTTTATTTCCTCTCTTGTTCTTAGTTCTACACTTTTCAAAGACAGTTTCTTCTACAATTTAATTTTTCTCTTATTTCAATTAAAAAAAAATAGGAGAATCCACAATGCAAAGTGTCACTCCTCCAGCTCCGTTTCTTCAGACACCTGGTGATCCTCCTCTTGAATGGAAACTCTGGTTAAGATCTTTCATGGCCTACTTAGGTGCAATTGATGGTCTGAGATATCGTGCTGAAAGGGAAAAAAGTCTTATGTACTATCACCTTGGTGTTGAAGGCCAAAATATGTTTGACCATTTACCCCCTTTTGTTCCGCCTCCTGGTGAAGATCCAGATGAATTCGACATAGCTATAGCTAAATTGGACAAGTATTTTGTTAAAACTAAAACATGGTTGTCCATCGTTACAAATTCTTCACCAGGGCTCAAAAACCTGAAGAAAGCATCAACACCTTTGTCACAGCTTTAAAAATACTCGCTTCCAAATCCGAATTTGATAATTTCACCTCACAACTTATTAGGGATCAACTTGTTGCACGTTGTTCATGTAAGCAAATTCAAGGGAAATTACTAACTTGCAAAGATCATTCTCTGGATAAGGCTATTGACATAGCTAAAAGTATAGAGACATCTTTGGAGGATTCTAAACAATTGGAAGTTGCTCTCTCCAATACCTCCATTTCAAGTGCAGTCTCTACTAAAACGCCTGTTTCCACCAAGACACCTAATTTTATTCCTTGTGACCCACGTGGTTATTTTAGAAGAATGGGAACTTCTGGTACTAGAAGACCTTTTATGCCTAACAGACAATTCAGTCAAAGTACTTTTTGTTTCAGATGTGGCTCTTCTTACCATGTTTCCAATTTCAAAAATTGCCCTGCTGCCAACCAACAATGCAGCCAGTGTGGCAAAAAAGGTCATTTCTCAAGAGTTTGTATGAGAGGTAGAAGAGGCAGTGTGCGGTGTGTCATGAATGAGAGTGATTCTTCCCATGATTTAAATTCTCCAGAAAATTCAACTGAATATTCAGAATGTGATGTAACTAGTCAAGAGTATGTAGTCGTTGTGAAAGATAGTAACAATGTCAATCAAACATTTCATGTCCCTGATCCCGAAGTTGACACCATTATTGAAAAACATCATGTTCAATTACTTGTAGATACTGGGGCTCGTATCACCATTGTTTCTCACGATAAATACACTCATTTTTAGCAAGATAAGTGTTTACTTCCCCCGGATGTTCTCACTGTGGCTTTTGAAGGGAGCAGAATTAATCTTTTAGGTTATTTCTGGGCTGAAATCTGTATTTTTGGCAAATCTATTAAGGGGAAGGTTTATGTTGCCAAGCGAGGTATTAATGTCCTTGGTCTTCTACATCAAGCTGAATTTGGTATCACTATCAAACCTGGTTTACCCAATCCTGTATTTATTGAAGGGTGCAATCTCTCTTGTTCTACTGTTTCATTTTCTGTTCCTGTATGCAACATTTTGGATGGTAAAGTGTGGGAATGCAAGTATGAGAACATTTTTGAAGATCGCCTTGGTAAAATCACCAATTTTCAGCATTTTATTAAAGTCAAAGATAACATTACCCCTGTCAAACACAAACTCAGAAATGTCCCACTTAGTATTAGAGGGGATTTGTCTAAACACCTAAAGTCACTATGTGAACAAGGAATTATTGAAAAAGTAGAATCCACATTATGGCTTTCTCCCATTGTGCTTGCCAGGAAGAGGTCTGGTAATCTTAGGATGTGTGTGAATTTGCGCAGTCTTAACGAGGCCATCTGGGTCGATGGCTTTCCTCTTCCCCGTATTGAAGATTTGATAGCAAAAGTAGGTTCGTCCACTTGGTTTTCAAAACTTGATCTCAAGGCAGCTTACCACCAGATTGAATTGCATCCCCTTTCACGACATCTCACTGCTTTTGTTACACCTGATGGCGTATTCCAATTTCGTCGCCTTCCTTTTGGCCTGGCTTCTGCCGCTGCTGTCTTTCAGCGAATCATGTCTGAAATGTTTGAGGAACTTTCTAATGTAGTCGTCTTTCAAGATGATATTCTTATTTTTACTCAAACTGAGGCCGAGCATGAGAAAGCCATTGACCAAGTCTTTAACATTTTGGAACAAAGAGGTGTAACTTTACAGAAGAGCAAGTGTGTATTCAAAACCAGAGAGGTAGAGTATCTTGGTCATACCATTTCTGAGAGTGGCATCAAACCTAGACCAGGTTTAGTTAAAAGCATTTTCGAAGCTCCTGCACCCTCAAACAAAGAACAGCTTTTGTCCTTTCTTGGTCTTTGTGAGTTCTACTCAAAATTCATGAAAGACTATGCCAAGACTACTGAATGTTTCAGACTTCTACTAAAAAAGGGTGCCACCTTCAGCTGGTCTGATGAGTGTGAAAAGAGCTTTCAGCTCATTAAAGAGCATATCACTAAATCTCCTGCTCTTCAGCCTTTTAATGGTAATAGAGAAACTGTGGTCACTGTTGACGCTTGCGAATATGGCTTAGGAGCTGTCCTTTCACAATTGGCTTATGGCAAGGAATTTACAGTGGGGTTTGCCTCCAGGACCCTTCGTCCTGTTGAGAGAAAATATTCTGTCATAGAAAAAGAGCTCCTAGCTTGTGCTTGGAGCGTTGAGAAATTCAAATCTTACTTGTGGGGTAGACCGTTTATCCTTCAAACCGACCATCGACCTCTGGTCGATATTTTGTCAGGCAGAAATATCAAACGTACAACCGCACGGTTGGCTAGACTTTTCACTAAATTATTGGAGTTTAACTTCAAAGTCATTTAAATTCCTGGCGGTAAGAACAAACGGGCAGACTGTTTGTCCAGGCTACCTATACAAGATCCTGACGAAAATGAGTCGGAAACTGAGATTGAAGAATGCTTTGTGGCTAATATTTCCCAAGATTCTATTTCTTTTGCTGAAAATGATTGGATTAAAGCAGTTGAAAATGATGTTGTCCTTAAAGATGTAATTTCCTTCATACAAAAAGGGTGGCCATAGGAAAAATCTCTTTCTCCCGAACTTCAGATCTATTGGAAAATTAACTTAGAACTTTCTTTAGAAAATTGTAAAATTGTTAGAGGTGACAAATTTATTCCTCCTTCCGTTTATCGAGAGAAAATAGTTGCTGATGCCCATTCTGGACATCTAGGAGACACTATTACCAAGAGAAATGTTAGATCGAATTTTTGGTGGCCTAAAATGGACAATCAGATTGTGGAGGCTATTAAACTTTGTACACGTTGCAACACTAGTGACAAGGTTCTTGTCTTAGAAGGTGTTTGTGATTCCATTGTTCCCCCACCTGTTAGAGCTTGGCAGAAAATTCACCTGGACTTTCTAGGTCCATTTCATGTTCTTCCCAATACTTCCAAATACTTCCTGGTCCTTGTTGATCACCTCTCTAGATGGGTTGAGGTTGAACCTATTAATGTTCCCAACTCTAAAAGTGTCATTGATTGCTTAAGTAAAATTTTCTTGAGGGAAGGTTGTCCGGAAGAAATTCTCACTGACAATGGAGTACAGTTTATTTCTAAGGAAATGAGTGTTTTTTTGGAATAACTGCTGCATTAAACATACCAGAACTATTTATACCATCCCCAGAGCAATGGCAAAACCAAGAGGTTCAATAGGGTTATTGTTGAATGTGTGCAAGCTGCTTTCAGGTCTAATAGCTGTATTTTTCAAGCTGTAAAAGATCTTATATGGTCTTATCGGATTTCCCCTCATGTTGCCACGGGTTTCTCTCCCTTCGAACTTATGAGAGGAAGAAAAGCTTGCTCCCAGGCTTTCCCTTTTTAGATGGTTAAAAGTTTCCACCGTGGGTGTGATTTAGAAGAAGTATGGGAATGTGCTAATAAAAAGTCTTCCAATTCATTGCCTAGTAATGCGAAATTAGGCAAGAAGTCCCTACACAATATCCGTGCGGGTGATTGGGTTAGAATTAAGAATCCTGTCACTGTTAAGAAGGGTTTTTCAAAATTTCTTGATTCTCAGCAAGTTGTGGAAGTTCGCAAGAATGCTGTTAAATTGTCAAATGGCAACTGGTGGAGCACTTCTCGTGTTGCTAAAGATCCTTCTTCCCGTGCAACTGCTCCTTCACCTAAAATTGTTAATGTTGGGAATGGTTTCAGGAAAAGCTCTAGAGTAACTGTTAGGCCTAACAGATTTCGTGATTACATCTAATTTGCTCATCCCAGTTGTTATATTCTGTGTTTTTTTTTTGGGAATGTTTTTTTTTTTGTTTTGTTGTTTTTTTTTTAAAAAAGGGGGGAGGTGTGTGGTGATCTGTAATCTGTACTTTACACTGCCTGTTGTCATTCCATCACTGAACACTGTGATGTCACCTATGGGGTTGCTGAGGATTCTACCCTAGTGTTCCTTGTGTGGCAGTTGCAGCTGCTGTGTCTCTCCTACAAGCTGGACGGCTCTCTTCTCTGCAATAAACCTACAACTTCCATCTCCTGTCTCTGCTTCATCCTTACAATAAGGAAGTAAAAGAAAAAAAGGAGAGTAGAAGAATAATAACAAGAGTTACTTGGAGAATGTGAGTGAATGTTCAAATTAAGAAGAAAAACAGTAAAGAATGTGGAATGAGAGGTAGGGATAGAACCGGACTAAAACAACAAGCGTGAGGGAAGGTGTTAAGAAAACAGTGAGCGAAAGTAAATAGGAATAAAACAAGATGTGTGACAGTGAATAAGGTTAAAACATATGGAATAACAGAGAGAAAAAAAACAGAAAGCAGAAAAGAAGAAGTGACAGAAAAGGAATAATTGAAGCAGCAAAGAAATGTAAATAACATAGTGTGCTTCAACTACAGGGAGAAAGCATAATGAACAAGTAGTGAAAGAGTGAAGAGACAGAGACAGTGAGAGTAATAGAGACAGACTGAGTGAACAGGAGTGAGGAACTATGAAAACAGAGGGACTGAGAAAAGGAGTGGAAGGAGTAGAATAAGTAAGTAATAGAAAAAGAATGAGGGAAGTAGCAAAGGCAGGAAAGTGAGGGTTAAAGAAATGAAACAGTGGAACTAATAGAAGTTAAATGTGATAGAGATGTAACGGAAAGAGTACTAAACACTTACCTTATAATTGTCGTTAACTTAGTCACTTGTTATTTTTATACTTTCAATCTGTGAAAAAAAGAACAAAAATTTTAAAAATATTAAAACATGTATTTAAAAATTAGAAAAGACAAGGGAAAAGATTAAAAATCATCCAATTTTACAAAGAAATAAAGTTAGAGATAAACATGCAGAAAGAAAGAGAAAGAAACGGTGATAGACAGATAGAGACAAAAAGAAATTGTAATACAGTAAATTACTAAGAGAAAAAAAAGGAAGATAGTTTCATTGACAGAAAAGAAGGATGAAAGAGAAAACTAAATTTAAGGTATGTGTAAGATACTAAAAGAAAGTGAGTAAGGTAAACTATATAAGGAATTGGTGAATAAGGAAAAAAGTGTGAGGGAGAGAGGAGACAGAAGAAGTGAAGGAAAGACTGTCAGATACAGACTGAGTAAGGCAAGAAACTCTGAGTGTCTTCAGAACTGTCTCTAGCAATCTCTTCAGCAATTGTGGTTTCTTGATCTATTTCTTCGTTCAACATTTGCAGATAAGTTGGAAAAACAGGACATTCTATGGTATCCTTAGTTGCATTAAAAGAGTCTTCATAACACAGAAAATCTCCAAGTAGTTCCGCTTTCGTACGCCATGGCTTAAAGAGTTGCAAAAGAGCTAAATAGTAAAATTCTCTTTTGTCTGGAGCTTCGCAACTCAATTTTTGACGATTAAACAAATGTCCTTTTCTCTGCTTCACAAGACATCCTTCATACCCAATGACAGCATATTTTCCATTATTGATATCTTCTGTGATGTTCCTCTTATAACTGTAGTTTTGCAGAACTTCATACAAACAAGTGTTCTCAAGGTGAGTACTTCTATTTGGATAGTATGTATTCAACATATTTGTCTTCAAAATATCAGTACTGTTTGGTTCTTTCTCCGCCAAATATTCAATTTCTTGTACAGATTTCAAAACTCGGTTTCGTGTTGCAGCAAGACCTAGACTCACCCAAATGATTGTTCTTGATTTGGCATAGAGACTTGCTGATGATAACCGATCAGAACATTCATATGCTCCAATTTCTCGATGCGACAACATCTTCAGACTGAAACTGTATAATTTCTTGCTTAGACTCTTTTCATGTGAAATGTCCTCCCACATTTCCTCCAGTTCTGTCTTTTCTTTTTTTGTGATGTAAGATGTCACATATCGAGCCCCAGCAATAGAGTTGTCAGCAACGAACTGAATATCCATGTTAGCATTCCACATTGACAAAATCACTGGGTTGTAGTCGTTGATGTACTTGGACTCTTCGTTTCTTTTTAAATGATATGTATTTTTGGGAGATTTCCTCGTCACAGTATGTCGTAGAGATGACATCAAATTATTTACTCTTCCCTTAGAAATCACTGGTCGTGGAAATGCAAAACGACATTTTGTGTAGTACTTTTCCATCTTTTAAAATTTTCGACGACAGTACTTTCCACAACGATGAGATTGAAAATGTAAAACTTGTTGCCTTAAACTGTTTTCTTCAGTAGTTTTTGGAACAGCACATGTTGAATACTGTTCAATGAAACTCATCATTGTTTCCACCAAATCTAATCCAAATTTGGGTGCATCTTTAATCCATAACAGCATATGTATATGAGGAGCACCTCTCGCTTGATATTCCTTCCTCCAAAAGAAATCCAAAACCTCTCCAAGGGGAGGATTTTTTTTGTTGGTAATAAAAGACATCATAGCTTCAAATCTATGATTAAAATATCTGCAAACATTCACTGGATCCAAAGAACACAGTTCTCCAGGTGTTTTCAATTCTATATTTTGTATGTTTCCATTTGCATCTCATAGAAATTGAAGTAAGTCGTTCCATGCATACTCAGCACAGCTAAGAGTGAGGAACCATGTAGGAGTTCCTAAGTTTCTTAGCATTTATTTCAATTCCCCATGACGACGGAACCAATACTCATTTGTTCCACGCTGACATGCCATGAGATTGATTAGCTGAGATTCCAAAATACTGTCTTGCAGATTGACATTCTCCATAAAGTCTGTCGCCGAAACATTTTGCAGATGAGCTCCACTTTTCAATATATGATTAACTGCATAAGAAAGCCCAGACAAATCACTTTCATACAGTAGATGAAACAAATACGGAATGCATTGCCAAAACCTTGGATCTTCAGCATAAAATCTTAAAGTCCGGTATTCAGCTGCAGGAATTTGAACTGGTCGATCGTCATATCGCCCACCTTGACCTGTTGGAAATAACTGTGGAAAACAACGAGCTTCCAAACTTTCTTCCCATACACTAATGGGACTTCCTTTTGCTGCTTTCATTTGAAACAAGTCAATTGCATTCCCCATTACTTCTTTGGAATGCAAAGGATGAACAGTATAATGTTCATATATTTCTTCACTTCTAGACACATAAACATTTTCAATTTGGCCAACTGATCAATCACTGTCTACTTCTGTAGCTGTTTCCTCTACTCCAACACTTACATCTTTATAGTACTCATTGTTTTTGACCAAATACAACGTTGCATTTTTGACTTTCCTAACATCCACTAAATCTTGCCAGATTTTCTTACTCTTTGTCGGAACCCCATTAACTAGAATAACCAGAGGATCCTCTTCTACTCTTTCTACACCAATTGTATCAATATTTTTCTTGACATCTAGAGGCAAATAAACAACTCTTCCCTTTAATCCTCTTTGTAAATCTATAGGAGGTAATTTCCCTATCTTAGGCTCCATGCGAACAATAGCTTGAAAAGGAAGGACACATTGAATCAAAATGTATTCATAAGTATTTAAATCCATCAATTCAGAAGGAATATCTACCAACTAAAGATTATTATGAGCAGCTCTAGCAGGCATTCTATTTTCATTTAATTTTTTCAAACAATAATTACAAATACGCTGATCAAAACTCAAATCAAAAGAATTCTCCACCAACAAATAACTTACAAAATCCTGCCATTCACTATTATTTTCCAATTCACATTTTGCATATAAATCAACTAACCTAGTCTGAATCTTATAATGAGTCCGTCGACAACACACACAAGTTAAATTAGGCCTTTCACTTGATTTCACCTTAAACTTGGTAATTTCCTCGTCAAACTTTTCTGTACTTGAAATCTGTACATTGTCTTCCACATTACCATCCATTACTATATCCATTTCTACACTATCCTCTTTGTTCCCAAAATAACAAAACTCAATTTCTTCACAAATAGTCTTCACATCCACTTCAGATCCATGTAAAAGAGCACTGTTTAGCTGTTTAAGCTTAAGTGCTGGACTTTTTGCATAATACAACCTTCTCACTAATTTCCTCACCTTATTATGATGCACTGCTAACATCCTAAAATGATGAAAAACACTCTGACTTACTTTTCTAGAAAGACAAGCCAGTGAAAGCCCATGCAAACCTGTGCTTTCTCTCACTCTGCAAGGATCTAACTCTTGCAAGATGTTTATTTTTTGTTTTAGACTTTTCTTACTATATGTACATAAAAATTTCGAAGCAAATCGATTGAATCCTGTCGCACACTACAAATACTACTGCACTTCCATGTGTACACTGGACCCTTAGTACATCTCCCTAAAACTTCATCACTTAACACCTCTTCTGCATCTCTAGACACAAGTTTCTCTTTTTCCATCACACAACCATCTTTCACCTCATATGCTCGACCACTGGTGACAACTGCATGCACCAAATCATTTTCCTGAAAGTAACTCTCCTCATTAAAAAATGGCTCAGAACTTGAACTATGCATCCATTCTTCAGAAAATACTTCACAAAAATGAGTCCGATTAATAATTCTTTTCCATCTACTGTTCGATTTGAAAACATCAATTGCCTTATTTAGTTTTCTAATTCTATTGATTACTAAAAGAAATAATTTTTTTTAACTTCAAAAGCCTGATCAACAATCTTCTCTACACTTTTCTTTTTCTTGTAAAAAGCAGCTCTCTGTTTACCTTTCTTTTCATTTTTTAGCAAATTTAAAACTACCCTATTGCGAAACATTCGTCTACGAATGTCCCTTAATTGATTTAACCTTCTATTGCTATCCATAGTCTTATCTCCTGCTCCAAAAGAGAAATTTTTTGAGGGCCTCTCCTTCCTTTTTAGATTTGTTCTCTGCTTCTGGATCTTCTTATTACCATTAACATTACTTTTTCATCTACATAAATTGTGAAGAAAAGACTTAATTGTCTTACCAGGAGCTTTTCTGGTGTTTTTTGAAGTATTTGTTGTAGAGGATTCTTTTATTTCCTTTGATGATTTTGTTTTTTTATGTATGGTATTTTTTCTATTTCTTTGCCTTGATGGCATTTTTGCTTGCTTTTAAAATGTTGATTTCAATCTGTGGTTCTGAAAAAAATAACACATTAAAGACCACTATTAGCAAACAACAAAGTAATGACGAAAAGAAAACAATATAAACACTAATTTGCAACATATTAAAGTTTATACCACAGCAACTCAGGGCCTTATTTATGAAGGCCTTGCGCCACCAGTGCGTCCCATTTTAAAAGAGACGCACCGGTGCCACGAGGCAATCATAAATAAGGACCAAATGTAAATACCATTCATTTTCCCCCAAAATCGTTTTTTGAATAACATTTAAGAAACACTGCGCAGAACCTATGTACAACCACTCAATATCACTTTTGAAACCTCACTGTTTCCCAAAATACAAATCCTCTATCTTGCAAATGTTCATAGCAAGTATTATCAAAAAGCAAAAAACAAACCAACAGCAAACAAACTCAGGGCCTTATTTATGAAGGCCTTGTGCCACCAGGGAGTCACTTTTTTCCCATGTTTAAAGTGATGTACCAGCTGCACAAGGCAATCATAAATAAGGGCCAAATGAAAATACCATTGATTTGCACCCAAAATCGTTTTTTAAATAACATTTTAGAAATACTGCGCAGAACCTATGTACAACCACTTAATATCACTTTTGAGACCTCACTGTTTCCCAAAATACAAATCCTTTATTTTGCAAATGTTCATAGCAAGTATTATCAAAAAGCAAGACACAAACCAACAACAAATAAAATCAGGGCCTTATTTATGAAGGCCTTGCGTAACAAGAGCGTCACTTATTTCCCATGTTTAAAGTGATGCACTGGCTGCACAAGGCAATCATAAATAAGGGCTAAATGAAAATACCATTGATTTGCACCCAAAAAAACATTTTTTGAATAACATTTTAGAAACACTGCGCAGAACCTATGTACAACCACTCAATATCACTTTTGAAACGTCACTGTTTCCCAAAATACAAATCCTCTATCTTGCAAATGTTGATATCAAGCATTATCAAAAAGCAAAAAACAAACCAACAGCAAACAAACTCAGGGCCTTATTTATGAAGGCCTTGCGCCACAAGAGCGTCACTTATTTCCCATGTTTAAAGTGATGCACCGGCTGCACAAGGCAATCATAAATAAGGGCCAAATGAAAATACCATTGATTTGCACCCAACATCGTTTTTTGAATAACATTTAAGAAACACTGCACAGAACCTATGTACAACAAACTCAATATCACTTTTGAAACCTCACTGTTTCCCAAAATACAAATCCACTATCTTGCAAATGTTCATAATAAGAATTATCAAAAAGCAAAAAACAAATCAACAGCCAACAAACTCAGGACCTTATTTATGAAGGCCTTGCGCCACAAGAGCGTCACTTATTTCCTATGTTTAAAGTGATGCACCGGCTGCACAAGGCAATCATAAATAAGGGCCAAATGAAAATACTATTCATTTGCACCCAAAATTGTTTTTGAATAACATTTTAGAAACACAACACAGGACCTATATACAAGCATTCAATTTCACTACTGAAACTTAACTATCTGCTTCCAAATATTCTCCATAGAGCAAACCAGTGTCTATCTAAATTAAATAAATCATTACTTACCTTTACAAATG